>NW_027182322.1:6250000-7500000 GCF_040938575.1 Ambystoma mexicanum
TGGCCGCAGCAACCTCGGTTCGAATCCGATTCACGGCATTGCGGTGAGGCAATGTCACGGCAGTTGGGCAGATATTTTAGAATTTCCATTAATACATTGTCAATCTCTGTGGAGGACTGAAACAATTCGATATGTCCTGTTACTGTTCTGAACCTTTTGTTTCTTTAATGCTCTTTGCACACTTTTTCATCGGGTGACTGTAATGTATTTCAACCAAATCTAATTAAGAGCGCATTATGTGGTGACATTTGCAGTACATGAAACATTATAACACTGCCATTTACGTCAATAACCACTAGCTTGATTAAGACATATGTATTGCAGCGACAGTATTTCCCAGTTACAAATGGGAATAAAAACAACATCCGCGAGGGATTGAACCAACGACATTTAACTGATGTTGCCAATGGAGCGCGTTACAGAGAGCGCGAGGTCCTGCCTTTACAGTCACACGCTGATGATAATACAGATGTTTAAATAAACAGGCATATCTGTGGACTTGTGGTCTTTCTACATTGGGACTCATAGTCTAGTCCTAGGCTATTGTAGGCACTGGCGTATCTTTTAGTGGAATGAGAGGCATTCTGTAGTCGCGTGAAAGGACCTTTCAAGTCAATCTGATCTGTATTGTCCTGTGAAAAAAAGCGTTCTTAGACACAGTGAGGAGTTTTTGGGGATAATGGGAAAATCATTTCTAACTAAATGACAGGAATTTCTTAGTCCAATCATGAGGTGTGCTAGGCTTTTTTATACTGTGGCGGAAAGAGAGAGAGTATAACAGTCATTATAAATAAAGGGCCAAGGAAGTGACAGTTTATGGAAGGAACAATTTGCACATAGTTTTAGAATGTGGTCAGGAAGGACAATGTGCTTACACATATGAAACATTAGAAGGTAGACATTATGGAAGCACATATATTTCTTTATTTTTATTGTATTTGGGGAGAGGGGGTTAATATAGCATGTCCAATGTGGAAAAGTGCTTTCCATAGCACCTTGCAGGTGGGCGACATCTAGAGCTGTGCAGTAGCCACCCATGCCCCAGACGTCAAAGAGAACAAGAAGTTACACATGTTGGAAGTGAGGGTGAGACATTGAGGAGATATGATCCCCGTATGAAGCCGAGAAAAGGAGGAGGCGTGAACGTGCATCCATGTATGCAGGTGAGAAGGGAAGGAGCATTGGTCATGCATCCCTGCATGAGGGTGAGACAGGGAGGAGATATGATCCCCGTATGAAGCCGAGAGAAGGAGGAGGCGTGAACGTGCATCCATGTATGCGGGCGAGACAGGAAGGAGCGTTGGTCATGCATCCCTGCATGAGGGTGAGACAGGGAGGAGATATGATCCCCGTATGAAGCCGAGAGAAGGAGGAGGCGTGAACGTGCATCCATGTATGCAGGCGAGAAGGGAAGGAGCATTGGTCATGCATCCCTGCATGAGGGTGAGACAGGGAGGAGATATGATCCCCGTATGAAGCCGAGAGAAGGAGGAGGCGTGAACGTGCATCCATGTATGCGGGCGAGACAGGAAGGAGCATTGGTCATGCATCCCTGCATGAGGGTGAGATAGGGAGGAGATATGATCCCCGTATGAAGCCGAGAGAAGGAGGAGGCGTGAATGTGCATCCATGTATGCGGGCGAGACGGGAAGGAGCATTGGTCATGCATCCCTTCCTGAGGGTGAGACAGGGAGGAGATAAAATCCCTGTATGAAGCCGAGAGAACGAGGAGACATGAACGTGCATCCATGTATGCGGGCGAGAAGGGAAGGAGCATTGGTCATGCATCCCTGCATGAGGGTGAGACAGGGAGGAGATAAAATCCCTGTATGAAGCCAAGAGAACGAGGCGGCATGAACATGCATCCTTGTATGCAGGTGTGACATGGAGTCATCATGAACATGCATCCCTTTATAAGGACATAACATGGAGGACGCATGAACATGAATGCCTGAATTTTATGGTGGTGGCCTTCGGGTGATTTGGCACGTGCAATTGGTGAAGAGCACTTCCCCTGCGCAAAAAAATAAATGTACTATTAGCACCCCGGAGGGAGCCTCTGCACTTCTTATAGGGAGAAAACTCTGCAATGGAAGGGGACAGGGTCAATAACAGCTGTAAACTCTCACAAGACCATCACTGCTCTCACACTTTCCTGCTCTCAGGCTGGCGGGTCATTATCGGCCCTGGCTGCCGCACCATTGCCAGGTTTGTGTAACTATATTATTTCTAATTGGCTCCACTTTGATGACTTTCATTTGGATTCTGACTTGATTATTGAGATCTTAAATAAGTGACTGGGGATCAGGTGTCCACTTATTCTCATGGATAACATCACAACCAACCTTTAATTCAAACATGAGTCATGACATCACAGATGGAGTACAGCTTATGATAGAGGTGGAACGTCACATTGTAGCAGCCCAAGTAGCTCGCCGTCATCATATAGTGGTTAGTACTCTGCGTTGTGGCTGCAGCAACCTCGGTTCGAATCCGAGTCACGGCATTGCGGTGAGGCAATGTCACGGCAGTTGGGCAGATATTTTAGAATTTCCATTAAGACATTGGCAATCTCTGTGGAGGACTGAAACAATTCGATATGTCCTGTTACTGTTATGAACCTTTTGTTTCTTTAATGCTCTTTGCACACTTTTTCATCGGGTGACTGTAATGTATTTCAACCAAATCTAATTAAGAGCGCATTATGTGGTGACATTTGCAGTACATGAAACATTATAACACTGCCATTTACGTCAATAACCACTAGCTTGATTAAGACATATGTATTGCAGCGACAGTATTTCCCAGTTACAAATGGGAATAAAAACAACATCCGCGAGGGATTGAACCAACGACATTTAACTGATGTTGCCAATGGAGCGCGTTACAGAGAGCGCGAGGTCCCGCCTTTACAGTCACACGCTGATGATAATACAGATGTTTAAATAAACAGGCATATCTGTGGACTTGTGGTCTTTCTACATTGGGACTCATAGTCTAGTCCTAGGCTATTGTAGGCAAAGGCGTATCTTTTAGTGGAATGAGAGGCATTCTGTAGTCGCGTGAAAGGACCTTTCAAGTCAATCTGATCTGTATTGTCCTGTGAAAAAAAGCGTTCTTAGACACAGTGAGGAGTTTTTGGGGATAATGGGAAAATCATTTCCAACTAAATGACAGGAATTTCTTAGTCCAATCATGAGGTGTGCTAGGCTCTTTTATACTTTGGCGGAAAGAGAGAGAGTATAACAATCATTATAAATAAAGGGCCAAGGAAGTGACAGTTTATGGAAGGAACAATTTGCACATAGTTTTAGAATGTGGTCAGGAGGAGGACAATGTGCTTACACATATGAAACATTAGAAGGTAGACATTATGGAAGCACATATATTTCTTTATTTTTATTGTATTTGGGGAGAGGGGGTTAATATAGCACGTCCAATGTGGAAAAGTGCTTTCCATAGCACCTTGCAGGTGGGCGACATCTAGAGCTGTGCAGTAGCCACCCATGCCCCAGACGTCAAAGAGAACAAGAAGTTACACATGTTGGAAGTGAGGGTGAGACATTGAGGAGATATGATCCCCGTATGAAGCCGAGAGAAGGAGGAGGCGTGAACGTGCATCCATGTTTGCAGGCGAGAAGGGAAGGAGCATTGGTCATGCATCCCTGCATGAGGGTGAGACAGGGAGGAGATATGATCCCCGTATGAAGCCGAGAGAAGGAGGAGGCGTGAGCGTGCATCCATGTATGCGGGCGAGACAGGAAGGAGCGTTGGTCATGCATCCCTGCATGAGGGTGAGACAGGGAGGAGATATGATCCCCGTATGAAGCCGAGAGAAGGAGGAGGCGTGAATGTGCATCCATGTATGCAGGCGAGAAGGGAAGGAGCATTGGTCATGCATCCCTGCATGAGGGTGAGACAGGGAGGAGATATGATCCCGTATGAAGCCGAGAGAAGGAGGAGGCGTGAACGTGCATCCATGTATGCGGGCGAGACAGGAAGGAGCATTGGTCATGCATCCCTTCCTGAGGGTGAGACAGGGAGGAGATAAAATCCCCGTATGAAGCCGAGAGAACGAGAAGACATGAACGTGCATCATTGTATGCGGGCGAGAAGGGAAGGAGCGTTGGTCATGCATCCCTGCATGAGGGTGAGACAGGGAGGAGATAAAATCCCTGTATGAAGCCAAGAGAACGAGGAGACATGAACGTGCATCCATGTATGCGGGCGAGAAGGGAAGGAGCATTGGTCATGCATCCCTGCATGAGGGTGAGACAGGGAGGAGATAAAATCCCTCTATGAAGCCAAGAGAACGAGGCGGCATGAACATGCATCCTTGTATGCAGGTGTGACATGGAGTCATCATGAACATGCATCCCTTTATAAGGACATAACATGGAGGACGCATGAACATGAAGGCCTGAATTTTATGGTGGTGGCCTTCGGGTGATTTGGCACGTGCAATTGGTGAAGAGCACTTCTCCTGCGCAAAAAAATAAATGTACTATTAGCACCCCGGAGGGAGCCTCTGCACTTCTTATAGGGAGAAAACTCTGCAATGGAAGGGGACAGGGTCAATAACAGCTGTAAACTCTCACAAGACCATCACTGCTCTCACACTTTCCTGCTCTCAGGCTGGCGGGCCATTATCGGCCCTGGCTGCCGCACCATTGCCAGGTTTGTGTAACTATATTATTTCTAATTGGCTCCACTTTGATGACTTTCATTTGGATTCTGACTTGATTATTGAGATCTTAAATAAGTGACTGGGGATCAGGTGTCCACTTATTCTCATGGATAACATCACAACCAACCTTTAATTCAAACATGAGTCATGACATCACAGATGGAGTACAGCTTATGATAGAGGTGGAACGTCACATTGTAGCAGCCCAAGTAGCTCGCCGTGATCGTATAGTGGTTAGTACTCTGTGTTGTGGCCGCAGCAACCTCGGTTTGAATCCGAGTCACCGCATTGCGGTGAGGCAATGTCACGGCAGTTGGGCAGATATTTTAGAATTTCCATAAATACATTGGCAATCTCTGTGGAGGACTGAAACAATTCGATATGTCCTGTTACTGTTATGAACCTTTTGTTTCTTTAATGCTCTTTGCACACTTTTTCATGGGTGACTGTAATGTATTTCAACCAAATCTAATTAAGAGCGCATTATGTGGTGACATTTGCAGTACATGAAACATTATAACACTGCCATTTACGTCAATAACCACTAGCTTGATTAAGACATATGTATTGCAGCGACAGTATTTCCCAGTTACAAATGGGAATAAAAACAACATCCGCGAGGGATTGAACCAACGACATTTAACTGATGTTGCCAATGGAGCGTGTTACAGAGAGCGCGAGGTCCCGCCTTTACAGTCACACGATGATGATAATACAGATGTTTAAATAAACAGGCATATCTGTGGACTTGTGGTCTTTCTACATTGGGACTCATAGTCTAGTCCTAGGCTATTGTAGGCACTGGCGTATCTTTTAGTGGAATGAGAGACATTCTGTAGTCGCGTGAAAGGACCTTTCAAGTCAATCTGATCTGTATTGTCCTGTGAAAAAAAGCGTTCTTAGACACAGTGAGGAGTTTTTGGGGATAATGGGAAAATCATTTCCAACTAAATGACAGGAATTTCTTAGTCCAATCATGAGGTGTGCTAGGCTTTTTTATACTGTGGCGGAAAGAGAGAGAGTATAACAGTCATTATAAATAAAGGGCCAAGGAAGTGACAATTTATGGAAGGAACAATTTGCACATAGTTTTAGAATGTGGTCAGGAGGAGGACAATGTGCTTACACATATGAAACATTAGAAGGTAGACATTATGGAAGCACATATATTTCTTTATTTTTATTGTATTTGGGGAGAGGGGGTTAATATAGCACGTCCAATGTGGAAAAGTGCTTTCAATAGCACCTTGCAGGTGGGCGACATCTAGAGCTGTGCAGTAGCCACCCATGCCCCAGACGTCAAAGAGAACAAGAAGTTACACATGTTGGAAGTGAGGGTGAGACATTGAGGAGATATGATCCCCGTATGAAGCCGAGAGAAGGAGGAGGCGTGAACGTGCATCCATGTATGCAGGCGAGAAGGGAAGGAGCATTAGTCATGCATCCCTGCATGAGGGTGAGACAGGGAGGAGATATGATCCCCGTATGAAGCCGAGAGAAGGAGGAGGCGTGAACGTGCAGCCATGTATGCGGGCGAGACAGGAAGGAGCGTTGGTCATGCATCCCTGCATGAGGGTGAGACAGGGAGGAGATATGATCCCCGTATGAAGCCGAGAGAAGGAGGAGGGGTGAACGTGCATCCATGTATGCAGGCGAGAAGGGAAGGAGCATTGGTCATGCATCCCTGCATGAGGGTGAGACAGGGAGGAGATATGATCCCCGTATGAAGCCGAGAGAAGGAGGAGGCGTGAACGTGCATCCATGTATGCGGGCGAGACAGGAAGGAGCATTGGTCATGCATCCCTGCATGAGGGTGAGACAGGGAGGAGATATGATCCCCGTATGAAGCCGAGAGAAGGAGGAGGCGTGAATGTGCATCCATGTATGCGGCGAGACGGGAAGGAGCATTGGTCATGCATCCCTTCCTGAGGGTGAGACAGGGAGGAGATAAAATCCCTGTATGAAGCCGAGAGAACGAGGAGACATGAACGTGCATCCATGTATGCGGGCGAGAAGGGAAGGAGCATTGGTCATGCATCCCTGCATGAGGGTGAGACAGGGAGGAGATAAAATCCCTGTATGAAGCCAAGAGAACGAGGCGGCATGAACATGCATCCTTGTATGCAGGTGTGACATGGAGTCATCATGAACATGCATCCCTTTATAAGGACATAACATGGAGGACGCATGAACATGAATGCCTGAATTTTATGGTGGTGGCCTTCGGGTGATTTGGCACGTGCAATTGGTGAAGAGCACTTCTCCTGCGCAAAAAAATAAATGTACTATTAGCACCCCGGAGGGAGCCTCTGCACTTCTTATAGGGAGAAAACTCTGCAATGGAAGGGGACAGGGTCAATAACAGCTGTAAACTCTCACAAGACCATCACTGCTCTCACACTTTCCTGCTCTCAGGCTGGCGGGCCATTATCGGCCATGGCTGCCGCACCATTGCCAGGTTTGTGTAACTATATTATTTCTAATTGGCTCCACTTTGATGACTTTCATTTGGATTCTGACTTGATTATTGAGATCTTAAATAAGTGACTGGGGATCAGGTGTCCACTTATTCTCATGGATAACATCACAACCAACCTTTAATTCAAACATGAGTCATGACATCACAGATGGAGTACAGCTTATGATAGAGGTGGAACGTCACATTGTAGCAGCCCAAGTAGCTCGCCGTGATCGTATAGTGGTTAGTACTCTGCGTTGTGGCCGCAGCAACCTCGGTTCGCACGGCATTGCGGTGAGGCAATGTCACGGCAGTTGGGCAAATATTTTAGAATTTCCATTAATACATTGGCAATCTCTGTGGAGGACTGAAACAATTCGATATGTCCTGTTACTGTTATGAACCTTTTGTTTCTTTAATGCTCTTTGCACACTTTTTCATGGGTGACTGTAATGTATTTCAACCAAATCTAATTAAGAGCGCATTATGTGGTGACATTTGCAGTACATGAAACATTATAACACTGCCATTTACGTCAATAACCACTAGCTTGATTAAGACATATGTATTGCAGCAACAGTATTTCCCAGTTACAAATGGGAATAAAAACAACATCCGCGAGGGATTGAACCAACGACATTTAACTGATGTTGCCAATGGAGCGTGTTACAGAGAGCGCGAGGTCCCGCCTTTACAGTCACACGATGATGATAATACAGATGTTTAAATAAACAGGCATATCTGTGGACTTGTGGTCTTTCTACATTGGGACTCATAGTCTAGTCCTAGGCTATTGTAGGCACTGGCGTATCTTTTAGTGGAATGAGAGACATTCTGTAGTCGCGTGAAAGGACCTTTCAAGTCAATCTGATCTGTATTGTCCTGTGAAAAAAAGCGTTCTTAGACACAGTGAGGAGTTTTTGGGGATAATGGGAAAATCATTTCCAACTAAATGACAGGAATTTCTTAGTCCAATCATGAGGTGTGCTAGGCTTTTTTATACTGTGGCGGAAAGAGAGAGAGTATAACAGTCATTATAAATAAAGGGCCAAGGAAGTGACAGTTTATGGAAGGAACAATTTGCACATAGTTTTAGAATGTGGTCAGGAGGAGGACAATGTGCTTACACATATGAAACATTAGAAGGTAGACATTATGGAAGCACATATATTTCTTTATTTTTATTGTATTTGGGGAGAGGGGGTTAATATAGCACGTCCAATGTGGAAAAGTGCTTTCAATAGCACCTTGCAGGTGGGCGACATCTAGAGCTGTGCAGTAGCCACCCATGCCCCAGACGTCAAAGAGAACAAGAAGTTACACATGTTGGAAGTGAGGGTGAGACATTGAGGAGATATGATCCCCGTATGAAGCCGAGAGAAGGAGGAGGCGTGAACGTGCATCCATGTATGCAGGCGAGAAGGGAAGGAGCATTAGTCATGCATCCCTGCATGAGGGTGAGACAGGGAGGAGATATGATCCCCGTATGAAGCCGAGAGAAGGAGGAGGCGTGAACGTGCAGCCATGTATGCGGGCGAGACAGGAAGGAGCGTTGGTCATGCATCCCTGCATGAGGGTGAGACAGGGAGGAGATATGATCCCCGTATGAAGCCGAGAGAAGGAGGAGGGGTGAACGTGCATCCATGTATGCAGGCGAGAAGGGAAGGAGCATTGGTCATGCATCCCTGCATGAGGGTGAGACAGGGAGGAGATATGATCCCCGTATGAAGCCGAGAGAAGGAGGAGGCGTGAACGTGCATCCATGTATGCGGGCGAGACAGGAAGGAGCATTGGTCATGCATCCCTGCATGAGGGTGAGACAGGGAGGAGATATGATCCCCGTATGAAGCCGAGAGAAGGAGGAGGCGTGAATGTGCATCCATGTATGCGGCGAGACGGGAAGGAGCATTGGTCATGCATCCCTTCCTGAGGGTGAGACAGGGAGGAGATAAAATCCCTGTATGAAGCCGAGAGAACGAGGAGACATGAACGTGCATCCATGTATGCGGGCGAGAAGGGAAGGAGCATTGGTCATGCATCCCTGCATGAGGGTGAGACAGGGAGGAGATAAAATCCCTGTATGAAGCCAAGAGAACGAGGCGGCATGAACATGCATCCTTGTATGCAGGTGTGACATGGAGTCATCATGAACATGCATCCCTTTATAAGGACATAACATGGAGGACGCATGAACATGAATGCCTGAATTTTATGGTGGTGGCCTTCGGGTGATTTGGCACGTGCAATTGGTGAAGAGCACTTCTCCTGCGCAAAAAAATAAATGTACTATTAGCACCCCGGAGGGAGCCTCTGCACTTCTTATAGGGAGAAAACTCTGCAATGGAAGGGGACAGGGTCAATAACAGCTGTAAACTCTCACAAGACCATCACTGCTCTCACACTTTCCTGCTCTCAGGCTGGCGGGCCATTATCGGCCATGGCTGCCGCACCATTGCCAGGTTTGTGTAACTATATTATTTCTAATTGGCTCCACTTTTTGACTTTCATTTGGATTCTGACTTGATTATTGAGATCTTAAATAAGTGACTGGGGATCAGGTGTCCACTTATTCTCATGGATAACATCACAACCAACCTTTAATTCAAACATGAGTCATGACATCACAGATGGAGTACAGCTTATGATAGAGGTGGAACGTCACATTGTAGCAGCCCAAGTAGCTCGCCGTGATCGTATAGTGGTTAGTACTCTGCGTTGTGGCCGCAGCAACCTCGGTTCGCACGGCATTGCGGTGAGGCAATGTCACGGCAGTTGGGCAAATATTTTAGAATTTCCATTAATACATTGGCAATCTCTGTGGAGGACTGAAACAATTCGATATGTCCTGTTACTGTTATGAACCTTTTGTTTCTTTAATGCTCTTTGCACACTTTTTCATCGGGTGACTGTAATGTATTTCAACCAAATCTAATTAAGAGCGCATTATGTGGTGACATTTGCAGTACATGAAACATTGTAACACTGCCATTTACGTCAATAACCACTAGCTTGATTAAGACATATGTATTGCAGCGACAGTATTTCCCAGTTACAAATGGGAATAAAAACAACATACGCGAGGGATTGAACCAACGACATTTAACTGATGTTGCCAATGGAGCGCGTTACAGAGAGCGCGAGGTCCCGCCTTTACAGTCACACGCTGATGATAATACAGATGTTTAAATAAACAGGCATATCTGTGGACTTTTGGTCTTTCTACATTGGGACTCATAGTCTAGTCCTAGGCTATTGTAGGCACTGGCGTATCTTTTAGTGGAATGAGAGGCATTCTGTAGTCGCGTGAAAGGACCTTTCAAGTCAATCTGATCTGTATTGTCCTGTGAAAAAAAGCGTTCTTAGACACAGTGAGGAGTTTTTGGGGATAATGGGAAAATCATTTCCAACTAAATGACAGGAATTTCTTAGTCCAATCATGAGGTGTGCTAGGCTTTTTATACTGTGGCGGAAAGAGAGAGAGTATAACAGTCATTATAAATAAAGGGCCAAGGAAGTGACAGTTTATGGAAGGAACAATTTGCACATAGTTTTAGAATGTGGTCAGGAGGAGGACAATGTGCTTACACATATGAAACATTAGAAGGTAGACATTATGGAAGCACATATATTTCTTTATTTTTATTGTATTTGGGGAGAGGGGGTTAATATAGCACGTCCAATGTGGAAAAGTGCTTTCCATAGCACCTTGCATGTGGGCAACATCTAGAGCTGTGCAGTAGCCACCGATGCCCCAGACGTCAAAGAGAACAAGAAGTTACACATGTTGGAAGTGAGGGTGAGACATTGAGGAGATATGATCCCCGTATGAAGCCGAGAGAAGGAGGAGGCGTGAACGTGCATCCATGTATGCAGGCGAGAAGGGAAGGAGCATTGGTCATGCATCCCTGCATGAGGGTGAGACAGGGAGGAGATATGATCCCCGTATGAAGCCGAGAGAAGGAGGAGGCGTGAACGTGCATCCATGTATGCGGGCGAGACAGGAAGGAGCGTTGGTCATGCATCCTTGCATGAGGGATAGACAGGGAGGAGATATGATCCCCGTATGAAGCCGAGAGAAGGAGGAGGCGTGAACGTGCATCCATGTATGCAGGCGAGAGGGGAAGGAGCATTGGTCATGCATCCCTGCATGAGGGTGAGACAGGGAGGAGATATGATCCCCGTATGAAGCCGAGAGAAGGAGGAGGCGTGAACGTGCATCCATGTATGCGGGCGAGACAGGAAGGAGCATTGGTCATGCATCCCTGCATGAGGGTGAGACAGGGAGGAGATATGATCCCCGTATGAAGCCGAGAGAAGGAGGAGGCGTGAACGTGCATCCATGTATGCGGGCGAGACGGGAAGGAGCATTGGTCATGCATCCCTTCCTGAGGGTGAGACAGGGAGGAGATAAAATCCCCGTATGAAGCCGAGAGAACGAGAAGACATGAACGTGCATCCATGTATGCGGGCGAGAAGGGAAGGAGCATTGGTCATGCATCCCTGCATGAGGGTGAGACAGGGAGGAGATAAAATCCCTGTATGAAGCCAAGAGAACGAGGCGGCATGAACATGCATCCTTGTATGCAGGTGTGACATGGAGTCATCATGAACATGCATCCCTTTATAAGGACATAACATGGAGGACGCATGAACATGAATGCCTGAATTTTATGGTGGTGGCCATCGGGTGATTTGTCACGTGCAATTGGCGAAGAGCACTTCTCCTGTGCAAAAAAATAAATTTACTATTAGCACCCCGGAGGGAGCCTCTGCACTTCTTATAGGGAGAAAACTCTGCAATGGAAGGGGACAGGGTCAATAACAGCTGTAAACTCTCACAAGACCATCACTGCTCTCACACTTTCCTGCTCTCAGGCTGGCGGGCCATTATCGGCCCTGGCTGCCGCACCATTGCCAAGTTTGTGTAACTATATTATTTCTAATTGGCTCCACTTTGATGACTTTCATTTGGATTCTGACTTGATTATTGAGATCTTAAATAAGTGACTGGGGATCAGGTGTCCACGTATTCTCATGGATAACATCACAACCAACCTTTAATTCAAACATGAGTCATGACATCACAGATGGAGTACAGCTTATGATAGAGGTGGAACGTCACATTGTAGCAGCCCAAGTAGCTCGCCGTGATCGTATAGTGGTTAGTACTCTGCGTTGTGGCCGCAGCAACCTCGGATTGAATCTGAGTCACGGCATTGCGGTGAGGCAATGTCACGGCAGTTGGGCAGATATTTTAGAATTTCCATTAATACATTGGCAATCTCTGTGGAGGACTGAAACAATTCGATTTGTCCTGTTACTGTTATGAACCTTTTGTTTCTTTAATGCTCTTTGCACACTTTTTCATCGGGTGACTGTAATGTATTTCAACCAAATCTAATTAAGAGCGCATTATGTGGTGACATTTGCAGTACATGAAACATTATAACACTGCCATTTACGTCAATAACCACTAGCTTGATTAAGACATATGTATTGCAGCGACAGTATTTCCCAGTTACAAATGGGAATAAAAACAACATCCGCGAGGGATTGAACCAACGACATTTAACTGATGTTGCCAATGGAGAGCGTTACAGAGAGCGCGAGGTCCCGCCTTTACAGTCACATGCTGATGATAATACAGATGTTTAAATAAACAGGCATATCTGTGGACTTGTGGTCTTTCTACATTGGGACTCATAGTCTAGTCCTAGGCTATTGTAGGCACTGGCGTATCTTTTAGTGGAATGAGAGGCATTCTGTAGTCGCGTGAAAGGACCTTTCAAGTCAATCTGATCTGTATTGTCCTGTGAAAAAAAGCGTTCTTAGACACAGTGAGGAGTTTTTGGGGATAATGGGAAAATCATTTCCAACTAAATGACAGGAATTTCTTAGTCAAATCATGAGGTGTGCTAGGCTTTTTTATACTGTGGTGGAAAGAGAGAGAGTATAACAGTCATTATAAATAAAGGGCCAAGGAAGTGACAGTTTATGGAAGGAACAATTTGCACATAGTTTTAGAATGTGGTCAGGAGGAGGACAATGTGCTTACACATATGAAACATTAGAAGGTAGACATTATGGAAGCACATATATTTCTTTATTTTTATTGTATTTGGGGATAGGGGGTTAATATAGCACATCCAATGTGGAAAAGTGCTTTCAATAGCACCTTGCAGGTGGGAGACATCTAGAGCTGTGCAGTAGCCGCCCATGCCCCAGACGTCAAAGAGAACAAGAAGTTACACATGTTGGAAGTGAGGGTGAGACATTGAGGAGATATGATCCCCGTATGAAGCCGAGAGAAGGAGGAGGTGTGAACGTGCATCCATGTATGCAGGCGAGAAGGGAAGGAGCATTGGTCATGCATCCCTGCATGAGGGTGAGACAGGGAGGAGATATGATCCCCGTATGAAGCCGAGAGAAGGAGGAGGCGTGAACGTGCATCCATGTATGCGGGCGAGACAGGAAGGAGCGTTGGTCATGCATCCCTGCATGAGGGTGAGACAGGGAGGAGATATGATCCCCGTATGAAGCCGAGAGAAGGAGGAGGCGTGAACGTGCATCCATGTATGCAGGCGAGAAGGGAAGGAGCATTGGTCATGCATCCCTGCATGAGGGTGAGACAGGGAGGAGATATGATCCCCGTATGAAGCCGAGAGAAGGAGGAGGCGTGAACGTGCATCCATGTATGCGGGCGAGACGGGAAGGAGCATTGGTCATGCATCCCTTCCTGAGGGTGAGACAGGGAGGAGATAAAATCCCTGTATGAAGCCGAGAGAACGAGGAGACATGAACGTACATCCATGTATGCGGGCGAGAAGGGAAGGAGCATTGGTCATGCATCCCTGCAGGAGGGTGAGACAGGGAGGAGATAAAATCCCTGTATGAAGCCAAGAGAACGAGGTGGCATGAACATGCATCCTTGTATGCAGGTGTGAGATGGAGTCATCATGAAAATGCATCCCTTTATAAGGACATAACATAGAGGACGCATGAACATGAATGCCTGAATTTTATGGTGGTGGCCTTCGGGTGATTTGGCACGTGCAATTGGTGAAGAGCACTTCTCCTGCGCAAAAAAATAAATTTACTATTAACACCCCGGAGGGAGCCTCTGCACTTCTTATAGGGAGAAAACTCTGCAATGGAAGGGGACAGGGTCAATAACAGCTGTAAACTCTCACAAGACCATCACTGCTCTCACACTTTCCTGCTCTCAGGCTGGCGGGCCATTATCGGCCCTGGCTGCCGCACCATTGCCAGGTTTGTGTAACTATATTATTTCTAATTGGCTCCACTTTGATGACTTTCATTTGGATTCTGACTTGATTATTGAGATCTTAAATAAGTGACTGGGGATCAGGTGTCCACTTATTCTCATGGATAACATCACAACCAACCTTTAATTCAAACATGAGTCATGACATCACAGATGGAGTACAGCTTATGATAGAGGTGGAACGTCACATTGTAGCAGCCCAAGTAGCTCGCCGTGATCGTATAGTGGTTAGTACTCTGCGTTGTGGCTGCAGCAACCTCGGTTCGAATCCGAGTCACGGCATTGCGGTGAGGCAATGTCACGGCAGTTGGGCAGATATTTTAGAATTTCCATTAATACATTGGCAATCTCTGTGGAGGACTGAAACAATTCGATATGTCCTGTTACTGTTATGAACCTTTTGTTTCTTTAATGCTCTTTGCACACTTTTTCATCGGGTGACTGTAATGTATTTCAACCAAATCTAATTAAGAGCGCATTATGTGGTGACATTTGCAGTACATGAAACATTATAACACTGCCATTTACGTCAATAACCACTAGCTTGATTAAGACATATGTATTGCAGCGACAGTATTTCCCAGTTACAAATGGGAATAAAAACAACATCCGCGAGGGATTGAACCAACGACATTTAACTGATGTTGCCAATGGAGCGCGCTACAGAGAGCGCGAGGTCCCGCCTTTACAGTCACACGCTGATGATAATACAGATGTTTAAATAAACAGGCATATCTGTGGACTTGTGGTCTTTCTACATTGGGACTCATAGTCTAGTCCTAGGCTATTGTAGGCAAAGGCGTATCTTTTAGTGGAATGAGAGGCATTCTGTAGTCGCGTGAAAGGACCTTTCAAGTCAATCTGATCTGTATTGTCCTGTGAAAAAAAGCGTTCTTAGACACAGTGAGGAGTTTTTGGGGATAATGGGAAAATCATTTCCAACTAAATGACAGGAATTTCTTAGTCCAATCATGAGGTGTGCTAGGCTTTTTTATACTGTGGCGGAAAGAGAGAGAGTATAACAGTCATTATAAATAAAGGGCCAAGGAAGTGACAGTTTATGGAAGGAACAATTTGCACATAGTTTTAGAATGTGGTCAGGAGGAGGACAATGTGCTTACAAATATGAAACATTAGAAGGTAGACATTATGGAAGCACATATATTTCTTTATTTTTATTGTATTTGGGGAGAGGGGGTTAATATAGCACGTCCAATGTGGAAAAGTGCTTTCCATAGCACCTTGCAGGTGGGCGACATCTAGAGCTGTGCAGTAGCCACCCATGCCCCAGACGTCAAAGAGAACAAGAAGTTACACATGTTGGAAGTGAGGGTGAGACATTGAGGAGATATGATCCCCGTATGAAGCCGAGAGAAGGAGGAGGCGTGAACGTGCATCCATGTATGCAGGCGAGAAGGGAAGGAGCATTGGTCATGCATCCCTGCATGAGGGTGAGACAGGGAGGAGATATGATCCCCGTATGAAGCCGAGAGAAGGAGGAGGCGTGAACGTGCATCCATGTATGCGGGCGAGACAGGAAGGAGCGTTGGTCATGCATCCCTGCATGAGGGTGAGACAGGGAGGAGATATGATCCCCGTATGAAGCCGAGAGAAGGAGGAGGCGTGAACGTGCATCCATGTATGCAGGCGAGAAGGAGCATTGGTCATGCATCCCTGCATGAGGGTGAGACAGGGAGGAGATATGATCCCCGTATGAAGCCGAGAGAAGGAGGAGGCGTGAACGTGCATCCATGTATGCGGGCGAGACAGGAAGGAGCATTGGTCATGCATCCCTGCATGAGGGTGAGACAGGGAGGAGATATGATCCCCGTATGAAGCCGAGAGAAGGAGTAGGCGTGAACGTGCATCCATGTATGCGGGCGAGAGGGGAAGGAGCATTGGTCATGCATCCCTGCATGAGGGTGAGACAGGGAGGAGATACAATCCCTGTATGAAGCCAAGAGAACGAGGTGGCATGAACATGCATCCTTGTATGCAGGTGTGACATGGAGTCATCATGAACATGCATCCCTTTATAAGGACATAACATGGAGGACGCATGAACATGAATGCCTGAATTTTATGGTGGTGGCCTTCGGGTGATTTGGCACGTGCAATTGGTGAAGAGCACTTCTCCTGCGCAAAAAAATAAATTTACTATTAGCACCCCGGAGGGGCCTCTGCACTTCTTATAGGGAGAAAACTCTGCAATGGAAGGGGACAGGGTCAATAACAGCTGTAAACTCTCAAAAGACCATCACTGCTCTCACACTTTCCTGCTCTCAGGCTGGCGGGCCATTATCGGCCCTGGCTGCCGCACCATTGCCAGGTTTGTGTAACTATATTATTTCTAATTGGCTCCACTTTGATGACTTTCATTTGGATTCTGACTTGATTATTGAGATCTTAAATAAGTGACTGGGGATCAGGTGTCCACTTATTCTCATGGATAACATCACAACCAACCTTTAATTCAAACATGAGTCATGACATCACAGATGGAGTACAGCTTATGATAGAGGTGGAACGTCACATTGTAGCAGCCCAAGTAGCTCGCCGTGATCATATAGTGGTTAGTACTCTGCGTTGTGGCTGCAGCAACCTCGGTTCGAATCCGAGTCACAGCATTGCGGTGAGGCAATGTCACGGCAGTTGGGCAGATATTTTAGAATTTCCATTAATACATTGGCAATCTCTGTGGAGGACTGAAACAATTCGATATGTCCTGTTACTGTTATGAACCTTTTGTTTCTTTAATGCTCTTTGCACACTTTTTCATCGGGTGACTGTAATGTATTTCAACCAAATCTAATTAAGAGCGCATTATGTGGTGACATTTGCAATACATGAAACATTATAACATGGCCATTTATGTCAATAACCACTATCTTGATTAAGACATATGTATTGCAGCGACAGTATTTCCCAGTTACAAATGGGAATAAAAACAACATCCGCGACGGATTGAACCAACGACATTTAACTGATGTTGCCAATGGAGTGCGTTATAGAGAGCGCGAGGTCCCGCCTTTACAGTCACACGCTGATGATAATACAGATGTTTAAATAAACAGGCATATCTGTGGACTTGTGGTCTTTCTACATTGGGACTCATAGTCTAGTCCTAGGCTATTGTAGGCAAAGGCGTATCTTTTAGTGGAATGAGAGGCATTCTGTAGTCGCGTGAAAGGACCTTTCAAGTCAATCTGATCTGTATTGTCCGGTGAAAAAAAGCGTTCTTAGACACAGTGAGGAGTTTTTGGGGATAATGGGAAAATCATTTCCAACTAAATGACAGGAATTTCTTAGTCCAATCATGAGGTGTGCTAGGCTTTTTTATACTGTGGCGGAAAGAGAGAGAGTATAACAGTCATTATAAATAAAGGGCCAAGGAAGTGACAGTTTATGGAAGGAACAATTTGCACATAGTTTTAGAATGTGGTCAGGAGGAGGACAATGTGCTTACACATATGAAACATTAGAAGGTAGACATTATGGAAGCACATATATTTCTTTATTTTTATTGTATTTGGGGAGAGGGGGTTAATATAGCACGTCCAATGTGGAAAAGTGCTTTCCATAGCACCTTGCAGGTGGGCGACATCTATAGCTGTGCAGTAGCCACCCATGCCCCAGACGTCAAAGAGAACAAGAAGTTACACATGTTGGAAGTGAGGGTGAGACATTGAGGAGATATGATCCCCGTATGAAGCCGAGAGAAGGAGTAGGCGTGAACGTGCATCCATGTATGCAGGCGAGAAGGGAAGGAGCATTGGTCATGCATCCCTGCATGATGGTGAGACAGGGAGGAGATATGATCCCCGTATGAAGCCGAGAGAAGGTGGAGGCGTGAACGTGCATCCATGTATGCGGGCGAGACAGGAAGGAGCATTGGTCATGCATCCCTGCATGAGGGTGAGACAGGGAGGAGATATGATCCCCGTATGAAGCCGAGAGAAGGAGGAGGCGTGAACGTGTATCCATGTATGCAGGCGAGAAGGGAAGTAGCATTGGTCATGCATCCCTGCATGAGGGTGAGACAGGGAGGAGATATGATCCCCGTATGAAGCCGAGAGAAGGAGGAGGCGTGAACGTGCATCCATGTATGCGGGCGAGACAGGAAGGAGCATTGGTCATGCATCCCTGCATGAGGGTGAGACAGAGAGGAGATATGATCCCCGTATGAAGCCGAGAGAAGGAGGAGGCGTGAACGTGCATCCATGTATGCGGGCGAGATGGTAAGGAGCATTGGTCATGCATCCCTTCCTGAGGATGAGACAGGGAGGAGATAAAATCCCCGTATGAAGCCGAGAGAACGAGGAGACATGAACGTGCATCCATGTATGCGGGCGAGAAGGGAAGGAGCATTGGTCATGCATCCCTGCATGAGGGTGAGACAGGGAGGAGATAAAATCCCTGTATGAAGCCAAGAGAACGAGGCGGCATGAACATGCATCCTTGTATGCAGGTGTGACATGGAGTCATCATGAACATGCATCCCTTTATAAGGACATAACATGGAGGACGCATGAACATGAATGCCTGAATTTTATGGTGGTGGCCTTCGGGTGATTTGGCACGTGCAATTGGTGAAGAGCACTTGTCCTGCGCAAAAAAATAAATGTACTATTAGCACCCCGGAGGGAGCCTCTGCACTTCTTATAGGGAGAAAACTCTGCAATGGAAGGGGACAGGGTCAATAACAGCTGTAAACTCTCACAAGACCATCACTGCTCTCACACTTTCCTGCTCTCAGGCTGGCGGGCCATTATCGGCCCTGGCTGCCGCACCATTGCCAGGTTTGTGTAACTATATTATTTCTAATTGGCTCCACTTTGATGACTTTCATTTGGATTCTGACTTGATTATTGAGATCTTATATAAGTGACTGGGGATCAGGTGTCCACTTATTCTCATGGATAACATCACAACCAACCTTTAATTCAAACATGAGTCATGACATCACAGATGGAGTACAGCTTATGACAGAGGTGGAACGTCACATTGTAGCAGCCCAAGTAGCTCGCCGTGATCGTATAGTGGTTAGTACTCTGCAGGACTGAAACAATTCGATATGTCCTGTTACTGTTATGAACCTTTTGTTTCTTTAATGCTCTTTGCACACTTTTTCATCGGGTGACTGTAATGTATTTCAACCAAATCTAATTAAGAGCGCATTATGTGGTGACATTTGCAGTACATGAAACATTATAACACTGCCATTTACGTCAATAACCACTAGCTTGATTAAGACATATGTATTGCAGCGACAGTATTTCCCAGTTACAAATGGGAATAAAAACAACATCCGCGAGGGATTGAACCAACGACATTTAACTGATGTTGCCAATGGAGCGCGTTACAGAGAGCGCGAGGTCCCGCCTTTACAGTCACATGCTGATGATAATACAGATGTTTAAATAAACAGGCATATCTGTGGACTTGTGGTCTTTCTACATTGGGACTCATAGTCTAGTCCTAGGCTATTGTAGGCACTGGCGTATCTTTTAGTGGAATGAGAGGCATTCTGTAGTCGCGTGAAAGGACCTTTCAAGTCAATCTGATCTGTATTGTCCTGTGAAAAAAAGCGTTCTTAGACACAGTGAGGAGTTTTTGGGGATAATGGGAAAATCATTTCCAACTAAATGACAGGAATTTCTTAGTCCAATCATGAGGTGTGCTAGGCTTTTTTATACTGTGGCGGAAAGAGAGAGAGTATAACAGTCATTATAAATAAAGGGCCAAGGAAGTGACAGTTTATGGAAGGAACTATTTGCACATAGTTTTAGAATGTGGTCAGGAGGAGGACAATGTGCTTACACATATGAAACATTAGAAGGTAGACATTATGGAAGCACATATATTACTTTATTTTTATTGTATTTGGGGAGAGGGGGTTAATATAGCACGTCCAATGTGGAAAAGTGCTTTCCATAGCACCTTGCAGGTGGGCGACATCTAGAGCTGTGCAGTAGCCACCCATGCCCCAGACGTCAAAGAGAACAAGAAGTTACACATGTTGGAAGTGAGGGTGAGACATTGAGGAGATATGATCCCCGTATGAAGCCGAGAAAAGGAGGAGGCGTGAACGTGCATCCATGTATGCAGGCGAGAAGGGAAGAAGCATTGGTCATGCATCCCTGCATGAGGGTGAGACAGGGAGGAGATATGATCCCCGTATGAAGCCGAGAGAAGGAGGAGGCGTGAACGTGCATCCATGTATGCGGGCGAGACAGGAAGGAGCATTGGTTATGCATCCCTGCATGAGGGTGAGACAGGGAGGAGATATGATCCCCGTATGAAGCCGAGAGAAGGAGGAGGCGTGAACGTGCATCCATGTATGCAGGCGAGAAGGGAAGGAGCATTGGTCATGCATCCCTGCATGAGGGTGAGACAGGGAGGAGATATGATCCCTGTATGAAGCCGAGAGAAGGAGGAGGCGTGAACGTGCATCCATGTATGCGGGCGAGACAGGAAGGAGCATTGGTCATGCATCCCTGCATGAGGGTGAGACAGAGAGGAGATATGATCCCCGTATGAAGCTGAGAGAAGGAGGAGGCGTGAACGTGCATCCATGTATGCGGGCGAGATGGGAAGGAGCATTGGTCATGCATCCCTTCCTGAGGATGAGACAGGGAGGAGATAAAATCCCCGTATGAAGCCGAGAGAACGAGGAGACATGAACGTGCATCCATGTATGCGGGCGAGAAGGGAAGGAGCATTGGTCATGCATCCCTGCATGAGGGTGAGACAGGGAGGAGATAAAATCCCTGTATGAAGCCAAGAGAACGAGGCGGCATGAACATGCATCCTTGTACGCAGGTGTGACATGGAGTCATCATGAACATGCATCCCTTTATAAGGACATAACATGGAGGACGCATGAACATGAATGCCTGAATTTTATGGTGGTGGCCTTCGGGTGATTTGGCACGTGCAATTGGTGAAGAGCACTTCTCCTGCGCAAAAAAATAAATGTACTATTAGCACCCCGGAGGGAGCCTCTGCACTTCTTATAGGGAGAAAACTCTGCAATGGAAGGGGACAGGGTCAATAACAGCTGTAAACTCTCACAAGACCATCACTGCTCTCACACTTTCCTGCTCTCAGGCTGGCGGGCCATTATCGGCCCTGGCTGCCGCACCATTGCCAGGTTTGTGTAACTATATTATTTCTAATTGGCTCCACTTTGATGACTTTCATTTGGATTCTGACTTGATTATTGAGATCTTAAATAAGTGACTGGGGATCAGGTGTCCACTTATTCTCATGGATAACATCACAACCAACCTTTAATTCAAACATGAGTCATGACATCACAGATGGAGTACAGCTTATGATAGAGGTGGAACGTCACATTATAGCAGCCCAATTAGCTCGCCATGATCGTATAGTGGTTAGTACTCTGCGTTGTGGCGGCAGCAACCTCGGTTCGAATCTGAGTCACGGCATTGCGTTGAGGCAATGTCACTGCAGTTGGGCAGATATTTTAGAATTTCCATTAATACATTGGCAATCTCTGTGGAGGACTGAAACAATTCGATATGTCCTGTTACTGTTATGAACCTTTTGTTTCTTTAATGCTCTTTGCACACTTTTTCATCGGGTGACTGTAATGTATTTCAACCAAATCTAATTAAGAGCGCATTATGTGGTGACATTTGCAGTACATGAAACATTATAACACTGCCATTTACGTCAATAACCACTAGCTTGATTAAGACATATGTATTGCAGCGACAGTATTTCCCAGTTACAAATGGGAATAAAAACAACATCCGCGAGGGATTGAACCAACGACATTTAACTGATGTTGCCAATGGAGCGCGTTACAGAGAGCGCGAGGTCCCGCCTTTACAGTCACACGCTGATGATAATACAGATGTTTAAATAAACAGGCATATCTGTGGACTTGTGGTCTTTCTACATTGGGACTCATAGTCTAGTCCTAGGCTATTGTAGGCACTGGCGTATCTTTTAGTGGAATGAGAGGCATTCTGTAGTCGCGTGAAAGGACCTTTCAAGTCAATCTGATCTGTATTGTCCTGTGAAAAAAAGCGTTCTTAGACACAGTGAGGAGTTTTTGGGGATAATGGGAAAATCATTTCCATCTAAATGACAGGAATTTCTTAGTCCAATCATGAGGTGTGCTAGGCTTTTTTATACTGTGGCGGAAAGAGAGAGAGTATAACAGTCATTATAAATAAAGGGCCAAGGAAGTGACAGTTTATGGAAGGAACAATTTGCACATAGTTTTAGAATGTGGTCAGGAGGAGGACAATGTGCTTACACATATGAAACATTAGAAGGTAGACATTATGGAAGCACATATATTTCTTTATTTTTATTGTATTTGGGGAGAGGGGGTTAATATAGCACGTCCAATGTGGAAAAGTGCTTTCCATAGCACCTTGCAGGTGGGTGACATCTAGAGCTGTGCAGTAGCCACCCATGCCCCAGACGTCAAAGAGAACAAGAAGTTACACATGTTGGAAGTGAGGGTGAGACATTGAGGAGATATGATCCCCGTATGAAGCCGAGAAAAGGAGGAGGCGTGAACGTGCATCCATGTATGCAGGCGAGAAGGGAAGGAGCATTGGTCATGCATCCCTGCATGAGGGTGAGACAGGGCGGAGATATGATCCCCGTATGAAGCCGAGAGAAGGAGGAGGCGTGAACGTGCATCCATGTATGCGGGCGAGACAGGAAGGAGCATTGGTCATGCATCCCTGCATGAGGGTGAGACAGGGAGGAGATATGATCCCCGTATGAAGCCGAGAGAAGGAGGAGGCGTGAACGTGCATCCATGTATGCAGGCGAGAAGGGAAGGAGCATTGGTCATGCATCCCTGCATGAGGGTGAGACAGGGAGGAGATATGATCCCCGTATGAAGCCGAGAGAAGGAGGAGGCGTGAACGTGCATCCATGTATGCGGGCGAGACAGGAAGGAGCATTGGTCATGCATCCCTGCATGAGGGTGAGACAGAGAGGAGATATGATCCCCGTATGAAGCCGAGAGAAGGAGGAGGCGTGAACGTGCATCCATGTATGCGGGCGAGATGGGAAGGAGCATTGGTCATGCATCCCTTCCTGAGGATGAGACAGGGAGGAGATAAAATCCCCGTATGAAGCCGAGAGAACGAGGAGACATGAACGTGCATCCATGTATGCGGGCGAGAAGGGAAGGAGCATTGGTCATGCATCCCTGCATGAGGGTGAGACAGGGAGGAGATAAAATCCCTGTATGAAGCCAAGAGAACGAGGTGGCATGAACATGCATCCTTGTATGCAGGTGTGACATGGAGTCATCATGAAAATGCATCCCTTTATAAGGACATAACATGGAGGACGCATGAACATGAATGCCTGAATTTTATGGTGGTGGCCTTCGGGTGATTTGGCACGTGCAATTGGTGAAGAGCACTTCTCCTGCGCAAAAAAATAAATTTACTATTAGCACCCCGGAGGGAGCCTCTGCACTTCTTATAGGGAGAAAACTCTGCAATGGAAGGGGACAGGGTCAATAACAGCTGTAAACTCTCACAAGACCATCACTGCTCTCACACTTTCCTGCTCTCAGGCTGGCGGGCCATTATCGGCCCTGGCTGCCAACCCATTGCCAGGTTTGTGTAACTATATTATTTCTAATTGGCTCCACTTTGATGACTTTCATTTGGATTCTGACTTGATTATTGAGATCTTAAATAAGTGACTGGGGATCAGGTGTCCACTTATTCTCATGGATAACATCACAACCAACCTTTAATTCAAACATGAGTCATGACATCACAGATGGAGTACAGCTTATGATAGAGGTGGAACGTCACATTGTAGCAGCCCAAGTAGCTCGCCTTGATCATATAGTGGTTAGTACTCTGCGTTGTGGCCGCAGCAACCTCGGTTAGAATCCGAGTCACGGCATGGCAGTTGGGCAGATATTTTAGAATTTCCATTAATACATTGGCAATCTCTGTGGAGGACTGAAACAATTCGATATGTCCTGTTACTGTTATGAACCTTTTGTTTCTTTAATGCTCTTTGCACACTTTTTCATCGGGTGACTGTAATGTATTTCAACCAAATCTAATTAAGAGAGCATTATGTGGTGACATTTGCAGTACATGAAACATTATAACACTGCCATTTACGTCAATAACCACTAGCTTGATTAAGACATATGTATTGCAGCGACAGTATTTCCCAGTTACAAATGGGAATAAAAACAACATCCGCGAGGGATTGAACCAACGACATTTAACTGATGTTGCCAATGGAGCGCGTTACAGAGAGCGCGAGGTCCCGCCTTTACAGTCACACGCTGATGATAATACAGATGTTTAAATAAACAGGCATATCTGTGGACTTGTGGTCTTTCTACATTGGGACTCATAGTCTAGTCCTAGGCTATTGTAGGCAAAGGCGTATCTTTTAGTGGAATGAGAGGCATTCTGTAGTCGCGTGAAAGGACCTTTCAAGTCAATCTGATCTGTATTGTCCTGTGAAAAAAAGCGTTCTTAGACACAGTGAGGAGTTTTTGGGGATAATGGGAAAATCATTTCCAACTAAATGACAGGAATTTCTTAGTCCAATCATGAGGTGTGCTAGGCTTTTTTATACTGTGGCGGAAAGAGAGAGAGTATAACAGTCATTATAAATAAAGGGCCAAGGAAGTGACAGTTTATGGAAGGAACAATTTGCACATAGTTTTAGAATGTGGTCAGGAGGAGGACAATGTGCTTACACATATGAAACATTAGAAGGTAGACATTATGGAAGCACATATATTTCTTTATTTTTATTGTATTTGGGGAGAGGGGGTTAATATAGCACGTCCAATGTGGAAAAGTGCTTTCCATAGCACCTTGCAGGTGGGCGACATCTAGAGCTGTGCAGTAGCCACCCATGCCCCAGACGTCAAAGAGAACAAGAAGTTACACATGTTGGAAGTGAGGGTGAGCCATTGAGGAGATATGATCCCCGTATGAAGCCGAGAGAAGGAGGAGGCGTGAACGTGCATCCATGTATGCAGGCGAGAAGGGAAGGAGCATTGGTCATGCATCCCTGCATGAGGGTGAGACAGGGAGGAGATATGATCCCCGTATGAAGCCGAGAGAAGGAGGAGGCGTGAACGTGCATCCATGTATGCGGGCGAGACAGGAAGGAGCGTTGGTCATGCATCCCTGCATGAGGGTGAGACAGGGAGGAGATATGATCCCCGTATGAAGCCGAGAGAAGGAGGAGGCGTGAACGTGCATCCATGTATGCAGGCGAGAAGGGAAGGAGCATTGGTCATGCATCCCTGCATGAGGGTGAGACAGGGAGGAGATATGATCCCCGTATGAAGCCGAGAGAAGGAGGAGGCGTGAACGTGCATCCATGTATGCGGGCGAGACAGGAAGGAGCATTGGTCATGCATCCCTGCATGAGGGTGAGACAGGGAGGAGATATGATCCCCGTATGAAGCCGAGAGAAGGAGGAGGCGTGAACGTGCATCCATGTATGCGGGCGAGACGGGAAGGAGCATTGGTCATGCATCCCTTCCTGAGGGTGAGACAGGGTGGAGATAAAATCCCCGTATGAAGCCGAGAGAACGAGGAGACATGAACGTGCATCCATGTATGCGGGCGAGAAGGGAAGGAGCATTGGTCATGCATCCCTGCATGAGGGTGAGACAGGGAGGAGATAAAATCCCTGTATGAAGCCAAGAGAACGAGGCGGCATGAACATGCATCCTTGTATGCAGGTGTGACATGGAGTCATCATGAACCTGCATACCTTTATAAGGACATAACATGGAGGATGCATGAACATGAATGCCTGAATTTTATGGTGGTGGCCTTCGGGTGATTTGGCACGTGCAATTGGTGAAGAGCACTTCTCCTGCGCAAAAAAATAAATTTACTATTAGCACCCCGGAGGGAGCCTCTGTACTTCTTATAGGGAGAAAACTCTGCAATGGAAGGGGACAGGGTCAATAACAGCTGTAAACTCTCACAAGACCATCACTGCTCTCACACTTTCCTGCTCTCAGGCTGGCGGGCCATTATCGGCCCTGGCTGCCGCACCATTGCCAGGTTTGTGTAACTATATTATTTCTAATTGGCTCCACTTTGATGACTTTCATTTGGATTCTGACTTGATTATTGAGATCTTAAATAAGTGACTGGGGATCAGGTGTCCACTTATTCTCATGGATAACATCACAACCAACCTTTAATTCAAACATGAGTCATGACATCACAGATGGAGTACAGCTTATGATAGAGGTGGAACGTCACATTGTGGCAGCCCAAGTAGCTCGCCGTGATCATATAGTGGTTAGTACTCTGTGTTGTGGCCGCAGCAACCTCGGTTCGAATCCGAGTCACGGCATTGCGGTGAGGCAATGTCACGGCAGTTGGGCAGATATTTTAGAATTTCCATTAATACATTCGCAATCTCTGTGGAGGACCGAAACAATTCGATATGTCCTGTTACTGTTATGAACCTTTTTTTTTCTTTAATGCTCTTTGCACACTTTTTCATCGGGTGACTGTAATGTATTTCAACCAAATCTAATTAAGAGCGCATTATGTGGTGACATTTGCAGTACATGAAACATTATAACACTGCCATTTACGTCAATAACCACTAGCTTGATTAAGACATATGTATTGCAGCGACAGTATTTCCCAGTTACAAATGGGAATAAAAACAACATCCGCGAGGGATTGAACGAACGACATTTAACTGATGTTGCCAATGGAGCGCGTTACAGAAAGCGCGAGGTCCCGCCTTTACAGTCACACGCTGATGATAATACAGATGTTTAAATAAACAGGCATATCTGTGGACTTGTGGTCTTTCTACATTGGGACTCATAGTCTAGTCCTAGGCTATTGTAGGCACTGGCGTATCTTTTAGTGGAATGAGAGGCCTTCTGTAGTCGCGTGAAAGGACCTTTCAAGTCAATCTGATCTGTATTGTCCTGTGAAAAAAAGCGTTCTTAGACACAGTGAGGAGTTTTTGGGGATAATGGGAAAATCATTTCCAACTAAATGACAGGAATTTCTTAGTCCAATCATGAGCTGTGCTAGGCTTTTTTATACTGTGGCGGAAAGAGAGAGAGTATAACAGTCATTATAAATAAAGGGTCAAGGAAGTGACAGTTTATGGAAGGAACAATTTGCACATAGTTTTAGAATGTGGTCAGGAGGAGGACAATGTGCTTACACATATGAAACATTAGAAGGTAGACATTCTGGAAGCACATATATTTCTTTATTTTTATTGTATTTGGGGAGAGGGGGTTAATATAGCACGTCCAATGTGGAAAAGTGCTTTCCATAGCACCTTGCAGGTGGGCGACATCTAGAGCTGTGCAGTAGCCACCCATGCCCCAGACGTCAAAGAGTACAAGAAGTTACACATGTCGGAAGTGAGGGTGAGACATTGAGGAGATATGATCCCCGTATGAAGCCGAGAGAAGGAGGAGGCGTGAACGTGCATCCATGTATGCAGGCGAGAAAGGAAGGAGCATTGGTCATGCATCCCTGCATGAGGGTGAGACAGGGAGGAGATATGATCCCCGTATGAAGCCGAGAGAAGGAGGAGGCGTGAACGTGCATCCATGTATGCGGGCGAGACAGGAAGGAGCATTGGTCATGCATCCCTGCATGAGGGTGAGACAGGGAGGAGATATGATCCCCGTATGAAGCCGAGAGAAGGAGGAGGCGTGAACGTGCATCCATGTATGCGGGCGAGACGGGAAGGAGCATTGGTCATGCATCCCTTCCTGAGGGTGAGACAGGGAGGAGATAAAATCCCCGTATGAAGCCGAGAGAACGAGGAGACATGAACGTGCATCCATGTATGCGGGCGAGAAGGGAAGGAGCATTGGTCATGCATCCCTGCATGAGGGTGAGACAGGGAGGAGATACAATCCCTGTATGAAGCCAAGAGAACGAGGTGGCATGAACATGCATCCTTGTATGCAGGTGTGACATGGAGTCATCATGAACATGCATCCCTTTATAAGGACATAACATGGAGGACGCATGAACATGAATGCCTGAATTTTATGGTGGTGGCCTTCGGGTGATTTGGCACGTGCAATTGGTGAAGAGCACTTCTCCTGCGCAAAAAAATAAATTTACTATTAGCACCCCGGAGCGGCCTCTGCACTTCTTATAGGGAGAAAACTCTGCAATGGAAGGGGACAGGGTCAATAACAGCTGTAAACTCTCACAAGACCATCACTGCTCTCACACTTTCCTGCTCTCAGGCTGGCGGGCCATTATCGGCCCTGGCTGCCGCACCATTGCCAGGTTTGTGTAACTATATTATTTCTAATTGGCTCCACTTTGATGACTTTCATTTGGATTCTGACTTGATTATTGAGATCTTAAATAAGTGACTGGGGATCAGGTGTCCACTTATTCTCATGGATAACATCACAACCAACCTTTAATTCAAACATGAGTCATGACATCACAGATGGAGTACAGCTTATGATAGAGGTGGAACTTCACATTGTAGCAGCCCAAGTAGCTCGCTGTGATGGTTAGTACTCTGCGTTGTGGCCGCAACTCGGTTCGAATCCGAGTCACGGCATTGCGGTGAGGCAATGTCACGGCAGTTGGGCAGATATTTTAGAATTTCCATTAATACATTGGCAATCTCTGTGGAGGACTGAAACAATTCGATATGTCCTGTTACTGTTATGAACCTTTTGTTTCTTTAATGCTCTTTGCACACTTTTTCATCGGGTGACTGTAATGTATTTCAACCAAATCTAATTAAGAGCGCATTATGTGGTGACATTTGCAGTACATGAAACATTATAACACGGCCATTTATGTCAATAACCACTAGCTTGATTAAGACATATGTATTGCAGCGACAGTATTTCCCAGTTACAAATGGGAATAAAAACAACATCCGCAACGGATTGAACCAACGACATTTAACTGATGTTGCCAATGGAGCGCGTTACAGAGAGCGCGAGGTCCCGCCTTTACAGTCACACGCTGATGATAATACAGATGTTTAAATAAACAGGCATATCTGTGGACTTGTGGTCTTTCTACATTGGGACTCATAGTCTAGTCCTAGGCTATTGTAGGCAAAGGCGTATCTTTTAGTGGAATGAGAGGCATTCTGTAGTCGCGTGAAAGGACCTTTCAAGTCAATCTGATCTGTATTGTCCTGTGAAAAAAAGCGTTCTTAGACACAGTGAGGAGTTTTTGGGGATAATGGGAAAATCGTTTCCAACTAAATGACAGGAATTTCTTAGTCCAATCATGAGGTGTGCTAGGCTTTTTTATACTGTGGCAGAAAGAGAGAGAGTATAACAGTCATTATAAATAAAGGGCCAAGGTAGTGACAGTTTATGGAAGGAACAATTTGCACATAGTTTTAGAATGTGGTCAGGAGGAGGACAATGTGCTTACACATATGAAACATTAGAAGGTAGACATTATGGAAGCACATATATTTCTTTATTTTTATTGTATTTGGGGAGAGGGGGTTAATATAGCACGTCCAATGTGGAAAAGTGCTTTCCATAGCACCTTGCAGGTGGGCGACATCTAGAGCTGTGCAGTAGCCACCCATGCCCCAGACGTCAAAGAGAACAAGAAGTTACACATGTTGGAAGTGAGGGTGAGACATTGAGGAGATATGATCCCCGTATGAAGCCGAGAAAAGGAGGAGGCGTGAACGTGCATCCATGTATGCAGGCGAGAAGGGAAGGAGCATTGGTCATGCATCCCTGCATGAGGGTGAGACAGGGAGGAGATATGATCCCCGTATGAAGCCGAGAGAAGGAGGAGGCGTGAACGTGCAACCATGTATGCGGGCGAGACAGGAAGGAGCGTTGGTCATGCATCCCTGCATGAGGGTGAGCCAGGGAGGAGATATGATCCCCGTATGAAGCCGAGAGAAGGAGGAGGCGTGAACGTGCATCCATGTATGCAGGCGAGAAGGGAAGGAGCATTGGTCATGCATCCCTGCATGAGGGTGAGACAGGGAGGAGATATGATCCCCGTATGAAGCCGAGAGAAGGAGGAGGCGTGAACGTGCATCCATGTATGTGGGCGAGACAGGAAGGAGCATTGGTCATGCATCCCTGCATGAGGGTGAGACAGGGAGGAGATATGATCCCCGTATGAAGCCGAGAGAAGGAGGAGGCGTGAATGTGCATCCATGTATGCGGGCGAGACGGGAAGGAGCATTGGTCATGCATCCCTTCCTGAGGGTGAGACAGGGAGGAGATAAAATCCCTGTATGAACCCGAGAGAACGAGGAGACATGAACGTGCATCCATGTATGCGGGCGAGAAGGGAAGGAGCATTGGTCATGCATCCCTGCATGAGGGTGAGACAGGGAGGAGATAAAATCCCTGTATTAAGCCAAGAGAACGAGGCGGCATGAACATGCATCCTTGTATGCAGGTGTGACATGGAGTCATCATGAACATGCATCCCTTTATAAGGACATAACATGGAGGACGCATGAACATGAATGCCTGAATTTTATGGTGGTGGCCTTCGGGTGATTTGGCACGTGCAATTGGTGAAGAGCACTTCTCCTGCGCAAAAAAATAAATGTACTATTAGCACCCCGGAGGGAGCCTCTGCACTTCTTATAGGGAGAAAACTCTGCAATGGAAGGGGACAGGGTCAATAACAGCTGTAAACTCTCACAAGACCATCACTGCTCTCACACTTTCCTGCTCTCAGGCTGGCGGGCCATTATCGGCCCTGGCTGCCGCACCATTGCCAGGTTTGTGTAACTATATTATTTCTAATTGGCTCCACTTTGATGACTTTCATTTGGATTCTGACTTGATTATTGAGATCTTAAATAAGTGACTGGGGATCAGGTGTCCACTTATTCTCATGGATAACATCACAACCAACCTTTAATTCAAACATGAGTCATGACATCACAGATGGAGTACAGCTTATGATAGAGGTGGAACGTCACATTGTAGCAGCCCAAGTAGCTCGCCTTGATCATATAGTGGTTAGTACTCTGCGTTGTGGCCGCAGCAACCTCGGTTAGAATCCGAGTCACGGCATGGCAGTTGGGCAGATATTTTAGAATTTCCATTAATACATTGGCAATCTCTGTGGAGGACTGAAACAATTCGATATGTCCTGTTACTGTTATGAACCTTTTGTTTCTTTAATGCTCTTTGCACACTTTTTCATCGGGTGACTGTAATGTATTTCAACCAAATCTAATTAAGAGCGCATTATGTGGTGACATTTGCAGTACATGAAACATTATAACACTGCCATTTACGTCAATAACCACTAGCTTGATTAAGACATATGTATTGCAGCGACAGTATTTCCCAGTTACAAATGGGAATAAAAACAACATCCGCGAGGGATTGAACCAACGACATTTAACTGATGTTGCCAATGGAGCGCGTTACAGAGAGCGCGAGGTCCCGCCTTTACAGTCACACGCTGATGATAATACAGATGTTTAAATAAACAGGCATATCTGTGGACTTGTGGTCTTTCTACATTGGGACTCATAGTCTAGTCCTAGGCTATTGTAGGCACTGGCGTATCTTTTAGTGGAATGAGAGGCATTCTGTAGTCGCGTGAAAGGACCTTTCAAGTCAATCTGATCTGTATTGTCCTGTGAAAAAAAGCGTTCTTAGACACAGTGAGGAGTTTTTGGGGATAATGGGAAAATCATTTCCAACTAAATGACAGGAATTTCTTAGTCCAATCATGAGGTGTGCTAGGCTTTTTTATACTGTGGCGGAAAGAGAGAGAGTATAACAGTCATTATAAATAAAGGGCCAAGGAAGTGACAGTTTATGGAAGGAACAATTTGCACATAGTTTTAGAATGTGGTCAGGAGGAGGACAATGTGCTTACACATATGAAACATTAGAAGGTAGACATTATGGAAGCACATATATTTCTTTATTTTTATTGTATTTGGGGAGAGGGGGTTAATATAGCACGTCCAATGTGGAAAAGTGCTTTCCATAGCACCTTGCAGGTGGGCGACATCTAGAGCTGTGCAGTAGCCACCCATGCCCCAGACGTCAAAGAGAACAAGAAGTTACACATGTTGGAAGTGAGGGTGAGCCATTGAGGAGATATGATCCCCGTATGAAGCCGAGAGAAGGAGGAGGCGTGAACGTGCATCCATGTATGCAGGCGAGAAGGGAAGGAGCATTGGTCATGCATCCCTGCATGAGGGTGAGACAGGGAGGAGATATGATCCCCGTATGAAGCCGAGAGAAGGAGGAGGCGTGAACGTGCATCCATGTATGCGGGCGAGACAGGAAGGAGCGTTGGTCATGCATCCCTGCATGAGGGTGAGACAGGGAGGAGATATGATCCCCGTATGAAGCCGAGAGAAGGAGGAGGCGTGAACGTGCATCCATGTATGCAGGCGAGAAGGGAAGGAGCATTGGTCATGCATCCCTGCATGAGGGTGAGACAGGGAGGAGATATGATCCCCGTATGAAGCCGAGAGAAGGAGGAGGCGTGAACGTGCATCCATGTATGCGGGCGAGACAGGAAGGAGCATTGGTCATGCATCCCTGCATGAGGGTGAGACAGGGAGGAGATATGATCCCCGTATGAAGCCGAGAGAAGGAGGAGGCGTGAATGTGCATCCATGTATGCGGGCGAGACGGGAAGGAGCATTGGTCATGCATCCCTTCCTGAGGGTGAGACAGGGAGGAGATAAAATCCCTGTATGAAGCCGAGAGAACGAGGAGACATGAACGTGCATCCATGTATGCGGGCGAGAAGGGAAGGAGCATTGGTCATGCATCCCTGCATGAGGGTGAGACAGGGAGGAGATAAAATCCCTGTATGAAGCCAAGAGAACGAGGCGGCATGAACATGCATCCTTGTACGCAGGTGTGACATGGAGTCATCATGAACATGCATCCCTTTATAAGGACATAACATGGAGGACGCATGAACATGAATGCCTGAATTTTATGGTGGTGGCCTTCGGGTGATTTGGCACGTGCAATTGGTGAAGAGCACTTCTCCTGCGCAAAAAAATAAATGTACTATTAGCACCCCGGAGGGAGCCTCTGCACTTCTTATAGGGAGAAAACTCTGCAATGGAAGGGGACAGGGTCAATAACAGCTGTAAACTCTCACAAGACCATCACTGCTCTCACACTTTCCTGCTCTCAGGCTGGCGGGCCATTATCGGCCCTGGCTGCCGCACCATTGCCAGGTTTGTGTAACTATATTATTTCTAATTGGCTCCACTTTGATGACTTTCATTTGGATTCTGACTTGATTATTGAGATCTTAAATAAGTGACTGGGGATCAGGTGTCCACTTATTCTCATGGATAACATCACAACCAACCTTTAATTCAAACATGAGTCATGACATCACAGATGGAGTACAGCTTATGATAGAGGTGGAACGTCACATTATAGCAGCCCAATTAGCTCGCCATGATCGTATAGTGGTTAGTACTCTGCGTTGTGGCGGCAGCAACCTCGGTTCGAATCTGAGTCACGGCATTGCGTTGAGGCAATGTCACTGCAGTTGGGCAGATATTTTAGAATTTCCATTAATACATTGGCAATCTCTGTGGAGGACTGAAACAATTCGATATGTCCTGTTACTGTTATGAACCTTTTGTTTCTTTAATGCTCTTTGCACACTTTTTCATCGGGTGACTGTAATGTATTTCAACCAAATCTAATTAAGAGCGCATTATGTGGTGACATTTGCAGTACATGAAACATTATAACACTGCCATTTACGTCAATAACCACTAGCTTGATTAAGACATATGTATTGCAGCGACAGTATTTCCCAGTTACAAATGGGAATAAAAACAACATCCGCGAGGGATTGAACCAACGACATTTAACTGATGTTGCCAATGGAGCGCGTTACAGAGAGCGCGAGGTCCCGCCTTTACAGTCACACGCTGATGATAATACAGATGTTTAAATAAACAGGCATATCTGTGGACTTGTGGTCTTTCTACATTGGGACTCATAGTCTAGTCCTAGGCTATTGTAGGCACTGGCGTATCTTTTAGTGGAATGAGAGGCATTCTGTAGTCGCGTGAAAGGACCTTTCAAGTCAATCTGATCTGTATTGTCCTGTGAAAAAAAGCGTTCTTAGACACAGTGAGGAGTTTTTGGGGATAATGGGAAAATCATTTCCAACTAAATGACAGGAATTTCTTAGTCCAATCATGAGGTGTGCTAGGCTTTTTTATACTGTGGCGGAAAGAGAGAGAGTATAACAGTCATTATAAATAAAGGGCCAAGGAAGTGACAGTTTATGGAAGGAACAATTTGCACATAGTTTTAGAATGTGGTCAGGAGGAGGACAATGTGCTTACACATATGAAACATTAGAAGGTAGACATTATGGAAGCACATATATTTCTTTATTTTTATTGTATTTGGGGAGAGGGGGTTAATATAGCACGTCCAATGTGGAAAAGTGCTTTCCATAGCACCTTGCAGGTGGGCGACATCTAGAGCTGTGCAGTAGCCACCCATGCCCCAGACGTCAAAGAGAACAAGAAGTTACACATGTTGGAAGTGAGGGTGAGACATTGAGGAGATATGATCCCCGTATGAAGCCGAGAAAAGGAGGAGGCGTGAACGTGCATCCATGTATGCAGGCGAGAAGGGAAGGAGCATTGGTCATGCATCCCTGCATGAGGGTGAGACAGGGCGGAGATATGATCCCCGTATGAAGCCGAGAGAAGGAGGAGGCGTGAACGTGCATCCATGTATGCGGGCGAGACAGGAAGGAGCATTGGTCATGCATCCCTGCATGAGGGTGAGACAGGGAGGAGATATGATCCCCGTATGAAGCCGAGAGAAGGAGGAGGCGTGAACGTGCATCCATGTATGCAGGCGAGAAGGGAAGGAGCATTGGTCATGCATCCCTGCATGAGGGTGAGACAGGGAGGAGATATGATCCCCGTATGAAGCCGAGAGAAGGAGGAGGCGTGAACGTGCATCCATGTATGCGGGCGAGACAGGAAGGAGCATTGGTCATGCATCCCTGCATGAGGGTGAGACAGAGAGGAGATAGGATCCCCGTATGAAGCCGAGAGAAGGAGGAGGCGTGAACGTGCATCCATGTATGCGGGCGAGATGGGAAGGAGCATTGGTCATGCATCCCTTCCTGAGGATGAGACAGGGAGGAGATAAAATCCCCGTATGAAGCCGAGAGAACGAGGAGACATGAACGTGCATCCATGTATGCGGGCGAGAAGGGAAGGAGCATTGGTCATGCATCCCTGCATGAGGGTGAGACAGGGAGGAGATAAAATCCCTGTATGAAGCCAAGAGAACGAGGTGGCATGAACATGCATCCTTGTATGCAGGTGTGACATGGAGTCATCATGAAAATGCATCCCTTTATAAGGACATAACATGGAGGACGCATGAACATGAATGCCTGAATTTTATGGTGGTGGCCTTCGGGTGATTTGGCACGTGCAATTGGTGAAGAGCACTTCTCCTGCGCAAAAAAATAAATTTACTATTAGCACCCCGGAGGGAGCCTCTGCACTTCTTATAGGGAGAAAACTCTGCAATGGAAGGGGACAGGGTCAATAACAGCTGTAAACTCTCACAAGACCATCACTGCTCTCACACTTTCCTGCTCTCAGGCTGGCGGGCCATTATCGGCCCTGGCTGCCGCACCATTGCCAGGTTTGTGTAACTATATTATTTCTAATTGGCTCCACTTTGATGACTTTCATTTGGATTCTGACTTGATTATTGAGATCTTAAATAAGTGACTGGGGATCAGGTGTCCACTTATTCTCATGGATAACATCACAACCAACCTTTAATTCAAACATGAGTCATGACATCACAGATGGAGTACAGCTTATGATAGAGGTGGAACGTCACATTGTAGCAGCCCAAGTAGCTCGCCGTGATCGTATAGTGGTTAGTACTCTGCGTTGTGGCCGCAGCAACCTCGGTTCGCACGGCATTGCGGTGAGGCAATGTCACGGCAGTTGGGCAAATATTTTAGAATTTCCATTAATACATTGGCAATCTCTGTGGAGGACTGAAACAATTCGATATGTCCTGTTACTGTTATGAACCTTTTGTTTCTTTAATGCTCTTTGCACACTTTTTCATGGGTGACTGTAATGTATTTCAACCAAATCTAATTAAGAGCGCATTATGTGGTGACATTTGCAGTACATGAAACATTATAACACTGCCATTTACGTCAATAACCACTAGCTTGATTAAGACATATGTATTGCAGCAACAGTATTTCCCAGTTACAAATGGGAATAAAAACAACATCCGCGAGGGATTGAACCAACGACATTTAACTGATGTTGCCAATGGAGCGTGTTACAGAGAGCGCGAGGTCCCGCCTTTACAGTCACACGATGATGATAATACAGATGTTTAAATAAACAGGCATATCTGTGGACTTGTGGTCTTTCTACATTGGGACTCATAGTCTAGTCCTAGGCTATTGTAGGCAAAGGCGTATCTTTTAGTGGAATGAGAGGCATTCTGTAGTCGCGTGAAAGGACCTTTCAAGTCAATCTGATCTGTATTGTCCTGTGAAAAAAAGCGTTCTTAGACACAGTGAGGAGTTTTTGGGGATAATGGGAAAATCATTTCCAACTAAATGACAGGAATTTCTTAGTCCAATCATGAGGTGTGCTAGGCTCTTTTATACTTTGGCGGAAAGAGAGAGAGTATAACAATCATTATAAATAAAGGGCCAAGGAAGTGACAGTTTATGGAAGGAACAATTTGCACATAGTTTTAGAATGTGGTCAGGAGGAGGACAATGTGCTTACACATATGAAACATTAGAAGGTAGACATTATGGAAGCACATATATTTCTTTATTTTTATTGTATTTGGGGAGAGGGGGTTAATATAGCACGTCCAATGTGGAAAAGTGCTTTCCATAGCACCTTGCAGGTGGGCGACATCTAGAGCTGTGCAGTAGCCACCCATGCCCCAGACGTCAAAGAGAACAAGAAGTTACACATGTTGGAAGTGAGGGTGAGACATTGAGGAGATATGATCCCCGTATGAAGCCGAGAGAAGGAGGAGGCGTGAACGTGCATCCATGTTTGCAGGCGAGAAGGGAAGGAGCATTGGTCATGCATCCCTGCATGAGGGTGAGACAGGGAGGAGATATGATCCCCGTATGAAGCCGAGAGAAGGAGGAGGCGTGAGCGTGCATCCATGTATGCGGGCGAGACAGGAAGGAGCGTTGGTCATGCATCCCTGCATGAGGGTGAGACAGGGAGGAGATATGATCCCCGTATGAAGCCGAGAGAAGGAGGAGGCGTGAATGTGCATCCATGTATGCAGGCGAGAAGGGAAGGAGCATTGGTCATGCATCCCTGCATGAGGGTGAGACAGGGAGGAGATATGATCCCGTATGAAGCCGAGAGAAGGAGGAGGCGTGAACGTGCATCCATGTATGCGGGCGAGACAGGAAGGAGCATTGGTCATGCATCCCTTCCTGAGGGTGAGACAGGGAGGAGATAAAATCCCCGTATGAAGCCGAGAGAACGAGAAGACATGAACGTGCATCATTGTATGCGGGCGAGAAGGGAAGGAGCATTGGTCATGCATCCCTGCATGAGGGTGAGACAGGGAGGAGATAAAATCCCTGTATGAAGCCAAGAGAACGAGGCGGCATGAACATGCATCCTTGTATGCAGGTGTGACATGGAGTCATCATGAACATGCATCCCTTTATAAGGACATAACATGGAGGACGCATGAACATGAATGCCTGAATTTTATGGTGGTGACCTTCGGGTGATTTGGCACGTGCAATTGGCGAAGAGCACTTCTCCTGTGCAAAAAAATAAATGTACTATTAGCACCCCGGAGGGAGCCTCTGCACTTCTTATAGGGAGAAAACTCTGCAATGGAAGGGGACAGGGTCAATAACAGCTGTAAACTCTCACAAGACCATCACTGCTCTCACACTTTCCTGCTCTCAGGCTGGCGGGCCATTATCGGCCCTGGCTGCCACACCATTGCCAGGTTTGTGTAACTATATTATTTCTAATTGGCTCCACTTTGATGACTTTCATTTGGATTCTGACTTGATTATTGAGATCTTAAATAAGTGACTGGGGATCAGGTGTCCACTTATTCTCATGGATAACATCACAACCAACCTTTAATTCAAACATGAGTCATGACATCACAGATGGAGTACAGCTTATGATAGAGGTGGAACGTCACATTGTAGCAGCCCAAGTAGCTCGCCGTGATCGTATAGTAGTTAGTACTCTGCGTTGTGGCCACAGCAACCTCGATTCGAATCCGAGTCAGGGGACTGCGGTGAGGCAATGTCACGGCAGTTGGGCAGATATTTTAAAATTTCCATTAATACATTGGCAATCTCTGTGGAGGACTGAAACAATTTGATATGTCCTGTTACAGTTATGAACCTTTTGTTTCTTTAATGCTCTTTGCACACTTTTTCATGGGTGACTGTAATGTATTTCAACCAAATCTAATTAAGAGCGCATTATGTGGTGACATTTGCAGTACATGAAACATTATAACACTGCCATTTACGTCAATAACCACTAGCTTGATTAAGACATATGTATTGCAGCGACAGTATTTCCCAGTTACAAATGGGAATAAAAACAACATCCGCGAGGGATTGAACCAACGACATTTAACTGATGTTGCCAATGGAGCGCGTTACAGAGAGCGCAAGGTCCCGCCTTTACAGTCACACGCTGATGATAATACAGATGTTTAAATAAACAGGCATATCTGTGGACTTGTGGTCTTTCTACATTGGGACTCATAGTCTAGTCCTAGGCTATTGTAGGCACTGGCGTATCTTTGAGTGGAATGAGAGGCGTTCTGTAGTCGCGTGAAAGGACCTTTCAAGTCAATCTGATCTGTATTGTCCTGTGAAAAAAAGCGTTCTTAGACACAGTGAGGAGATTTTGGGGATAATGGGAAAATAATTTCCAACTAAATGACAGGAATTTCTTAGTCCAATCATGAAGTGTGCTAGGCTTTTTTATACTGTGGCGGAAAGAGAGAGAGTATAACAGTCATTATAAATAAAGGGCCAAGGAAGTGACAGTTTATGGAAGGAACAATTTGCACATAGTTTTAGAATGTGGTCAGGAGGAGGACAATGTGCTTACACATATGAAACATTAGAAGGTAGACATTATGGAAGCACATATATTTCTTTATTTTTATTGTATTTGGGGAGAAGGGGTTAATATAGCACGTCCAATGTGGAAAAGTGCTTTCCATAGCACCTTGCAGGTGGGCGACATCTAGAGCTGTGCAGTAGCCACCCATGCCCCAGACGTCAAAGAGAACAAGAAGTTACACATGTTGGAAGTGAGGGTGAGACATTGAGGAGATATGATCCCCGTATGAAGCCGAGAGAAGGAGGAGGCGTGAACGTGCATCCATGCATGCGGGCGAGACAGGAAGGAGCATTGGTCATGCATCCCTGCATGAGGGTGAGACTGGGAGGAGATATGAACCCCGTATGAAGCCGAGAGAAGGAGGAGGCGTGAACGTGCATCCATGTATGCGGGCGAGACGGGAAGGAGCATTGGTCATGCATCCCTTCCTGAGGGTGAGACAAGGAGGAGATAAAATCCCCGTATGAAGCCGAGAGAACGAGGAGACATGAACGTGCATCCATGTATGCGGGCGAGAAGGGAAGGAGCATTGGTCATGCATCCCTGCATGAGGGTGAGACAGGGAGGAGATAAAATCCCTCTATGAAGCCAAGAGAACGAGGCGGCATGAACATGCATCCTTGTATGCAGGTGTGACATGGAGTCATCATGAACATGCATCCCTTTATAAGGACATAACATGGAGGACGCATGAACATGAAGGCCTGAATTTTATGGTGGTGGCCTTCGGGTGATTTGGCACGTGCAATTGGTGAAGAGCACTTCTCCTGCGCAAAAAAATAAATGTACTATTAGCACCCCGGAGGGAGCCTCTGCACTTCTTATAGGGAGAAAACTCTGCAATGGAAGGGGACAGGGTCAATAACAGCTGTAAACTCTCACAAGACCATCACTGCTCTCACACTTTCCTGCTCTCAGGCTGGCGGGCCATTATCGGCCCTGGCTGCCGCACCATTGCCAGGTTTGTGTAACTATATTATTTCTAATTGGCTCCACTTTGATGACTTTCATTTGGATTCTGACTTGATTATTGAGATCTTAAATAAGTGACTGGGGATCAGGTGTCCACTTATTCTCATGGATAACATCACAACCAACCTTTAATTCAAACATGAGTCATGACATCACAGATGGAGTACAGCTTATGATAGAGGTGGAACGTCACATTGTAGCAGCCCAAGTAGCTCGCCTTGATCGTATAGTGGTTAGTACTCTGTGTTGTGGCCGCAGCAACCTCGGTTTGAATCCGAGTCACCGCATTGCGGTGAGGCAATGTCACGGCAGTTGGGCAGATATTTTAGAATTTCCATAAATACATTGGCAATCTCTGTGGAGGACTGAAACAATTCGATATGTCCTGTTACTGTTATGAACCTTTTGTTTCTTTAATGCTCTTTGCACACTTTTTCATGGGTGACTGTAATGTATTTCAACCAAATCTAATTAAGAGCGCATTATGTGGTGACATTTGCAGTACATGAAACATTATAACACTGCCATTTACGTCAATAACCACTAGCTTGATTAAGACATATGTATTGCAGCGACAGTATTTCCCAGTTACAAATGGGAATAAAAACAACATCCGCGAGGGATTGAACCAACGACATTTAACTGATGTTGCCAATGGAGCGTGTTACAGAGAGCGTGAGGTCCCGCCTTTACAGTCACACGATGATGATAATACAGATGTTTAAATAAACAGGCATATCTGTGGACTTGTGGTCTTTCTACATTGGGACTCATAGTCTAGTCCTAGGCTATTGTAGGCACTGGCGTATCTTTTAGTGGAATGAGAGACATTCTGTAGTCGCGTGAAAGGACCTTTCAAGTCAATCTGATCTGTATTGTCCTGTGAAAAAAAGCGTTCTTAGACACAGTGAGGAGTTTTTGGGGATAATGGGAAAATCATTTCCAACTAAATGACAGGAATTTCTTAGTCCAATCATGAGGTGTGCTAGGCTTTTTTATACTGTGGCGGAAAGAGAGAGAGTATAACAGTCATTATAAATAAAGGGCCAAGGAAGTGACAATTTATGGAAGGAACAATTTGCACATAGTTTTAGAATGTGGTCAGGAGGAGGACAATGTGCTTACACATATGAAACATTAGAAGGTAGACATTATGGAAGCACATATATTTCTTTATTTTTATTGTATTTGGGGAGAGGGGGTTAATATAGCACGTCCAATGTGGAAAAGTGCTTTCAATAGCACCTTGCAGGTGGGCGACATCTAGAGCTGTGCAGTAGCCACCCATGCCCCAGACGTCAAAGAGAACAAGAAGTTACACATGTTGGAAGTGAGGGTGAGACATTGAGGAGATATGATCCCCGTATGAAGCCGAGAGAAGGAGGAGGCGTGAACGTGCATCCATGTATGCAGGCGAGAAGGGAAGGAGCATTAGTCATGCATCCCTGCATGAGGGTGAGACAGGGAGGAGATATGATCCCCGTATGAAGCCGAGAGAAGGAGGAGGCGTGAACGTGCAGCCATGTATGCGGGCGAGACAGGAAGGAGCGTTGGTCATGCATCCCTGCATGAGGGTGAGACAGGGAGGAGATATGATCCCCGTATGAAGCCGAGAGAAGGAGGAGGGGTGAACGTGCATCCATGTATGCAGGCGAGAAGGGAAGGAGCATTGGTCATGCATCCCTGCATGAGGGTGAGACAGGGAGGAGATATGATCCCCGTATGAAGCCGAGAGAAGGAGGAGGCGTGAACGTGCATCCATGTATGCGGGCGAGACAGGAAGGAGCATTGGTCATGCATCCCTGCATGAGGGTGAGACAGGGAGGAGATATGATCCCCGTATGAAGCCGAGAGAAGGAGGAGGCGTGAATGTGCATCCATGTATGCGGCGAGACGGGAAGGAGCATTGGTCATGCATCCCTTCCTGAGGGTGAGACAGGGAGGAGATAAAATCCCTGTATGAAGCCGAGAGAACGAGGAGACATGAACGTGCATCCATGTATGCGGGCGAGAAGGGAAGGAGCATTGGTCATGCATCCCTGCATGAGGGTGAGACAGGGAGGAGATAAAATCCCTGTATGAAGCCAAGAGAACGAGGCGGCATGAACATGCATCCTTGTATGCAGGTGTGACATGGAGTCATCATGAACATGCATCCCTTTATAAGGACATAACATGGAGGACGCATGAACATGAATGCCTGAATTTTATGGTGGTGGCCTTCGGGTGATTTGGCACGTGCAATTGGTGAAGAGCACTTCTCCTGCGCAAAAAAATAAATGTACTATTAGCACCCCGGAGGGAGCCTCTGCACTTCTTATAGGGAGAAAACTCTGCAATGGAAGGGGACAGGGTCAATAACAGCTGTAAACTCTCACAAGACCATCACTGCTCTCACACTTTCCTGCTCTCAGGCTGGCGGGCCATTATCGGCCATGGCTGCCGCACCATTGCCAGGTTTGTGTAACTATATTATTTCTAATTGGCTCCACTTTGATGACTTTCATTTGGATTCTGACTTGATTATTGAGATCTTAAATAAGTGACTGGGGATCAGGTGTCCACTTATTCTCATGGATAACATCACAACCAACCTTTAATTCAAACATGAGTCATGACATCACAGATGGAGTACAGCTTATGATAGAGGTGGAACGTCACATTGTAGCAGCCCAAGTAGCTCGCCGTGATCGTATAGTGGTTAGTACTCTGCGTTGTGGCCGCAGCAACCTCGGTTCGCACGGCATTGCGGTGAGGCAATGTCACGGCAGTTGGGCAAATATTTTAGAATTTCCATTAATACATTGGCAATCTCTGTGGAGGACTGAAACAATTCGATATGTCCTGTTACTGTTATGAACCTTTTGTTTCTTTAATGCTCTTTGCACACTTTTTCATGGGTGACTGTAATGTATTTCAACCAAATCTAATTAAGAGCGCATTATGTGGTGACATTTGCAGTACATGAAACATTATAACACTGCCATTTACGTCAATAACCACTAGCTTGATTAAGACATATGTATTGCAGCAACAGTATTTCCCAGTTACAAATGGGAATAAAAACAACATCCGCGAGGGATTGAACCAACGACATTTAACTGATGTTGCCAATGGAGCGTGTTACAGAGAGCGCGAGGTCCCGCCTTTACAGTCACACGATGATGATAATACAGATGTTTAAATAAACAGGCATATCTGTGGACTTGTGGTCTTTCTACATTGGGACTCATAGTCTAGTCCTAGGCTATTGTAGGCACTGGCGTATCTTTTAGTGGAATGAGAGACATTCTGTAGTCGCGTGAAAGGACCTTTCAAGTCAATCTGATCTGTATTGTCCTGTGAAAAAAAGCGTTCTTAGACACAGTGAGGAGTTTTTGGGGATAATGGGAAAATCATTTCCAACTAAATGACAGGAATTTCTTAGTCCAATCATGAGGTGTGCTAGGCTTTTTTATACTGTGGCGGAAAGAGAGAGAGTATAACAGTCATTATAAATAAAGGGCCAAGGAAGTGACAGTTTATGGAAGGAACAATTTGCACATAGTTTTAGAATGTGGTCAGGAGGAGGACAATGTGCTTACACATATGAAACATTAGAAGGTAGACATTATGGAAGCACATATATTTCTTTATTTTTATTGTATTTGGGGAGAGGGGGTTAATATAGCACGTCCAATGTGGAAAAGTGCTTTCAATAGCACCTTGCAGGTGGGCGACATCTAGAGCTGTGCAGTAGCCACCCATGCCCCAGACGTCAAAGAGAACAAGAAGTTACACATGTTGGAAGTGAGGGTGAGACATTGAGGAGATATGATCCCCGTATGAAGCCGAGAGAAGGAGGAGGCGTGAACGTGCATCCATGTATGCAGGCGAGAAGGGAAGGAGCATTAGTCATGCATCCCTGCATGAGGGTGAGACAGGGAGGAGATATGATCCCCGTATGAAGCCGAGAGAAGGAGGAGGCGTGAACGTGCAGCCATGTATGCGGGCGAGACAGGAAGGAGCGTTGGTCATGCATCCCTGCATGAGGGTGAGACAGGGAGGAGATATGATCCCCGTATGAAGCCGAGAGAAGGAGGAGGGGTGAACGTGCATCCATGTATGCAGGCGAGAAGGGAAGGAGCATTGGTCATGCATCCCTGCATGAGGGTGAGACAGGGAGGAGATATGATCCCCGTATGAAGCCGAGAGAAGGAGGAGGCGTGAACGTGCATCCATGTATGCGGGCGAGACAGGAAGGAGCATTGGTCATGCATCCCTGCATGAGGGTGAGACAGGGAGGAGATATGATCCCCGTATGAAGCCGAGAGAAGGAGGAGGCGTGAATGTGCATCCATGTATGCGGCGAGACGGGAAGGAGCATTGGTCATGCATCCCTTCCTGAGGGTGAGACAGGGAGGAGATAAAATCCCTGTATGAAGCCGAGAGAACGAGGAGACATGAACGTGCATCCATGTATGCGGGCGAGAAGGGAAGGAGCATTGGTCATGCATCCCTGCATGAGGGTGAGACAGGGAGGAGATAAAATCCCTGTATGAAGCCAAGAGAACGAGGCGGCATGAACATGCATCCTTGTATGCAGGTGTGACATGGAGTCATCATGAACATGCATCCCTTTATAAGGACATAACATGGAGGACGCATGAACATGAATGCCTGAATTTTATGGTGGTGGCCTTCGGGTGATTTGGCACGTGCAATTGGTGAAGAGCACTTCTCCTGCGCAAAAAAATAAATGTACTATTAGCACCCCGGAGGGAGCCTCTGCACTTCTTATAGGGAGAAAACTCTGCAATGGAAGGGGACAGGGTCAATAACAGCTGTAAACTCTCACAAGACCATCACTGCTCTCACACTTTCCTGCTCTCAGGCTGGCGGGCCATTATCGGCCATGGCTGCCGCACCATTGCCAGGTTTGTGTAACTATATTATTTCTAATTGGCTCCACTTTTTGACTTTCATTTGGATTCTGACTTGATTATTGAGATCTTAAATAAGTGACTGGGGATCAGGTGTCCACTTATTCTCATGGATAACATCACAACCAACCTTTAATTCAAACATGAGTCATGACATCACAGATGGAGTACAGCTTATGATAGAGGTGGAACGTCACATTGTAGCAGCCCAAGTAGCTCGCCGTGATCGTATAGTGGTTAGTACTCTGCGTTGTGGCCGCAGCAACCTCGGTTCGCACGGCATTGCGGTGAGGCAATGTCACGGCAGTTGGGCAAATATTTTAGAATTTCCATTAATACATTGGCAATCTCTGTGGAGGACTGAAACAATTCGATATGTCCTGTTACTGTTATGAACCTTTTGTTTCTTTAATGCTCTTTGCACACTTTTTCATCGGGTGACTGTAATGTATTTCAACCAAATCTAATTAAGAGCGCATTATGTGGTGACATTTGCAGTACATGAAACATTGTAACACTGCCATTTACGTCAATAACCACTAGCTTGATTAAGACATATGTATTGCAGCGACAGTATTTCCCAGTTACAAATGGGAATAAAAACAACATACGCGAGGGATTGAACCAACGACATTTAACTGATGTTGCCAATGGAGCGCGTTACAGAGAGCGCGAGGTCCCGCCTTTACAGTCACACGCTGATGATAATACAGATGTTTAAATAAACAGGCATATCTGTGGACTTTTGGTCTTTCTACATTGGGACTCATAGTCTAGTCCTAGGCTATTGTAGGCACTGGCGTATCTTTTAGTGGAATGAGAGGCATTCTGTAGTCGCGTGAAAGGACCTTTCAAGTCAATCTGATCTGTATTGTCCTGTGAAAAAAAGCGTTCTTAGACACAGTGAGGAGTTTTTGGGGATAATGGGAAAATCATTTCCAACTAAATGACAGGAATTTCTTAGTCCAATCATGAGGTGTGCTAGGCTTTTTATACTGTGGCGGAAAGAGAGAGAGTATAACAGTCATTATAAATAAAGGGCCAAGGAAGTGACAGTTTATGGAAGGAACAATTTGCACATAGTTTTAGAATGTGGTCAGGAGGAGGACAATGTGCTTACACATATGAAACATTAGAAGGTAGACATTATGGAAGCACATATATTTCTTTATTTTTATTGTATTTGGGGAGAGGGGGTTAATATAGCACGTCCAATGTGGAAAAGTGCTTTCCATAGCACCTTGCATGTGGGCAACATCTAGAGCTGTGCAGTAGCCACCGATGCCCCAGACGTCAAAGAGAACAAGAAGTTACACATGTTGGAAGTGAGGGTGAGACATTGAGGAGATATGATCCCCGTATGAAGCCGAGAGAAGGAGGAGGCGTGAACGTGCATCCATGTATGCAGGCGAGAAGGGAAGGAGCATTGGTCATGCATCCCTGCATGAGGGTGAGACAGGGAGGAGATATGATCCCCGTATGAAGCCGAGAGAAGGAGGAGGCGTGAACGTGCATCCATGTATGCGGGCGAGACAGGAAGGAGCGTTGGTCATGCATCCTTGCATGAGGGATAGACAGGGAGGAGATATGATCCCCGTATGAAGCCGAGAGAAGGAGGAGGCGTGAACGTGCATCCATGTATGCAGGCGAGAGGGGAAGGAGCATTGGTCATGCATCCCTGCATGAGGGTGAGACAGGGAGGAGATATGATCCCCGTATGAAGCCGAGAGAAGGAGGAGGCGTGAACGTGCATCCATGTATGCGGGCGAGACAGGAAGGAGCATTGGTCATGCATCCCTGCATGAGGGTGAGACAGGGAGGAGATATGATCCCCGTATGAAGCCGAGAGAAGGAGGAGGCGTGAACGTGCATCCATGTATGCGGGCGAGACGGGAAGGAGCATTGGTCATGCATCCCTTCCTGAGGGTGAGACAGGGAGGAGATAAAATCCCCGTATGAAGCCGAGAGAACGAGAAGACATGAACGTGCATCCATGTATGCGGGCGAGAAGGGAAGGAGCATTGGTCATGCATCCCTGCATGAGGGTGAGACAGGGAGGAGATAAAATCCCTGTATGAAGCCAAGAGAACGAGGCGGCATGAACATGCATCCTTGTATGCAGGTGTGACATGGAGTCATCATGAACATGCATCCCTTTATAAGGACATAACATGGAGGACGCATGAACATGAATGCCTGAATTTTATGGTGGTGGCCATCGGGTGATTTGTCACGTGCAATTGGCGAAGAGCACTTCTCCTGTGCAAAAAAATAAATTTACTATTAGCACCCCGGAGGGAGCCTCTGCACTTCTTATAGGGAGAAAACTCTGCAATGGAAGGGGACAGGGTCAATAACAGCTGTAAACTCTCACAAGACCATCACTGCTCTCACACTTTCCTGCTCTCAGGCTGGCGGGCCATTATCGGCCCTGGCTGCCGCACCATTGCCAAGTTTGTGTAACTATATTATTTCTAATTGGCTCCACTTTGATGACTTTCATTTGGATTCTGACTTGATTATTGAGATCTTAAATAAGTGACTGGGGATCAGGTGTCCACGTATTCTCATGGATAACATCACAACCAACCTTTAATTCAAACATGAGTCATGACATCACAGATGGAGTACAGCTTATGATAGAGGTGGAACGTCACATTGTAGCAGCCCAAGTAGCTCGCCGTGATCGTATAGTGGTTAGTACTCTGCGTTGTGGCCGCAGCAACCTCGGATCGAATCTGAGTCACGGCATTGCGGTGAGGCAATGTCACGGCAGTTGGGCAGATATTTTAGAATTTCCATTAATACATTGGCAATCTCTGTGGAGGACTGAAACAATTCGATTTGTCCTGTTACTGTTATGAACCTTTTGTTTCTTTAATGCTCTTTGCACACTTTTTCATCGGGTGACTGTAATGTATTTCAACCAAATCTAATTAAGAGCGCATTATGTGGTGACATTTGCAGTACATGAAACATTATAACACTGCCATTTACGTCAATAACCACTAGCTTGATTAAGACATATGTATTGCAGCGACAGTATTTCCCAGTTACAAATGGGAATAAAAACAACATCCGCGAGGGATTGAACCAACGACATTTAACTGATGTTGCCAATGGAGAGCGTTACAGAGAGCGCGAGGTCCCGCCTTTACAGTCACATGCTGATGATAATACAGATGTTTAAATAAACAGGCATATCTGTGGACTTGTGGTCTTTCTACATTGGGACTCATAGTCTAGTCCTAGGCTATTGTAGGCACTGGCGTATCTTTTAGTGGAATGAGAGGCATTCTGTAGTCGCGTGAAAGGACCTTTCAAGTCAATCTGATCTGTATTGTCCTGTGAAAAAAAGCGTTCTTAGACACAGTGAGGAGTTTTTGGGGATAATGGGAAAATCATTTCCAACTAAATGACAGGAATTTCTTAGTCAAATCATGAGGTGTGCTAGGCTTTTTTATACTGTGGTGGAAAGAGAGAGAGTATAACAGTCATTATAAATAAAGGGCCAAGGAAGTGACAGTTTATGGAAGGAACAATTTGCACATAGTTTTAGAATGTGGTCAGGAGGAGGACAATGTGCTTACACATATGAAACATTAGAAGGTAGACATTATGGAAGCACATATATTTCTTTATTTTTATTGTATTTGGGGATAGGGGGTTAATATAGCACATCCAATGTGGAAAAGTGCTTTCAATAGCACCTTGCAGGTGGGAGACATCTAGAGCTGTGCAGTAGCCGCCCATGCCCCAGACGTCAAAGAGAACAAGAAGTTACACATGTTGGAAGTGAGGGTGAGACATTGAGGAGATATGATCCCCGTATGAAGCCGAGAGAAGGAGGAGGTGTGAACGTGCATCCATGTATGCAGGCGAGAAGGGAAGGAGCATTGGTCATGCATCCCTGCATGAGGGTGAGATAGGGAGGAGATATGATCCCCGTATGAAGCCGAGAGAAGGAGGAGGCGTGAACGTGCATCCATGTATGCGGGCGAGACAGGAAGGAGCGTTGGTCATGCATCCCTGCATGAGGGTGAGACAGGGAGGAGATATGATCCCCGTATGAAGCCGAGAGAAGGAGGAGGCGTGAACGTGCATCCATGTATGCAGGCGAGAAGGGAAGGAGCATTGGTCATGCATCCCTGCATGAGGGTGAGACAGGGAGGAGATATGATCCCCGTATGAAGCCGAGAGAAGGAGGAGGCGTGAACGTGCATCCATGTATGCGGGCGAGACGGGAAGGAGCATTGGTCATGCATCCCTTCCTGAGGGTGAGACAGGGAGGAGATAAAATCCCTGTATGAAGCCGAGAGAACGAGGAGACATGAACGTACATCCATGTATGCGGGCGAGAAGGGAAGGAGCATTGGTCATGCATCCCTGCAGGAGGGTGAGACAGGGAGGAGATAAAATCCCTGTATGAAGCCAAGAGAACGAGGTGGCATGAACATGCATCCTTGTATGCAGGTGTGAGATGGAGTCATCATGAAAATGCATCCCTTTATAAGGACATAACATAGAGGACGCATGAACATGAATGCCTGAATTTTATGGTGGTGGCCTTCGGGTGATTTGGCACGTGCAATTGGTGAAGAGCACTTCTCCTGCGCAAAAAAATAAATTTACTATTAACACCCCGGAGGGAGCCTCTGCACTTCTTATAGGGAGAAAACTCTGCAATGGAAGGGGACAGGGTCAATAACAGCTGTAAACTCTCACAAGACCATCACTGCTCTCACACTTTCCTGCTCTCAGGCTGGCGGGCCATTATCGGCCCTGGCTGCCGCACCATTGCCAGGTTTGTGTAACTATATTATTTCTAATTGGCTCCACTTTGATGACTTTCATTTGGATTCTGACTTGATTATTGAGATCTTAAATAAGTGACTGGGGATCAGGTGTCCACTTATTCTCATGGATAACATCACAACCAACCTTTAATTCAAACATGAGTCATGACATCACAGATGGAGTACAGCTTATGATAGAGGTGGAACGTCACATTGTAGCAGCCCAAGTAGCTCGCCGTGATCGTATAGTGGTTAGTACTCTGCGTTGTGGCTGCAGCAACCTCGGTTCGAATCCGAGTCACGGCATTGCGGTGAGGCAATGTCACGGCAGTTGGGCAGATATTTTAGAATTTCCATTAATACATTGGCAATCTCTGTGGAGGACTGAAACAATTCGATATGTCCTGTTACTGTTATGAACCTTTTGTTTCTTTAATGCTCTTTGCACACTTTTTCATCGGGTGACTGTAATGTATTTCAACCAAATCTAATTAAGAGCGCATTATGTGGTGACATTTGCAGTACATGAAACATTATAACACTGCCATTTACGTCAATAACCACTAGCTTGATTAAGACATATGTATTGCAGCGACAGTATTTCCCAGTTACAAATGGGAATAAAAACAACATCCGCGAGGGATTGAACCAACGACATTTAACTGATGTTGCCAATGGAGCGCGCTACAGAGAGCGCGAGGTCCCGCCTTTACAGTCACACGCTGATGATAATACAGATGTTTAAATAAACAGGCATATCTGTGGACTTGTGGTCTTTCTACATTGGGACTCATAGTCTAGTCCTAGGCTATTGTAGGCAAAGGCGTATCTTTTAGTGGAATGAGAGGCATTCTGTAGTCGCGTGAAAGGACCTTTCAAGTCAATCTGATCTGTATTGTCCTGTGAAAAAAAGCGTTCTTAGACACAGTGAGGAGTTTTTGGGGATAATGGGAAAATCATTTCCAACTAAATGACAGGAATTTCTTAGTCCAATCATGAGGTGTGCTAGGCTTTTTTATACTGTGGCGGAAAGAGAGAGAGTATAACAGTCATTATAAATAAAGGGCCAAGGAAGTGACAGTTTATGGAAGGAACAATTTGCACATAGTTTTAGAATGTGGTCAGGAGGAGGACAATGTGCTTACAAATATGAAACATTAGAAGGTAGACATTATGGAAGCACATATATTTCTTTATTTTTATTGTATTTGGGGAGAGGGGGTTAATATAGCACGTCCAATGTGGAAAAGTGCTTTCCATAGCACCTTGCAGGTGGGCGACATCTAGAGCTGTGCAGTAGCCACCCATGCCCCAGACGTCAAAGAGAACAAGAAGTTACACATGTTGGAAGTGAGGGTGAGACATTGAGGAGATATGATCCCCGTATGAAGCCGAGAGAAGGAGGAGGCGTGAACGTGCATCCATGTATGCAGGCGAGAAGGGAAGGAGCATTGGTCATGCATCCCTGCATGAGGGTGAGACAGGGAGGAGATATGATCCCCGTATGAAGCCGAGAGAAGGAGGAGGCGTGAACGTGCATCCATGTATGCGGGCGAGACAGGAAGGAGCGTTGGTCATGCATCCCTGCATGAGGGTGAGACAGGGAGGAGATATGATCCCCGTATGAAGCCGAGAGAAGGAGGAGGCGTGAACGTGCATCCATGTATGCAGGCGAGAAGGAGCATTGGTCATGCATCCCTGCATGAGGGTGAGACAGGGAGGAGATATGATCCCCGTATGAAGCCGAGAGAAGGAGGAGGCGTGAACGTGCATCCATGTATGCGGGCGAGACAGGAAGGAGCATTGGTCATGCATCCCTGCATGAGGGTGAGACAGGGAGGAGATATGATCCCCGTATGAAGCCGAGAGAAGGAGTAGGCGTGAACGTGCATCCATGTATGCGGGCGAGAGGGGAAGGAGCATTGGTCATGCATCCCTGCATGAGGGTGAGACAGGGAGGAGATACAATCCCTGTATGAAGCCAAGAGAACGAGGTGGCATGAACATGCATCCTTGTATGCAGGTGTGACATGGAGTCATCATGAACATGCATCCCTTTATAAGGACATAACATGGAGGACGCATGAACATGAATGCCTGAATTTTATGGTGGTGGCCTTCGGGTGATTTGGCACGTGCAATTGGTGAAGAGCACTTCTCCTGCGCAAAAAAATAAATTTACTATTAGCTCCCCGGAGGGGCCTCTGCACTTCTTATAGGGAGAAAACTCTGCAATGGAAGGGGACAGGGTCAATAACAGCTGTAAACTCTCAAAAGACCATCACTGCTCTCACACTTTCCTGCTCTCAGGCTGGCGGGCCATTATCGGCCCTGGCTGCCGCACCATTGCCAGGTTTGTGTAACTATATTATTTCTAATTGGCTCCACTTTGATGACTTTCATTTGGATTCTGACTTGATTATTGAGATCTTAAATAAGTGACTGGGGATCAGGTGTCCACTTATTCTCATGGATAACATCACAACCAACCTTTAATTCAAACATGAGTCATGACATCACAGATGGAGTACAGCTTATGATAGAGGTGGAACGTCACATTGTAGCAGCCCAAGTAGCTCGCCGTGATCATATAGTGGTTAGTACTCTGCGTTGTGGCTGCAGCAACCTCGGTTCGAATCCGAGTCACAGCATTGCGGTGAGGCAATGTCACGGCAGTTGGGCAGATATTTTAGAATTTCCATTAATACATTGGCAATCTCTGTGGAGGACTGAAACAATTCGATATGTCCTGTTACTGTTATGAACCTTTTGTTTCTTTAATGCTCTTTGCACACTTTTTCATCGGGTGACTGTAATGTATTTCAACCAAATCTAATTAAGAGCGCATTATGTGGTGACATTTGCAATACATGAAACATTATAACATGGCCATTTATGTCAATAACCACTATCTTGATTAAGACATATGTATTGCAGCGACAGTATTTCCCAGTTACAAATGGGAATAAAAACAACATCCGCGACGGATTGAACCAACGACATTTAACTGATGTTGCCAATGGAGTGCGTTACAGAGAGCGCGAGGTCCCGCCTTTACAGTCACACGCTGATGATAATACAGATGTTTAAATAAACAGGCATATCTGTGGACTTGTGGTCTTTCTACATTGGGACTCATAGTCTAGTCCTAGGCTATTGTAGGCAAAGGCGTATCTTTTAGTGGAATGAGAGGCATTCTGTAGTCGCGTGAAAGGACCTTTCAAGTCAATCTGATCTGTATTGTCCGGTGAAAAAAAGCGTTCTTAGACACAGTGAGGAGTTTTTGGGGATAATGGGAAAATCATTTCCAACTAAATGACAGGAATTTCTTAGTCCAATCATGAGGTGTGCTAGGCTTTTTTATACTGTGGCGGAAAGAGAGAGAGTATAACAGTCATTATAAATAAAGGGCCAAGGAAGTGACAGTTTATGGAAGGAACAATTTGCACATAGTTTTAGAATGTGGTCAGGAGGAGGACAATGTGCTTACACATATGAAACATTAGAAGGTAGACATTATGGAAGCACATATATTTCTTTATTTTTATTGTATTTGGGGAGAGGGGGTTAATATAGCACGTCCAATGTGGAAAAGTGCTTTCCATAGCACCTTGCAGGTGGGCGACATCTATAGCTGTGCAGTAGCCACCCATGCCCCAGACGTCAAAGAGAACAAGAAGTTACACATGTTGGAAGTGAGGGTGAGACATTGAGGAGATATGATCCCCGTATGAAGCCGAGAGAAGGAGTAGGCGTGAACGTGCATCCATGTATGCAGGCGAGAAGGGAAGGAGCATTGGTCATGCATCCCTGCATGATGGTGAGACAGGGAGGAGATATGATCCCCGTATGAAGCCGAGAGAAGGTGGAGGCGTGAACGTGCATCCATGTATGCGGGCGAGACAGGAAGGAGCATTGGTCATGCATCCCTGCATGAGGGTGAGACAGGGAGGAGATATGATCCCCGTATGAAGCCGAGAGAAGGAGGAGGCGTGAACGTGTATCCATGTATGCAGGCGAGAAGGGAAGGAGCATTGGTCATGCATCCCTGCATGAGGGTGAGACAGGGAGGAGATATGATCCCCGTATGAAGCCGAGAGAAGGAGGAGGCGTGAACGTGCATCCATGTATGCGGGCGAGACAGGAAGGAGCATTGGTCATGCATCCCTGCATGAGGGTGAGACAGAGAGGAGATATGATCCCCGTATGAAGCCGAGAGAAGGAGGAGGCGTGAACGTGCATCCATGTATGCGGGCGAGATGGTAAGGAGCATTGGTCATGCATCCCTTCCTGAGGATGAGACAGGGAGGAGATAAAATCCCCGTATGAAGCCGAGAGAACGAGGAGACATGAACGTGCATCCATGTATGCGGGCGAGAAGGGAAGGAGCATTGGTCATGCATCCCTGCATGAGGGTGAGACAGGGAGGAGATAAAATCCCTGTATGAAGCCAAGAGAACGAGGCGGCATGAACATGCATCCTTGTATGCAGGTGTGACATGGAGTCATCATGAACATGCATCCCTTTATAAGGACATAACATGGAGGACGCATGAACATGAATGCCTGAATTTTATGGTGGTGGCCTTCGGGTGATTTGGCACGTGCAATTGGTGAAGAGCACTTGTCCTGCGCAAAAAAATAAATGTACTATTAGCACCCCGGAGGGAGCCTCTGCACTTCTTATAGGGAGAAAACTCTGCAATGGAAGGGGACAGGGTCAATAACAGCTGTAAACTCTCACAAGACCATCACTGCTCTCACACTTTCCTGCTCTCAGGCTGGCGGGCCATTATCGGCCCTGGCTGCCGCACCATTGCCAGGTTTGTGTAACTATATTATTTCTAATTGGCTCCACTTTGATGACTTTCATTTGGATTCTGACTTGATTATTGAGATCTTATATAAGTGACTGGGGATCAGGTGTCCACTTATTCTCATGGATAACATCACAACCAACCTTTAATTCAAACATGAGTCATGACATCACAGATGGAGTACAGCTTATGACAGAGGTGGAACGTCACATTGTAGCAGCCCAAGTAGCTCGCCGTGATCGTATAGTGGTTAGTACTCTGCAGGACTGAAACAATTCGATATGTCCTGTTACTGTTATGAACCTTTTGTTTCTTTAATGCTCTTTGCACACTTTTTCATCGGGTGACTGTAATGTATTTCAACCAAATCTAATTAAGAGCGCATTATGTGGTGACATTTGCAGTACATGAAACATTATAACACTGCCATTTACGTCAATAACCACTAGCTTGATTAAGACATATGTATTGCAGCGACAGTATTTCCCAGTTACAAATGGGAATAAAAACAACATCCGCGAGGGATTGAACCAACGACATTTAACTGATGTTGCCAATGGAGCGCGTTACAGAGAGCGCGAGGTCCCGCCTTTACAGTCACATGCTGATGATAATACAGATGTTTAAATAAACAGGCATATCTGTGGACTTGTGGTCTTTCTACATTGGGACTCATAGTCTAGTCCTAGGCTATTGTAGGCACTGGCGTATCTTTTAGTGGAATGAGAGGCATTCTGTAGTCGCGTGAAAGGACCTTTCAAGTCAATCTGATCTGTATTGTCCTGTGAAAAAAAGCGTTCTTAGACACAGTGAGGAGTTTTTGGGGATAATGGGAAAATCATTTCCAACTAAATGACAGGAATTTCTTAGTCCAATCATGAGGTGTGCTAGGCTTTTTTATACTGTGGCGGAAAGAGAGAGAGTATAACAGTCATTATAAATAAAGGGCCAAGGAAGTGACAGTTTATGGAAGGAACTATTTGCACATAGTTTTAGAATGTGGTCAGGAGGAGGACAATGTGCTTACACATATGAAACATTAGAAGGTAGACATTATGGAAGCACATATTTTACTTTATTTTTATTGTATTTGGGGAGAGGGGGTTAATATAGCACGTCCAATGTGGAAAAGTGCTTTCCATAGCACCTTGCAGGTGGGCGACATCTAGAGCTGTGCAGTAGCCACCCATGCCCCAGACGTCAAAGAGAACAAGAAGTTACACATGTTGGAAGTGAGGGTGAGACATTGAGGAGATATGATCCCCGTATGAAGCCGAGAAAAGGAGGAGGCGTGAACGTGCATCCATGTATGCAGGCGAGAAGGGAAGAAGCATTGGTCATGCATCCCTGCATGAGGGTGAGACAGGGAGGAGATATGATCCCCGTATGAAGCCGAGAGAAGGAGGAGGCGTGAACGTGCATCCATGTATGCGGGCGAGACAGGAAGGAGCATTGGTTATGCATCCCTGCATGAGGGTGAGACAGGGAGGAGATATGATCCCCGTATGAAGCCGAGAGAAGGAGGAGGCGTGAACGTGCATCCATGTATGCAGGCGAGAAGGGAAGGAGCATTGGTCATGCATCCCTGCATGAGGGTGAGACAGGGAGGAGATATGATCCCTGTATGAAGCCGAGAGAAGGAGGAGGCGTGAACGTGCATCCATGTATGCGGGCGAGACAGGAAGGAGCATTGGTCATGCATCCCTGCATGAGGGTGAGACAGAGAGGAGATATGATCCCCGTATGAAGCTGAGAGAAGGAGGAGGCGTGAACGTGCATCCATGTATGCGGGCGAGATGGGAAGGAGCATTGGTCATGCATCCCTTCCTGAGGATGAGACAGGGAGGAGATAAAATCCCCGTATGAAGCCGAGAGAACGAGGAGACATGAACGTGCATCCATGTATGCGGGCGAGAAGGGAAGGAGCATTGGTCATGCATCCCTGCATGAGGGTGAGACAGGGAGGAGATAAAATCCCTGTATGAAGCCAAGAGAACGAGGCGGCATGAACATGCATCCTTGTACGCAGGTGTGACATGGAGTCATCATGAACATGCATCCCTTTATAAGGACATAACATGGAGGACGCATGAACATGAATGCCTGAATTTTATGGTGGTGGCCTTCGGGTGATTTGGCACGTGCAATTGGTGAAGAGCACTTCTCCTGCGCAAAAAAATAAATGTACTATTAGCACCCCGGAGGGAGCCTCTGCACTTCTTATAGGGAGAAAACTCTGCAATGGAAGGGGACAGGGTCAATAACAGCTGTAAACTCTCACAAGACCATCACTGCTCTCACACTTTCCTGCTCTCAGGCTGGCGGGCCATTATCGGCCCTGGCTGCCGCACCATTGCCAGGTTTGTGTAACTATATTATTTCTAATTGGCTCCACTTTGATGACTTTCATTTGGATTCTGACTTGATTATTGAGATCTTAAATAAGTGACTGGGGATCAGGTGTCCACTTATTCTCATGGATAACATCACAACCAACCTTTAATTCAAACATGAGTCATGACATCACAGATGGAGTACAGCTTATGATAGAGGTGGAACGTCACATTATAGCAGCCCAATTAGCTCGCCATGATCGTATAGTGGTTAGTACTCTGCGTTGTGGCGGCAGCAACCTCGGTTCGAATCTGAGTCACGGCATTGCGTTGAGGCAATGTCACTGCAGTTGGGCAGATATTTTAGAATTTCCATTAATACATTGGCAATCTCTGTGGAGGACTGAAACAATTCGATATGTCCTGTTACTGTTATGAACCTTTTGTTTCTTTAATGCTCTTTGCACACTTTTTCATCGGGTGACTGTAATGTATTTCAACCAAATCTAATTAAGAGCGCATTATGTGGTGACATTTGCAGTACATGAAACATTATAACACTGCCATTTACGTCAATAACCACTAGCTTGATTAAGACATATGTATTGCAGCGACAGTATTTCCCAGTTACAAATGGGAATAAAAACAACATCCGCGAGGGATTGAACCAACGACATTTAACTGATGTTGCCAATGGAGCGCGTTACAGAGAGCGCGAGGTCCCGCCTTTACAGTCACACGCTGATGATAATACAGATGTTTAAATAAACAGGCATATCTGTGGACTTGTGGTCTTTCTACATTGGGACTCATAGTCTAGTCCTAGGCTATTGTAGGCACTGGCGTATCTTTTAGTGGAATGAGAGGCATTCTGTAGTCGCGTGAAAGGACCTTTCAAGTCAATCTGATCTGTATTGTCCTGTGAAAAAAAGCGTTCTTAGACACAGTGAGGAGTTTTTGGGGATAATGGGAAAATCATTTCCAACTAAATGACAGGAATTTCTTAGTCCAATCATGAGGTGTGCTAGGCTTTTTTATACTGTGGCGGAAAGAGAGAGAGTATAACAGTCATTATAAATAAAGGGCCAAGGAAGTGACAGTTTATGGAAGGAACAATTTGCACATAGTTTTAGAATGTGGTCAGGAGGAGGACAATGTGCTTACACATATGAAACATTAGAAGGTAGACATTATGGAAGCACATATATTTCTTTATTTTTATTGTATTTGGGGAGAGGGGGTTAATATAGCACGTCCAATGTGGAAAAGTGCTTTCCATAGCACCTTGCAGGTGGGCGACATCTAGAGCTGTGCAGTAGCCACCCAGGCCCCAGACGTCAAAGAGAACAAGAAGTTACACATGTTGGAAGTGAGGGTGAGACATTGAGGAGATATGATCCCCGTATGAAGCCGAGAAAAGGAGGAGGCGTGAACGTGCATCCATGTATGCAGGCGAGAAGGGAAGGAGCATTGGTCATGCATCCCTGCATGAGGGTGAGACAGGGCGGAGATATGATCCCCGTATGAAGCCGAGAGAAGGAGGAGGCGTGAACGTGCATCCATGTATGCGGGCGAGACAGGAAGGAGCATTGGTCATGCATCCCTGCATGAGGGTGAGACAGGGAGGAGATATGATCCCCGTATGAAGCCGAGAGAAGGAGGAGGCGTGAACGTGCATCCATGTATGCAGGCGAGAAGGGAAGGAGCATTGGTCATGCATCCCTGCATGAGGGTGAGACAGGGAGGAGATATGATCCCCGTATGAAGCCGAGAGAAGGAGGAGGCGTGAACGTGCATCCATGTATGCGGGCGAGACAGGAAGGAGCATTGGTCATGCATCCCTGCATGAGGGTGAGACAGAGAGGAGATATGATCCCCGTATGAAGCCGAGAGAAGGAGGAGGCGTGAACGTGCATCCATGTATGCGGGCGAGATGGGAAGGAGCATTGGTCATGCATCCCTTCCTGAGGATGAGACAGGGAGGAGATAAAATCCCCGTATGAAGCCGAGAGAACGAGGAGACATGAACGTGCATCCATGTATGCGGGCGAGAAGGGAAGGAGCATTGGTCATGCATCCCTGCATGAGGGTGAGACAGGGAGGAGATAAAATCCCTGTATGAAGCCAAGAGAACGAGGTGGCATGAACATGCATCCTTGTATGCAGGTGTGACATGGAGTCATCATGAAAATGCATCCCTTTATAAGGACATAACATGGAGGACGCATGAACATGAATGCCTGAATTTTATGGTGGTGGCCTTCGGGTGATTTGGCACGTGCAATTGGTGAAGAGCACTTCTCCTGCGCAAAAAAATAAATTTACTATTAGCACCCCGGAGGGAGCCTCTGCACTTCTTATAGGGAGAAAACTCTGCAATGGAAGGGGACAGGGTCAATAACAGCTGTAAACTCTCACAAGACCATCACTGCTCTCACACTTTCCTGCTCTCAGGCTGGCGCGCCATTATCGGCCCTGGCTGCCAACCCATTGCCAGGTTTGTGTAACTATATTATTTCTAATTGGCTCCACTTTGATGACTTTCATTTGGATTCTGACTTGATTATTGAGATCTTAAATAAGTGACTGGGGATCAGGTGTCCACTTATTCTCATGGATAACATCACAACCAACCTTTAATTCAAACATGAGTCATGACATCACAGATGGAGTACAGCTTATGATAGAGGTGGAACGTCACATTGTAGCAGCCCAAGTAGCTCGCCTTGATCATATAGTGGTTAGTACTCTGCGTTGTGGCCGCAGCAACCTCGGTTAGAATCCGAGTCACGGCATGGCAGTTGGGCAGATATTTTAGAATTTCCATTAATACATTGGCAATCTCTGTGGAGGACTGAAACAATTCGATATGTCCTGTTACTGTTATGAACCTTTTGTTTCTTTAATGCTCTTTGCACACTTTTTCATCGGGTGACTGTAATGTATTTCAACCAAATCTAATTAAGAGAGCATTATGTGGTGACATTTGCAGTACATGAAACATTATAACACTGCCATTTACGTCAATAACCACTAGCTTGATTAAGACATATGTATTGCAGCGACAGTATTTCCCAGTTACAAATGGGAATAAAAACAACATCCGCGAGGGATTGAACCAACGACATTTAACTGATGTTGCCAATGGAGCGCGTTACAGAGAGCGCGAGGTCCCGCCTTTACAGTCACACGCTGATGATAATACAGATGTTTAAATAAACAGGCATATCTGTGGACTTGTGGTCTTTCTACATTGGGACTCATAGTCTAGTCCTAGGCTATTGTAGGCAAAGGCGTATCTTTTAGTGGAATGAGAGGCATTCTGTAGTCGCGTGAAAGGACCTTTCAAGTCAATCTGATCTGTATTGTCCTGTGAAAAAAAGCGTTCTTAGACACAGTGAGGAGTTTTTGGGGATAATGGGAAAATCATTTCCAACTAAATGACAGGAATTTCTTAGTCCAATCATGAGGTGTGCTAGGCTTTTTTATACTGTGGCGGAAAGAGAGAGAGTATAACAGTCATTATAAATAAAGGGCCAAGGAAGTGACAGTTTATGGAAGGAACAATTTGCACATAGTTTTAGAATGTGGTCAGGAGGAGGACAATGTGCTTACACATATGAAACATTAGAAGGTAGACATTATGGAAGCACATATATTTCTTTATTTTTATTGTATTTGGGGAGAGGGGGTTAATATAGCACGTCCAATGTGGAAAAGTGCTTTCCATAGCACCTTGCAGGTGGGCGACATCTAGAGCTGTGCAGTAGCCACCCATGCCCCAGACGTCAAAGAGAACAAGAAGTTACACATGTTGGAAGTGAGGGTGAGCCATTGAGGAGATATGATCCCCGTATGAAGCCGAGAGAAGGAGGAGGCGTGAACGTGCATCCATGTATGCAGGCGAGAAGGGAAGGAGCATTGGTCATGCATCCCTGCATGAGGGTGAGACAGGGAGGAGATATGATCCCCGTATGAAGCCGAGAGAAGGAGGAGGCGTGAACGTGCATCCATGTATGCGGGCGAGACAGGAAGGAGCGTTGGTCATGCATCCCTGCATGAGGGTGAGACAGGGAGGAGATATGATCCCCGTATGAAGCCGAGAGAAGGAGGAGGCGTGAACGTGCATCCATGTATGCAGGCGAGAAGGGAAGGAGCATTGGTCATGCATCCCTGCATGAGGGTGAGACAGGGAGGAGATATGATCCCCGTATGAAGCCGAGAGAAGGAGGAGGCGTGAACGTGCATCCATGTATGCGGGCGAGACAGGAAGGAGCATTGGTCATGCATCCCTGCATGAGGGTGAGACAGGGAGGAGATATGATCCCCGTATGAAGCCGAGAGAAGGAGGAGGCGTGAACGTGCATCCATGTATGCGGGCGAGACGGGAAGGAGCATTGGTCATGCATCCCTTCCTGAGGGTGAGACAGGGTGGAGATAAAATCCCCGTATGAAGCCGAGAGAACGAGGAGACATGAACGTGCATCCATGTATGCGGGCGAGAAGGGAAGGAGCATTGGTCATGCATCCCTGCATGAGGGTGAGACAGGGAGGAGATAAAATCCCTGTATGAAGCCAAGAGAACGAGGCGGCATGAACATGCATCCTTGTATGCAGGTGTGACATGGAGTCATCATGAACCTGCATACCTTTATAAGGACATAACATGGAGGATGCATGAACATGAATGCCTGAATTTTATGGTGGTGGCCTTCGGGTGATTTGGCACGTGCAATTGGTGAAGAGCACTTCTCCTGCGCAAAAAAATAAATTTACTATTAGCACCCCGGAGGGAGCCTCTGTACTTCTTATAGGGAGAAAACTCTGCAATGGAAGGGGACAGGGTCAATAACAGCTGTAAACTCTCACAAGACCATCACTGCTCTCACACTTTCCTGCTCTCAGGCTGGCGGGCCATTATCGGCCCTGGCTGCCGCACCATTGCCAGGTTTGTGTAACTATATTATTTCTAATTGGCTCCACTTTGATGACTTTCATTTGGATTCTGACTTGATTATTGAGATCTTAAATAAGTGACTGGGGATCAGGTGTCCACTTATTCTCATGGATAACATCACAACCAACCTTTAATTCAAACATGAGTCATGACATCACAGATGGAGTACAGCTTATGATAGAGGTGGAACGTCACATTGTGGCAGCCCAAGTAGCTCGCCGTGATCATATAGTGGTTAGTACTCTGTGTTGTGGCCGCAGCAACCTCGGTTCGAATCCGAGTCACGGCATTGCGGTGAGGCAATGTCACGGCAGTTGGGCAGATATTTTAGAATTTCCATTAATACATTCGCAATCTCTGTGGAGGACCGAAACAATTCGATATGTCCTGTTACTGTTATGAACCTTTTTTTTTCTTTAATGCTCTTTGCACACTTTTTCATCGGGTGACTGTAATGTATTTCAACCAAATCTAATTAAGAGCGCATTATGTGGTGACATTTGCAGTACATGAAACATTATAACACTGCCATTTACGTCAATAACCACTAGCTTGATTAAGACATATGTATTGCAGCGACAGTATTTCCCAGTTACAAATGGGAATAAAAACAACATCCGCGAGGGATTGAACGAACGACATTTAACTGATGTTGCCAATGGAGCGCGTTACAGAAAGCGCGAGGTCCCGCCTTTACAGTCACACGCTGATGATAATACAGATGTTTAAATAAACAGGCATATCTGTGGACTTGTGGTCTTTCTACATTGGGACTCATAGTCTAGTCCTAGGCTATTGTAGGCACTGGCGTATCTTTTAGTGGAATGAGAGGCCTTCTGTAGTCGCGTGAAAGGACCTTTCAAGTCAATCTGATCTGTATTGTCCTGTGAAAAAAAGCGTTCTTAGACACAGTGAGGAGTTTTTGGGGATAATGGGAAAATCATTTCCAACTAAATGACAGGAATTTCTTAGTCCAATCATGAGCTGTGCTAGGCTTTTTTATACTGTGGCGGAAAGAGAGAGAGTATAACAGTCATTATAAATAAAGGGCCAAGGAAGTGACAGTTTATGGAAGGAACAATTTGCACATAGTTTTAGAATGTGGTCAGGAGGAGGACAATGTGCTTACACATATGAAACATTAGAAGGTAGACATTCTGGAAGCACATATATTTCTTTATTTTTATTGTATTTGGGGAGAGGGGGTTAATATAGCACGTCCAATGTGGAAAAGTGCTTTCCATAGCACCTTGCAGGTGGGCGACATCTAGAGCTGTGCAGTAGCCACCCATGCCCCAGACGTCAAAGAGTACAAGAAGTTACACATGTCGGAAGTGAGGGTGAGACATTGAGGAGATATGATCCCCGTATGAAGCCGAGAGAAGGAGGAGGCGTGAACGTGCATCCATGTATGCAGGCGAGAAAGGAAGGAGCATTGGTCATGCATCCCTGCATGAGGGTGAGACAGGGAGGAGATATGATCCCCGTATGAAGCCGAGAGAAGGAGGAGGCGTGAACGTGCATCCATGTATGCGGGCGAGACAGGAAGGAGCATTGGTCATGCATCCCTGCATGAGGGTGAGACAGGGAGGAGATATGATCCCCGTATGAAGCCGAGAGAAGGAGGAGGCGTGAACGTGCATCCATGTATGCGGGCGAGACGGGAAGGAGCATTGGTCATGCATCCCTTCCTGAGGGTGAGACAGGGAGGAGATAAAATCCCCGTATGAAGCCGAGAGAACGAGGAGACATGAACGTGCATCCATGTATGCGGGCGAGAAGGGAAGGAGCATTGGTCATGCATCCCTGCATGAGGGTGAGACAGGGAGGAGATACAATCCCTGTATGAAGCCAAGAGAACGAGGTGGCATGAACATGCATCCTTGTATGCAGGTGTGACATGGAGTCATCATGAACATGCATCCCTTTATAAGGACATAACATGGAGGACGCATGAACATGAATGCCTGAATTTTATGGTGGTGGCCTTCGGGTGATTTGGCACGTGCAATTGGTGAAGAGCACTTCTCCTGCGCAAAAAAATAAATTTACTATTAGCACCCCGGAGCGGCCTCTGCACTTCTTATAGGGAGAAAACTCTGCAATGGAAGGGGACAGGGTCAATAACAGCTGTAAACTCTCACAAGACCATCACTGCTCTCACACTTTCCTGCTCTCAGGCTGGCGGGCCATTATCGGCCCTGGCTGCCGCACCATTGCCAGGTTTGTGTAACTATATTATTTCTAATTGGCTCCACTTTGATGACTTTCATTTGGATTCTGACTTGATTATTGAGATCTTAAATAAGTGACTGGGGATCAGGTGTCCACTTATTCTCATGGATAACATCACAACCAACCTTTAATTCAAACATGAGTCATGACATCACAGATGGAGTACAGCTTATGATAGAGGTGGAACTTCACATTGTAGCAGCCCAAGTAGCTCGCTGTGATGGTTAGTACTCTGCGTTGTGGCCGCAACTCGGTTCGAATCCGAGTCACGGCATTGCGGTGAGGCAATGTCACGGCAGTTGGGCAGATATTTTAGAATTTCCATTAATACATTGGCAATCTCTGTGGAGGACTGAAACAATTCGATATGTCCTGTTACTGTTATGAACCTTTTGTTTCTTTAATGCTCTTTGCACACTTTTTCATCGGGTGACTGTAATGTATTTCAACCAAATCTAATTAAGAGCGCATTATGTGGTGACATTTGCAGTACATGAAACATTATAACACGGCCATTTATGTCAATAACCACTAGCTTGATTAAGACATATGTATTGCAGCGACAGTATTTCCCAGTTACAAATGGGAATAAAAACAACATCCGCAACGGATTGAACCAACGACATTTAACTGATGTTGCCAATGGAGCGCGTTACAGAGAGCGCGAGGTCCCGCCTTTACAGTCACACGCTGATGATAATACAGATGTTTAAATAAACAGGCATATCTGTGGACTTGTGGTCTTTCTACATTGGGACTCATAGTCTAGTCCTAGGCTATTGTAGGCAAAGGCGTATCTTTTAGTGGAATGAGAGGCATTCTGTAGTCGCGTGAAAGGACCTTTCAAGTCAATCTGATCTGTATTGTCCTGTGAAAAAAAGCGTTCTTAGACACAGTGAGGAGTTTTTGGGGATAATGGGAAAATCGTTTCCAACTAAATGACAGGAATTTCTTAGTCCAATCATGAGGTGTGCTAGGCTTTTTTATACTGTGGCAGAAAGAGAGAGAGTATAACAGTCATTATAAATAAAGGGCCAAGGTAGTGACAGTTTATGGAAGGAACAATTTGCACATAGTTTTAGAATGTGGTCAGGAGGAGGACAATGTGCTTACACATATGAAACATTAGAAGGTAGACATTATGGAAGCACATATATTTCTTTATTTTTATTGTATTTGGGGAGAGGGGGTTAATATAGCACGTCCAATGTGGAAAAGTGCTTTCCATAGCACCTTGCAGGTGGGCGACATCTAGAGCTGTGCAGTAGCCACCCATGCCCCAGACGTCAAAGAGAACAAGAAGTTACACATGTTGGAAGTGAGGGTGAGACATTGAGGAGATATGATCCCCGTATGAAGCCGAGAAAAGGAGGAGGCGTGAACGTGCATCCATGTATGCAGGCGAGAAGGGAAGGAGCATTGGTCATGCATCCCTGCATGAGGGTGAGACAGGGAGGAGATATGATCCCCGTATGAAGCCGAGAGAAGGAGGAGGCGTGAACGTGCAACCATGTATGCGGGCGAGACAGGAAGGAGCGTTGGTCATGCATCCCTGCATGAGGGTGAGCCAGGGAGGAGATATGATCCCCGTATGAAGCCGAGAGAAGGAGGAGGCGTGAACGTGCATCCATGTATGCAGGCGAGAAGGGAAGGAGCATTGGTCATGCATCCCTGCATGAGGGTGAGACAGGGAGGAGATAAAATCCCTGTATGAACCCGAGAGAACGAGGAGACATGAACGTGCATCCATGTATGCGGGCGAGAAGGGAAGGAGCATTGGTCATGCATCCCTGCATGAGGGTGAGACAGGGAGGAGATAAAATCCCTGTATTAAGCCAAGAGAACGAGGCGGCATGAACATGCATCCTTGTATGCAGGTGTGACATGGAGTCATCATGAACATGCATCCCTTTATAAGGACATAACATGGAGGACGCATGAACATGAATGCCTGAATTTTATGGTGGTGGCCTTCGGGTGATTTGGCACGTGCAATTGGTGAAGAGCACTTCTCCTGCGCAAAAAAATAAATGTACTATTAGCACCCCGGAGGGAGCCTCTGCACTTCTTATAGGGAGAAAACTCTGCAATGGAAGGGGACAGGGTCAATAACAGCTGTAAACTCTCACAAGACCATCACTGCTCTCACACTTTCCTGCTCTCAGGCTGGCGGGCCATTATCGGCCCTGGCTGCCGCACCATTGCCAGGTTTGTGTAACTATATTATTTCTAATTGGCTCCACTTTGATGACTTTCATTTGGATTCTGACTTGATTATTGAGATCTTAAATAAGTGACTGGGGATCAGGTGTCCACTTATTCTCATGGATAACATCACAACCAACCTTTAATTCAAACATGAGTCATGACATCACAGATGGAGTACAGCTTATGATAGAGGTGGAACGTCACATTGTAGCAGCCCAAGTAGCTCGCCTTGATCATATAGTGGTTAGTACTCTGCGTTGTGGCCGCAGCAACCTCGGTTAGAATCCGAGTCACGGCATGGCAGTTGGGCAGATATTTTAGAATTTCCATTAATACATTGGCAATCTCTGTGGAGGACTGAAACAATTCGATATGTCCTGTTACTGTTATGAACCTTTTGTTTCTTTAATGCTCTTTGCACACTTTTTCATCGGGTGACTGTAATGTATTTCAACCAAATCTAATTAAGAGCGCATTATGTGGTGACATTTGCAGTACATGAAACATTATAACACTGCCATTTACGTCAATAACCACTAGCTTGATTAAGACATATGTATTGCAGCGACAGTATTTCCCAGTTACAAATGGGAATAAAAACAACATCCGCGAGGGATTGAACCAACGACATTTAACTGATGTTGCCAATGGAGCGCGTTACAGAGAGCGCGAGGTCCCGCCTTTACAGTCACACGCTGATGATAATACAGATGTTTAAATAAACAGGCATATCTGTGGACTTGTGGTCTTTCTACATTGGGACTCATAGTCTAGTCCTAGGCTATTGTAGGCACTGGCGTATCTTTTAGTGGAATGAGAGGCATTCTGTAGTCGCGTGAAAGGACCTTTCAAGTCAATCTGATCTGTATTGTCCTGTGAAAAAAAGCGTTCTTAGACACAGTGAGGAGTTTTTGGGGATAATGGGAAAATCATTTCCAACTAAATGACAGGAATTTCTTAGTCCAATCATGAGGTGTGCTAGGCTTTTTTATACTGTGGCGGAAAGAGAGAGAGTATAACAGTCATTATAAATAAAGGGCCAAGGAAGTGACAGTTTATGGAAGGAACAATTTGCACATAGTTTTAGAATGTGGTCAGGAGGAGGACAATGTGCTTACACATATGAAACATTAGAAGGTAGACATTATGGAAGCACATATATTTCTTTATTTTTATTGTATTTGGGGAGAGGGGGTTAATATAGCACGTCCAATGTGGAAAAGTGCTTTCCATAGCACCTTGCAGGTGGGCGACATCTAGAGCTGTGCAGTAGCCACCCATGCCCCAGACGTCAAAGAGAACAAGAAGTTACACATGTTGGAAGTGAGGGTGAGCCATTGAGGAGATATGATCCCCGTATGAAGCCGAGAGAAGGAGGAGGCGTGAACGTGCATCCATGTATGCAGGCGAGAAGGGAAGGAGCATTGGTCATGCATCCCTGCATGAGGGTGAGACAGGGAGGAGATATGATCCCCGTATGAAGCCGAGAGAAGGAGGAGGCGTGAACGTGCATCCATGTATGCGGGCGAGACAGGAAGGAGCGTTGGTCATGCATCCCTGCATGAGGGTGAGACAGGGAGGAGATATGATCCCCGTATGAAGCCGAGAGAAGGAGGAGGCGTGAACGTGCATCCATGTATGCAGGCGAGAAGGGAAGGAGCATTGGTCATGCATCCCTGCATGAGGGTGAGACAGGGAGGAGATATGATCCCCGTATGAAGCCGAGAGAAGGAGGAGGCGTGAACGTGCATCCATGTATGCGGGCGAGACAGGAAGGAGCATTGGTCATGCATCCCTGCATGAGGGTGAGACAGGGAGGAGATATGATCCCCGTATGAAGCCGAGAGAAGGAGGAGGCGTGAATGTGCATCCATGTATGCGGGCGAGACGGGAAGGAGCATTGGTCATGCATCCCTTCCTGAGGGTGAGACAGGGAGGAGATAAAATCCCTGTATGAAGCCGAGAGAACGAGGAGACATGAACGTGCATCCATGTATGCGGGCGAGAAGGGAAGGAGCATTGGTCATGCATCCCTGCATGAGGGTGAGACAGGGAGGAGATAAAATCCCTGTATGAAGCCAAGAGAACGAGGCGGCATGAACATGCATCCTTGTACGCAGGTGTGACATGGAGTCATCATGAACATGCATCCCTTTATAAGGACATAACATGGAGGACGCATGAACATGAATGCCTGAATTTTATGGTGGTGGCCTTCGGGTGATTTGGCACGTGCAATTGGTGAAGAGCACTTCTCCTGCGCAAAAAAATAAATGTACTATTAGCACCCCGGAGGGAGCCTCTGCACTTCTTATAGGGAGAAAACTCTGCAATGGAAGGGGACAGGGTCAATAACAGCTGTAAACTCTCACAAGACCATCACTGCTCTCACACTTTCCTGCTCTCAGGCTGGCGGGCCATTATCGGCCCTGGCTGCCGCACCATTGCCAGGTTTGTGTAACTATATTATTTCTAATTGGCTCCACTTTGATGACTTTCATTTGGATTCTGACTTGATTATTGAGATCTTAAATAAGTGACTGGGGATCAGGTGTCCACTTATTCTCATGGATAACATCACAACCAACCTTTAATTCAAACATGAGTCATGACATCACAGATGGAGTACAGCTTATGATAGAGGTGGAACGTCACATTATAGCAGCCCAATTAGCTCGCCATGATCGTATAGTGGTTAGTACTCTGCGTTGTGGCGGCAGCAACCTCGGTTCGAATCTGAGTCACGGCATTGCGTTGAGGCAATGTCACTGCAGTTGGGCAGATATTTTAGAATTTCCATTAATACATTGGCAATCTCTGTGGAGGACTGAAACAATTCGATATGTCCTGTTACTGTTATGAACCTTTTGTTTCTTTAATGCTCTTTGCACACTTTTTCATCGGGTGACTGTAATGTATTTCAACCAAATCTAATTAAGAGCGCATTATGTGGTGACATTTGCAGTACATGAAACATTATAACACTGCCATTTACGTCAATAACCACTAGCTTGATTAAGACATATGTATTGCAGCGACAGTATTTCCCAGTTACAAATGGGAATAAAAACAACATCCGCGAGGGATTGAACCAACGACATTTAACTGATGTTGCCAATGGAGCGCGTTACAGAGAGCGCGAGGTCCCGCCTTTACAGTCACACGCTGATGATAATACAGATGTTTAAATAAACAGGCATATCTGTGGACTTGTGGTCTTTCTACATTGGGACTCATAGTCTAGTCATAGGCTATTGTAGGCACTGGCGTATCTTTTAGTGGAATGAGAGGCATTCTGTAGTCGCGTGAAAGGACCTTTCAAGTCAATCTGATCTGTATTGTCCTGTGAAAAAAAGCGTTCTTAGACACAGTGAGGAGTTTTTGGGGATAATGGGAAAATCATTTCCAACTAAATGACAGGAATTTCTTAGTCCAATCATGAGGTGTGCTAGGCTTTTTTATACTGTGGCGGAAAGAGAGAGAGTATAACAGTCATTATAAATAAAGGGCCAAGGAAGTGACAGTTTATGGAAGGAACAATTTGCACATAGTTTTAGAATGTGGTCAGGAGGAGGACAATGTGCTTACACATATGAAACATTAGAAGGTAGACATTATGGAAGCACATATATTTCTTTATTTTTATTGTATTTGTGGAGAGGGGGTTAATATAGCACGTCCAATGTGGAAAAGTGCTTTCCATAGCACCTTGCAGGTGGGCGACATCTAGAGCTGTGCAGTAGCCACCCATGCCCCAGACGTCAAAGAGAACAAGAAGTTACACATGTTGGAAGTGAGGGTGAGACATTGAGGAGATATGATCCCCGTATGAAGCCGAGAAAAGGAGGAGGCGTGAACGTGCATCCATGTATGCAGGCGAGAAGGGAAGGAGCATTGGTCATGCATCCCTGCATGAGGGTGAGACAGGGCGGAGATATGATCCCCGTATGAAGCCGAGAGAAGGAGGAGGCGTGAACGTGCATCCATGTATGCGGGCGAGACAGGAAGGAGCATTGGTCATGCATCCCTGCATGAGGGTGAGACAGGGAGGAGATATGATCCCCGTATGAAGCCGAGAGAAGGAGGAGGCGTGAACGTGCATCCATGTATGCAGGCGAGAAGGGAAGGAGCATTGGTCATGCATCCCTGCATGAGGGTGAGACAGGGAGGAGATATGATCCCCGTATGAAGCCGAGAGAAGGAGGAGGCGTGAACGTGCATCCATGTATGCGGGCGAGACAGGAAGGAGCATTGGTCATGCATCCCTGCATGAGGGTGAGACAGAGAGGAGATAGGATCCCCGTATGAAGCCGAGAGAAGGAGGAGGCGTGAACGTGCATCCATGTATGCGGGCGAGATGGGAAGGAGCATTGGTCATGCATCCCTTCCTGAGGATGAGACAGGGAGGAGATAAAATCCCCGTATGAAGCCGAGAGAACGAGGAGACATGAACGTGCATCCATGTATGCGGGCGAGAAGGGAAGGAGCATTGGTCATGCATCCCTGCATGAGGGTGAGACAGGGAGGAGATAAAATCCCTGTATGAAGCCAAGAGAACGAGGTGGCATGAACATGCATCCTTGTATGCAGGTGTGACATGGAGTCATCATGAAAATGCATCCCTTTATAAGGACATAACATGGAGGACGCATGAACATGAATGCCTGAATTTTATGGTGGTGGCCTTCGGGTGATTTGGCACGTGCAATTGGTGAAGAGCACTTCTCCTGCGCAAAAAAATAAATTTACTATTAGCACCCCGGAGGGAGCCTCTGCACTTCTTATAGGGAGAAAACTCTGCAATGGAAGGGGACAGGGTCAATAACAGCTGTAAACTCTCACAAGACCATCACTGCTCTCACACTTTCCTGCTCTCAGGCTGGCGGGCCATTATCGGCCCTGGCTGCCAACCCATTGCCAGGTTTGTGTAACTATATTATTTCTAATTGGCTCCACTTTGATGACTTTCATTTGGATTCTGACTTGATTATTGAGATCTTAAATAAGTGACTGGGGATCAGGTGTCCACTTATTCTCATGGATAACATCACAACCAACCTTTAATTCAAACATGAGTCATGACATCACAGATGGAGTACAGCTTATGATAGAGGTGGAACGTCACATTGTAGCAGCCCAAGTAGCTCGCCTTGATCATATAGTGGTTAGTACTCTGCGTTGTGGCCGCAGCAACCTCGGTTAGAATCCGAGTCACGGCATGGCAGTTGGGCAGATATTTTAGAATTTCCATTAATACATTGGCAATCTCTGTGGAGGACTGAAACAATTCGATATGTCCTGTTACTGTTATGAACCTTTTGTTTCTTTAATGCTCTTTGCACACTTTTTCATCGGGTGACTGTAATGTATTTCAACCAAATCTAATTAAGAGAGCATTATGTGGTGACATTTGCAGTACATGAAACATTATAACACTGCCATTTACGTCAATAACCACTAGCTTGATTAAGACATATGTATTGCAGCGACAGTATTTCCCAGTTACAAATGGGAATAAAAACAACATCCGCGAGGGATTGAACCAACGACATTTAACTGATGTTGCCAATGGAGCGCGTTACAGAGAGCGCGAGGTCCCGCCTTTACAGTCACACGCTGATGATAATACAGATGTTTAAATAAACAGGCATATCTGTGGACTTGTGGTCTTTCTACATTGGGACTCATAGTCTAGTCCTAGGCTATTGTAGGCAAAGGCGTATCTTTTAGTGGAATGAGAGGCATTCTGTAGTCGCGTGAAAGGACCTTTCAAGTCAATCTGATCTGTATTGTCCTGTGAAAAAAAGCGTTCTTAGACACAGTGAGGAGTTTTTGGGGATAATGGGAAAATCATTTCCAACTAAATGACAGGAATTTCTTAGTCCAATCATGAGGTGTGCTAGGCTTTTTTATACTGTGGCGGAAAGAGAGAGAGTATAACAGTCATTATAAATAAAGGGCCAAGGAAGTGACAGTTTATGGAAGGAACAATTTGCACATAGTTTTAGAATGTGGTCAGGAGGAGGACAATGTGCTTACACATATGAAACATTAGAAGGTAGACATTATGGAAGCACATATATTTCTTTATTTTTATTGTATTTGGGGAGAGGGGGTTAATATAGCACGTCCAATGTGGAAAAGTGCTTTCCATAGCACCTTGCAGGTGGGCGACATCTAGAGCTGTGCAGTAGCCACCCATGCCCCAGACGTCAAAGAGAACAAGAAGTTACACATGTTGGAAGTGAGGGTGAGCCATTGAGGAGATATGATCCCCGTATGAAGCCGAGAGAAGGAGGAGGCGTGAACGTGCATCCATGTATGCAGGCGAGAAGGGAAGGAGCATTGGTCATGCATCCCTGCATGAGGGTGAGACAGGGAGGAGATATGATCCCCGTATGAAGCCGAGAGAAGGAGGAGGCGTGAACGTGCATCCATGTATGCGGGCGAGACAGGAAGGAGCGTTGGTCATGCATCCCTGCATGAGGGTGAGACAGGGAGGAGATATGATCCCCGTATGAAGCCGAGAGAAGGAGGAGGCGTGAACGTGCATCCATGTATGCAGGCGAGAAGGGAAGGAGCATTGGTCATGCATCCCTGCATGAGGGTGAGACAGGGAGGAGATATGATCCCCGTATGAAGCCGAGAGAAGGAGGAGGCGTGAACGTGCATCCATGTATGCGGGCGAGACAGGAAGGAGCATTGGTCATGCATCCCTGCATGAGGGTGAGACAGGGAGGAGATATGATCCCCGTATGAAGCCGAGAGAAGGAGGAGGCGTGAACGTGCATCCATGTATGCGGGCGAGACGGGAAGGAGCATTGGTCATGCATCCCTTCCTGAGGGTGAGACAGGGTGGAGATAAAATCCCCGTATGAAGCCGAGAGAACGAGGAGACATGAACGTGCATCCATGTATGCGGGCGAGAAGGGAAGGAGCATTGGTCATGCATCCCTGCATGAGGGTGAGACAGGGAGGAGATAAAATCCCTGTATGAAGCCAAGAGAACGAGGCGGCATGAACATGCATCCTTGTATGCAGGTGTGACATGGAGTCATCATGAACCTGCATACCTTTATAAGGACATAACATGGAGGATGCATGAACATGAATGCCTGAATTTTATGGTGGTGGCCTTCGGGTGATTTGGCACGTGCAATTGGTGAAGAGCACTTCTCCTGCGCAAAAAAATAAATTTACTATTAGCACCCCGGAGGGAGCCTCTGTACTTCTTATAGGGAGAAAACTCTGCAATGGAAGGGGACAGGGTCAATAACAGCTGTAAACTCTCACAAGACCATCACTGCTCTCACACTTTCCTGCTCTCAGGCTGGCGGGCCATTATCGGCCCTGGCTGCCGCACCATTGCCAGGTTTGTGTAACTATATTATTTCTAATTGGCTCCACTTTGATGACTTTCATTTGGATTCTGACTTGATTATTGAGATCTTAAATAAGTGACTGGGGATCAGGTGTCCACTTATTCTCATGGATAACATCACAACCAACCTTTAATTCAAACATGAGTCATGACATCACAGATGGAGTACAGCTTATGATAGAGGTGGAACGTCACATTGTGGCAGCCCAAGTAGCTCGCCGTGATCATATAATGGTTAGTACTCTGTGTTGTGGCCGCAGCAACCTCGGTTCGAATCCGAGTCACGGCATTGCGGTGAGGCAATGTCACGGCAGTTGGGCAGATATTTTAGAATTTCCATTAATACATTCGCAATCTCTGTGGAGGACCGAAACAATTCGATATGTCCTGTTACTGTTATGAACCTTTTTTTTTCTTTAATGCTCTTTGCACACTTTTTCATCGGGTGACTGTAATGTATTTCAACCAAATCTAATTAAGAGCGCATTATGTGGTGACATTTGCAGTACATGAAACATTATAACACTGCCATTTACGTCAATAACCACTAGCTTGATTAAGACATATGTATTGCAGCGACAGTATTTCCCAGTTACAAATGGGAATAAAAACAACATCCGCGAGGGATTGAACGAACGACATTTAACTGATGTTGCCAATGGAGCGCGTTACAGAAAGCGCGAGGTCCCGCCTTTACAGTCACACGCTGATGATAATACAGATGTTTAAATAAACAGGCATATCTGTGGACTTGTGGTCTTTCTACATTGGGACTCATAGTCTAGTCCTAGGCTATTGTAGGCACTGGCGTATCTTTTAGTGGAATGAGAGGCCTTCTGTAGTCGCGTGAAAGGACCTTTCAAGTCAATCTGATCTGTATTGTCCTGTGAAAAAAAGCGTTCTTAGACACAGTGAGGAGTTTTTGGGGATAATGGGAAAATCATTTCCAACTAAATGACAGGAATTTCTTAGTCCAATCATGAGCTGTGCTAGGCTTTTTTATACTGTGGCGGAAAGAGAGAGAGTATAACAGTCATTATAAATAAAGGGCCAAGGAAGTGACAGTTTATGGAAGGAACAATTTGCACATAGTTTTAGAATGTGGTCAGGAGGAGGACAATGTGCTTACACATATGAAACATTAGAAGGTAGACATTCTGGAAGCACATATATTTCTTTATTTTTATTGTATTTGGGGAGAGGGGGTTAATATAGCACGTCCAATGTGGAAAAGTGCTTTCCATAGCACCTTGCAGGTGGGCGACATCTAGAGCTGTGCAGTAGCCACCCATGCCCCAGACGTCAAAGAGTACAAGAAGTTACACATGTCGGAAGTGAGGGTGAGACATTGAGGAGATATGATCCCCGTATGAAGCCGAGAGAAGGAGGAGGCGTGAACGTGCATCCATGTATGCAGGCGAGAAAGGAAGGAGCATTGGTCATGCATCCCTGCATGAGGGTGAGACAGGGAGGAGATATGATCCCCGTATGAAGCCGAGAGAAGGAGGAGGCGTGAACGTGCATCCATGTATGCGGGCGAGACAGGAAGGAGCATTGGTCATGCATCCCTGCATGAGGGTGAGACAGGGAGGAGATATGATCCCCGTATGAAGCCGAGAGAAGGAGGAGGCGTGAACGTGCATCCATGTATGCGGGCGAGACGGGAAGGAGCATTGGTCATGCATCCCTTCCTGAGGGTGAGACAGGGAGGAGATAAAATCCCCGTATGAAGCCGAGAGAACGAGGAGACATGAACGTGCATCCATGTATGCGGGCGAGAAGGGAAGGAGCATTGGTCATGCATCCCTGCATGAGGGTGAGACAGGGAGGAGATACAATCCCTGTATGAAGCCAAGAGAACGAGGTGGCATGAACATGCATCCTTGTATGCAGGTGTGACATGGAGTCATCATGAACATGCATCCCTTTATAAGGACATAACATGGAGGACGGATGAACATGAATGCCTGAATTTTATGGTGGTGGCCTTCGGGTGATTTGGCACGTGCAATTGGTGAAGAGCACTTCTCCTGCGCAAAAAAATAAATTTACTATTAGCACCCCGGAGCGGCCTCTGCACTTCTTATAGGGAGAAAACTCTGCAATGGAAGGGGACAGGGTCAATAACAGCTGTAAACTCTCACAAGACCATCACTGCTCTCACACTTTCCTGCTCTCAGGCTGGCGGGCCATTATCGGCCCTGGCTGCCGCACCATTGCCAGGTTTGTGTAACTATATTATTTCTAATTGGCTCCACTTTGATGACTTTCATTTGGATTCTGACTTGATTATTGAGATCTTAAATAAGTGACTGGGGATCAGGTGTCCACTTATTCTCATGGATAACATCACAACCAACCTTTAATTCAAACATGAGTCATGACATCACAGATGGAGTACAGCTTATGATAGAGGTGGAACTTCACATTGTAGCAGCCCAAGTAGCTCGCTGTGATCGTATAGTGGTTAGTACTCTGCGTTGTGGCCGCAACTCGGTTCGAATCCGAGTCACGGCATTGCAGTGAGGCAATGTCACGGCAGTTGGGCAGATATTTTAGAATTTCCATTAATACATTGGCAATCTCTGTGGAGGACTGAAACAATTCGATATGTCCTGTTACTGTTATGAACCTTTTGTTTCTTTAATGCTCTTTGCACACTTTTTCATCGGGTGACTGTAATGTATTTCAACCAAATCTAATTAAGAGCGCATTATGTGGTGACATTTGCAGTACATGAAACATTATAACACGGCCATTTATGTCAATAACCACTAGCTTGATTAAGACATATGTATTGCAGCGACAGTATTTCCCAGTTACAAATGGGAATAAAAACAACATCCGCAACGGATTGAACCAACGACATTTAACTGATGTTGCCAATGGAGCGCGTTACAGAGAGCGCGAGGTCCCGCCTTTACAGTCACACGCTGATGATAATACAGATGTTTAAATAAACAGGCATATCTGTGGACTTGTGGTCTTTCTACATTGGGACTCATAGTCTAGTCCTAGGCTATTGTAGGCAAAGGCGTATCTTTTAGTGGAATGAGAGGCATTCTGTAGTCGCGTGAAAGGACCTTTCAAGTCAATCTGATCTGTATTGTCCTGTGAAAAAAAGCGTTCTTAGACACAGTGAGGAGTTTTTGGGGATAATGGGAAAATCGTTTCCAACTAAATGACAGGAATTTCTTAGTCCAATCATGAGGTGTGCTAGGCTTTTTTATACTGTGGCAGAAAGAGAGAGAGTATAACAGTCATTATAAATAAAGGGCCAAGGTAGTGACAGTTTATGGAAGGAACAATTTGCACATAGTTTTAGAATGTGGTCAGGAGGAGGACAATGTGCTTACACATATGAAACATTAGAAGGTAGACATTATGGAAGCACATATATTTCTTTATTTTTATTGTATTTGGGGAGAGGGGGTTAATATAGCACGTCCAATGTGGAAAAGTGCTTTCCATAGCACCTTGCAGGTGGGCGACATCTAGAGCTGTGCAGTAGCCACCCATGCCCCAGACGTCAAAGAGAACAAGAAGTTACACATGTTGGAAGTGAGGGTGAGACATTGAGGAGATATGATCCCCGTATGAAGCCGAGAAAAGGAGGAGGCGTGAACGTGCATCCATGTATGCAGGCGAGAAGGGAAGGAGCATTGGTCATGCATCCCTGCATGAGGGTGAGACAGGGAGGAGATATGATCCCCGTATGAAGCCGAGAGAAGGAGGAGGCGTGAACGTGCAACCATGTATGCGGGCGAGACAGGAAGGAGCGTTGGTCATGCATCCCTGCATGAGGGTGAGCCAGGGAGGAGATATGATCCCCGTATGAAGCCGAGAGAAGGAGGAGGCGTGAACGTGCATCCATGTATGCAGGCGAGAAGGGAAGGAGCATTGGTCATGCATCCCTGCATGAGGGTGAGACAGGGAGGAGATATGATCCCCGTATGAAGCCGAGAGAAGGAGGAGGCGTGAACGTGCATCCATGTATGTGGGCGAGACAGGAAGGAGCATTGGTCATGCATCCCTGCATGAGGGTGAGACAGGGAGGAGATATGATCCCCGTATGAAGCCGAGAGAAGGAGGAGGCGTGAATGTGCATCCATGTATGCGGGCGAGACGGGAAGGAGCATTGGTCATGCATCCCTTCCTGAGGGTGAGACAGGGAGGAGATAAAATCCCCGTATGAAGCCGAGAGAACGAGAAGACATGAACGTGCATCCATGTATGCGGGCGAGAAGGGAAGGAGCATTGGTCATGCATCCCTGCATGAGGGTGAGACAGGGAGGAGATAAAATCCCTGTATGAAGCCAAGAGAACGAGGCGGCATGAACATGCATCCTTGTATGCAGGTGTGACATGGAGTCATCATGAACATGCATCCCTTTATAAGGACATAACATGGAGGACGCATGAACATGAATGCCTGAATTTTATGGTGGTGGCCTTCGGGTGATTTGGCACGTGCAATTGGTGAAGAGCACTTCTCCTGCGCAAAAAAATAAATGTACTATTAGCACCCCGGAGGGAGCCTCTGCACTTCTTATAGGGAGAAAACTCTGCAATGGAAGGGGACAGGGTCAATAACAGCTGTAAACTCTCACAAGACCATCACTGCTCTCACACTTTCCTGCTCTCAGGCTGGCGGGCCATTATCGGCCCTGGCTGCCGCACCATTGCCAGGTTTGTGTAACTATATTATTTCTAATTGGCTCCACTTTGATGACTTTCATTTGGATTCTGACTTGATTATTGAGATCTTAAATAAGTGACTGGGGATCAGGTGTCCACTTATTCTCATGGATAACCTCACAACCAACCTTTAATTCAAACATGAGTCATGACATCACAGATGGAGTACAGCTTATGATAGAGGTGGAACGTCACATTGTAACAGCCAAAGTAGCTCGCCGTGATCGTATAGTGGTTAGTACTCTGCGTTGTGGCCGCAGCAACCTCGGTTCGAATCCGAGTCACGGCATTGCGGTGAGGCAATGTCACGGCAGTTGGGCAGATATTTTAGAATTTCCATTAATACATTGGCAATCTCTGTGGAGGACTGAAACAATTCGATATGTCCTGTTACTGTTATGAACCTTTTGTTTCTTTAATGCTCTTTGCACACTTTTTCATCGGGTGACTGTAATGTATTTCAACCAAATCTAATTAAGAGCGCATTATGTGGTGACATTTGCAGTACATGAAACATTATAACACTGCCATTTACGTCAATAACCACTAGCTTGATTAAGACATATGTATTGCAGCGACAGTATTTCCCAGTTACAAATGGGAATAAAAACAACATCCGCGAGGGATTGAACCAACGACATTTAACTGATGTTGCCAATGGAGCGCGTTACAGAGAGCGCGAGGTCCCGCCTTTACAGTCACACGCTGATGATAATACAGATGTTTAAATAAACAGGCATATCTGTGGACTTGTGGTCTTTCTACATTGGGACTCATAGTCTAGTCCTAGGCTATTGTAGGCACTGGCGTATCTTTTAGTGGAATGAGAGGCATTCTGTAGTCGCGTGAAAGGACCTTTCAAGTCAATCTGATCTGTATTGTCCTGTGAAAAAAAGCGTTCTTAGACACAGTGAGGAGTTTTTGGGGATAATGGGAAAATCATTTCCAACTAAATGACAGGAATTTCTTAGTCCAATCATGAGGTGTGCTAGGCTTTTTTATACTGTGGCGGAAAGAGAGAGAGTATAACAGTCATTATAAATAAAGGGCCAAGGAAGTGACAGTTTATGGAAGGAACAATTTGCACATAGTTTTAGAATGTGGTCAGGAGGAGGACAATGTGCTTACACATATGAAACATTAGAAGGTAGACATTATGGAAGCACATATATTTCTTTATTTTTATTGTATTTGGGGAGAGGGGGTTAATATAGCACGTCCAATGTGGAAAAGTGCTTTCCATAGCACCTTGCAGGTGGGCGACATCTAGAGCTGTGCAGTAGCCACCCATGCCCCAGACGTCAAAGAGAACAAGAAGTTACACATGTTGGAAGTGAGGGTGAGCCATTGAGGAGATATGATCCCCGTATGAAGCCGAGAGAAGGAGGAGGCGTGAACGTGCATCCATGTATGCAGGCGAGAAGGGAAGGAGCATTGGTCATGCATCCCTGCATGAGGGTGAGACAGGGAGGAGATATGATCCCCGTATGAAGCCGAGAGAAGGAGGAGGCGTGAACGTGCATCCATGTATGCGGGCGAGACAGGAAGGAGCGTTGGTCATGCATCCCTGCATGAGGGTGAGACAGGGAGGAGATATGATCCCCGTATGAAGCCGAGAGAAGGAGGAGGCGTGAACGTGCATCCATGTATGCAGGCGAGAAGGGAAGGAGCATTGGTCATGCATCCCTGCATGAGGGTGAGACAGGGAGGAGATATGATCCCCGTATGAAGCCGAGAGAAGGAGGAGGCGTGAACGTGCATCCATGTATGCGGGCGAGACAGGAAGGAGCATTGGTCATGCATCCCTGCATGAGGGTGAGACAGGGAGGAGATAAAATCCCTGTATGAAGCCAAGAGAACGAGGCGGCATGAACATGCATCCTTGTATGCAGGTGTGACATGGAGTCATCATGAACATGCATCCCTTTATAAGGACATAACATGGAGGACGCATGAACATGAATGCCTGAATTTTATGGTGGTGGCCTTCGGGTGATTTGGCACGTGCAATTGGTGAAGAGCACTTCTCCTGCGCAAAAAAATAAATGTACTATTAGCACCCCGGAGGGAGCCTCTGCACTTCTTATAGGGAGAAAACTCTGCAATGGAAGGGGACAGGGTCAATAACAGCTGTAAACTCTCACAAGACCATCACTGCTCTCACACTTTCCTGCTCTCAGGCTGGCGGGCCATTATCGGCCCTGGCTGCCGCACCATTGCCAGGTTTGTGTAACTATATTATTTCTAATTGGCTCCACTTTGATGACTTTCATTTGGATTCTGACTTGATTATTGAGATCTTAAATAAGTGACTGGGGATCAGGTGTCCACTTATTCTCATGGATAACCTCACAACCAACCTTTAATTCAAACATGAGTCATGACATCACAGATGGAGTACAGCTTATGATAGAGGTGGAACGTCACATTGTAACAGCCAAAGTAGCTCGCCGTGATCGTATAGTGGTTAGTACTCTGCGTTGTGGCCGCAGCAACCTCGGTTCGAATCCGAGTCACGGCATTGCGGTGAGGCAATGTCACGGCAGTTGGGCAGATATTTTAGAATTTCCATTAATACATTGGCAATCTCTGTGGAGGACTGAAACAATTCGATATGTCCTGTTACTGTTATGAACCTTTTGTTTCTTTAATGCTCTTTGCACACTTTTTCATCGGGTGACTGTAATGTATTTCAACCAAATCTAATTAAGAGCGCATTATGTGGTGACATTTGCAGTACATGAAACATTATAACACTGCCATTTACGTCAATAACCACTAGCTTGATTAAGACATATGTATTGCAGCGACAGTATTTCCCAGTTACAAATGGGAATAAAAACAACATCCGCGAGGGATTGAACCAACGACATTTAACTGATGTTGCCAATGGAGCGCGTTACAGAGAGCGCGAGGTCCCGCCTTTACAGTCACACGCTGATGATAATACAGATGTTTAAATAAACAGGCATATCTGTGGACTTGTGGTCTTTCTACATTGGGACTCATAGTCTAGTCCTAGGCTATTGTAGGCACTGGCGTATCTTTTAGTGGAATGAGAGGCATTCTGTAGTCGCGTGAAAGGACCTTTCAAGTCAATCTGATCTGTATTGTCCTGTGAAAAAAAGCGTTCTTAGACACAGTGAGGAGTTTTTGGGGATAATGGGAAAATCATTTCCAACTAAATGACAGGAATTTCTTAGTCCAATCATGAGGTGTGCTAGGCTTTTTTATACTGTGGCGGAAAGAGAGAGAGTATAACAGTCATTATAAATAAAGGGCCAAGGAAGTGACAGTTTATGGAAGGAACAATTTGCACATAGTTTTAGAATGTGGTCAGGAGGAGGACAATGTGCTTACACATATGAAACATTAGAAGGTAGACATTATGGAAGCACATATATTTCTTTATTTTTATTGTATTTGGGGAGAGGGGGTTAATATAGCACGTCCAATGTGGAAAAGTGCTTTCCATAGCACCTTGCAGGTGGGCGACATCTAGAGCTGTGCAGTAGCCACCCATGCCCCAGACGTCAAAGAGAACAAGAAGTTACACATGTTGGAAGTGAGGGTGAGCCATTGAGGAGATATGATCCCCGTATGAAGCCGAGAGAAGGAGGAGGCGTGAACGTGCATCCATGTATGCAGGCGAGAAGGGAAGGAGCATTGGTCATGCATCCCTGCATGAGGGTGAGACAGGGAGGAGATATGATCCCCGTATGAAGCCGAGAGAAGGAGGAGGCGTGAACGTGCATCCATGTATGCGGGCGAGACAGGAAGGAGCGTTGGTCATGCATCCCTGCATGAGGGTGAGACAGGGAGGAGATATGATCCCCGTATGAAGCCGAGAGAAGGAGGAGGCGTGAACGTGCATCCATGTATGCAGGCGAGAAGGGAAGGAGCATTGGTCATGCATCCCTGCATGAGGGTGAGACAGGGAGGAGATATGATCCCCGTATGAAGCCGAGAGAAGGAGGAGGCGTGAACGTGCATCCATGTATGCGGGCGAGACAGGAAGGAGCATTGGTCATGCATCCCTGCATGAGGGTGAGACAGGGAGGAGATATGATCCCCGTATGAAGCCGAGAGAAGGAGGAGGCGTGAATGTGCATCCATGTATGCGGGCGAGACGGGAAGGAGCATTGGTCATGCATCCCTTCCTGAGGGTGAGACAGGGAGGAGATAAAATCCCTGTATGAAGCCGAGAGAACGAGGAGACATGAACGTGCATCCATGTATGCGGGCGAGAAGGGAAGGAGCATTGGTCATGCATCCCTGCATGAGGGTGAGACAGGGAGGAGATAAAATCCCTGTATGAAGCCAAGAGAACGAGGCGGCATGAACATGCATCCTTGTATGCAGGTGTGACATGGAGTCATCATGAACATGCATCCCTTTATAAGGACATAACATGGAGGACGCAGGAACATGAATGCCTGAATTTTATGGTGGTGGCCTTCGGGTGATTTGGCACGTGCAATTGGTGAAGAGCACTTCTCCTGTGCAAAAAAATTAATGTACTATTAGCACCCCGGAGGGAGCCTCTGCACTTCTTATAGGGAGAAAACTCTGCAATGGAAGGGGACAGGGTCAATAACAGCTGTAAACTCTCACAAGACCATCACTGCTCTCACACTTTCCTGCTCTCAGGCTGGCGGGCCATTATCGGCCCTGGCTGCCGCACCATTGCCAGGTTTGTGTAACTATATTATTTCTAATTGGCTCCACTTTGATGACTTTCATTTGGATTCTGACTTGATTATTGAGATCTTAAATAAGTGACTGGGGATCAGGTGTCCACTTATTCTCATGGATAACATCACAACCAACCTTTAATTCAAACATGAGTCATGACATCACAGATGGAGTACAGCTTATGATAGAGGTGGAACGTCACATTGTAGCAGCCCAAGTAGCTCGCCGTGATTGTATAGTGGTTAGTACTCTGCGTTGTGGCCACAGCAACCTCGGTTCGAATCCGAGTCACTGGATTGCGGTGAGGCAATGTCACGGCATTTGGGCAGATATTTTAGAATTTCCATTAATACATTGGCAATCTCTGTGGAGGACTGAAACAATTCGATATGTCCTGTTACTGTTATGAACCTTTTGTTTCTTTAATGCTCTTTGCAAACTTTTTCATCGGGTGACTGTAATGTATTTCAACCAAATCTAATTAAGAGCGCATTATGTGGTGACATTTGCAGTACATGAAACATTATAACACTGCCATTTACGTCAATAACCTTGATTAAGACATATGTATTGCAGCGACAGTATTTCCCAGTTACAAATGGGAATAAAAACAACATCCGCGAGGGATTGAACCAACGACATTTAACTGATGTTGCCAATGGAGCGCGTTACAGAGAGCGCGAGGTCCTGCCTTTACAGTCACACGCTGATGATAATACAGATGTTTAAATAAACAGGCATATCTGTGGACTTGTGGTCTTTCTACATTGGGACTCATAGTCTAGTCCTAGGCTATTGTAGGCACTGGCGTATCTTTTAGTGGAATGAGAGGCATTCTGTAGTCGCGTGAAAGGACCTTTCAAGTCAATCTGATCTGTATTGTCCTGTGAAAAAAAGCGTTCTTAGACACAGTGAGGAGTTTTTGGGGATAATGGGAAAATCATTTCCAACTAAATGACAGGAATTTCTTAGTCCAATCATGAGGTGTGCTAGGCTTTTTTATACTGTGGCGGAAAGAGAGAGAGTATAACAGTCATTATAAATAAAGGGCCAAGGAAGTGACAGTTTAGGGAAGGAACAATTTGCACATAGTTTTAGAATGTGGTCAGGAGGAGGACAATGTGCTTACACATATGAAACATTAGAAGGTAGACATTATGGAAGCACATATATTTCTTTATTTTTATTGTATTTGGGGAGAGGGGGTTAATATAGCACGTCCAATGTGGAAAAGTGCTTTCCATAGCACCTTGCAGGTGGGCGACATCTAGAGCTGTGCAGTAGCCACCCATGCCCCAGACGTCAAAGAGAACAAGAAGTTACACATGTTGGAAGGGAGGGTGAGACATTGAGGAGATATGATCCCCGTATGAAGCCGAGAGAAGGAGGAGGCGTGAACGTGCATCCATGTATGCAGGCGAGAAGGTAAGGAGCATTGGTCATGCATCCCTGCATGAGGGTGAGACAGGGAGGAGATATGATCCCCGTATGAAGCCGAGAGAAGGAGGAGGCGTGAACGTGCATCCATGTATGCGGGCGAGACAGGAAGGTGCGTTGGTCATGCACCCCTGCATGAGGGTGAGACAGGGAGGAGATATGATCCCCGTATGAAGCCGAGAGAAGGAGGAGGCGTGAACGTGCATCCATGTATGCAGGCGATAAGGGAAGGAGCATTGGTCATGCATCCCTGCATGAGGGTGAGACAGGGAGGAGATATGATCCCCGTATGAAGCCGAGAGAAGGAGGAGGCGTGAACGTGCATCCATGTATGCGGGTGAGACTGGAAGGAGCATTGGTCATGCATCCCTGCATGAGGGTGAGACAGGGAGGAGATATGATCCCCGTATGAAGCCGAGAGAAGGAGGAGGCGTGAACGTGCATCCATGTATGCGGGCGAGACGGGAAGGAGCATTGGTCATGCATCCCTGCATGAGGGTGAGACAGGGAGGAGATAAAATCCCTGTATGAAGCCAAGAGAACGAGGCGGCATGAACATGCATCCTTGTATGCAGGTGTGACATGGAGTCATCATGAACATGCATCCCTTTATAAGGACATAACATGGAGGACGCATGAACATGAATGCCTGCATTTTATGGTGGTGGCCTTCGGGTGATTTGGCACGTGCAATTGGTGAAGAGCACTTCTCCTGCGCAAAAAAATAAATTTACTATTAGCACCCCGGAGGGAGCCTCTGCACTTCTTATAGGGAGAAAACTCTGCAATGGAAGGGGACAGGGTCAATAACAGCTGTAAACTCTCACAAGACCATCACTGCTCTCACACTTTCCTGCTCTCAGGCTGGCGGGCCATTATCGGCCCTGGCTGCCGCACCATTGCCAGGTTTGTGTAACTATATTATTTCTAATTGGCTCCACTTTGATGACTTTCATTTGGATTCTGACTTGATTATTGAGATCTTAAATAAGTGACTGGGGATCAGGTGTCCACTTATTCTCATGGATAACATCACAACCAACCTTTAATTCAAACATGAGTCATGACATCACAGATGGAGTACAGCTTATGATAGAGGTGGAACGTCACATTGTAGCAGCCCAAGTAGCTCGCCGTGATCTTATAGTGGTTAGTATTCTGCGTTGTGGCCGCAGCAATTTCGGTTTGAATCCGAGTCACGGCATTGCGGTGAGGCAATGTCACGGCAGTTGGGCAGATATTTTAGAATTTCCATTAATACATTGGCAATCTCTGTGGAGGACTGAAACAATTCGATATGTTCTGTTACTGTTATGAACCTTTTGTTTCTTTAATGCTCTTTGCACACTTTTTCATCGGGTGACTGTAATGTATTTCAACCAAATCTAATTAAGAGCGCATTATGTGGTGACATTTGCAGTACATGAAACATTATAACACTGCCATTTACGTCAATAACCACTAGCTTGATTAAGACATATGTATTGCAGCGACAGTATTTCCCAGTTACAAATGGGAATAAAAACAACATCCGCGAGGGATTGAACCAACGACATTTAACTGATGTTGCCAATGGAGAGCGTTACAGAGAGCGCGAGGTCCCGCCTTTACAGTCACACGCTGATGATAATACAGATGTTTAAATAAACAGGCATATCTGTGGACTTGTGGTCTTTCTACATTGGGACTCATAGTCTAGTCCTAGGCTATTGTAGGCACTGGCGTATCTTTTAGTGGAGTGAGAGGCATTCTGTAGTCGCGTGAAAGGACCTTTCAAGTCAATCTGATCTGTATTGTCCTGTGAAAAAAAGCGTTCTTAGACACAGTGAGGAGTTTTTGGGGATAATGGGAAAATCATTTCCAACTAAATGACAGGAATTTCTTAGTCCAATCATGAGGTGTGCTAGGCTTTTTTATACTGTGGCGGAAAGAGAGAGAGTATAACAGTCATTATAAATAAAGGGCCAAGGAAGTGACAGTTTATGGAAGGAACAATTTGCACATAGTTTTAGAATGTGGTCAGGAGGAGGACAATGTGCTTACACATATGAAACATTAGAAGGTAGACATTATGGAAGCACATATATTTCTTTATTTTTATTGTATTTGGGGAGAGGGGGTTAATATAGCACGTCCAATGTGGAAAAGTGCTTTCCATAGCACCTTGCAGGTGGGCGACATCTAGAGCTGTGCAGTAGCCACCCATGCCCCAGACGTCAAAGTGAACAAGAAGTTACACATGTTGGAAGTGAGGGTGAGACATTGAGGAGATATGATCCCCGTATGAAGCCGAGAGAAGGAGGAGGTGTGAACGTGCATCCATGTATGCAGGCGAGAAGGGAAGGAGCATTGGTCATGCATCCCTGCATGAGGGTGAGACAGGGAGGAGATATGATCCCCGTATGAAGCCGAGAGAAGGAGGAGGCGTGAACGTGCATCCATGTATGCGGGCGAGACAGGAAGGAGCATTGGTCATGCATCCCTGCATGAGGGTGAGACAGGGAGGAGATATGATCCCCGTATGAAGCCGAGAGAAGGAGGAGGCGTGAACGTGCATCCATGTATGCGGGCGAGACAGGAAGGAGCATTGGTCATGAATCCCCGCATGAGGGTGAGACAGGGAGGAGATATGATCCCCGTATGAAGCCGAGAGAAGGAGGAGGCGTGAACGTGCATTCATGTATGCAGGCGAGAAGGGAAGGAGCGTTGGTCATGCATCCCTGCATGAGGGTGAGACAGGGAGGAGATATGATCCCCGTATGAAGCCGAGAGAAGGAGGAGGGGTGAACGTGCATCCATGTATGGAGGCGAGAAGGGAAGGAGCATTGGTCATGCATCCCTGCATGAGGGTGAGACAGGGAGGAGATATGATCCCCGTATGAAGCCGAGAGAAGGAGGAGGCGTGAACGTGCATCCATGTATGCGGGCGAGACGGGAAGGAGCATTGGTCATGCATCCCTTCCTGAGGGTGAGACAGGGAGGAGATAAAATCCCTGTATGAAGCCGAGAGAACGAGGAGACATGAACGTGCATCCATGTATGCGGGCGAGAAGGGAAGGAGCATTGGTCATGCATCCCTGCATGAGGGTGAGACAGGGAGGAGATAAAATCCCTGTATGAAGCCAAGAGAACGAGGTGGCATGAACATGCATCCTTGTATGCAGGTGTGACATGGAGTCATCATGAACATGCATCCCTTTATAAGGACATAACATGGAGGACGCATGAACATGAATGCCTGAATTTTATGGTGGTGGCCTTCGGGTGATTTGGCACGTGCAATTGGTGAAGAGCACTTCTCCTGCGCAAAAAAATAAATTTACTATTAGCACCCCGGAGGGAGCCTCTGCACTTCTTATAGGGAGAAAACTCTGCAATGGAAGGGGACACGGTCAATAACAGCTGTAAACTCTCACAAGACCATCACTGCTCTCACACTTTCCTGCTCTCAGGCTGGCGGGCCATTATCGGCCCTGGCTGCCGCACCATTGCCAGGTTTGTGTAACTATATTATTTCTAATTGGCTCCACTTTGATGACTTTCATTTGGATTCTGACTTGATTATTGAGATCTTAAATAAGTGACTGGGGATCAGGTGTCCACTTATTCTCATGGATAACATCACAACCAACCTTTAATTCAAACATGAGTCATGACATCACAGATGGAGTACAGCTTATGATAGAGGTGGAACATAACATTGTAGCAGCCCAAGTAGCTCGCCGTGATCGTGTAGTGGTTAGTACTCTGCGTTGTGGCCGCAGCAACCTCGGTTCTAATCCGAGTCACGGCATTGCGGTGAGGCAATGTCATGGCAGTGGGGCAGATATTTTAGAATTTCCATTAATACATTGGCAATCTCTGTGGAGGACTGAAACAATTCGATATGTCCTGTTACTGTTAGGAACCTTTTGTTTCTTTAATGCTCTTTGCACACTTTTTCATCGGGTGACTGTAATGTATTTCAACCAAATCTAATTAAGACCGCATTATGTGGTGACATTTGCAGTACATGAAACATTATAACACTGCAATTTACGTCAATAACCACTAGCTTGATTAAGACATATGTATTGCAGCGACAGTATTTCCCAGTTACAAATGGGAATAAAAACAACATCCGCGAGGGATTGAACCAACGACATTTAACTGATGTTGCCAATGGAGCGCATTACAGAGAGCGAGGTCCCGCCTTTACAGTCACACGCTGGTGATAATACAGATGTTTAAATAAACAGGCATATCTGTGGACTTGTGGTCTTTCTACATTGGGACTCATAGTCTAGTCCTAGGCTATTGTAGGCACTGGCGTATCTTTTAGTGGAGTGAGAGGCATTCTGTAGTCGCGTGAAAGGACCTTTCAAGTCAATCTGATCTGTATTGTCCTGTGAAAAAAAGCGTTCTTAGACACAGTGAGGAGTTTTTGGGGATAATGGGAAAATCGTTTCCAACTAAATGACAGGAATTTCTTAGTCCAATCATGAGGTGTGCTAGGCTTTTTTATACTGTGGCAGAAAGAGAGAGAGTATAACAGTCATTATAAATAAAGGGCCAAGGAAGTGACAGTTTATGGAAGGAACAATTTGCACATAGTTTTAGAATGTGGTCAGGAGGAGGACAATGTGCTTACACATATGAAACATTAGAAGGTAGACATTATGGAAGCACATATATTTCTTTATTTTTATTGTATTTGGGGAGAGGGGGTTAATATAGCACGTCCAATGTGGAAAAGTGCTTTCCATAGCACCTTGCAGGTGGGCGACATCTAGAGCTGTGCAGTAGCCACCCATGCCCCAGACGTCAAAGAGAACAAGAAGTTACACATGTTGGAAGTGAGGGTGAGACATTGAGGAGATATGATCCCCGTATGAAGCCGAGAAAAGGAGGAGGCGTGAACGTGCATCCATGTATGCAGGCGAGAAGGGAAGGAGCATTGGTCATGCATCCCTGCATGAGGGTGAGACAGGGAGGAGATATGATCCCCGTATGAAGCCGAGAGAAGGAGGAGGCGTGAACGTGCATCCATGTATGCGGGCGAGACAGGAAGGAGCGTTGGTCATGCATCCCTGCATGAGGGTGAGACAGGGAGGAGATATGATCCCCGTATGAAGCCGAGAGAAGGAGGAGGCGTGAACGTGCATCCATGTATGCAGGCGAGAAGGGAAGGAGCATTGGTCATGCATCCCTGCATGAGGGTGAGACAGGGAGGAGATATGATCCCCGTATGAAGCCGAGAGAAGGAGGAGGCGTGAACGTGCATCCATGTATGCGGGCGAGACAGGAAGGAGCATTGGTCATGCATCCCTGCATGAGGGTGAGACAGGGAGGAGATATGATCCCCGTATGAAGCCGAGAGAAGGAGGAGGCGTGAATGTGCATCCATGTATGCGGGCAAGACGGGAAGGAGCATTGGTCATGCATCCCTTCCTGAGGGTGAGACAGGGAGGAGATAAAATCCCTGTATGAAGCCGAGAGAACGAGGAGACATGAACGTGCATCCATGTATGCGGGCGAGAAGGGAAGGAGCATTGGTCATGCATCCCTGCATGAGGGTGAGACAGGGAGGAGATAAAATCCCTGTATGAAGCCAAGAGAACGAGGCGGCATGAACATGCATCCTTGTATGCAGGTGTGACATGGAGTCATCATGAACATGCATCCCTTTATAAGGACATAACATGGAGGACGCATGAACATGAATGCCTGAATTTTATGGTGGTGGCCTTCGGGTGATTTGGCACGTGCAATTGGTGAAGAGCACTTCTCCTGCGCAAAAATATAAATGTACTATTAGCACCCCGGAGGGAGCCTCTGCACTTCTTATAGGGAGAAAACTCTGCAATGGAAGGGGACAGGGTCAATAACAGCTGTAAACTCTCACAAGACCATCACTGCTCTCACACTTTCCTGCTCTCAGGCTGGCGGGCCATTATCAGCCCTGGCTGCCGCACCATTGCCAGGTTTGTGTAACTATATTATTTCTAATTGGCTCCACTTTGATGACTTTCATTTGGATTCTGACTTGATTATTGAGATCTTAAATAAGTGACTGGGGATCAGGTGTCCACTTATTCTCATGGATAACATCACAACCAACCTTTAATTGAAACATGAGTCATGACATCAAAGATGGAGTACAGCTTATGATAGAGGTGGAACATCACATTGTAGCAGCCCAAGTAGCTCGCTGTGATGGCATAGTGGTTAGTACTCTGCATTGTGGCCGCAGCAACCTCGGTTCGAATCCGAGTCACGGCATTGCGGTGAATCAATGTCACGGCAGTTGGGCAGATATTTTAGAATTTCCATTAATACATTGGCAATCTCTGTGGAGGACTGAAACAATTCGATATGTCCTGTTACTGTTATGAACCTTTTGTTTCTTTAATGCTCTTTGCACACTTTTTCATCGGGTGACTGTAATGTATTTCAACCAAATCTAATTAATTGCGCATTATGTGGTGACATTTGCAGTACATGAAACATTATAAACTGCCATTTACGTCAATAACCACTAGTTTGATTAAGACATATGTATTGCAGCGACAGTATTTCCCAGTTACAAATGGGAATAAAAACAACATCCGCGAGGGATTGAACCAACGACATTTAACTGATGTTGCCAATGGAGCGCGTTACAGAGAGCGCGAGGTCCCGCCTTTACAGTCACACGCTGATGATAATACAGATGTTTAAATAAACAGGCATATCTGTGGACTTGTGGTCTTTCTACATTGGGACTCATAGTCTAGTCCTAGGCTATTGTAGGCACTGGCGTATCTTTTAGTGGAATGAGAGGCATTCTGTAGTCGCGTGAAAGGACCTTTCAAGTCAATCTGATCTGTATTGTCCTGTGAAAAAAAGCGTTCTTAGACACAGTGAGGAGTTTTTGGGGATAATGGGAAAATCATTTCCAACTAAATGACAGGAATTTCTTAGTCCAATCATGAGGTGTGCTAGGCTTTTTTATACTGTGGCGGAAAGAGAGAGAGTATAACAGTCATTATAAATAAAGGGCCAAGGAAGTGACAGTTTATGGAAGGAACAATTTGCACATAGTTTTAGAATGTGGTCAGGAGGAGGACAATGTGCTTACACATATGAAACATTAGAAGGTAGACATTATGGAAGCACATATATTTCTTTATTTTTATTGTATTTGGGGATAGGGGGTTAATATAGCACGTCCAATGTGGAAAAGTGCTTTCCATAGCACCTTGCAGGTGGGAGACATCTAGAGCTGTGCAGTAGCCGCCCATGCCCCAGACGTCAAAGAGAACAAGAAGTTACACATGTTGGAAGTGAGGGTGAGACATTGAGGAGATATGATCCCCGTATGAAGCCGAGAGAAGGAGGAGGCGTGAACGTGCATCCATGTATGCAGGCGAGAAGGGAAGGAGCATTGGTCATGCATCCCTGCATGAGGGTGAGACAGGGAGGAGATATGATCCCCGTATGAAGCCGAGAGAAGGAGGAGGCGTGAACGTGCATCCATGTATGCGGGCGAGACAGGAAGGAGCGTTGGTCATGCATCCCTGCATGAGGGTGAGACAGGGAGGAGATATGATCCCCGTATGAAGCCGAGAGAAGGAGGAGGCGTGAACGTGCATCCATGTATGCAGGCGAGAAGGGAAGGAGCATTGGTCATGCATCCCTGCATGAGGGTGAGACAGGGAGGAGATATGATCCCCGTATGAAGCCGAGAGAAGGAGGAGGCGTGAACGTGCATCCATGTATGCGGGCGAGACAGGAAGGAGCATTGGTCATGCATCCCTGCATGAGGGTGAGACAGGGAGGAGATATGATCCCCGTATGAAGCCGAGAGAAGGAGGAGGCGTGAACGTGCATCCATGTATGCGGGCGAGACGGGAAGGAGCATTGGTCATGCATCCCTTCCTGAGGGTGAGACAGGGAGGAGATAAAATCCCTGTATGAAGCCGAGAGAACGAGGAGACATGAACGTGCATCCATGTATGCGGGCGAGAAGGGAAGGAGCATTGGTCATGCATCCCTGCATGAGGGTGAGACAGGGAGGAGATAAAATCCCTGTATGAAGCCAAGAGAACGAGGTGGCATGAACATGCATCCTTGTATGCAGGTGTGACATGGAGTCATCATGAACATGCATCCCTTTATAAGGACATAACATGGAGGACGCATGAACATGAATGCCTGAATTTTATGGTGGTGGCCTTCGGGTGATTTGGCACGTGCAATTGGTGAAGAGCACTTCTCCTGCGCAAAAAAATAAATTTACTATTAGCACCCCGGAGGGAGCCTCTGCACTTCTAATAGGGAGAAAACTCTGCAATGGAAGGGGACAGGGTCAATAACAGCTGTAAACTCTCACAAGACCATCACTGCTCTCACACTTTCCTGCTCTCAGGCTGGCGGGCCATTATCGGCCCTGGCTGCCGCACCATTGCCAGGTTTGTGTAACTATATTATTTCTAATTGGCTCCACTTTGATGACTTTCATTTGGATTCTGACTTGATTATTGAGATCTTAAATAAGTGACTGGGGATCAGGTGTCCACTTATTCTCATGGATAACATCACAACCAACCTTTAATTCAAACATGAGTCATGACATCACAGATGGAGTACAGCTTATGATAGAGGTGGAACGTCACATTGTAGCTGCCCAAGTAGCTCGCAGTGATCGTATAGTGGTTAGTACTCTGCGTTGTGGCCACAGCAACCTCGGTTCAAATCCGAGTCACGGCATTGCGGTGAGGCAATGTCACGGCAGTTGGGCAGATATTTTAGAATTTCCATTAATACATTGGCAATCTCTGTGGAGGACTGAAACAATTCGATATGTCCTGTTACTGTTATGAACCTTTTGTTTCTTTAATGCTCTCTGCACACTTTTTCATCGGGTGACTGTAATGTATTTCAACCAAATCTAATTAAGACCGCATTATGTGGTGACATTTGCAGTACATGAAACATTATAACAATGCCATTTACGTCAATAACTACTAGCTTGATTAAGACATATGTATTGCAGCGACAGTATTTCCCAGTTACAAATGGGAATAAAAACAACATCCGCGAGGGATTGAACCAACGACATTTAACTGATGTTGCCAATGGAGCGCATTACAGAGAGCGCGAGGTCCCGCCTTTACAGTCACACGCTGGTGATAATACAGATGTTTAAATAAACAGGCATATCTGTGGACTTGTGGTCTTTCTACATTGGGACTCATAGTCTAGTCCTAGGCTATTGTAGGCACTGGCGTATCTTTTAGTGGAGTGAGAGGCATTCTGTAGTCGCGTGAAAGGACCTTTCAAGTCAATCTGATCTGTATTGTCCTGTGAAAAAAAGCGTTCTTAGACACAGTGAGGAGTTTTTGGGGATAATGGGAAAATCGTTTCCAACTAAATGACAGGAATTTCTTAGTCCAATCATGAGGTGTGCTAGGCTTTTTTATACTGTGGCAGAAAGAGAGAGAGTATAACAGTCATTATAAATAAAGGGCCAAGGAAGTGACAGTTTATGGAAGGAACAATTTGCACATAGTTTTAGAATGTGGTCAGGAGGAGGACAATGTGCTTACACATATGAAACATTAGAAGGTAGACATTATGGAAGCACATATATTTCTTTATTTTTATTGTATTTGGGGAGAGGGGGTTAATATAGCACGTCCAATGTGGAAAAGTGCTTTCCATAGCACCTTGCAGGTGGGCGACATCTAGAGCTGTGCAGTAGCCACCCATGCCCCAGACGTCAAAGAGAACAAGAAGTTACACATGTTGGAAGTGAGGGTGAGACATTGAGGAGATATGATCCCCGTATGAAGCCAAGAGAAGGAGGAGGCGTGAACGTGCATCCATGTATGCAGGCGAGAAGGGAAGGAGCATTGGTCATGCATCCCTGCATGAGGGTGAGACAGGGAGGAGATATGATCCCCGTATGAAGCAGAGAGAAGGAGGAGGCGTGAACGTGCATCCATGTATGCGGGCGAGACAGGAAGGAGCGTTGGTCATGCATCCCTGCATGAGGGTGAGACAGGGAGGAGATATGATCCCCGTATGAAGCCGAGAGAAGGAGGAGGCGTGAACGTGCATCCATGTATGCAGGCGAGAAGGGAAGGAGCATTGGTCATGCATCCCTGCATGAGGGTGAGACAGGGAGGAGATATGATCCCCGTATGAAGCCGAGAGAAGGAGGAGGCGTGAACGTGCATCCATGTATGCGGGCGAGACAGGAAGGAGCATTGGTCATGCATCCCTGCATGAGGGTGAGACAGGGAGGAGATATGATCCCCGTATGAAGCCGAGAGAAGGAGGAGGCGTGAACGTGCATCCATGTATGCGGGCGAGACGGGAAGGAGCATTGGTCATGCATCCCTTCCTGAGGGTGAGACAGGGAGGAGATAAAATCCCTGTATGAAGCCGAGAGAACGAGGAGACATGAACGTGCATCCATGTATGCGGGGGAGAAGGGAAGGAGCATTGGTCATGCATCCCTGCATGAAGGTGAGACAGGGAGGAGATAAAATCCCTGAATGAAGCCAAGAGAACGAGGTGGCATGAACATGCATCCTTGTATGCAGGTGTGACATGGAGTCATCATGAACATGCATCCCTTTATAAGGACATAACATGGAGGACGCATGAACATGAATGCCTGAATTTTATGGTGGTGGCCTTCGGGTGATTTGGCACGTGCAATTGGTGAAGAGCACTTCTCCTGCGCAAAAAAATAAATTTACTATTAGCACCCCGGAGGGAGCCTCTGCACTTCTAATAGGGAGAAAACTCTGCAATGGAAGGGGACAGGGTCAATAACAGCTGTAAACTCTCACAAGACCATCACTGCTCTCACACTTTCCTGCTCTCAGGCTGGCGGGCCATTATCGGCCCTGGCTGCCGCACCATTGCCAGGTTTGTGTAACTATATTATTTCTAATTGGCTCCACTTTGATGACTTTCATTTGGATTCTGACTTGATTATTGAGATCTTAAATAAGTGACTGGGGATCAGGTGTCCACTTATTCACATGGATAACATCACAACCAACCTTTAATTCAAACATGAGTCATGACATCACAGATGGAGTACAGCTTATGATAGAGGTGGAACGTCACATTGTAGCAGCCCAAGTAGCTTGCCGTGATCATATAGTGGTTAGTACTCTGCGTTGTGGCCTCAGCAACCTCGGTTCGAATCCGAGTCACGGCATTGCGGTGAGGCAATGTCACGGCAGTTGGGCAGATATTTTAGAATTTCCATTAATACATTGGCAATCTCTGTGGAGGACTGAAACAATTCGATATGTCCTGTTACTGTTATGAACCTTTTGTTTCTTTAATGCTCTTTGCACACTTTTTCATCGGGTGACTGTAATGTATTTCAACCAAATCTAATTAAGACCGCATTATGTGGTGACATTTGCAGTACATGAAACATTATAACACTGCCATTTACGTCAATAACCACTAGCTTGATTAAGACATATGTATTGCAGCGACAGTATTTCCCAGTTACAAATGGGAATAAAAACAACATCCGCGAGGGATTGAACCAACGACATTTAACTGATGTTGCCAATGGAGCGCATTACAGAGAGCGCGAGGTCCCGCCTTTACAGTCACACGCTGGTGATAATACAGATGTTTAAATAAACAGGCATATCTGTGGACTTGTGGTCTTTCTACATTGGGACTCATAGTCTATTCCTAGGCTATTGTAGGCACTGGCGTATCTTTTAGTGGAGTGAGAGGCATTCTGTAGTCGCGTGAAAGGACCTTTCAAGTCAATCTGATCTGTATTGTCCTGTGAAAAAAAGCGTTCTTAGACACAGTGAGGAGTTTTTGGGGATAATGGGAAAATCGTTTCCAACTAAATGACAGGAATTTCTTAGTCCAATCATGAGGTGTGCTAGGCTTTTTTATACTGTGGCAGAAAGAGAGAGAGTATAACAGTCATTATAAATAAAGGGCCAAGGAAAGGACAGTTTATGGAAGGAACAATTTGCACATAGTTTTAGAATGTGGTCAGGAGGAGGACAATGTGCTTACACATATGAAACATTAGAAGGTAGACATTATGGAAGCACATATATTTCTTTATTTTTATTGTATTTGGGGAGAGGGGTTAATATAGCACGTCCAATGTGGAAAAGTGCTTTCCATAGCTCCTTGCAGGTGGGCGACATCTAGAGCTGTGCAGTAGCCACCCATGCCCCAGACGTCAAAGAGAACAAGAAGTTACACATGTTGGAAGTGAGGGTGAGACATTGAGGAGATATGATCCCCGTATGAAGCAGAGAAAAGGAGGAGGCGTGAACGTGCATCCATGTATGCAGGCGAGAAGGGAAGGAGCATTGGTCATGCATCCCTGCATGAGGGTGAGACAGGGAGGAGATATGATCCCCGTATGAAGCCGAGAGAAGGAGGAGGCGTGAACGTGCATCCATGTATGCGGGCGAGACAGGAAGGAGCGTTGGTCATGCATCCCTGCATGAGGGTGAGACAGGAAGGAGATATGATCCCCGTATGAAGCCGAGAGAAGGAGGAGGCGTGAACGTGCATCCATGTATGCAGGCGAGAAGGGAAGGAGCATTGGTCATGCATCCCTGCATGAGGGTGAGACAGGGAGGAGATATGATCCACGTATGAAGCCGAGAGAAGGAGGAGGCGTGAACGTGCATCCATGTATGCGGGCGAGACAGGAAGGAGCATTGGTCATGCATCCCTGCATGAGGGTGAGACAGGGAGGAGATAGGATCCCCGTATGAAGCCGAGAGAAGGAGGAGGCGTGAATGTGCATCCATGTATGCGGGCAAGATGGGAAGGAGCATTGGTCATGCATCCCTTCCTGAGGGTGAGACAGGGAGGAGATAAAATCCCTGTATGAAGCCGAGAGAACGAGGAGACATGAACGTGCATCCATGTATGCGGGCGAGAAGGGAAGGAGCATTGGTCATGCATCCCTGCATGAGGGTGAGACAGGGAGGAGATAAAATCCCTGTATGAAGCCAAGAGAACGAGGCGGCATGAACATGCATCCTTGTATGCAGGTGTGACATGGAGTCATCATGAACATGCATCCCTTTATAAGGACATAACATGGAGGACGCATGAACATGAATGCCTGAATTTTATGGTGGTGGCCTTCGGGTGATTTGGCACGTGCAATTGGTGAAGAGCACTTCTCCTGCGCAAAAAAATAAATGTACTATTAGCACCCCGGAGGGAGCCTCTGCACTTCTTATAGGGAGAAAACTCTGCAATGGAAGGGGACAGGGTCAATAACAGCTGTAAACTCTCACAAGACCATCACTGCTCTCACACTTTCCTGCTCTCAGGCTGGCGGGCCATTATCGGCCCTGGCTGCCGCACCATTGCCAGGTTTGTGTAACTATATTATTTCTAATTGGCTCCACTTTGATGACTTTCATTTGGATTCTGACTTGATTATTGAGATCTTAAATAAGTGACTGGGGATCAGGTGTCCACTTATTCTTATGGATAACATCACAACCAACCTTTAATTGAAACATGAGTCATGACATCACAGATGGAGTACAGCTGTGGAAAGTCACATTGTAGCAGCCCAAGTAGCTCGCCGTGATCTTATAGTGGTTAGTACTCTGCGTTGTGGCCGCAGCAACCTCGGTTGGAATCCGAGTCACGGCATTGTGGTGAGGCAATGTCACGGCAGTTGGGCAGATATTTTAGAATTTCCATTAATACATTGGCAATCTCTGTTTAGGACTGAAACAATTCGATATGTCCTGTTACTGTTATGAACCTTTTGTTTCTTTAATGCTCTTTGCACACTTTTTCATCGGGTGACTGTAATGTATTTCAACCAAATCTAATTAAGAGCGCATTATGTGGTGACATTTGCAGTACATGAAACATTATAACACTGCCATTTACGTCAATAACCACTAGCTTGATTAAGACATATGTATTGCAGCGACAGTATTTCCCAGTTACAAATGGGAATAAAAACAACATCCGCGAGGGATTGAACCAACAACATTTAACTGATGTTGCCAATGGAGCGCGTTACAGAGAGCGCGAGGTCCCGCCTTTACAGTCACACGCTGATGATAATACAGATGTTTAAATAAACAGGCATATCTGTGGACTTGTGGTCTTTCTACATTGGGACTCATAGTCTAGTCCTAGGCTATTGTAGGCACTGGCGTATCTTTTAGTGGAATGAGAGGCATTCTGTAGTCGCGTGAAAGGACCTTTCAAGTCAATCTGATCTGTATTGTCCTGTGAAAAAAAGCGTTCTTAGACACAGTGAGGAGTTTTTGGGGATAATGGGAAAATCATTTCCAACTAAATGACAGGAATTTCTTAGTCCAATCATGAGGTGTGCTAGGCTTTTTTATACTGTGGCGGAAAGAGAGAGAGTATAACAGTCATTATAAATAAAGGGCCAAGGAAGTGACAGTTTATGGAAGGAACAATTTGCACATAGTTTTAGAATGTGGTCAGGAGGAGGACAATGTGCTTACACATATGAAACATTAGAAGGTAGACATTATGGAAGCACATATATTTCTTTATTTTTATTGTATTTGGGGATAGGGGGTTAATATAGCACGTCCAATGTGGAAAAGTGCTTTCCATAGCACCTTGCAGGTGGGAGACATCTAGAGCTGTGCAGTAGCCGCCCATGCCCCAGACGTCAAAGAGAACAAGAAGTTACACATGTTGGAAGTGAGGGTGAGACATTGAGGAGATATGATCCCCGTATGAAGCCGAGAGAAGGAGGAGGCGTGAACGTGCATCCATGTATGCAGGTGAGAAGGGAAGGAGCATTGGTCATGCATCCCTGCATGAGGGTGAGACAGGGAGTAGATATGATCCCCGTATGAAGCCGAGAGAAGGAGGAGGCGTGAACGTGCATCCATGTATGCGGGCGAGACAGGAAGGAGCGTTGGTCATGCATCCCTGCATGAGGGTGAGACAGGGAGGAGATATGATCCCCGTATGAAGCCGAGAGAAGGAGGAGGCGTGAACGTGCATCCATGTATGCAGGCGAGAAGGGAAGGAGCATTGGTCATGCATCCCTGCATGAGGGTGAGACAGGGAGGAGATATGATCCCCGTATGAAGCCGAGAGAAGGAGGAGGCGTGAACGTGCATCCATGTATGCGGGCGAGACAGGAAGGAGCATTGGTCATGCATCCCTGCATGAGGGTGAGACAGGGAGGAGATATGATCCCCGTATGAAGCCGAGAGAAGGAGGAGGCGTGAACGTGCATCCATGTATGCGGGCGAGACGGGAAGGAGCATTGGTCATGCATCCCTTCCTGAGGGTGAGACAGGGAGGAGATAAAATCCCTGTATGAAGCCGAGAGAACGAGGCGACATGAACGTGCATCCATGTATGCGGGCGAGAAGGGAAGGAGCATTGGTCATGCATCCCTGCATGAGGGTGAGACAGGGAGGAGATATGATCCCCGTATGAAGCCGAGAGAAGGAGGAGGCGTGAACGTGCATCCATGTATGCGGGCGAGACAGGAAGGAGCATTGGTCATGCATCCCTGCATGAGGGTGAGACAGGGAGGAGATATGATCCCTGTATGAAGCCGAGAGAAGGAGGAGGCGTGAACGTGCATCCATGTATGCGGGCGAGACGGGAAGGAGCATTGGTCATGCATCCCTGCATGAGGGTGAGACAGGGAGGAGATAAAATCCCTGTATGAAGCCAAGAGAACGAGGCGGCATGAACATGCTTCCTTGTATGCAGGTGTGACATGGAGTCATCATGAACATGCATCCCTTTATAAGGACATAACATGGAGGACGCATGAACATGAATGCCTGAATTTTATGGTGGTGGCCTTCGGGTGATTTGGCACGTGCAATTGGTGAAGAGCACTTCTCCTGCGCAAAAAAATAAATTTACTATTAGCACCCCGGAGGGAGCCTCTGCACTTCTTATAGGGAGAAAACTCTGCAATGGAAGGGGACAGGGTCAATAACAGCTGTAAACTCTCACAAGACCATCACTGCTCTCACACTTTCCTGCTCTCAGGCTGGCGGGCCATTATCGGCCCTGGCTGCCGCACCATTGCCAGGTTTGTGTAACTATATTATTTCTAATTGGCTCCACTTTGATGACTTTCATTTGGATTCTGACTTGATTATTGAGATCTTAAATAAGTGACTGGGGATCAGGTGTCCACTTATTCTCATGGATAACATCACAACCAACCTTTAATTCAAACATGAGTCATGACATCACAGATGGAGTACAGCTTATGATAGAGGTGGAACGTCACATTGTAGCAGCCCAAGTAGCTCGCCGTGATCGTATAGTGGTTAGTACTCTGCGTTGTGGCCGCAGCAACCTCGGTTGGAATCCGAGTCACGGCATTGCGGTGAGGCAATGTCACGGCAGTTGAGCAGATATTTTAGAATTTCCATTAATACATTGGTAATCTCTGTGGAGGACTGAAACAATTCGATATGTCCTGTTACTGTTATGAACCTTTTGTTTCTTTAATGCTCTTTGCACACTTTTTCATCGGGTGACTGTAATGTATTTCAACCAAATCTAATTAAGAGCGCATTATGTGGTGACATTTGCAGTACATGAAACATTATAACACTGCCATTTACGTCAATAACCACTAGCTTGATTAAGACATATGTATTGCAGCGACAGTATTTCCCAGTTACAAATGGGAATAAAAACAACATCCGCGAGGGATTGAACCAACGACATTTAACTGATGTTGCCAATGGAGCGCGTTACAGAGAGCGCGAGGTCCCGCCTTTACAGTCACACGCTGATGATAATACAGATGTTTAAATAAACAGGCATATCTGTGGACTTGTGGTCTTTCTACATTGGGACTCATAGTCTAGTCCTAGGCTATTGTAGGCACTGGCGTATCTTTTAGTGGAATGAGAGGCATTCTGTAGTCGCGTGAAAGGACCTTTCAAGTCAATCTGATCTGTATTGTCCTGTGAAAAAAAGCATTCTTAGACACAGTGAGGAGTTTTTGGGGATAATGGGAAAATCGTTTCCAACTAAATGACAGGAATTTCTTAGTCCAATCATGAGGTGTGCTAGGCTTTTTTATACTGTGGCAGAAAGAGAGAGAGTATAACAGTCATTATAAATAAAGGGCCAAGGTAGTGACAGTTTATGGAAGGAACAAGGTGCACATAGTTTTAGAATGTGGTCAGGAGGAGGACAATGTGCTTACACATATGAAACATTAGAAGGTAGACATTATGGAAGCACATATATTTCTTTATTTTTATTGTATTTGGGGAGAGGGGGTTAATATAGCACGTCCAATGTGGAAAAGTGCTTTCCATAGCACCTTGCAGGTGGGCGACATCTAGAGCTGTGCAGTAGCCACCCATGCCCCAGACGTGAAAGAGAACAAGAAGTTACACATGTTGGAAGTGAGGGTGAGACATTGAGGAGATATGATCCCCGTATGAAGCCGAGAAAAGGAGGAGGCGTGAACGTGCATCCATGTATGCAGGCGAGAAGGGAAGGAGCATTGGTCATGCATCCCTGCATGAGGGTGAGACAGGGAGGAGATATGATCCCCGTATGAAGCCGAGAGAAGGAGGAGGCGTGAACGTGCATCCATGTATGCGGGCGAGACAGGAAGGAGCATTGGTCATGCATCCCTGCATGAGGGTGAGACAGGGAGGAGATATGATCCCCGTATGAAGCCTAGAGAAGGAGGAGGCGTGAACGTGCATCCATGTATGCGGGCGAGACAGGAAGGAGCATTGGTCATGCATCCCCGCATGAGGGTGAGACAGGGAGGAGATATGATCCCCGTATGAAGCCGAGAGAAGGAGGAGGCGTGAACGTGCATCCATGTATGCAGGCGAGAAGGGAAGGAGCATTGGTCATGCATCCCTGCATGAGGGTGAGACAGGGAGGAGATATGATCCCCGTATGAAGCCGAGAGAAGGAGGAGGCGTGAACGTGCATCCATGTATGCGGGCGAGACAGGAAGGAGCATTGGTCATGCATCCCTGCATGAGGGTGAGACAGGGAGGAGATATGATCCCCGTATGAAGCCGAGAGAAGGAGGAGTCGTGAACGTGCATCCATGTATGCGGGCGAGACGGGAAGGAGCATTGGTCATGCATCCCTTCCTGAGGGTGAGACAGGGAGGAGATAATATCCCCGTATGAAGCCGAGAGAACGAGGAGACACGAACGTGCATCCATGTATGCGGGCGAGAAGGGAAGGAGCATTGGTCATGCATCCCTGCATGAGGGTGAGACAGGGAGGAGATAAAATCCCTGTATGAAGCCAAGAGAACGAGGCGGCATGAACATGCATCCTTGTATGCAGGTGTGACATGGAGTCATCATGAACATGCATCCCTTTATAAGGACATAACATGGAGGACGCATGAACATGAATGCCTGAATTTTATGGTGGTGGCCTTCGGGTATTTTGGCACGTGCAATTGGTGAAGAGCACTTCTCCTGCGCAAAAAAATAAATTTACTATTAGCACCCCGGAGGGAGCCTCTGCACTTCTTATAGGGAGAAAACTCTGCAATGGAAGGGAATGGGTCAATAACAGTTGTAAACTCTCACAAGACCATCACTGCTCTCACACTTTCCTGCTCTCAGGCTGGCGGGCCATTATCGGCCCTGGCTGCCGCACCATTGCCAGGTTTGTGTAACTATATTATTTCTAATTGGCTCCACTTTGATGACTTTCATTTGGATTCTGACTTGATTATTGAGATCTTAAATAAGTGACTGGGGATCAGGTGTCCACTTATTCTCATGGATAACATCACAACCAACCTTTAATTCAAACATGAGTCATGACATCACAGATGGAGTACAGCTTATGATAGAGGTGGAACGTCACATTGTAGCAGCCCAAGTAGCTCGCTGTGATTGTATAGTGGTTAGTATTCTGCGTTGTGGCCGCAACCTCGGTTCGAATCCGAGTCACGGCATTGCGGTGAGGCAATGTCACGGCAGTTGGGCAGATATTTTAGAATTTCCATTAATACATTGGCAATCTCTGTGGAGGACTGAAACAATTCGATATGTCCTGTTACTGTTATGAACCTTTTGTTTCTTTAATGCTCTTTGCACACTTTTTCATCGGGTGACTGTAATGTATTTCAACCAAATCTAATTAAGAGCGCATTATGTGGTGACATTTGCAGTACATGAAACATTATAACACTGCCATTTACGTCAATAACCACTAGCTTGATTAAGACATATGTATTGCAGCGACAGTATTTCCCAGTTACAAATGGGAATAAAAACAACATCCGCGAGGGATTGAACCAACGACATTTAACTGATGTTGCCAATGGAGCGCGTTACAGAGAGCGCGAGGTCCCACCATTACAGACACACGCTGATGATAATACAGATGTTTAAATAAACAGGCATATCTGTGGACTTGTGGTCTTTCTACATTGGGACTCATAGTCTAGTCCTAGGCTATTGTAGGCACTGGCGTATCTTTTAGTGGAATGAGAGGCATTCTGTAGTCGCGTGAAAGGACCTTTCAAGTCAATCTGATCTGTATTGTCCTGTGAAAAAAAGCGTTCTTAGACACAGTGAGGAGTTTTTGGGGATAATGGGAAAATCATTTCCAACTAAATGACAGGAATTTCTTAGTCCAATCATGAGGTGTGCTAGGCTTTTTTATACTGTGGCGGAAAGAGAGAGAGTATAACAGTCATTATAAATAAAGGGCCAAGGAAGTGACAGTTTATGGAAGGAACAATTTGCACATAGTTTTAGAATGTGGTCAGGAGGAGGACAATGTGCTTACACATATGAAACATTAGAAGGTAGACATTATGGAAGCACATATATTTCTTTATTTTTATTGTATTTGGGGAGAGGGGGTAATATAGCACGTCCAATGTGGAAAAGTGCTTTCCATAGCACCTTGCAGGTGGGCGACATCTAGAGCTGTGCAGTAGCCACCCATGCCCCAGACGTCAAAGAGAACAAGAAGTTACACATGTTGGAAGTGAGGGTGAGACATTGAGGAGATATGATCCCCGTATGAAGCCGAGAGAAGGAGGAGGCGTGAACGTGCATCCATGTATGCAGGCGAGAAGGGAAGGAGCATTGGTCATGCATACCTGCATGAGGGTGAGACAGGGAGGAGATATGATCCCCGTATGAAGCCGAGAGAAGGAGGAGGCGTGAACGTGCATCCATGTATGCGGGCGAGACAGGAAGGAGCATTGGTCATGCATCCCTGCATGAGGGTGAGACAGGGAGGAGATATGATCCCGTATGAAGCCGAGAGAAGGAGGAGGCGTGAACGTGCATCCATGTATGCGGGCGAGACAGGAAGGAGCATTGGTCATGCATCCCCGCATGAGGGTGAGACAGGGAGGAGATATGATCCCCGTATGAAGCCGAGAGAAGGAGGAGGCGTGAACGTGCATCCATGTATGCAGGCGAGAAGGGAAGGAGCATTGGTCATGCATCCCTGCATGAGGGTGAGACAGGGAGGAGATATGATCCCCGTATGAAGCCGAGAGAAGGAGGAGGCGTGAACGTGCATCCATGTATGCGGGCGAGACAGGAAGGTGCGTTGGTCATGCATCCCTGCATGAGGGTGAGACAGGGAGGAGATATGATCCCCGTATGAAGCCGAGAGAAGGAGGAGGCGTGAACGTGCATCCATGTATGCAGGCGATAAGGGAAGGAGCATTGGTCATGCATCCCTGCATGAGGGTGAGACAGGGTGGAGATATGATCCCCGTATGAAGCCGAGAGAAGGAGGAGGCGTGAACGTGCATCCATGTATGCGGGCGAGACAGGAAGGAGCATTGGTCATGCATCCCTGCATGAGGGTGAGATAGGGAGGAGATATGATCCCCGTATGAAGCCGAGAGAAGGAGGAGGCGTGAACGTGCATCCATGTATGCGGGCGAGACGGGAAGGAGCATTGGTCATGCATCCCTGCATGAGGGTGAGACAGGGAGGAGATAAAATCCCTGTATGAAGCCCAGAGAACGAGGCGGCATGAACATGCTTCCTTGTATGCAGGTGTGACATGGAGTCATCATGAACATGCATCCCTTTATAAGGACATAACATGGAGGACGCATGAACATGAATGCCTGAATTTTATGGTGGTGGCCTTCGGGTGATTTGGCACGTGCAATTGGTGAAGAGCACTTCTCCTGTGCAAAAAAATAAATTTATTATTAGCACCCCAGAGGGAGCCTCTGCACTTCTTATAGGGAGAAAACTCTGCAATGGAAGGGGACAGGGTCAATAACAGCTGTAAACTCTCACAAGACCATCACTGCTCTCACACTTTCCTGCTCTCAGGCTGGCGGGCCATTATCGGCCCTGGCTGCCGCACCATTGCCAGGTTTGTGTAACTATATTATTTCTAATTGGCTCCACTTTGATGACTTTCATTTGGATTCTGACTTGATTATTGAGATCTTAAATAAGTGACTGGGGATCAGGTGTCCACTTATTCTCATGGATAACATCACAACCAACCTTTAATTCAAACATGAGTCATGACATCACAGATGGAGTACAGCTTATGATAGAGGTGGAACGTCACATTGTAGCAGCCCAAGTAGCTCGCCGTGATCGTATAGTGGTTAGTATTCTGCGTTGTGGCCGCAACCTCGGTTCGAATCCGAGTCACGGCATTGCGGTGAGGCAATGTCACGGCAGTTGGGCAGATATTTTAGAATTTCCATTAATACATTGGCAATCTCTGTGGAGGACTGAAACAATTCGATATGTCCTGTTACTGTTATGAACCTTTTGTTTCTTTAATGCTCTTTGCACACTTTTTCATCGGGTGACTGTAATGTATTTCAACCAAATCTAATTAAGAGCGCATTATGTGGTGACATTTGCAGTACATGAAACATTATAACACTGCCATTTACGTGAATAACCACTAGCTTGATTAAGACATATGTATTGCAGCGACAGTATTTCCCAGTTACAAATGGGAATAAAAACAACATCCGCGAGGGATTGAACCAACGACATTTAACTGATGTTGCCAATGGAGCGCGTTACAGAGAGCGCGAGGTCCCACCTTTACAGACACACGCTGATGATAATACAGATGTTTAAATAAACAGGCATATCTGTGGACTTGTGGTCTTTCTACATTGGGACGCATAGTCTAGTCCTAGGCTATTGTAGGCACTGGCGTATCTTTTAGTGGAATGAGAGGCATTCTGTAGTCGCGTGAAAGGACCTTTCAAGTCAATCTGATCTGTATTGTCCTGTGAAAAAAAGCGTTCTTAGACACAGTGAGGAGTTTTTGGGGATAATGGGAAAATCATTTCCAACTAAATGACAGGAATTTCTTAGTCCAATCATGAGGTGTGCTAGGCTTTTTTATACTGTGGCGGAAAGAGAGAGAGTATAACAGTCATTATAAATAAAGGGCCAAGGAAGTGACAGTTTATGGAAAGAACAATTTGCACATAGTTTTAGAATGTGGTCAGGAGGAGGACAATGTGCTTACACATATGAAACATTAGAAGGTAGACATTATGGAAGCACATATATTTCTTTATTTTTATTGTATTTGGGGAGAGGGGGTAATATAGCACGTCCAATGTGGAAAAGTGCTTTCCATAGCACCTTGCAGGTGGGCGACATCTAGAGCTGTGCAGTAGCCACCCATGCCCCAGACGTCAAAGAGAACAAGAAGTTACACATGTTGGAAGTGAGGGTGAGACATTGAGGAGATATGATCCCCGTATGAAGCCGAGAGAAGGAGGAGGCGTGAACGTGCATCCATGTATGCAGGCGAGAAGGGAAGGAGCATTGGTCATGCATCCCTGCATGAGGGTGAGACAGGGAGGAGATATGATCCCCGTATGAAGCCGAGAGAAGGAGGAGGCGTGAACGTGCATCCATGTATGCGGGCGAGACAGGAAGGAGCATTGGTCATGCATCCCTGCATGAGGGTGAGACAGGGAGGAGATATGATCCCCGTATGAAGCCGAGAGAAGGAGGAGGCGTGAACGTGCATCCATGTATGCGGGCGAGACAGGAAGGAGCATTGGTCATGCATCCCCGCATGAGGGTGAGACAGGGAGGAGATATGATCCCCGTATGAAGCCGAGAGAAGGAGGAGGCGTGAACGTGCATCCATGTATGCAGGCGAGAAGGGAAGGAGCATTGGTCATGCATCCCTGCATGAGGATGAGACAGGGAGGAGATATGATCCCCGTATGAAGCCGAGAGAAGGAGGAGGCGTGAACGTGCATCCATGTATGCGGGCGAGACAGGAAGGAGCATTGGTCATGCATCCCTGCATGAGGGTGAGACAGGGAGGAGATATGATCCCCGTATGAAGCCGAGAGAAGGAGGAGGCGTGAACGTGCATCCATGTATGCGGGCGAGACAGGAAGGAGCATTGGTCATGCATCCCTGCATGAGGGTGAGACAGGGAGGAGATATGATCCCCGTATGAAGCCGAGAAAAGGAGGAGGCGTGAATGTGCATCCATGTATGCGGCGAGACGGGAAGGAGCATTGGTCATGCATCCCTTCCTGAGGGTGAGACAGGGAGGAGATAAAATCCCCGTATGAAGTCGAGAGAACGAGGAGACATGAACGTGCATCCATGTATGCGGGCGAGAAGGGAAGGAGCATTGGTCATGCATCCCTGCATGAGGGTGAGACAGGGAGGAGATAAAATCCCTGTATGAAGCCAAGAGAACGAGGCGGCATGAACATGCATCCTTGTATGCAGGTGTGACATGGAGTCATCATGAACATGCATCCCTTTATAAGGACATAACATGGAGGACGCATGAACATGAATGCCTGAATTTTATGGTGGTGGCCTTCGGGTGATTTGGCACGTGCAATTGGTGAAGAGCACTTCTCCTGCGCAAAAAAATAAATGTACTATTAGCACCCCAGAGGGAGCCTCTGCACTTCTTATAGGGAGAAAACTCTGCAATGGAAGGGGACAGGGTCAATAACAGCTGTAAACTCTCACAAGACCATCACTGCTCTCACACTTTCCTGCTCTCAGGCTGGCGGGCCATTATCGGCCCTGGCTGCCGCACCATTGCCAGGTTTGTGTAACTATATTATTTCTAATTGGCTCCACTTTGATGACTTTCATTTGGATTCTGACTTGATTATTGAGATCTTAAATAAGTGACTGGGGATCAGGTGTCCACTTATTCTCATAGATAACATCACAACCAACCTTTAATTCAAACATGAGTCATGACATCACAGATGGAGTACAGCTTATGATAGAGGTGGAACGTCACATTGTAGCAGCCCAAGTAGCTCGCCGTGATCGTATAGTGGTTAGTACTCTGCGTTGTGGCCGCAGCAACCTCGGTTCGCACGGCATTGCGGTGAGGCAATGTCACGGCAGTTGGGCAGATATTTTAGAATTTCCATTAATACATTGGCAATCTCTGTGGAGGACTGAAACAATTCGATATGTCCTGTTACTGTTATGAACCTTTTGTTTCTTTAATGCTCTTTGCACACTTTTTCATCGGGTGACTGTAATGTATTTCAACCAAATCTAATTAAGACCGCATTATGTGGTGACATTTGCAGTACATGAAACATTATAACACTGCCATTTACGTCAATAACCACTAGCTTGATTAAGACATATGTATTGCAGCGACAGTATTTCCCAGTTACAAATGGGAATAAAAACAACATCCGCGAGGGATTACACCAACGACATTTAACTGATGTTGCCAATGGAGCGCGTTACAGAGAGCGCGAGGTCCCGCCTTTACAGTCACACGCTGATGATAATACAGATGTTTAAATAAACAGACATATCTGTGGACTTGTGGTCTTTCTACATTGGGACTCATAGTCTAGTCCTAGGCTATTGTAGGCACTGGCCTATCTTTTAGTGGAATGAGAGGCATTCTGTAGTCGCGTGAAAGGACCTTTCAAGTCAATCTGATCTGTATTGTCCTGTGAAAAAAAGCGTTCTTAGACACAGTGAGGAGTTTTTGGGGATAATGGGAAAATCATTTCCAACTAAATGACAGGAATTTCTTAGTCCAATCATGAGGTGTGCTAGGCTTTTTTATACTGTGGCGGAAAGAGAGAGAGTATAACAGTCATTATAAATAAAGGGCCAAGGAAGTGACAGTTTATGGAAGGAACAATTTGCACATAGTTTTAGAATGTGGTCAGGAGGAGGACAATGTGCTTACACATATGAAACATTAGAAGGTAGACATTATGGAAGCACATATATTTCTTTATTTTTATTGTATTTGGGGAGAGGGGGTTAATATAGCACGTCCAATGTGGAAAAGTGCTTTCCATAGCACCTTGCAGGTGGGCGACATCTAGAGCTGTGCAGTAGCCACCCATGCCCCAGACGTCAAAGAGAACAAGAAGTTACACATGTTGGAAGTGAGGGTGAGACATTGAGGAGATATGATCCCCGTATGAAGTCGAGAGAAGGAGGAGGCGTGAACGTGCATCCATGTATGCAGGCGAGAAGGGAAGGAGCGTTGGTCATGCATCCCTGCATGAGGGTGAGACAGGGAGGAGATATGATCCCCGTATGAAGCCGAGAGAAGGTGGAGGCGTGAACGTGCATCCATGTATGCGGGCGAGACAGGAAGGAGCGTTGGTCATGCATCCCTGCATGAGGGTGAGACAGGGAGGAGATATGATCCCCGTATGAAGCCGAGAGAAGGAGGAGGCGTGAATGTGCATCCATGTATGCGGCGAGACGGGAAGGAGCATTGGTCATGCATCCCTTCCTGAGGGTGAGACAGGGAGGAGATAAAATCCCCGTATGAAGTCGAGAGAACGAGGAGACATGAACGTGCATCCATGTATGCGGGCGAGAAGGGAAGGAGCATTGGTCATGCATCCCTGCATGAGGGTGAGACAGGGAGGAGATAAAATCCCTGTATGAAGCCAAGAGAACGAGGCGGAATGAACATGCATCCTTGTATGCAGGTGTGACATAGAGTCATCATGAACATGCATCCCTTTATAAGGACATAACATGGAGGACGCATGAACATGAATGCCTGAATTTTATGGTGGTGGCCTTCGGGTGATTTGGCACGTGCAATTGGTGAAGAGCACTTCTCCTGCGCAAAAAAATAAATGTACTATTAGCACCCCAGAGGGAGCCTCTGCACTTCTTATAGGGAGAAAACTCTGCAATGGAAGAGGACAGGGTCAATAACAGCTGTAAACTCTCACAAGACCATCACTGCTCTCACACTTTCCTGCTCTCAGGCTGGCGGGCCATTATCGGCCCTGGCTGCCGCACCATTGCCAGGTTTGTGTAACTATATTATTTCTAATTGGCTCCACTTAGATGACTTTCATTTGGATTCTGACTTGATTATTGAGATCTTAAATAAGTGACTGGGGATCAGGTGTCCACTTATTCTCATAGATAACATCACAACCAACCTTTAATTCAAACATGAGTCATGACATCACAGATGGAGTACAGCTTATGATAGAGGTGGAACGTCACATTGTAGCAGCCCAAGTAGCTTGCCGTGATCGTATAGTGGTTAGTACTCTGCGTTGTGGCCGCAGCAACCTCGGTTCGCAAGGCATTGCGGTGAGGCAATGTCACGGCAGTTGGGCAGATATTTTAGAATTTCCATTAATACATTGGCAATCTCTGTGGAGGACTGAAACAATTCGATATGTCCTGTTACTGTTATGAACCTTTTGTTTCTTTAATGCTCTTTGCACACTTTTTCATCGGATGACTGTAATGTATTTCAACCAAATCTAATTAAGAGCGCATTATGTGGTGACATTTGCAGTACATGAAACATTATAACACTGCCATTTACGTCAATAACCACTAGCTTGATTAAGACATATGTATTGCAGCGACAGTATTTCCCAGTTACAAATGGGAATAAAAACAACATCCGCGAGGGATTACACCAACGACATTTAACTGATGTTGCCAATGGAGCGCGTTACAGAGAGCGCGAGGTCCCGCCTTTACAGTCACACGCTGATGATAATACAGATGTTTAAATAAACAGACATATCTGTGGACTTGTGGTCTTTCTACATTGGGACTCATAGTCTAGTCCTAGGCTATTGTAGGCACTGGCCTATCTTTTAGTGGAATGAGAGGCATTCTGTAGTCGCGTGAAAGGACCTTTCAAGTCAATCTGATCTGTATTGTCCTGTGAAAAAAAGCGTTCTTAGACACAGTGAGGAGTTTTTGGGGATAATGGGAAAATCATTTCCAACTAAATGACAGGAATTTCTTAGTCCAATCATGAGGTGTGCTAGGCTTTTTTATACTGTGGCGGAAAGAGAGAGAGTATAACAGTCATTATAAATAAAGGGCCAAGGAAGTGACAGTTTATGGAAGGAACAATTTGCACATAGTTTTAGAATGTGGTCAGGAGGAGGACAATGTGCTTACACATATGAAACATTAGAAGGTAGACATTATGGAAGCACATATATTTCTTTATTTTTATTGTATTTGGGGAGAGGGGGTTAATATAGCACGTCCAATGTGGAAAAGTGCTTTCCATAGCACCTTGCAGGTGGGCGACATCTAGAGCTGTGCAGTAGCCACCCATGCCCCAGACGTCAAAGAGAACAAGAAGTTACACATGTTGGAAGTGAGGGTGAGACATTGAGGAGATATGATCCCCGTATGAAGTCGAGAGAAGGAGGAGGCGTGAACGTGCATCCATGTATGCAGGCGAGAAGGGAAGGAGCGTTGGTCATGCATCCCTGCATGAGGGTGAGACAGGGAGGAGATATGATCCCCGTATGAAGCCGAGAGAAGGAGGAGGCGTGAACGTGCATCCATGTATGCGGGCGAGACAGGAAGGAGCGTTGGTCATGCATCCCTGCATGAGGGTGAGACAGGGAGGAGATATGATCCCCGTATGAAGCCGAGAGAAGGAGGAGGCATGAACGTGCATCCATGTATGCAGGCGAGAAGGGAAGGAGCATTGGTCATGCATCCCTGCATGAGGGTGAGACAGGGAGGAGATATGATCCCCGTATGAAGCCGAGAGAAGGAGGAGGCGTGAACGTGCATCCATGTATGCGGGCGAGACAGGAAGGAGCATTGGTCATGCATCCCTGCATGAGGGTGAGACAGGGAGGAGATATGATCCCCGTATGAAGCCGAGAGAAGGAGGAGGCGTGAACGTGCATCCATGTATGCGGGCGAGACGGGAAGGAGCATTGGTCATGCATCCCTTCCTGAGGGTGAGACAGGGAGGAGATAAAATCCCCGTATGAAGCCGAGAGAACGAGAAGACATGAACGTGCATCCATGTATGCGGGCGAGAAGGGAAGGAGCATTGTTCATGCATCCCTGCATGAGTGTGAGACAGGGAGGAGATAAAATCCCTGTATGAAGCCAAGAGAACGAGGCGGCATGAACATGCATCCTTGTATGCAGGTGTGACATGGAGTCATCATGAACATGCATCCCTTTATAAGGACATAACATGGAGGACGCATGAACATGAATGCCTGAATTTTATGGTGGTGGCCTTCGGGTGATTTGGCACGTGCAATTGGCGAAGAGCACTTCTCCTGTGCAAAAAAATAAATTTACTATTAGCACCCCGGAGGGAGCCTCTGCACTTCTTATAGGGAGAAAACTCTGCAATGGAAGGGGACAGGGTCAATAACAGCTGTAAACTCTCACAAGACCATCACTGCTCTCACACTTTCCTGCTCTCAGGCTGGCGGGCCATTATCGGCCCTGGCTGCCGACCCATTGCCAGGTTTGTGTTACTATATTATTTCTAATTGGCTCCACTTTGATGACTTTCATTTGGATTCTGACTTGATTATTGAGATCTTAAATAAGTGACTGGGGATCAGGTGTCCACTTATTCTCATGGCTAACATCACAACCAACCTTTAATTCAAACATGAGTCATGACATCACAGATGGAGTACAGCTTATGATAGAGGTGGAACGTCACATTGTAGCAGCCCAAGTAGCTCGCCGTGATCGTATAGTAGTTAGTACTCTGCCTTGTGGCCGCAGCAACCTCGGTTCGAATCCGAGTCACGGCATTGCGGTGAGGCAATGTCACGGCAGTTGGGCAGATATTTTAGAATTTCCATTAATACATTGGCAATCTCTGTGGAGGACTGAAACAATTCGATTTGTCCTGTTACTGTTATGAACCTTTTGTTTCTTTAATGCTCTTTGCACACTTTTTCATCGGGTGATTGTAATGTATTTCAACCAAATCTAATTAAGAGCGCATTATGTGGTGACATTTGCAGTACATGAAACATTATAACACTGCCATTTACGTCAATAACCACTAGCTTGATTAAGACATATGTATTGCAGCGACAGTATTTCCCAGTTACAAATGGGAATAAAAACAACATCCGCGAGGGATTGAACCAACGACATTTAACTGATGTTGCCAATGGAGCGCGTTACAGAGAGCGCGAGGTCCCGCCTTTACAGTCACACGCTGATGATAATACAGATGTTTAAATAAACAGGCATATCTGTGGACTTGTGGTCTTTCTACATTGGGACTCATAGTCTAGTCCTAGGCTATTGTAGGCAAAGGCGTATCTTTTAGTGGAATGAGAGGCATTCTGTAGTCGCGTGAAAGGACCTTTCAAGTCAATCTGATCTGTATTGTCCTGTGAAAAAAAGCGTTCTTAGACACAGTGAGGAGTTTTTGGGGATAATGGGAAAATCATTTCCAACTAAATGACAGGAATTTCTTAGTCCAATCATGAGGTGTGCTAGGCTTTTTTATACTGTGGCGGAAAGAGAGAGAGTATAACAGTCATTATAAATAAAGGGCCAAGGAAGTGACAGTTTATGGAAGGAACAATTTGCACATAGTTTTAGAATGTGGTCAGGAGGAGGACAATGTGCTTACACATATGAAACATTAGAAGGTAGACATTATGGAAGCACATATATTTCTTTATTTTTATTGTATTTGGGGAGAGGGGGTTAATATAGCACGTCCAATGTGGAAAAGTGCTTTCCATAGCACCTTGCAGGTGGGCGACATCTAGAGCTGTGCAGTAGCCACCCATGCCCCAGACGTCAAAGAGAACAAGAAGTTACACATGTTGGAAGTGAGGGTGAGACATTGAGGAGATATGATCCCCGTATGAAGCCGAGAGAAGGAGGAGGCGTGAACGTGCATCCATGTATGCAGGCGAGAAGGGAAGGAGCATTGGTCATGCATCCCTGAATGAGGGTGAGACAGGGAGGAGATATGATCCCCTTATGAAGCCGAGAGAAGTAGGAGGTGTGAACGTGCATCCATGTATGCGGGCGAGACAGGAAGGAGCGTTGGTCATGCATCCCTGCATGAGGGTGAGACAGGGAGGAGATATAATCCCCGTATGAAGCCGAGAGAAGGAGGAGGCGTGAACGTGCATCCATGTATGCAGGCGAGAAGGGAAGGAGCATTGGTCATGCATCCCTGCATGAGGGTGAGACAGGGAGGAGATATGATCCCCGTATGAAGCCGAGAGAAGGAGGAGGCGTGAACGTGCATCCATGTATGCGGGCGATACAGGAAGGAGCATTGGTCATGCATCCCTGCATGAGGGTGAGACAGGGAGGAGATATGATCCCCGTATGAAGCCGAGAGAAGGAGGAGGCGTGAATGTGCATCCATGTATGCGGGCGAGACGGGAAGGAGCATTGGTCATGCATTCCTTTCAGAGGGTGAGACAGGGAGGAGATAAAATCCCTGTATGAAGCCGAGAGAACGAGGAGACATGAACGTGCATCCATGTATGCGGGCGAGAAGGGAAGGAGCATTGGTCATGCATCCCTGCATGAGGGTGAGACAGGGAGGAGATAAAATCCCTGTATGAAGCCAAGAGAACGAGGCGGCATGAACATGCATCCTTGTATGCAGGTGTGACATGGAGTCATCATGAACATGCATCCCTTTATAAGGACATAACATGGAGGACGCATGAACATGAATGCCTGAATTTTATGGTGGTGGCCTTTGGGTGATTTGGCACGTGCAATTGGCGAAGAGCACTTCTCCTGTGCAAAAAAATGAATTTACTATTAGCACCCCGGAGGGAGCCTCTGCACTTCTTATAGGGAGAAAACTCTGCAATGGAAGGGGACAGGGTCAATAACAGCTGTAAACTCTCACAAGACCATCACTGCTCTCACACTTTCCTGCTCTCAGGCTGGTGGGCCATTATCGGCCCTGGCTGCCAACCCATTGCCAGGTTTGTGTAACTATATTATTTCTAATTGGCTCCACTTTGATGACTTTCATTTGGATTCTGACTTGATTATTGAGATCTTAAATAAGTGACTGGGGATCAGGTGTCCACTTATTCTCATGGATAACATCACAACCAACCTTTAATTCAAACATGAGTCATGACATCACAGATGGAGTACAGCTTATGATAGAGGTGGAACATCACGTTGTAGCAGCCCAAGTAGCTCGCCGTGATCGTATAGTGGTTAGTACTCTGCGTTGTGGCCGTTGTGGCCGCAGCAACCTCGGTTCGAATCCGAGTCACGGCATTGCGGTGATAGAATTTCCATTAATACATTGGCAATCTCTGTGGAGGACTGAAACAATTCGATTTGTCCTGTTACTGTTATGAACCTTTGTTTCTTTAATGCTCTTTGAACACTTTTTCATCGGGTGACTGTAATGTATTTCAACCAAATCTAATTAAGAGCGCATTATGTGGTGACATTTGCAGTACATGAAACATTATAACACTGCGATTTACGTCAATAACCACTAGCTTGATTAAAACATATGTATTGCAGCGACAGTATTTCCCAGTTACAAATGGGAATAAAAACAACATCCGCGAGGGATTGAACCAACGACATTTAACTGATGTTGCCAATGGAGCGCGTTACAGAGAGCGCGAGGTCCCGCCTTTACAGTCACACGCTGATGATAATACAGATGTTTAAATAAACAGGCATATCTGTGGACTTGTGGTCTTTCTACATTGGGACTCTTAGTCTAGTCCTAGGCTATTGTAGGCAAAGGCGTATCTTTTAGTGGAATGAGAGGCATTCTGTAGTCGCGTGAAAGGACCTTTCAAGTCAATCTGATCTGTATTGTCCTGTGAAAAAAAGCGTTCTTAGACACAGTGAGGAGTTTTTGGGGATAATGGGAAAATCATTTCCAACTAAATGACAGGAATTTCTTAGTCCAATCATGAGGTGTGCTAGGCTTTTTTATACTGTGGCGGAAAGAGAGAGAGTATAACAGTCATTATAAATAAAGGTCCAAGGAAGTGACAGTTTATGGAAGGAACAATTTGCACATAGTTTTAGAATGTGGTCAGGAGGAGGACAATGTGCTTACACATATGAAACATTAGAAGGTAGACATTATGGAAGCACATATATTTCTTTATTTTTATTGTATTTGGGGAGAGGGGGTTAATATAGCACATCCAATGTGGAAAAGTGCTTTCCATAGCACCTTGCAGGTGGGCGACATCTAGAGCTGTGCAGTAGCCACCCATGCCACAGACGTCAAAGAGAACAAGAAGTTACACATGTTGGAAGTGAGGGTGAGACATTGAGGAGATATGATCCCCGTATGAAGCCGAGAGAAGGAGGAGGCGTGAACGTGCATCCATGTATGCAGGCGAGAAGTGAAGGAGCATTGGTCATGCATCCCTGCATGAGGGTGAGACAGGGAGGAGATATGATCCCCGTATGAAGCCGAGAGAAGGAGGAGGTGTGAACGTGCATCCATGTATGCGGGCGAGACAGGAAGGAGCGTTGGTCATGCATCCCTGCATGAGGGTGAGACAGGGAGGAGATATGATCCCCGTATGAAGCCGAGAGAAGGAGGAGGCGTGAACGTGCATCCATGTATGCAGGCGAGAAGGGAAGGAGCATTGGTCATGCATCCCTGCATGAGGGTGAGACAGGGAGGAGATATGATCCCCGTATGAAGCCGAGAGAAGGAGGAGACGTGAACGTGCATCCATGTATGCGGGCGAGACAGGAAGGAGCATTGGTCATGCATCCCTGCATGAGGGTGCGACAGGGAGGAGATATGATCCCCGTATGAAGCCGAGAGAAGGAGGAGGCGTGAATGTGCATCCATGTATGCGGGCAAGACGGGAAGGAGCATTGGTCATGCATCCCTTCCTGAGGGTGAGACAGGGTGGAGATAAAATCCCCGTATGAAGCCGAGAGAACGAGGAGACATGAACGTGCATCCATGTATGCGGGCGAGAAGGGAAGGAGCATTGGTCATGCATCCCTGCATGAGGGTGAGACAGGGAGGAGATAAAATCCCTGTATGAAGCCAAGAGAACGAGGCGGCATGAACATGCATCCTTGTATGCAGGTGTGACATGGAGTCATCATGAACATGCATCCCTTTATAAGGACATAACATGGAGGACGCATGAACATGAATGCCTGAATTTTATGGTGGTGGCCTTCGGGTGATTTGGCACGTGCAATTGGTGAAGAGCACTTCTCCTGCGCAAAAAAATAAATTTACTATTAGCACCCCGGAGGGAGCCTCTGCACTTCTTATAGGGAGAAAACTCTGCAATGGAAGGGGACAGGGTCAATAACAGCTGTAAACTCTCACAAGACCATCACTGCTCTCACACTTTCCTGCTCTCAGGCTGGCCGGCCATTATCGGCCCTGGCTGCCGCACCATTGCCAGGTTTGTGTAACTATATTATTTCTAATTGGCTCCACTTTGATGACTTTCATTTGGATTCTGACTTGATTATTGAGATCTTAAATAAGTGACTGTTGATCAGGTGTCCACTTATTCTCATGGATAACATCACAACCAACCTTTAATTCAAACATGAGTCATGACATCACAGATGGAGTACAGCTTATGATAGAGGTGGAACGTCACATTGTAGCAGCCCAAGTAGCTCGCCGTGATCGTATAGATCGTATAGTGGTTAGTACTCTGCGTTGTGGCCGCAGCAACCTCAGTTCAAATCCGAGTCACGGCATTGCGGTGAGGCAATGTCACGGCAGTTGGGCAGATATTTTAGAATTTCCATTAATACATTGGCAATCTCTGTGGAGGACTGAAACAATTCGATATGTTCTGTTACTGTTATGAACCTTTTGTTTCTTTAATGCTCTTTGCACACTCTTTCATCGGGTGACTGTAATGTATTTCAACCAAATCTAATTAAGAGCGCATTATGTGGTGACATTTGCAGTACATGAAACATTATAACACTGCCATTTACGTCAATAACCACTAGCTTGATTAAGACATATGTATTGCAGCGACAGTATTTCCCAGTTAAAAATGGGAATAAAAACAACATCCGCGAGGGATTGAACCAACGACATTTAACTGATGTTGCCAATGGAGCGCGTTACAGAGAGCGCGTGGTCCCGCCTTTACAGTCACACGCTGATGATAATACAGATGTTTAAATAAACAGGCATATCTGTGGACTTGTGGTCTTTCTACATTGGGACTCATAGTCTAGTCCTAGGCTATTGTAGGCAAAGGCGTATCTTTTAGTGGAATGAGAGGCATTCTGTAGTCGCGTGAAAGGACCTTTCAAGTCAATCTGATCTGTATTGTCCTGTGAAAAAAAGCGTTCTTAGACACAGTGAGGAGTTTTTGGGGATAATGGGAAAATCATTTCCAACTAAATGACAGGAATTTCATAGTCCAATCATGAGGTGTGCTAGGCTTTTTTATACTGTGGCGGAAAGAGAGAGAGTATAACAGTCATTATAAATAAAGGGCCAAGGAAGTGACAGTTTATGGAAGGAACAATTTGCACATAGTTTTAGAATGTGGTCAGGAGGAGGACAATGTGCTTACACATATGAAACATTAGAAGGTAGACATTATGGAAGCACATATATTTCTTTATTTTTATTGTATTTGGGGAGAGGGGGTTAATATAGCACGTCCAATGTGGAAAAGTGCTTTCCATAGCACCTTGCAGGTGGGCGACATCTAGAGCTGTGCAGTAGCCACCCATGCCCCAGACGTCAAAGAGAACAAGAAGTTACACATGTTGGAAGTGAGGGTGAGACATTGAGGAGATATGATCCCCGTATGAAGCCGAGAGAAGGAGGAGGCGTGAACGTGCATCCATGTATGCAGGCGAGAAGGGAAGGAGCATTGGTCATGCATCCCTGCATGAGGGTGAGACAGGGAGGAGATATGATCCCTGTATGAAGCCGAGAGAAGGAGGAGGTGTGAACGTGCATCCATGTATGCGGGCGAGACAGGAAGGAGCGTTGGTCATGCATCCCTGCATGAGGGTGAGACAGGGAGGAGATATGATCCCCGTATGAAGCCGAGAGAAGGAGGAGGCGTGAACGTGCATCCATGTATGCAGGCGAGAAGGGAAGGAGCATTGGTCATGCATCCCTGCATGAGGGTGAGACAGGGAGGAGATATGATCCCCGTATGAAGCAGAGAGAAGGAGGAGGCATGAACGTGCATCCATGTATGCGGGCGAGACAGGAAGGAGCATTGGTCATGCATCCCTGCATGAGGGTGAGACAGGGAGGAGATATGATCCCCGTATGAAGCCGAGAGAAGGAGGAGGCGTGAATGTGCATCCATGTATGCGGGCGAGACGGGAAGGAGCATTGGTCATGCATTCCTTCCAGAGGGTGAGACAGGGAGGAGATAAAATCCCTGTATGAAACCAAGAGAACGAGGTGGCATGAACAAGCATCCTTGTATGCAGGTGTGACATGGAGTCATCATGAACATGCATCCCTTTATAAGGACATAACATGGAGGACGCATGAACATGAATGCCTGAATTTTATGGTGGTGGCCTTCGGGTGATTTGGCACGTGCAATTGGCGAAGAGCACTTCTCCTGTGCAAAAAAATAAATTTACTATTAGCACCCCGGAGGGAGCCTCTGCACTTCTTATAGGGAGAAAACTCTGCAATGGAAGGGGACAGGGTCAATAACAGCTGTAAACTCTCACAAGACCATCACTGCTCTCACACTTTCCTGCTCTCAGGCTGGCGGGCCATTATCGGCCCTGGCTGCCAACCCATTGCCAGGTTTGTGTAACTATATTATTTCTAATTGGCTCCACTTTGATGACTTTCATTTGGATTCTGACTTGATTATTGAGATCTTAAATAAGTGACTGGGGATCAGGTGTCCACTTATTCTCATGGATAACATCACAACCAACCTTTAATTCAAACATGAGTCATGACATCACAGATGGAGTACAGCTTATGATAGAGGTGGAACATCAAATTTTGTAGCAGCCCAAGTAGCTCGCCGTGATCGTATAGTGGTTAGTACTCTGCGTTGTGGCCACAGCAACCTCGGTTCGAATCCAAGTCACGGCAATGTCACGGCAGTTGGGCAGATATTTTAGAATTTCCATTAATACATTGGCAATCTCTGTGGAGGACTGAAACAATTCGATTTGTCCTGTTACTGTTATGAACCTTTTGTTTCTTTAATGCTCTTTGCACACTTTTTCATCGGGTGACTGTAATGTATTTCAACCAAATCTAATTAAGAGCGCATTATGTGGTGACATTTGCAGTACATGAAACATTATAACACTGCCATTTACGTCAATAACCACTAGCTTGATTAAGACATATGTATTGCAGCGACAGTATTTCCCAGTTACAAATGGGAATAAAAACAACATCCGCGAGGGATTGAACCAACGACATTTAACTGATGTTGCCAATGGAGCGCGTTACAGAGAGCGCGAGGTCCCGCCTTTACAGTCACACGCTGATGATAATACAGATGTTTAAATAAACAGGCATATCTGTGGACTTGTGGTCTTTCTACATTGGGACTCTTAGTCTAGTCCTAGGCTATTGTAGGCAAAGGCGTATCTTTTAGTGGAATGAGAGGCATTCTGTAGTCGCGTGAAAGGACCTTTCAAGTCAATCTGATCTGTATTGTCCTGTGAAAAAAAGCGTTCTTAGACACAGTGAGGAGTTTTTGGGGATAATGGGAAAATCATTTCCAACTAAATGACAGGAATTTCTTAGTCCAATCATGAGGTGTGCTAGGCTTTTTTATACTGTGGCGGAAAGAGAGAGAGTATAACAGTCATTATAAATAAAGGGCCAAGGAAGTGACAGTTTATGGAAGGAACAATTTGCACATAGTTTTAGAATGTGGTCAGGAGGAGGACAATGTGCTTACACATATGAAACATTAGAAGGTAGACATTATGGAAGCACATATATTTCTTTATTTTTATTGTATTTGGGGAGAGGTGGTTAATATAGCACGTTCAATGTGGAAAAGTTCTTTCCATAGCACCTTGCAGGTGGGCGACATCTAGAGCTGTGCAGTAGCCACCCATGCCCCAGACGTCAAAGAGAACAAGAAGTTACACATGTTGGAAGTGAGGGTGAGACATTGAGGAGATATGATCCCCGTATGAAGCCGAGAGAAGGAGGAGGCGTGAACGTGCATCCATGTATGCAGGCGAGAAGGGAAGGAGCATTGGTCATGCATCCCTGCATGAGGGTGAGACAGGGAGGAGATATGATCCCCGTATGAAGCCGAGAGAAGGAGGAGGTGTGAACGTGCATCCATGTATGCGGGCGAGACAGGAAGGAGCGTTGGTCATGCATCCCTGCATGAGGGTGAGACAGGGAGGAGATATGATCCCCGTATGAAGCCGAGAGAAGGAGGAGGCGTGAACGTGCATCCATGTATGCAGGCGAGAAGGGAAGGAGCATTGGTCATGCATCCCTGCATGAGGGTGAGACAGGGAGGAGATATGATCCCCGTATGAAGCCGAGAGAAGGAGGAGGCGTGAACGTGCATCCATGTATGCGGGCGAGACAGGAAGGAGCATTGGTCATGCATCCCTGCATGAGGGTGAGACAGGGAGGAGATATGATCCCCGTATGAAGCCGAGAGAAGGAGGAGGCGTGAACGTGCATCCATGTATGCGTGCGAGACGGGAAGGAGCATTGGTCATGCATCCCTTCCTGAGGGTGAGACAGGGTGGAGATAAAATCCCCGTATGAAGCCGAGAGAACGAGGAGACATGAACGTGCATCCATGTATGCGGGCGAGAAGGGAAGGAGCATTGGTCATGCATCCCTGCATGAGGGTGAGACAGGGAGGAGATAAAATCCCTGTATGAAGCCAAGAGAACGAGGCGGCATGAACATGCATCCTTGTATGCAGGTGTGACATGGAGTCATCATGAACATGCATCCCTTTATAAGGACATAACATGGAGGACGCATGAACATGAATGCCTGAATTTTATGGTGGTGGCCTTCGGGTGATTTGGCACGTGCAATTGGTGAAGAGCACTTCTCCTGCGCAAAAAAATAAATTTACTATTAGCACCTCGGAGGGAGCCTCTGCACTTCTTATAGGGAGAAAATTCTGCAATGGAAGGGGACAGGGTCAATAACAGCTGTAAACTCTCAAAAGACCATCACTGCTCTCACACTTTCCTGCTCTCAGGCTGGCGGGCCATTATCGGCCCTGGCTGCCTCACCATTGCCAGGTTTGTGTAACTATATTATTTCTAATTGGCTCCACTTTGATGACTTTCATTTGGATTCTGACTTGATTATTGAGATCTTAAATAAGTGACTGGGGATCAGGTGTCCACTTATTCTCATGGATAACATCACAACCAACCTTTAATTCAAACATGAGTCATGACATCACAGATGGAGTACAGCTTATGATAGAGGTGGAACGTCACATTGTAGCAGCCCAAGTAGCTCGCCGTGATCGTATAGTGGTTAGTACTCTGCGTTGTGGCCGCAGCAACCTCGGTTCGAATCCGAGTCACGGCATTGCGGTGAGGCAATGTCACGGCAGTTGGGCAGATATTTTAGAATTTCCATTAATACATTGGCAATCTCTGTGGAGGACTGAAACAATTCGATATGTCGTGTTACTGTTATGAACCTTTTGTTTCTTTAATGCTCTTTGCACACTTTTTCATCGGGTGACTGTAATGTATTTCAACCAAATCTAATTAAGAGCGCATTATGTGGTGACATTTGCAGTACATGAAACATTATAACACTGCCATTTACGTCAATAACCACTAGCTTGATTAAGACATATGTATTGCAGCGACAGTATTTCCCAGTTACAAATGGGAATAAAAACAACATCCGCGAGGGATTGAACCAACGACATTTAACTGATGTTGCCAATGGAGCGCGTTACAGAGAGCGCGAGGTCCCGCCTTTAGAGTCACACGCTGATGATAATACAGATGTTTAAATAAACAGGCATATCTGTGGACTTATGGTCTTTCTACATTGGGACTCATAGTCTAGTCCTAGGCTATTGTATTCACTGGCGTATCTTTTAGTGGAATGAGAGGCATTCTGTAGTCGCGTGAAAGGACCTTTCAAGTCAATCTGATCTGTATTGTCCTGTGAAAAAAAGCGTTCTTAGACACAGTGAGGAGTTTTTGGGGATAATGGGAAAATCATTTCCAACTAAATGACAGGAATTTCTTAGTCCAATCATGAGGTGTGCTAGGCTTTTTTATACTGTGGCGGAAAGAGAGAGAGTATAACAGTCATTATAAATAAAGGGCCAAGGAAGTGACCGTTTATGGAAGGAACAATTTGCACATAGTTTTAGAATGTGGTCAGGAGGAGGACAATGTGCTTACACATATGAAACATTAGAAGGTAGACATTATGGAAGCACATATATTTCTTTATTTTTATTGTATTTGGGGAGAGGGGGTTAATATAGCACGTCCAATGTGGAAAAGTGCTTTCCATAGCACCTTGCAGGTGGGCGACATCTAGAGCTGTGCAGTAGCCACCCATGCCCCAGACGTCAAAGAGAACAAGAAGTTACACATGTTGGAAGTGAGGGTGAGACATTGAGGAGATATGATCCCCGTATGAAGCCGAGAGAAGGAGGAGGCGTGAACGTGCATCCATGTATGCAGGCGAGAAGGGAAGGAGCATTGGTCATGCATCCCTGCATGAGGGTGAGACAGGGAGTAGATATGATCCCCGTATGAAGCCGAGAGAAGGAGGAGGTGTGAACGTGCATCCATGTATGCGGGCGAGACAGGAAGGAGCGTTGGTCATGCATCCCTGCATGAGGGTGAGACAGGGAGGAGATATGATCCCCGTATGAAGCCGAGAGAAGGAGGAGGCGTGAACGTGCATCCATGTATGCAGGCGAGAAGGGAAGGAGCATTGGTCATGCATCCCTGCATGAGGGTGAGACAGGGAGGAGATATGATCCCCGTATGAAGCCGAGAGAAGGAGGAGACGTGAACGTGCATCCATGTATGCGGGCGAGACAGGAAGGAGCATTGGTCATGCATCCCTGCATGAGGGTGAGACAGGGAGGAGATATGATCCCCGTATGAAGCCGAGAGAAGGAGGAGGCGTGAATGTGCATCCATGTATGCGGGCGAGACGGGAAGGAGCATTGGTCATGCATCCCTTCCTGAGGGTGAGACAGGGTGGAGATAAAATCCCCGTATGAAGCCGAGAGAACGAGGAGACATGAACGTGCATCCATGTATGCGGGCGAGAAGGGAAGGAGCATTGGTCATGCATCCCTGCATGAGGGTGAGACAGGGAGGAGATAAAATCCCTGTATGAAGCCAAGAGAACGAGGCGGCATGAACATGCATCCTTGTATGCAGGTGTGACATGGAGTCATCATGAACATGCATCCCTTTATAAGGACATAACATGGAGGACGCATGAACATGAATGCCTGAATTTTATGGTGGTGGCCTTCGGGTGATTTGGCACGTGCAATTGGTGAAGGGCACTTCTCCTGCGCAAAAAAATAAATTTACTATTAGCACCCCGGAGGGAGCCTCTGCACTTCTTATAGGGAGAAAACTCTGCAATGGAAGGGGACAGGGTCAATAACAGCTGTAAACTCTCACAAGACCATCACTGCTCTCACACTTTCCTGCTCTCAGGCTGACCGGCCATTATCGGCCCTGGCTGCCGCACCATTGCCAGGTTTGTGTAACTATATTATTTCTAATTGGCTCCACTTTGATGACTTTCATTTGGATTCTGACTTGATTATTGAGATCTTAAATAAGTGACTGTTGATCAGGTGTCCACTTATTCTCATGGATAACATCACAACCAACCTTTAATTCAAACATGAGTCATGACATCACAGATGGAGTACAGCTTATGATAGAGGTGGAACGTCACATTGTAGCAGCCCAAGTAGCTCGCCGTGATCGTATAGATCGTATAGTGGTTAGTACTCTGCGTTGTGGCCGCAGCAACCTCAGTTCAAATCCGAGTCACGGCATTGCGGTGAGGCAATGTCACGGCAGTTGGGCAGATATTTTAGAATTTCCATTAATACATTGGCAATCTCTGTGGAGGACTGAAACAATTCGATATGTTCTGTTACTGTTATGAACCTTTTGTTTCTTTAATGCTCTTTGCACACTTTTTCATCGGGTGACTGTAATGTATTTCAACCAAATCTAATTAAGAGCGCATTATGTGGTGACATTTGCAGTACATGAAACATTATAACACTGCCATTTACGTCAATAACCACTAGCTTGATTAAGACATATGTATTGCAGCAACAGTATTTCCCAGTTAAAAATGGGAATAAAAACAACATCCGCGAGGGATTGAACCAACGACATTTAACTGATGTTGCCAATGGAGCGCGTTACAGAGAGCGCGAGGTCCCGCCTTTACAGTCACACGCTGATGATAATACAGATGTTTAAATAAACAGGCATATCTGTGGACTTGTGGTCTTTCTACATTGGGACTCATAGTCTAGTCCTAGGCTATTGTAGGCAAAGGCGTATCTTTTAGTGGAATGAGAGGCATTCTGTAGTCGCGTGAAAGGACCTTTCAAGTCAATCTGATCTGTATTGTCCTGTGAAAAAAAGCGTTCTTAGACACAGTGAGGAGTTTTTGGGGATAATGGGAAAATCATTTCCAACTAAATGACAGGAATTTCATAGTCCAATCATGAGGTGTGCTAGGCTTTTTTATACTGTGGCGGAAAGAGAGAGAGTATAACAGTCATTATAAATAAAGGGCCAAGGAAGTGACAGTTTATGGAAGGAACAATTTGCACATAGTTTTAGAATGTGGTCAGGAGGAGGACAATGTGCTTACACATATGAAACATTAGAAGGTAGACATTATGGAAGCACATATATTTCTTTATTTTTATTGTATTTGGGGAGAGGGGGTTAATATAGCACGTCCAATGTGGAAAAGTGCTTTCCATAGCACCTTGCAGGTGGGCGACATCTAGAGCTGTGCAGTAGCCACCCATGCCCCAGACGTCAAAGAGAACAAGAAGTTACACATGTTGGAAGTGAGGGTGAGACATTGAGGAGATATGATCCCCGTATGAAGCCGAGAGAAGGAGGAGGCGTGAACGTGCATCCATGTATGCAGGCGAGAAGGGAAGGAGCATTGGTCATGCATCCCTGCATGAGGGTGAGACAGGGAGGAGATATGATCCCTGTATGAAGCCGAGTGAAGGCTGAGGTGTGAACGTGCATCCATGTATGCGGGCGAGACAGGAAGGAGCGTTGGTCATGCATCCCTGCATGAGGGTGAGACAGGGAGGAGATATGATCCCCGTATGAAGCCGAGAGAAGGAGGAGGCGTGAACGTGCATCCATGTATGCAGGCGAGAAGGGAAGGAGCATTGGTCATGCATCCCTGCATGAGGGTGAGACAGGGAGGAGATATGATCCCCGTATGAAGCCGAGAGAAGGAGGAGGCATGAACGTGCATCCATGTATGCGGGCGAGACAGGAAGGAGCATTGGTCATGCATCCCTGCATGAGGGTGAGACAGGGAGGAGATATGATCCCCGTATGAAGCCGAGAGAAGGAGGAGGCGTGAATGTGCATCCATGTATGCGGGCGAGACGGGAAGGAGCATTGGTCATGCATTCCTTCCAGAGGGTGAGACAGGGAGGAGATAAAATCCCTGTATGAAACCAAGAGAACGAGGCGGCATGAACATGCATCCTTGTATGCAGGTGTGACATGGAGTCATCATGAACATGCATCCCTTTATAAGGACATAACATGGAGGACGCATGAACATGAATGCCTGAATTTTATGGTGGTGGCCTTAGGGTGATTTGGCACGTGCAATTGGTGAAGAGCACTTCTCCTGCGCAAAAAAATAAATTTACTATTAGCACCTCGGAGGGAGCCTCTGCACTTCTTATAGGGAGAAAACTCTGCAATGGAAGGGGACAGGGTCAATAACAGCTGTAAACTCTCAAAAGACCATCACTGCTCTCACCCTTTCCTGCTCTCAGGCTGGCGGGCCATTATCGGCTCTGGCTGCCGCACCATTGCCAGGTTTGTGTAAATATATTATTTCTAATTGGCTCCACTTTGATGACTTTCATTTGGATTCTGACTTGATTATTGAGATCTTAAATAAGTGACTGGGGATCAGGTGTCCACTTATTCTCATGGATAACATCACAACCAACCTTTAATTCAAACATGAGTCATGACATCACAGATGGAGTACAGCTTATGATAGAGGTGGAACATCAAATTTTGTAGCAGCCCAAGTAGCTCGCTGTGATGTATAGTGGTTAGTACTCTGCGTTGTGGCTACAGCAACCTCGGTTCGAATCCGAGTCATGGCATTGCGGTGAGGCAATGTCACGGCAGTTGGGCAGATATTTTAGAATTTCCATTAATACATTGGCAATCTCTGTGGAGGACTGAAACAATTCGATATGTCGTGTTACTGTTATGAACCTTTTGTTTCTTTAATGCTCTTTGCACACTTTTTCATCGGGTGACTGTAATGTATTTCAACCAAATCTAATTAAGAGCGCATTATGTGGTGACATTTGCAGTACATGAAACATTATAACACTGCCATTTACGTCAATAACCACTAGCTTGATTAAGACATATGTATTGCAGCGACAGTATTTCCCAGTTACAAATGGGAATAAAAACAACATCCGCGAGGGATTGAACCAACGACATTTAACTGATGTTGCCAATGGAGCGCGTTACAGAGAGCGCGAGGTCCCGCCTTTAGAGTCACACGCTGATGATAATACAGATGTTTAAATAAACAGGCATATCTGTGGACTTGTGGTCTTTCTACATTGGGACTCATAGTCTAGTCCTAGGCTATTGTATTCACTGGCGTATCTTTTAGTGGAATGAGAGGCATTCTGTAGTCGCGTGAAAGGACCTTTCAAGTCAATCTGATCTGTATTGTCCTGTGAAAAAAAGCGTTCTTAGACACAGTGAGGAGTTTTTGGGGATAATGGGAAAATCATTTCCAACTAAATGACAGGAATTTCTTAGTCCAATCATGAGGTGTGCTAGGCTTTTTTATACTGTGGCGGAAAGAGAGAGAGTATAACAGTCATTATAAATAAAGGGCCAAGGAAGTGACCGTTTATGGAAGGAACAATTTGCACATAGTTTTAGAATGTGGTCAGGAGGAGGACAATGTGCTTACACATATGAAACATTAGAAGGTAGACATTATGGAAGCACATATATTTCTTTATTTTTATTGTATTTGGGGAGAGGGGGTTAATATAGCACGTCCAATGTGGAAAAGTGCTTTCCATAGCACCTTGCAGGTGGGCGACATCTAGAGCTGTGCAGTAGCCACCCATGCCCCAGACGTCAAAGAGAACAAGAAGTTACACATGTTGGAAGTGAGGGTGAGACATTGAGGAGATATGATCCCCGTATGAAGCCGAGAGAAGGAGGAGGCGTGAACGTGCATCCATGTATGCAGGCGAGAAGGGAAGGAGCATTGGTCATGCATCCCTGCATGAGGGTGAGACAGGGAGGAGATATGATCCCCGTATGAAGCCGAGAGAAGGAGGAGGTGTGAACGTGCATCCATGTATGCGGGCGAGACAGGAAGGAGCGTTGGTCATGCATCCCTGCATGAGGGTGAGACAGGGAGGAGATATGATCCCCGTATGAAGCCGAGAGAAGGAGGAGGCGTGAACGTGCATCCATGTATGCAGGCGAGAAGGGAAGGAGCATTGGTCATGCATCCCTGCATGAGGGTGAGACAGGGAGGAGATATGATCCCCGTATGAAGCCGAGAGAAGGAGGAGGCGTGAACGTGCATCCATGTATGCGGGCGAGACAGGAAGGAGCATTGGTCATGCATCCCTGCATGAGGGTGAGACAGGGAGGAGATATGATCCCCGTATGAAGCCGAGAGAAGGAGGAGGCGTGAATGTGCATCCATGTATGCGGGCGAGACGGGAAGGAGCATTGGTCATGCATTCCTTCCAGAGGGTGAGACAGGGAGGAGATAAAATCCCTGTATGAAGCCGAGAGAACGAGGAGACATGAACGTGCATCCATGTATGCGGGCGAGAAGGGAAGGAGCATTGGTCATGCATCCCTGCATGAGGGTGAGACAGGGAGGAGATAAAATCCCTGTATGAAACCAAGAGAACGAGGCGGCATGAACATGCATCCTTGTATGCAGGTGTGACATGGAGTCATCATGAACATGCATCCCTTTATAAGGTCATAACATGGAGGACGCATGAACATGAATGCCTGAATTTTATGGTGGTGGCCTTCGGGTGATTTGGCACGTGCAATTGGCGAAGAGCACTTCTCCTGTGCAAAAAAATAAATTTACTATTAGCACCCCGGAGGGAGCCTCTGCACTTCTTATAGGGAGAAAACTCTGCAATGGAAGGGGACAGGGTCAATAACAGCTGTAAACTCTCACAAGACCATCACTGCTCTCACACTTTCCTGCTCTCAGGCTGGCGGGCCATTATCGGCCCTGGCTGCCAACCCATTGCCAGGTTTGTGTAACTATATTATTTCTAATTGGCTCCACTTTGATGACTTTCATTTGGATTCTGACTTGATTATTGAGATCTTAAATAAGTGACTGGGGATCAGGTGTCCACTTATTCTCATGGATAACATCACAACCAACCTTTAATTCAAACATGAGTCATGACATCACAGATGGAGTACAGCTTATGATAGAGGTGGAACGTCACATTGTAGCAGCCCAAGTAGCTCGCCGTGATCGTATAGTGGTTAGTACTCTGCGTTGTGGCCGCAGCAACCTCGGTTCGAATCCGAGTCACGGCATTGCGGTGAGGCAATGTCACGGCAGTTGGGCAGATATTTTAGAATTTCCATTAATACATTGGCAATCTCTGTGGAGGACTGAAACAATTCGATATGTCGTGTTACTGTTATGAACCTTTTGTTTCTTTAATGCTCTTTGCACACTTTTTCATCGGGTGACTGTAATGTATTTCAACCAAATCTAATTAAGAGCGCATTATGTGGTGACATTTGCAGTACATGAAACATTATAACACTGCCATTTACGTCAATAACCACTAGCTTGATTAAGACATATGTATTGCAGCGACAGTATTTCCCAGTTACAAATGGGAATAAAAACAACATCCGCGAGGAATTGAACCAACGACATTTAACTGATGTTGCCAATGGAGCGCGTTACAGAGAGCGCGAGGTCCCGCCTTTAGAGTCACACGCTGATGATAATACAGATGTTTAAATAAACAGGCATATCTGTGGACTTGTGGTCTTTCTACATTGGGACTCATAGTCTAGTCCTAGGCTATTGTATTCACTGGCGTATCTTTTAGTGGAATGAGAGGCATTCTGTAGTCGCGTGAAAGGACCTTTCAAGTCAATCTGATCTGTATTGTCCTGTGAAAAAAAGCGTTCTTAGACACAGTGAGGAGTTTTTGGGGATAATGGGAAAATCATTTCCAACTAAATGACAGGAATTTCTTAGTCCAATCATGAGGTGTGCTAGGCTTTTTTATACTGTGGCGGAAAGAGAGAGAGTATAACAGTCATTATAAATAAAGGGCCAAGGAAGTGACCGTTTATGGAAGGAACAATTTGCACATAGTTTTAGAATGTGGTCAGGAGGAGGACAATGTGCTTACACATATGAAACATTAGAAGGTAGACATTATGGAAGCACATATATTTCTTTATTTTTATTGTATTTGGGGAGAGGGGGTTAATATAGCACGTCCAATGTGGAAAAGTGCTTTCCATAGCACCTTGCAGGTGGGCGACATCTAGAGCTGTGCAGTAGCCACCCATGCCCCAGACGTCAAAGAGAACAAGAAGTTACACATGTTGGAAGTGAGGGTGAGACATTGAGGAGATATGATCCCCGTATGAAGCCGAGAGAAGGAGGAGGCGTGAACGTGCATCCATGTATGCAGGCGAGAAGGGAAGGAGCATTGGTCATGCATCCCTGCATGAGGGTGAGACAGGGAGGAGATATGATCCCCGTATGAAGCCGAGAGAAGGAGGAGGCGTGAACGTGCATCCATGTATGCGGGCGAGACAGGAAGGAGCATTGGTCATGCATCCCTGCATGAGGGTGAGACAGGGAGGAGATATGATCCCCGTATGAAGCCGAGAGAAGGAGGAGGCGTGAATGTGCATCCATGTATGCGGGCGAGACGGGAAGGAGCATTGGTCATGCATTCCTTCCAGAGGGTGAGACAGGGAGGAGATAAAATCCCTGTATGAAGCCGAGAGAACGAGGAGACATGAACGTGCATCCATGTATGCGGGCGAGAAGGGAAGGAGCATTGGTCATGCATCCCTGCATGAGGGTGAGACAGGGAGGAGATAAAATCCCTGTATGAAACCAAGAGAACGAGGCGGCATGAACATGCATCCTTGTATGCAGGTGTGACATGGAGTCATCATGAACATGCATCCCTTTATAAGGTCATAACATGGAGGACGCATGAACATGAATGCCTGAATTTTATGGTGGTGGCCTTCGGGTGATTTGGCACGTGCAATTGGCGAAGAGCACTTCTCCTGTGCAAAAAAATAAATTTACTATTAGCACCCCGGAGGGAGCCTCTGCACTTCTTATAGGGAGAAAACTCTGCAATGTAAGGGGACAGGGTCAATAACAGCTGTAAACTCTCACAAGACCATCACTGCTCTCACACTTTCCTGCTCTCAGGCTGGCGGGCCATTATCGGCCCTGGCTGCCAACCCATTGCCAGGTTTGTGTAACTATATTATTTCTAATTGGCTCCACTTTGATGACTTTCATTTGGATTCTGACTTGATTATTGAGATCTTAAATAAGTGACTGGGGATCAGGTGTCCACTTATTCTCATGGATAACATCACAACCAACCTTTAATTCAAACATGAGTCATGACATCACAGATGGAGTACAGCTTATGATAGAGGTGGAACATCAAATTTTGTAGCAGCCCAAGTAGCTCGCCGTGATCGTATAGTGGTTAGTACTCTGTGTTGTGGCCACAGCAACCTCGGTTCGAATCCGAGTCACGGCATTGCCGTGAGGCAATGTCACGGCAGTTGGGCAGATATTTTAGAATTTCCATTAATAAATTGGCAATCTCTGTGGAGGACTGAAACAATTCGATTTGTCCTGTTACTGTTATGAACCTTTTGTTTCTTTAATGCTCTTTTCACACTTTTTCATCGGGTGACTGTAATGTATTTCAACCAAATCTAATTAAGAGCGCATTATGTGGTGACATTTGCAGTACATGAAACATTATAACACTGCCATTTACGTCAATAACCACTAGCTTGATTAAGACATATGTATTGCAGCGACAGTATTTCCCAGTTGCAAATGGGAATAAAAACAACATCCGCGAGGGATTGAACCAACGACATTTAACTGATGTTGCCAATGGAGCGCGTTACAGAGAGCGCGAGGTCCCGCCTTTACAGTCACACGCTGATGATAATACAGATGTTTAAATAAACAGGCATATCTGTGGACTTGTGGTCTTTCTACATTGGGACTCTTAGTCTAGTCCTAGGCTATTGTAGGCAAAGGCGTATCTTTTAGTGGAATGAGAGGCATTCTGTAGTCGCGTGAAAGGACCTTTCAAGTCAATCTGATCTGTATTGTCCTGTGAAAAAAAGCGTTCTTAGACACAGTGAGGAGTTTTTGGGGATAATGGGAAAATCATTTCCAACTAAATGACAGGAATTTCTTAGTCCAATCATGAGGTGTGCTAGGCTTTTTTATACTGTGGCGGAAAGAGAGAGAGTATAACAGTCATTATAAATAAAGGGCCAAGGAAGTGACAGTTTATGGAAGGAACAATTTGCACATAGTTTTAGAATGTGGTCAGGAGGAGGACAATGTGCTTACACATATGAAACATTAGAAGGTAGACATTATGGAAGCACATATATTTCTTTATTTTTATTGTATTTGGGGAGAGGTGGTTAATATAGCACGTTCAATGTGGAAAAGTTCTTTCCATAGCACCTTGCAGGTGGGCGACATCTAGAGCTGTGCAGTAGCCACCCATGCCCCAGACGTCAAAGAGAACAAGAAGTTACACATGTTGGAAGTAAGGGTGAGACATTGAGGAGATATGATCCCCGTATGAAGCCGAGAGAAGGAGGAGGCGTGAACGTGCATCCATGTATGCAGGCGAGAAGGGAAGGAGCATTGGTCATGCATCCCTGCATGAGGGTGAGACAGGGAGGAGATATGATCCCCGTATGAAGCCGAGAGAAGGAGGAGGTGTGAACGTGCATCCATGTATGCGGGCGAGACAGGAAGGAGCGTTGGTCATGCATCCCTGCATGAGGGTGAGACAGGGAGGAGATATGATCCCTGTATGAAGCCAAGAGAAGGAGGAGGCGTGAACGTGCATCCATGTATGCAGGCGAGAAGGGAAGGAGCATTGGTCATGCATCCCTGCATGAGGGTGAGACAGGGAGGAGATATGATCCCCGTATGAAGCCGAGAGAAGGAGGAGGCGTGAACGTGCATCCATGTATGCGGGCGAGACAGGAAGGAGCATTGGTCATGCATCCCTGCATGAGGGTGAGACAGGGAGGAGATATGATCCCCGTATGAAGCCGAGAGAAGGAGGAGGCGTGAACGTGCATCCATGTATGCGTGCGAGACGGGAAGGAGCATTGGTCATGCATCCCTTCCTGAGGGTGAGACAGGGTGGAGATAAAATCCCCGTATGAAGCCGAGAGAACGAGGAGACATGAACGTGCATCCATGTATGCGGGCGAGAAGGGAAGGAGCATTGGTCATGCATCCCTGCATGAGGGTGAGACAGGGAGGAGATAAAATCCCTGTATGAAGCCAAGAGAACGAGGCGGCATGAACATGCATCCTTGTATGCAGGTGTGACATGGAGTCATCATGAACATGCATCCCTTTATAAGGACATAACATGGAGGACGCATGAACATGAATGCCTGAATTTTATGGTGGTGGCCTTCGGGTGATTTGGCCCGTGCAATTGGTGAAGAGCACTTCTCCTGCGCAAAAAAATAAATTTACTATTAGCACCTCGGAGGGAGCCTCTGCACTTCTTATAGGGAGAAAACTCTGCAATGGAAGGGGACAGGGTCAATAACAGCTGTAAACTCTCAAAAGACCATCACTGCTCTCACACTTTCCTGCTCTCAGGCTGGCGGGCCATTATCGGCCCTGGCTGCCGCACCATTGCCAGGTTTGTGTAACTATATTATTTCTAATTGGCTCCACTTTGATGACTTTCATTTGGATTCTGACTTGATTATTGAGATCTTAAATAAGTGACTGGGGATCAGGTGTCCACTTATTCTCATGGATAACATCACAACCAACCTTTAATTCAAACATGAGTCATGACATCACAGATGGAGTACAGCTTATGATAGAGGTGGAACGTCACATTGTAGCAGCCCAAGTAGCTCGCCGTGATCGTATAGTGGTTAGTACTCTGCGTTGTGGCCGCAGCAACCTCGGTTCGAATCCGAGTCACGGCATTGCGGTGAGGCAATGTCACGGCAGTTGGGCAGATATTTTAGAATTTCCATTAATACATTGGCAATCTCTGTGGAGGACTGAAACAATTCGATATGTCGTGTTACTGTTATGAACCTTTTGTTTCTTTAATGCTCTTTGCACACTTTTTCATCGGGTGACTGTAATGTATTTCAACCAAATCTAATTAAGAGCGCATTATGTGGTGACATTTGCAGTACATGAAACATTATAACACTGCCATTTACGTCAATAACCACTAGCTTGATTAAGACATATGTATTGCAGCGACAGTATTTCCCAGTTACAAATGGGAATAAAAACAACATCCGCGAGGGATTGAACCAACGACATTTAACTGATGTTGCCAATGGAGCGCGTTACAGAGAGCGCGAGGTCCCGCCTTTAGAGTCACACGCTGATGATAATACAGATGTTTAAATAAACAGGCATATCTGTGGACTTATGGTCTTTCTACATTGGGACTCATAGTCTAGTCCTAGGCTATTGTATTCACTGGCGTATCTTTTAGTGGAATGAGAGGCATTCTGTAGTCGCGTGAAAGGACCTTTCAAGTCAATCTGATCTGTATTGTCCTGTGAAAAAAAGCGTTCTTAGACACAGTGAGGAGTTTTTGGGGATAATGGGAAAATCATTTCCAACTAAATGACAGGAATTTCTTAGTCCAATCATGAGGTGTGCTAGGCTTTTTTATACTGTGGCGGAAAGAGAGAGAGTATAACAGTCATTATAAATAAAGGGCCAAGGAAGTGACCGTTTATGGAAGGAACAATTTGCACATAGTTTTAGAATGTGGTCAGGAGGAGGACAATGTGCTTACACATATGAAACATTAGAAGGTAGACATTATGGAAGCACATATATTTCTTTATTTTTATTGTATTTGGGGAGAGGGGGTTAATATAGCACGTCCAATGTGGAAAAGTGCTTTCCATAGCACCTTGCAGGTGGGCGACATCTAGAGCTGTGCAGTAGCCACCCATGCCCCAGACGTCAAAGAGAACAAGAAGTTACACATGTTGGAAGTGAGGGTGAGACATTGAGGAGATATGATCCCCGTATGAAGCCGAGAGAAGGAGGAGGCGTGAACGTGCATCCATGTATGCAGGCGAGAAGGGAAGGAGCATTGGTCATGCATCCCTGCATGAGGGTGAGACAGGGAGGAGATATGATCCCCGTATGAAGCCGAGAGAAGGAGGAGGTGTGAACGTGCATCCATGTAAGCGGGCGAGACAGGAAGGAGCGTTGGTCATGCATCCCTGCATGAGGGTGAGACAGGGAGGAGATATGATCCCCGTATGAAGCCGAGAGAAGGAGGAGGCGTGAACGTGCATCCATGTATGCAGGCGAGAAGGGAAGGAGCATTGGTCATGCATCCCTGCATGAGGGTGAGACAGGGAGGAGATATGATCCCCGTATGAAGCCGAGAGAAGGAGGAGGCGTGAACGTGCATCCATGTATGCGGGCGAGACAGGAAGGAGCATTGGTCATGCATCCCTGCATGAGGGTGAGACAGGGAGGAGATATGATCCCCGTATGAAGCCGAGAGAAGGAGGAGGCGTGAATGTGCATCCATGTATGCGGGCGAGACGGGAAGGAGCATTGGTCATGCATTCCTTCCAGAGGGTGAGACAGGGAGGAGATAAAATCCCTGTATGAAGCCGAGAGAACGAGGAGACATGAACGTGCATCCATGTATGCGGGCGAGAAGGGAAGGAGCATTGGTCATGCATCCCTGCATGAGGGTGAGACAGGGAGGAGATAAAATCCCTGTATGAAACCAAGAGAACGAGGCGGCATGAACATGCATCCTTGTATGCAGGTGTGACATGGAGTCATCATGAACATGCATCCCTTTATAAGGTCATAACATGGAGGACGCATGAACATGAATGCCTGAATTTTATGGTGGTGGCCTTCGGGTGATTTGGCACGTGCAATTGGCGAAGAGCACTTCTCCTGTGCAAAAAAATAAATTTACTATTAGCACCCCGGAGGGAGCCTCTGCACTTCTTATAGGGAGAAAACTCTGCAATGGAAGGGGACAGGGTCAATAACAGCTGTAAACTCTCACAAGACCATCACTGCTCTCACACTTTCCTGCTCTCAGGCTGGCGGGCCATTATCGGCCCTGGCTGCCAACCCATTGCCAGGTTTGTGTAACTATATTATTTCTAATTGGCTCCACTTTGATGACTTTCATTTGGATTCTGACTTGATTATTGAGATCTTAAATAAGTGACTGGGGATCAGGTGTCCACTTATTCTCATGGATAACATCACAACCAACCTTTAATTCAAACATGAGTCATGACATCACAGATGGAGTACAGCTTATGATAGAGGTGGAACATCAAATTTTGTAGCAGCCCAAGTAGCTCGCTGTGATCGTATAGTGGTTAGTACTCTGCGTTGTGGCCGCAGCAACCTCGGTTCGAATCCGAGTCACGGCAGTTGGGCAGATATTTTAGAATTTCCATTAATACATTGGCAATCTCTGTGGAGGACTGAAACAATTCGATTTGTCCTGTTACTGTTATGAACCTTTTGTTTCTTTAATGCTCTTTTCACACTTTTTCATCGGGTGACTGTAATGTATTTCAACCAAATCTAATTAAGAGCGCATTATGTGGTGACATTTGCAGTACATGAAACATTATAACACTGCCATTTACGTCAATAACCACTAGCTTGATTAAGACATATGTATTGCAGCGACAGTATTTCCCAGTTACAAATGGGAATAAAAACAACATCCGCGAGGGATTGAACCAACGACATTTAACTGATGTTGCCAATGGAGCGCGTTACAGAGAGCGCGAGGTCCCGCCTTTACAGTCACACGCTGATGATAATACAGATGTTTAAATAAACAGGCATATCTGTGGACTTGTGGTCTTTCTACATTGGGACTCTTAGTCTAGTCCTAGGCTATTGTAGGCAAAGGCGTATCTTTTAGTGGAATGAGAGGCATTCTGTAGTCGCGTGAAAGGACCTTTCAAGTCAATCTGATCTGTATTGTCCTGTGAAAAAAAGCGTTCTTAGACACAGTGAGGAGTTTTTGGGGATAATGGGAAAATCATTTCCAACTAAATGACAGGAATTTCTTAGTCCAATCATGAGGTGTGCTAGGCTTTTTTATACTGTGGCGGAAAGAGAGAGAGTATAACAGTCATTATAAATAAAGGGCCAAGGAAGTGACAGTTTATGGAAGGAACAATTTGCACATAGTTTTAGAATGTGGTCAGGAGGAGGACAATGTGCTTACACATATGAAACATTAGAAGGTAGACATTATGGAAGCACATATATTTCTTTATTTTTATTGTATTTGGGGAGAGGTGGTTAATATAGCACGTTCAATGTGGAAAAGTTCTTTCCATAGCACCTTGCAGGTGGGCGACATCTAGAGCTGTGCAGTAGCCACCCATGCCCCAGACGTCAAAGAGAACAAGAAGTTACACATGTTGGAAGTGAGGGTGAGACATTGAGGAGATATGATCCCCGTATGAAGCCGAGAGAAGGAGGAGGCGTGAACGTGCATCCATGTATGCAGGCGAGAAGGGAAGGAGCATTGGTCATGCATCCCTGCATGAGGGTGAGACAGGGAGGAGATATGATCCCTGTATGAAGCCGAGAGAAGGAGGAGGTGTGAACGTGCATCCATGTATGCGGGCGAGACAGGAAGGAGCGTTGGTCATGCATCCCTGCATGAGGGTGAGACAGGGAGGAGATATGATCCCCGTATGAAGCCGAGAGAAGGAGGAGGCGTGAACGTGCATCCATGTATGCAGGCGAGAAGGGAAGGAGCATTGGTCATGCATCCCTGCATGAGGGTGAGACAGGGAGGAGATATGATCCCCGTATGAAGCAGAGAGAAGGAGGAGGCGTGAACGTGCATCCATGTATGCGGGCGAGACAGGAAGGAGCATTGGTCATGCATCCCTGCATGAGGGTGAGACAGGGAGGAGATATGATCCCCGTATGAAGCCGAGAGAAGGAGGAGGCGTGAACGTGCATCCATGTATGCGTGCGAGACGGGAAGGAGCATTGGTCATGCATCCCTTCCTGAGGGTGAGACAGGGTGGAGATAAAATCCCCGTATGAAGCCGAGAGAACGAGGAGACATGAACGTGCATCCATGTATGCGGGCGAGAAGGGAAGGAGCATTGGTCATGCATCCCTGCATGAGGGTGAGACAGGGAGGAGATAAAATCCCTGTATGAAGCCAAGAGAACGAGGCGGCATGAACATGCATCCTTGTATGCAGGTGTGACATGGAGTCATCATGAACATGCATCCCTTTATAAGGACATAACATGGAGGACGCATGAACATGAATGCCTGAATTTTATGGTGGTGGCCTTCGGGTGATTTGGCACGTGCAATTGGTGAAGAGCACTTCTCCTGCGCAAAAAAATAAATTTACTATTAGCACCTCGGAGGGAGCCTCTGCACTTCTTATAGGGAGAAAACTCTGCAATGGAAGGGGACAGGGTCAATAACAGCTGTACACTCTCAAAAGACCATCACTGCTCTCACACTTTCCTGCTCTCAGGCTGGCGGGCCATTATCGGCCCTGGCTGCCGCACCATTGCCAGGTTTGTGTAACTATATTATTTCTAATTGGCTCCACTTTGATGACTTTCATTTGGATTCTGACTTGATTATTGAGATCTTAAATAAGTGACTGGGGATCAGGTGTCCACTTATTCTCATGGATAACATCACAACCAACCTTTAATTCAAACATGAGTCATGACATCACAGATGGAGTACAGCTTATGATAGAGGTGGAACGTCACATTGTAACAGCCCAAGTAGCTCGCCGTGATCGTATAGTGGTTAGTACTCTGCATTGTGGCCGCAGCAACCTCGGTTCGAATCCGAGTCACGGCATTGCGGTGGGGCAATGTCACGGCAGTTGGGCAGATATTTTAGAATTTCCATTAATACATTGGCAATCTCTGTGGAGGACTGAAACAATTCGATATGTCGTGTTACTGTTATGAACCTTTTGTTTCTTTAATGCTCTTTGCACACTTTTTCATCGGGTGACTGTAATGTATTTCAACCAAATCTAATTAAGAGCGCATTATGTGGTGACATTTGCAGTACATGAAACATTATAACACTGCCATTTACGTCAATAACCACTAGCTTGATTAAGACATATGTATTGCAGCGACAGTATTTCCCAGTTACAAATGGGAATAAAAACAACATCCGCGAGGGATTGAACCAACGACATTTAACTGATGTTGCCAATGGAGCGCGTTACAGAGAGCGCGAGGTACCGCCTTTAGAGTCACACGCTGATGATAATACAGATGTTTAAATAAACAGGAATATCTGTGGACTTATGGTCTTTCTACATTGGGACTCATAGTCTAGTCCTAGGCTATTGTATTCACTGGCGTATCTTTTAGTGGAATGAGAGGCATTCTGTAGTCGCGTGAAAGGACCTTTCAAGTCAATCTGATCTGTATTGTCCTGTGAAAAAAATCGTTCTTAGACACAGTGAGGAGTTTTTGGGGATAATGGGAAAATCATTTCCAACTAAATGACAGGAATTTCTTAGTCCAATCATGAGGTGTGCTAGGCTTTTTTATACTGTGGCGGAAAGAGAGAGAGTATAACAGTCATTATAAATAAAGGGCCAAGGAAGTGACAGTTTATGGAAGGAACAATTTGCACATAGTTTTAGAATGTGGTCAGGAGGAGGACAATGTGCTTACACATATGAAACATTAGAAGGTAGACATTATGGAAGCACATATATTTCTTTATTTTTATTGTATTTGGGGAGAGGGGGTTAATATAGCACGTCCAATGTGGAAAAGTGCTTTCCATAGCACCTTGCAGGTGGGCGACATCTAGAGCTGTGCAGTAGCCACCCATGCCCCAGACGTCAAAGAGAACAAGAAGTTACACATGTTGGAAGTGAGGGTGAGACATTGAGGAGATATGATCCCCGTATGAAGCCGAGAGAAGGAGGAGGCGTGAACGTGCATCCATGTATGCAGGCGAGAAGGGAAGGAGCATTGGTCATGCATCCCTGCATGAGGGTGAGACAGGGAGGAGATATGATCCCCGTATGAAGCCGAGAGAAGGAGGAGGTGTGAACGTGCATCCATGTATGCGGGCGAGACAGGAAGGAGCGTTGGTCATGCATCCCTGCATGAGGGTGAGACAGGGAGGAGATATGATCCCCGTATGAAGCCGAGAGAAGGAGGAGGCGTGAACGTGCATCCATGTATGCAGGCGAGAAGGGAAGGAGCATTGGTCATGCATCCCTGCATGAGGGTGAGACAGGGAGGAGATATGATCCCCGTATGAAGCCGAGAGAAGGAGGAGGCGTGAACGTGCATCCATGTATGCGGGCGAGACAGGAAGGAGCATTGGTCATGCATCCCTGCATGAGGGTGAGACAGGGAGGAGATATGATCCCCGTATGAAGCCAAGAGAAGGAGGAGGCGTGAATGTGCATCCATGTATGCGGGCGAGACGGGAAGGAGCATTGGTCATGCATTCCTTCCAGAGGGTGAGACAGGGAGGAGATAAAATCCCTGTATGAAGCCGAGAGAACGAGGAGACATGAAGGTGCATCCATGTATGCGGGCGAGAAGGGAAGGAGCATTGGTCATGCATCCCTGCATGAGGGTGAGACAGGGAGGAGATAAAATCCCTGTATGAAACCAAGAGAACGAGGCGGCATGAACATGCATCCTTGTATGCAGGTGTGACATGGAGTCATCATGAACATGCATCCCTTTATAAGGACATAACATGGAGGACGCATGAACATGAATGCCTGAATTTTATGGTGGTGGCCTTCGGGTGATTTGGCACGTGCAATTGGCGAAGAGCACTTCTCCTGTGCAAAAAAATAAATTTACTATTAGCACCCCGGAGGGAGCCTCTGCACTTCTTATAGGGAGAAAACTCTGCAATGGAAGGGGACAGGGTCAATAACAGCTGTAAACTCTCACAAGACCATCACTGCTCTCACACTTTCCTGCTCTCAGGCTGGCGGGCCATTATCGGCCCTGGCTGCCAACCCATTGCCAGGTTTGTGTAACTATATTATTTCTAATTGGCTCCACTTTGATGACTTTCATTTGGATTCTGACTTGATTATTGAGATCTTAAATAAGTGACTGGGGATCAGGTGTCCACTTATTCTCATGGATAACATCACAACCAACCTTTAATTCAAACATGAGTCATGACATCACAGATGGAGTACAGCTTATGATAGAGGTGGAACATCAAATTTTGTAGCAGCCCAAGTAGCTCGCCGTGATCGTATAGTGGTTAGTACTCTGCGTTGTGGCCGCAGCAACCTCGGTTCGAATCCGAGTCACGGCATTGCCGTGAGGCAATGTCACCGCAGTTGGGCAGATATTTTAGAATTTCCATTAATACATTGGCAATCTCTGTGGAGGACTGAAACAATTCGATTTGTCCTGTTACTGTTATGAACCTTTTGTTTCTTTAATGCTCTTTTCACACTTTTTCATCGGGTGACTGTAATGTATTTCAACCAAATCTAATTAAGAGCGCATTATGTGGTGACATTTGCAGTACATGAAACATTATAACACTGCCATTTACGTCAATAACCACTAGCTTGATTAAGACATATGTATTGCAGCGACAGTATTTCCCAGTTACAAATGGGAATAAAAACAACATCCGCGAGGGATTGAACCAACGACATTTAACTGATGTTGCCAATGGAGCGCGTTACAGAGAGCGCGAGGTCCCGCCTTTACAGTCACACACTGATGATAATACAGATGTTTAAATAAACTTGCATATCTGTGGACTTGTGGTCTTTCTACATTAGGACTCTTAGTCTAGTCCTAGGCTATTGTAGGCAAAGGCGTATCTTTTAGTGGAATGAGAGGCATTCTGTAGTCGCGTGAAAGGACCTTTCAAGTCAATCTGATCTGTATTGTCCTGTGAAAAAAAGCGTTCTTAGACACAGTGAGGAGTTTTTGGGGATAATGGGAAAATCATTTCCAACTAAATGACAGGAATTTCTTAGTCCAATCATGAGGTGTGCTAGGCTTTTTTATACTGTGGCGGAAAGAGAGAGAGTATAACAGTCATTATAAATAAAGGGCCAAGGAAGTGACAGTTTATGGAAGGAACAATTTGCACATAGTTTTAGAATGTGGTCAGGAGGAGGACAATGTGCTTACACATATGAAACATTAGAAGGTAGACATTATGGAAGCACATATATTTCTTTATTTTTATTGTATTTGGGGAGAGGTGGTTAATATAGCACGTTCAATGTGGAAAAGTTCTTTCCATAGCACCTTGCAGGTGGGCGACATCTAGAGCTGTGCAGTAGCCACCCATGCCCCAGACGTCAAAGAGAACAAGAAGTTACACATGTTGGAAGTGAGGGTGAGACATTGAGGAGATATGATCCCCGTATGAAGCCGAGAGAAGGAGGAGGCGTGAACGTGCATCCATGTATGCAGGCGAGAAGGGAAGGAGCATTGGTCATGCATCCCTGCATGAGGGTGAGACAGGGAGGAGATATGATCCCCGTATGAAGCCGAGAGAAGGAGGAGGTGTGAACGTGCATCCATGTATGCGGGCGAGACAGGAAGGAGCGTTGGTCACGCATCCCTGCATGAGGGTGAGACAGGGAGGAGATATGATCCCCGTATGAAGCCGAGAGAAGGAGGAGGCGTGAACGTGCATCCATGTATGCAGGCGAGAAGGGAAGGAGCATTGGTCATGCATCCCTGCATGAGGGTGAGACAGGGAGGAGATATGATCCCCGTATGAAGCCGAGAGAAGGAGGAGACGTGAACGTGCATCCATGTATGCGGGCGAGACAGGAAGGAGCATTGGTCATGCATCCCTGCATGAGGGTGAGACAGGGAGGAGATATGATCCCCGTATGAAGCCGAGAGAAGGAGGAGGCGTGAACGTGCATCCATGTATGCGTGCGAGACGGGAAGGAGCATTGGTCATGCATCCCTTCCTGAGGGTGAGACAGGGTGGAGATAAAATCCCCGTATGAAGCCGAGAGAACGAGGAGACATGAACGTGCATCCATGTATGCGGGCGAGAAGGGAAGGAGCATTGGTCATGCATCCCTGCATGAGGGTGAGACAGGGAGGAGATAAAATCCCTGTATGAAGCCAAGAGAACGAGGCGGCATGAACATGCATCCTTGTATGCAGGTGTGACATGGAGTCATCATGAACATGCATCCCTTTATAAGGACATAACATGGAGGACGCATGAACATGAATGCCTGAATTTTATGGTGGTGGCCTTCGGGTGATTTGGCACGTGCAATTGGTGAAGAGCACTTCTCCTGCGCAAAAAAATAAATTTACTATTAGCACCTCGGAGGGAGCCTCTGCACTTCTTATAGGGAGAAAACTCTGCAATGGAAGGGGACAGGGTCAATAACAGCTGTAAACTCTCAAAAGACCATCACTGCTCTCACACTTTCCTGCTCTCAGGCTGGCGGGCCATTATCGGCCCTGGCTGCCGCACCATTGCCAGGTTTGTGTAACTATATTATTTCTAATTGGCTCCACTTTGATGACTTTCATTTGGATTCTGACTTGATTATTGAGATCTTAAATAAGTGACTGGGGATCAGGTGTCCACTTATTCTCATGGATAACATCACAACCAACCTTTAATTCAAACATGAGTCATGACATCACAGATGGAGTACAGCTTATGATAGAGGTGGAACGTCACATTGTAGCAGCCCAAGTAGCTCGCCGTGATCATATAGTGGTTAGTACTCTGCGTTGTGGCCGCAGCAACCTCGGTTCGAATCCGAGTCACGGCATTGCGGTGAGGCAATGTCACGGCAGTTGGGCAGATATTTTAGAATTTCCATTAATACATTGGCAATCTCTGTGGAGGACTGAAACAATTCGATATGTCGTGTTACTGTTATGAACCTTTTGTTTCTTTAATGCTCTTTGCACACTTTTTCATCGGGTGACTGTAATGTATTTCAACCAAATCTAATTAAGAGCGCATTATGTGGTGACCTTTGCAGTACATGAAACATTATAACACTGCCATTTACGTCAATAACCACTAGCTTGATTAAGACATATGTATTGCAGCAACAGTATTTCCCAGTTACAAATGGGAATAAAAACAACATCCGCGAGGGATTGAACCAACGACATTTAACTGATGTTGCCAATGGAGCGCGTTACAGAGAGCGCGAGGTCCCGCCTTTAGAGTCACACGCTGATGATAATACAGATGTTTAAATAAACAGGCATATCTGTGGACTTATGGTCTTTCTACATTGGGACTCATAGTCTAGTCCTAGGCTATTGTATTCACTGGCGTATCTTTTAGTGGAATGAGAGGCATTCTGTAGTCGCGTGAAAGGACCTTTGAAGTCAATCTGATCTGTATTGTCCTGAGAAAAAAAGCGTTCTTAGACACAGTGAGGAGTTTTTGGGGATAATGGGAAAATCATTTCCAACTAAATGGCAGGAATTTCTTAGTCCAATCATGAGGTGTGCTAGGCTTTTTTATACTGTGGCGGAAAGAGAGAGAGTATAACAGTCATTATAAATAAAGGGCCAAGGAAGTGACAGTTTATGGAAGGAACAATTTGCACATAGTTTTAGAATGTGGTCAGGAGGAGGACAATGTGCTTACACATATGAAACATTAGAAGGTAGACATTATGGAAGCACATATATTTCTTTATTTTTATTGTATTTGGGGAGAGGGGGTTAATATAGCACGTCCAATGTGGAAAAGTGCTTTCCATAGCACCTTGCAGGTGGGCGACATCTAGTGCTGTGCAGTAGCCACACATGCCCCAGACGTCAAAGAGAACAAGAAGTTACACATGTTGGAAGTGAGGGTGAGACATTGAGGAGATATGATCCCCGTATGAAGCCGAGAGAAGGAGGAGGCGTGAACGTGCATCCATGTATGCAGGCGAGAAGGGAAGGAGCATTGGTCATGCATCCCTGCATGAGGGTGAGACAGGGAGGAGATATGATCCCCGTATGAAGCCGAGAGAAGGAGGAGGTGTGAATGTGCATCCATGTATGCGGGCGAGACAGGAAGGAGCGTTGGTCATGCATCCCTGCATGAGGGTGAGACAGCGAGGAGATATGATCCCCGTATGAAGCCGAGAGAAGGAGGAGGCGTGAACGTGCATCCATGTATGCAGGCGAGAAGGGAAGGAGCATTGGTCATGCATCCCTGCATGAGGGTGAGACAGGGAGGAGATATGATCCCCGTATGAAGCCGAGAGAAGGAGGAGGCGTGAACGTGCATCCATGTATGCGGGCGAGACAGGAAGGAGCATTGGTCATGCATCCCTGCATGAGGGTGAGACAGGGAGGAGATATGATCCCCGTATGAAGCCGAGAGAAGGAGGAGGCGTGAATGTGCATCCATGTATGCGGGCGAGACGGGAAGGAGCATTGGTCATGCATTCCTTCCAGAGGGTGAGACAGGGAGGAGATAAAATCCCTGTATGAAGCCGAGAGAACGAGGAGACATGAACGTGCATCCATGTATGCGGGCGAGAAGGGAAGGAGCATTGGTCATGCATCCCTGCATGAGGGTGAGACAGGGAGGAGATAAAATCCCTGTATGAAACCAAGAGAACGAGGCGGCATGAACATGCATCCTTGTATGCAGGTGTGACATGGAGTCATCATGAACATGCATCCCTTTATAAGGACATAACATGGAGGACGCATGAACATGAATGCCTGAATTTTATGGTGGTGGCCTTCGGGTGATTTGGCACGTGCAATTGGCGAAGAGCACTTCTCCTGTGCAAAAAAATAAATTTACTATTAGCACCCCGGAGGGAGCCTCTGCACTTCTTATAGGGAGAAAACTCTGCAATGGAAGAGGACAGGGTCAATAACAGCTGTAAACTCTCACAAGACCATCACTGCTCTCACACTTTCCTGCTCTCAGGCTGGCGGGCCATTATCGGCCCTGGCTGCCAACCCATTGCCAGGTTTGTGTAACTATATTATTTCTAATTGGCTCCACTTTGATGACTTTCATTTGGATTCTGACTTGATTATTGAGATCTTAAATAAGTGACTGGGGATCAGGTGTCCACTTATTCTCATGGATAACATCACAACCAACCTTTAATTCAAACATGAGTCATGACATCACAGATGGAGTACAGCTTATGATAGAGGTGGAACATCAAATTTTGTAGCAGCCCAAGTAGCTCACCGTGATCGTATAGTGGTTAGTACTCTGCGTTGTGGCCGCAGCAACCTCGGTTCGAATCCGAGTCACGCATTGCCGTGAGGCAATGTCACGGCAGTTGGGCAGATATTTTAGAATTTCCATTAATACATTGGCAATCTCTGTGGAGGACTGAAACAATTCGATTTGTCCTGTTACTGTTATGAACCTTTTGTTTCTTTAATGCTCTTTTCACACTTTTTCATCGGGTGACTGTAATGTATTTCAACCAAATCTAATTAAGAGCGCATTATGTGGTGACATTTGCAGTACATGAAACATTATAACACTGCCATTTACGTCAATAACCACTAGCTTGATTAAGACATATGTATTGCAGCGACAGTATTTCCCAGTTACAAATGGGAATAAAAACAACATCCGCGAGGGATTGAACCAACAACATTTAACTGATGTTGCCAATGGAGCGCGTTACAGAGAGCGCGAGGTCCCGCCTTTACAGTCACACGCTGATGATAATACAGATGTTTAAATAAACAGGCATATCTGTGGACTTGTGGTCTTTCTACATTGGGACTCTTAGTCTAGTCCTAGGCTATTGTAGGCAAAGGCGTATCTTTTAGTGGAATGAGAGGCATTCTGTAGTCGCGTGAAAGGACCTTTCAAGTCAATCTGATCTGTATTGTCCTGTGAAAAAAAGCGTTCTTAGACACAGTGAGGAGTTTTTGGGGATAATGGGAAAATCATTTCCAACTAAATGACAGGAATTTCTTAGTCCAATCATGAGGTGTGCTAGGCTTTTTTATACTGTGGCGGAAAGAGAGAGAGTATAACAGTCATTATAAATAAAGGGCCAAGGAAGTGACAGTTTATGGAAGGAACAATTTGCACATAGTTTTAGAATGTGGTCAGGAGGAGGACAATGTGCTTACACATATGAAACATTAGAAGGTAGACATTATGGAAGCACATATATTTCTTTATTTGTATTGTATTTGGGGAGAGGTGGTTAATATAGCACGTTCAATGTGGAAAAGTTCTTTCCATAGCACCTTGCAGGTGGGCGACATCTAGAGCTGTGCAGTAGCCACCCATGCCCCAGACGTCAAAGAGAACAAGAAGTTACACATGTTGGAAGTGAGGGTGAGACATTGAGGAGATATGATCCCCGTATGAAGCCGAGAGAAGGAGGAGGCGTGAACGTGCATCCATGTATGCAGGCGAGAAGGGAAGGAGCATTGGTCATGCATCCCTGCATGAGGGTGAGACAGGGAGGAGATATGATCCCCGTATGAAGCCGAGAGAAGGAGGAGGTGTGAACGTGCATCCATGTATGCGGGCGAGACAGGAAGGAGCGTTGGTCATGCATCCCTGCATGAGGGTGAGACAGGGAGGAGATATGATCCCCGTATGAAGCCGAGAGAAGGAGGAGGCGTGAACGTGCATCCATGTATGCAGGCGAGAACGGAAGGAGCATTGGTCATGCATCCCTGCATGAGGGTGAGACAGGGAGGAGATATGATCCCCGTATGAAGCCGAGAGAAGGAGGAGGCGTGAACGTGCATCCATGTATGCGGGCGAGACAGGAAGGAGCATTGGTCATGCATCCCTGCATGAGGGTGAGACAGGGAGGAGATATGATCCCCGTATGAAGCCGAGAGAAGGAGGAGGCGTGAATGTGCATCCATGTATGCGGGCGAGACGGGAAGGAGCATTGGTCATGCATTCCTTCCAGAGGGTGAGACAGGGAGGAGATAAAATCCCTGTATGAAGCCGAGAGAACGAGGAGACATGAACGTGCATCCATGTATGCGGGCGAGAAGGGAAGGAGCATTGGTCATGCATCCCTGCATGAGGGTGAGACAGGGAGGAGATAAAATCCCTGTATGAAACCAAGAGAACGAGGCGGCATGAACATGCATCCTTGTATGCAGGTGTGACATGGAGTCATCATGAACATGCATCCCTTTATAAGGACATAACATGGAGGACGCATGAACATGAATGCCTGAATTTTATGGTGGTGGCCTTCGGGTGATTTGGCACGTGCAATTGGCGAAGAGCACTTCTCCTGTGCAAAAAAATAAATTTACTATTAGCACCCCGGAGGGAGCCTCTGCACTTCTTATAGGGAGAAAACTCTGCAATGGAAGGGGACAGGGTCAATAACAAATGTAAACTCTCACAAGACCATCACTGCTCTCACACTTTCCTGCTCTCAGGCTGGCGGGCCATTATCGGCCCTGGCTGCCAACCCATTGCCAGGTTTGTGTAACTATATTATTTCTAATTGGCTCCACTTTGATGACTTTCATTTGGATTCTGACTTGATTATTGAGATCTTAAATAAGTGACTGGGGATCAGGTGTCCACTTATTCTCATGGATAACATCACAACCAACCTTTAATTCAAACATGAGTCATGACATCACAGATGGAGTACAGCTTATGATAGAGGTGGAACATCAAATTTTGTAGCAGCCCAAGTAGCTCGCCGTGATCGTATAGTGGTTAGTACTCTGCGTTGTGGCCGCAGCAACCTCGGTTCGAATCCGAGTCACGGCATTGCCGTGAGGCAATGTCACGGCAGTTGGGCAGATATTTTAGAATTTCCATTAATACATTGGCAATCTCTGTGGAGGACTGAAACAATTCGATTTGTCCTGTTACTGTTATGAACCTTTTGTTTCTTTAATGCTCTTTGCACACTTTTTCATGGGTGACTGTAATGTATTTCAACCAAATCTAATTAAGAGCGCATTATGTGGTGACATTTGCAGTACATGAAACATTATAACACTGCCATTTACGTCAATAACCACTAGCTTGATTAAGACATATGTATTGCAGCGACAGTATTTCCCAGTTACAAATGGGAATAAAAACAACATCCGCGAAGGATTGAACCAACAACATTTAACTGATGTTGCCAATGGAGCGCGTTACAGAGAGCGCGAGGTCCCGCCTTTACAGTCACACGCTGATGATAATACAGATGTTTAAATAAACAGGCATATCTGTGGACTTGTGGTCTTTCTACATTGGGACTCTTAGTCTAGTCCGAGGCTATTGTAGGCAAAGGCGTATCTTTTAGTGGAATGAGAGGCATTCTGTAGTCGCGTGAAAGGACCTTTCAAGTCAATCTGATCTGTATTGTCCTGTGAAAAAAAGCGTTCTTAGACACAGTGAGGAGTTTTTGGGGATAATGGGAAAATCATTTCCAACTAAATGACAGGAATTTCTTAGTCCAATCATGAGGTGTGCTAGGCTTTTTTATACTGTGGCGGAAAGAGAGAGAGTATAACAGTCATTATAAATAAAGGGCCAAGGAAGTGACAGTTTATGGAAGGAACAATTTGCACATAGTTTTAGAATGTGGTCAGGAGGAGGACAATGTGCTTACACATATGAAACATTAGAAGGTAGACATTATGGAAGCACATATATTTCTTTATTTTTATTGTATTTGGGGAGAGGTGGTTAATATAGCACGTTCAATGTGGAAAAGTTCTTTCCATAGCACCTTGCAGGTGGGCGACATCTAGAGCTGTGCAGTAGCCACCCATGCCCCAGACGTCAAAGAGAACAAGAAGTTACACATGTTGGAAGTGAGGGTGAGACATTGAGGAGATATGATCCCCGTATGAAGCCGAGAGAAGGAGGAGGCGTGAACGTGCATCCATGTATGCAGGCGAGAAGGGAAGGAGCATTGGTCATGCATCCCTGCATGAGGGTGAGACAGGGAGGAGATATGATCCCCGTATGAAGCCGAGAGAAGGAGGAGGTGTGAACGTGCATCCATGTATGCGGGCGAGACAGGAAGGAGCGTTGGTCATGCATCCCTGCATGAGGGTGAGACAGGGAGGAGATATGATCCCCGTATGAAGCCGAGAGAAGGAGGAGGCGTGAACGTGCATCCATGTATGCAGGCGAGAAGGGAAGGAGCATTGGTCATGCATCCCTGCATGAGGGTGAGACAGGGAGGAGATATGATCCCCGTATGAAGCCGAGAGAAGGAGGAGGCGTGAACGTGCATCCATGTATGCGGGCGAGACAGGAAGGAGCATTGGTCATGCATCCCTGCATGAGGGTGAGACAGGGAGGAGATATGATCCCCGTATGAAGCCAAGAGAAGGAGGAGGCGTGAACGTGCATCCATGTATGCGGGCGAGACGGGAAGGAGCATTGGTCATGCATCCCTTCCTGAGGGTGAGACAGGGTGGAGATAAAATCCCCGTATGAAGCCGAGAGAACGAGGAGACATGAACGTGCATCCATGTATGCGGGCGAGAAGGGAAGGAGCATTGGTCATGCATCCCTGCATGAGGGTGAGACAGGGAGGAGATATGATCCCCGTATGAAGCCGAGAGAAGGAGGAGGCGTGAACGTGCATCCATGTATGCGGGCGAGACAGGAAGGAGCATTGGTCATGCATCCCTGCATGAGGGTGAGACAGGGAGGAGATATGATCCCCCTATGAAGCCGAGAGAAGGAGGAGGCGTGAATGTGCATCCATGTATGCGGGCGAGACGGGAAGGAGCATTGGTCATGCATTCCTTCCAGAGGGTGAGACAGGGAGGAGATAAAATCCCTGTATGAAGCCGAGAGAATGAGGAGACATGAACGTGCATCCATGTATGCGGGCGAGAAGGGAAGGAGCATTGGTCATGCATCCCTGCATGAGGGTGAGACAGGGAGGAGATAAAATCCCTGTATGAAACCAAGAGAACGAGGCGGCATGAACATGCATCCTTGTATGCAGGTGTGACATGGAGTCATCATGAACATGCATCCCTTTATAAGGACATAACATGGAGGACGCATGAACATGAATGCCTGAATTTTATGGTGGTGGCCTTCGGGTGATTTGGCACGTGCAATTGGCGAAGAGCACTTCTCCTGTGCAAAAAAATAAATTTACTATTAGCACCCCGGAGGGAGCCTCTGCACTTCTTATAGGGAGAAAACTCTGCAATGGAAGGGGACAGGGTCAATAACAAATGTAAACTCTCACAAGACCATCACTGCTCTCACACTTTCCTGCTCTCAGGCTGGCGGGCCATTATCGGCCCTGGCTGCCAACCCATTGCCAGGTTTGTGTAACTATATTATTTCTAATTAGCTCCACTTTGATGACTTTCATTTGGATTCTGACTTGATTATTGAGATCTTAAATAAGTGACTGGGGATCAGGTGTCCACTTATTCTCATGGATAACATCACAACCAACCTTTAATTCAAACATGAGTCATGACATCACAGATGGAGTACAGCTTATGATAGAGGTGGAACATCAAATTTTGTAGCAGCCCAAGTAGCTCGCCGTGATCATATAGTGGTTAGTACTCTGCGTTGTGGCCGCAGCAACCTCGGTTCGAATCCGAGTCACGGCATTGCCGTGAGGCAATGTCACGGCAGTTGGGCAGATATTTTAGAATTTCCATTAATACATTGGCAATCTCTGTGGAGGACTGAAACAATTCGATTTGTCCTGTTACTGTTATGAACCTTTTGTTTCTTTAATGCTCTTTGCACACTTTTTCATCGGGTGACTGTAATGTATTTCAACCAAATCTAATTAAGAGCGCATTATGTGGTGACATTTGCAGTACATGAAACATTATAACACTGCCATTTACGTCAATAACCACTAGCTTGATTAAGACATATGTATTGCAGCGACAGTATTTCCCAGTTACAAATGGGAATAAAAACAACATCCGCGAGGGATTGAACCAACGACATTTAACTGATGTTGCCAATGGAGCGCGTTACAGAGAGCGCGAGGTCCTGCCTTTACAGTCACACGCTGATGATAATACAGATGTTTAAATAAACAGGCATATCTGTGGACTTGTGGTCTTTCTACATTGGGACTCTTAGTCTAGTCCTAGGCTATTGTAGGCAAAGGCGTATCTTTTAGTGGAATGAGAGGCATTCTGTAGTCGCGTGAAAGGACCTTTCACGTCAATCTGATCTGTATTGTCCTGTGAAAAAAAGCGTTCTTAGACACAGTGAGGAGTTTTTGGGGATAATGGGAAAATCATTTCCAACTAAATGACAGGAATTTCTTAGTCCAATCATGAGGTGTGCTAGGCTTTTTTATACTGTGGCGGAAAGAGAGAGAGTATAACAGTCATTATAAATAAAGGGCCAAGGAAGTGACAGTTTATGGAAGGAACAATTTGCACATAGTTTTAGAATGTGGTCAGGAGGAGGACAATGTGCTTACACATATGAAACATTAGAAGGTAGACATTATGGAAGCACATATATTTCTTTATTTTTATTGTATTTGGGGAGAGGTGGTTAATATAGCACGTTCAATGTGGAAAAGTTCTTTCCATAGCACCTTGCAGGTGGGCGACATCTAGAGCTGTGCAGTAGCCACCCATGCCCCAGACGTCAAAGAGAACAAGAAGTTACACATGTTGGAAGTGAGGGTGAGACATTGAGGAGATATGATCCCCGTATGAAGCCGAGAGAAGGAGGAGGCGTGAACGTGCATCCATGTATGCAGGCGAGAAGGGAAGGAGCATTGGTCATGCATCCCTGCATGAGGGTGAGACAGGGAGGAGATATGATCCCCGTATGAAGCCGAGAGAAGGAGGAGGTGTGAACGTGCATCCATGTATGCGGGCGAGACAGGAAGGAGCGTTGGTCATGCATCCCTGCATGAGGGTGAGACAGGGAGGAGATATGATCCCCGTATGAAGCCGATAGAAGGAGGAGGCGTGAACGTGCATCCATGTATGCAGGCGAGAAGGGAAGGAGCATTGGTCATGCATCCCTGCATGAGGGTGAGACAGGGAGGAGATATGATCCCCGTATGAAGCCGAGAGAAGGAGGAGGCGTGAACGTGCATCCATGTATGCGGGCGAGACAGGAAGGAGCATTGGTCATGCATCCCTGCATGAGGGTGAGACAGGGAGGAGATATGATCCCCGTATGAAGCCGAGAGAAGGAGGAGGCGTGAACGTGCATCCATGTATGCGTGCGAGACGGGAAGGAGCATTGGTCATGCATCCCTTCCTGAGGGTGAGACAGGGTGGAGATAAAATCCCCGTATGAAGCCGAGAGAACGAGGAGACATGAACGTGCATCCATGTATGCGGGCGAGAAGGGAAGGAGCATTGGTCATGCATCCCTGCATGAGGGTGAGACAGGGAGGAGATAAAATCCCTGTATGAAGCCAAGAGAACGAGGCGGCATGAACATGCATCCTTGTATGCAGGTGTGACATGGAGTCATCATGAACATGCATCCCTTTATAAGGACATAACATGGAGGACGCATGAACATGAATGCCTGAATTTTATGGTGGTGGCCTTCGGGTGATTTGGCACGTGCAATTGGTGAAGAGCACTTCTCCTGCGCAAAAAAATAAATTTACTATTAGCACCTCGGAGGGAGCCTCTGCACTTCTTATAGGGAGAAAACTCTGCAATGGAAGGGGACAGGGTCAATAACAGCTGTAAACTCTCAAAAGACCATCACTGCTCTCACACTTTCCTGCTCTCAGGCTGGCGGGCCATTATCGGCCCTGGCTGCCGCACCATTGCCAGGTTTGTGTAACTATATTATTTCTAATTGGCTCCACTTTGATGACTTTCATTTGGATTCTGACTTGATTATTGAGATCTTAAATAAGTGACTGGGGATCAGGTGTCCACTTATTCTCATGGATAACATCACAACCAACCTTTAATTCAAACATGAGTCATGACATCACAGATGGAGTACAGCTTATGATAGAGGTGGAACGTCACATTGTAGCAGCCCAAGTAGCTCGCCGTGATCGTATAGTGGTTAGTACTCTGCGTTGTGGCCGCAGCAACCTCGGTTCGAATCCGAGTCACGGCATTGCGGTGAGGCAATGTCACGGCAGTTGGGCAGATATTTTAGAATTTCCATTAATACATTGGCAATCTCTGTGGAGGACTGAAACAATTCGATATGTCGTGTTACTGTTATGAACCTTTTGTTTCTTTAATGCTCTTTGCACACTTTTTCATCGGGTGACTGTAATGTATTTCAACCAAATCTAATTAAGAGCGCATTATGTGGTGACATTTGCAGTACATGAAACATTATAACACTGCCATTTACGTCAATAACCACTAGCTTGATTAAGACATATGTATTGCAGCGACAGTATTTCCCAGTTACAAATGGGAATAAAAACAACATCCGCGAGGGATTGAACCAACGACATTTAACTGATGTTGCCAATGGAGCGCGTTACAGAGAGCGCGAGGTACCGCCTTTAGAGTCACACGCTGATGATAATACAGATGTTTAAATAAACAGGAATATCTGTGGACTTATGGTCTTTCTACATTGGGACTCATAGTCTAGTCCTAGGCTATTGTATTCACTGGCGTATCTTTTAGTGGAATGAGAGGCATTCTGTAGTCGCGTGAAAGGACCTTTCAAGTCAATCTGATCTGTATTGTCCTGTGAAAAAAAGCGTTCTTAGACACAGTGAGGAGTTTTTGGGGATAATGGGAAAATCATTTCCAACTAAATGACAGGAATTTCTGAGTCCAATCATGAGGTGTGCTAGGCTTTTTTATACTGTGGCGGAAAGAGAGAGAGTATAACAGTCATTATAAATAAAGGGCCAAGGAAGTGACAGTTTATGGAAGGAACAATTTGCACATAGTTTTAGAATGTGGTCAGGAGGAGGACAATGTGCTTACACATATGAAACATTAGAAGGTAGACATTATGGAAGCACATATATTTCTTTATTTTTATTGTATTTGGGGAGAGGTGGTTAATATAGCACGTTCAATGTGGAAAAGTTCTTTCCATAGCACCTTGCAGGTGGGCAACATCTAGAGCTGTGCAGTAGCCACCCATGCCCCAGACGTCAAAGAGAACAAGAAGTTACACATGTTGGAAGTGAGGGTGAGACATTGAGGAGATATGATCCCCGTATGAAGCCGAGAGAAGGAGGAGGCGTGAACGTGCATCCATGTATGCAGGCGAGAAGGGAAGGAGCATTGGTCATGCATCCCTGCATGAGGGTGAGACAGGGAGGAGATATGATCCCCGTATGAAGCCGAGAGAAGGAGGAGGTGTGAACGTGCATCCATGTATGCGGGCGAGACAGGAAGGAGCGTTGGTCATGCATCCCTGCATGAGGGTGAGACAGGGAGGAGATATGATCCCCGTATGAAGCCGAGAGAAGGAGGAGGCGTGAACGTGCATCCATGTATGCAGGCGAGAAGGGAAGGAGCATTGGTCATGCATCCCTGCATGAGGGTGAGACAGGGAGGAGATATGATCCCCGTATGAAGCCGAGAGAAGGAGGAGGCGTGAACGTGCATCCATGTATGCGGGCGAGACAGGAAGGAGCATTGGTCATGCATCCCTGCATGAGGGTGAGACAGGGAGGAGATATGATCCCCGTATGAAGCCGAGAGAAGGAGGAGGCGTGAACGTGCATCCATGTATGCGTGCGAGACGGGAAGGAGCATTGGTCATGCATCCCTTCCTGAGGGTGAGACAGGGTGGAGATAAAATCCCCGTATGAAGCCGAGAGAACGAGGAGACATGAACGTGCATCCATGTATGCGGGTGAGAAGGGAAGGAGCATTGGTCATGCATCCCTGCATGAGGGTGAGACAGGGAGGAGATAAAATCCCTGTATGAAGCCAAGAGAACGAGGCGGCATGAACATGCATCCTTGTATGCAGGTGTGACATGGAGTCATCATGAACATGCATCCCTTTATAAGGACATAACATGGAGGACGCATGAACATGAATGCCTGAATTTTATGGTGGTGGCCTTCGGGTGATTTGGCACGTGCAATTGGTGAAGAGCACTTCTCCTGCGCAAAAAAATAAATTTACTATTAGCACCTCGGAGGGAGCCTCTGCACTTCTTATAGGGAGAAAACTCTGCAATGGAAGGGGACAGGGTCAATAACAGCTGTAAACTCTCAAAAGACCATCACTGCTCTCACACTTTCCTGCTCTCAGGCTGGCGGGCCATTATCGGCCCTGGCTGCCGCACCATTGCCAGGTTTGTGTAACTATATTATTTCTAATTGGCTCCACTTTGATGACTTTCATTTGGATTCTGACTTGATTATTGAGATCTTAAATAAGTGACTGGGGATCAGGTGTCCACTTATTCTCATGGATAACATCACAACCAACCTTTAATTCAAACATGAGTCATGACATCACAGATGGAGTACAGCTTATGATAGAGGTGGAACGTCACATTGTAGCAGCCCAAGTAGCTCGCCGTGATCGTATAGTGGTTATTACTCTGCGTTGTGGCCGCAGCAACCTCGGTTCGAATCCGAGTCACAGCATTGCGGTGAGGCAATGTCACGGCAGTTGGGCAGATATTTTAGAATTTCCATTAATACATTGGCAATCTCTGTGGAGGACTGAAACAATTCGATATGTCGTGTTACTGTTATGAACCTTTTGTTTCTTTAATGCTCTTTGCACACTTTTTCATCGGGTGACTGTAATGTATTTCAACCAAATCTAATTAAGAGCGCATTATGTGGTGACATTTGCAGTACATGAAACATTATAACACTGCCATTTACGTCAATAACCACTAGCTTGATTAAGACATATGTATTGCAGCAACAGTATTTCCCAGTTACAAATGGGAATAAAAACAACATCCGCGAGGGATTGAACCAACGACATTTAACTGATGTTGCCAATGGAGCGCGTTACAGAGAGCGCGAGGTCCCGCCTTTAGAGTCACACGCTGATGATAATACAGATGTTTAAATAAACAGGCATATCTGTGGACTTATGGTCTTTCTACATTGGGACTCATAGTCTAGTCCTAGGCTATTGTATTCACTGGCGTATCTTTTAGTGGAATGAGAGGCATTCTGTAGTCGCGTGAAAGGACCTTTCAAGTAAATCTGATCTGTATTGTCCTGTGAAAAAAAGCGTTCTTAGACACAGTGAGGAGTTTTTAGGGATAATGGGAAAATCATTTCCAACTAAATGGCAGGAATTTCTTAGTCCAATCATGAGGTGTGCTAGGCTTTTTTATACTGTGGCGGAAAGAGAGAGAGTATAACAGTCATTATAAATAAAGGGCCAAGGAAGTGACAGTTTATGGAAGGAACAATTTGCACATAGTTTTAGAATGTGGTCAGGAGGAGGACAATGTGCTTACACATATGAAACATTAGAAGGTAGACATTATGGAAGCACATATATTTCTTTATTTTTATTGTATTTGGGGAGAGGGGGTTAATATAGCACGTCCAATGTGGAAAAGTGCTTTCCATAGCACCTTGCAGGTGGGCGACATCTAGAGCTGTGCAGTAGCCACACATGCCCCAGACGTCAAAGAGAACAAGAAGTTACACATGTTGGAAGTGAGGGTGAGACATTGAGGAGATATGATCCCCGTATGAAGCCGAGAGAAGGAGGAGGCGTGAACGTGCATCCATGTATGCAGGCGAGAAGGGAAGGAGCATTGGTCATGCATCCCTGCATGAGGGTGAGACAGGGAGGAGATATGATCCCCGTATGAAGCCGAGAGAAGGAGGAGGTGTGAATGTGCATCCATGTATGCGGGCGAGACAGGAAGGAGCGTTGGTCATGCATCCCTGCATGAGGGTGAGACAGGGAGGAGATATGATCCCCGTATGAAGCCGAGAGAAGGAGGAGGCGTGAACGTGCATCCATGTATGCAGGCGAGAAGGGAAGGAGCATTGGTCATGCATCCCTGCATGAGGGTGAGACAGGGAGGAGATATGATCCCCGTATGAAGCCGAGAGAAGGAGGAGGCGTGAACGTGCATCCATGTATGCGGGCGAGACAGGAAGGAGCATTGGTCATGCATCCCTGCATGAGGGTGAGACAGGGAGGAGATATGATCCCCGTATGAAGCCGAGAGAAGGAGGAGGCGTGAATGTGCATCCATGTATGCGGGCGAGACGGGAAGGAGCATTGGTCATGCATTCCTTCCAGAGGGTGAGACAGGGAGGAGATAAAATCCCTGTATGAAGCCGAGAGAACGAGGAGACATGAACGTGCATCCATGTATGCGGGCGAGAAGGGAAGGAGCATTGGTCATGCATCCCTGCATGAGGGTGAGACCGGGAGGAGATAAAATCCCTGTATGAAACCAAGAGAACGAGGCGGCATGAACATGCATCCTTGTATGCAGGTGTGACATGGAGTCATCATGAACATGCATCCCTTTATAAGGACATAACATGGAGGACGCATGAACATGAATGCCTGAATTTTATGGTGGTGGCCTTCGGGTGATTTGGCACGTGCAATTGGCGAAGAGCACTTCTCCTGTGCAAAAAAATAAATTTACTATTAGCACCCCGGAGGGAGCCTCTGCACTTCTTATAGGGAGAAAACTCTGCAATGGAAGGGGACACGGTCAATAACAGCTGTAAACTCTCACAAGACCATCACTGCTCTCACACTTTCCTGCTCTCAGGCTGGCGGGCCATTATCGGCCCTGGCTGCCAACCCATTGCCAGGTTTGTGTAACTATATTATTTCTAATTAGCTCCACTTTGATGACTTTCATTTGGATTCTGACTTGATTATTGAGATCTTAAATAAGTGACTGGGGATCAGGTGTCCACTTATTCTCATGGATAACATCACAACCAACCTTTAATTCAAACATGAGTCATGACATCACAGATGGAGTACAGCTTATGATAGAGGTGGAACATCAAATTTTGTAGCAGCCCAAGTAGCTCGCCGTGATCATATAGTGGTTAGTACTCTGCGTTGTGGCCGCAGCAACCTCGGTTCGAATCCGAGTCACGGCATTGCCGTGAGGCAATGTCACGGCAGTTGGGCAGATATTTTAGAATTTCCATTAATACATTGGCAATCTCTGTGGAGGACTGAAACAATTCGATTTGTCCTGTTACTGTTATGAACCTTTTGTTTCTTTAATGCTCTTTGCACACTTTTTCATCGGGTGACTGTAATGTATTTCAACCAAATCTAATTAAGAGCGCATTATGTGTTGACATTTGCAGTACATGAAACATTATAACACTGCCATTTACGTCAATAACCACTAGCTTGATTAAGACATATGTATTGCAGCGACAGTATTTCCCAGTTACAAATGGGAATAAAAACAACATCCGCGAGGGATTGAACCAACGACATTTAACTGATGTTGCCAATGGAGCGCGTTACAGAGAGCGCGAGGTCCTGCCTTTACAGTCACACGCTGATGATAATACAGATGTTTAAATAAACAGGCATATCTGTGGACTTGTGGTCTTTCTACATTGGGACTCTTAGTCTAGTCCTAGGCTATTGTAGGCAAAGGCGTATCTTTTAGTGGAATGAGAGGCATTCTGTAGTCGCGTGAAAGGACCTTTCACGTCAATCTGATCTGTATTGTCCTGTGAAAAAAAGCGTTCTTAGACACAGTGAGGAGTTTTTGGGGATAATGGGAAAATCATTTCCAACTAAATGACAGGAATTTCTTAGTCCAATCATGAGGTGTGCTAGGCTTTTTTATACTGTGGCGGAAAGAGAGAGAGTATAACAGTCATTATAAATAAAGGGCCAAGGAAGTGACAGTTTATGGAAGGAACAATTTGCACATAGTTTTAGAATGTGGTCAGGAGGAGGACAATGTGCTTACACATATGAAACATTAGAAGGTAGACATTATGGAAGCACATATATTTCTTTATTTTTACTGTATTTGGGGAGAGGTGGTTAATATAGCACGTTCAATGTGGAAAAGTTCTTTCCATAGCACCTTGCAGGTGGGCGACATCTAGAGCTGTGCAGTAGCCACCCATGCCCCAGACGTCAAAGAGAACAAGAAGTTACACATGTTGGAAGTGAGGGTGAGACATTGAGGAGATATGATCCCCGTATGAAGCCGAGAGAAGGAGGAGGCGTGAACGTGCATCCATGTATGCAGGCGAGAAGGGAAGGAGCATTGGTCATGCATCCCTGCATGAGGGTGAGACAGGGAGGAGATATGATCCCCGTATGAAGCCGAGAGAAGGAGGAGGTGTGAACGTGCATCCATGTATGCGGGCGAGACAGGAAGGAGCGTTGGTCATGCATCCCTGCATGAGGGTGAGACAGGGAGGAGATATGATCCCCGTATGAAGCCGATAGAAGGAGGAGGCGTGAACGTGCATCCATGTATGCAGGCGAGAAGGGAAGGAGCATTGGTCATGCATCCCTGCATGAGGGTGAGACAGGGAGGAGATATGATCCCCGTATGAAGCCGAGAGAAGGAGGAGGCGTGAACGTGCATCCATGTATGCGGCCGAGACAGGAAGGAGCATTGGTCATGCATCCCTGCATGAGGGTGAGACAGGGAGGAGATATGATCCCCGTATGAAGCCGAGAGAAGGAGGAGGCGTGAACGTGCATCCATGTATGCGTGCGAGACGGGAAGGAGCATTGGTCATGCATCCCTTCCTGAGGGTGAGACAGGGTGGAGATAAAATCCCCGTATGAAGCCGAGAGAACGAGGAGACATGAACGTGCATCCATGTATGCGGGCGAGAAGGGAAGGAGCATTGGTCATGCATACCTGCATGAGGGTGAGACAGGGAGGAGATAAAATCCCTGTATGAAGCCAAGAGAACGAGGCGGCATGAACATGCATCCTTGTATGCAGGTGTGACATGGAGTCATCATGAACATGCATCCCTTTATAAGGACATAACATGGAGGACGCATGAACATGAATGCCTGAATTTTATGGTGGTGGCCTTCGGGTGATTTGGCACGTGCAATTGGTGAAGAGCACTTCTCCTGCGCAAAAAAATAAATTTACTATTAGCACCTCGGAGGGAGCCTCTGCACTTCTTATAGGGAGAAAACTCTGCAATGGAAGGGGACAGGGTCAATAACAGCTGTAAACTCTCAAAAGACCATCACTGCTCTCACACTTTCCTGCTCTCAGGCTGGCGGGCCATTATCGGCCCTGGCTGCCGCACCATTGCCAGGTTTGTGTAACTATATTATTTCTAATTGGCTCCACTTTGATGACTTTCATTTGGATTCTGACTTGATTATTGAGATCTTAAATAAGTGACTGGGGATCAGGTGTCCACTTATTCTCATGGATAACATCACAACCAACCTTTAATTCAAACATGAGTCATGACATCACAGATGGAGTACAGCTTATGATAGAGGTGGAACGTCACATTGTAGCAGCCCAAGTAGCTCGCCGTGATCATATAGTGGTTAGTACTCTGCGTTGTGGCCGCAGCAACCTCGGTTCGAATCCGAGTCACGGCATTGCGGTGAGGCAATGTCACGGCAGTTGGGCAGATATTTTAGAATTTCCATTAATACATTGGCAATCTCTGTGGAGGACTGAAACAATTCGATATGTCGTGTTACTGTTATGAACCTTTTGTTTCTTTAATGCTCTTTGCACACTTTTTCATCGGGTGACTGTAATGTATTTCAACCAAATCTAATTAAGAGCGCATTATGTGGTGACATTTGCAGTACATGAAACATTATAACACTGCCATTTACGTCAATAACCACTAGCTTGATTAAGACATATGTATTGCAGCGACAGTATTTCCCAGTTACAAATGGGAATAAAAACAACATCCGCGAGGGATTGAACCAACGACATTTAACTGATGTTGCCAATGGAGCGCGTTACAGAGAGCGCGAGGTACCGCCTTTAGAGTCACACGCTGATGATAATACAGATGTTTAAATAAACAGGAATATCTGTGGACTTATGGTCTTTCTACATTGGGACTCATAGTCTAGTCCTAGGCTATTGTATTCACTGGCGTATCTTTTAGTGGAATGAGAGGCATTCTGTAGTCGCGTGAAAGGACCTTTCAAGTCAATCTGATCTGTATTGTCCTGTGAAAAAAAGCGTTCTTAGACACAGTGAGGAGTTTTTGGGGATAATGGAAAAATCATTTCCAACTAAATGACAGGAATTTCTGAGTCCAATCATGAGGTGTGCTAGGCTTTTTTATACTGTGGCGGAAAGAGAGAGAGTATAACAGTCATTATAAATAAAGGGCCAAGGAAGTGACAGTTTATGGAAGGAACAATTTGCACATAGTTTTAGAATGTGGTCAGGAGGAGGACAATGTGCTTACACATATGAAACATTAGAAGGTAGACATTATGGAAGCACATATATTTCTTTATTTTTATTGTATTTGGGGAGAGGTGGTTAATATAGCACGTTCAATGTGGAAAAGTTCTTTCCATAGCACCTTGCAGGTGGGCAACATCTAGAGCTGTGCAGTAGCCACCCATGCCCCAGACGTCAAAGAGAACAAGAAGTTACACATGTTGGAAGTGAGGGTGAGACATTGAGGAGATATGATCCCCGTATGAAGCCGAGAGAAGGAGGAGGCGTGAACGTGCATCCATGTATGCAGGCGAGAAGGGAAGGAGCATTGGTCATGCATCCCTGCATGAGGGTGAGACAGGGAGGAGATATGATCCCCGTATGAAGCCGAGAGAAGGAGGAGGTGTGAACGTGCATCCATGTATGCGGGCGAGACAGGAAGGAGCGTTGGTCATGCATCCCTGCATGAGGGTGAGACAGGGAGGAGATATGATCCCCGTATGAAGCCGAGAGAAGGAGGAGGCGTGAACGTGCATCCATGTATGCAGGCGAGAAGGGAAGGAGCATTGGTCATGCATCCCTGCATGAGGGTGAGACAGGGAGGAGATATGATCCCCGTATGAAGCCGAGAGAAGGAGGAGGCGTGAACGTGCATCCATGTATGCGGGCGAGACAGGAAGGAGCATTGGTCATGCATCCCTGCATGAGGGTGAGACAGGGAGGAGATATGATCCCCGTATGAAGCCGAGAGAAGGAGGAGGCGTGAACGTGCATCCATGTATGCGTGCGAGACGGGAAGGAGCATTGGTCATGCATCCCTTCCTGAGGGTGAGACAGGGTGGAGATAAAATCCCCGTATGAAGCCGAGAGAACGAGGAGACATGAACGTGCATCCATGTATGCGGGTGAGAAGGGAAGGAGCATTGGTCATGCATCCCTGCATGAGGGTGAGACAGGGAGGAGATAAAATCCCTGTATGAAGCCAAGAGAACGAGGCGGCATGAACATGCATCCTTGTATGCAGGTGTGACATGGAGTCATCATGAACATGCATCCCTTTATAAGGACATAACATGGAGGACGCATGAACATGAATGCCTGAATTTTATGGTGGTGGCCTTCGGGTGATTTGGCACGTGCAATTGGTGAAGAGCACTTCTCCTGCGCAAAAAAATAAATTTACTATTAGCACCTCGGAGGGAGCCTCTGCACTTCTTATAGGGAGAAAACTCTGCAATGGAAGGGGACAGGGTCAATAACAGCTGTAAACTCTCAAAAGACCATCACTGCTCTCACACTTTCCTGCTCTCAGGCTGGCGGGCCATTATCGGCCCTGGCTGCCGCACCATTGCCAGGTTTGTGTAACTATATTATTTCTAATTGGCTCCACTTTGATGACTTTCATTTGGATTCTGACTTGATTATTGAGATCTTAAATAAGTGACTGGGGATCAGGTGTCCACTTATTCTCATGGATAACATCACAACCAACCTTTAATTCAAACATGAGTCATGACATCACAGATGGAGTACAGCTTATGATAGAGGTGGAACGTCACATTGTAGCAGCCCAAGTAGCTCGCCGTGATCGTATAGTGGTTATTACTCTGCGTTGTGGCCGCAGCAACCTCGGTTCGAATCCGAGTCACGGCATTGCGGTGAGGCAATGTCACGGCAGTTGGGCAGATATTTTAGAATTTCCATTAATACATTGGCAATCTCTGTGGAGGACTGAAACAATTCGATATGTCGTGTTACTGTTATGAACCTTTTGTTTCTTTAATGCTCTTTGCACACTTTTTCATCGGGTGACTGTAATGTATTTCAACCAAATCTAATTAAGAGCGCATTATGTGGTGACATTTGCAGTACATGAAACATTATAACACTGCCATTTACGTCAATAACCACTAGCTTGATTAAGACATATGTATTGCAGCAACAGTATTTCCCAGTTACAAATGGGAATAAAAACAACATCCGCGAGGGATTGAACCAACGACATTTAACTGATGTTGCCAATGGAGCGCGTTACAGAGAGCGCGAGGTCCCGCCTTTAGAGTCACACGCTGATGATAATACAGATGTTTAAATAAACAGGCATATCTGTGGACTTATGGTCTTTCTACATTGGGACTCATAGTCTAGTCCTAGGCTATTGTATTCACTGGCGTATCTTTTAGTGGAATGAGAGGCATTCTGTAGTCGCGTGAAAGGACCTTTCAAGTAAATCTGATCTGTATTGTCCTGTGAAAAAAAGCGTTCTTAGACACAGTGAGGAGTTTTTAGGGATAATGGGAAAATCATTTCCAACTAAATGGCAGGAATTTCTTAGTCCAATCATGAGGTGTGCTAGGCTTTTTTATACTGTGGCGGAAAGAGAGAGAGTATAACAGTCATTATAAATAAAGGGCCAAGGAAGTGACAGTTTATGGAAGGAACAATTTGCACATAGTTTTAGAATGTGGTCAGGAGGAGGACAATGTGCTTACACATATGAAACATTAGAAGGTAGACATTATGGAAGCACATATATTTCTTTATTTTTATTGTATTTGGGGAGAGGGGGTTAATATAGCACGTCCAATGTGGAAAAGTGCTTTCCATAGCACCTTGCAGGTGGGCGACATCTAGAGCTGTGCAGTAGCCACACATGCCCCAGACGTCAAAGAGAACAAGAAGTTACACATGTTGGAAGTGAGGGTGAGACATTGAGGAGATATGATCCCCGTATGAAGCCGAGAGAAGGAGGAGGCGTGAACGTGCATCCATGTATGCAGGCGAGAAGGGAAGGAGCATTGGTCATGCATCCCTGCATGAGGGTGAGACAGGGAGGAGATATGATCCCCGTATGAAGCCGAGAGAAGGAGGAGGTGTGAATGTGCATCCATGTATGCGGGCGAGACAGGAAGGAGCGTTGGTCATGCATCCCTGCATGAGGGTGAGACAGGGAGGAGATATGATCCCCGTATGAAGCCGAGAGAAGGAGGAGGCGTGAACGTGCATCCATGTATGCAGGCGAGAAGGGAAGGAGCATTGGTCATGCATCCCTGCATGAGGGTGAGACAGGGAGGAGATATGATCCCCGTATGAAGCCGAGAGAAGGAGGAGGCGTGAACGTGCATCCATGTATGCGGGCGAGACAGGAAGGAGCATTGGTCATGCATCCCTGCATGAGGGTGAGACAGGGAGGAGATATGATCCCCGTATGAAGCCGAGAGAAGGAGGAGGCGTGAATGTGCATCCATGTATGCGGGCGAGACAGGAAGGAGCATTGGTCATGCATTCCTTCCAGAGGGTGAGACAGGGAGGAGATAAAATCCCTGTATGAAGCCGAGAGAACGAGGAGACATGAACGTGCATCCATGTATGCGGGCGAGAAGGGAAGGAGCATTGGTCATGCATCCCTGCATGAGGGTGAGACAGGGAGGAGATAAAATCCCTGTATGAAACCAAGAGAACGAGGCGGCATGAACATGCATCCTTGTATGCAGGTGTGACATGGAGTCATCATGAACATGCATCCCTTTATAAGGACATAACATGGAGGACGCATGAACATGAATGCCTGAATTTTATGGTGGTGGCCTTCGGGTGATTTGGCACGTGCAATTGGCGAAGAGCACTTCTCCTGTGCAAAAAAATAAATTTACTATTAGCACCCCGGAGGGAGCCTCTGCACTTCTTATAGGGAGAAAACTCTGCAATGGAAGGGGACACGGTCAATAACAGCTGTAAACTCTCACAAGACCATCACTGCTCTCACACTTTCCTGCTCTCAGGCTGGCGGGCCATTATCGGCCCTGGCTGCCAACCCATTGCCAGGTTTGTGTAACTATATTATTTCTAATTGGCTCCACTTTGATGACTTTCATTTGGATTCTGACTTGATTATTGAGATCTTAAATAAGTGACTGGGGATCAGGTGTCCACTTATTCTCATGGATAACATCACAACCAACCTTTAATTCAAACATGAGTCATGACATCACCGATGGAGTACAGCTTATGATAGAGGTGGAACATCAAATTTTGTAGCAGCCCAAGTAGCTCGCCGTGATAGTATAGTGGTTAGTACTCTGCGTTGTGGCCGCAGCAACCTCGGTTCGAATCCGAGTCACGGCATTGCCGTGAGGCAATGTCACTGCAGTTGGGCAGATATTTTAGAATTTCCATTAATACATTGGCAATCTCTGTGGAGGACTGAAACAATTCGATTTGTCCTGTTACTGTTATGAACCTTTTGTTTCTTTAATGCTCTTTTCACACTTTTTCATCGGGTGACTGTAATGTATTTCAACCAAATCTAATTAAGAGCGCATTATGTGGTGACATTTGCAGTACATGAAACATTATAACACTGCCATTTACGTCAATAACCACTAGCTTGATTAAGACATATGTATTGCAGCGACAGTATTTCCCAGTTACAAATGGGAATAAAAACAACATCCGCGAGGGATTGAACCAACAACATTTAACTGATGTTGCCAATGGAGCGCGTTACAGAGAGCGCGAGGTCCCGCCTTTACAGTCACACGCTGATGATAATACAGATGTTTAAATAAACAGGCATATCTGTGGACTTGTGGTCTTTCTACATTGGGACTCTTAGTCTAGTCCTAGGCTATTGTAGGCAAAGGCGTATCTTTTAGTGGAATGAGAGGCATTCTGTAGTCGCGTGAAAGGACCTTTCAAGTCAATCTGATCTGTATTGTCCTGTGAAAAAAAACGTTCTTAGACACAGTGAGGAGTTTTTGGGGATAATGGGAAAATCATTTCCAACTAAATGACAGGAATTTCTTAGTCCAATCATGAGGTGTGCTAGGCTTTTTTATACTGTGGCGGAAAGAGAGACAGTATAACAGTCATTATAAATAAAGGGCCAAGGAAGTGACAGTTTATGGAAGGAACAATTTGCACATAGTTTTAGAATGTGGTCAGGAGGAGGACAATGTGCTTACACATATGAAACATTAGAAGGTAGACATTATGGAAGCACATATATTTCTTTATTTTTATTGTATTTGGGGAGAGGTGGTTAATATAGCACGTTCAATGTGGAAAAGTTCTTTCCATAGCACCTTGCAGGTGGGCGACATCTAGAGCTGTGCAGTAGCCACCCATGCCCCAGACGTCAAAGAGAACAAGAAGTTACACATGTTGGAAGTGAGGGTGAGACATTGAGGAGATATGATCCCCGTATGAAGCCGAGAGAAGGAGGAGGCGTGAACGTGCATCCATGTATGCAGGCGAGAAGGGAAGGAGCATTGGTCATGCATCCCTGCATGAGGGTGAGACAGGGAGGAGATATGATCCCCGTATGAAGCCGAGAGAAGGAGGAGGTGTGAACGTGCATCCATGTATGCGGGCGAGACAGGAAGGAGCGTTGGTCATGCATCCCTGCATGAGGGTGAGACAGGGAGGAGATATGATCCCCGTATGAAGCCGAGAGAAGGAGGAGGCGTGAACGTGCATCCATGTATGCAGGCGAGAAGGGAAGGAGCATTGGTCATGCATCCCTGCATGAGGGTGAGACAGGGAGGAGATATGATCCCCGTATGAAGCCGAGAGAAGGAGGAGGCGTGAACGTGCATCCATGTATGCGGGCGAGACAGGAAGGAGCATTGGTCATGCATCCCTGCATGAGGGTGAGACAGGGAGGAGATATGATCCCTGTATGAAGCCGAGAGAAGGAGGAGGCGTGAACGTGCATCCATGTATGCGTGCGAGACGGGAAGGAGCATTGGTCATGCATCCCTTCCTGAGGGTGAGACAGGGTGGAGATAAAATCCCCGTATGAAGCCGAGAGAACGAGGAGACATGAACGTGCATCCATGTATGCGGGCGAGAAGGGAAGGAGCATTGGTCATGCATCCCTGCATGAGGGTGAGACAGGGAGGAGATAAAATCCCTGTATGAAGCCAAGAGAACGAGGCGGCATGAACATGCATCCTTGTATGCAGGTGTGACATGGAGTCATCATGAACATGCATCCCTTTATAAGGACATAACATGGAGGACGCATGAACATGAATGCCTGAATTTTATGGTGGTGGCCTTCGGGTGATTTGGCACGTGCAATTGGTGAAGAGCACTTCTCCTGCGCGAAAAAATAAATTTACTATTAGCACCTCGGAGGGAGCCTCTGCTCTTCTTATAGGGAGAAAACTCTGCAATGGAAGGGGACATGGTCAATAACAGCTGTAAACTCTCAAAAGACCATCACTGCTCTCACACTTTCCTGCTCTCAGGCTGGCGGGCCATTATCGGCCCTGGCTGCCGCACCATTGCCAGGTTTGTGTAACTATATTATTTCTAATTGGCTCCACTTTGATGACTTTCATTTGGATTCTGACTTGATTATTGAGATCTTAAATAAGTGACTGGGGATCAGGTGTCCACTTATTCTCATGGATAACATCACAACCAACCTTTAATTCAAACATGAGTCATGACATCACAGATGGAGTACAGCTTATGATAGAGGTGGAACGTCACATTGTAGCAGCCCAAGTAGCTCGCCGTGATCGTATAGTGGTTAGTACTCTGCGTTGTGGCCGCAGCAACCTCGGTTCGATTCCGAGTCACGGCATTGCGATGAGGCAATGTCACGGCAGTTGGGCAGATATTTTAGAATTTCCATTAATACATTGGCAATCTCTGTGGAGGACTGAAACAATTCGATATGTCGTGTTACTGTTATGAACCTTTTGTTTCTTTAATGCTCTTTGCACACTTTTTCATCGGGTGACTGTAATGTATTTCAACCAAATCTAATTAAGAGCGCATTATGTGGTGACATTTGCAGTACATGAAACATTATAACACTGCCATTTACGTCAATAACCACTAGCTTGATTAAGACATATGTATTGCAGCAACAGTATTTCCCAGTTACAAATGGGAATAAAAACAACATCCGCGAGGGATTGAACCAACGACATTTAACTGATGTTGCCAATGGAGCGCGTTACAGAGAGCGCGAGGTCCCGCCTTTAGAGTCACACGCTGATGATAATACAGATGTTTAAATAAACAGGCATATCTGTGGACTTATAGTCTTTCTACATTGGGACTCATAGTCTAGTCCTAGGCTATTGTATTCACTGGCGTATCTTTTAGTGGAATGAGAGGCATTCTGTAGTCGCGTGAAAGGACCTTTCAAGTCAATCTGATCTGTATTGTCCTGTGAAAAAAAGCGTTCTTAGACACAGTGAGGAGTTTTTGGGGATAATGGGAAAATCATTTCCAACTAAATGGCAGGAATTTCTTAGTCCAATCATGAGGTGTGCTAGGCTTTTTTATACTGTGGCGGAAAGAGAGAGAGTATAACAGTCATTATAAATAAAGGGCCAAGGAAGTGACAGTTTATGGAAGGAACAATTTGCACATAGTTTTAGAATGTGGTCAGGAGGAGGACAATGTGCTTACACATATGAAACATTAGAAGGTAGACATTATGGAAGCACATATATTTCTTTATTTTTATTGTATTTGGGGAGAGGGGGTTAATATAGCACGTCCAATGTGGAAAAGTGCTTTCCATAGCACCTTGCAGGTGGGCGACATCTAGAGCTGTGCAGTAGCCACACATGCCCCAGACGTCAAAGAGAACAAGAAGTTACACATGTTGGAAGTGAGGGTGAGACATTGAGGAGATATGATCCCCGTATGAAGCCGAGAGAAGGAGGAGGCGTGAACGTGCATCCATGTATGCAGGCGAGAAGGGAAGGAGCATTGGTCATGCATCCCTGCATGAGGGTGAGACAGGGAGGAGATATGATCCCCGTATGAAGCCGAGAGAAGGAGGAGGTGTGAATGTGCATCCATGTATGCGGGCGAGACAGGAAGGAGCGTTGGTCATGCATCCCTGCATGAGGGTGAGACAGGGAGGAGATATGATCCCCGTATGAAGCCGAGAGAAGGAGGAGGCGTGAACGTGCATCCATGTATGCAGGCGAGAAGGTAAGGAGCATTGGTCATGCATCCCTGCATGAGGGTGAGACAGGGAGGAGATATGATCCCCGTATGAAGCCGAGAGAAGGAGGAGGCGTGAACGTGCATCCATGTATGCGGGCGAGACAGGAAGGAGCATTGGTCATGCATCCCTGCATGAGGGTGAGACAGGGAGGAGATATGATCCCCGTATGAAGCCGAGAGAAGGAGGAGGCGTGAATGTGCATCCATGTATGCGGGCGAGACGGGAAGGAGCATTGGTCATGCATTCCTTCCAGAGGGTGAGACAGGGAGGAGATAAAATCCCTGTATGAAGCCGAGAGAACGAGGAGACATGAACGTGCATCCATGTATGTGGGCGAGAAGGGAAGGAGCATTGGTCATGCATCCCTGCATGAGGGTGAGACAGGGAGGAGATAAAATCCCTGTATGAAACCAAGAGAACGAGGCGGCATGAACATGCATCCTTGTATGCAGGTGTGACATGGAGTCATCATGAACATGCATCCCTTTATAAGGACATAACATGGAGGACGCATGAACATGAATGCCTGAATTTTATGGTGGTGGCCTTCGGGTGATTTGGCACGTGCAATTGGCGAAGAGCACTTCTCCTGTGCAAAAAAATAAATTTACTATTAGCACCCCGGAGGGAGCCTCTGCACTTCTTATAGGGAGAAAACTCTGCAATAGAAGGGGACAGGGTCAATAACAGCTGTAAACTCTCACAAGACCATCCCTGCTCTCACACTTTCCTGCTCTCAGGCTGGCGGGCCATTATCGGCCCTGGCTGCCAACCCATTGCCAGGTTTGTGTAACTATATTATTTCTAATTGGCTCCACTTTGATGACTTTCATTTGGATTCTGACTTGATTATTGAGATCTTAAATAAGTGACTGGGGATCAGGTGTCCACTTATTCTCATGGATAACATCACAACCAACCTTTAATTCAAACATGAGTCATGACATCACAGATGGAGTACAGCTTATGATAGAGGTGGAACATCAAATTTTGTAGCAGTATAAGTAGCTCGTCGTGATCGTATAGTGGTTAGTACTCTGCGTTGTGGCCGCAGCAACCTCGGTTCGAATCCGAGTCACGGCATTGCCGTGAGGCAATGTCACGGCAGTTGGGCCGATATTTTAGAATTTCCATTAATACATTGGCAATCTCTGTGGAGGACTGAAACAATTCGATTTGTCCTGTTACTGTTATGAACCTTTTGTTTCTTTAATGCTCTTTTCACACTTTTTCATCGGGTGACTGTAATGTATTTCAACCAAATCTAATTAAGAGCGCATTATGTGGTGACATTTGCAGTACATGAAACATTATAACACTGCCATTTACGTCAATAACCACTAGCTTGATTAAGACATATGTATTGCAGCGACAGTATTTCCCAGTTACAAATGGGAATAAAAACAACATCCGCGAGGGATTGAACCAACAACATTTAACTGATGTTGCCAATGGAGCGCGTTACAGAGAGCGCGAGGTCCCGCCTTTACAGTCACACGCTGATGATAATACAGATGTTTAAATAAACAGGCATATCTGTGGACTTGTGGTCTTTCTACATTGGGACTCTTAGTCTAGTCCTAGGCTATTGTAGGCAAAGGCGTATCTTTTAGTGGAATGAGAGGCATTCTGTAGTCGCGTGAAAGGACCTTTCAAGTCAATCTGATCTGTATTGTCCTGTGAAAAAAAGCGTTCTTAGACACAGTGAGGAGTTTTTGGGGATAATGGGAAAATCATTTCCAACTAAATGACAGGAATTTCTTAGTCCAATCATGAGGTGTGCTAGGCTTTTTTATACTGTGGCGGAAAGAGAGAGAGTATAACAGTCATTATAAATAAAGGGCCAAGGAAGTGACAGTTTATGGAAGGAACAATTTGCACATAGTTTTAGAATGTGGTCAGGAGGAGGACAATGTGCTTACACATATGAAACATTAGAAGGTAGACATTATGGAAGCACATATATTTCTTTATTTTTATTGTATTTGGGGAGAGGTGGTTAATATAGCACGTTCAATGTGGAAAAGTTCTTTCCATAGCACCTTGCAGGTGGGCGACATCTAGAGCTGTGCAGTAGCCACCCATGCCCCAGACGTCAAAGAGAACAAGAAGTTACACATGTTGGAAGTGAGGGTGAGACATTGAGGAGATATGATCCCCGTATGAAGCCGAGAGAAGGAGGAGGCGTGAACGTGCATCCATGTATGCAGGCGAGAAGGGAAGGAGCATTGGTCATGCATCCCTGCATGAGGGTGAGACAGGGAGGAGATATGATCCCCGTATGAAGCCGAGAGAAGGAGGAGGTGTGAACGTGCATCCATGTATGCGGGCGAGACAGGAAGGAGCGTTGGTCATGCATCCCTGCATGAGGGTGAGACAGGGAGGAGATATGATCCCCGTATGAAGCCGAGAGAAGGAGGAGGCGTGAACGTGCATCCATGTATGCAGGCGAGAAGGGAAGGAGCATTGGTCATGCATCCCTGCATGAGGGTGAGACAGGGAGGAGATATGATCCCCGTATGAAGCCGAGAGAAGGAGGAGGCGTGAACGTGCATCCATGTATGCGGGCGAGACAGGAAGGAGCATTGGTCATGCATCCCTGCATGAGGGTGAGACAGGGAGGAGATATGATCCCCGTATGAAGCCGAGAGAAGGAGGAGGCGTGAACGTGCATCCATGTATGCGGGCGAGACGGGAAGGAGCATTGGTCATGCATCCCTTCCTGAGGGTGAGACAGGGTGGAGATAAAATCCCCGTATGAAGCCGAGAGAACGAGGAGACATGAACGTGCATCCATGTATGCGGGCGAGAAGGGAAGGAGCATTGGTCATGCATCCCTGCATGAGGGTGAGACAGGGAGGAGATAAAATCCCTGTATGAAGCCAAGAGAACGAGGCGGCATGAACATGCATCCTTGTATGCAGGTGTGACATGGAGTCATCATGAACATGCATCCCTTTATAAGGACATAACATGGAGGACGCATGAACATGAATGCCTGAATTTTATGGTGGTGGCCTTCGGGTGATTTGGCACGTGCAATTGGTGAAGAGCACTTCTCCTGCGCAAAAAAATAAATTTACTATTAGCACCCCGGAGGGAGCCTCTGCACTTCTTATAGGGAGAAAACTCTGCAATGGAAGGGGACAGGGTCAATAACAGCTGTAAACTCTCACAAGACCATCACTGCTCTCACACTTTCCTCCTCTCAGGCTGGCGGGCCATTATCGGCCCTGGCTGCCGCACCATTGCCAGGTTTGTGTAACTATATTATTTCTAATTGGCTCCACTTTGATGACTTTCATTTGGATTCTGACTTGATTATTGAGATCTTAAATAAGTGACTGGGGATCAGGTGTCCACTTATTCTCATGGATAACATCACAACCAACCTTTAATTCAAACATGAGTCATGACATCACAGATGGAGTACAGCTTATGATAGAGGTGGAACGTCACCTTGTAGCAGCCCAAGTAGCTCGCTGTGATCGTATAGTGATTAGTACTCTGCGTTGTGGCCACAGCAACCTTGGTTCGAATCCGAGTCACGGCATTGCGGTGAGGCAATGTCACGGCAGTTGGGCAGATATTTTAGAATTTCCATTAATACATTGGCAATCTCTGTGGAGGACTGAAACAATTCGATATGTCCTGTTACTGTTATGAACCTTTTGTTTCTTTAATGCTCTTTGCACACTTTTTCATCGGGTGACTGTAATGTATTTCAACCAAATCTAATTAAGAGCGCATTATGTGGTGACATTTGCAGTACATGAAACATTATAACACTGCCATTTACGTCAATAACCACTAGCTTGATTAAGACATATGTATTGCAGCGACAGTATTTCCCAGTTACAAATGGGAATAAAAACAACATCCGCGAGGGATTGAACGAACGACATTTAACTGATGTTGCCAATGGAGCGCGTTACAGAGAGCGCGAGGTCCCGCCTTTAGAGTCACACGCTGATGATAATACAGATGTTGAAATAAACAGGCATATCTGTGGACTTATGGTCTTTCTACATTGGGACTCATAGTCTAGTCCTAGGCTATTGTAGGCACTGGCGTATCTTTTAGTGGAATGAGAGGCATTCTGTAGTTGCGTGAAAGGACCTTTCAAGTCAATCTGATCTGTATTGTCCTGTGAAAAAAAGCGTTCTTAGACACAGTCAGGAGTTTTTTGGGATAATGGGAAAATCATTTCCAACTAAATGACAGGAATTTCTTAGTCCAATCATGAGGTGTGCTAGGCTTTTTTATACTGTGGCGGAAAGAGAGAGAGTATAACAGTCATTATAAATAAAGGGCCAAGGAAGTGACAGTTTATGGAAGGAACAATTTGCACATAGTTTTAGAATGTGGTCAGGAGGAGGACAATGTGCTTACACATATGAAACATTAGAAGGTAGACATTATGGAAGCACATATATTTCTTTATTTTTATTGTATTTGGGGAGAGGGGGTTAATATAGCACGTCCAATGTGGAAAAGTGCTTTCCATAGCACCTTGCAGGTGGGCGACATCTAGAGCTGTGCAGTAGCCACCCATGCCCCAGACGTCAAAGAGAACAAGAAGTTACACATGTTGGAAGTGAGGGTGAGACATTGAGGAGATATGATCCCCGTATGAAGCCGAGAGAAGGAGGAGGCGTGAACGTGCATCCATGTATGCAGGCGAGAAGGGAAGGAGCATTGGTCATGCATCCCTGAATGAGGGTGAGACAGGGAGGAGATATGATCCCCGTATGAAGCCGAGAGAAGGAGGAGGCGTGAACGTGCATCCATGTATGCGGGCGAGACAGGAAGGAGCGTTGGTCATGCATCCCTGCATGAGGGTGAGACAGGGAGGAGATATGATCCCCGTATGAAGCCGAGAGAAGGAGGAGGCGTGAACATGCATCCATGTATGCAGGCGAGAAGGGAAGGAGCATTGGTCATGCATCCCTGCATGAGGGTGAGACAGGGAGGAGATATGATCCCCGTATGACGCCGAGAGAAGGAGGAGGCGTGAACGTGCATCCATGTATGCGGGCGAGACAGGAAGGAGCATTGGTCATGCATCCCTGCATGAGGGTGTGACAGGGAGGAGATATGATCCCTGTATGAAGCCGAGAGAAGGAGGAGACATGAACGTGCATCCATGTATGCGGGCGAGAAGGGAAGGAGCATTGGTCATGCATCCCTGCATGAGGGTGAGACAGGGTGGAGATAAAATCCCCGTATGAAGCCGAGAGAACGAGGAGACATGAACGTGCATCCTTGTATGCAGGTGTGACATGGAGTCATCATGAACATGCATCCCTTTATAAGGACGTAACATGGAGGACGCATGAACATGAATGCCTGAATTTTGTGGTGGTGGCCTTCGGGTGATTTGGCACGTGCAATTGGTGAAGAGCACTTCTCCTGCGCAAAAAAATAAATGTACTATTAGCACCCCGGAGGGAGCCTCTGCACTTCTTATAGGGAGAAAACTCTGCAATGGAAGGGGACAGGGTCAATAACAGCTGTAAACTCTCACAAGACCATCACTGCTCTCACACTTTCCTGCTCTCAGGCTGGCGGGCCATTATCGGCCCTGGCTGCCGCACCATTGCCAGGTTTGTGTAACTATATTATTTCTAATTGGCTCCACTTTGATGACTTTCATTTGGATTCTGACTTGATTATTGAGATCTTAAATAAGTGACTGGGGATCAGGTGTCCACTTATTCTCATGGATAACATCACAACCAACTTTTAATTCAAACATGAGTCATGACATCACAGATGGAGTACAGCTTATGATAGAGGTGGAACGTCACATTGTAGCAGCCCAAGTAGCTCGCCGTGATCGTATAGTGGTTAGTACTCTGCGTTGTGGCCGCAGCAACCTCGGTTCGCACGGCATTGCGGTGAGGCAATGTCACGGCAGTTGGGCAGATATTTTAGAATTTCCATTAATACATTGGCAATCTCTGTGGAGGACTGAAACAATTCGATATGTCCTGTTACTGTTATGAACCTTTTGTTTCTTTAATGCTTTTTGCACACTTTTTCATCGGGTTACTGTAATGTATTTCAACCAAATCTAATTAAGAGCGCATTATGTGGTGACATTTGCAGTACATGAAACATTATAACACTGCCATTTACGTCAATAACCACTAGCTTGATTAAGATATATGTATTGCAGCGACAGTATTTCCCAGTTACAAATGGGAATAAAAACAACATCCGCGAGGGATTGAACCAACGACATTTAACTGATGTTGCCAATGGAGCGCGTTACAGAGAGCGCGAGGTCCTGCCTTTACAGTCACACGCTGATGATAATACAGATGTTTAAATAAACAGGCATATCTGTGGACTTGTGGTCTTTCTACATTGGGACTCATAGTCTAGTCCTAGGCTATTGTAGGCACTGGCGTATCTTTTAGTGGAATGAGAGGCATTCTGTAGTCGCGTGAAAGGACCTTTCAAGTCAATCTGATCTGTATTGTCCTGTGAAAAAAAGCGTTCTTAGACACAGTGAGGAGTTTTTGGGGATAATGGGAAAATCATTTCCAACTAAATGACAGGAATTTCTTAGTCCAATCATGAGGTGTGCTAGGCTTTTTTATACTGTGGCGGAAAGAGAGAGAGTATAACAGTCATTATAAATAAAGGGCCAAGGAAGTGACAGTTTATGGAAGGAACAATTTGTACATAGTTTTAGAATGTGGTCAGGAGGAGGACAATGTGCTTACACATATGAAACATTAGAAGGTAGACATTATGGAAGCACATATATTTCTTTATTTTTATTGTATTTGGGGAGAGGGGGTTAATATAGCACGTCCAATGTGGAAAAGTGCTTTCCATAGCACCTTGCAGGTGGGCGACATCCTGAGCTGTGCAGTAGCCACCCATGCCCCAGACGTCAAAGAGAACAAGAAGTTACACATGTTGGAAGTGAGGGTGAGACATTGAGGAGATATGATCCCCGTATGAAGCAGAGAGAAGGAGGAGGCGTGAACGTGCATCCATGTATGCAGGCGAGAAGGGAAGGAGCATTGGTCATGCATCCCTGCATGAGGGTGAGACAGGGAGGAGATATGATCCCCGTATGAAGCCGAGAGAAGGAGGAGGCGTGATTGTGCATCCATGTATGCGGGCGAGACAGGAAGGAGCGTTGGTCATGCATCCCTGCATGAGGGTGAGACAGGGAGGAGATATGATCCCCGTATGAAGCCGAGAGAAGGAGGAGGCGTGAACGTGCATCCATGTATGCAGGCGAGAAGGGAAGGAGCATTGGTCATGGATCCCTGCATGAGGGTGAGACAGGGAGGAGATATGATCCCCGTATGAAGCCGAGAGAAGGAGGAGGCGTGAACGTGCATCCATGTATGCGGGCGAGGCAGGAAGGAGCATTGGTCATGCATCCCTGCATGAGGGTGAGACAGGGAGGAGATATGATCCCTTTATGAAGCCGAGAGAAGGAGGAGGCGTGAATGTGCATCCATGTATGCGGCGAGACGGGAAGGAGCATTGGTCATGCATCCCTTCCTGAGGGTGAGACAGGGAGGAGATAAAATCCCTGTATGAAGCCGAGAGAACGAGGAGACATGAACGTGCATCCATGTATGCGGGCGAGAAGGGAAGGAGCATTGGTCATGCATCCCTGCATGAGGGTGAGACAGGGAGGAGATAAAATCCCTGTATGAAGCCAAGAGAACGAGGCGGCATGAACATGCATCCTTGTATGCAGGTGTGACATGGAGTCATCATGAACATGCATCCCTTTATAAGGACATAACATGGAGGACGCATGAACATGAATGCCTGAATTTTATGGTGGTGGCCTTCGGGTGATTTGGCACGTGCAATTGGTGAAGAGCACTTCTCCTGCGCAAAAAAATAAATGTACTATTAGCACCCCGGAGGGAGCCTCTGCACTTCTTATAGGGAGAAAACTCTGCAATGGAAGGGGACAGGGTCAATAACAGCTGTAAACTCTCACAAGACCATCACTGCTCTCACACTTTCCTGTTCTCAGGCTGGCGGGCCATTATCGGCCCTGGCTGCCACACCATTGCCAGGTTTTTGTAACTATATTATTTCTAATTGGCTCCACTTTGATGACTTTCATTTGGATTCTGACTTGATTATTGAGATCTTAAATAAGTGACTGGGGATCAGGTGTCCACTTATTCTCATGGATAACATCACAACCAACCTTTAATTCAAACATGAGTCATGACATCACAGATGGAGTACAGCTTATGATAGAGGTGTAACGTGAAATTGTAGCAGCCCAAGTAGCTCGCCGTGATCGTATAGTGGTTAGTACTCTGCGTTGTGGCCGCAGCAACCTCTGTTCGAATCCGAGTCACGTCACGGCAGTTGGGCAGATATTTTAGAATTTCCATTAATACATTGGCAATCTCTGTGGAGGACTGAAACAATTCGATATGTCCTGTTACTGTTATGAACCTTTTGTTTCTTTAATGCTCTTTGCACACTTTTTCATCGGGTGACTGTAATGTATTTCAACCAAATCTAATTAAGAGCTCATTATGTGGTGACATTTGCAGTACATGAAACATTACAACACTGCCATTTACGTCAATAACCACTAGCTTGATTAAGACATATGTATTGCAGCGACAGTATATCCCAGTTACAAATGGGAATAAAAACAACATCTGCGAGGGATTGAACGAACGACATTTAACTGATGTTGCCAATGGAGCGCGTTACAGAGAGTGCGAGGTCCCGCCTTTACAGTCACACGCTGATGATAATACAGATGTTTAAATAAACAGGCATATCTGTGGACTTGTGGTCTTTCTACATTGGGACTCATAGTCTAGTCCTAGGCTATTGTAGGCACTGGCGTATCTTTTAGTGGAATGAGAGGCATTCTGTAGTCGCGTGAAAGGACCTTTCAAGTCAATCTGATCTGTATTGTCCTGTGAAAAAAAGCGTTCTTAGACACAGTCAGGAGTTTTTGGGGATAATGGGAAAATCATTTCCAACTAAATGACAGGAATTTCTTAGTCCAATCATGAGGTGTGCTAGGCTTTTTTATACTGTGGCGGAAAGAGAGAGAGTATAACAGTCATTATAAATAAAGGGCCAAGGAAGTGACAGTTTATGGAAGGAACAATTTGCACATAGTTTTAGAATGTGGTCAGGAGGAGGACAATGTGCTTACACATATGAAACATTAGAAGGTAGACATTATGGAAGCACATATATTTCTTTATTTTTATTGTATTTGGCAGAGGGGGTTAATATAGCACGTCCAATGTGGAAAAGTGCTTTCCATAGCACCTTGCAGGTGGGCGACATCTAGAGCTGTGCAGTAGCCACCCATGCCCCAGACGTCAAAGAGAACAAGAAGTTACACATATTGGAAGATAGGGTGAGACATTGAGGAGATATGATCCCCGTATGAAGCCGAGAGAAGGAGGAGGCGTGAACGTGCATCCATGTATGCAGGCGAGAAGGGAAGGAGCATTGGTCATGCATCCCTGCATGAGGGTGAGACAGGGAGGAGATATGATCCCCGTATGAAGCCGAGAGAAGGAGGAGGCGTGAACGTGCATCCATGTATGCGTGCGAGACAGGAAGGAGCATTGGTCATGCATCCCTGCATGAGGGTGAGACAGGGAGGAGATATGATCCCCGTATGAAGCCAAGAGAAGGAGGAGGCGTGAACGTGCATCCATGTATGCAGGCTAGAAGGGAAGGAGCATTGGTCATGCATCCCTGCATGAGGGTGAGACAGGGAGGAGATATGATCCCCGTATGAAGCCGAGAGAAGGAGGAGGCGTGAACGTGCATCCATGTATGCGGGCGAGACAGGAAGGAGCATTGGTCATGCATCCCTGCATGAGGGTGAGACAGGGAGGAGATATGAATCCCGTATGAAGCCGAGAGAACGAGGAGGCGTGAACGTGCATCCATGTATGCGGGCGAGAAGGGAAGGAGCATTGGTCATGCATCCCTTCCTGAGGGTGGGACAGGGAGGAGATATGATCCCCGTATGAAGCCGAGAGAACGAGGAGACATGAACGTGCATCCATGTATGCGGGCGAGAAGGGAAGGAGCATTGGTCATGCATCCCTGCATGAGGGTGAGACAGGGAGGAGATAAAATCCCTGTATGAAGCCAAGAGAACGAGGCGGCATGAACATGCATCCTTGTATGCAGGTGTGACATGGAGTCATCATGAACATGCATCCCTTTATAAGGACATAACATGGAGGACGCATGAACATGAATGCCTGAATTTTGTGGTGGTGGCCTTCGGGTGATTTGGCACGTGCAATTGGTGAAGAGCACTTCTCCTGCGCAAAAAAATAAATGTACTATTAGCACCCCGGAGGGAGCCTCTGCACTTCTTATAGGGAGAAAACTCTGCAATGGAAGGGGACAGGGTCAATAACAGCTGTAAACTCTCACAAGACCATCACTGCTCTCACACTTTCCTGCTCTCAGGCTGGCGGGCCATTATCGGCCCTGGCTGCCGCACCATTGCCAGGTTTGTGTAACTATATTATTTCTAATTGGCTCCACTTTGATGACTTTCATTTGGATTCTGACTTGATTATTGAGATCTTAAATAAGTGACTGGGGATCAGGTGTCCACTTATTCTCATGGATAACATCACAACCAACCTTTAATTCAAACATGAGTCATGACATCACAGATGGAGTAGAGCTTATGATAGAGGTGGAACGTCACATTGTAGCAGCCCAAGTAGCTCGCCGTGATCGTATAGTGGTTAGTACTCTGCGTTGTGGCCGCAGCAACCTCGGTTCGCACGGCATTGCGGTGAGGCAATGTCACGGCAGTTGGGCAGATATTTTAGAATTTCCATTAATACATTGGCAATCTCTGTGGAGGACTGAAACAATTCGATATGTCCTGTTACTGTTATGAACCTTTTGTTTCTTTAATGCTTTTTGCACACTTTTTAATCGGGTTACTGTAATGTATTTCAACCAAATCTAATTAAGAGCGCATTATGTGGTGACATTTGCAGTACATGAAACATTATAACACTGCCATTTACGTCAATAACCACTAGCTTGATTAAGACATATGTATTGCAGCGACAGTATTTCCCAGTTACAAATGGGAATAAAAACAACATCCGCGAGGGATTGAACCAACGACATTTAACTGATGTTGCCAATGGAGCGCGTTACAGAGAGCGCAAGGTCCCGCCTTTACAGTCACACGCTGATGATAATACAGATGTTTAAATAAACAGGCATATCTGTGGACTTGTGGTCTTTCTACATTGGGACTCATAGTCTAGTCCTAGGCTATTGTAGGCACTGGCGTATCTTTTGGTGGAATGAGAGGCATTCTGTAGTCGCGTGAAAGGACCTTTCAAGTCAATCTGATCTGTATTGTCCTGTGAAAAAAAGCGTTCTTAGACACAGTGAGGAGTTTTTGGGGATAATGGGAAAATCATTTCCAACTAAATGACAGGAATTTCTTAGTCCAATCATGAGGTGTGCTAGGCTTTTTTATACTGTGGCGCAAAGAGAGAGAGTATAACAGTCATTATAAATAAAGGGCCAAGGAAGTGACAGTTTATGGAAGGAACAATTTGCACATAGTTTTAGAATGTGGTCAGGGGGAGGACAATGTGCTTACACATATGAAACATTAGAAGGTAGACATTATGGAAGCACATATATTTCTTTATTTTTATTGTATTTGGCAGAGGGGGTTAATATAGCACGTCCAATGTGGAAAAGTGCTTTCCATAGCACCTTGCAGGTGGGCGACATCTAGAGCTGTGCAGTAGCCACCCATGCCCCAGACGTCAAAGAGAACAAAAAGTGACACATTTTGGAAGTGAGGGTGAGACATTGAGGAGATATGATCCCGTATGAAGCCGAGAGAAGGAGGAGGCGTGAACGTGCATCCATGTATGCAGGCGAGAAGGGAAGGAGCATTGGTCATGCATCCCTGCATGAGGGTGAGACAGGGAGGAGATATGATCCCCATATGAAGCCGAGAGAAGGAGGAGGCGTGAACGTGCATCCATGTATGCGGGCGAGACAGGAAGGAGCATTGGTCATGCATCCCTGCATGAGGGTGAGACAGGGAGGAGATATGATCCCCGTATGAAGCCAAGAGAAGGAGGAGGCGTGAACGTGCATCCATGTATGCAGGCGACAAGGGAAGGAGCATTGGTCATGCATCCCTGCATGAGGGTGAGACAGGGAGGAGATATGATCCCCGTATGAAGCCGAGAGAAGGAGGAGGCGTGAACGTGCATCCATGTATGCGGGCGAGAAGGGAAGGAGCATTGGTCATGCATCCCTGCATGAGGGTGAGACAGGGAGGAGATAAAATCCCTGTATGAAGCCAAGAGAACGAGGCGGCATGAACATGCATCCTTGTATGCAGGTGTGACATGGAGTCATCATGAACATGCATCCCTTTATAAGGACATAACATGGAGGACGCATGAACATGAATGCCTGAATTTTATGGTGGTGGCCTTCGGGTGATTTGGCACGTGCAATTGGTGAAGAGCACTTCTCCTGCGCAAAAAAATAAATGTACTATTAGCACCCCGGAGGGAGCCTCTGCACTTCTTATAGGGAGAAAACTCTGCAATGGAAGGGGACAGGGTCAATAACAGCTGTAAACTCTCACAAGACCATCACTGCTCTCACACTTTCCTGCTCTCAGGCTGGCGGGCCATTATCGGCCCTGGCTGCCACACCATTGCCAGGTTTGTGTAACTATATTATTTCTAATTGGCTCCACTTTGATGACTTTCATTTGGATTCTGACTTGATTATTGAGATCTTAAATAAGTGACTGGGGACCAGGTGTCCACTTATTCTCACGGATAACATCACAACCAACCTTTAATTCAAACATGAGTCATGACATCACAGATGGAGTACAGCTTATGATAGAGTTGGAACGTCACATTGTAGCAGCCCAAGTAGCTCGCCGTGATCGTATAGTGGTTAGTACTCTGATTTGTGGCCGCAGCAACCTCGGTTCGCACAGCATTGCGGTGAGGCAATGTCACGGCAGTTGGGCAGATATTTTAGAATTTCCATTAATACATTGGCAATCTCTGTGGAGGACTGAAACAATTCGATATGTCCTGTTACTGTTATGAACCTTTTGTTTCTTTAATGCTCTTTGCACACTTTTTCATCGGGTGACTGTAATGTATTTCAACCAAATCTAATTAAGAGCGCATTATGTGGTGACTTTTGCAGTACATGAAACATTATAACACTGCCATTTACGTCAATAACCACTAGCTTGATTAAGACATATGTATTGCAGCGACAGTATTTCCCAGTTACAAATTGGAATAAAAACAACATCCGCGAGGGATTGAACCAACGACATTTAACTGATGTTGCCAATGGAGCGCGTTACAGAGAGCGCGAGGTCCCGCCTTTACAGTCACACGCTGAAGATAATACAGATGTTTAAATAAACAGGCATATCTGTGGACTTGTGGTCTTTCTACATTGGGACTCATAGTCTAGTCCTAGGCTATTGTAGGCACTGGCGTATCTTTTAGTGGAATGAGAGGCATTCTGTAGTCGCGTGAAAGGACCTTTCAAGTCAATCTGATCTGTACTGTCCTGTGAAAAAAAGCGTTCTTAGACACAGTCAGGAGTTTTTGGGGATAATGGGAAAATCATTTCCAACTAAATGACAGGAATTTCTTAGTCCAATCATGAGGTGTGCTAGGCTTTTTTATACTGTGGCGGAAAGAGAGAGAGTATAACAGTCATTATAAATAAAGGGCCAAGGAAGTGACAGTTTATGGAAGGAACAATTTGCACATAGTTTTAGAATGTGGTCAGGAGGAGGACAATGTGCTTACACATATGAAACATTAGAAGGTAGACATTATGGAAGCACATATATTTCTTTATTTTTATTGTATTTGGCAGAGGGGGTTAAAATAGCACGTCCAATGTGGAAAAGTGCTTTCCATAGCACCTTGCAGGTGGGCGACATCTAGAGCTGTGCAGTATCCACCCATGCCCCAGACGTCAAAGAGAACAAGAAGTTACACATATTGGAAGTGAGGGTGAGACATTGAGGAGATATGATCCCTGTATGAAGCCGAGAGAAGGAGGAGGCGTGAACGTGCATCCATGTATGCAGGCGAGAAGGGAAGGAGCATTGGTCATGCATCCCTGCATGAGGGTGAGACAGGGAGGAGATATGATCCCCGTATGAAGCCGAGAGAAGGAGGAGGCGTGAACGTGCATCCATGTATGCGTGCGAGACAGGAAGGAGCATTGGTCATGCATCCCTGCATGAGGGTGAGACAGGGAGGAGATATGATCCCCGTATGAAGCCAAGAGAAGGAGGAGGCGTGAACGTGCATCCATGTATGCAGGCGAGAAGGGAAGGAGCATTGGTCATGCATCCCTGCATGAGGGTGAGACAGGGAGGAGATATGATCCCCGTATGAAGCCGAGAGAAGGAGGAGGCGTGAACGTGCATCCATGTATGCGGGCGAGACAGGAAGGAGCATTGGTCATGCATCCCTGCATGAGGGTGAGACAGGGAGGAGATATGATCCCCGTATGAAGCCGAGAGAACGAGGAGGGGTGAACGGGCATCCATGTATGCGGGCGAGAAGGGAAGGAGCATTGGTCATGCATCCCTTCCTGAGGGTGGGACAGGGAGGAGATATGATCCCCGTATGAAGCCGAGAGAACGAGGAGACATGAACGTGCATCCATGTATGCGGGCGAGAAGGGAAGGAGCATTGGTCATGCATCCCTGCATGAGGGTGAGACAGGGAGGAGATAAAATCCCTGTATGAAGCCAAGAGAACGAGGCGGCATGAACATGCATCCTTGTATGCAGGTGTGACATGGAGTCATCATGAACATGCATCCCTTTATAAGGACATAACATGGAGGACGCATGAACATGAATGCCTGAATTTTATGGTGGTGGCCTTCGGGTGATTTGGCACGTGCAATTGGTGAAGAGCACTTCTCCTCCGCAAAAAAATAAATGTACTATTAGCACCCCGGAGGGAGCCTCTGCACTTCTTATAGGGAGAAAACTCTGCAATGGAAGGGGACAGGGTCAATAACAGCTGTAAACTCTCACAAGACCATCACTGCTCTCACACTTTCCTGCTCTCAGGCTGGCGGGCCATTATCGGCCCTGGCTGCCGCACCATTGCCAGGTTTGTGTAACTATATTATTTCTAATTGGCTCCACTTTGATGACTTTCATTTGGATTCTGACTTGATTATTGAGATCTTAAATAAGTGACTGGGGATCAGGTGTCCACTTATTCTCATTGATAACATCACAACCAACCTTTAATTCAAACATGAGTCATGACATCACAGATGGAATAGAGCTTATGATAGAGGTGGAACGTCACATTGTAGCAGCCCAAGTAGCTCGCCGTGATCGTATAGTGGTTAGTACTCTGCGTTGTGGCCGCAGCAACCTCGGTTCGCACGGCATTGCGGTGAGGCAATGTCACGGCAGTTGGGCAGATATTTTAGAATTTCCATTAATACATTGGCAATCTCTGTGGAGGACTGAAACAATTCGATATGTCCTGTTACTGTTATGAACCTTTTGTTTCTTTAATGCTTTTTGCACACTTTTTAATCGGGTTACTGTAATGTATTTCAACCAAATCTAATTAAGAGCGCATTATGTGGTGACATTTGCAGTACATGAAACATTATAACACTGCCATTTACGTCAATAACCACTAGCTTGATTAAGACATATGTATTGCAGCGACAGTATTTCCCAGTTACAAATGGGAATAAAAACAACATCCGCGAGGGATTGAACCAACGACATTTAACTGATGTTGCCAATGGAGCGCGTTACAGAGAGCGCAAGGTCCCGCCTTTACAGTCACACGCTGATGATAATACAGATGTTTAAATAAACAGGCATATCTGTGGACTTGTGGTCTTTCTACATTGGGACTCATAGTCTAGTCCTAGGCTATTGTAGGCACTGGCGTATCTTTTAGTGGAATGAGAGGCATTCTGTAGTCGCGTGAAAGGACCTTTCCAGTCAATCTGATCTGTATTGTCCTGTGAAAAAAAGCGTTCTTAGACACAGTGAGGAGTTTTTGGGGATAATGGGAAAATCATTTCCAACTAAATGACAGGAATTTCTTAGTCCAATCATGAGGTGTGCTAGGCTTTTGTATACTGTGGCGGAAAGAGAGAGAGTATAACAGTCATTATAAATAAAGGGCCAAGGAAGTGACAGTTTATGGAAGGAACAATTTGCACATAGTTTTAGAATGTGGTCAGGAGGAGGACAATGTGCTTACACATATGAAACATTAGAAGGTAGACATTATGGAAGCACATATATTTCTTTATTTTTATTGTATTTGGGGAGAGGGGGTTAATATAGCACGTCCAATGTGGAAAAGTGCTTTCCATAGCACCTTGCAGGTGGGCGACATCCTGAGCTGTGCAGTAGCCACCCATGCCCCAGACGTCAAAGAGAACAAGAAGTTACACATGTTGGAAGTGAGGGTGAGACATTGAGGAGATATGATCCCCGTATGAAGCAGAGAGAAGGAGGAGGCGTGAACGTGCATCCATGTATGCAGGCGAGAAGGGAAGGAGCATTGGTCATGCATCCCTGCATGAGGGTGAGACAGGGAGGAGATATGATCCCCGTATGAAGCCGAGAGAAGGAGGAGGCGTGAACGTGCATCCATGTATGCAGGCGAGAAGGGAAGGAGCATTGGTCATGCATCCCTGCATGAGGGTGAGACAGGGAGGAGATATGATCCCCGTATGAAGCCGAGAGAAGGAGGAGGCGTGAACGTGCATCCATGTATGCGGGCGAGGCAGGAAGGAGCATTGGTCATGCATCCCTGCATGAGGGTGAGACAAGGAGGAGATATGATCCCCGTATGAAGCCGAGAGAAGGAGGAGGCGTGAATGTGCATCCATGTATGCGGCGAGACGGGAAGGAGCATTGGTCATGCATCCCTTCCTGAGGGTGGGACAGGGAGGAGATAAAATCCCCGTATGAAGCCGAGAGAACGAGGAGACATGAACGTGCATCCATGTATGCGGGCGAGAAGGGAAGGAGCATTGGTCATGCATCCCTGCATGAGGGTGAGACAGGGAGGAGATAAAATCCCTGTATGAAGCCAAGAGAACGAGGCGGCATGAACATGCATCCTTGTATGCAGGTGTGACATGGAGTCATCATGAACATGCATCCCTTTATAAGGACATAACATGGAGGACGCATGAACATGAATGCCTGAATTTTATGGTGGTGGCCTTCGGGTGATTTGGCACGTGCAATTGGTGAAGAGCACTTCTCCTGCGCAAAAAAATAAATGTACTATTAGCACCCCGGAGGGAGCCTCTGCACTTCTTATAGGGAGAAAACTCTGCAATGGAAGGGGACAGGGTCAATAACAGCTGTAAACTCTCACAAGACCATCACTGCTCTCACACTTTCCTGCTCTCAGGCTGGCGGGCCATTATCGGCCCTGGCTGCCACACCATTGCCACGTTTTTGTAACTATATTATTTCTAATTGGCTCCACTTTGATGACTTTCATTTGGATTCTGACTTGATTATTGAGATCTTAAATAAGTGACTGGGGATCAGGTGTCCACTTATTCTCATGGATAACATCACAACCAACCTTTAATTCAAACATGAGTCATGACATCACAGATGGAGTACAGCTTATGATAGAGGTGGAACGTCACATTGTAGCAGCCCAAGTAGCTCGCCGTGATCGTATAGTGGTTAGTACTCTGCGTTGTGGCCGCAGCAACCTCGGTTCGCACGGCATTGCGGTGAGGCAATGTCACGGCAGTTGGGCAGATATTTTAGAATTTCCATTAATACATTGGCAATCTCTGTGGAGGACTGAAACAATTCGATATGTCCTGTTACTGTTATGAACCTTTTGTTTCTTTAATGCTCTTTGCACACTTTTTCATCGGGTGACTGTAATGTATTTCAACCAAATCTAATTAAGAGCGCATTATGTGGTGACATTTGCAGTACATGAAACATTGTAACACTGCCATTTATGTCAGTAACCACTAGCTTGATTAAGACATATGTATTGCAGCGACAGTATTTCCCAGTTACAAATGGGAATAAAAACAACATCCGCGAGGGATTGAACCAACGACATTTAACTGATGTTGCCAATGGAGCGCGTTACAGAGAGCGCGAGGTCCCGCCTTTACAGTCTCACGCTGATGATAATACAGATGTTTAAATAAACAGGCATATCTGTGGACTTGTGGTCTTTCTACATTGGGACTCATAGTCTAGTCCTAGGCTATTGTAGGCACTGGCATATCTTTTAGTGGAATGAGAGGCATTCTGTAGTCGCGTGAAAGGACCTTTCAAGTCAATCTGATCTGTATTGTCCTGTGAAAAAAAGCGTTCTTAGACACAGTCAGGAGTTTTTGGGGATAATGGGAAAATCATTTCCAACTAAATGACAGGAATTTCTTAGTCCAATCATGAGGTGTGCTAGGCTTTTTTATACTGTGGCGGAAAGAGAGAGAGTATAACAGTCATTATAAATAAAGGGCCAAGGAAGTGACAGTTTATGGAAGGAACAATTTGCACATAGTTTTAGAATGTGGTCAGGAGGAGGACAATGTGCTTACACATATGAAACATTAGAAGGTAGACATTATGGAAGCACATATATTTCTTTATTTTTATTGTATTTGGGGAGAGGGGGTTAATATAGCACGTCCAATGTGGAAAAGTGCTTTCCATAGCACCTTGCAGGTGGGCGACATCTAGAGCTGTGCAGTAGCCACCCATGCCCCAGACGTCAAAGAGAACAAGAAGTTACACATGTTGGAAGTGAGGGTGAGACATTGAGGAGATATGATCCCCGTATGAAGCCGAGAGAAGGAGGAGGCGTGAACGTGCATCCATGTATGCAGGCGAGAAGGGAAGGAGCATTGGTCATGCATCCCTGAATGAGGGTGAGACAGGGAGGAGATATGATCCCCGTATGAAGCCGAGAGAAGGAGGAGGCGTGAACGTGCATCCATGTATGCGGGCGAGACAGGAAGGAGCGTTGGTCAAGCATCCCTGCATGAGGGTGAGACAGGGACGAGATATGATCCCCGTATGAAGCCGAGAGAAGGAGGAGGCGTGAACGTGCATCCATGTATGCAGGCGAGAAGGGAAGGAGCATTGGTCATGCATCCCTGCATGAGGGTGAGACAGGGAGGAGATATGATCCCCGTATGACGCCGAGAGAAGGAGGAGGCGTGAACGTGCATCCATGTATGCGGGCGAGACGGGAAGGAGCATTGGTCATGCATCCCTTCCTGAGGGTGAGACAGGGTGGAGATAAAATCCCCGTATGACGCCGAGAGAACGAGGAGACATGAACATGCATCCATGTATGCGGGCGAGAAGGGAAAGAGCATTGGTCATGCATCCCTGCATGAGGGTGAGACAGGGAGGAGATAAAATCCCTGTATGAAGCCAAGAGAACGAGGTGGCATGAACATGCATCCTTGTATGCAGGTGTGACATGGAGTCATCATGAACATGCATCCCTTTATAAGGACATAACATGGATGACGCATGAACATGAATGCCTGAATTTTATGGTGGTGGCCTTCGGGTGATTTGGCACGTGCAATTGGTGAAGAGCACTTCTCCTGCGCAAAAAAATAAATGTACTATTAGCACCCCGGAGGGAGCCTCTGCACTTCTTATAGGGAGAAAACTCTGCAATGGAAGGGGACAGGGTCAATAACAGCTGTAAACTCTCACAAGACCATCACTGCTCTCACACTTTCCTGCTCTCAGGCTGGCGGGCCATTATCGGCCCTGGCTGCCGCACCATTGCCAGGTTTGTGTAACTATATTATTTCTAATTGGCTCCACTTTGATGACTTTCATTTGGATTCTGACTTGATTATTGAGATCTTAAATAAGTGACTGGGGATCAGGTGTCCACTTATTCTCATGGATAACATCACAACCAACCTTTAATTCAAACATGAGTCATGACATCACAGATGGAGTACAGCTTATGATAGAGGTGGAACGTCACATTGTAGCAGCCCAAGTAGCTCTCCGTGATCGTATAGTGGTTAGTAGTCTGCGTTGTGGCCACAGCAACCTCGGTTCGAATCCGAGTCACGGCATTGCGGTGAGGCAGTTGGGCATATATTTTAGAATTTCCATTAATACATTGGCAATCTCTGTGGAGGACTGAAACAATTCGATATGTCCTGTTACTGTTATGAACCTTTTGTTTCTTTAATGCTCTTTGCACACTTTTTCATCGGGTGACTGTAATGTATTTCAACCAAATCTAATTAAGAGCTCATTATGTGGTGACATTTGCAGTACATGAAACATTACAACACTGCCATTTACGTCAATAACCACTAGCTTGATTAAGACATATGTATTGCAGCAACAGTATTTCCCAGTTACAAATGGGAATAAAAACAACATCCGCGAGGGATTGAACCAACGACATTTAACTGATGTTGCCAATGGAGCGCGTTACAGAGAGCGCGAGGTCCCGCCTTTACAGTCACACGCTGATGATAATACAGATGTTTAAATAAACAGGCATATCTGTGGACGTGTGGTCTTTCTACATTGGGACTCATAGTCTAGTCCTAGGCTATTGTAGGCACTGGCGTATCTTTTAGTGGAATGAGAGGCATTCTGTAGTCGCGTGAAAGGACCTTTCAAGTCAATCTGATCTGTATTGTCCTGTGAAAAAAAGCGTTCTTAGACACAGTGAGGAGTTTTTGGGGATAATGGGAAAATCATTTCCAACTAAATGACAGGAATTTCTTAGTCCAATCATGAGGTGTGCTAGGCTTTTTTATACTGTGGCGGAAAGAGAGAGAGTATAACAGTCATTATAAATAAAGGGCCAAGGAAGTGACAGTTTATGGAAGGAACAATTTGCACATAGTTTTAGAATGTGGTCAGGAGGAGGACAATGTGCTTACACATATGAAACATTAGAAGGTAGACATTATGGAAGCACATATATTTCTTTATTTTTATTGTATTTGGCAGAGGGGGTTAATATAGCACGTCCAATGTGGAAAAGTGCTTTCCATAGCACCTTGCAGGTGGGCGACATCTAGAGCTGTGCAGTAGCCACCCATGCCCCAGACGTCAAAGAGAACAAGAAGTTACACATGTTGGAAGTGAGGGTGAGACATTGAGGAGATATGATCCCCGTATGAAGCCGAGAGAAGGAGGAGGCGTGAACGTGCATCCATGTATGCAGGCGAGAAGGGAAGGAGCATTGGTCATGCATCCCTGCATGAGGGTGAGACAGGGAGGAGATATGATCCCCGTATGAAGCCAAGAGAATGAGGAGGCGTGAATGTGCATCCATGTAAGCGGGCGAGACGGGAAGGAGCATTGGTCATGCATCCCTTCCTGAGGGTGAGACAGGGTGGAGATAAAATCCCCGTATGAAGCCGAGAGAACGAGGAGACATGAACGTGCATCCATGTATGCGGGCGAGAAGGGAAGGAGCATTGGTCATGCATCCCTGCATGAGGGTGAGACAGGGAGGAGATAAAATCCCTGTATGAAGCCAAGAGAACGAGGCGGCATGAACATGCATCCTTGTATGCAGGTGTGACATGGAGTCATCATGAACATGCATCCCTTTATAAGGACATAACATGGAGGACGCATGAACATGAATGCCTGAATTTTATGGTGGTGGCCTTCGGGTGATTTGGCACGTGCAATTGGTGAAGAGCACTTCTCCTGCGCAAAAAAATAAATTTACTATTAGCACCCCGGAGGGAGCCTCTGAACTTCTTATAGGCAGAAAACTCTGCAATGGAAGGGGACAGGGTCAATAACAGCTGTAAACTCTCACAAGACCATCACTGCTCTCACACTTTCCTGCTCTCAGGCTGGCGGGCCATTATCGGCCCTGGCTGCCGCACCATTGCCAGGTTTGTGTAACTATATTATTTCTAATTGGCTCCGCTTTGATGACTTTCATTTGGATTCTGACTTGATTATTGAGATCTTAAATAAGTGACTGGGGATCAGGTGTCCACTTATTCTCATGGATAACATCACAACCAACCTTTAATTCAAACATGAGTCATGACATCACAGATGGAGTAGAGCTTATGATAGAGGTGGAACGTCACATTGTAGCAGCCCAAGTAGCTCGCCGTGATCGTATAGTGGTTAGTACTCTGCGTTGTGGCCGCAGCAACCTCGGTTCGCACGGCATTGCGGTGAGGCAATGTCACGGCAGTTGGGCAGATATTTTAGAATTTCCATTAATACATTGGCAATCTCTGTGGAGGACTGAAACAATTCGATATGTCCTGTTACTGTTATGAACCTTTTGTTTCTTTAATGCTTTTTGCACACTTTTTAATCGGGTTACTGTAATGTATTTCAACCAAATCTAATTAAGAGCGCATTATGTGGTGACATTTGCAGTACATGAAACATTATAACACTGCCATTTACGTCAATAACCACTAGCTTGATTAAGACATATGTATTGCAGCGACAGTATTTCCCAGTTACAAATGGGTATAAAAACAACATCCGCGAGGGATTGAACCAACGACATTTAGCTGATGTTGCCAATGGAGCGCGTTACAGAGAGCGCAAGGTCCCGCCTTTACAGTCACACGCTGATGATAATACAGATGTTTAAATAAAAAGGCATATCTGTGGACTTGTGGTCTTTCTACATTGGGACTCATAGTCTAGTCCTAGGCTATTGTAGGCACTGGCGTATCTTTTAGTGGAATGAGAGGCATTCTGTAGTCGCGTGAAAGGACCTTTCCAGTCAATCTGATCTGTATTGTCCTGTGAAAAAAAGCGTTCTTAGACACAGTGAGGAGTTTTTGGGGATAATGGGAAAATCATTTCCAACTAAATGACAGGAATTTCTTAGTCCAATCATGAGGTGTGCTAGGCTTTTTTATACTGTGGCGGAAAGAGAGAGAGTATAACAGTCATTATAAATAAAGGGCCAAGGAAGTGACAGTTTATGGAAGGAACAATTTGCACATTGTTTTAGAATGTGGTCAGGAGGAGGACAATGTGCTTACACATATGAAACATTAGAAGGTAGACATTATGGAAGCACATATATTTCTTTATTTTTATTGTATTTGGGGAGAGGGGGTTAATATAGCACGTCCAATGTGGAAAAGTGCTTTCCATAGCACCTTGCAGGTGGGCGACATCCTGAGCTGTGCAGTAGCCACCCATGCCCCAGACGTCAAAGAGAACAAGAAGTTACACATGTTGGAAGTGAGGGTGAGACATTGAGGAGATATGATCCCCGTATGAAGCAGAGAGAAGGAGGAGGCGTGAACGTGCATCCATGTATGCAGGCGAGAAGGGAAGGAGCATTGGTCATGCATCCCTGCATGAGGGTGAGACAGGGAGGAGATATGATCCCCGTATGAAGCCGAGAGAAGGAGGAGGCGTGAACGTGCATCCATGTATGCGGGCGAGGCAGGAAGGAGCATTGGTCATGCATCCCTGCATGAGGGTGAGACAGGGAGGAGATATGATCCCCGTATGAAGCCGAGAGAAGGAGGAGGCGTGAATGTGCATCCATGTATGCGGCGAGACGGGAAGGAGCATTGGTCATGCATCCCTTCCTGAGGGTGAGACAGGGAGGAGATAAAATCCCCGTATGAAGCCGAGAGAACGAGGAGACATGAACGTGCATCCATGTATGCGGGCGAGAAGGGAAGGAGCATTGGTCATGCATCCCTGCATGAGGGTGAGACAGGGAGGAGATAAAATCCCTGTATGAAGCCAAGAGAACGAGGCGGCATGAACATGCATCCTTGTATGCAGGTGTGACATGGAGTCATCATGAACATGCATCCCTTTATAAGGACATAACATGGAGGACGCATGAACATGAATGCCTGAATTTTATGGTGGTGGCCTTCGGGTGATTTGGCACGTGCAATTGGTGAAGAGCACTTCTCCTGCGCAAAAAAATAAATGTACTATTAGCACCCCGGAGGGAGCCTCTGCACTTCTTATAGGGAGAAAACTCTGCAATGGAAGGGGACAGGGTCAATAACAGCTGTAAACTCTCACAAGACCATCACTGCTCTCACACTTTCCTGCTCTCAGGCTGGCGGGCCATTATCGGCCCTGGCTGCCACACCATTGCCAGGTTTGTGTAACTATATTATTTCTAATTGGCTCCACTTTGATGACTTTCATTTGGATTCTGACTTGATTATTGAGATCTTAAATAAGTGACTGGGGACCAGGTGTCCACTTATTCTCATGGATAACATCACAACCAACCTTTAATTCAAACATGAGTCATGACATCACAGATGGAGTACAGTTTATGATAGAGTTGGAACGTCACATTGTAGCAGCCCAAGTAGCTCGCCGTGATCGTATAGTGGTTAGTACTCTGCGTTGTGGCCGCAGTAACCTCGGTTCGCACAGCATTGCGGTGAGGCAATGTCACGGCAGTTGGGCAGATATTTTAGAATTTCCATTAATACATTGGCAATCTCTGTGGAGGACTGAAACAATTCGATATGTCCTGTTACTGTTATGAACCTTTTGTTTCTTTAATGCTCTTTGCACACTTTTTCATCGGGTGACTGTAATGTATTTCAACCAAATCTAATTAAGAGCGCATTATGTGGTGACTTTTGCAGTACATGAAACATTATAACACTGCCATTTACGTCAATAACCACTAGCTTGATTAAGACATATGTATTGCAGCGACAGTATTTCCCAGTTACAAATGGGAATAAAAACAACATCCGCGAGGGATTGAACGAACGACATTTAACTGATGTTGCCAATGGAGCGCGTTACAGAGAGCGCGAGGTCCCGCCTTTACAGTCACACGCTGATGATAATACAGATGTTTAAATAAACAGGCATATCTGTGGACTTGTGGTCTTTCTACATTGGGACTCATAGTCTAGTCCTAGGCTATTGTAGGCACTGGCGTATCTTTTAGTGGAATGAGAGGCATTCTGTAGTCGCGTGAAAGGACCTTTCAAGTCAATCTGATCTGTATTGTCATGTGAAAAAAAACGTTCTTAGACACAGTGAGGAGTTTTTGGGGATAATGGGAAAATCATTTCCAACTAAATGACAGGAATTTCTTAGTCCAATCATGAGGTGTGCTAGGCTTTTTTATACTGTGGCGGAAAGAGAGAGAGTATAACAGTCATTATAAATAAAGGGCCAAGGAAGTGACAGTTTATGGAAGGAACAATTTGCACATAGTTTTAGAATGTGGTCAGGAGGAGGACAATGTGCTTACACATATGAAACATTAGAAGGTAGACATTATGGAAGCACATATATTTCTTTATTTTTATTGTATTTGGCAGAGGGGGTTAATATAGCACGTCCAATGTGGAAAAGTGCTTTCCATAGCACCTTGCAGGTGGGCGACATCTAGAGCTGTGCAGTAGCCACCCATGCCCCAGACGTCAAAGAGAACAAGAAGTTACACATATGGGAAGTGAGGGTGAGACATTGAGGAGATATGATCCCCGTATGAAGCCGAGAGAAGGAGGAGGCGTGAATGTGCATCCATGTATGCAGGCGAGAAGGGAAGGAGCATTGGTCATGCATCCCTGCATGAGGGTGAGACAGGGAGGAGATATGATCCCCGTATGAAGCCGAGAGAAGGAGGAGGCGTGAACGTGCATCCATGTATGCGGGCGAGACAGGAAGGAGCATTGGTCATGCATCCCTGCATGAGGGTGAGACAGGGAGGAGATATGATCCCCGTATGAAGCCAAGAGAAGGAGGAGGCGTGAACGTGCATCCATGTATGCAGGCGAGAAGGGAAGGAGCATTGGTCATGCATCCCTGCATGAGGGTGAGACAGGGAGGAGATATGATCCCCGTATGAAGCCGAGAGAAGGAGGAGGCGTGAACGTGCATCCATGTATGCGGGCGAGACAGGAAGGAGCATTGGTCATGCATCCCTGCATGAGGGTGAGACAGGGAGGAGATATGATCCCCGTATGAAGCCGAGAGAACGAGGAGGCGTGAACGTGCATCCATGTATGCGGGCGAGAAGGGAAGGAGCATTGGTCATGCATCCCTTCCTGAGGGTGGGACAGGGAGGAGATATGATCCCCGTATGAAGCCGAGAGAACGAGGAGACATGAACGTGCATCCATGTATGCGGGCGAGAAGGGAAGGAGCATTGGTCATGCATCCCTGCATGAGGGTGAGACAGGGAGGAGATAAAATCCCTGTATGAAGCCAAGAGAACGAGGCGGCATGAACATGCATCCTTGTATGCAGGTGTGACATGGAGTCATCATGAACATGCATCCCTTTATAAGGACATAACATGGAGGACGCATGAACATGAATGCCTGAATTTTGTGGTGGTGGCCTTCGGGTGATTTGGCACGTGCAATTGGTGAAGAGCACTTCTCCTGCGCAAAAAAATAAATGTACTATTAGCACCCCGGAGGGAGCCTCTGCACTTCTTATAGGGAGAAAACTCTGCAATGGAAGGGGACAGGGTCAATAACAGCTGTAAACTCTCACAAGACCATCACTGCTCTCACACTTTCCTGCTCTCAGGCTGGCGGGCCATTATCGGCCCTGGCTGCCACACCATTGCCAGGTTTGTGTAACTATATTATTTCTAATTGGCTCCACTTTGATGACTTTCATTTGGATTCTGACTTGATTATTGAGATCTTAAATAAGTGACTGGGGATCAGGTGTCCACTTATTCTCATGGATAACATCACAACCAACCTTTAATTCAAACATGAGTCATGACATCACAGATGGAGTACAGCTTATGATAGAGTTGGAACGTCACATTGTAGCAGCCCAAGTAGCTCGCCGTGATCGTATAGTGGTTAGTACTCTGCGTTGTGGCCGCAGCAACCTCGGTTCGCACAGCATTGCGGTGAGGCAATGTCACGGCAGTTGGGCAGATATTTTAGAATTTCCATTAATACATTGGCAATCTCTGTGGAGGACTGAAACAATTTGATATGTCCTGTTACTGTTATGAACCTTTTGTTTCTTTAATGCTCTTTGCACACTTTTTCATCGGGTGACTGTAATGTATTTCAACCAAATCTAATTAAGAGCGCATTATGTGGTGACATTTGCAGTACATGAAACATTGTAACACTGCCATTTACGTCAATAACCACTAGCTTGATTAAGACATATGTATTGCAGCGACAGTATTTCCCAGTTACAAATGGGAATAAAAACAACATCCTCGAGGGATTGAACCAACGACATTTAACTCATGTTGCCAATGGAGCGAGTTACAGAGAGCGCAAGGTCCCGCCTTTACAGTCACACGCTGATGATAATACAGATGTTTAAATAAACAGGCATATCTGTGGACTTGTGGTCTTTCTACATTGGGACTCATAGTCTAGTCCTAGGCTATTGTAGGCACTGGCGTATCTTTTAGTGGAATGAGAGGCATTCTGTAGTCGCGTGAAAGGACCTTTCAAGTCAATCTGATCTGTATTGTCCTGTGAAAAAAAGCGTTCTTAGACACAGTGAGGAGTTTTTGGGGATAATGGGAAAATCATTTCCAACTAAATGACAGGAATTTCTTAGTCCAATCATGAGGTGTGCTAGGCTTTTTTATACTGTGGCGGAAAGAGAGAGAGTATAACAGTCATTATAAATAAAGGGCCAAGGAAGTGACAGTTTATGGAAGGAACAATTTGCACATAGTTTTAGAATGTGGTCAGGAGGAGGACAATGTGCTTACACATATGAAACATTAGAAGGTAGACATTATGGAAGCACATATATTTCTTTATTTTTATTGTATTTGGGGAGAGGGGGTTAATATAGCACGTCCAATGTGGAAAAGTGCTTTCCATAGCACCTTGCAGGTGGGCGACATCTAGAGCTGTGCAGTAGCCACCCATGCCCCAGACGTCAAAGAGAACAAGAAGTTACACATGTTGGAAGTGAGGGTGAGACATTGAGGAGATATGATCCCCGTATGAAGCCGAGAGAAGGAGGAGGCGTGAACGTGCATCCATGTATGCAGGCGAGAAGGGAAGGAGCATTGGTCATGCATCCCTGCATGAGGGTGAGACAGGGAGGAGATATTATCCCCGTATGAAGCCGAGAGAAGGAGGAGGCGTGAACGTGCATCCATGTATGCGGGCGAGACAGGAAGGAGCGTTGGCCATGCATCCCTGCATGAGGGTGAGAGAGGGAGGAGATATGATCCCCGTATGAAGCCGAGAGAAGGAGGAGGCGTGAACGTGCATCCATGTATGCAGGCGAGAAGGGAAGGAGCATTGGTCATGCATCCCTGCATGAGGGTGAGACAGGGAGGAGATATGATCCCCGTATGAAGCCGAGAGAAGGAGGAGGCGTGAACGTGCATCCATGTATGCGGGCGAGACAGGAAGGAGCATTGGTCATGCATCCCTGCATGAGGGTGAGACAGGGAGGAGATATGATCCCCGTATGAAGCCGAGAGAAGGAGGAGGCATGAACGTGCATCCATGTATGCGGGCGAGACGGGAAGGAGCATTGGTCATGCATCCCTTCCTGAGGGTGAGACAGGGAGGAGATAAAATCCCTGTATGAAGCCAAGAGAACGAGGCGGCATGAACATGCATCCTTGTATGCAGGTGTGACATGGAGTCATCATGAACATGCATCCCTTTATAAGGACATAACATGGAGGACGCATGAACATGAATGCCTGAATTTTATGGTGGTGGCCTTCGGGTGATTTGCCACGTGCAATTGGCGAAGAGCACTTCTCCTGTGCAAAAAAATAAATTTACTATTAGCACCCCGGAGGGAGCCTCTGCACTTCTTATAGGGAGAAAACTCTGCAATGGAAGGGGACAGGGTCAATAACAGCTGTAAACTCTCACAAGACCATCACTGCTCTCACACTTTCCTGCTCTCAGGCTGGCGGGCCATTATCGGCCCTGGCTGCCGACCCATTGCCAGGTTTGTGTAACTATATTATTTCTAATTGGCTCCACTTTGATGACTTTCATTTGGATTCTGACTTGATTATTGAGATCTTAAATAAGTGACTGGGGATCAGGTGTCCACTTATTCTCATGGATAACATCACAACCAACCTTTAATTCAAACATGAGTCATGACATCACAGATGGAGTACAGCTTATGATAGAGGTGGAACGTCACATTGTAGCAGCCCAAGTAGCTCGCCGTGATCGTATAGTGGTTAGTACTCTGCGTTGTGGCCGCAGCAACCTCGGTTCGAATCCGAGTCACGGCATTGCGGTGAGGCAATGTCACGGCAGTTGGGCAGATATTTTAGAATTTCCATTAATACATTGGCAATCTCTGTGGAGGACTGAAACAATTCGATATGTCCTGTTACTGTTATGAACCTTTTGTTTCTTTAATGCTCTTTGCACACTTTTTCATCGGGTGACTGTAATGTATTTCAACCAAATCTAATTAAGAGCGCATTATGTGGTGACATTTGCAGTACATGAAACATTATAACACTGCCATTTACGTCAATAACCACTAGCTTGATTAAGACATATGTATTGCAGCGACAGTATTTCCCAGTTACAAATGGGAATAAAAACAACATCCGCGAGGGATTGAACCAACGACATTTAACTGATGTTGCCAATGGAGCGCGTTACAGAGAGCGCGAGGTCCCGCCTTTACAGTCACACGCTGATGTTAATACAGATGTTTAAATAAACAGGCATATCTGTGGACTTGTGGTCTTTCTACATTGGGACTCATAGTCTAGTCCTAGGCTATTGTAGGCAAAGGCGTATCTTTTAGTGGAATGAGAGGCATTCTGTAGTCGCGTGAAAGGACCTTTCAAGTCAATCTGATCTGTATTGTCCTGTGAAAAAAAGCGTTCTTAGACACAGTGAGGAGTTTTTGGGGATAATGGGAAAATCATTTCCAACTAAATGACAGGAATTTCTTAGTCCAATCATGAGGTGTGCTAGGCTTTTTTATACTGTGGCGGAAAGAGAGAGAGTATAACAGTCATTATAAATAAAGGGCCAAGGAAGTGACAGTTTATGGAAGGAACAATTTGCACATAGTTTTAGAATGTGGTCAGGAGGAGGACAATGTGCTTACACATATGAAACATTAGAAGGTAGACATTATGGAAGCACATATATTTCTTTATTTTTATTGTATTTGGGGAGAGGGGGTTAATATAGCACGTCCAATGTGCAAAAGTGCTTTCCATAGCACCTTGCAGGTGGGCGACATCTAGAGCTGTGCAGTAGCCACCTATGCCCCAGACGTGAAAGAGAACAAGAAGTTACACATGTTGGAAGTGAGGGTGAGACATTGAGGAGATATGATCCCCGTATGAAGCCGAGAGAAGGAGGAGGCGTGAACGTGCATCCATGTATGCAGGCGAGAAGGGAAGGAGCATTGGTCATGCATCCCTGCATGAGGGTGAGACAGGGAGGAGATATGATCCCCGTATGAAGCCGAGAGAAGGAGGAGGCGTGAACGTGCATCCATGTATGCGGGCGAGACAGGAAGGAGCATTGGTCATGCATCCCTGCATGAGGGTGAGACAGGGAGGAGATATGATCCCCGTATGAAGCCGAGAGAAGGAGCAGGCGTGAACGTGCATCCATGTATGCGGGCGAGACGGGAAGGAGCATTGGTCATGCATCCCTTCCTGAGGGTGAGACAGGGAGGAGATAAAATCCCCGTATGAAGCCGAGAGAACGAGAAGACATGAACGTGCATGCATGTATGCGGGCGAGAAGGGAAGGAGCATTGTTCATGCATCCCTGCATGAGGGTGAGACAGGGAGGAGATAAAATCCCTGTATGAAGCCAAGAGAACGAGGCGGCATGAACATGCATCCTTGTATGCAGGTGTGACATGGAGTCATCATGAACATGCATCCCTTTATAAGGACATAACATGGAGGACGCATGAACATGAATGCCTGAATTTTATGGTGGTGGCCTTCGGGTGATTTGGCACGTGCAATTGGCGAAGAGCACTTCTCCTGTGCAAAAAAATAAATGTACTATTAGCACCCCGGAGGGAGCCTCTGCACTTCTTATAGGGAGAAAACTCTGCAATGGAAGGGGACAGGGTCAATAACAGCTGTAAACTCTCACAAGACCATCACTGCTCTCACACTTTCCTGCTCTCAGGCTGGCGGGCCATTATCGGCCCTGGCTGCCGACCCATTGCCAGGTTTGTGTAACTATATTATTTCTAATTGGCTCCACTATGATGACTTTCATTTGGATTCTGACTTGATTATTGAGATCTTAAATAAGTGACTGGGGATCAGGTGTCCACTTATTCTCATGGATAACATCACAACCAACCTTTAATTCAAACATGAGTCATGACATCACAGATGGAGTACAGCTTATGACAGAGGTGGAACGTCACATCGTAGTAGCCCACTCGCGTGATCGTATAGTGGTTAGTACTCTGCGTTGTGGCCGCAGCAACCTCGGTTCGAATCCGAGTCACGGCATTGCGGTGAGGCAATGTCACGGCAGTTGGGCAGATATTTTAGAATTTCCATTAATACATTGGCAATCTCTGTGGAGGACTGAAACAATTCGATTTGTCCTGTTACTGTTATGAACCTTTTGTTTCTTTAATGCTCTTTGCACACTTTTTCATCGGGTGACTGTAATGTATTTCAACCAAATCTAATTAAGAGCGCATTATGTGGTGACATTTGCAGTACATAATAATTATAACACTGCCATTTACGTCAATAACCACTAGCTTGATTAAGACATATGTATTGCAGCGACAGTATTTCCCAGTTACAAATGGGAATAAAAACAACATCCGCGAGGGATTGAACCAACGACATTTAACTGATGTTGCCAATGGAGCGCGTTACAGAGAGCGCGAGGTCCCGCCTTTACAGTCACACGCTGATGATAATACAGATGTTTAAATAAACAGGCATATCTGTAGACTTGTGGTCTTTCTACATTGGGACTCATAGTCTAGTCCTAGGCTATTGTAAGCAAAGGCGTATCTTTTAGTGGAATGAGAGGCATTCTGTGGTCGCGTGAAAGGACCTTTCAAGTCAATCTGATCTGTATTGTCCTGTGAAAAAAAGCGTTCTTAGACACAGTGAGGAGTTTTTGGGGATAATGGGAAAATCATTTCCAACTAAATGACAGGAATTTCTTAGTCCAATCATGAGGTGTGCTAGGCTTTTTTATACTGTGGCGGAAAGAGAGAGAGTATAACAGTCATTATAAATAAAGGGCCAAGGAAGTGACAGTTTATGGAAGGAACAATTTGCACATAGTTTTAGAATGTGGTCAGGAGGAGGACAATGTGCTTACACATATGAAACATTAGAAGGTAGACATTATGGAAGCACATATATTTCTTTATTTTTATTGTATTTGGGGAGAGGGGGTTAATATAGCACGTCCAATGTGGAAAAGTGCTTTCCATAGCACCTTGCAGGTGGGCGACATCTAGAGCTGTGCAGTAGCCACCCATGCCCCAGACGTCAAAGAGAACAAGAAGTTACACATGTTGGAAGTGAGGGTGAGACATTGAGGAGATATGATCCCCGTATGAAGCCGAGAGAAGGAGGAGGCGTGAACGTGCATCCATGTATGCACGCGAGAAGGGAAGGAGCATTGGTCATGCATCCCTGCATGAGGGTGAGACAGGGAGGAGATATGATCCCCGTATGAAGCCGAGAGAAGGAGGAGGCGTGAACGTGCATCCATGTATGCGGGCGAGACAGGAAGGAGCATTGGTCATGCATCCCTGCATGAGCGTGAGACAGGGAGGAGATATGATCCCTGTATGAAGCCGAGAGAAGGAGGAGGCGTGAACGTGCATCCATGTATGCAGGCGAGAAGGGAAGGAGCATTGGTCATGCATCCCTGCATGAGGGTGAGACAGGGAGGAGATATGATTCCCGTATGAAGCCGAGAGAAGGAGGAGGCGTGAACGTGCATCCATGTATGCGGGCGAGACAGGAAGGAGCATTGGTCATGCATCCCTGCATGAGGGTGAGACAGGGAGGAGATATGATCCCCGTATGAAGCCGAGAGAAGGAGGAGGCGTGAACGTGCATCCATGTATGCGGGCGAGACAGGAAGGAGCATTGGTAATGCATCCCTTCCTGAGGGTGAGACAGGGTGGAGATAAAATCCCTGTATGAAGCCGAGAGAACGAGGAGACATGAACGTGCATCCATGTATGCGGGCGAGAAGGGAAGGAGCATTGGTCATGCATCCCTGCATGAGGGTGAGACAGGGAGGAGATAAAATCCCTGTATGAAGCCAAGAGAACGAGGCGCTATGAACATGCATCCTTGTATGCAGGTGTGACATGGAGTCATCATGAACATGCATCCCTTTATAAGGACATAACATGGAGGACGCATGAACATGAATGCCTGAATTTTATGGTGGTGGCCTTCGGGTGATTTGGCACGTGCAATTGGTGAAGAGCACTTCTCCTGCGCAAAAAAATAAATTTACTATTAGCACCCCGGAGGGAGCCTCTGCACTTCTTTTAGGGAGAAAACTCTGCAATGGAAGGGGACTTGGTCAATAACAGCTGTAAACTCTCACAAGACCATCACTGCTCTCACACTTTCCTGCTCTCAGGCTGGCGGGCCATTATCGGCCCTGGCTGCCGCACCATTGCCAGGTTTGTGTAACTATATTATTTCTAATTGGCTCCACTTTGATGACTTTCATTTGGATTCTGACTTGATTATTGAGATCTTAAATAAGTGACTGGGGATCAGGTGTCCACTTATTCTCATGGATAACATCACAACCAACCTTTAATTCAAACATGAGTCATGACATCACAGATGGAGTACAGCTTATGATAGAGGTGGAACGTCACATTGTAACAGCCAAAGTAGCTCGCCGTGATCGTATAGTGGTTAGTACTCTGCGTTGTGGCCGCAGCAACCTCGGTTCGAATCCGAGTCACGGCATTGCGGTGAGGCAATGTCACGGCAGTTGGGCAGATATTTTAGAATTTCCATTAATACATTGGCAATCTCTGTGGAGGACTGAAACAATTCGATATGTCCTGTTACTGTTATGAACCTTTTGTTTCTTTAATGCTCTTTGCACACTTTTTCATCGGGTGACTGTAATGTATTTCAACCAAATCTAATTAAGAGCGCATTATGTGGTGACATTTGCAGTACATGAAACATTATAACACTGCCATTTACGTCAATAACCACTAGCTTGATTAAGACATATGTATTGCAGCGACAGTATTTCCCAGTTACAAATGGGAATAAAAACAACATCCGCGAGGGATTGAACCAACGACATTTAACTGATGTTGCCAATGGAGCGCGTTACAGAGAGCGCGAGGTCCCGCCTTTACAGTCACACGCTGATGATAATACAGATGTTTAAATAAACAGGCATATCTGTGGACTTGTGGTCTTTCTACATTGGGACTCATAGTCTAGTCCTAGGCTAGTGTAGGCACTGGCGTATCTTTTAGTGGAATGAGAGGCATTCTGTAGTCGCGTGAAAGGACCTTTCAAGTCAATCTGATCTGTATTGTCCTGTGAAAAAAAGCGTTCTTAGACACAGTGAGGAGTTTTTGGGGATAATGGGAAAATCATTTCCAACTAAATGACAGGAATTTCTTAGTCCAATCATGAGGTGTGCTAGGCTTTTTTATACTGTGGCGGAAAGAGAGAGAGTATAACAGTCATTATAAATAAAGGGCCAAGGAAGTGACAGTTTATGGAAGGAACAATTTGCACATAGTTTTAGAATGTGGTCAGGAGGAGGACAATGTGCTTACACATATGAAACATTAGAAGGTAGACATTATGGAAGCACATATATTTCTTTATTTTTATTGTATTTGGGGAGAGGGGGTTAATATAGCACGTCCAATGTGGAAAAGTGCTTTTCATAGCACCTTGCAGGTGGGCGACATCTAGAGCTGTGCAGTAGCCACCCATGCCCCAGACGTCAAAGAGAACAAGAAGTTACACATGTTGGAAGTGAGGGTGAGACATTGAGGAGATATGATCCCCGTATGAAGCCGAGAGAAGGAGGAGGCGTGAACGTGCATCCATGTATGCAGGCGAGAAGGGAAGGAGCATTGGTCATGCATCCCTGCATGAGGGTGAGACAAGGAGGAGATATGATCCCCGTATGAAGCCGAGAGAAGGAGGAGGCGTGAACATGTATGCGGGCGAGACAGGAAGGAGCATTGGTCATGCATCCCTGCATGAGGGTGAGACAGGGAGGAGATATGATCCCCGTATGAAGCCGAGAGAAGGAGGAGGCGTGAACGTGCATCCATGTATGCAGGCGAGAAGGGAAGGAGCATTGGTCATGCATCCCTGCATGAGGGTGAGACAGGGAGGAGATATGATCCCCGTATGAAGCCGAGAGAAGGAGGAGGCGTGAACGTGCATCCATGTATGCGGGCCAGACAGGAAGGAGCATTGGTCATGCATCCCTGCATGAGGGTGAGACAGGGAGGAGATATGATCCCCGTATGAAGCCGAGAGAAGGAGGAGGCGTGAACGTGCATCCATGTATGCGGGCGAGCCGGGAAGGAGCATTGGTCATGCATCCCTTCCTGAGGGTGAGACAGGGTGGAGATAAAATCCCCGTATGAAGCCGAGAGAACGAGGAGACATGAACGTGCATCCATGTATGCGGGCGAGAAGGGAAGGAGCATTGGTCATGCATCCCTGCATGAGGGTGAGACAGGGAGGAGATAAAATCCCTGTATGAAGCCAAGAGAACGAGGCGGCATGAACATGCATCCTTGTATGCAGGTGTGACATGGAGTCATCATGAACATGCATCCCTTTATAAGGACATAACATGGAGGACGCATGAACATGAATGCCTGAATTTTATGGTGGTGTCCTTCGGGTGATTTGGCACGTGCAATTGGTGAAGAGCACTTCTCCTGCGCAAAAAAATAAATTTACTATTAGCACCCCGGAGGGAGCCTCTGCACTTCTTATAGGGAGAAAATTCTGCAATGGAAGGGGACAGGGTCAATAACAGCTGTAAACTCTCACAAGACCATCACTGCTCTCACACTTTCCTGCTCTCAGGCTGGCGGGCCATTATCGGCCCTGGCTGCCGCACCATTGCCAGGTTTGTGTAACTATATTATTTCTAATTGGCTCCACTTTGATGACTTTCATTTGGATTCTGACTTGATTATTGAGATCTTAAATAAGTGACTGGGGATCAGGTGTCCACTTATTCTCATGGATAACATCACAACCAACCTTTAATTCAAACATGAGTCATGACATCACAGATGGAGTACAGCTTATGATAGAGGTGGAACGTCACATTGTAGCAGCCCAAGTAGCTCGCTATGATCGTATAGTGGTTAGTACTCTGCGTTGTGGCCGCAGCAACCTCGGTTCGCACGGCATTGCGGTGAGGCAATGTCACGGCAGTTGGGCAGATATTTTAGAATTTCCATTAATACATTGGCAATCTCTGTGGAGGACTGAAACAATTCGATATGTCCTGTTACTGTTATGAACCTTTTGTTTCTTTAATGCTCTTTGCACACTTTTTCATCGGGTGACTGTAATGTATTTCAACCAAATCTAATTAAGAGCGCATTATGTGGTGACATTTGCAGTACATGAAACATTATAACACTGCCATTTACGTCAATAACCACTAGCTTGATTAAGACATATGTATTGCAGCGACAGTATTTCCCAGTTACAAATGGGAATAAAAACAACATCCGCGAAGGATTGAACCAACGACATTTAACTGATGTTGCCAATGGAGCGCGTTACAGAGAGCGCGAGGTCACGCCTTTACAGTCACACGCTGATGATAATACAGATGTTTAAATAAACAGGCATATCTGTGGACTTGTGGTCTTTCTACATTGGGACTCATAGTCTAGTCCTAGGCTATTGTAGGCACTGGCCTATCTTTTAGTGGAATGAGAGGCATTCTGTAGTCGCGTGAAAGGACCTTTCAAGTCAATCTGATCTGTATTGTCCTGTGAAAAAAAGCGTTCTTAGACACAGTGAGGAGTTTTTGGGGATAATGGGAAAATCATTTCCAACTAAATGACAGGAATTTCTTAGTCCAATCATGAGGTGTGCTAGGCTTTTTTATACTGTGGCGGAAAGAGAGAGAGTATAACAGTCATTATAAATAAAGGGCCAAGGACGTGACAGTTTATGGAAGGAACAATTTGCACATAGTTTTAGAATGTGGCCAGGAGGAGGACAATGTGCTTACACATATGAAACATTAGAAAGTAGACATTATGGAAGCACATATATTTCTTTATTTTTATTGTATTTGGGGAGAGGGGGTTAATATAGCACGTCCAATGTGGAAAAGTGCTTTTCATAGCACCTTGCAGGTGGGCGACATCTAGAGCTGTGCAGTAGCCACCCATGCCCCAGACGTCAAAGAGAACAAGAAGTTACACATGTTGGAAGTGAGGGTGAGACATTGAGGAGATATGATCCCCGTATGAAGCCGAGAGAAGGAGGAGGCGTGAACGTGCATCCATGTATGCAGGCGAGAAGGGAAGGAGCATTGGTCATGCATCCCTGCATGAGGGTGAGACAAGGAGGAGATATGATCCCCGTATGAAGCCGAGAGAAGGAGGAGGCGTGAACATGTATGCAGGCGAGACAGGAAGGAGCATTGGTCATGCATCCCTGCATGAGGGTGAGACAGGGAGGAGATATGATCCCCGTATGAAGCCGAGAGAAGGAGGAGGCGTGAACGTGCATCCATGTATGCAGGCGAGAAGGGAAGGAGCATTGGTCATGCATCCCTGCATGAGTGTGAGACAGGGAGGAGATATGATCCCCGTATGAAGCCGAGAGAAGGAGCAGGCGTGAACGTGCATCCATGTATGCGGGCGAGACGGGAAGGAGCATTGGTCATGCATCCCTTCCTGAGGGTGAGACAGGGAGGAGATAAAATCCCTGTATGAAGCCGAGAGAACGAGAAGACATGAACGTGCATCCATGTATGCGGGCGAGAAGGGAAGGAGCATTGTTCATGCATCCCTGCATGAGGGTGAGACAGGCAGGAGATAAAATCCCTGTATGAAGCCAAGAGAACGAGGCGGCATGAACATGCATCCTTGTATGCAGGTGTGACATGGAGTCATCATGAACATGCATCCCTTTATAAGGACATAACATGGAGGACGCATGAACATGAATGCCTGAATTTTATGGTGGTGGCCTTCGGGTGATTTGGCACGTGCAATTGGCGAAGAGCACTTCTCCTGTGCAAAAAAATAAATTTACCATTAGCACCCCGGAGGGAGCCTCTGCACTTCTTATGGGGAGAAAACTCTGCAATGGAAGGGGACAGGGTCAATAACAGCTGTAAACTCTCACAAGACCATCACTGCTCTCACACTTTCCTGCTCTCAGGCTGGCGGGCCATTATCGGCCCTGGCTGCCGCACCATTGCCAGGTTTGTGTAACTATATTATTTCTAATTGGCTCCACTTTGATGACTTTCATTTGGATTCTGACTTGATTATTGAGATCTTAAATAAGTGACTGGGGATCAGGTGTCCACTTATTCTCATGGATAACATCACAACCAACCTTTAAATCAAACATGAGTCATGACATCACAGATGGAGTACAGCTTATGATAGAGGTGGAACATCACATTGTAGCAGCCCAAGTAGCTCGCCGTGATCGTATAGTGGTTAGTACTCTGCGTTGTGGCCGCAGCAACCTGTGAGGCAATGTCACGGCAGTTGGGCAGATATTTTAGAATTTCCATTAATACATTGGCAATCTCTGTGGAGGACTGAAACAATTCGATATGTCCTGTTACTGTTATGAACCTTTTGTTTCTTTAATGCTCTTTGCACACTTTTTCATCGGGTGACTGTAATGTATTTCAACCAAATCTAATTAAGAGCGCATTATGTGGTGACATTTGCAGTACATGAAACATTATAACACTGCCATTTACGTCAATAACCACTAGCTTGATTAAGACATATGTACTGCAGCGACAGTATTTCCCAGTTACAAATGGGAATAAAAACAACATCCGCGAGGGATTGAACCAACGACATTTAACTGATGTTGCCAATGGAGCGCGTTACAGAGAGCGCGAGGTCCCGCCTTTACAGTCACACGCTGATGATAATACAGATGTTTAAATAAACAGGCATATCTGTGGACTTGTGGTCTTTCTACATTGGGACTCATAGTCTAGTCCTAGGCTATTGTAGGCACTGGCGTATCTTTGAGTGGAATGAGAGGCATTCTGTAGTCGCGTGAAAGGACCTTTCAAGTCAATCTGATCTGTATTGTCCTGTGAAAAAAAGCGTTCTTAGACACAGTGAGGAGTTTTTGGGGATAATGGGAAAATCATTTCCAACTAAATGACAGGAATTTCTTAGTCCAATCATGAGGTGTGCTAGGCTTTTTTATACTGTGGCGGAAAGAGATAGAGTATAACAGTCATTATAAATAAAGGGCCAAGGAAGTGACAGTTTATGGAAGGAACAATTTGCACATAGTTTTAGAATGTGGTCAGGAGGAGGACAATGTGCTTACACATATGAAACATTAGAAGGTAGACATTATGGAAGCACATATATTTCTTTATTTTTATTGTATTTGGGGAGAGGGGGTTAATATAGCACGTCCAATGTGGAAAAGTGCTTTCCATAGCACCTTGCAGGTGGGCGACATCTAGAGCTGTGCAGTAGCCACCCATGCCCCAGACGTCAAAGAGAACAAGAAGTTACACATGTTGGAAGTGAGGGTGAGACATTGAGGAGATATGATCCCCGTATGAAGCCGAGAGAAGGAGGAGGCGTGAACGTGCATCCATGTATGCGGGCGAGAAGGGAAGGAGCATTGGTCATGCATCCCTGCATGAGGGTGAGACAGGGAGGAGATATGATCCCCGTATGAAGCCGAGAGAAGGAGGAGGCGTGAACGTGCATCCATGTATGCGGGCGAGACAGGAAGGAGCGTTGGTCATGCATCCTTGCATGAGGGTGAGACAGGGAGGAGATATGATCCCTGTATGAAGCCGAGAGAAGGAGGAGGCGTGAACGTGCATCCATGTATGCAGGCGAGAAGGGAAGGAGCATTGGTCATGCATCCCTGCATGAGGGTGAGACAGGGAGGAGATATGATCCCCGTATGAAGCCGAGAGAAGGAGGAGGCGTGAACGTGCATCCATGTATGCGGGCGAGACAGGAAGGAGCATCGGTCATGTATCCCTGCATGAGGGTGAGACAGGGAGGAGATATGATCCCCGTATGAAGCCGAGAGAAGGAGGAGGCGTGAACAAGCATCCATGTATGCGGGCGAGACGGGAAGGAGCATTGGTCATGCATCCCTTCCTGAGGGTGAGACAGGGAGGAGATAAAATCCCCGTATGAAGCCGAGAGAACGAGAAGACATGAACGTGCATCCATGTATGCGGGCGAGAAGGGAAGGAGCATTGGTCATGCATCCCTGCATGAGGGTGAGACAGGGAGGAGATAAAATCCCTGTATGAAGCCAAGAGAACGAGGCGGCATGAACATGCATCCTTGTATGCAGGTGTGACATGGAGTCATCATGAACATGCATCCCTTTATAAGGACATAACATGGAGGACGCATGAACATGAATGCCTGAATTTTATGGTGGTGGCCTTCGGGTGATTTGGCACGTGCAATTGGCGAAGAGCACTTCTCCTGTGCAAAAAAATTAATTTACTATTAGCACCCCGGAGGGAGCCTCTGCACTTCTTATAGAGAGAAAACTCTGCAATGGAAGGGGACAGGGTCAATAACAGCTGTAAACTCTCACAAGACCATCACTGCTCTCACACTTTCCTGCTCTCAGGCTGGCGGGCCATTATCGGCCCTGGCTGCCGACCCATTGCCAGGTTTGTGTAACTATATTATTTCTAATTGGCTCCACTTTGATGACTTTCATTTGGATTCTGACTTGATTATTGAGATCTTAAATAAGTGACTGGGGATCAGGTGTCCACTTATTCTCATGGATAACATCACAACCAACCTTTAATTCAAACATGAGTCATGACATCACAGATGGAGTACAGCTTATGATAGAGGTGGAACATCACATTGTAGCAGCCCAAGTAGCTCGCCGTGATCGTATAGTGGTTAGTACTCTGCGTTGTGGCCGCAGCAACCTCGGTTCGCACGGCATTGCGGTGAGGCAATGTCACGGCAGTTGGGCAGATATTTTAGAATTTCCATTAATACATTGGCAATCTCTGTGGAGGACTGAAACAATTCGATATGTCCTGTTACTGTTATGAACCTTTTGTTTCTTTAATGCTTTTTGCACACTTTTTAATCGGGTTACTGTAATGTATTTCAACCAAATCTAATTAAGAGCGCATTATGTGGTGACATTTGCAGTACATGAAACATTATAACACTGCCATTTACGTCAATAACCACTAGCTTGATTAAGACATATGTATTGCAGCGACAGTATTTCCCAGTTACAAATGGGAATAAAAACAACATCCGCGAGGGATTGAACCAACGACATTTAACTGATGTTGCCAATGGAGCGCGTTACAGAGAGCGCAAGGTCCCGCCTTTACAGTCACACGCTGATGATAATACAGATGTTTAAATAAACAGGCATATCTGTGGACTTGTGGTCTTTCTACATTGGGACTCATAGTCTAGTCCTAGGCTATTGTAGGCACTGGCGTATCTTTTGGTGGAATGAGAGGCATTCTGTAGTCGCGTGAAAGGACCTTTCAAGTCAATCTGATCTGTATTGTCCTGTGAAAAAAAGCGTTCTTAGACACAGTGAGGAGTTTTTGGGCATAATGGGAAAATCATTTCCAACTAAATGACAGGAATTTCTTAGTCCAATCATGAGGTGTGCTAGGCTTTTTTATACTGTGGCGGAAAGAGAGAGAGTATAACAGTCATTATAAATAAAGGGCCAAGGAAGTGACAGTTTATGGAAGGAACAATTTGCACATAGTTTTAGAATGTGGTCAGGAGGAGGACAATGTGCTTACACATATGAAACATTAGAAGGTAGACATTATGGAAGCACATATATTTCTTTATTTTTATTGTATTTGGGGAGAGGGGGTTAATATAGCACGTCCAATGTGGAAAAGTGCTTTCCATAGCACCTTGCAGGTGGGCGACATCTAGAGCTGTGCAGTAGCCACCCATGCCCCAGACGTCAAAGAGAACAAGAAGTTACACATGTTGGAAGTGCGGGTGAGACATTGAGGAGATATGATCCCTGTATGAAGCCGAGAGAACGAGGAGGCGTGAACGTGCATCTATGTATGCAGGCGAGAAGGGAAGGAGCATTGGTCATGCATCCCTGCATGAGGGTGAGACAAGGAGGAGATATGATCCCCGTATGAAGCCGAGAGAAGGAGGAGGCGTGAACGTGCATCCATGTATGCGGGCGAGACAGGAAGGAGCATTGGTCATGCATCCCTGCATGAGGGTGAGACAGGGAGGAGATAAAATCCCTGTATGAAGCCAAGAGAACGAGGCGGCATGAACATGCATCCTTGTATGCAGGTGTGACATGGAGTCATCATGAACATGCATCCCTTTATAAGGACATAACATGGAGGACGCATGAACATGAATGCCTGAATTTTATGGTGGTGTCCTTCGGGTGATTTGGCACGTGCAATTGGTGAAGAGCACTTCTCCTGCGCAAAAAAATAAATGTACTATTAGCACCCCGGAGGGAGCCTCTGCACTTCTTATAGGGAGAAAACTCTGCAATGGAAGGGGACAGGGTCAATAACAGCTGTAAACTCTCACAAGACCATCACTGCTCTCACACTTTCCTGCTCTCAGGCTGGCGGGCCATTATCGGCCCTGGCTGCCGACCCATTGCCAGGTTTGTGTAACTATATTATTTCTAATTGGCTCCACTTTGATGACTTTCATTTGGATTCTGACTTGATTATTGAGATCTTAAATAAGTGACTGGGGATCAGGTGTCCACTTATTCTCATGGATAACATCACAACCAACCTTTAATTCAAACATGAGTCATGACATCACAGATGGAGTACAGCTTATGATAGAGGTGGAACGTCACATTGTAGCAGCCCAAGTAGCTTGCCGTGATCATATAGTGGTTAGTACTCTGCGTTGTGGCCGCAGCAACCTCGGTTCGAATCCGAGTCACGGCATTGCGGTGAGGCAATGTCACGGCAGTTGGGCAGATATTTTAGAATTTCCATTAATACATTGGCAATCTCTGTGGAGGACTGAAACAATTCGATATGTCCTGTTACTGTTATGAACCTTTTGTTTCTTTAATGCTCTTTGCACACTTTTTCATCGGGTGACTGTAATGTATTTCAACCAAATCTAATTAAGAGCGCATTATGTGGTGACATTTGCAGTACATGAAACATTATAACACTGCCATTTACGTCAATAACCACTAGCTTGATTAAGACATATGTATTGCAGCGACAGTATTTCCCAGTTACAAATGGGTATAAAAACAACATCCGCGAGGGATTGAACCAACGACATTTAACTGATGTTGCCAATGGAGCGCGTTACAGAGAGCGCAAGGTCCCGCCTTTACAGTCACACGCTGATGATAATACAGATGTTTAAATAAACAGGCATATCTGTGGACTTGTGGTCTTTCTACATTGGGACTCATAGTCTAGTCCTAGGCTATTGTAGGCACTGGCCTATCTTTTAGTGGAATGAGAGGCATTCTGTAGTCGCGTGAAAGGACCTTTCAAGTCAATCTGATCTGTATTGTCCTGTGAAAAAAAGCGTTCTTAGACACAGTGAGGAGTTTTTGGGGATAATGGGAAAATCATTTCCAACTAAATGACAGGAATTTCTTAGTCCAATCATGAGGTGTGCTAGGCTTTTTTATACTGTGGCGGAAAGAGAGAGAGTATAACAGTCATTATAAATAAAGGGCCAAGGAAGTGACAGTTTATGGAAGGAACAATTTGCACATAGTTTTAGAATGTGGTCAGGAGGAGGACAATGTGCTTACACATATGAAACATTAGAAGGTAGACATTATGGAAGCACATATATTTCTTTATTTTTATTGTATTTGGGGAGAGGGGGTTATTATAGCACGTCCAATGTGGAAAAGTGCTTTTCATAGCACCTTGCAGGTGGGCGACATCTAGAGCTGTGCAGTAGCCACCCATGCCCCAGACGTCAAAGAGAACAAGAAGTTACACATGTTGGAAGTGAGGATGAGACATTGAGGAGATATGATCCCCGTATGAAGCCGAGAGAAGGAGGAGGCGTGAACGTGCATCCATGTATGCAGGCGAGAAGGGAAGGAGCATTGGTCATGCATCCCTGCATGAGGGTGAGACAAGGAGGAGATATGATCCCCGTATGAAGCCGAGAGAAGGAGGAGGCGTGAACATGTATGCGGGCGAGACAGGAAGGAGCATTGGTCATGCATCCCTGCATGAGGGTGAGACAGGGAGGAGATATGATCCCCGTATGAAGCCGAGAGAAGGAGGAGGCGTGAACGTGCATCCATGTATGCAGGCGAGAAGGGAAGGAGCATTGGTCATGCATCCCTGCATGAGGGTGAGACAGGGAGGAGATATGATCCCCGTATGAAGCCGAGAGAAGGAGGAGGCGTGAACGTGCATCCATGTATGCGGGCGAGACAGGAAGGAGCATTGGTCATGCATCCCTGCATGAGGGTGAGACAGGGAGGAGATATGATCCCCGTATGAAGCCGAGAGAAGGAGGAGGCGTGAACGTGCATCCATGTATGCGGGCGAGCCGGGAAGGAGCATTGGTCATGCATCCCTTCCTGAGGGTGAGACAGGGTGGAGATAAAATCCCCGTATGAAGCCGAGAGAACGAGGAGACATGAACGTGCATCCATGTATGCGGGCGAGAAGGGAAGGAGCATTGGTCATGCATCCCTTCCTGAGGGTGAGACAGGGAGGAGATAAAATCCCTGTATGAAGCCAAGAGAACGACGCGGCATGAACATGCATCCTTGTATGCAGGTGTGACATGGAGTCATCATGAACATGCATCCCTTTATAAGGACATAACATGGAGGACGCATGAACATGAATGCCTGAATTTTATGGTGGTGGCCTTCGGGTGATTTGGCACGTGCAATTGGTGAAGAGCACTTCTCCTGCGTAAAAAAATAAATGTACTATTAGCACCCCGGAGGGAGCCTCTGCACTTCTTATAGGGAGAAAACTCTGCAATGGAAGGGGACAGGGTCAATAACAGCTGTAAACTCTCACAAGACCATCACTGCTCTCACACTTTCCTGCTCTCAGGCTGGCGGGCCATTATCGGCCCTGGCTGCCGCACCATTGCCAGCTTTGTGTAACTATATTATTTCTAATTGGCTCCACTTTGATGACTTTCATTTGGATTCTGACTTGATTATTGAGATCTTAAATAAGTGACTGGGGATCAGGTGTCCACTTATTCTCATGGATAACATCACAACCAACCTTTAATTCAAACATGAGTCATGACATCACAGATGGAGTACAGCTTATGATAGAGGTGGAACATCACATTGTAGCAGCCCAAGTAGCTCGCCGTGATCGTATAGTGGTTAGTACTCTGCGTTGTGGCCGCAGCAACCTGTGAGGCAATGTCACGGCAGTTGGGCAGATATTTTAGAATTTCCATTAATACATTGGCAATCTCTGTGGAGGACTGAAACAATTCGATATGTCCTGTTACTGTTATGAACCTTTTGTTTCTTTAATGCTCTTTGCACACTTTTTCATCGGGTGACTGTAATGTATTTCAACCAAATCTAATTAAGAGTGCATTATGTGGTGACATTTGCAGTACATGAAACATTATAACACTGCCATTTACGTCAATAACCACTAGCTTGATTAAGACATATGTACTGCAGCGACAGTATTTCCCAGTTACAAATGGGAATAAAAACAACATCCGCGAGGGATTGAACCAACGACATTTAACTGATGTTGCCAATGGAGCGCGTTACAGAGAGCGCGAGGTCCCGCCTTTACAGTCACACGCTGATGATAATACAGATGTTTAAATAAACAGGCATATCTGTGGACTTGTGGTCTTTCTACATTGGGACTCATAGTCTAGTCCTAGGCTATTGTAGGCACTGGCGTATCTTTGAGTGGAATGAGAGGCATTCTGTAGTCGCGTGAAAGGACCTTTCAAGTCAATCTGATCTGTATTGTCCTGTGAAAAAAAGCGTTCTTAGACACAGTGAGGAGTTTTTGGGGATAATGGGAAAATCATTTCCAACTAAATGACAGGAATTTCTTAGTCCAATCATGAGGTGTGCTAGGCTTTTTTATACTGTGGCGGAAAGAGATAGAGTATAACAGTCATTATAAATAAAGGGCCAAGGAAGTGACAGTTTATGGAAGGAACAATTTGCACATAGTTTTAGAATGTGGTCAGGAGGAGGACAATGTGCTTACACATATGAAACATTAGAAGGTAGACATTATGGAAGCACATATATTTCTTTATTTTTATTGTATTTGGGGAGAGGGGGTTAATATAGCACGTCCAATGTGGAAAAGTGCTTTCCATAGCACCTTGCAGGTGGGCGACATCTAGAGCTGTGCAGTAGCCACCCATGCCCCAGACGTCAAAGAGAACAAGAAGTTACACATGTTGGAAGTGAGGGTGAGACATTGAGGAGATATGATCCCCGTATGAAGCCGAGAGAAGGAGGAGGCGTGAACGTGCATCCATGTATGCGGGCGAGAAGGGAAGGAGCATTGGTCATGCATCCCTGCATGAGGGTGAGACAGGGAGGAGATATGATCCCCGTATGAAGCCGAGAGAAGGAGGAGGCATGAACGTGCATCCATGTATGCGGGCGAGACAGGAAGGAGCGTTGGTCATGCATCCTTGCATGAGGGTAAGACAGGGAGGAGATATGATCCCTGTATGAAGCCGAGAGAAGGAGGAGGCGTGAACGTGCATCCATGTATGCAGGCGAGAAGGGAAGGAGCATTGGTCATGCATCCCTGCATGAGGGTGAGACAGGGAGGAGATATGATCCCCGTATGAAGCCGAGAGAAGGAGGAGGCGTGAACGTGCATCCATGTATGCGGGCGAGACAGGAAGGAGCATCGGTCATGTATCCCTGCATGAGGGTGAGACAGGGAGGAGATATGATCCCCGTATGAAGCCGAGAGAAGGAGGAGGCGTGAACAAGCATCCATGTATGCGGGCGAGACGGGAAGGAGCATTGGTCATGCATCCCTTCCTGAGGGTGAGACAGGGAGGAGATAAAATCCCTGTATGAAGCCGAGAGAACGAGAAGACATGAACGTGCATCCATGTATGCGGGCGAGAAGGGAAGGAGCATTGGTCATGCATCCCTGCATGAGGGTGAGACAGGGAGGAGATAAAATCCCTGTATGAAGCCAAGAGAACGAGGCGGCATGAACATGCATCCTTGTATGCAGGTGTGACATGGAGTCATCATGAACATGCATCCCTTTATAAGGACATAACATGGAGGACGCATGAACATGAATGCCTGAATTTTATGGTGGTGGCCTTCGGGTGATTTGGCACGTGCAATTGGCGAAGAGCACTTCTCCTGTGCAAAAAAATTAATTTACTATTAGCACCCCGGAGGGAGCCTCTGCACTTCTTATAGAGAGAAAACTCTGCAATGGAAGGGGACAGGGTCAATAACAGCTGTAAACTCTCACAAGACCATCACTGCTCTCACACTTTCCTGCTCTCAGGCTGGCGGGCCATTATCGGCCCTGGCTGCCGACCCATTGCCAGGTTTGTGTAACTATATTATTTCTAGTTGGCTCCACTTTGATGACTTTCATTTGGATTCTGACTTGATTATTGAGATCTTAAATAAGTGACTGGGGATCAGGTGTCCACTTATTCTCATGGATAACATCACAACCAACCTTTAATTCAAACATGAGTCATGACATCACAGATGGAGTACAGCTTATGATAGAGGTGGAACATCACATTGTAGCAGCCCAAGTAGCTCGCCGTGATCGTATAGTGGTTAGTACTCTGCGTTGTGGCCGCAGCAACCTGTGAGGCAATGTCACGGCAGTTGTGCAGATATTTTAGAATTTCCATTAATACATTGGCAATCTCTGTGGAGGACTGAAACAATTCGATTTGTCCTGTTACTGTTATGAACCTTTTGTTTCTTTAATGCTCTTTGCACACTTTTTCATCGGGTGACTGTAATGTATTTCAACCAAATCTAATTAAGAGCGCATTATGTGGTGACATTTGCAGTACATGAAACATTATAACACTGCCATTTACGTCAATAACCACTAGCTTGATTAAGACATATGTATTGCAGCGACAGTATTTCCCAGTTACAAATGGGAATAAAAACAACATCCGCGAGGGATTGAACCAACGACATTTAACTGATGTTGCCAATGGAGCGCGTTACAGAGAGCGCGAGGTCCCGCCTTCACAGTCACACGCTGATGATAATACAGATGTTTAAATAAACAGGCATATCTGTGGACTTGTGGTCTTTCTACATTGGGACTCATAGTCTAGTTCTAGGCTATTGTAGGCAAAGGCGTATCTTTTAGTGAAATGAGAGGCATTCTGTAGTCGCGTGAAAGGACCTTTCAAGTCAATCTGATCTGTATTGTCCTGTGAAAAAAAGCGTTCTTAGACACAGTGAGGAGTTTTTGGGGATAATGGGAAAATCATTTCCAACTAAATGACAGGAATTTCTTAGTCCAATCATGGGGTGTGCTAGGCTTTTTTATACTGTGGCGGAAAGAGAGAGAGTATAACAGTCATTATAAATAAAGGGCCAAGGAAGTGACAGTTTATGGAAGGAACAATTTGCACATAGTTTTAGAATGTGGTCAGGAGGAGGACAATGTGCTTACACATATGAAACATTAGAAGGTAGACATTATGGAAGCACATATATTTCTTTATTTTTATTGTATTTGGGGAGAGGGGGTTAATATAGCACGTCCAATGTGGAAAAGTGCTTTCCATAGCACCTTGCAGGTGGGCGACATCTAGAGCTGTGCAGTAGCCACCCATGCCCCAGACGTCAAAGAGAACAAGAAGTTACACATGTTGGAAGTGAGGGTGAGACATTGAGGAGATATGATCCCCGTATGAAGCCGAGAGAAGGAGGAGGCGTGAACGTGCATCCATGTATGCAGGCGAGAAGGGAAGGAGCATTGGTCATGCATCCCTGCATGAGGGTGAGACAGGGAGGAGATATGATCCCCGTATGAAGCCGAGAGAAGGAGGAGGCGTGAACGTGCATCCATGTATGCGGGCGAGACAGGAAGGAGCATTGGTCATGCATCCCTGCATGAGGGTGAGACAGGGAGGAGATATGATCCCCGTATGAAGCCGAGAGAAGGAGGAGGCGTGAACGTGCATCCATGTATGCGGGCGAGAAGGGAAGGAGCATTGGTCATGCATCCCTGCATGAGGGTGAGACAGGGAGGAGATATGATCCCCGTATGAAGCCGAGAGAAGGAGGAGGCGTGAACGTGCATCCATGTATGCGGGCGAGACAGGAAGGAGCATTGGTCATGCATCCCTGCATGAGGGTGAGACAGGGAGGAGATATGATCCCCGTGTGAAGCCGAGAGAAGGAGGAGGCTTGAACGTGCATCCATGTATGCGGGCGAGACAGGAAGGAGCATTGGTCATGCATCCCTGCATGAGGGTGAGACAGGGAGGAGATATGATCCCTGTATGAAGCCGAGAGAAGGAGGAGGCGTGAACATGCATCCATTTTATGCGGGCGAGACGGGAAGGAGCATTGGTCATGCATCCCTTCCTGAGGGTGAGACAGGGTGGAGATAAAATCCCTGTATGAAGCCGAGAGAACGAGGAGACATGAACGTGCATCCATGTATGCGGGCGAGAAGGGAAGGAGCATTGGTCATGCATCCCTGCATGAGGGTGAGACAGGGAGGAGATAAAATCCCTGTATGAAGCCAAGAGAACGAGGCGGCATGAACATGCATCCTTGTATGCAGGTGTGACATGGAGTCATCATGAACATGCATCCCTTTATAAGGACATAACATGGAGGACGCATGAACATGAATGCCTGAATTTTATGGTGGTGGCCTTCGGGTGATTTGGCACGTGCAATTGGTGAAGAGCACTTCTCCTGCGCAAAAAAATAAATTTACTATTAGCACCCCGGAGGGAGCCTCTGCACTTCTTATAGGGAGAAAACTCTGCAATGGAAGGGGACAGGGTCAATAACAGCTGTAAACTCTCACAAGACCATCACTGCTCTCACACTTTCCTGCTGTCAGGCTGGCGGGCCATTATCGGCCCTGGCTGCCGCACCATTGCCAGGTTTGTGTAACTATATTATTTCTAATTGGCTCCACTTTGATGACTTTCATTTGGATTCTGACTTGATTATTGAGATCTTAAATAAGTGACTGGGGATCAGGTGTCCACTTATTCTCATGGATAACATCACAACCAACCTTTAATTCAAACATGAGTCATGACATCACAGATGGAGTACAGCTTATGATAGAGGTGGAACGTCACATTGTAGCAGCCCAAGTAGCTCGCCGTGATCGTATAGTGGTTAGTACTCTGCGTTGTGGCCGCAGCAACCTCGGTTCGCACGGCATTGCGGTGAGGCAATGTCACGGCAGTTGGGCAGATATTTTAGAATTTCCATTAATACATTGGCAATCTGTGGAGGACTGAAACAATTCGATATGATATGTCCTGTTACTGTTATGAACCTTTTGTTTCTTTAATGCTCTTTACACACTTTTTCATCGGGTGACTTTAATGTATTTCAACCAAATCTAATTAAGAGCGCATTATGTGGTGACATTTGCAGTACATGAAACATTGTAACACTGCCATTTACGTCAATAACCACTAGCTTGATTAAGACATATGTATTGCAGCGACAGTATTTCCCAGTTACAAATGGGAATAAAAACAACATCCGCGAGGGATTGAACCAACGACATTTAACTGATGTTGCCAATGGAGCGCGTTACAGAGAGCGCGAGGTCCCGCCTTTACAGTCACACGCTGATGATAATACAGATGTTTAAATAAACAGGCATATCTGTGGACTTGTGGTCTTTCTACATTGGGACTCATAGTCTAGTCCTAGGCTATTGTAGGCACTGGCGTATCTTTTAGTGGAATGAGAGGCATTCTGTAGTCGCGTGAAAGGACCTTTCAAGTCAATCTGATCTGTATTGTCCTGTGAAAAAAAGCGTTCTTAGACACAGTGAGGAGTTTTTGGGGATAATGGGAAAATCATTTCCAACTAAATGACAGGAATTTCTTAGTCCAATCATGAGGTGTGCTAGGCTTTTTTATACTGTGGCGGAAAGAGAGAGAGTATAACAGTCATTATAAATAAAGGGCCAAGGAAGTGACAGTTTATGGAAGGAACAATTTGCACATAGTTTTAGAATGTGGTCAGGAGGAGGACAATGTGCTTACACATATGAAACATTAGAAGGTAGACATTATGGAAGCACATATATTTCTTTATTTTTATTGTATTTGGGGAGAGGGGGTTAATATAGCACGTCCAATGTGGAAAAGTACTTTCCATAGCACCTTGCAGGTGGGCGACATCTAGAGCTGTGCAGTAGCCACCCATGCCCCAGACGTCAAAGAGAACAAGAAGTTACACATGTTGGAAGTGAGGGTGAGACATTGAGGAGATATGATCCCCGTATGAAGCCGAGAGAAGGAGGAGGCGTGAACGTGCATCCATGTATGCAGGCGAGAAGGGAAGGAGCATTGGTCATGCATCCCTGCATGAGGGTGAGACAGGGAGGAGATATGATCCCTGTATGAAGCCGAGAGAAGGAGGAGGCGTGAACGTGCATCCATGTACGCGGGCGAGACAGGAAGGAGCGTTGGTCATGCATCCCTGCATGAGGGTGAGACAGGGAGGAGATATGATCCCCGTATGAAGCCAAGAGAAGGAGGAGGCGTGAACGTGCATCCATGTATGCAGGCGAGAAGGGAAGGAGCATTGGTCATGCATCCCTGCATGAGGGTGAGACAGGGAGGAGATATGATCCCCGTATGAAGCCGAGAGAAGGAGGAGGCGTGAACGTGCATCCATGTATGCGGGCGAGACAGGAAGGAGCATTGGTCATGCATCCCTGCATGAGGGTGAGACAGGGAGGAGATATGATCCCCGTATGAAGCCGAGAGAAGGAGGAGGCGTGAACGTGCATCCATGTATGCGGGCGAGACGGGAAGGAGCATTGGTCATGCATCCCTTCCTGATGGTGAGACAGGGAGGAGATAAAATCCCCGTATGAAGCCGAGAGAACGAGAAGACATGAACGTGCATCCATGTATGCGGGCGAGAAGGGAAGGAGCATTGGTCATGCATCCCTGCATGAGGGTGAGACAGGGAGGAGATAAAATCCCTGTATGAAGCCAAGAGAACGAGGCGGCATGAACATGCATCCTTGTATGCAGGTGTGACATGGAGTCATCATGAACATGCATCCCTTTATAAGGACATAACATGGAGGAAGCATGAACATGAATGCCTGAATTTTATGGTGGTGGCCTTCGGGTGATTTGGCACGTGCAATTGGCGAAGAGCACTTCTCCTGTGCAAAAAAATAAATTTACTATTAGCACCCCGGAGGGAGCCTCTGCACTTCTTATAGGGAGAAAACTCTGCAATGGAAGGGGACAGGGTCAATAACAGCTGTAAACTCTCACAAGACCATCACTGCTCTCACACTTTCCTGCTCTCAGGCTGGCGGGCCATTATCGGCCCTGGCTGCCGCACCATTGCCAGGTTTGTGTAACTATATTATTTCTAATTGGCTCCACTTTGATGACTTTCATTTGGATTCTGACTTGATTATTGAAATCTTAAATAAGTGACTGGGGATCAGGTGTCCACTTATTCTCATGGATAACATCACAACCAACCTTTAATTCAAACATGAGTCATGACATCACAGATGGAGTACAGCTTATGATAGAGGTGGAACGTCACATTGTAGCAGCCCAAGTAGCTCGCCGTGATCGTATAGTGGTTAGTACTCTGCGTTGTGGCCGCAGCAACCTCGGTTCGCACGGCATTGCGGTGAGGCAATGTCACGGCAGTTGGGCAGATATTTTAGAATTTCCATTAATACATTGGCAATCTCTGTGGAGGACTGAAACAATTCGATATGTCCTGTTACTGTTATGAACCTTTTGTTTCTTTAATGCTCTTTGCACACTTTTTCATCGGGTGACTGTAATGTATTTCAACCAAATCTAATTAAGAGCGCATTATGTGGTGACATTTGCAGTACATGAAACATTGTAACACTGCCATTTACGTCAATAACCACTAGCTTGATTAAGACATATGTATTGCAGCGACAGTATTTCCCAGTTACAAATGGGAATAAAAACAACATCCGCGAGGGATTGAACCAACGACATTTAACTGATGTTGCCAATGGAGCGCGTTACAGAGAGCGCGAGGTCCCGCCTTTACAGTCACACGCTGATGATAATACAGATGTTTAAATAAACAGGCATATCTGTGGACTTGTGGTCTTTCTACATTGGGACTCATAGTCTAGTCCTAGGCTATTGTAGGCACTGGCGTATCTTTTAGTGGAATGAGAGGCATTCTGTAGTCTGTTTGTTTGTTTGTTTGTTTGTTTATTTGGTATAGCGCAGAACCAAACCCGAAGGGGTAGCTGGGCGCAATCAGTGCAAGATTACTTGAGAACTTAGTTACAGGAAAAATACAGTTTATGCAGATCGCAATTGAATCAAGAAAAGTGCAGTTTATACAGTTCATGTTAGATCAAAGGTAAGTATAGAAAGAAAGCAGAGGAGAAGAAAAATATGCAGAGCTAAGGTACAGTCTAGTTGAATGGATGTCATTCAGCTGGTAGCAGACGTCTAGTGTCTGTGTGGGAGGGGGAGGTCAAGTTAAGTGTCATTGGCACGGATCCAAGTGAGGACTTTTCGCCTGAAACTAGAGTAAGGTTGGTCCATTCTGAGATCCAGAGGGAGTTTGTTCCAAGTTTGCGCAGCTATGATTGGGAAACTAGAGCCGCCGGCTGTGCTCTTTTTGTATCTAGGCATCACTAAGGTGAAGGCATTGGTCAGTCTCGTGGGACGGTTTGAGGTTCTCTTGTGGATTCTGTTGGCCAGATAAGGGGGGGCAATGTTGTTAAGACATTTGGATGTGAGGGAAAGTATTTTGAGGGTGATCCTGTCTTTGATTTTTAGCCAATGGATATTTTTCCTAAAGGTGGAGATGTGGGCTCTGTTAGGAATATTTAACGCTACTCTGATAGCGTTATTTTGGAGAGTTTGTAATTTGTCAAGGATATACTTGTTAGAACCAGCATAGAGGGCATTGCAGTAATCCAGCTTGGATATGATGAGAGCATTGGCTAATGTGATGCAGCTAGTCTCAGTTAGAAAAGGTCTGCATGCTCGGATCAATTTGCAGGTATATGCCGTGGAGGATGCTAGAGAGTTCGTTTGTTTTTTGAAGGTGAGCGCTGAGTCAAGATAAACCCCGAGGGTTTTGACTGCAGTCATCACTTTGATAACGTTATTGTCGATGTTAAATGAGGCATAGTTGGGACCGAGTTTTTTGATGGCCAGCACTGAGCCAAGGATCAGTAGCTCAGTCTTGTCGTCGTTCAGGCAGAGGCCATGGGATGCCATCCAAGACTGAATGAGGAGATATATCTTATTTACTAAGTCCGTGTCTTCCAAGAAGTTACCCGAAAGGGGGATTAGAATCTGAGTGTCATCTGCGTAATTAGTGTAGACAACACCCAGTCTGTCCAACTTATCAAACAGGGGTTTAGTAAAGATGTTATACATCGTTGGAGAAACACATGATCCTTGGGGAACACCGCATGAAACTTGTATGGGATCAGCGGCAGCTGAGGGGGAGAAGACTCTCATTGTCCGGTTTGCAAGGAAGGATTGTACCCAGGTTATGGCATCACTTGAGAAATGAGCGGCTGAGCATAGGTGATTGCATAAGACTGCATGATCTACCAAGTCAAAGGCCGCAGATAGGTCAAGGAGGAGTAGCATAGCTGTTTTACCATTGTCCTTCAACTCGTCAATTTGGGTCTTGCGGTCAATCAAGGCTGTTTCAGTGCCATGAAGGGGACGGAAGCCAGATTGCCGTGATCCTAGTAAATTGTTAGTTTCTAAGTAGTCCTGGATTTGCAGGTATGCTACTCTGTCTATGATTTTAAGTAAGAAAGGGACGGTAGTGATGGGTCTGTAGTTAGTTGGTATGGCAGGGTCAAGTGTTTGTTTTTTTAGCAAGGGAAGCACCCAGGATTGTTTGAGGTTGTCAGGTACTAGATTAGACTTAAAGGATGCATTAATGAGTTTCGAAATGAAGGGTGCTAGGTCTCGAGCTGCATCTTTTATAATTTGGGCCGGACAGTTGTCACCTTTACAGTTGGAGGGTTTTAGAGATAGTATGATTTTTTCTGTCTCCAATATGGATATTTTTCTGAAGCTAAATGGGAGAGGGGTGTTAGATTGGTTTGGGAGGAGCTGATGTTGCAATATGAGTTCTGTTGGCAGGAGCAAGGAGGCTTTTTTGATAGCAATTTTAGATTGGAGCAAGCTAATTTTACCCGCCAGGGCATTTTGTATATTAGTGCACCAGGGCTTATTTTTAGGAATGTTGTCGGTTGGTGTTATAGGTGTTTCCATTTCACGGAGGATGGAAAATAGCTCCTTAGTGTCTGATTTGGCTTTAGAGATTCTGTCATTGAAGAAAAGGACCGTGAAAGGACCTTTCAAGTCAATCTGATCTGTATTGTCCTGTGAAAAAAAGCATTCTTAGAGACAGTGAGGAGTTTTTGGGGATAATGGGAAAATCATTTCCAACTAAATGACAGGAATTTCTTAGTCCAATCATGAGGTGTGCTAGGCTTTTTTATACTGTGGCGGAAAGAGAGAGAGTATAACAGTCATTATAAATAAAGGGCCAAGGAATTGAAAGTTTATGGAAGGAACAATTTGCACATAGTTTTAGAATGTGGTCAGGAGGAGGACAATGTGCTTACACATATGAAACATTAGAAGGTAGACATTATGGAAGCACATATATTTCTTTATTTTTATTGTATTTGGGGAGAGGGGGTTAATATAGCACGTCCAATGTGGAAAAGTGCTTTCCATAGCACCTTGCAGGTGGGCGACATCTAGAGCTGTGCAGTAGCCACCCATGCCCCAGACGTCAAAGAGAACAAGAAGTTACACATGTTGGAAGTGAGGGTGAGACATTGAGGAGATATGATCCCCGTATGAAGCCGAGAGAAGGAGGAGGCGTGAACGTGCATCCATGTATGCAGGCGAGAAGGGAAGGAGCATTGGTCATGCATCCCTGCATGAGGGTGAGACAGGGAGGAGATATGATCCCCGTATGAAGCCGAGAGAAGGAGGAGGCGTGAACGTGCATCCATGTATGCGGGCGAGACAGGAAGGAGCCTTGGTCATGCATCCCTGCATGAGGGTGAGACAGGGAGGAGATATGATCCCCGTATGAAGCCGAGAGAAGGAGGAGGCGTGAACGTGCATCCATGTATGCAGGCGAGAAGGGAAGGAGCATTGGTCAAGCATCCCTGCATGAGGGTGAGACAGGGAGGAGATATGATCCCCGTATGAAGCCGAGAGAAGGAGGAGGCGTGAACGTGCATCCATGTATGCGGGCGAGACAGGAAGGAGCATTGGTCATGCATCCCTGCATGAGGGTGAGACAGGGAGGAGATATGATCCCCGTATGAAGCCGAGAGAAGCAGGATGCGTGAACGTGCATCCATGTATGTGGGCGAGACGGGAAGGAGCATTGGTCATGCATCCCTTCCTGAGGGTGAGACAGGGAGGAGTTAAAATCCCCGTATGAAGCCGAGAGAACGAGAAGACATGAACGTGCATCCATGTATGCGGGCGAGAAGGGAAGGAGCATTGGTCATGCATCCCTGCATGAGGGTGAGACAGGGAGGAGATAAAATCCCTGTATGAAGCCAAGAGAACGAGGCGGCATGAACATGCATCCTTGTATGCAGGTGTGACATGGAGTCATCATGAACATGCATCCCTTTATAAGGACATAACATGGAGGACGCATGAACATGAATGCCTGAATTTTATGGTGGTGGCCTTCGGGTGATTTGGCACGTGCAATTGGCGAAGAGCACTTCTCCTGTGCAAAAAAATTAATTTACTATTAGCACCCCGGAGGGAGCCTCTGCACTTCTTATAGGGAGAAAACTCTGCAATGGAAGGGGACAGGGCCAATAACAGCTGTAAACTCTCACAAGACCATCACTGCTCTCACACTTTCCTGCTCTCAGGCTGGCGGGCCATTATCGGCCCTGGCTGCCGCACCATTGCCAGGTTTGTGTAACTATATCATTTCTAATTGGCTCCACTTTGATGACTTTCATTTGGATTCTGACTTGATTATTGAAATCTTAAATAAGTGACTGGGGATCAGGTGTCCACTTATTCTCATGGATAACATCACAACCAACCTTTAATTCAAACATGAGTCATGACATCACAGATGGAGTACAGCTAATGATAGAGGTGGAACGTCACATTGTAGCAGCCCAAGTAGCTCGCCGTGATCGTATAGTGGTTAGTACTCTGCGTTGTGGCCTCAGCAACCTCGGTTCGCACGGCATTGCGGTGAGGCAATGTCACGGCAGTTGGGCAGATATTTTAGAATTTCCATTAATACATTGGCAATCTCTGTGGAGGACTGAAACAATTCGATATGTCCTGTTACTGTTATGAACCTTTTGTTTCTTTAATGCTCTTTGCACACTTTTTCATCGGGTGACTGTAATGTATTTCAACCAAATCTAATTAAGAGCGCATTATGTGGTGACATTTGCAGTACATGAAACATTGTAACACTGCCATTTACGTCAATAACCACTAGCTTGATTAAGACATATGTATTGCAGCAACAGTATTTCCCAGTTACAAATGGGAATAAAAACAACATCCGCGAGGGATTGAACCAACGACATTTAACTGATGTTGCCAATGGAGCGCGTTACAGAGAGCGCGAGGTCCCGCCTTTACAGTCACACGCTGATGATAATACAGATGTTTAAATAAACAGGCATATCTGTGGACTTGTGGTCTTTCTACATTGGGACTCATAGTCTAGTCCGAGGCTATTGTAGGCACTGGCGTATCTTTTAGTGGAATGAGAGGCATTCTGTAGTCGCGTGAAAGGACCTTTCAAGTCAATCTGATCTGTATTGTCCTGTGAAAAAAAGCGTTCTTAGACACAGTGAGGAGTTTTTGGGGATAATGGGAAAATAATTTCCAACTAAATGACAGGAATTTCTTAGTCCAATCATGAGGTGTGCTAGGCTTTTTTATACTGTGGCGGAAAGAGAGAGAGTATAACAGTCATTATAAATAAAGGGCCAAGGAAGTGACTGTTTATGGAAGGAACAATTTGCACATAGTTTTAGAATGTGGTCAGGAGGAGGACAATGTGCTTACACATATGAAACATTAGAAGGTAGGCATTATGGAAGCACATATATTTCTTTATTTTTATTGTATTTGGGGAGAGGGGGTTAATATAGCACGTCCAATGTGGAAAAGTGCTTTCCATAGCACCTTGCAGGTGGGCGACATCTAGATCTGTGCAGTAGCCACCCATGCCCCAGACGTCAAAGAGAACAAGAAGTTACACATGTTGGAAGTGAGGGTGAGACATTGAGGAGATATGATCCCCGTATGAAGCCGAGAAAAGGAGGAGGCGTGAACGTGCATCCATGTATGCAGGCGAGAAGGGAAGGAGCATTGGTCATGCATCCCTGCATGAGGGTGAGACAGGGAGGAGATATGATCCCCGTATGAAGCCTAGAGAAGGAGGAGGCGTGAACGAGCATCCATGTATGCGGGCGAGACAGGAAGGAGCGTTGGTCATGCATCCCTGCATGAGGGTGAGACAGGGAGGAGATATGATCCCCGTTTGAAGCCGAGAGAAGGAGGAGGCGTGAACGTGCATCCATGTATGCGGGCGAGACAGGAAGGAGCATTGGTCATGCATCCCTGCATGAGGGTGAGACAGGGAGGAGATATGATCCCCGTATGAAGCCGAGAGAAGGAGGAGGCGTGAACGTGCATGCATGTATGCGGGCGAGACGGGAAGGAGCATTGGTCATGCATCCCTTCCTGAGGGTGAGACAGGGAGGAGATAAAATCCCCGTATTAAGCCGAGAGAACGAGAAGACATGAACGTGCATCCATGTATGCGGGCGAGAAGGGAAGGAGCATTGGTCATGCATCCCTGCATGAGGGTGAGACAGGGAGGAGATAAAATCCCTGTATGAAGCCAAGAGAACGAGGCGGCATGAACATGCATCCCTGTATGCAGGTGTGACATGGAGTCATCATGAACATGCATCCCTTTATAAGGACATAACATGGAGGACACATGAACATGAATGCCTGAATTTTATGTTGGTGGCCTTCGGGTGATTTGGCACATGCAATTGGCGAAGAGCACTTCTCCTGTGCAAAAAAATAAATTTACTATTAGCACCCCGGAGGGAGCCTCTGCACTTCTTATAGGGAGAAAACTCTGCAATGGAAGGGGACAGGGTCAATAACAGCTGTAAACTCTCACAAGACCATCACTGCTCTCACACTTTCCTGCTCTCAGGCTGGCGGGCCATTATCGGCCCTGGCTGCCGCACCATTGCCAGGTTTGTGTAACTATATTATTTCTAATTGGCTCCACTTTGATGACTTTCATTTGGATTCTGACTTGATTATTGAGATCTTAAATAAGTGACTGGGGATCAGGTGTCCACTTATTCTCATGGATAACATCACAACCAACCTTTAATTCAAACATGAGTCATGAAATCACAGATGGAGTACAGCTTATGATAGAGGTGGAACGTCACATTGTAGCAGCCCAAGTAGCTCGCCGTGATCGTGCGGTGAGGCAATGTCACGGCAGTTGGGCAGATATTTTAGAATTTCCATTAATACATTGGCAATCTCTGTGGAGGACTGAAACAATTCGATATGTCCTGTTACTGTTATGAACCTTTTGTTTCTTTAATGCTCTTTGCACACTTTTTCATCGGGTGACTGTAATGTATTTCAACCAAATCTAATTAAGAGCGCATTATGTGGTGACATTTGCAGTACATGAAACATTATAACACTGCCATTTACGTCAATAACCACTAGCTTGATTAAGACATATGTATTGCAGCGACAGTATTTCCCAGTTACAAATGGGAATAAAAACAACATCCGCGAGGGATTGAACCAACGACATTTAACTGATGTTGCCAATGGAGCGCGTTACAGAGAGCGCGAGGTCCCGCCTTTACAGTCACACGCTGATGATAATACAGATGTTTAAATAAATTGGCATATCTGTGGACTTGTGGTCTTTCTACATTGGGACTCATAGTCTAGTCCTAGGCTATTGTAGGCACTTGTGTATCTTTTAGTGGAATGAGAGGCATTCTGTAGTCGCGTGAAAGGACCTTTCAAGTCAATCTGGTCTGTATTGTCCTGTGAAAAAAAGCATTCTTAGACACAGTGAGGAGTTTTTGGGGATAATGGGAAAATCATTTCCAACTAAATGACAGAAATTTCTTAGTCCAATCATGAGGTGTGCTAGGCTTTTTTATACTGTGGCGGAAAGAGAGAGAGTATAACAGTCATTATAAATAAAGGGCCAAGGAAGTGACAGTTTATGGAAGGAACAATTTGCACATAGTTTTAGAATGTGGTCAGGAGGAGGACAATGTGCTTACAACTATGAAACATTAGAAGGTAGACATTATGGAAGCACATATATTTCTTTATTTTTATTGTATTTGGGGAGAGGGGGCTAATATAGCACGTCCAATGTGGAAAAGTGCTTTCCATAGCACCTTGCAGGTGGGCGACATCTAGAGCTGTGCAGTAGCCGCCCATGCCCCAGACGTCAAAGAGAACAAGAAGTTACACATGTTGGAAGTGAGGGTGAGACATTGAGGAGATATGATCCCCGTATGAAGCCGAGAGAAGGAGAGGCGTGAACGTGCATCCATGTATGCAGGCGAGAAGGGAAGGAGCATTGGTCATGCATCCCTGCATGAGGGTGAGACAGGGAGGAGATATGATCCCCGTATGAAGCCGAGAGAAGGAGGAGGCGTGAACGTGCATCCATGTATGCGGGCGAGACAGGAAGGAGCATTGGTCATGCATCCCTGCATGAGGGTGAGACAGGGAGGAGATATGATCCCCGTATGAAGCCGAGAGAAGGAGGAGGCGTGAATGTGCATCCATGTATGCGGGCGAGACGGGAAGGAGCATTGGTCATGCATCCCTTCCTGAGGGTGAGACAGGGAGGAGATAAAATCCCGGTATGAAGCCGAGAGAACGAGGAGACATGAACGTGCATCCATGTATGCGGGCGAGAAGGGAAGGAGCATTGGTCATGCATCCCTGCATGAGGGTGAGACAGGGAGGAGATAAAATCCCTGTATGAAGCCAAGAGAACGAGGCGGCATGAACATGCATCCTTGTATGCAGGTGTGACATGGAGTCATCATGAACATGCATCCCTTTATAAGGACATAACATGGAGGACGCATGAACATGAATGCCTGAATTTTATGGTGGTGGCCTTCGGGTGATTTGGCACGTGCAATTGGTGAAGAGCACTTCTCCTGCGCAAAAAAATAAATGTACTATTAGCACCCCGGAGGGAGCCTCTGCACTTCTTATAGGGAGAAAACTCTGCAATGGAAGGGGACAGGGTCAATAACAGCTGTAAACTCTCACAAGACCATCACTGCTCTCACACTTTCCTGCTCTCAGGCTGGCGGGCCATTATCGGCCCTGGCTGCCGCACCATTGCCAGGTTTGTGTAACTATATTATTTCTAATTGGCTCCACTTTGATGACTTTCATTTGGATTCTGACTTGATTATTGAGATCTTAAATAAGTGACTGGGGATCAGGTGTCCACTTATTCTCATGGATAACATCACAACCAACCTTTAATTCAAACATGAGTCATGACATCACAGATGGAGTACAGCTTATGATAGAGGTGGAACGTCACATTGTAGCAGCCCAAGTAGCTTGCCGTGATCATATAGTGGTTAGTACTCTGCGTTGTGGCCGCAGCAACCTCGGTTCGAATCCGAGTCACGGCATTGCGGTGAGGCAATGTCACGGCAGTTGGGCAGATATTTTAGAATTTCCATTAATACATTGGCAATCTCTGTGGAGGACTGAAACAATTCGATATGTCCTGTTACTGTTATGAACCTTTTGTTTCTTTAATGCTCTTTGCACACTTTTTCATCGGGTGACTGTAATGTATTTCAACCAAATCTAATTAAGAGCGCATTATGTGGTGACATTTGCAGTACATGAAACATTATAACACTGCCATTTACGTCAATAACCACTAGCTTGATTAAGACATATGTATTGCAGCGACAGTATTTCCCAGTTACAAATGGGAATAAAAACAACATCCGCGAGGGATTGAACCAACGACATTTAACTGATGTTGCCAATGGAGCGCGTTACAGAGAGCGCGAGGTCCCGCCTTTACAGTCACATGCTGATGATAATACAGATGTTTAAATAAGCAGGCATATCTGTGGACTTGTGGTCTTTCTACATTGGGACTCATAGTCTAGTCCTAGGCTATTGTAGGCACTGGCCTATCTTTTAGTGGAATGAGAGGCATTCTGTAGTCGCGTGAAAGGACCTTTCAAGTCAATCTGATCTGTATTGTCCTGTGAAAAAAAGCATTCTTAGACACAGTGAGGAGTTTTTGGGGATAATGGGAAAATCATTTCCAACTAAATGACAGGAATTTCTTAGTCCAATCATGAGGTGTGCTAGGCTTTTTTATACTGTGGCGGAAAGAGAGAGAGTATAACAGTCATTATAAATAAAGGGCCAAGGAAGTGACAGTTTATGGAAGGAACAATTTGCACATAGTTTTAGAATGTGGTCAGGAGGAGGACAATGTGCTTACACATATGAAACATTAGAAGGTAGACATTATGGAAACACATATATTTCTTTATTTTTATTGTATTTGGGGAGAGGGGGCTAATATAGCACGTCCAATGTGGAAAAGTGCTTTCCATAGCACCTTGCAGGTGGGCGACATCTAGAGCTGTGCAGTAGCCGCCCATGCCCCAGACGTCAAAGAGAACAAGAAGTTACACATGTTGGAAGTGAGGGTGAGACATTGAGGAGATATGATCCCCGTATGAAGCCGAGAGAAGGAGAGGCGTGAACGTGCATCCATGTATGCAGGCGAGAAGGGAAGGAGCATTGGTCATGCATCCCTGCATGAGGGTGAGACAGGGAGGAGATATGATCCCCGTATGAAGCCGAGAGAAGGAGGAGGCGTGAACGTGCATCCATGTATGCGGGCGAGACAGGAAGGAGCATTGGTCATGCATCCCTGCATGATGGTGAGACAGGGAGGAGATATGATCCCCGTATGAAGCCGAGAGAAGGAGGAGGCGTGAATGTGCATCCATGTATGCGGGCGAGACGGGAAGGAGCATTGGTCATGCATCCCTTCCTGAGGGTGAGACAGGGAGGAGATAAAATCCCCGTATGAAGCCGAGAGAACGAGGAGACATGAACGTGCATCCATGTATGCGGGCGAGAAGGGAAGGAGCATTGGTCATGCATCCCTGCATGAGGGTGAGACAGGGAGGAGATAAAATCCCTGTATGAAGCCAAGAGAACGAGGCGGCATGAACATGCATCCTTGTATGCAGGTGTGACATGGAGTCATCATGAACATGCATCCCTTTATAAGGACATAACATGGAGGACGCATGAACATGAATGCCTGAATTTTATGGTGGTGGCCTTCGGGTGATTTGGCACGTGCAATTGGTGAAGAGCACTTCTCCTGCGCAAAAAAATTAATTTACTATTAGCACCCCGGAGGGAGCCTCTGCACTTCTTATAGGGAGAAAACTCTGCAATGGAAGGGGACAGGGTCAATAACAGCTGTAAACTCTCACAAGACCATCACTGCTCTCACACTTTCCTGCTCTCAGGCTGGCCGGCCATTATCGGCCCTGGCTGCCGCACCATTGCCAGGTTTGTGTAACTATATTATTTCTAATTGGCTCCACTTTGATGACTTTCATTTGGATAATGACTTGATTATTGAGATCTTAAATAAGTGACTGGGGATCAGGTGTCCACTTATTCTCATGGATAACATCACAACCAACCTTTAATTCAAACATGAGTCATGACATCACAGATGGAGTACAGCTTATGATAGAGGTGGAACGTCACATTGTAGCAGCCCAAGTAGCTTGCCGTGATCATATAGTGGTTAGTACTCTGCGTTGTGGCCGCAGCAACCTCGGTTCGAATCCGAGTCACGGCATTGCGGTGAGGCAATGTCACGGCAGTTGGGCAGATATTTTAGAATTTCCATTAATACATTGGCAATCTCTGTGGAGGACTGAAACAATTCGATATGTCCTGTTACTGTTATGAACCTTTTGTTTCTTTAATGCTCTTTGCACACTTTTTCATCGGGTGACTGTAATGTATTTCAACCAAATCTAATTAAGAGCGCATTATGTGGTGACATTTGCAGTACATGAAACATTATAACACTGCCATTTACGTCAATAACCACTAGCTTGATTAAGACATATGTATTGCAGCGACAGTATTTCCCAGTTACAAATGGGAATAAAAACAACATCCGCGAGGGATTGAACCAACGACATTTAACTGATGTTGCCAATGGAGCGCGTTACAGAGAGCGCGAGGTCCCGCCTTTACAGTCACACGCTGATGATAATACAGATGTTTAAATAAACAGGCATATCTGTGGACTTGTGGTCTTTCTACATTGGGACTCATATTCTAGTCCTAGGCTATTGTAGGCACTGGCGTATCTTTTAGTGGAATGAGAGTCATTCTGTAGTCGCGTGAAAGGACCTTTCAAGTCAATCTGATCTGTATTGTCCTGTGAAAAAAAGCGTTCTTAGACACAGTGAGGAGTTTTTGGGGATAATGGGAAAATCATTTCCAACTAAATGACAGGAATTTCTTAGTCCAATCATGAGGTGTGCTAGGCTTTTTTATACTGTGGCGGAAAGAGAGAGAGTATAACAGTCATTATAAATAAAGGGCCAAGGAAGTGACAGTTTATGGAAGGAACAATTTGCACATAGTTTTAGAATGTGGTCAGGAGGAGGACAATGTGCTTACACATATGAAACATTAGAAGGTAGACATTATGGAAGCACATATATTTCTTTATTTTTATTGTATTTGGGGAGAGGGGGTTAATATAGCACGTCCAATGTGGAAAAGTGCTTTCCATAGCACCTTGCAGGTGGGCGACATCTAGAGCTGTGCAGTAGCCACCCATGCCCCAGACGTCAAAGAGAACAAGAAGTTACACATGTTGGAAGTGAGGGTGAGACATTGAGGAGATATGATCCCCGTATGAAGCCGAGAGAAGGAGGAGGCGTGAACGTGCATCCATGTATGCGGGCGAGAAGGGAAGGAGCATTGGTCATGCATCCCTGCATGAGGGTGAGACAGGGAGGAGATATGATCCCCGTATGAAGCCGAGAGAAGGAGGAGGCATGAACATGCATCCATGTATGCGGGCGAGACAGGAAGGAGCATTGGTCATGCATCCCTGCATGAGGGTGAGACAGGGAGGAGATATGATCCCCGTATGAAGCCGAGAGAAGGAGGAGGCGTGAACGTGCATCCATGTATGCAGGCGAGAAGGGAAGGAGCATTGGTCATGCATCCCTGCATGAGGGTGAGACAGGGAGGAGATATGATCCCCGTATGAAGCCGAGAGAAGGAGGAGGCGTGAACGTGCATCCATGTATGCGGGCGAGACAGGAAGGAGCATTGGTCATGCATCCCTGCATGAGGGTGAGACAGGGAGGAGATATGATCCCCGTATGAAGCCAAGAGAAGGAGGAGGCATGAACGTGCATCCATGTATGCGGGCGAGACGGGAAGGAGCATTGGTCATGCATCCCTTCCTGAGGGTGAGACAAGGAGGAGATAAAATCCCCGTATGAAGCCGAGAGAACGAGGAGACATGAACGTGCATCCATGTATGCGGGCGAGAAGGGAAGGAGCATTGGTAATGCATCCCTGCATGAGGGTGAGACAGGGAGGAGATAAAATCCCTGTATGAAGCCAAGAGAACGAGGCGGCATGAACATGCATCCTTGTATGCAGGTGTGACATGGAGTCATCATGAACATGCATCCCTTTATAAGGACATAACATGGAGGACGCATGAACATGAATGCCTGAATTTTATGGTGGTGGCCTTCGGGTGATTTGGCACGTGCAATTGGTGAAGAGCACTTCTCCTGCGCAAAAAAATAAATGTACTATTAGCACCCCGGAGGGAGCCTCTGCACTTCTTATAGGGAGAAAACTCTGCAATGGAAGGGGACAGGGTCAATAACAGCTGTAAACTCTCACAAGACCATCACTGCTCTCACACTTTCCTGCTCTCAGGCTGGCGGGCCATTATCGGCCCTGGCTGCCGCACCATTGCCAGGTTTGTGTAACTATATTATTTCTAATTGGCTCCACTTTGATGACTTTCATTTGGATAATGACTTGATTATTGAGATCTTAAATAAGTGACTGGGGATCAGGTGTCCACTTATTCTCATGGATAACATCACAACCAACCTTTAATTCAAACATGAGTCATGACATCACAGATGGAGTACAGCTTATGATAGAGGTGGAACGTCACATTGTAGCAGCCCAAGTAGCTTGCCGTGATCATATAGTGGTTAGTACTCTGCGTTGTGGCCGCAGCAACCTCGGTTCGAATCCGAGTCACGGCATTGCGGTGAGGCAATGTCACGGCAGTTGGGCAGATATTTTAGAATTTCCATTAATACATTGGCAATCTCTGTGGAGGACTGAAACAATTCGATATGTCCTGTTACTGTTATGAACCTTTTGTTTCTTTAATGCTCTTTGCACACTTTTTCATCGGGTGACTGTAATGTATTTCAACCAAATCTAATTAAGAGCGCATTATGTGGTGACATTTGCAGTACATGAAACATTATAACACTGCCATTTACGTCAATAACCACTAGCTTGATTAAGACATATGTATTGCAGCAACAGTATTTCCCAGTTACAAATGGGAATAAAAACAACATCCGCGAGGGATTGAACCAACGACATTTAACTGATGTTGCCAATGGAGCGCGTTACAGAGAGCGCGAGGTCCCGCCTTTACAGTCACACGCTGATGATAATTCAGATGTTTAAATAAACAGGCATATCTGTGGACTTGTGGTCTTTCTACATTGGGACTCATAGTCTAGTCCTAGGCTACTGTAGGCACTGGCGTATCTTTTAGTGGAATGAGAGGCATTCTGTAGTCATGTGAAAGGACCTTTCAAGTCAATCTGATCTGTATTGTCCTGTGAAAAAAAGCGTTCTTAGACACAGTGAGGAGTTTTTGGGGATAATGGGAAAATCATTTCCAACTAAATGACAGGAATTTCTTAGTCCAATCATGAGGTGTGCTAGGCTTTTTTATACTGTGGCGGAAAGAGAGAGAGTATAACAGTCATTATAAATAAAGGGCCAAGGAAGTGACAGTTTATGGAAGGAACAATTTGCACATAGTTTTAGAATGTGGTCAGGAGGAGGACAATGTGCTTACACATATGAAACATTAGAAGGTAGACATTATGGAAGCACATATATTTCTTTATTTTTATTGTATTTGGGGAGAGGGGGTTAATATAGCACGTCCAATGTGGAAAAGTGCTTTCCATAGCACCTTGCAGGTGGGCGACATCTAGAGCTGTGCAGTAGCCACCCATGCCCCAGACGTCAAAGAGAACAAGAAGTTACACATGTTGGAAGTGAGGGTGAGACATTGAGGAGATATGATCCCCGTATGAAGCCGAGAGAAGGAGGAGGCGTGAACGTGCATCCATGTATGCGGGCGAGACAGGAAGGAGCATTGGTCATGCATCCCTGCATGAGGGTGAGACAGGGAGGAGATATGATCCCCGTATGAAGCCGAGAGAAGGAGGAGGCGTGAATGTGCATCCATGTATGCGGGCGAGACGGGAAGGAGCATTGGTCATGCATCCCTTCCTGAGGGTGAGACAGGGAGGAGATAAAATCCCCGTATGAAGCCGAGAGAACGAGGAGACATGAACGTGCATCCATGTATTCGGGCGAGAAGGGAAGGAGCATTGGTCATGCATCCCTGCATGAGGGTGAGACAGGGAGGAGATAAAATCCCTGTATGAAGCCAAGCGAACGAGGCGGCATGAACATGCATCCTTGTATGCAGGTGTGACATGGAGTCATCATGAACATGCATCCCTTTATAAGGACATAACATGGAGGACGCATGAACATGAATGCCTGAATTTTATGGTGGTGGCCTTCGGGTGATTTGGCACGTGCAATTGGTGAAGAGCACTTCTCCTGCGCAAAAAAATTAATTTACTATTAGCACCCCGGAGGGAGCCTCTGCACTTCTTATAGGGAGAAAACTCTGCAATGGAAGGGGACAGGGTCAATAACAGCTGTAAACTCTCACAAGACCATCACTGCTCTCACACTTTCCTGCTCTCAGGCTGGCGGGCCATTATCGGCCCTGGCTGCCGCACCATTGCCAGGTTTGTGTAACTATATTATTTCTAATTGGCTCCACTTTGATTACTTTCATTTGGATTATGACTTGATTATTGAGATCTTAAATAAGTGACTGGGGATCAGGGGTCCACTTATTCCCATGGATAACATCACAACCAACCTTTAATTCAAACATGAGTCATGACATCACAGATGGAGTACAGCTTATGATAGAGGTGGAACGTCACATTGTGGCAGCCCAAGTAGCTCGCCGTGATCGTATAGTGGTTAGTACTCTGCGTTGTGGCCGCAGCAACCTCGGTTCGAATCCGAGTCACGGCATTGCGGTGAGGCAATGTCACGGCAGTTGGGCAGATATTTTAGAATTTCCATTAATACATTGGCAATCTCTGTGGAGGACTGAAACAATTCGATATGTCCTGTTACTGTTATGAACCTTTTGTTTCTTTAATGCTCTTTGCACACTTTTTCATCGGGTGACTGTAATGTATTTCAACCAAATCTAATTAAGAGCGCATTATGTGGTGACATTTGCAGTACATGAAACATTATAACACTGCCATTTACGTCAATAACCACTAGCTTGATTAAGACATATGTATTGCAGCGACAGTATTTCCCAGTTACAAATGGGAATAAAAACAACATCCGCGAGGGATTGAACCAACGACATTTAACTGATGTTGCCAATGGAGCGCGTTACAGAGAGCGCGAGGTCCCGCCTTTACAGTCACACGCTGATGATAATACAGATGTTTAAATAAACAGGCATATCTGTGGACTTGTGGTCTTTCTACATTGGGACTCATAGTCTAGTCCTAGGCTATTGTAGGCACTGGCGTATCTTTTAGTGGAATGAGAGTCATTCTGTAGTCGCGTGAAAGGACCTTTCAAGTCAATCTGATCTGTATTGTCCTGTGAAAAAAAGCGTTCTTAGACACAGTGAGGAGTTTTTGGGGATAATGGGAAAATCATTTCCAACTAAATGACAGGAATTTCTTAGTCCAATCATGAGGTGTGCTAGGCTTTTTTATACTGTGGCGGAAAGAGAGAGAGTATAACAGTCATTATAAATAAAGGGCCAAGGAAGTGACAGTTTATGGAAGGAACAATTTGCACATAGTTTTAGAATGTGGTCAGGAGGAGGACAATGTGCTTACACATATGAAACATTAGAAGGTAGACATTATGGAAGCACATATATTTCTTTATTTTTATTGTATTTGGGGAGAGGGGGTTAATATAGCACGTCCAATGTGGAAAAGTGCTTTCCATAGCACCTTGCAGGTGGGCGACATCTAGAGCTGTGCAGTAGCCACCCATGCCCCAGGCGTCAAAGAGAACAAGAAGTTACACATGTTGGAAGTGAGGGTGAGACATTGAGGAGATATGATCCCCGTATGAAGCCGAGAGAAGGAGGAGGCGTGAACGTGCATCCATGTATGCGGGCGAGACAGGAAGGAGCATTGGTCATGCATCCCTGCATGAGGGTGAGACAGGGAGGAGATATGATCCCCGTATGAAGCCGAGAGAAGGAGGAGGCGTGAACGTGCATCCATGCATGCAGGCGAGAAGGGAAGCAGCATTGGTCATGCATCCCTGCATGAGGGTGAGACAGGGAGGAGATATGATCCCCGTATGAAGCCGAGAGAAGGAGGAGGCGTGAACGTGCATCCATGTATGCGGGCGAGACAGGAAGGAGCATTGGTCATGCATCCCTGCATGAGGGTGAGACAGGGAGGAGATATGATCCCCGTATGAAGCCGAGAGAAGGAGGAGGCGTGAACATGCATCCATGTATGCGGGCGAGACGGGAAGGAGCATTGGTCATGCATCCCTTCCTGAGGGTGAGACAGGGAGGAGATAAAATCCCTGTATGAAGCCGAGAGAACGAGGAGACATGAACGTGCATCCATGTATGCGGGCGAGAAGGGAAGGAGCATTGGTCATGCATCCCTGCATGAGGGTGAGACAGGGAGGAGATAAAATCCCTGTATGAAGCCCAGAGAACGAGGTGGCATGAACATGCATCCTTGTATGCAGGTGTGACATGGAGTCATCATGAACATGCATCCCTTTATAAGGACATAACATGGAGGACGCATGAACATGAATGCCTGAATTTTATGGTGGTGGCCTTCGGGTGATTTGGCACGTGCAATTGGTGAAGAGCACTTCTCCTGCGCAAAAAAATAAATGTACTATTAGCACCCCGGAGGGAGCCTCTGCACTTCTTATAGGGAGAAAACTCTGCAATGGAAGGGGACAGGGTCAATAACAGCTGTAAACTCTCACAAGACCATCACTGCTCTCACACTTTCCTGCTCTCAGGCTGGTGGTCCATTATCAGCCCTGGCTGCCGCACCATTGCCAGGTTTGTGTAACTATATTATTTCTAATTGGCTCCACTTTGATGACTTTCATTTGGATTCTGACTTGATTATTGAGATCTTAAATAAGTGACTGGGGATCAGGTGTCCACTTATTCTCATGGATAACATCACAACCAACCTTTAATTCAAACATGAGTCATGACATCACAGATGGAGTACAGCTTATGATAGAGGTGGAACGTCACATTGTAGCAGCCCAAGTAGCTCGCCGTGATCGTATAGTGGTTAGTACTCTGCGTTGTGGCCGCAGCAACAATCCGAGTCACGACATTGCGGTGAGGCAATGTCACGGCAGTTGGGCAGAAATTTTAGAATTTCCATTAATACATTGGCAATCTCTGTGGAGGACTGAAACAATTCGATATGTCCTGTTACTGTTATGAACCTTTTGTTTCTTTAATGCTCTTTGCACACTTTTTCATCGGGTGACTGTAATGTATTTCAACCAAATCTAATTAAGAGCGCATTATGTGGTGACATTTGCAGTACATGAAACATTATAACACTGCCATTTACGTCAATAACCACTGGCTTGATTAAGACATATGTATTGCAGCGACAGTATTTCCCAGTTACAAATGGGAATAAAAACAACATCCGGGAGGGATTGAACCAACGACATTTAACTGATGTTGCCAATGGAGCGCGTTACAGAGAGCGCGAGGTCCCGCTTTTACAGTCACACGCTGATGATAATACAGATGTTTAAATAAACAGGCATATCTGTGGACTTGTGGTCTTTCTACATTGGGACTCATAGTCTAGTCCTAGGCTATTGTAGGCACTGGCGTATCTTTTAGTGGAATGAGAGGCATTCTGTAGTCGCGTGAAAGGACCTTTCAAGTCAATCTGATCTGTATTGTCCTGTGAAAAAAAGCGTTCTTAGACACAGTGAGGAGTTTTTGGGGATAATGGGAAAATCATTTCCAACTAAATGACAGGAATTTCTTAGTCCAATCATGAGGTGTGCTAGGCTTTTTTATACTGTGGCGGAAAGAGAGAGAGTATAACAGTCATTATAAATAAAGGGCCAAGGAAGTGACAGTTTATGGAAGGAACAATTTGCACATAGTTTTAGAATGTGGTCAGGAGGAGGACAATGTGCTTACACATATGAAACATTAGAAGGTAGACATTATGGAAGCACATATATTTCTTTATTTTTATTGTATTTGGGGAGAGGGGGTTAATATAGCACGTCCAATGTGGAAAAGTGCTTTCCATAGCACCTTGCAGGTGGGCGACATCTAGAGCTGTGCAGTAGCCACCCATGCCCCAGACGTCAAAGAGAACAAGAAGTTACACATGTTGGAAGTGAGGGTGAGACATTGAGGAGATATGATCCCCGTATGAAGCCGAGAGAAGGAGGAGGCGTGAACGTGCATCCATGTATGCGGGCGAGACAGGAAGGAGCATTGGTCATGCATCCCTGCATGAGGGTGAGACAGGGAGGAGATATGATCCCCGTATGAAGCAGAGAGAAGGAGGAGGCGTGAATGTGCATCCATGTATGCGGGCGAGACGGGAAGGAGCATTGGTCATGCATCCCTTCCTGAGGGTGAGACAGGGAGGAGATAAAATCCCCGTATGAAGCCGAGAGAACGAGGAGACATGAACGTGCATCCATGTATTCGGGCGAGAAGGGAAGGAGCATTGGTCATGCATCCCTGCATGAGGGTGAGACAGGGAGGAGATAAAATCCCTGTATGAAGCCAAGAGAACGAGGCGGCATGAACATGCATCCTTGTATGCAGGTGTGACATGGAGTCATCATGAACATGCATCCCTTTATAAGGACATAACATGGAGGACGCATGAACATGAATGCCTGAATTTTATGGTGGTGGCCTTCGGGTGATTTGGCACGTGCAATTGGTGAAGAGCACTTCTCCTGCGCAAAAAAATTAATTTACTATTAGCACCCCGGAGGGAGCCTCTGCACTTCTTATAGGGAGAAAACTCTGCAATGGAAGGGGACAGGGTCAATAACAGCTGTAAACTCTCACAAGACCATCACTGCTCTCACACTTTCCTGCTCTCAGGCTGGCGGGCCATTATCGGCCCTGGCTGCCGCACCATTGCCAGGTTTGTGTAACTATATTATTTCTAATTGGCTCCACTTTGATTACTTTCATTTGGATTATGACTTGATTATTGAGATCTTAAATAAGTGACTGGGGATCAGGGGTCCACTTATTCTCATGGATAACATCACAACCAACCTTTAATTCAAACATGAGTCATGACATCACAGATGGAGTACAGCTTATGATAGAGGTGGAACGTCACATTGTGGCAGCCCAAGTAGCTCGCCGTGATCGTATAGTGGTTAGTACTCTGCGTTGTGGCCGCAGCAACCTCGGTTCGAATCCGAGTCACGGCATTGCGGTGAGGCAATGTCACGGCAGTTGGGCAGATATTTTAGAATTTCCATTAATACATTGGCAATCTCTGTGGAGGACTGAAACAATTCGATATGTCCTGTTACTGTTATGAACCTTTTGTTTCTTTAATGCTCTTTGCACACTTTTTCATCGGGTGACTGTAATGTATTTCAACCAAATCTAATTAAGAGCGCATTATGTGGTGACATTTGCAGTACATGAAACATTATAACACTGCCATTTACGTCAATAACCACTAGCTTGATTAAGACATATGTATTGCAGCGACAGTATTTCCCAGTTACAAATGGGAATAAAAACAACATCCGCGAGGGATTGAACCAACGACATTTAACTGATGTTGCCAATGGAGCGCGTTACAGAGAGCGCGAGGTCCCGCCTTTACAGTCACACGCTGATGATAATACAGATGTTTAAATAAACAGGCATATCTGTGGACTTGTGGTCTTTCTACATTGGGACTCATAGTCTAGTCCTAGGCTATTGTAGGCACTGGCGTATCTTTTAGTGGAATGAGAGTCATTCTGTAGTCGCGTGAAAGGACCTTTCAAGTCAATCTGATCTGTATTGTCCTGTGAAAAAAAGCGTTCTTAGACACAGTGAGGAGTTTTTGGGGATAATGGGAAAATCATTTCCAACTAAATGACAGGAATTTCTTAGTCCAATCATGAGGTGTGCTAGGCTTTTTTATACTGTGGCGGAAAGAGAGAGAGTATAACAGTCATTATAAATAAAGGGCCAAGGAAGTGACAGTTTATGGAAGGAACAATTTGCACATAGTTTTAGAATGTGGTCAGGAGGAGGACAATGTGCTTACACATATGAAACATTAGAAGGTAGACATTATGGAAGCACATATATTTCTTTATTTTTATTGTATTTGGGGAGAGGGGGTTAATATAGCACGTCCAATGTGGAAAAGTGCTTTCCATAGCACCTTGCAGGTGGGCGACATCTAGAGCTGTGCAGTAGCCACCCATGCCCCAGGCGTCAAAGAGAACAAGAAGTTACACATGTTGGAAGTGAGGGTGAGACATTGAGGAGATATGATCCCCGTATGAAGCCGAGAGAAGGAGGAGGCGTGAACGTGCATCCATGTATGCGGGCGAGACAGGAAGGAGCATTGGTCATGCATCCCTGCATGAGGGTGAGACAGGGAGGAGATATGATCCCCGTATGAAGCCGAGAGAAGGAGGAGGCGTGAACGTGCATCCATGCATGCAGGCGAGAAGGGAAGCAGCATTGGTCATGCATCCCTGCATGAGGGTGAGACAGGGAGGAGATATGATCCCCGTATGAAGCCGAGAGAAGGAGGAGGCGTGAACGTGCATCCATGTATGCGGGCGAGACAGGAAGGAGCATTGGTCATGCATCCCTGCATGAGGGTGAGACAGGGAGGAGATATGATCCCCGTATGAAGCCGAGAGAAGGAGGAGGCGTGAACATGCATCCATGTATGCGGGCGAGACGGGAAGGAGCATTGGTCATGCATCCCTTCCTGAGGGTGAGACAGGGAGGAGATAAAATCCCTGTATGAAGCCGAGAGAACGAGGAGACATGAACGTGCATCCATGTATGCGGGCGAGAAGGGAAGGAGCATTGGTCATGCATCCCTGCATGAGGGTGAGACAGGGAGGAGATAAAATCCCTGTATGAAGCCCAGAGAACGAGGTGGCATGAACATGCATCCTTGTATGCAGGTGTGACATGGAGTCATCATGAACATGCATCCCTTTATAAGGACATAACATGGAGGACGCATGAACATGAATGCCTGAATTTTATGGTGGTGGCCTTCGGGTGATTTGGCACGTGCAATTGGTGAAGAGCACTTCTCCTGCGCAAAAAAATAAATGTACTATTAGCACCCCGGAGGGAGCCTCTGCACTTCTTATAGGGAGAAAACTCTGCAATGGAAGGGGACAGGGTCAATAACAGCTGTAAACTCTCACAAGACCATCACTGCTCTCACACTTTCCTGCTCTCAGGCTGGTGGTCCATTATCAGCCCTGGCTGCCGCACCATTGCCAGGTTTGTGTAACTATATTATTTCTAATTGGCTCCACTTTGATGACTTTCATTTGGATTCTGACTTGATTATTGAGATCTTAAATAAGTGACTGGGGATCAGGTGTCCACTTATTCTCATGGATAACATCACAACCAACCTTTAATTCAAACATGAGTCATGACATCACAGATGGAGTACAGCTTATGATAGAGGTGGAACGTCACATTGTAGCAGCCCAAGTAGCTCGCCGTGATCGTATAGTGGTTAGTACTCTGCGTTGTGGCCGCAGCAACAATCCGAGTCACGACATTGCGGTGAGGCAATGTCACGGCAGTTGGGCAGAAATTTTAGAATTTCCATTAATACATTGGCAATCTCTGTGGAGGACTGAAACAATTCGATATGTCCTGTTACTGTTATGAACCTTTTGTTTCTTTAATGCTCTTTGCACACTTTTTCATCGGGTGACTGTAATGTATTTCAACCAAATCTAATTAAGAGCGCATTATGTGGTGACATTTGCAGTACATGAAACATTATAACACTGCCATTTACGTCAATAACCACTGGCTTGATTAAGACATATGTATTGCAGCGACAGTATTTCCCAGTTACAAATGGGAATAAAAACAACATCCGGGAGGGATTGAACCAACGACATTTAACTGATGTTGCCAATGGAGCGCGTTACAGAGAGCGCGAGGTCCCGCTTTTACAGTCACACGCTGATGATAATACAGATGTTTAAATAAACAGGCATATCTGTGGACTTGTGGTCTTTCTACATTGGGACTCATAGTCTAGTCCTAGGCTATTGTAGGCACTGGCGTATCTTTTAGTGGAATGAGAGGCATTCTGTAGTCGCGTGAAAGGACCTTTCAAGTCAATCTGATCTGTATTGTCCTGTGAAAAAAAGCGTTCTTAGACACAGTGAGGAGTTTTTGGGGATAATGGGAAAATCATTTCCAACTAAATGACAGGAATTTCTTAGTCCAATCATGAGGTGTGCTAGGCTTTTTTATACTGTGGCGGAAAGAGAGAGAGTATAACAGTCATTATAAATAAAGGGCCAAGGAAGTGACAGTTTATGGAAGGAACAATTTGCACATAGTTTTAGAATGTGGTCAGGAGGAGGACAATGTGCTTACACATATGAAACATTAGAAGGTAGACATTATGGAAGCACATATATTTCTTTATTTTTATTGTATTTGGGGAGAGGGGGTTAATATAGCACGTCCAATGTGGAAAAGTGCTTTCCATAGCACCTTGCAGGTGGGCGACATCTAGAGCTGTGCAGTAGCCACCCATGCCCCAGACGTCAAAGAGAACAAGAAGTTACACATGTTGGAAGTGAGGGTGAGACATTGAGGAGATATGATCCCCGTATGAAGCCAAGAGAAGGAGGAGGCGTGAACGTGCATCCATGTATGCAGGCGAGAAGGGAAGGAGCGTTGGTCATGCATCCCTGCATGAGGGTGAGACAGGGAGGAGATATGATTCCCGTATGAAGCCGAGAGAAGGAGGAGGCGTGAACGTGCATCCATGTATGCGGGCGAGACAGGAAGGAGCGTTGGTCATGCATCCCTGCATGAGGGTGAGACAGGGAGGAGATATGATCCCCGTATGAAGCCGAGAGAAGGAGGAGGCGTGAACGTGCATCCATGTATGCAGGCGAGAAGGGAAGGAGCATTGGTCATGCATCCCTGCATGAGGGTGAGACAGGGAGGAGATATGATCCCCGTATGAAGCCGAGAGAAGGAGGAGGCGTGAACGTGCATCCATGTATGCGGGCGAGACGGGAAGGAGCATTGGTCATGCATCCCTTCCTGAGGGTGAGACAGGGAGGAGATAAAATCCCTGTATGAAGCCAAGAGAACGAGCTGGCATGAACATGCATCCTTGTATGCAGGTGTGACATGGAGTCATCATGAACATGCATCCCTTTATAAGGACATAACATGGAGGACGCATGAACATGAATGCCTGAATTTTATGGTGGTGGCCTTCGGGTGATTTGGCACGTGCAATTGGTGAAGAGCACTTCTCCTGCACAAAAAAATAAATGTACTATTAGCACCCCGGAGGGAGCCTCTGCACTTCTTATAGGGAGAAAACTCTGCAATGGAAGGGGACAGGGTCAATAACAGCTGTAAACTCTCACAAGACCATCACTGCTCTCACACTTTCCTGCTCTCAGGCTGGCGGGCCATTATCGGCCCTGGCTGCCGCACCATTGCCAGGTTTGTGTAACTATATTATTTCTAATTGGCTCCACTTTGATGACTTTCATTTGGATTCTGACTTGATTATTGAGGTCTTAAATAAGTGACTGGGGATCAGGGGTCCACTTATTCTCATGGATAACATCACAACCAACCTTTAATTCAAACATGAGTCATGACATCACAGATGGAGTACAGCTTATGATAGAGGTGGAACGTCACATTGTGGCAGCCCAAGTAGCTCGCCGTGATCGTATAGTGGTTAGTACTCTGCGTTGTGGCCGCAGCAACCTTGGTTCGAATCCGAGTCACGGCATTGCGGTGAGGCAATGTCACGGCAGTTGGGCAGATATTTTAGAATTTCCATTAATACATTGGCAATCTCTGTGGAGGACTGAAACAATTCGATATGTCCTGTTACTGTTATGAACCTTTTGTTTCTTTAATGCTCTTTGCACACTTTTTCATCGGGTGACTGTAATGTATTTCAACCAAATCTAATTAAGAGCGCATTATGTGGTGACATTTGCAGTACATGAAACATTATAACACTGCCATTTACGTCAATAACCACTAGCTTGATTAAGACATATGTATTGCAGCGACAGTATTTCCCAGTTACAAATGGGAATAAAAACAACATCCGCGAGGGATTGAACCAACGACATTTAACTGATGTTGCCAATGGAGCGCGTTACAGAGAGCGCGAGGTCCCGCCTTTACAGTCACACGCTGATGATAATACAGATGTTTAAATAAACAGGCATATCTGTGGACTTGTGGTCTTTCTACATTGGGACTCATAGTCTAGTCCTAGGCTATTGTAGGCACTGGCGTATCTTTTAGTGGAATGAGAGTCATTCTGTAGTCGCGTGAAAGGACCTTTCAAGTCAATCTGATCTGTATTGTCCTGTGAAAAAAAGCGTTCTTAGACACAGTGAGGAGTTTTTGGGGATAATGGGAAAATCATTTCCAACTAAATGACAGGAATTTCTTAGTCCAATCATGAGGTGTGCTAGGCTTTTTTATACTGTGGCGGAAAGAGAGAGAGTATAACAGTCATTATAAATAAAGGGCCAAGGAAGTGACAGTTTATGGAAGGAACAATTTGCACATAGTTTTAGAATGTGGTCAGGAGGAGGACAATGTGCTTACACATATGAAACATTAGAAGGTAGACATTATGGAAGCACATATATTTCTTTATTTTTATTGTATTTGGGGAGAGGGGGTTAATATAGCACGTCCAATGTGGAAAAGTGCTTTCCATAGCACCTTGCAGGTGGGCGACATCTAGAGCTGTGCAGTAGCCACCCATGCCCCAGGCGTCAAAGAGAACAAGAAGTTACACATGTTGGAAGTGAGGGTGAGACATTGAGGAGATATGATCCCCGTATGAAGCCGAGAGAAGGAGGAGGCGTGAACGTGCATCCATGTATGCGGGCGAGACAGGAAGGAGCATTGGTCATGCATCCCTGCATGAGGGTGAGACAGGGAGGAGATATGATCCCCGTATGAAGCCGAGAGAAGGAGGAGGCGTGAACGTGCATCCATGCATGCAGGCGAGAAGGGAAGCAGCATTGGTCATGCATCCCTGCATGAGGGTGAGACAGGGAGGAGATATGATCCCCGTATTAAGCCGAGAGAAGGAGGAGGCGTGAACGTGCATCCATGTATGCGGGCGAGACAGGAAGGAGCATTGGTCATGCATCCCTGCATGAGGGTGAGACAGGGAGGAGATATGATCCCCGTATGAAGCCGAGAGAAGGAGGAGGCGTGAACATGCATCCATGTATGCGGGCGAGACGGGAAGGAGCATTGGTCATGCATCCCTTCCTGAGGGTGAGACAGGGAGGAGATAAAATCCCTGTATGAAGCCGAGAGAACGAGGAGACATGAACGTGCATCCATGTATGCGGGCGAGAAGGGAAGGAGCATTGGTCATGCATCCCTGCATGAGGGTGAGACAGGGAGGAGATAAAATCCCTGTATGAAGCCCAGAGAACGAGGTGGCATGAACATGCATCCTTGTATGCAGGTGTGACATGGAGTCATCATGAACATGCATCCCTTTATAAGGACATAACATGGAGGACGCATGAACATGAATGCCTGAATTTTATGGTGGTGGCCTTCGGGTGATTTGGCACGTGCAATTGGTGAAGAGCACTTCTCCTGCGCAAAAAAATAAATGTACTATTAGCACCCCGGAGGGAGCCTCTGCACTTCTTATAGGGAGAAAACTCTGCAATGGAAGGGGACAGGGTCAATAACAGCTGTAAACTCTCACAAGACCATCACTGCTCTCACACTTTCCTGCTCTCAGGCTGGTGGTCCATTATCAGCCCTGGCTGCCGCACCATTGCCAGGTTTGTGTAACTATATTATTTCTAATTGGCTCCACTTTGATGACTTTCATTTGGATTCTGACTTGATTATTGAGATCTTAAATAAGTGACTGGGGATCAGGTGTCCACTTATTCTCATGGATAACATCACAACCAACCTTTAATTCAAACATGAGTCATGACATCACAGATGGAGTACAGCTTATGATAGAGGTGGAACGTCACATTGTAGCAGCCCAAGTAGCTCGCCGTGATCGTATAGTGGTTAGTACTCTGCGTTGTGGCCGCAGCAACAATCCGAGTCACGACATTGCGGTGAGGCAATGTCACGGCAGTTGGGCAGAAATTTTAGAATTTCCATTAATACATTGGCAATCTCTGTGGAGGACTGAAACAATTCGATATGTCCTGTTACTGTTATGAACCTTTTGTTTCTTTAATGCTCTTTGCACACTTTTTCATCGGGTGACTGTAATGTATTTCAACCAAATCTAATTAAGAGCGCATTATGTGGTGACATTTGCAGTACATGAAACATTATAACACTGCCATTTACGTCAATAACCACTAGCTTGATTAAGACATATGTATTGCAGCGACAGTATTTCCCAGTTACAAATGGGAATAAAAACAACATCCGCGAGGGATTGAACCAACGACATTTAACTGATGTTGCCAATGGAGCGCGTTACAGAGAGCGCGAGGTCCCGCTTTTACAGTCACACGCTGATGATAATACAGATGTTTAAATAAACAGGCATATCTGTGGACTTGTGGTCTTTCTACATTGGGACTCATAGTCTAGTCCTAGGCTATTGTAGGCACTGGCGTATCTTTTAGTGGAATGAGAGGCATTCTGTAGTCGCGTGAAAGGACCTTTCAAGTCAATCTGATCTGTATTGTCCTGTGAAAAAAAGCGTTCTTAGACACAGTGAGGAGTTTTTGGGGATAATGGGAAAATCATTTCCAACTAAATGACAGGAATTTCTTAGTCCAATCATGAGGTGTGCTAGGCTTTTTTATACTGTGGCGGAAAGAGAGAGAGTATAACAGTCATTATAAATAAAGGGCCAAGGAAGTGACAGTTTATGGAAGGAACAATTTGCACATAGTTTTAGAATGTGGTCAGGAGGAGGACAATGTGCTTACACATATGAAACATTAGAAGGTAGACATTATGGAAGCACATATATTTCTTTATTTTTATTGTATTTGGGGAGAGGGGGTTAATATAGCACGTCCAATGTGGAAAAGTGCTTTCCATAGCACCTTGCAGGTGGGCGACATCTAGAGCTGTGCAGTAGCCACCCATGCCCCAGACGTCAAAGAGAACAAGAAGTTACACATGTTGGAAGTGAGGGTGAGACATTGAGGAGATATGATCCCCGTATGAAGCCAAGAGAAGGAGGAGGCGTGAACGTGCATCCATGTATGCAGGCGAGAAGGGAAGGAGCGTTGGTCATGCATCCCTGCATGAGGGTGAGACAGGGAGGAGATATGATTCCCGTATGAAGCCGAGAGAAGGAGGAGGCGTGAACGTGCATCCATGTATGCGGGCGAGACAGGAAGGAGCGTTGGTCATGCATCCCTGCATGAGGGTGAGACAGGGAGGAGATATGATCCCCGTATGAAGCCGAGAGAAGGAGGAGGCGTGAACGTGCATCCATGTATGCAGGCGAGAAGGGAAGGAGCATTGGTCATGCATCCCTGCATGAGGGTGAGACAGGGAGGAGATATGATCCCCGTATGAAGCCGAGAGAAGGAGGAGGCGTGAACGTGCATCCATGTATGCGGGCGAGACGGGAAGGAGCATTGGTCATGCATCCCTTCCTGAGGGTGAGACAGGGAGGAGATAAAATCCCTGTATGAAGCCAAGAGAACGAGCTGGCATGAACATGCATCCTTGTATGCAGGTGTGACATGGAGTCATCATGAACATGCATCCCTTTATAAGGACATAACATGGAGGACGCATGAACATGAATGCCTGAATTTTATGGTGGTGGCCTTCGGGTGATTTGGCACGTGCAATTGGTGAAGAGCACTTCTCCTGCACAAAAAAATAAATGTACTATTAGCACCCCGGAGGGAGCCTTTGCACTTCTTATAGGGAGAAAACTCTGCAATGGAAGGGGACAGGGTCAATAACAGCTGTAAACTCTCACAAGACCATCACTGCTCTCACACTTTCCTGCTCTCAGGCTGGCGGGCCATTATCGGCCCTGGCTGCCGCACCATTGCCAGGTTTGTGTAACTATATTATTTCTAATTGGCTCCACTTTGATGACTTTCATTTGGATTCTGACTTGATTATTGAGGTCTTAAATAAGTGACTGGGGATCAGGTGTCCACTTATTCTCATGGATAACATCACAACCAACCTTTAATTCAAACATGAGTCATGACATCACAGATGGAGTACAGCTTATGATAGAGGTGGAACGTCACATTGTAGCAGCCCAAGTAGCTCGCTGTGATCTTATAGTGGTTAGTACTCTGCTTTGTGGCCGCAGAAACCTCGGTTCGAATCCGAGTCACGGCATTGCGGTGAGGCAATGTCACGGCAGTTGGGCAGATATTTTAGAATTTCCATTAATACATTGGCAATCTCTGTGGAGGACTGAAACAATTCGATATGTCCTGTTACTGTTATGAACCTTTTGTTTCTTTAATGCTCTTTGCACACTTTTTCATCGGGTGACTGTAATGTATTTCAACCAAATCTAATTAAGAGCGCATTATGTGGTGACATTTGCAGTACATGAAACATTATAACACTGCCATTTACGTCAATAACCACTAGCTTGATTAAGACATATGTATTGCAGCGACAGTATTTTCCAGTTACAAATGGGAATAAAAACAACATCCGCGAGGGATTGAACCAACGACATTTAACTGATGTTGCCAATGGAGCGCGTTACAGAGAGCGCGAGGTCCCGCCTTTACAGTCACACACTGATGATAATACAGATGTTTAAATAAACAGGCATATCTGTGGACTTGTGGTCTTTCTACATTGGGACTCATAGTCTAGTCCTAGGCTATTGTAGGCACTGGCGTATCTTTTAGTGGAATGAGAGGCATTCTGTAGTCGCGTGAAAGGACCTTTCAAGTCAATCTGATCTGTATTGTCCTGTGAAAAAAAGCGTTCTTAGACACAGTGAGGAGTTTTTGGGGATAATGGGAAAATCATTTCCAACTAAATGACAGGAATTTCTTAGTCCAATCATGAGGTGTGCTAGGCTTTTTTATACTGTGGCGGAAAGAGCGAGAGTATAACAGTCATTATAAATAAAGGGCCAAGGAAGTGACAGTTTATGGAAGGAACAATTTGCACATAGTTTTAGAATGTGGTCAGGAGGAGGACAATGTGCTTACACATATGAAACATTAGAAGGTAGACATTATGGAAGCACATATATTTCTTTATTTTTATTGTATTTGGGGAGAGGGGGTTAATATAGCACGTCCAATGTGGAAAAGTGCTTTCCATAGCACCTTGCAGGTGGGCGACATCTAGAGCTGTGCAGTAACCACCCATGCCCCAGACGTCAAAGAGAACAAGAAGTTACACATGTTGGAAGTGAGGGTGAGACATTGAGGAGATATGATCCCCGTATGAAGCCGAGAGAAGGAGGAGGCGTGAACGTGCATCCATGTATGCGGGCGAGACAGGAAGGAGCGTTGGTCATGCATCCCTGCATGAGGGTGAGACAGGGAGGAGATATGATCCCCGTATGAAGCCGAGAGAAGGAGGAGGCGTGAACGTGCATCCATGTATGCGGGCGAGACAGGAAGGAGCGTTGGTCATGCATCCCTGCATGAGGGTGAGACAGGGAGGAGATATGATCCCCGTATGAAGCCGAGAGAAGGAGGAGGCGTGAACGTGCATCCATGTATGCGGGCGAGACAGGAAGGAGCATTGGTCATGCATCCCTGCATGAGGGTGAGACAGGGAGGAGATATGATCCCCGTATGAAGCCGAGAGAAGGAGGAGGCGTGAACGTGTATCCATGTATGCGGGCGAGACGGGAAGGAGCATTGGTCATGCATCCCTTCCTGAGGGTGAGACAGGGAGGAGATAAAATCCCAGTATGAAGCCGAGAGAACGAGGAGACATGAACGTGCATCCATGTATGCGGGCGAGAAGGGAAGGAGCATTGGTCATGCATCCCTGCATGAGGGTGAGACAGGGAGGAGATAAAATCCCTGTATGAAGCCAAGAGACCGAGGTGGCATGAACATGCATCCTTGTATGCAGGTGTGACATGGAGTCATCATGAACATGCATCCCTTTATAAGGACATAACATGGAGGACGCATGAACATGAATGCCTGAATTTTATGGTGGTGGCCTTCGGGTGATTTGGCACGTGCAATTGGTGAAGAGCACTTCTCCTGCGCAAAAAAATAAATGTACTATTAGCACCCCGGAGGGAGCCTCTGCACTTCTTATAGGGAGAAAACTCTGCAATGGAAGGGGACAGGGTCAATAACAGCTGTAAACTCTCACAAGACCATCACTGCTCTCACACTTTCCTGCTCTCAGGCTGGCGGGCCATTATCAGCCCTGGCTGCCGCACCATTGCCAGGTTTGTGTAACTATATTATTTCTAATTGGCTCCACTTTGATGACTTTCATTTGGATTCTGACTTGATTATTGAGATCTTAAATAAGTGACTGGGGATCAGGTGTCCACTTATTCTCATGGATAACATCACAACCAACCTTTAATTCAAACATGAGTCATGACATCACAGATGGAGTACAGCTTATGATAGAGGTGGAACGTCACATTGTAGCAGCCCAAGTAGCTCGCTGTGATCATATAGTGGTTAGTACTCTGCGTTGTGGCCGCAGCAACCTCAGTTCAAATCCGAGTCACGGCATTGCGGTGAGGCAATGTCACGGCAGTTGGGCAGATATTTTAGAATTTCCATTAATACATTGGCAATCTCTGTGGAGGACTGAAACAATTCGATATGTCCTGTTACTGTTATGAACCTTTTGTTTCTTTAATGATCTTTGCACACTTTTTCATCGGGTGACTGTAATGTATTTCAACCAAATCTAATTAAGAGCGCATTATGTGGTGACATTTGCAGTACATGAAACATTATAACACTGCCATTTACGTCAATAACCAATAGCTTGATTAAGACATATGTATTGCAGCGACAGTATTTCCCAGTTACAAATGGGAATAAAAACAACATCCGCGAGGGATTGAACCAACGACATTTAACTGATGTTGCCAATGGAGCGCGTTACAGAGAGCGCGAGGTCCCGCCTTTACAGTCACACGCTGATGATAATACAGATGTTTAAATAAACAGGCATATCTGTGGACTTGTGGTCTTTCTACATTGGGACTCATAGTCTAGTCCTAGGCTATTGTAGGCACTGGCGTATCTTTTAGTGGAATGAGAGGCATTCTGTAGTCGCGTGAAAGGACCTTTCAAGTCAATCTGATCTGTATTGTCCTGTGAAAAAAAGCGTTCTTAGACACAGTGAGGAGTTTTTGGGGATAATGGGAAAATCATTTCCAACTAAGTGACAGGAATTTCTTAGTCCAATCATGAGGTGTGCTAGGCTTTTTTATACTGTGGCGGAAAGAGAGAGAGTATAACAGTCATTATAAATAAAGGGCCAAGGAAGTGACAGTTTATGGAAGGAACAATTTGCACATAGTTTTAGAATGTGGTCAGGAGGAGGACAATGTGCTTACACATATGAAACATTAGAAGGTAGACATTATGGAAGCACATATATTTCTTTATTTTTATTGTATTTGGGGAGAGGGGGTTAATATAGCACGTCCAATGTGGAAAAGTGCTTTCCATAGCACCTTGCAGGTGGGCGACATCTAGAGCTGTGCAGTAGCCACCCATGCCCCAGGCGTCAAAGAGAACAAGAAGTTACACATGTTGGAAGTGAGGGTGAGACATTGAGGAGATATGATCCCCGTATGAAGCCGAGAGAAGGAGGAGGCGTGAACGTGCATCCATGTATGCGGGCGAGACAGGAAGGAGCATTGGTCATGCATCCCTGCATGAGGGTGAGACAGGGAGGAGATATGATCCCCGTATGAAGCCGAGAGAAGGAGGAGGCGTGAACGTGCATCCATGCATGCAGGCGAGAAGGGAAGCAGCATTGGTCATGCATCCCTGCATGAGGGTGAGACAGGGAGGAGATATGATCCCCGTATGAAGCCGAGAGAAGGAGGAGGCGTGAACGTGCATCCATGTATGCGGGCGAGACAGGAAGGAGCATTGGTCATGCATCCCTGCATGAGGGTGAGACAGGGAGGAGATATGATCCCCGTATGAAGCCGAGAGAAGGAGGAGGCGTGAACATGCATCCATGTATGCGGGCGAGACGGGAAGGAGCATTGGTCATGCATCCCTTCCTGAGGGTGAGACAGGGAGGAGATAAAATCCCTGTATGAAGCCGAGAGAACGAGGAGACATGAACGTGCATCCATGTATGCGGGCGAGAAGGGAAGGAGCATTGGTCATGCATCCCTGCATGAGGGTGAGACAGGGAGGAGATAAAATCCCTGTATGAAGCCCAGAGAACGAGGTGGCATGAACATGCATCCTTGTATGCAGGTGTGACATGGAGTCATCATGAACATGCATCCCTTTATAAGGACATAACATGGAGGACGCATGAACATGAATGCCTGAATTTTATGGTGGTGGCCTTCGGGTGATTTGGCACGTGCAATTGGTGAAGAGCACTTCTCCTGCGCAAAAAAATAAATGTACTATTAGCACCCCGGAGGGAGCCTCTGCACTTCTTATAGGGAGAAAACTCTGCAATGGAAGGGGACAGGGTCAATAACAGCTGTAAACTCTCACAAGACCATCACTGCTCTCACACTTTCCTGCTCTCAGGCTGGTGGTCCATTATCAGCCCTGGCTGCCGCACCATTGCCAGGTTTGTGTAACTATATTATTTCTAATTGGCTCCACTTTGATGACTTTCATTTGGATTCTGACTTGATTATTGAGATCTTAAATAAGTGACTGGGGATCAGGTGTCCACTTATTCTCATGGATAACATCACAACCAACCTTTAATTCAAACATGAGTCATGACATCACAGATGGAGTACAGCTTATGATAGAGGTGGAACGTCACATTGTAGCAGCCCAAGTAGCTCGCCGTGATCGTATAGTGGTTAGTACTCTGCGTTGTGGCCGCAGCAACAATCCGAGTCACGACATTGCGGTGAGGCAATGTCACGGCAGTTGGGCAGAAATTTTAGAATTTCCATTAATACATTGGCAATCTCTGTGGAGGACTGAAACAATTCGATATGTCCTGTTACTGTTATGAACCTTTTGTTTCTTTAATGCTCTTTGCACACTTTTTCATCGGGTGACTGTAATGTATTTCAACCAAATCTAATTAAGAGCGCATTATGTGGTGACATTTGCAGTACATGAAACATTATAACACTGCCATTTACGTCAATAACCACTAGCTTGATTAAGACATATGTATTGCAGCGACAGTATTTCCCAGTTACAAATGGGAATAAAAACAACATCCGCGAGGGATTGAACCAACGACATTTAACTGATGTTGCCAATGGAGCGCGTTACAGAGAGCGTGAGGTCCCGCTTTTACAGTCACACGCTGATGATAATACAGATGTTTAAATAAACAGGCATATCTGTGGACTTGTGGTCTTTCTACATTGGGACTCATAGTCTAGTCCTAGGCTATTGTAGGCACTGGCGTATCTTTTAGTGGAATGAGAGGCATTCTGTAGTCGCGTGAAAGGACCTTTCAAGTCAATCTGATCTGTATTGTCCTGTGAAAAAAAGCGTTCTTAGACACAGTGAGGAGTTTTTGGGGATAATGGGAAAATCATTTCCAACTAAATGACAGGAATTTCTTAGTCCAATCATGAGGTGTGCTAGGCTTTTTTATACTGTGGCGGAAAGAGAGAGAGTATAACAGTCATTATAAATAAAGGGGCAAGGAAGTGACAGTTTATGGAAGGAACAATTTGCACATAGTTTTAGAATGTGGTCAGGAGGAGGACAATGTGCTTACACATATGAAACATTAGAAGGTAGACATTATGGAAGCACATATATTTCTTTATTTTTATTGTATTTGGGGAGAGGGGGTTAATATAGCACGTCCAATGTGGAAAAGTGCTTTCCATAGCACCTTGCAGGTGGGCGACATCTAGAGCTGTGCAGTAGCCACCCATGCCCCAGACGTCAAAGAGAACAAGAAGTTACACATGTTGGAAGTGAGGGTGAGACATTGAGGAGATATGATCCCCGTATGAAGCCAAGAGAAGGAGGAGGCGTGAACGTGCATCCATGTATGCAGGCGAGAAGGGAAGGAGCGTTGGTCATGCATCCCTGCATGAGGGTGAGACAGGGAGGAGATATGATTCCCGTATGAAGCCGAGAGAAGGAGGAGGCGTGAACGTGCATCCATGTATGCGGGCGAGACAGGAAGGAGCGTTGGTCATGCATCCCTGCATGAGGGTGAGACAGGGAGGAGATATGATCCCCGTATGAAGCCGAGAGAAGGAGGAGGCGTGAACGTGCATCCATGTATGCAGGCGAGAAGGGAAGGAGCATTGGTCATGCATCCCTGCATGAGGGTGAGACAGGGAGGAGATATGATCCCCGTATGAAGCCGAGAGAAGGAGGAGGCGTGAACGTGCATCCATGTATGCGGGCGAGACGGGAAGGAGCATTGGTCATGCATCCCTTCCTGAGGGTGAGACAGGGAGGAGATAAAATCCCTGTATGAAGCCAAGAGAACGAGCTGGCATGAACATGCATCCTTGTATGCAGGTGTGACATGGAGTCATCATGAACATGCATCCCTTTATAAGGACATAACATGGAGGACGCATGAACATGAATGCCTGAATTTTATGGTGGTGGCCTTCGGGTGATTTGGCACGTGCAATTGGTGAAGAGCACTTCTCCTGCACAAAAAAATAAATGTACTATTAGCACCCCGGAGGGAGCCTCTGCACTTCTTATAGGGAGAAAACTCTGCAATGGAAGGGGACAGGGTCAATAACAGCTGTAAACTCTCACAAGACCATCACTGCTCTCACACTTTCCTGCTCTCAGGCTGGCGGGCCATTATCGGCCCTGGCTGCCGCACCATTGCCAGGTTTGTGTAACTATATTATTTCTAATTGGCTCCACTTTGATGACTTTCATTTGGATTCTGACTTGATTATTGAGGTCTTAAATAAGTGACTGGGGATCAGGTGTCCAATTATTCTCATGGATAACCTCACAACCAACCTTTAATTCAAACATGAGTCATGACATCACAGATGGAGTACAGCTTATGATAGAGGTGGAACGTCACATTGTAGCAGCCCAAGTAGCTCGCTGTGATCGTATAGTGGTTAGTACTCTGCTTTGTGGCCACAGAAACCTCGGTTCGAGTCCGAGTCATGGCATTGCGGTGAGGCAATGTCACGGCAGTTGGGCAGATATTTTAGAATTTCCATTAATACATTGGCAATCTCTGTGGAGGACTGAAACAATTCGATATGTCCTGTTACTGTTATGAACCTTTTGTTTCTTTAATGCTCTTTGCACACTTTTTCATCGGGTGACTGTAATGTATTTCAACCAAATCTAATTAAGAGCGCATTATGTGGTGACATTTGCAGTACATGAAACATTATAACACTGCCATTTACGTCAATAACCACTAGCTTGATTAAGACATATGTATTGCAGCGACAGTATTTCCCAGTTACAAATGGGAATAAAAACAACATCCGCGAGGGATTGAACCAACGACATTTAACTGATGTTGCCAATGGAGCGCGTTACAGAGAGCGCGAGGTCCCGCCTTTACAGTCACACACTGATGATAATACAGATGTTTAAATAAACAGGCATATCTGTGGACTTGTGGTCTTTCTACATTGGGACTCATAGTCTAGTCCTAGGCTATTGTAGGCACTGGCGTATCTTTTAGTGGAATGAGAGGCATTCTGTAGTCGCGTGAAAGGACCTTTCAAGTCAATCTGATCTGTATTGTCCTGTGAAAAAAAGCGTTCTTAGACACAGTGAGGAGTTTTTGGGGATAATGGGAAAATCATTTCCAACTAAATGACAGGAATTTCTTAGTCCAATCATGAGGTGTGCTAGGCTTTTTTATACTGTGGCGGAAAGAGCGAGAGTATAACAGTCATTATAAATAAAGGGCCAAGGAAGTGACAGTTTATGGAAGGAACAATTTGCACATAGTTTTAGAATGTGGTCAGGAGGAGGACAATGTGCTTACACATATGAAACATTAGAAGGTAGACATTATGGAAGCACATATATTTCTTTATTTTTATTGTATTTGGGGAGAGGGGGTTAATATAGCACGTCCAATGTGGAAAAGTGCTTTCCATAGCACCTTGCAGGTGGGCGACATCTAGAGCTGTGCAGTAACCACCCATGCCCCAGACGTCAAAGAGAACAAGAAGTTACACATGTTGGAAGTGAGGGTGAGACATTGAGGAGATATGATCCCCGTATGAAGCCGAGAGAAGGAGGAGGCGTGAACGTGCATCCATGTATGCGGGCGAGACAGGAAGGAGCGTTGGTCATGCATCCCTGCATGAGGGTGAGACAGGGAGGAGATATGATCCCCGTATGAAGCCGAGAGAAGGAGGAGGCGTGAACGTGCATCCATGTATGCGGGCGAGACAGGAAGGAGCGTTGGTCATGCATCCCTGCATGAGGGTGAGACAGGGAGGAGATATGATCCCCGTATGAAGCCGAGAGAAGGAGGAGGCGTGAACGTGCATCCATGTATGCGGGCGAGACAGGAAGGAGCATTGGTCATGCATCCCTGCATGAGGGTGAGACAGGGAGCAGATATGATCCCCGTATGAAGCCGAGAGAAGGAGGAGGCGTGAACGTGTATCCATGTATGCGGGCGAGACGGGAAGGAGCATTGGTCATGCATCCCTTCCTGAGGGTGAGACAGGGAGGAGATAAAATCCCAGTATGAAGCCGAGAGAACGAGGAGACATGAACGTGCATCCATGTATGCGGGCGAGAAGGGAAGGAGCATTGGTCATGCATCCCTGCATGAGGGTGAGACAGGGAGGAGATAAAATCCCTGTATGAAGCCAAGAGAACGAGGTGGCATGAACATGCATCCTTGTATGCAGGTGTGACATGGAGTCATCATGAACATGCATCCCTTTATAAGGACATAACATGGAGGACGCATGAACATGAATGCCTGAATTTTATGGTGGTGGCCTTCGGGTGATTTGGCACGTGCAATTGGTGAAGAGCACTTCTCCTGCGCAAAAAAATAAATGTACTATTAGCACCCCGGAGGGAGCCTCTGCACTTCTTATAGGGAGAAAACTCTGCAATGGAAGGGGACAGGGTCAATAACAGCTGTAAACTCTCACAAGACCATCACTGCTCTCACACTTTCCTGCTCTCAGGCTGGCGGGCCATTATCAGCCCTGGCTGCCGCACCATTGCCAGGTTTGTGTAACTATATTATTTCTAATTGGCTCCACTTTGATGACTTTCATTTGGATTCTGACTTGATTATTGAGATCTTAAATAAGTGACTGGGGATCAGGTGTCCACTTATTCTCATGGATAACATCACAACCAACCTTTAATTCAAACATGAGTCATGACATCACAGATGGAGTACAGCTTATGATAGAGGTGGAACGTCACATTGTAGCAGCCCAAGTAGCTCGCCGTGATCGTATAGTGGTTAGTACTCTGCGTTGTGGCCGCAGCAACCTCGGTTCGATTCCGAGTCACGGCATTGCGGTGAGGCAATGTCACTGCAGTTGGGCAGATATTTTAGAATTTCCATTAATACATTGGCAATCTCTGTGGAGGACTGAAACAATTCGATATGTCCTGTTACTGTTATGAACCTTTTGTTTCTTTAATGCTCTTTGCACACTTTTTCATCGGGTGACTGTAATGTATTTCAACCAAATCTAATTAAGAGCGCATTATGTGGTGACATTTGCAGTACATGAAACATTATAACACTGCCATTTACGTCAATAACCAATAGCTTGATTAAGACATATGTATTGCAGCGACAGTATTTCCCAGTTACAAATGGGAATAAAAACAACATCCGCGAGGGATTGAACCAACGACATTTAACTGATGTTGCCAATGGAGCGCGTTACAGAGAGCGCGAGGTCCCGCCTTTACAGTCACACGCTGATGATAATACAGATGTTTAAATAAACAGGCATATCTGTGGACTTGTGGTCTTTCTACATTGGGACTCATAGTCTAGTCCTAGGCTATTGAAGGCACTGGCGTATCTTTTAGTGGAATGAGAGGCATTCTGTAGTCGCGTGAAAGGACCTTTCAAGTCAATCTGATCTGTATTGTCCTGTGAAAAAAAGCGTTCTTAGACACAGTGAGGAGTTTTTGGGGATAATGGGAAAATCATTTCCAACTAAATGACAGGAATTTCTTAGTCCAATCATGAGGTGTGCTAGGCTTTTTTATACTGTGGCGGAAAGAGAGAGAGTATAACAGTCATTATAAATAAAGGGCCAAGGAAGTGACAGTTTATGGAAGGAACTATTTGCACATAGTTTTAGAATGTGGTCAGGAGGAGGACAATGTGCTTACACATATGAAACATTAGAAGGTAGACATTATGGAAGCACATATATTTCTTTATTTTTATTGTATTTGGGGAGAGGGGGTTAATATAGCACGTCCAATGTGGAAAAGTGCTTTCCATAGCACCTTGCAGGTGGGCGACATCTAGAGCTGTGCAGTAGCCACCCATGCCCCAGACGTCAAAGAGAACAAGAAGTTACACATGTTGGAAGTGAGGGTGAGACATTGAGGAGATATGATCCCCGTATGAAGCCGAGAGAAGGAGGAGGCGTGAACGTGCATCCATGTATGCAGGCGAGAAGGGAAGGAGCGTTGGTCATGCATCCCTGCATGAGGGTGAGACAGGGAGGAGATATGATCCCCGTATGAAGCCGAGAGAAGGAGGAGGCGTGAACGTGCATCCATGTATGCAGGCGAGAAGGGAAGGAGCATTGGTCATGCATCCCTGCATGAGGGTGAGACAGGGAGGAGATATGATCCCCGTATGAAGCCGAGAGAAGGAGGAGGTGTGAACGTGCATCCATGTATGCGGGCGAGACGGGAAGGAGCATTGGTCATGCATCCCTTCCTGAGGGTGAGACAGGGAGGAGATAAAATCCCAGTATGAAGCCGAGAGAACGAGGAGACATGAACGTGCATCCATGTATGCGGGCGAGAAGGGAAGGAGCATTGGTCATGCATCCCTGCATGAGGGTGAGACAGGGAGGAGATAAAATCCCTGTATGAAGCCAAGAGAACGAGCTGGCATGAACATGCATCCTTGTATGCAGGTGTGACATGGAGTCATCATGAACATGCATCCCTTTATAAGGACATGACATGGAGGACGCATGAACATGAATGCCTGAATTTTATGGTGGTGGCCTTCGGGTGATTTGGCACGTGCAATTGGTGAAGAGCACTTCTCCTGCGCAAAAAAATAAATGTACTATTAGCACCCTGGAGGGAGCCTCTGCACTTCTTATAGGGAGAAAACTCGGCAATGGAAGGGGACAGGGTCAATAACAGCTGTAAACTCTCACAAGACCATCACTGCTCTCACACTTTCCTGCTCTCAGGCTGGCGGGCCATTATCGGCCCTGGCTGCCGCACCATTGCCAGGTTTGTGTAACTATATTATTTCTAATTGGCTCCACTTTGATGACTTTCATTTGGATTCTGACTTGATTATTGAGATCTTAAATAAGTGACTGGGGATCAGGTGTCCACTTATTCTCATGGATAACATCACAACCAACCTTTAATTCAAACATGAGTCATGACATCACAGATGGAGTACAGCTTATGATAGAGGTGGAACATCACATTGTAGCAGACCAAGTAGCTCTCCGTGATTGTATAGTGGTTAGTACTCTGAGTTGTGGCCACAGCAACCTCGGTTTGAATCCGAGTCACGACATTGCGGTGAGGCAATGTCACGGCAGTTGGGCAGATATTTTAGAATTTCCATTAATACATTGGCAATCTCTGTGGAGGACTGAAACAATTCGATATGTCCTGTTACTGTTATGAACCTTTTGTTTCTTTAATGCTCTTTGCACACTTTTTCATCGGGTGACTGTAATGTATTTCAACCAAATCTAATTAAGAGCGCATTATGTGGTGACATTTGCAGTACATGAAACATTATAACACTGCCATTTACGTCAATAACCACTAGCTTGATTAAGACATATGTATTGCAGCGACAGTATTTCCCAGTTACAAATGGGAATAAAAACAACATCCGCGAGGGATTGAACCAACGACATTTAACTGATGTTGCCAATGGAGCGCGTTACAGAGAGCGCGAGGTCCCGCCTTTACAGTCACACGCTGATGATAATACAGATGTTTAAATAAACAGGCATATCTGTGGACTTGTGGTCTTTCTACATTGGGACTCATAGTCTAGTCCTAGGCTATTGTAGGCACTGGCGTATCTTTTAGTGGAATGAGAGGCATTCTGTAGTCGCGTGAAAGGACCTTTCAAGTCAATCTGATCTGTATTGTCTTGTGAAAAAAAGCGTTCTTAGACACAGTGAGGAGTTTTTGGGGATAATGGGAAAATCATTTCCAACTAAATGACAGGAATTTCTTAGTCCAATCATGAGGTGTGCTAGGCTTTTTTATACTGTGGCGGAAAGAGCGAGAGTATAACAGTCATTATAAATAAAGGGCCAAGGAAGTGACAGTTTATGGAAGGAACAATTTGCACATAGTTTTAGAATGTGGTCAGGAGGAGGACAATGTGCTTACACATATGAAACATTAGAAGGTAGACATTATGGAAGCACATATATTTCTTTATTTTTATTGTATTTGGGGAGAGGGGGTTAATATAGCACGTCCAATGTGGAAAAGTGCTTTCCATAGCACCTTGCAGGTGGGCGACATCTAGAGCTGTGCAGTAGCCACCCATGCCCCAGACGTCAAAGAGAACAAGAAGTTAAACATGTTGGAAGTGAGGGTGAGACATTGAGGAGATATGATCCCCGTATGAAGCCGAGAGAAGGAGGAGGCGTGAACGTGCATCCATGTATGCAGGCGAGAAGGGAAGGAGCGTTGGTCATGCATCACTGCATGAGGGTGAGACAGGGAGGAGATATGATCCCCGTATGAAGCCGAGAGAAGGAGGAGGCGTGAACGTGCATCCATGTATGCGGGCGAGACAGGAATGAGCGTTGGTCATGCATCCCTGCATGAGGGTGAGACAGGGAGGAGATATGATCCCCGTATGAAGCCGAGAGAAGGAGGAGGCGTGAACGTGCATCCATGTATGCAGGCGAGAAGGGAAGGAGCATTGGTCATGCATCCCTGCATGAGGGTGAGACAGGGAGGAGATATGATCCCCGTATGAAGCCGAGAGAAGGAGGAGGCGTGAACGTGCATCCATGTATGCGGGCGAGACAGGAAGGAGCATTGGTCATGCATCCCTGCATGAGGGTGAGACAGGGAGGAGATATGATCCCCGTATGAAGCCGAGAGAAGGAGGAGGCGTGAACGTGCATCCATGTATGCGGGCGAGACGGGAAGGAGCATTGGTCATGCATCCCTTCCTGAGGGTGAGACAGGGAGGAGATAAAATCCCAGTATGAAGCCGAGAGAACGAGGAGACATGAACGTGCATCCATGTATGCGGGCGAGAAGGGAAGGAGCATTGGTCATGCATCCCTGCATGAGGGTGAGACAGGGAGGAGATAAAATCCCTGTATGAAGCCAAGAGAACGAGGTGGCATGAACATGCATCCTTGTATGCAGGTGTGACATGGAGTCATCATGAACATGCATCCCTTTATAAGGACATAACATGGAGGACGCATGAACATGAATGCCTGAATTTTATGGTGGTGGCCTTCGGGTGATTTGGCACGTGCAATTGGTGAAGAGCACTTCTCCTGCGCAAAAAAATAAATGTACTATTAGCACCCCGGAGGGAGCCTCTGCACTTCTTATAGGGAGAAAACTCTGCAATGGAAGGGGACGGGGTCAATAACAGCTGTAAACTCTCACAAGACCATCACTGCTCTCACACTTTCCTGCTCTCAGGCTGGCGGGCCATTATCGGCCCTGGCTGCCGCACCATTGCCAGGTTTGTGTAACTATATTATTTCTAATTGGCTCCACTTTGATGACTTTCATTTGGATTCTGACTTGATTATTGAGATCTTAAATAAGTGACTGGGGATCAGGTGTCCACTTATTCTCATGGATAACATCACAACCAACCTTTAATTCAAACATGAGTCATGACATCACAGATGGAGTACAGCTTATGATAGAGGTGGAACCTCACATTGTAGCAACCCAAGTAGCTCGCCGTGATCGTATAGTGGTTAGTACTCTGCGTTGTGGCCGCAGCAACCTAGGTTCGAATCCGAGTCACGGAATTGCGGTGAGGCAATGTCACGGCAGTTGGGCAGATATTTTAGAATTTCCATTAATACATTGGCAATCTCTGTGGAGGACTGAAACAATTCGATATGTCCTGTTACTGTTATGAACCTTTTGTTTCTTTAATGCTCTTTGCACACTTTTTCATCGGGTGACTGTAATGTATTTCAACCAAATCTAATTAAGAGCGCATTATGTGGTGACATTTGCAGTACATGAAACATTATAACACTGCCATTTACGTCAATAACCACTAGCTTGATTAAGACATATGTATTGCAGCGACAGTATTTCCCAGTTACAAATGGGAATAAAAACAACATCCGCGAGGGATTGAACCAACGACATTTAACTGATGTTGCCAATGGAGCGTGTTACAGAGAGCGCGAGGTCCCGCCTTTACAGTCACACGCTGATGATAATACAGATGTTTAAATAAACAGGCATATCTGTGGACTTGTGGTCTTTCTACATTGGGACTCATAGTCTAGTCCTAGGCTATTGTAGGCACTGGCGTATCTTTTAGTGGAATGAGAGGCATTCTGTAGTCGCGTGAAAGGACCTTTCAAGTCAATCTGATCTGTATTGTCCTGTGAAAAAAAGCGTTCTTAGACACAGTGAGGAGTTTTTGGGGATAATGGGAAAATCATTTCCAACTAAATGACAGGAATTTCTTAGTCCAATCATGAGGTGTGCTAGGCTTTTTTATACTGTGGCGGAAAGAGAGAGAGTATAACAGTCATTATAAATAAAGGGCCAAGGAAGTGACAGTTTATGGAAGGAACAATTTGCACATAGTTTTAGAATGTGGTCAGGAGGAGGACAATGTGCTTACACATATGAAACATTAGAAGGTAGACATTATGGAAGCACATATATTTCTTTATTTTTATTGTATTTGGGGAGAGGGGGTTAATATAGCACGTCCAATGTGGAAAAGTGCTTTCCATAGCACCTTGAGGGTGGGCGACATCTAGAGCTGTGCAGTAGCCACCCATGCCCCACACGTCAAAGAGAACAAGAAGTTACACATGTTGGAAGTGAGGGTGAGACATTGAGGAGATATGATCCCCGTATGAAGCCGAGAGAAGGAGGAGGCGTGAACGTGCATCCATGTATGCAGGCGAGAAGGGAAGGAGCGTTGGTCATGCATCCCTGCATGAGGGTGAGACAGGGAGGAGATATGATTCCCGTATGAAGCCGAGAGAAGGAGGAGGCGTGAACGTGCATCCATGTATGCGGGCGAGACAGGAAGGAGCGTTGGTCATGCATCCCTGCATGAGGGTGAGACAGGGAGGAGATATGATCCCCGTATGAAGCCAAGAGAAGGAGGAGGCGTGAACGTGCATCCATGTATGCAGGCGAGAAGGGAAGGAGCATTGGTCATGCATCCCTGCATGAGGGTGAGACAGGGAGGAGATATGATCCCCGTATGAAGCCGAGAGAAGGAGGAGGCGTGAACGTGCATCCATGTATGCGGGCGAGACAGGAAGGAGCATTGGTCATGCATCCCTGCATGAGGGTGAGACAGGGAGTAGATATGATCCCCGTATGAAGCCGAGAGAAGAAGGAGGCGTGAACGTGCATCCATGTATGCAGGCGAGAAGGGAAGGAGCATTGGTCATGCATCCCTGCATGAGGGTGAGACAGGGAGGAGATATGATCCCCGTATGAAGCCGAGAGAAGGAGGAGGCGTGAACGTGCATCCATGTATGCGGGCGAGACAGGAAGGAGCATTGGTCATGCATCCCTGCATGAGGGTGAGACAGGGAGGAGATATGATCCCCGTATGAAGCCGAGAGAAGGAGGAGGCGTGCACGTGCATCCATGTATGCGGGCGAGACGGGAAGGAGCATTGGTCATGCATCCCTTCCTGAGGGTGAGACAGGGTGGAGATAAAATCCCTGTATGAAGCCGAGAGAACGAGGAGACATGAACGTGCATCCATGTATGCGGGCGAGAAGGGAAGGAGCATTGGTCATGCATCCCTGCATGAGGGTGAGACAGGGAGGAGATACAATCCCTGTATGAAGCCAAGAGAACGAGGCGGCATGAACATGCATCCTTGTATGCAGGTGTGACATGGAGTCATCATGAACATGCATCCCTTTATAAGGACATAACATGGAGGACGCATGAACATGAATGCCTGAATTTTATGGTGGTGGCCTCTGGGTGATTTGGCACGTGCAATTGGTGAAGAGCACTTCTCCTGCGCAAAAAAATAAATTTACTATTAGCACCCCGGAGGGAGCCTCTGCACTTCTTATAGGGTTAAAACTCTGCAATGGAAGGGGACAGGGTCAATAACAGCTGTAAACTCTCACAAGACCATCACTGCTCTCACACTTTCCTGCTCTCAGGCTGGCGGGCCATTATCGGCCCTGGCTGCCGCACCATTGCCAGGTTTGTGTAACTATATTATTTCTAATTGGCTCCACTTTGATGACTTTCATTTGGATTCTGACTTGATTATTGAGATCTTAAATAAGTGACTGGGGATCAGGTGTCCACTTATTCTCATGGATAACATCACAACCAACCTTTAATTCAAACATGAGTCATGACATCACAGATAGAGTACAGCTTATGATAGAGGTGGAACGTCACATTGTAGCAGCCCAAGTAGCTCGCCGTGATCGTATAGTGGTTAGTACTCTGCGTTGTGGCCGCAGCAACCTCGGTCGAATCCGAGTCACGGCATTGCGGTGAGGCAATGTCACGGCAGTTGGGCAGATATTTTAGAATTTCCATTAATACATTGGCAATCTCTGTGGAGGACTGAAACAATTCGATATGTCCTGTTACTGTTATGAACCTTTTGTTTCTTTAATGCTCTTTGCACACTTTTTCATCGGGTGACTGTAATGTATTTCAACCAAATCTAATTAAGAGCGCATTATGTGGTGACATTTGCAGTACATGAAACATTATAACACTGCCATTTACGTCAATAACCACTAGCTTGATTAAGACATATGTATTGCAGTGTAACGCTCACCTGATTCTCGCAGAGGCGCCGGTCTTGACTGGGCGACTACCGTATCTTCAAAGGTGATGTGTAGCACCCGGTTGGCTCTTTGGGCTGGACCTCTGTGCACTGTATGCCTGACGTGTAGAGTAAGATGTCTGCAGATAGAAAATATGGGGTTAATGAACTGGGGTTATTGGGGTGTCCCTATCTCTTTCCTCTTCTCCTCTCCTGTAGACCCCCAAAGGTTAACGCTCTCACCTTAGGTAAGTGAATGCCGAGCTCTCCATCTGCCTCGGGGCAGGGTGCTGTAACCAGTTTCTTCACTGGATAGGTAGCGCAGGCCTCTTGACTTCAGAGGACTGCTGTCCGTCGTTTACTGCACGAACGGTAAGTTTCGAGTCATTCAAATGTCTTTAAAGTCTTTAGTAATGATGTCTCTTGTTTTGCAGGGTTCCGGCGATGGCGGATGACGGGCTGAAGTGAGTTGAAGATGGAGCCTGTGTGATGAATAGAAGCGCCTGGAACCACGTAAGTAAGCGCTTGTTGCCTGCTTCACTATGCGCTCTAACTGTCTTTTTATTTTGCAGGTACGAGTTCGGAGCGGCTGCAGGGTGCCGGAATACCCACTGGATTAGATGTGGAAAGGAGTAATGGCACGTGAGTATTAAAGTTCCCCAATGTCTTTAAACGCACCTTGTTTTGTCTTTCAGATGCGGGATGCAGCGCCGAAGGCCTCCGGAGCGTGCAAAGAGTTGGTAAACTTTTGTCTTTCAGATGCCGGAATGCTAACCTGTTCTTTCTTGTCTTTATAGGTGTTGCTGAAGACTGGATTCAGGATGGTAAGCCTTTTTCCTTAGGCCCAGGACCGGATGCAGAAGAATCGATGAGCGTTCTGCTGCAGAGGTCGCAGAATAACGCAAAGCAAGATTCATCCACCGGGTGTGGTTTAAATAGCCTCCTGTAGTGCTTAGGTGTCTCCTTCCACAGCCACGCCTAAGTAAGAAAAGAGTTCCTGGTAAGAAAAGAGTTCCTGCCTTCCAGAAGAGTTCCAGTGTTCTGAATCTAGGGAGTGGCTCCAGCCCCACCCAACAGGAAAAGTAGTTCCAAACAGAAGAGGATCAGAGGCTCAACTGGCAGGCAAGTAAGCAGCATGGTCTGCTGAAGGTAAGTCCACCCAAGCATTATGAGCCCGGCGCTTCCAGCGCTGGGACTGGGCATATTTATGAGCCTGGTGCCACTGGCGCCAGGACTGGGTCCAAAAGGTCCCAATTGGGACTGGTTGGCACTCGGAACCTGGGTTATGGATCTGCTTCCAAGGGAGTTGGGAAAACCCTGACCTTTTGGAAGCAGAGATCATGACAGTACCCCCCCTCAAGGCCCCTCCCAAACCGGGCTTCTCCGGGGGTTTTGGCTTGTCAGGAAATGTTCGGTGAAATCTTTTGATTAGGCGAGGAGCGTGGACATATTCAGCAGGTTCCCAGGATCTCTCTTGGGGGCCGTAGCCTTTCCAGTCAATTAGGTAGAATAGTTTAGATTTGGAGATATTGGAGTCCAGAATGCTTTTGACTTCAAACTCGAGTTCTCCATCCACTAGGATAGGTTTTGGAGATTTGGTTAGTCGGGTTTGAGGTTGCACGGGTTTTAATAGAGAGACGTGTAAGACCGCATGTATCTTCATGTGCGGGGGCAAGTCCAACTTGACCGCTACTGGGTTTACTATGGTAGTGATGGAATAGGGACCAAGGTATCTTGGGTTGAATGTGCGTGGCCCTTTTAGAGATAGATATTTGGTGGATAACCAGACTTGATCCCCTACTTGATAGTGAGGGGCTTCCTTCCGATGTTGATCTGCTCCTTTCTTGTATTGTTCTTTAGCCCTTTGAAGGTGAGAAACAGCTTCCTTAAAGGCTTGGGTGATTGTAGAATGCAGGTAGTCTACTGCTGGTGTTTCAAGATCTTGGAGGGGATCCAACTCCGAGGTTCGAGGGTGACTGCCGTACAAAAGAAAAAACGGGGTTTTCCCAGTTCCCGAATGGACAGAGTTATTGTAGGCATACTCGGCTATCCAAAGGATATCATTCCAAGTTTTTTCAGTTTGTTGCAGCATGCAGCGTAAATACTGTTCCAGAGTTTGATTGGTCCTCTCGGTTTGTCCGTCGGTCTGAGGGTGGTGACTGGTCGATAGTCTCACATCAATTTGAGCCGACCGACAGCAACTTCGCCAAAAATGAGAAATAAATTGACTACCTCGATCCGAAATTAGAACCGAAGGAAAACCGTGCAGTCGGACGATGTTTTCGAGAAATTCTCGGGCCAGAGTTGCTGCTGTTGGCAAGCCTTTGAGCGGAATGAAATGCGCCATCTTGGAGAATAAGTCCACGATTACTAGAATCGTATTGTATCCGGAGCATGGAGGTAGATCGGTGATGAAGTCCATAGAAAGCGTATGCCAAGGGCGAGGTGGGATGTCAATAGGGCGTAAGAGGCCTGCTGGTCTTTCCTTTTGACTCTTGTTTTGGGCGCATACTCCACAGGACATTATAAAGTCTCTGATATCTTTTTTCCAAGATGGCCACCAGAAGTAGCGCTTGATCTTTTCTGAGGTCTTGGCTATACCGGGATGACCTTCCATTAAAGAGTCGTGATAACAAGAGATTACTTTTTTCTGTAAATCTGTGCTGGGTAGGTATAATCGTTCTTGGAAATACAATAAGTTGTCCTTTACTGCAAAGTCCTTTCCCTGCAGATGCCAATTCTGTATGTCTGCTGGAGTTACAAGTTGCCTGGCTTTATCCTTAACTTCCTCTATGGATCCTGTGGCGATTACACCCAGAATTCTTTGTTCGGGAATGATTGGTACAAGTTTAGGGTTGACCAGGTGTTCTTCCACTCCCATCCGAGAAAGGGCATCGGCTTTACCGTTCTTTGTACCAGGTCGATAGGTAATTATGAAGTCAAACTCGGCAAAGAATAATGCCCAACGGAGTTGTCTAGAGGATTGGGCTTTTGCGGTCTTCAAATATTGCAGGTTTCGGTGATCCGTAATCACAGTAACGGTGTTTCGGGCCCCCAGCAGATAATGCCGCCAAGCCTTAAAGGCAGACTTGATAGCCAGAAGTTCCTTGTCAGTAATCGTGTAATTGATTTCAGGAGGCGAGAATTTGCGGGACCAAAATGCCACGGGATGCAACTGATTGGTTACCGGGTCCTTTTGTGATAGAACTGCCCCCATGGCAAGGCTTGAAGCATCAGTTTCCACGATGTAGGGGAGTTCGGGGCGAGGGTGTTTTAAGATTGGTGCAGAGATAAATTTAGTCTTCAAATCCTGGAAAGCTTGTTCCGCCTCGGTAGACCATTCAAAACGTTTGTTTTTCTTTAACAAGGCAGTGATGGGCTGGACTATTCGAGAGAATTCGGGGATAAACCTGCGGTAAAAGTTAGCGAAGCCTAACATGCTTTGCACACCTTTTACGGAGGATGGTGATGGCCATTTGAGAACTGCATCGACCTTCTTTGAATCCATACGCACTCCGCCAGGTGATAATATGAATCCCAAGAATTCAACTTCAGTCACGTTGAAAACACATTTTTCCAACTTAGCGAAAAGTTTGTGTTGACGCAATCTTTCGAGGACCATTTTCACGTGTTTCCGATGTTCAGATTCCGATGAAGAATAAACGAGGATGTCGTCAATGTAAACAACAACACATACATCTATGAGCTCTCTGAGGACATCGTTCATAAAATATTGAAAGGCGGCCGGGGCATTGCAAAGTCCGAAGGGCATGACCTGATATTCAAATAGCCCATACTTGGTGCGGAAGGCCGTCTTCCATTCATCGCCCTCTTTTACTCGTACCAAGTGGTAAGCTCCTCTAAGATCCAGCTTTGTATATATGCATGCTTTTCTGACTTGGTCCAGGAGTTCAGGGATCAAAGGTAACGGATATCTATTCTTAACGGTGATCTGGTTCAGGGAGCGATAATCGATACAAGTTCTAAGGTCTCCTTCCTTTTTTGGAACGAAGAACAAAGCTGAAGAAGCAGGGGACTTGGAAGGACGAATAAACCCATTTGCCAGGTATTGATCCAGGTATTGTCGAAGGTGAAGGTTCTCAGGCTCGGTGAGGGCATAAATTCTACTACAAGGAGGAGTAGATCCAGGTATCAGGTCTTTCTGGCAGTCATAAGACCTATGAGGAGGTAGAGAGTTAGCCTGATCCTTCCGGAAAACATCTTGGTATTCTAGGTATTCGGGAGGTAACTGGGGAGTCTCTGAAGAAATTGCGGCCAGTGCAACACCAGGTGGAGGGTGACAAGTAGAGACACATTCTGGAAACTGGACCGTTCTTGCTCGCCAATCGATCAGAGGATTGTGTTTCTCTAACCAAGGTATTCCTAGAATAATCTGAAACTGAGGGGCCTTGATCACATCGAACACGATCTTCTCATGGTGTCCATCTTGACTTACTAGCGTCACCTCTTGAGTGGTAAGCGTTACTGGCCCGGAGGCTATCTCCGTACCATCCACCGTAGTAATGACGTCCTTTACAGCCTTGGGACAAAGAGTTAGATTCATCCTTAAAACCATTTCATGATCCACATAATTGCCGATGGCACCGCTGTCGACGTAAGCTTCAATTGCATGTAATCGATCCGGATTATCAGGGCTAATGAGGACCATAGGTATCACGAAATGCGAGGTCACGGAACTGGTTTTCACGCTCGGCAAGAGGATCTCTATTCTTGTCGGGCGAGGTCGTTTCCCTGCTCAGAGTTTGTAACTTTGGTAACTGCAGCTCCTACTGCCTTCCTGGCAGGTTTCACCGGACAGTCTCGAAGAAAGTGCCCTGAGTTTCCGCAATATAGGCATAATTGCTACTGTTTCCTCCTTTCCCGCTCCCTTTGTGTTAGAGGACCTTTCAGACCCCCTATTTGCATGGGTTCCCCGGAGTCTACTCCTTTGGAAGGAGTTGGCGGTTTGGAAAATACTCGAGCATCAAACTTGGAACGATCGGCCTTCCTGTTCTGCAGCCTGTGATCTATTTGAACGACCAAGTCTATATAATCCGAACAGTCTTGTGGGGGATTCACTACTTGGGCTAAAATGTCTTTGAGCTCTCCACGTAGACCTCTATAAAACAGCGTAATCCTTTTGTCCTCAGGCCATTGAGTTTCCACTATTAGTCTATTGAAAGATGCAATATAAGCCAAAAGGTCTTGATTACCCTGTCGCAACGAAAGAAGCTCATTGTCCAAGGCCTGCCCCTGTGAATGTCTTGCGAACAGTTTTTCCATACTAAGCTGAAAGGCTTGAAAATCATGGAGAACCGGATCATCTTGATTAACTAGAGGGATCGACCAGTCTGCCGCATTGCCACTAAGGTATGAAAGTACAAAAGCTACTTTTGCTTGATCAGTTGGAAAGGCTGCTGGCCGGCATAAGAAGTGCAACCGGCACTGATTGATAAATACTGCAAACCTCTTTGGGTCACCAGAAAATCGTTCGGGCGGAGCCAGAGGTACATTCCCAGGTAGGTTGATCTGCACTGGATTCATAGAGGATGTTGAAGGAAGATTTGCCCCTGATGCGGGTAACGGGGTCTGTCCGGCTTGTGACTGTAGCACTTGTCTAGCAAGATTGTCTGTTCTCTCCTTGGAAATAATTAGTTCCCTTCTTAGAGCATTCGTTTCCTGACGAGCTGCATGCACTTCTGCCCTTAGTTCCCCAAGTAACCGGGCTAGGGTGTCAGTATCCGAGGTTTCCATAGCGCCGGGGCGAGAGTTTTGCGGTAGGCTTTGCGTTCTGTAACGCTCACCTGATTCTCGCAGAGGCGCCGGTCTTGACTGGGCGACTACTGTATCTTCAAAGGTGATGTGTAGCACCCGGTTGGCTCTTTGGGCTGGACCTCTGTGCACTGTATGCCTGACGTGTAGAGTAAGATGTCTGCAGATAGAAAATATGGGGTTAATGAACTGGGGTTATTGGGGTGTCCCTATCTCTTTCCTCTTCTCCTCTCCTGTAGACCCCCAAAGGTTAACGCTCTCACCTTAGGTAAGTGAATGCCGAGCTCTCCATCTGCCTCGGGGCAGGGTGCTGTAACCAGTTTCTTCACTGGATAGGTAGCGCAGGCCTCTTGACTTCAGAGGACTGCTGTCCGTCGTTTACTGCACGAACGGTAAGTTTCGAGTCATTCAAATGTCTTTAAAGTCTTTAGTAATGATGTCTCTTGTTTTGCAGGGTTCCGGCGATGGCGGATGACGGGCTGAAGTGAGTTGAAGATGGAGCCTGTGTGATGAATAGAAGCGCCTGGAAGCACGTAAGTAAGCGCTTGTTGCCTGCTTCACTATGCGCTCTAACTGTCTTTTTATTTTGCAGGTACGAGTTCGGAGCGGCTGCAGGGTGCCGGAATACCCACTGGATTAGATGTGGAAAGGAGTAATGGCACGTGAGTATTAAAGTTCCCCAATGTCTTTAAACGCACCTTGTTTTGTCTTTCAGATGCGGGATGCAGCGCCGAAGGCCTCCGGAGCGTGCAAAGAGTTGGTAAACTTTTGTCTTTCAGATGCCGGAATGCTAACCTGTTCTTTCTTGTCTTTATAGGTGTTGCTGAAGACTGGATTCAGGATGGTAAGCCTTTGCCTTTCAGATGCCGGAATGCTAACCTGTTCTTTCTTGTCTTTATAGGTGTTGCTGAAGACTGGATTCAGGATGGTAAGCCTTTTTCCTTAGGCCCAGGACCGGATGCAGAAGAAACGATGAGCGTTCTGCTGCAGAGGTTGCAGAATAACGCAAAGCAAGATTCATCCACCGGGTGTGGTTTAAATAGCCTCCTGTAGTGCTTAGGTGTCTCCTTCCACAGCCACGCCTAAGTAAGAAAAGAGTTCCTGGTAAGAAAAGAGTTCCTGCCTTCCAGAAGAGTTCCAGTGTTCTGAATCTAGGGAGTGGCTCCAGCCCCACCCAACAGGAAAAGTAGTTCCAAACAGAAGAGGATCAGAGGCTCAACTGGCAGGCAAGTAAGCAGCATGGTCTGCTGAAGGTAAGTCCACCCAAGCATTATGAGCCCGGCGCTTCCAGCGCTGGGACTGGGCATATTTATGAGCCTGGTGCCACTGGCGCCAGGACTGGGTCCAAAAGGTCCCAATTGGGACTGGTTGGCACTCGGAACCTGGGTTATGGATCTGCTTCCAAGGGAGTTGGGAAAACCCTGACCTTTTGGAAGCAGAGATCATGACATGCAGCGACAGTATTTCCCAGTTACAAATGGGAATAAAAACAACATCCGCGAGGGATTGAACCAACGACATTTAACTGATGTTGCCAATGGAGCGCGTTACAGAGAGCGCGAGGTCCCGCCTTTACAGTCACACGCTGATGATAATACAGATGTTTAAATAAACAGGCATATCTGTGGACTTGTGGTCTTTCTACATTGGGACTCATAGTCTAGTCCTAGGCTATTGTAGGCACTGGCGTATCTTTTAGTGGAATGAGAGGCATTCTGTAGTCACGTGAAAGGACCTTTCAAGTCAATCTGATCTGTATTGTCCTGTGAAAAAAAGCGTTCTTAGACACAGTGAGGAGTTTTTGGGGATAATGGGAAAATCATTTCCAACTAAATGACAGGAATTTCTTAGTCCAATCATGAGGTGTACTAGGCTTTTTTATACTGTGGCGGAAAGAGAGAGAGTATAACAGTCATTATAAATCAAGGGCCAAGGAAGGGACAGTTTATGGAAGGAACAATTTGCACATAGTTTTAGAATGTGGTCAGGAGGAGGACAATGTGCTTACACATATGAAACATTAGAAGGTAGACATTATGGAAGCACATATATTTCTTTTTTTTTATTGTGTTTGGGGAGAGGGGGTTAATATAGCACGTCCAATGTGGAAAAGTGCTTTCCATAGCACCTTGCAGTTGGGCGACATCTAGAGCTGTGCAGTAGCCACCCATGCCCCAGACGTCAAAGAGAACAAGAAGTTACACATGTTGGAAGTGAGGGTGAGACATTGAGGAGATATGATCCCCGTATGAAGCCGTGAGAAGGAGGAGGCGTGAACGTGCATCCATGTATGCAGGCGAGAAGGGAAGGAGCATTGGTCATGCATCCCTGCATGAGGGTGAGACAGGGAGGAGATATGATCTCCGTATGAAGCCGAGAGAAGGAGGAGGCGTGAACGTGCATCCATGTATGCGGGCGAGACAGGAAGGAGCGTTGGTCATGCATCCCTGCATGAGGGTGAGACAGGGAGGAGATATGATCCCCGTATGAAGCCGAGAGAAGGAGGAGGCGTGAACGTGCATCCATGTATGCAGGCGAGAAGGGAAGGAGCATTGGTCATGCATCCCTGCATGAGGGTGAGACAGGGAGGAGATATGATCCCCGTATGAAGCCAAGAGAAGGAGGAGGCGTGAACGTGCATCCATGTATGCGGGCGAGACAGGAAGGAGCATTGGTCATGCATCCCTGCATGAGGGTGAGACAGGGAGGAGATATGATCCCCGTATGAAGCCGGGAGAAGGAGGAGGCGTGAACGTGCATCCATGTATGCGGGCGAGACGGGAAGGAGCATTGGTCATGCATCCCTTCCTGAGGGTGAGACAGGGAGGAGATAAAATCCCTGTATGAAGCCGAGAGAACGAGGAGACATGAACGTGCATCCATGTATGCGGGCGAGAAGGGAAGGAGCATTGGTCATGCATCCCTGCATGAGGGTGACACAGGGAGGAGATAAAATCCCTGTATGAAGCCAAGAGAACGAGGCGGCATGAACATGCATCCTTGTATGCAGGTGTGACATGGAGTCATCATGAACATGCATCCCTTTATAAGGACATAACATGGAGGACGCATGAACATGAATGCCTGAATTTTATGGTGGTGGCCTTCGGGTGATTTGGCACGTGCAATTGGTGAAGAGCACTTCTCCTGCGCAAAAAAATAAATGTACTATTAGCACCCCGGAGGGAGCCTCTGCACTTCTTATAGGGAGAAAACTCTGCAATGGAAGGGGACAGGGTCAATAACAGCTGTAAACTCTCACAAGACCATCACTGCTCTCACACTTTCCTGCTCTCAGGCTGGTGGGCCATTATCGGCCCTGGCTGCCGAACCATTGCCAGGTTTGTGTAACTATATTATTTCTAATTGGCTCCACTTTGATGACTTTCATTTGGATTCTGACTTGATTATTGAGATCTTAAATAAGTGACTGGGGATCAGGTGTCCACTTATTCTCATGGATAACATCACAACCAACCTTTAATTCAAACATGAGTCATGACATCACAGATGGAGTACAGCTTATGATAGAGGTGGAACGTCACATTGTAGCAGCCCAAATAGCTCGCCGTGATCTTATAGTGGTTAGTACTCTGCGTTGTGGCCGCAGCAACCTCAGTTCGAATCCGAGTCACGGCATTGCCGCAGTTGGGCAGATATTTTAGAATTTCCATTAATACATTGGCAATCTCTGTGGAGGACTGAAACAATTCGATATGTCCTGTTACTGTTATGAACCTTTTGTTTCTTTAATGCTCTTTGCACACTTTTTCATCGGGTGACTGTAATGTATTTCAACCAAATCTAATTAAGAGCGCATTATGTGGTGACATTTGCAGTACATGAAACATTATAACACTGCCATTTACGTCAATAACCACTAGCTTGATTAAGACATATGTATTGCAGCGACAGTATTTCCCAGTTACAAATGGGAATAAAAACAACATCCGCGAGGGATTGAACCGACGACATTTAACTGATGTTGCCAATGGAGCGCGTTACAGAGAGCGCGAGGTCCCGCCTTTACAGTCACACGCTGATGATAATACAGATGTTTAAATAAACAGGCATATCTGTGGACTTGTGGTCTTTCTACATTGGGACTCATAGTCTAGTCCTAGGCTATTGTAGGCACTGGCGTATCTTTTAGTGGAATGAGAGGCATTCTGTAGTCGCTTGAAAGGACCTTTCAAGTCAATCTGATCTGTATTGTCCTGTGAAAAAAAGCGTTCTTAGACACAGTGAGGAGTTTTTGGGGATAATGGGAAAATCATTTCCAACTAAATGACAGGAATTTCTTAGTCCAATCATGAGGTGTGCTAGGCTTTTTTATACTGTGGCGGAAAGAGAGAGAGTATAACAGTCATTATAAATAAAGGGCCAAGGAAGTGACAGTTTATGGAAGGAACAATTTGCACATAGTTTTAGAATGTGGTCAGGAGGAGGACAATGTGCTTACACATATGAAACATTAGAAGGTAGACATTATGGAAGCACATATATTTCTTTATTTTTATTGTATTTGGGGAGAGGGGGTTAATATAGCACGTCCAATGTGGAAAAGTGCTTTCCATAGCACCTTGCAGGTGGGCGACATCTAGAGCTGTGCAGTAGCCACCCATGCCCCAAACGTCAAAAAGAGAACAAGAAGTTACACATGTTGGAAGTGAGGGTGAGACAGGGAGGAGATATGATCCCCGTATGAAGCCGAGAGAAGGAGGAGGCGTGAACGTGCATCCATGTATGCGGGCGAGACAGGAAGGAGCGTTGGTCATGCATCCCTGCATGAGGGTGAGACAGGGAGGAGATATGATCCCCGTATGAAGCCGAGAGAAGGAGGAGGCGTGAACGTGCATCCATGTATGCAGGCGAGAAGGGAAGGAGCATTGGTCATGCATCCATGCATGAGGGTGAGACAGGGAGGAGATATGATCCCCGTATGAAGCCGAGAGAAGGAGGAGGCGTGAACGTGCATCCATGTATGCGGGCGAGACAGGAAGGAGCATTGGTCATGCATCCCTGCATGAGGGTGAGACAGGGAGGAGATATGATCCCCGTATGAAGCCGAGAGAAGGAGGAGGCGTGAACGTGCATCCATGTATGCGGGCGAGAAGGGAAGGAGCATTGGTCATGCATCCATGCATGAGGGTGAGACAGGGAGTAGATATGATCCCCGTATGAAGCCGAGAGAAGGAGGAGGCGTGAACGTGCATCCATGTATGCGGGCGAGACGGGAAGGAGCATTGGTCATGCATCCCTTGCTGAGGGTGAGACAGGGAGGAGATAAAATCCCCGTATGAAGCCGAGAGAACGAGGAGACATGAACGTGCATCCATGTATGCGGGCGAGAAGGGAAGGAGCATTGGTCATGCATCCCTGCATGAGGGTGAGACAGGGAGGAGATAAAATCCCTGTATGAAGCCAAGAGAACGAGGTGGCATGAACATGCATCCTTGTATGCAGGTGTGACATGGAGTCATCATGAACATGCATCCCTTTATAAGGACATAACATGGAGGACGCATGAACATGAATGCCTGAATTTTATGGTGGTGGCCTTCGGGTGATTTGGCACGTGCAATTGGTGAAGAGCACTTCTCCTGCGCAAAAAAATAAATGTACTATTAGCACCCCGGAGGGAGCCTCTGCACTTCTTATAGGGAGAAAACTCTGCAATGGAAGGGGACAGGGTCAATAACAGCTGTAAACTCTCACAAGACCATCACTGCTCTCACACTTTCCTGCTCTCAGGCTGGCGGGCCATTATCGGCCCTGGCTGCCGCACCATTGCCAGGTTTGTGTAACTATATTATTTCTAATTGGCTCCACTTTGATGACTTTCATTTGGATTCTGACTTGATTATTGAGATCTTAAATAAGTGACTGGGGATCAGGTGTCCACTTATTCTCATGGATAACATCACAACCAACCTTTAATTCAAACATGAGTCATGACATCACAGATGGAGTACAGCTTATGATAGAGGTGGAACGACACATTGTAGCAGCCCAAGTAGCTCGCCGTGATCGTATAGTGGTTAGTACTCTGCGTTGTGGCCGCAGCAACCTCGGTTCGAATCCGATTCAGGGCATTGCGGATATTTTAGAATTTCCATTAATACATTGGCAATCTCTGTGGAGGACTGAAACAATTCGATATGTCCTGTTACTGTTATGAACCTTTTGTTTCTTTAATGCTCTTTGCACACTTTTTCATCGGGTGACTGTAATGTATTTCAACCAAATCTAATTAAGAGCGCATTATCTGGTGACATTTGCAGTACATGAAACATTATAACACTGCCATTTACGTCAATAACCACTAGCTTGATTAAGACATATGTATTGCAGCGACAGTATTTCCCAGTTACAAATGGGAATAAAAACAACATCCGCGAGGGATTGAACCAACGACATTTAACTGATGTTGCCAATGGAGCGCTTCACAGAGAGCGCGAGGTCCCGCCTTTACAGTCACACGCTGATGATAATACAGATGTTTAAATAAACAGGCATATCTGTGGACTTGTGGTCTTTCTACATTGGGACTCATAGTCTAGTCCTAGGCTAATGTAGGCACTGGCGTATCTTTTAGTGGAATGAGAGGCATTCTGTAGTCGTGTGAAAGGACCTTTCAAGTCAATCTGATCTGTATTGTCCTGTGAAAAAAAGCGTTCTTAGACACAGTGAGGAGTTTTTGGGGATAATGGGAAAATCATTTCCAACTAAATGACAGGAATTTCTTAGTCCAATCATGAGGTGTGCTAGGCTTTTTTATACTGTGGCGGAAAGAGAGAGAGTATAACAGTCATTATAAATAAAGGGCCAAGGAAGTGACAGTTTATGGAAGGAACAATTTGCACATAGTTTTAGAATGTGGTCAGGAGGAGGACAATGTGCTTACACATATGAAACATTAGAAGGTAGACATTATGAAAGCACATATATTTCTTTATTTTTATTGTATTTGGGGAGAGGGGGTTAATATAGCACGTCCAATGTGGAAAAGTGCTTTCCATAGCACCTTGCAGGTGGGCGACATCTAGAGCTGTGCAGTAGCCACCCATGCCCCAGACGTCAAAGAGAACAAGAAGTTACACATGTTGGAAGTGAGGGTGAGACATTGAGGAGATATGATCCCCGTATGAAGCCGAGAGAAGGAGGAGGCGTGAACGTGCATCCATGTATGCAGGCGAGAAGGGAAGGAGCATTGGTCATGCATCCCTGCATGAGGGTGAGACAGGGAGGAGATATGATCCCCGTATGAAGCCGAGAGAAGGAGGAGGCGTGAACGTGCATCCATGTATGCGGGCGAGACAGGAAGGAACGTTGGTCATGCATCCCTGCATGAGGGTGAGACAGGGAGGAGATATGATCCCCGTATGAAGCCGAGAGAAGGAGGAGGCGTGAACGTGCATCCATGTATGCAGGCGAGAAGGGAAGGAGCATTGGTCATGCATCCCTGCATGAGGGTGAGACAGGGAGGAGATATGATCCCCGTATGAAGCCGAGAGAAGGAGGAGGCGTGAACGTGCATCCATGTATGTGGGCGAGACAGGAAGGAGCATTGGTCATGCATCCCTGCATGAGGGTGAGACTGGGAGGAGATATGATCCCCGTATGAAGCCGAGAGAAGGAGGAGGCGTGAACGTGCATCCATGTATGCGGGCGAGACGGGAAGGAGCATTGGTCATGCATCCCTTCCTGAGGGTGTGACAGGGAGGAGATAAAATCCCAGTATGAAGCCGAGAGAACGAGGAGACATGAACGTGCATCCATGTATGCGGGTGAGAAGGGAAGGAGCATTGGTCATGCATCCCTGCATGAGGGTGAGACAGGGAGGAGATAAAATCCCTGTATGAAGACAAGAGAACGAGGTGGCATGAACATGCATCCTTGTATGCAGGTGTGACATGGAGTCATCATGAACATGCATCCCTTTATAAGGACATAACATGGAGGACGCATGAACATGAATGCCTGAATTTTATGGTGGTGGCCTTCGGGTGATTTGGCACGTGCAATTGGTGAAGAGCACTTCTCCTGCGCAAAAAAATAAATGTACTATTAGCACCCCGGAAGGAGCCTCTGCACTTCTTATAGGGAGAAAACTCTGCAATGGAAGGGGACAGGGTCAATAACAGCTGTAAACTCTCACAAGACCATCACTGCTCTCACACTTTCCTGCTCTCAGGCTGGCGGGCCATTATCGGCCCTGGCTGCCGCACCATTGCCAGGTTTGTGTAACTATGTTATTTCTAATTGGCTCCACTTTGATGACTTTCATTTGGATTCTGACTTGATTATTGAGATCTTAAATAAGTGACTGGGGATCAGGTGTCCACTTATTCTCATGGATAACATCACAACCAACCTTTAATTCAAACATGAGTCATGACATCACAGATGGAGTACAGCTTATGATAGAGGTTGAACGTCACATTGTAGCAGCCCAAGTAGCTCGCCGTGATCATATAGTGGTTAGTACTCTGCGTTGTGGCCGCAGCAACCTCGGTTGGAATCCGAGTCACGGCATTGCGGTGAGGCAATGTCACGGCAGTTGGGCAGATATTTTAGAATTTCCATTAATACATTGGCAATCTCTGTGGAGGACTGAAACAATTCGATATGTCCTGTTACTGTTATGAACCTTTTGTTTCTTTAATGCTCTTTGCACACTTTTTCATCGGGTGACTGTAATGTATTTCAACCAAATCTAATTAAGAGCGCATTATCTGGTGACATTTGCAGTACATGAAACATTATAACACTGCCATTTACGTCAATAACCACTAGCTTGATTAAGACATATGTATTGCAGCGACAGTATTTCCCAGTTACAAATGGGAATAAAAACAACATCCGCGAGGGATTGAACCAACGACATTTAACTGATGTTGCCAATGGAGCGCTTTACAGAGAGCGCGAGGTCCCGCCTTTACAGTCACACGCTGATGATAATACAGATGTTTAAATAAACAGGCATATCTGTGGACTTGTGGTCTTTCTACATTGGGACTCATAGTCTAGTCCTAGGCTATTGTAGGCACTGGCGTATCTTTTAGTGGAATGAGAGGCATTCTGTAGTTGCGTGAAAGGACCTTTCAAGTCAATCTGATCTGTATTGTCCTGTGAAAAAAAGCGTTCTTAGACACAGTGAGGAGTTTTTGGGGATAATGGGAAAATCATTTCCAACTAAATGACAGGAATTTCTTAGTCCAATCATGAGGTGTGCTAGGCTTTTTTATACTGTGGCGGAAAGAGAGAGAGTATAACAGTCATTATAAATAAAGGGCCAAGGAAGTGACAGTTTATGGAAGGAACAATTTGCACATAGTTTTAGAATGTGGTCAGGAGGAGGACAATGTGCTTACACATATGAAACATTAGAAGGTAGACATTATGGAAGCACATATATTTCTTTATTTTTATTGTATTTGGGGAGAGGGGGTTAATATAGCACGTCCAATGTGGAAAAGTGCTTTCCATAGCACCTTGCAGGTGGGCGACATCTAGAGCTGTGCAGTAGCCACCCATGCCCCAGACGTCAAAGAGAACAAGAAGTTACACATGTTGGAAGTGAGGGTGAGACATTGAGGAGATATGATCCCCGTATGAAGCCGAGAGAAGGAGGAGGCGTGAACGTGCATCCATGTATGCAGGCGAGAAGGGAAGGAGCGTTGGTCATGCATCCCTGCATGAGGGTGAGACAGGGAGGAGATATGATCCCCGTATGAAGCCGAGAGAAGGAGGAGGCGTGAACGTGCATCCATGTATGCGGGCGAGACAGGAAGGAGCGTTGGTCATGCATCCCTGCATGAGGGTGAGACAGGGAGGAGATATGATCCCCGTATGAAGCCGAGAGAAGGAGGAGGCGTGAACGTGCATCCATGTATGCAGGCGAGAAGGGAAGGAGCATTGGTCATGCATCCCTGCATGAGGGTGAGACAGGGAGGAGATATGATCCCCGTATGAAGCCGAGAGAAGGAGGAGGCGTGAACGTGCATCCATGTATGCGGGCGAGACAGGAAGGAGCATTGGTCATGCATCCCTGCATGAGGGTGAGACAGGGAGTAGATATGATCCCCGTATGAAGCCGAGAGAAGGAGGAGGCGTGAACGTGCATCCATGTATGCGGGCGAGACGGGAAGGAGCATTGGTCATGCATCCCTTGCTGAGGGAGAGACAGGGAGGAGATAAAATCCCCGTATGAAGCCGAGAGAACGAGGAGACATGAACGTGCATCCATGTATGCGGGCGAGAAGGGAAGGAGCATTGGTCATGCATCCCTGCATGAGGGTGAGACAGGGAGGAGATAAAATCCCTGTATGAAGCCAAGAGAACGATGTGGCATGAACATGCATCCTTGTATGCAGGTGTGACATGGAGTCATCATGAACATGCATCCCTTTATAAGGACATAACATGGAGGACGCATGAACATGAATGCCTGAATTTTATGGTGGTGGCCTTCGGGTGATTTGGCACGTGCAATTGGTGAAGAGCACTTCTCCTGCGCAAAAAAATAAATGTACTATTAGCACCCCGGAGGGAGCCTCTGCACTTCTTATAGGGAGAAAACTCTGCAATGGAAGGGGACAGGGTCAATAACAGCTGTAAACTCTCACAAGACCATCAGTGCTCTCACACTTTCCTGCTCTCAGGCTGGCGGGCCATTATCGGCCCTGGCTGCCGCACCATTGCCAGGTTTGTGTAACTATATTATTTCTAATTGGCTCCACTTTGATGACTTTCATTTGGATTCTGACTTGATTATTGAGATCTTAAATAAGTGACTGGGGATCAGGTGTCCACTTATTCTCATGGATAACATCACAACCAACCTTTAATTCAAACATGAGTCATGACATCACAGATGGAGTACAGCTTATGATAGAGGTGGAACGTCACATTGTAGCAGCCCAAGTAGCTCGCCGTGATCATATAGTGGTTAGTACTCTGCGTTGTGGCCGCAGCAACCTCGGTTCGAATCCGAGTCAGGGCATTGCGGATATTTTAGAATTTCCATTAATACATTGGCAATCTCTGTGGAGGACTGAAACAATTCGATATGTCCTGTTACTGTTATGAACCTTTTGTTTCTTTAATGCTCTTTGCACACTTTTTCATCGGGTGACTGTAATGTATTTCAACCAAATCTAATTAAGAGCGCATTATGTGGTGACATTTGCAGTACATGAAACATTATAACACTGCCATTTACGTCAATAACCACTAGCTTGATTAAGACATATGTATTGCAGCGACAGTATTTCCCAGTTACAAATGGGAATAAAAACAACATCTGCGAGGGATTGAACCAACGACATTTAACTGATGTTGCCAATGGAGCGCGTTACAGAGAGCGCAAGGTCCCGCCTTTACAGTCACACGCTGATGATAATACAGATGTTTAAATAAACAGGCATATCTGTGGACTTGTGGTCTTTCTACATTGGGACTCATAGTCTAGTCCTAGGCTATTGTAGGCACTGGCGTATCTTTTAGTGGAATGAGAGGCATTCTGTAGTCGGGTGAAAGGACCTTTCAAGTCAATCTGATCTGTATTGTCCTGTGAAAAAAAGCGTTCTTAGACACAGTGAGGAGTTTTTGGGGATAATGGGAAAATCATTTCCAACTAAATGACAGGAATTTCTTAGTCCAATCATGAGGTGTGCTAGGCTTTTTTATACTGTGGCGGAAAGAGAGAGAGTATAACAGTCATTATAAATAAAGGGCCAAGGAAGTGACAGTTTATGGAAGGAACAATTTGCACATAGTTTTAGAATGTGGTCAGGAGGAGGACAATGTGCTTACACATATGAAACATTAGAAGGTAGACATTATGGAAGCACATATATTTCTTTATTTTTATTGTATTTGGGGAGAGGGGGTTAATATAGCACGTCCAATGTGGAAAAGTGCTTTCCATAGCACCTTGCAGGTGGGCGACATCTAGAGCTGTGCAGTAGCCACCCATGCCCCAGACGTCAAAGAGAACAAGAAGTTACACATGTTGGAAGTGAGGGTGAGACATTGAGGAGATATGATCCCCGTATGAAGCCGAGAGAAGGAGGAGGCGTGAACGTGCATCCATGTATGCAGGCGAGAAGGGAAGGAGCATTGGTCATGCATCCCTGCATGAGGGTGAGACAGGAAGGAGATATGATCCCCGTATGAAGCCGAGAGAAGGAGGAGGCGTGAACGTGCATCCATGTATGCGGGCGAGACAGGAAGGAGCATTGGTCATGCATCCCTGCATGAGGGTGAGACAGGGAGGAGATATGATCCCCGTATGAAGCCGAGAGAAGGAGGAGGCGTGAACGTGCATCCATGTATGCAGGCGAGAAGGGAAGGAGCATTGGTCATGCATCCCTGCATGAGGGTGAGACAGGGAGGAGATATGATCCCCGTATGAAGTCGAGAGAAGGAGGAGGCGTGAACGTGCATCCATGTATGCAGGCGAGAAGGGAAGGAGCATTGGTCATGCATCCCTGCATGAGGGTGAGACAGGGAGGAGATATGATCCCCGTATGAAGCCGAGAGAAGGAGGAGGCGTGAACGTGTATCCATGTATGCGGGCGAGACGGGAAGGAGCATTGGTCATGCATCCCTTCCTGAGGGTGAGACAGTGAGGAGATAAAATCCCAGTATGAAGCCGAGAGAACGAGGAGACATGAACGTGCATCCATGTATGCGGGCGAGAAGGGAAGGAGCATTGGTCATGCATCCCTGCATGAGGGTGAGACAGGGAGGAGATAAAATCCCTGTATGAAGCCAAGAGAACGAGGTGGCATGAACATGCATCCTCGTATGCAGGTGTGACATGGAGTCATCATGAAGATGCATCCCTTTATAAGGACATAACATGGAGGACGCATGAACATGAATGCCTGAATTTTATGGTGGTGGCCTTCGGGTGATTTGGCACGTGCAATTGGTGAAGAGCACTTCTCCTGCGCAAAAAAATAAATGTACTATTAGCACCCCGGAGGGAGCCTCTGCACTTCTTATAGGGAGAAAACTCTGCAATGGAAGGGGACAGGGTCAATAACAGCTGTAAACTCTCACAAGACCATCACTGCTCTCACACTTTCCTGCTCTCAGGCTGGCGGGCCATTATCGGCCCTGGCTGCCGCACCATTGCCAGGTTTGTGTAACTATATTATTTCTAATTGGCTCCACTTTTATGACTTTCATTTGGATTCTGACTTGATTATTGAGATCTTAAATAAGTGACTGGGGATCAGGTGTCCACTTATTCTCATGGATAACATCACAACCAACCTTTAATTCAAACATGAGTCATGACATCACAGATGGAGTACAGCTTATGATAGAGGTGGAACGTCACATCGTTGCAGCCCAAGTAGCTCGCCGTGATCGTATAGTGGTTAGTACTCTGCGTTGTGGCCGCAGCAACCTCGGTTCGAATCCGAGTCACGGCATTGCGGTGAGGCAATGTCACGGCAGTTGGGCAGATATTTTAGAATTTCCATTAATACATTGGCAATCTCTGTGGAGGACTGAAACAATTCGATATGTCCTGTTACTGTTATGAACCTTTTGTTTCTTTAATGCTCTTTGCACACTTTTTCATCGGGTGACTGTAATGTATTTCAACCAAATCTAATTAAGAGCGCATTATGTGGTGACATTTGCAGTACATGAAACATTATAACACTGCCATTTACGTCAATAACCACTAGCTTGATTAAGACATATGTATTGCAGCGACAGTATTTCCCAGTTACAAATGGGAATAAAAACAACATCTGCGAGGGATTGAACCAACGACATTTAACTGATGTTGCCAATGGAGCGCGTTACAGAGAGCGCAAGGTCCCGCCTTTACAGTCACACGCTGATGATAATACAGATGTTTAAATAAACAGGCATATCTGTGGACTTGTGGTCTTTCTACATTGGGACTCATAGTCTAGTCCTAGGCTATTGTAGGCACTGGCGTATCTTTTAGTGGAATGAGAGGCATTCTGTAGTCGCGTGAAAGGACCTTTCAAGTCAATCTGATCTGTATTGTCCTGTGAAAAAAAGCGTTCTTAGACACAGTGAGGAGTTTTTGGGGATAATGGGAAAATCATTTCCAACTAAATGACAGGAATTTCTTAGTCCAATCATGAGGTGTGCTAGGCTTTTTTATACTGTGGCGGAAAGAGAGAGAGTATAACAGTCATTATAAATAAAGGGCCAAGGAAGTGACAGTTTATGGAAGGAACAATTTGCACATAGTTTTAGAATGTGGTCAGGAGGAGGACAATGTGCTTACACATATGAAACATTAGAAGGTAGACATTATGGAAGCACATATATTTCTTTATTTTTATTGTATTTGGGGAGAGGGGGTTAATATAGCACGTCCAATGTGGAAAAGTGCTTTCCATAGCACCTTGCAGGTGGGCGACATCTAGAGCTGTGCAGTAGCCACCCATGCCCCAGACGTCAAAGAGAACAAGAAGTTACACATGTTGGAAGTGAGGGTGAGACATTGAGGAGATATGATCCCCGTATGAAGCCGAGAGAAGGAGGAGGCGTGAACGTGCATCCATGTATGCAGGCGAGAAGGGAAGGAGCATTGGTCATGCATCCCTGCATGAGGGTGAGACAGGGAGGAGATATGATCCCCGTATGAAGCCGAGAGAAGGAGGAGGCGTGAACGTGCATCCATGTATGCGGGCGAGACAGGAAGGAGCATTGGTCATGCATCCCTGCATGAGGGTGAGACAGGGAGGAGATATGATCCCCGTATGAAGCCGAGAGAAGGAGGAGGCGTGAACGTGCATCCATGTATGCAGGCGAGAAGGGAAGGAGCATTGGTCATGCATCCCTGCATGAGGGTGAGACAGGGAGGAGATATGATCCCCGTATGAAGTCGAGAGAAGGAGGAGGCGTGAACGTGCATCCATGTATGCAGGCGAGAAGGGAAGGAGCATTGGTCATGCATCCCTGCATGAGGGTGAGACAGGGAGGAGATATGATCCCCGTATGAAGCCGAGAGAAGGAGGAGGCGTGAACGTGTATCCATGTATGCGGGCGAGACGGGAAGGAGCATTGGTCATGCATCCCTTCCTGAGGGTGAGACAGGGAGGAGATAAAATCCCAGTATGAAGCCGAGAGAACGAGGAGACATGAACGTGCATCCATGTATGCGGGCGAGAAGGGAAGGAGCATTGGTCATGCATCCCTGCATGAGGGTGAGACAGGGAGGAGATAAAATCCCTGTATGAAGCCAAGAGAACGAGGTGGCATGAACATGCATCCTTGTATGCAGGTGTGACATGGAGTCATCATGAAGATGCATCCCTTTATAAGGACATAACATGGAGGACGCATGAACATGAATGCCTGAATTTTATGGTGGTGGCCTTCGGGTGATTTGGCACGTGCAATTGGTGAAGAGCACTTCTCCTGCGCAAAAAAATAAATGTACTATTAGCACCCCGGAGGGAGCCTCTGCACTTCTTATAGGGAGAAAACTCTGCAATGGAAGGGGACAGGGTCAATAACAGCTGTAAACTCTCACAAGACCATCACTGCTCTCACACTTTCCTGCTCTCAGGCTGGCGGGCCATTATCGGCCCTGGCTGCCGCACCATTGCCAGGTTTGTGTAACTATATTATTTCTAATTGGCTCCACTTTGATGACTTTCATTTGGATTCTGACTTGATTATTGAGATCTTAAATAAGTGACTGGGGATCAGGTGTCCACTTATTCTCATGGATAACATCACAACCAACCTTTAATTCAAACATGAGTCATGACATCACAGATGGAGTACAGCTTATGATAGAGGTGGAACGTCACATCGTAGCAGCCCAAGTAGCTCGCCGTGATCGTATAGTGGTTAGTACTCTGCGTTGTGGCCGCAGCAACCTCGGTTCGAATCCGAGTCACGGCATTGCGGTGAGGCAATGTCACGGCAGTTGGGCAGATATTTTAGAATTTCCATTAATACATTGGCAATCTCTGTGGAGGACTGAAACAATTCGATATGTCCTGTTACTGTTATGAACCTTTTGTTTCTTTAATGCTCTCTGCACACTTTTTCATCGGGTGACTGTAATGTATTTCAACCAAATCTAATTAAGAGCGCATTATCTGGTGACATTTGCAGTACATGAAACATTATAACACTGCCATTTACGTCAATAACCACTAGCTTGATTAAGACATATGTATTGCAGCGACAGTATTTCCCAGTTACAAATGGGAATAAAAACAACTTCCGCGAGGGATTGAACCAACGACATTTAACTGATGTTGCCAATGGAGCGCTTTACAGAGAGCGCGAGGTCCCGCCTTTACAGTCACACGCTGATGATAATACAGATGTTTAAATAAACAGGCATATCTGTGGACTTGTGGTCTTTCTACATTGGGACTCATAGTCTAGTCCTAGGCTAATGTAGGCACTGGCGTATCTTTTAGTGGAATGAGAGGCATTCTGTAGTCGCGTGAAAGGACCTTTCAAGTCAATCTGATCTGTATTGTCCTGTGAAAAAAAGCGTTCTTAGACACAGTGAGGAGTTTTTGGGGATAATGGGAAAATCATTTCCAACTAAATGACAGGAATTTCTTAGTCCAATCATGAGGTGTGCTAGGCTTTTTTATACTGTGGCGGAAAGAGAGAGAGTATAACAGTCATTATAAATAAAGGGCCAAGGAAGTGACAGTTTATGGAAGGAACAATTTGCACATAGTTTTAGAATGTGGTCAGGTGGAGGACAATGTGCTTACACATATGAAACATTAAAAGGTAGACATTATGGAAGCACATATATTTCTTTATTTTTATTGTATTTGGGGAGAGGGGGTTAATATAGCACGTCCAATGTGGAAAAGTGCTTTCCATAGCACCTTGCAGGTGGGCGACATCTAGAGCTGTGCAGTAGCCACCCATGCCCCAGACGTCAAAGAGAACAAGAAGTTACACATGTTGGAAGTGAGGGTGAGACATTGAGGAGATATGATCCCCGTATGAAGCCGAGAGAAGGAGGAGGCGTGAACGTGCATCCATGTATGCAGGCGAGAAGGGAAGGAGCATTGGTCATGCATCCCTGCATGAGGGTGAGACAGGGAGGAGATATGATCCCCGTATGAAGCCGAGAGAAGGAGGAGGCGTGAACGTGCATCCATGTATGCGGGCGAGACAGGAAGGAGCGTTGGTCATGCATCCCTGCATGAGGGTGAGACAGGGAGGAGATATGATCCCCGTATGAAGCCGAGAGAAGGAGGAGGCGTGAACGTGCATCCATGTATGCAGGCGAGAAGGGAAGGAGCGTTGGTCATGCATCCCTGCATGAGGGTGAGACAGGGAGGAGATATGATCCCCGTATGAAGCCGAGAGAAGGAGGAGGCGTGAACGTGCATCCATGTATGCGGGCGAGACAGGAAGAGCATTGGTCATGCATCCCTGCATGAGGGTGAGACAGGGAGGAGATATGATCCCCGTATGAAGCCGAGAGAAGGAGGAGGCGTGAACGTGCATCCATGTATGCGGGCGAGACGGGAAGGAGCATTGGTCATGCATCCCTTCCTGAGGGTGAGACAGGGAGGAGATAAAATCCCAGTATGAAGCCGAGAGAACGAGGAGACATGAACGTGCATCCATGTATGCGGGCGAGAAGGGAAGGAGCATTGGTCATGCATCCCTGCATGAGGGTGAGACAGGGAGGAGATAAAATCCCTGTATGAAGACAAGAGAACGAGGTGGCATGAACATGCATCCTTGTATGCAGGTGTGACATGGAGTCATCATGAAGATGCATCCCTTTATAAGGACATAACATGGAGGACGCATGAACATGAATGCCTGAATTTTATGGTGGTGGCCTTCGGGTGATTTGGCACGTGCAATTGGTGAAGAGCACTTCTCCTGCGCAAAAAAATAAATGTACTATTAGCACCCCGGAGGGAGCCTCTGCACTTCTTATAGGGAGAAAACTCTGCAATGGAAGGGGACAGGGTCAATAACAGCTGTAAACTCTCACAAGACCATCACTGCTCTCACACTTTCCTGCTCTCAGGCTGGCGGGCCATTATCGGCCCTGGCTGCCGCACCATTGCCAGGTTTGTGTAACTATATTATTTCTAATTGGCTCCACTTTGATGACTTTCATTTGGATTCTGACTTGATTATTGAGATCTTAAATAAGTGACTGGGGATCAGGTGTCCACTTATTCTCATGGATAACATCACAACCAACCTTTAATTCAAACATGAGTCATGACATCACAGATGGAGTACAGCTTATGATAGAGGTGGAACGTCACATCGTAGCAGCCCAAGTAGCTCGCCGTGATCATATAGTGGTTAGTACTCGGTTCGAATCCGAGTCACGGCATTGCGGTGAGGCAATGTCACGGCAGTTGGGCAGATATTTTAGAATTTCCATTAATACATTGGCAATCTCTGTGGAGGACTGAAACAATTCGATATGTCCTGTTACTGTTATGAACCTTTTGTTTCTTTAATGCTCTTTGCACACTTTTTCATCGGGTGACTGTAATGTATTTCAACCAAATCTAATTAAGAGCGCATTATCTGGTGACATTTGCAGTACATGAAACATTATAACACTGCCATTTACGTCAATAACCACTAGCTTGATTAAGACATATGTATTGCAGCGACAGTATTTCCCAGTTACAAATGGGAATAAAAACAACATCCGCGAGGGATTGAACCAACGACATTTAACTGATGTTGCCAATGGAGCGCTTTACAGAGAGCGCGAGGTCCCGCCTTTACAGTCACACGCTGATGATAATACAGATGTTTAAATAAACAGGCATATCTGTGGACTTGTGGTCTTTCTACATTGGGACTCATAGTCTAGTCCTAGGCTATTGTAGGCACTGGCGTATCTTTTAGTGGAATGAGAGGCATTCTGTAGTTGCGTGAAAGGACCTTTCAAGTCAATCTGATCTGTATTGTCCTGTGAAAAAAAGCGTTCTTAGACACAGTGAGGAGTTTTTGGGGATAATGGGAAAATCATTTCCAACTAAATGACAGGAATTTCTTAGTCCAATCATGAGGTGTGCTAGGCTTTTTTATACTGTGGCGGAAAGAGAGAGAGTATAACAGTCATAATAAATAAAGGGCCAAGGAAGTGACAGTTTATGGAAGGAACAATTTGCACATAGTTTTAGAATGTGGTCAGGAGGAGGACAATGTGCTTACACATATGAAACATTAGAAGGTAGACATTATGGAAGCACATATATTTCTTTATTTTTATTGTATTTGGGGAGAGGGGGTTAATATAGCACGTCCAATGTGGAAAAGTGCTTTCCATAGCGCCTTGCAGGTGGGCGACATCTAGAGCTGTGCAGTAGCCACCCATGCCCCAGACGTCAAAGAGAACAAGAAGTTACACATGTTGGAAGTGAGGGTGAGACATTGAGGAGATATGATCCCCGTATGAAGCCGAGAGAAGGAGGAGGCGTGAACGTGCATCCATGTATGCCGGCGAGAAGGGAAGGAGCGTTGGTCATGCATCCCTGCATGAGGGTGAGACAGGGAGGAGATATGATCCCCGTATGAAGCCGAGAGAAGGAGGAGGCGTGAACGGGCATCCATGTATGCGGGCGAGACAGGAAGGAGCGTTGGTCATGCATCCCTGCATGAGGGTGAGACAGGGAGGAGATATGATCCCCGTATGAAGCCGAGAGAAGGAGGAGGCGTGAACGTGCATCCATGTATGCAGGCGAGAAGGGAAGGAGCATTGGTCATGCATCCCTGCATGAGGGTGAGACAGGGAGGAGATATGATCCCCGTATGAAGCCGAGAGAAGGAGGAGGCGTGAACGTGCATCCATGTATGCGGGCGAGACAGGAAGGAGCATTGGTCATGCATCCCTGCATGAGGGTGAGACAGGGAGTAGATATGATCCCCGTATGAAGCCGAGAGAAGGAGGAGGCGTCAACGTGCATCCATGTATGCGGGCGAGACGGGAAGGAGCATTGGTCATGCATCCCTTGCTGAGGGTGAGACAGGGAGGAGATAAAATCCCCGTATGAAGCCGAGAGAACGAGGAGACATGAACGTGCATCCATGTATGCGGGCGAGAAGGGAAGGAGCATTGGTCATGCATCCCTGCATGAGGGTGAGACAGGGAGGAGATAAAATCCCTGTATGAAGCCAAGAGAACGAGGTGGCATGAACATGCATCCTTGTATGCAGGTGTGACATGGAGTCATCATGAACATGCATCCCTTTATAAGGACATAACATGGAGGACGCATGAACATGAATGCCTGAATTTTATGGTGGTGGCCTTCGGGTGATTTGGCACGTGCAATTGGTGAAGAGCACTTCTCCTGCGCAAAAAAATAAATGTACTATTAGCACCCCGGAGGGAGCCTCTGCACTTCTTATAGGGAGAAAACTCTGCAATGGAAGGGGACAGGGTCAATAACAGCTGTAAACTCTCACAAGACCATCACTGCTCTCACACTTTCCTGCTCTCAGGCTGGCGGGCCATTATCGGCCCTGGCTGCCGCACCATTGCCAGGTTTGTGTAACTATATTATTTCTAATTGGCTCCACTTTGATGACTTTCATTTGGATTCTGACTTGATTATTGAGATCTTAAATAAGTGACTGGGGATCAGGTGTCCACTTATTCTCATGGATAACATCACAACCAACCTTTAATTCAAACATGAGTCATGACATCACAGATGGAGTACAGCTTATGATAGAGGTGGAACGTCACATTGTAGCAGCCCAAGTAGCTCGCTGTGATCGTATACTCTGCGTTGTGGCCGCAGCAACCTCGGTTCGAATCCGAGTCAGGGCATTGCGGATATTTTAGAATTTCCATTAATACATTGGCAATCTCTGTGGAGGACTGAAACAATTCGATATGTCCTGTTACTGTTATGAACCTTTTGTTTCTTTAATGCTCTTTGCACACTTTTTCATCGTGTGACTGTAATGTATTTCAACCAAATCTAATTAAGAGCGCATTATGGGGTGACATTTGCAATACATGAAACATTATAACACTGCCATTTACGTCAATAACCACTAGCTTGATTAAGACATATGTATTGCAGCGACAGTATTTCCCAGTTACAAATGGGAATAAAAACAACATCCGCGAGGGATTGAACCAACGACATTTAACTGATGTTGCCAATGGAGCGCGTTACAGAGAGCGCGAGGTCCCGCCTTTACAGTCACACGCTGATGATAATACAGATGTTTAAATAAACAGGCATATCTGTGGACTTGTGGTCTTTCTACATTGGGACTCATAGTCTAGTCCTAGGCTATTGTAGGCACTGGCGTATCTTTTAGTGGAATGAGAGGCATTCTGTAGTCGCGTGAAAGGACCTTTCAAGTCAATCTGATCTGTATTGTCCTGTGAAAAAAAGCGTTCTTAGACACAGTGAGGAGTTTTTGGGGATAATGGGAAAATCATTTCCAACTAAATGACAGGAATTTCTTAGTCCAATCATGAGGTGTGCTAGGCTTTTTTATACTGTGGCGGAAAGAGAGAGAGTATAACAGTCATTATAAATAAAGGGCCAAGGAAGTGACAGTTTATGGAAGGAACAATTTGCACATAGTTTTAGAATGTGGTCAGGAGGAGGACAATGTGCTTACACATATGAAACATTAGAAGGTAGATATTATGGAAGCACATATATTTCTTTATTTTTATTGTATTTGGGGAGAGGGGGTTAATATAGCACGTCCAATGTGGAAAAGTGCTTTCCATAGCACCTTGCAGGTGGGCGACATCTAGAGCTGTGCAGTAGCCACCCATGCCCCAGACGTCAAAGAGAACAAGAAGTTACACATGTTGGAAGTGAGGGTGAGACATTGAGGAGATATGATCCCCGTATGAAGCCGAGAGAAGGAGGAGGCGTGAACCTGCATCCATGTATGCAGGCGAGAAGGGAAGGAGCATTGGTCATGCATCCCTGCATGAGGGTGAGACAGGGAGGAGATATGATCCCCGTATGAAGCCGAGAGAAGGAGGAGGCGTGAACGTGCATCCATGTATGCAGGCGAGACAGGAAGGAGCATTGGTCATGCATCCCTGCATGAGGGTGAGACAGGGAGGAGATATGATCCCCGTATGAAGCCGAGAGAAGGAGGAGGCGTGAACGTGCATCCATGTATGCAGGCGAGAAGGGAAGGAGCATTGGTCATGCATCCCTGCATGAGGGTGAGACAGGGAGGAGATATGATCCCCGTATGAAGCCGAGAGAAGGAGGAGGCGTGAACATGCATCCATGTATGCGGGCGAGACAGGAAGGAGCATTGGTCATGCATCCCTGCATGAGGGTGAGACAGGGAGGAGATATGATCCCCGTATGAAGCCAAGAGAAGGAGGAGGCGTGAACATGCATCCATGTATGCGGGCGAGACGGGAAGGAGCATTGGTCATGCATCCCTTCCTGAGGGTGAGACAGGGAGGAGATAAAATCCCAGTATGAAGCCGAGAGAACGAGGAGACATGAACGTGCATCCATGTATGCGGGCGAGAAGGGAAGGAGCATTGGTCATGCATCCCTGCATGAGGGTGAGACAGGGAGGAGATAAAATCCCTGTATGAAGCCAAGAGAACGAGGTGGCATGAACATGCATCCTTGTATGCAGGTGTGACATGGAGTCATCATGAACATGCATCCCTTTATAAGGACATAACATGGAGGACGCATGAACATGAATGCCTGAATTTTATGGTGGTGGCCTTCGGGTGATTTGGCACGTGCAATTGGTGAAGAGCACTTCTCCTGCGCAAAAAAATAAATGTACTATTAGCACCCCGGAGGGAGCCTCTGCACTTCTTATAGGGAGAAAACTCTGCAATGGAAGGGGACAGGGTCAATAACAGCTGTAAACTCTCACAAGACCATCACTGCTCTCACACTTTCCTGCTCTCAGGCTGGCGGGCCATTATCGGCCCTGGCTGCCGCACCATTGCCAGGTTTGTGTAACTATATTATTTCTAATTGGCTCCACTTTGATGACTTTCATTTGGATTCTGACTTGATTATTGAGATCTTAAATACGTGACTGGGGATCAGGTGTCCACTTATTCTCATGGATAACATCACAACCAACCTTTAATTCAAACATGAGTCATGACATCACAGATGGAGTACAGCTTATGATAGAGGTGGAACGACACATCGTAGCAGCCCAAGTAGCTCGCTGTGATCGTATACTCTGCGTTGTGGCCGCAGCAACCTCGGTTCGAATCCGAGTCACGGCATTGCGGTGAGGCAATGTCACGGCAGTTGGGCAGATATTTTAGAATTTCCATTAATACATTGGCAATCTCTGTGGAGGACTGAAACAATTCGATATGTCCTGTTACTGTTATGAACCTTTTGTTTCTTTAATGCTCTTTGCACACTTTTTCATCGGGTGACTGTAATGTATTTCAACCAAATCTAATTAAGAGCGCATTATGTGGTGACATTTGCAGTACATGAAACATTATAACACTGCCATTTACGTCAATAACCACTAGCTTGATTAAGACATATGTATTGCAGCGACAGTATTTCCCAGTTACAAATGGGAATAAAAACAACATCCGCGAGAGATTGAACCAACGACATTTAACTGATGTTGCCAATGGAGCGCGTTACAGAGAGCGCGAGGTCCCGCCTTTACAGTCACACGCTGATGATAATACAGATGTTTAAATAAACAGGCATATCTGTGGACTTGTGGTCTTTCTACATTGGGACTCATAGTCTAGTCCTAGGCTAATGTAGGCACTGGCGTATCTTTTAGTGGAATGAGAGGCATTCTGTAGTCGCGTGAAAGGACCTTTCAAGTCAATCTGATCTGTATTGTCCTGTGAAAAAAAGCGTTCTTAGACACAGTGAGGAGTTTTTGGGGATAATGGGAAAATCATTTCCAACTAAATGACAGGAATTTCTTAGTCCAATCATGAGGTGTGCTAGGCTTTTTTATACTGTGGCGGAAAGAGAGAGAGTATAACAGTCATTATAAATAAAGGGCCAAGGAAGTGACAGTTTATGGAAGGAACAATTTGCACATAGTTTTAGAATGTGGTCAGGAGGAGGACAATGTGCTTACACATATGAAACATTAGAAGGTAGACATTATGGAAGCACATATATTTCTTTATTTTTATTGTATTTGGGGAGAGGGGGTTAATATAGCACGTCCAATGTGGAAAAGTGCTTTCCATAGCACCTTGCAGGTGGGCGACATCTAGAGCTGTGCAGTAGCTACCCATGCCCCAGACGTCAAAGAGAACAAGAAGTTACACATGTTGGAAGTGAGGGTGAGACATTGAGGAGATATGATCCCCGTATGAAGCCGAGAGAAGGAGGAGGCGTGAACGTGCATCCATGTATGCAGGCGAGAAGGGAAGGAGCATTGTTCATGCATCCCTGCATGAGGGTGAGACAGGGAGGAGATATGATCCCCGTATGAAGCCGAGAGAAGGAGGAGGCGTGAACGTGCATCCATGTATGCGGGCGAGACAGGAAGGAGCGTTGGTCATGAATCCCTGCATGAGGGTGAGACAGGGAGGAGATATGATCCCCGTATGAAGGCGAGAGAAGGAGGAGGCGTGAACGTGCATCCATGTATGCAGGCGAGAAGGGAAGGAGCATTGGTCATGCATCTCTGCATGAGGGTGAGACAGGGAGGAGATATGATCCCCGTATGAAGCCGAGAGAAGGAGGAGGCGTGAACGTGCATCCATGTATGCGGGCGAGACAGGAAGGAGCATTGGTCATGCATCCCTGCATGAGGGTGAGACAGGGAGGAGATATGATCCCCGTATGAAGCCGAGAGAAGGAGGAGGCGTGAACGTGCATCCATGTATGCGGGCGAGACGGGAAGGAGCATTGGTTATGCATCCCTTCCTGAGGGTGAGACAGGGAGGAGATAAAATCCCAGTATGAAGCCAAGAGAACGAGGAGACATGAACGTGCATCCATGTATGCGGGCGAGAAGGGAAGGAGCATTGGTCATGCATCCCTGCATGAGGGTGAGACAGGGAGGAGATAAAATCCCTGTATGAAGCCAAGAGAACGAGGTGGCATGAACATGCATCCTTGTATGCAGGTGTGACATGGAGTCATCATGAACATGCATCCCTTTATAAGGACATAACATGGAGGACGCATGAACATGAATGCCTGAATTTTATGGTGGTGGCCTTCGGGTGATTTGGCACGTGCAATTGGTGAAGAGCACTTCTCCTGCGCAAAAAAATAAATGTACTATTAGCACCCCGGAGGGAGCCTCTGCACTTCTTATAGGGAGAAAACTCTGCAATGGAAGGGGACAGGGTCAATAACAGCTGTAAACTCTCACAAGACCATCACTGCTCTCACACTTTCCTGCTCTCAGGCTGGCGGGCCATTATCGGCCCTGGCTGCCGCACCATTGCCAGGTTTGTGTAACTATATTATTTCTAATTGGCTCCACTTTGATGACTTTCATTTGGATTCTGACTTGATTATTGAGATCTTAAATAAGTGACTGGGGATCAGGTGTCCACTTATTCTCATGGATAACATCACAACCAACCTTTAATTCAAACATGAGTCATGACATCACAGATGGAGTACAGCTTATGATAGAGGTGGAACGTCACATCGTAGCAGCCCAAGTAACTCGCCGTGATCGTATAGTGGTTAGTACTCTGCGTTGTGGCCGCAGCAACCTCGGTTCGAATCCGAGTCACGGCATTGCGGTGAGGCAATGTCACGGCAGTTGGGCAGATATTTTAGAATTTCCATTAATACATTGGCAATCTCTGTGGAGGACTGAAACAATTCGATATGTCCTGTTACTGTTATGAACCTTTTGTTTCTTTAATGCTCTTTGCACACTTTTTCATCGGGTGACTGTAATGTATTTCAACCAAATCTAATTAAGAGCGTATTATCTGGTGACATTTGCAGTACATGAAACATTATAACACTGCCATTTACGTCAATAACCACTAGCTTGATTAAGACATATGTATTGCAGCGACAGTATTTCCCAGTTACAAATGGGAATAAAAACAACATCCGCGAGGGATTGAACCAACGACATTTAACTGATGTTGCCAATGGAGCGCTTTACAGAGAGCGCGAGGTCCCGCCTTTACAGTCACACGCTGATGATAATACAGATGTTTAAATAAACAGGCATATCTGTGGACTTGTGGTCTTTCTACATTGGGACTCATAGTCTAGTCCTAGGCTAATGTAGGCACTGGCGTATCTTTTAGTGGAATGAGAGGCATTCTGTAGTCGCGTGAAAGGACCTTTCAAGTCAATCTGATCTGTATTGTCCTGTGAAAAAAAGCGTTCTTAGACACAGTGAGGAGTTTTTGGGGATAATGGGAAAATCATTTCCAACTAAATGACAGGAATTTCTTAGTCCAATCATGAGGTGTGCTAGGCTTTTTTATACTGTGGCGGAAAGAGAGAGAGTATAACAGTCATTATAAATAAAGGGCCAAGGAAGTGACAGTTTATGGAAGGAACAATTTGCACATAGTTTTAGAATGTGGTCAGGAGGAGGACAATGTGCTTACACATATGAAACATTAGAAGGTAGACATTATGGAAGCACATATATTTCTTTATTTTTATTGTATTTGGGGAGAGGGGGTTAATATAGCACGTCCAATGTGGAAAAGTGCTTTCCATTGCACCTTGCAGGTGGGCGACATCTAGAGCTGTGCAGTAGCCACCCATGCCCCAGACGTCAAAGAGAACAAGAAGTTACACATGTTGGAAGTGAGGGTGAGACATTGAGGAGATATGATCCCCGTATGAAGCCGAGAGAAGGAGGAGGCGTGAACGTGCATCCATGTATGCAGGCGAGAAGGGAAGGAGCATTGGTCATGCATCCCTGCATGAGGGTGAGACAGGGAGGAGATATGATCCCCGTATGAAGCCGAGAGAAGGAGGAGGCGTGAACGTGCATCCATGTATGCGGGCGAGACAGGAAGGAGTGTTGGTCATGCATCCCTTCCTGAGGGTGAGACAGGGAGGAGATAAAATCCCAGTATGAAGCCGAGAGAACGAGGAGACATGAACGTGCATCCATGTATGCGGGCGAGAAGGGAAGGAGCATTGGTCATGCATCCCTGCATGAGGGTGAGACAGGGAGGAGATAAAATCCCTGTATGAAGCCAAGAGAACGAGGTGGCATGAACATGCATCCTTGTATGCAGGTGTGACATGGAGTCATCATGAACATGCATCCCTTTATAAGGACATAACATGGAGGACGCATGAACATTAATGCCTGAATTTTATGGTGGTGGCCTTCGGGTGATTTGGCACGTGCAATTGGTGAAGAGCACTTCTCCTGCGCAAAAAAATAAATGTACTATTAGCACCCCGGAGGGAGCCTCTGCACTTCTTATAGGGAGAAAACTCTGCAATGGAAGGGGACAGGGTCAATAACAGCTGTAAACTCTCACAAGACCATCACTGCTCTCACACTTTCCTGCTCTCAGGCTGGCGGGCCATTATCGGCCCTGGCTGCCGCACCATTGCCAGGTTTGTGTAACTATATTATTTCTAATTGGCTCCACTTTGATGACTTTCATTTGGATTCTGACTTGATTATTGAGATCTTAAATAAGTGACTGGGGATCAGGTGTCCACTTATTCTCATGGATAACATCACAACCAACCTTTAATTCAAACATGAGTCATGACATCACAGATGGAGTACAGCTTATGATAGAGGTGGAACGTCACATCGTAGCAGCCCAAGTAACTCGCCGTGATCGTATAGTGGTTAGTACTCTGCGTTGTGGCCGCAGCAACCTCGGTTCGAATCCGAGTCACGGCCTTGCGGTGAGGCAATGTCACGGCAGTTGGGCAGATATTTTAGAATTTCCATTAATACATTGGCAATCTCTGTGGAGGACTGAAACAATTCGATATGTCCTGTTACTGTTATGAACCTTTTGTTTCTTTAATGCTCTTTGCACACTTTTTCATCGGGTGACTGTAATGTATTTCAACCAAATCTAATTAAGAGCGTATTATCTGGTGACATTTGCAGTACATGAAACATTATAACACTGCCATTTACGTCAATAACCACTAGCTTGATTAAGACATATGTATTGCAGCGACAGTATTTCCCAGTTACAAATGGGAATAAAAACAACATCCGCGAGGGATTGAACCAACGACATTTAACTGATGTTGCCAATGGAGCGCTTTACAGAGAGCGCGAGGTCCCGCCTTTACAGTCACACGCTGATGATAATACAGATGTTTAAATAAACAGGCATATCTGTGGACTTGTGGTCTTTCTACATTGGGACTCATAGTCTAGTCCTAGGCTAATGTAGGCACTGGCGTATCTTTTAGTGGAATGAGAGGCATTCTGTAGTCGCGTGAAAGGACCTTTCAAGTCAATCTGATCTGTATTGTCCTGTGAAAAAAAGCGTTCTTAGACACAGTGAGGAGTTTTTGGGGATAATGGGAAAATCATTTCCAACTAAATGACAGGAATTTCTTAGTCCAATCATGAGGTGTGCTAGGCTTTTTTATACTGTGGCGGAAAGAGAGAGAGTATAACAGTCATTATAAATAAAGGGCCAAGGAAGTGACAGTTTATGGAAGGAACAATTTGCACATAGTTTTAGAATGTGGTCAGGAGGAGGACAATGTGCTTACACATATGAAACATTAGAAGGTAGACATTATGGAAGCACATATATTTCTTTATTTTTATTGTATTTGGGGAGAGGGGGTTAATATAGCACGTCCAATGTGGAAAAGTGCTTTCCATAGCACCTTGCAGGTGGGCGACATCTAGAGCTGTGCAGTAGCCACCCATGCCCCAGACGTCAAAGAGAACAAGAAGTTACACATGTTGGAAGTGAGGGTGAGACATTGAGGAGATATGATCCCCGTATGAAGCCGAGAGAAGGAGGAGGCGTGAACGTGCATCCATGTATGCAGGCGAGAAGGGAAGGAGCATTGGTCATGCATCCCTGCATGAGGGTGAGACAGGGAGGAGATATGATCCCCGTATGAAGCCGAGAGAAGGAGGAGGCGTGAACGTGCATCCATGTATGCGGGCGAGACAGGAAGGAGCGTTGGTCATGCATCCCTGCATGAGGGTGAGACAGGGAGGAGATATGATCCCCGTATGAAGCCGAGAGAAGGAGGAGGCGTGAACGTGCATCCATGTATGCAGGCGAGAAGGGAAGGAGCATTGGTCATGCATCCCTGCATGAGGGTGAGACAGGGAGGAGATATGATCCCCGTATGAAGCCGAGAGAAGGAGGAGGCGTGAACGTGCATCCATGTATGCGGGCGAGACAGGAAGGAGCATTGGTCATGCATCCCTGCATGAGGGTGAGACAGGGAGGAGATATGATCCCCGTATGAAGCCAAGAGAAGGAGGAGGCGTGAACGTGCATCCATGTATGCGGGCGAGACGGGAAGGAGCATTGGTCATGCATCCCTTCCTGAGGGTGAGACAGGGAGGAGATAAAATCCCAGTATGAAGCCGAGAGAACGAGGAGACATGAACGTGCATCCATGTATGCGGGCGAGAAGGGAAGGAGCATTGGTCATGCATCCCTGCATGAGGGTGAGACAGGGAGGAGATAAAATCCCTGTATGAAGCCAAGAGAACGAGGTGGCATGAACATGCATCCTTGTATGCAGGTGTGGCATGGAGTCATCATGAACATGCATCCCTTTATAAGGACATAACATGGAGGACGCATGAACATGAATGCCTGAATTTTATGGTGGTGGCCTTCGGGTGATTTGGCACGTGCAATTGGTGAAGAGCACTTCTCCTGCGCAAAAAAATAAATGTACTATTAGCACCCTGGAGGGAGCCTCTGCACTTCTTATAGGGAGAAAACTCTGCAATGGAAGGGGACAGGGTCAATAACAGCTGTAAACTCTCACAAGACCATCACTGCTCTCACACTTTCCTGCTCTCAGGCTGGCGGGCCATTATCGGCCCTGGCTGCCGCACCATTGCCAGGTTTGTGTAACTATATTATTTCTAATTGGCTCCACTTTGATGACTTTCATTTGGATTCTGACTTGATTATTGAGATCTTAAATAAGTGACTGGGGATCAGGTGTCCACTTATTCTCATGGATAACATCACAACCAACCTTTAATTCAAACATGAGTCATGACATCACAGATGGAGTACAGCTTATGATAGAGGTGGAACGTCACATCGTAGCAGCCCAAGTAACTCGCCGTGATCGTATAGTGGTTAGTACTCTGCGTTGTGGCCGCAGCAACCTCGGTTCGAATCCGAGTCACGGCCTTGCGGTGAGGCAATGTCACGGCAGTTGGGCAGATATTTTAGAATTTCCATTAATACATTGGCAATCTCTGTGGAGGACTGAAACAATTCGATATGTCCTGTTACTGTTATGAACCTTTTGTTTCTTTAATGCTCTTTGCACACTTTTTCATCGGGTGACTGTAATGTATTTCAACCAAATCTAATTAAGAGCGTATTATCTGGTGACATTTGCAGTACATGAAACATTATAACACTGCCATTTACGTCAATAACCACTAGCTTGATTAAGACATATGTATTGCAGCGACAGTATTTCCCAGTTACAAATGGGAATAAAAACAACATCCGCGAGGGATTGAACCAACGACATTTAACTGATGTTGCCAATGGAGCGCTTTACAGAGAGCGCGAGGTCCCGCCTTTACAGTCACACGCTGATGATAATACAGATGTTTAAATAAACAGGCATATCTGTGGACTTGTGGTCTTTCTACATTGGGACTCATAGTCTAGTCCTAGGCTAATGTAGGCACTGGCGTATCTTTTAGTGGAATGAGAGGCATTCTGTAGTCGCGTGAAAGGACCTTTCAAGTCAATCTGATCTGTATTGTCCTGTGAAAAAAAGCGTTCTTAGACACAGTGAGGAGTTTTTGGGGATAATGGGAAAATCATTTCCAACTAAATGACAGGAATTTCTTAGTCCAATCATGAGGTGTGCTAGGCTTTTTTATACTTTGGCGGAAAGAGAGAGAGTATAACAGTCATTATAAATAAAGGGCCAAGGAAGTGACAGTTTATGGAAGGAACAATTTGCACATAGTTTTAGAATGTGGTCAGGAGGAGGACAATGTGCTTACACATATGAAACATTAGAAGGTAGACATTATGGAAGCACATATATTTCTTTATTTTTATTGTATTTGGGGAGAGGGGGTTAATATAGCACGTCCAATGTGGAAAAGTGCTTTCCATAGCACCTTGCAGGTGGGCGACATCTAGAGCTGTGCAGTAGCCACCCATGCCCCAGACGTCAAAGAGAACAAGAAGTTACACATGTTGGAAGTGAGGGTGAGACATTGAGGAGATATGATCCCCGTATGAAGCCGAGAGAAGGAGGAGGCGTGAACGTGCATCCATGTATGCAGGCGAGAAGGGAAGGAGCATTGGTCATGCATCCCTGCATGAGGGTGAGACAGGGAGGAGATATGATCCCCGTATGAAGCCGAGAGAAGGAGGAGGCGTGAACGTGCATCCATGTATGCGGGCGAGACAGGAAGGAGCGTTGGTCATGCATCCCTGCATGAGGGTGAGACAGGGAGGAGATATGATCCCCGTATGAAGCCGAGAGAAGGAGGAGGCGTGAACGTGCATCCATGTATGCAGGCGAGAAGGGAAGGAGCATTGGTCATGCATCCCTGCATGAGGGTGAGACAGGGAGGAGATATGATCCCCGTATGAAGCCGAGAGAAGGAGGAGGCGTGAACGTGCATCCATGTATGCGGGCGAGACAGGAAGGAGCATTGGTCATGCATCCCTGCATGAGGGTGAGACAGGGAGGAGATATGATCCCCGTATGAAGCCAAGAGAAGGAGGAGGCGTGAACGTGCATCCATGTATGCGGGCGAGACGGGAAGGAGCATTGGTCATGCATCCCTTCCTGAGGGTGAGACAGGGAGGAGATAAAATCCCAGTATGAAGCCGAGAGAACGAGGAGACATGAACGTGCATCCATGTATGCGGGCGAGAAGGGAAGGAGCATTGGTCATGCATCCCTGCATGAGGGTGAGACAGGGAGGAGATAAAATCCCTGTATGAAGCCAAGAGAACGAGGTGGCATGAACATGCATCCTTGTATGCAGGTGTGGCATGGAGTCATCATGAACATGCATCCCTTTATAAGGACATAACATGGAGGACGCATGAACATGAATGCCTGAATTTTATGGTGGTGGCCTTCGGGTGATTTGGCACGTGCAATTGGTGAAGAGCACTTCTCCTGCGCAAAAAAATAAATGTACTATTAGCACCCTGGAGGGAGCCTCTGCACTTCTTATAGGGAGAAAACTCTGCAATGGAAGGGGACAGGGTCAATAACAGCTGTAAACTCTCACAAGACCATCACTGCTCTCACACTTTCCTGCTCTCAGGCTGGCGGGCCATTATCGGCCCTGGCTGCCGCACCATTGCCAGGTTTGTGTAACTATATTATTTCTAATTGGCTCCACTTTGATGACTTTCATTTGGATTCTGACTTGATTATTGAGATCTTAAATAAGTGACTGGGGATCAGGTGTCCACTTATTCTCATGGATAACATCACAACCAACCTTTAATTCAAACATGAGTCATGACATCACAGATGGAGTACAGCTTATGATAGAGGTGGAACGTCACATTGTAGCAGCCCAAGTAGCTCGCCGTGATCGTATAGTGGTTAGTACTCTGCATTGTGGCCGCAGCAACCTCGGTTCGAATCCGAGTCACGGCATTGCGGGGAGGCAATGTCACGGCAGTTGGGCAGATATTTTAGAATTTCCATTAATACATTGGCAATCTCTGTGGAGGACTGAAACAATTCGATATGTCCTGTTACTGTTATGAACCTTTTGTTTCTTTAATGCTCTTTGCACACTTTTTCATCGGGTGACTGTAATGTATTTCAACCAAATCTAATTAAGAGCGCATTATGTGGTGACATTTGCAGTACATGAAACATTATAACACTGCCATTTACGTCAATAACCACTAGCTTGATTAAGACATATGTATTGCAGCAACAGTATTTCCCAGTTACAAATGGGAATAAAAACAACATCCGCGAGGGATTGAACCAACGACATTTAACTGATGTTGCCAATGGAGCGCTTTACAGAGAGCGCGAGGTCCCGCCTTTACAGTCACACGCTGATGATAATACAGATGTTTAAATAAACAGGCATATCTGTGGACTTGTGGTCTTTCTACATTGGGACTCATAGTCTAGTCCTAGGCTAATGTAGGCACTGGCGTATCTTTTAGTGGAATGAGAGGCATTCTGTAGTCGCGTGAAAGGACCTTTCAAGTCAATCTGATCTGTATTGTCCTGTGAAAAAAAGCGTTCTTAGACACAGTGAGGAGTTTTTGGGGATAATGGGAAAATCATTTCCAACTAAATGACAGGAATTTCTTAGTCCAATCATGAGGTGTGCTAGTCTTTTTTATACTGTGGCGGAAAGAGAGAGAGTATAACAGTCATTATAAATAAAGGGCCAAGGAAGTGACAGTTTATGGAAGGAACAATTTGCACATAGTTTTAGAATGTGGTCAGGAGGAGGACAATGTGCTTACACATATGAAACATTAGAAGGTAGACATTATGGAAGCACATATATTTCTTTATTTTTATTGTATTTGGGGAGAGGGGGTTAATATAGCACGTCCAATGTGGAAAAGTGCTTTCCATAGCACCTTGCAGGTGGGCGACATCTAGAGCTGTGCAGTAGCCACCCATGCCCCAGACGTCAAAGAGAACAAGAAGTTACACATGTTGGAAGTGAGGGTGAGACATTGAGGAGATATGATCCCCGTATGAAGCCGAGAGAAGGAGGAGGCGTGAACGTGCATCCATGTATGCAGGCGAGAAGGGAAGGAGCATTGGTCATGCATCCCTGCATGAGGGTGAGACAGGGAGGAGATATGATCCCCGTATGAAGCCGAGAGAAGGAGGAGGCGTGAACGTGCATCCATGTATGCGGGCGAGACAGGAAGGAGCGTTGGTCATGCATCCCTGCATGAGGGTGAGACAGGGAGGAGATATGATCCCCGTATGAAGCCGAGAGAAGGAGGAGGCGTGAACGTGCATCCATGTATGCAGGCGAGAAGGGAAGGAGCATTGGTCATGCATCCCTGCATGAGGGTGAGACAGGGAGGAGATATGATCCCCGTATGAAGCCGAGAGAAGGAGGAGGCGTGAACGTGCATCCATGTATGCGGGCGAGACAGGAAGGAGCATTGGTCATGCATCCCTGCATGAGGGTGAGACAGGGAGGAGATATGATCCCCGTATGAAGCCGAGAGAAGGAGGAGGCGTGAACGTGCATCCATGTATGCGGGCGAGACGGGAAGGAGCATTGGTCATGCATCCCTTCCTGAGGGTGAGACAGGGAGGAGATAAAATCCCAGTATGAAGCCGAGAGAACGAGGAGACATGAACGTGCATCCATGTATGCGGGCGAGAAGGGAAGGAGCATTGGTCATGCATCCCTGCATGAGGGTGAGACAGGGAGGAGATAAAATCCCTGTATGAAGACAAGAGAACGAGGTGGCATGAACATGCATGCTTGTATGCAGGTGTGACATGGAGTCATCATGAACATGCATCCCTTTATAAGGACATAACATGGAGGACGCATGAACATGAATGCCTGAATTTTATGGTGGTGGCCTTCGGGTGATTTGGCACGTGCAATTGGTGAAGAGCACTTCTCCTGCGCAAAAAAATAAATGTACTATTAGCACCCCGGAGGGAGCCTCTGCACTTCTTATAGCGAGAAAACTCTGCAATGGAAGGGGACAGGGTCAATAACAGCTGTAAACTCTCACAAGACCATCACTGCTCTCACACTTTCCTGCTCTCAGGCTGGCGGGCCATTATCGGCCCCGGCTGCCGCACCATTGCCAGGTTTGTGTAACTATATTATTTCTAATTGGCTCCACTTTGATGACTTTCATTTGGATTCTGACTTGATTATTGAGATCTTAAATAAGTGACTGGGGATCAGGTGTCCACTTATTCTCATGGATAACTTCACAACCAACCTTTAATTCAAACATGAGTCATGACATCACAGATGGAGTACAGCTTATGATAGAGGTGGAACGTCACATTGTAGCAGCCCAAGTAGCTCGCTGTGATCGTATAGTGGTTAGTACTCTGCGTTGTGGCCGCAGCAACGGTTCGAATCCGAGTCACGGCATTGCGGTGGCAGTTGGGCAAATATTTTAGAATTTCCATTAATACATTGGCAATCTCTGTGGAGGACTGAAACAATTCGATATGTCCTGTTACTGTTATGAACCTTTTGTTTCTTTAATGCTCTTTGCACACTTTTTCATCGGGTGACTGTAATGTATTTCAACCAAATCTAATTAAGAGCGCATTATCTGGTGACATTTGCAGTACATGAAACATTATAACACTGCCATTTACGTCAATAACCACTAGCTTGATTAAGACATATGTATTGCAGCGACAGTATTTCCCAGTTACAAATGGGAATAAAAACAACATCCGCGAGGGATTGAACCAACGACATTTAACTGATGTTGCCAATGGAGCGCTTTACAGAGAGTGCGAGGTCCCGCCTTTACAGTCACACGCTGATGATAATACAGATGTTTAAATAAACAGGCATATCTGTGGACTTGTGGTCTTTCTACATTGGGACTCATAGTCTAGTCCTAGGCTAATGTAGGCACTGGCATATCTTTTAGTGGAATGATAGGCATTCTGTAGTCGCGTGAAAGGACCTTTCAAGTCAATCTGATCTGTATTGTCCTGTGAAAAAAAGCGTTCTTAGACACAGTGAGGAGTTTTTGGGGATAATGGGAAAATCATTTCCAACTAAATGACAGGAATTTCTTAGTCCAATCATGAGGTGTGCTAGGCTTTTTTATACTGTGGCGGAAAGAGAGAGAGTATAACAGTCATTATAAATAAAGGGCCAAGGAAGTGACAGTTTATGGAAGGAACAATTTGCACATAGTTTTAGAATGTGGTCAGGTGGAGGACAATGTGCTTACACATATGAAACATTAAAAGTAGACATTATGGAAGCACATATATTTCTTTATTTTTATTGTATTTGGGGAGAGGGGGTTAATATAGCACGTCCAATGTGGAAAAGTGCTTTCCATAGCACCTTGCAGGTGGGCGACATCTAGAGCTGTGCAGTAGCCACCCATGCCCCAGACGTCAAAGAGAACAAGAAGTTACACATGTTGGAACTGAGGGTGAGACATTGAGGAGATATGATCCCCGTATGAAGCCGAGAGAAGGAGGAGGCGTGAACGTGCATCCATGTATGCAGGCGAGAAGGGAAGGAGCATTGGTCATGCATCCCTGCATGAGGGTGAGACAGGGAGGAGATATGATCCCCGTATGAAGCCGAGAGAAGGAGGAGGCGTGAACGTGCATCCATGTATGCGGGCGAGACAGGAAGGAGCGTTGGTCATGCATCCCTGCATGAGGGTGAGACAGGGAGGAGATATGATCCCCGTATGAAGCCGAGAGAAGGAGGAGGCGTGAACGTGCATCCATGTATGCAGGCGAGAAGGGAAGGAGCGTTGGTCATGCATCCCTGCATGAGGGTGAGACAGGGAGGAGATATGATCCCCGTATGAAGCCGAGAGAAGGAGGAGGCGTGAACGTGCATCCATGTATGCGGGCGAGACAGGAAGAGCATTGGTCATGCATCCCTGCATGAGGGTGAGACAGGGAGGAGATATGATCCCCGTATGAAGCCGAGAGAAGGAGGAGGCGTGAACGTGCATCCATGTATGCGGGCGAGACGGGAAGGAGCATTGGTCATGCATCCCTTCCTGAGGGTGAGACAGGGAGGAGATAAAATCCCAGTATGAAGCCGAGAGAACGAGGAGACATGAACGTGCATCCATGTATGCGGGCGAGAAGGGAAGGAGCATTGGTCATGCATCCCTGCATGAGGGTGAGACAGGGAGGAGATAAAATCCCTGTATGAAGACAAGAGAACGAGGTGGCATGAACATGCATCCTTGTATGCAGGTGTGACATGGAGTCATCATGAAGATGCATCCCTTTATAAGGACATAACATGGAGGACGCATGAACATGAATGCCTGAATTTTATGGTGGTGGCCTTCGGGTGATTTGGCACGTGCAATTGGTGAAGAGCACTTCTCCTGCGCAAAAAAATAAATGTACTATTAGCACCCCGGAGGGAGCCTCTGCACTTCTTATAGGGAGAAAACTCTGCAATGGAAGGGGACAGGGTCAATAACAGCTGTAAACTCTCACAAGACCATCACTGCTCTCACACTTTCCTGCTCTCAGGCTGGCGGGCCATTATCGGCCCTGGCTGCCGCACCATTGCCAGGTTTGTGTAACTATATTATTTCTAATTGGCTCCACTTTGATGACTTTCATTTGGATTCTGACTTGATTATTGAGATCTTAAATAAGTGACTGGGGATCAGGTGTCCACTTATTCTCATGGATAACATCACAACCAACCTTTAATTCAAACATGAGTCATGACATCACAGATGGAGTACAGCTTATGATAGAGGTGGAACGTCACATCGTAGCAGCCCAAGTAGCTCGCCGTGATCATATAGTGGTTAGTACTCGGTTCGAATCCGAGTCACGGCATTGCGGTGAGGCAATGTCACGGCAGTTGGGCAGATATTTTAGAATTTCCATTAATACATTGGCAATCTCTGTGGAGGACTGAAACAATTCGATATGTCCTGTTACTGTTATGAACCTTTTGTTTCTTTAATGCTCTTTGCACACTTTTTCATCGGGTGACTGTAATGTATTTCAACCAAATCTAATTAAGAGCGCATTATCTGGTGACATTTGCAGTACATGAAACATTATAACACTGCCATTTACGTCAATAACCACTAGCTTGATTAAGACATATGTATTGCAGCGACAGTATTTCCCAGTTACAAATGGGAATAAAAACAACATCCGCGAGGGATTGAACCAACGACATTTAACTGATGTTGCCAATGGAGCGCTTTACAGAGAGCGCGAGGTCCCGCCTTTACAGTCACACGCTGATGATAATACAGATGTTTAAATAAACAGGCATATCTGTGGACTTGTGGTCTTTCTACATTGGGACTCATAGTCTAGTCCTAGGCTATTGTAGGCACTGGCGTATCTTTTAGTGGAATGAGAGGCATTCTGTAGTTGCGTGAAAGGACCTTTCAAGTCAATCTGATCTGTATTGTCCTGTGAAAAAAAGCGTTCTTAGACACAGTGAGGAGTTTTTGGGGATAATGGGAAAATCATTTCCAACTAAATGACAGGAATTTCTTAGTCCAATCATGAGGTGTGCTAGGCTTTTTTATACTGTGGCGGAAAGAGAGAGAGTATAACAGTCATAATAAATAAAGGGCCAAGGAAGTGACAGTTTATGGAAGGAACAATTTGCACATAGTTTTAGAATGTGGTCAGGAGGAGGACAATGTGCTTACACATATGAAACATTAGAAGGTAGACATTATGGAAGCACATATATTTCTTTATTTTTATTGTATTTGGGGAGAGGGGGTTAATATAGCACGTCCAATGTGGAAAAGTGCTTTCCATAGCGCCTTGCAGGTGGGCGACATCTAGAGCTGTGCAGTAGCCACCCATGCCCCAGACGTCAAAGAGAACAAGAAGTTACACATGTTGGAAGTGAGGGTGAGACATTGAGGAGATATGATCCCCGTATGAAGCCGAGAGAAGGAGGAGGCGTGAACGTGCATCCATGTATGCCGGCGAGAAGGGAAGGAGCGTTGGTCATGCATCCCTGCATGAGGGTGAGACAGGGAGGAGATATGATCCCCGTATGAAGCCGAGAGAAGGAGGAGGCGTGAACGGGCATCCATGTATGCGGGCGAGACAGGAAGGAGCGTTGGTCATGCATCCCTGCATGAGGGTGAGACAGGGAGGAGATATGATCCCCGTATGAAGCCGAGAGAAGGAGGAGGCGTGAACGTGCATCCATGTATGCAGGCGAGAAGGGAAGGAGCATTGGTCATGCATCCCTGCATGAGGGTGAGACAGGGAGGAGATATGATCCCCGTATGAAGCCGAGAGAAGGAGGAGGCGTGAACGTGCATCCATGTATGCGGGCGAGACAGGAAGGAGCATTGGTCATGCATCCCTGCATGAGGGTGAGACAGGGAGTAGATATGATCCCCGTATGAAGCCGAGAGAAGGAGGAGGCGTCAACGTGCATCCATGTATGCGGGCGAGACGGGAAGGAGCATTGGTCATGCATCCCTTGCTGAGGGTGAGACAGGGAGGAGATAAAATCCCCGTATGAAGCCGAGAGAACGAGGAGACATGAACGTGCATCCATGTATGCGGGCGAGAAGGGAAGGAGCATTGGTCATGCATCCCTGCATGAGGGTGAGACAGGGAGGAGATAAAATCCCTGTATGAAGCCAAGAGAACGAGGTGGCATGAACATGCATCCTTGTATGCAGGTGTGACATGGAGTCATCATGAACATGCATCCCTTTATAAGGACATAACATGGAGGACGCATGAACATGAATGCCTGAATTTTATGGTGGTGGCCTTCGGGTGATTTGGCACGTGCAATTGGTGAAGAGCACTTCTCCTGCGCAAAAAAATAAATGTACTATTAGCACCCCGGAGGGAGCCTCTGCACTTCTTATAGGGAGAAAACTCTGCAATGGAAGGGGACAGGGTCAATAACAGCTGTAAACTCTCACAAGACCATCACTGCTCTCACACTTTCCTGCTCTCAGGCTGGCGGGCCATTATCGGCCCTGGCTGCCGCACCATTGCCAGGTTTGTGTAACTATATTATTTCTAATTGGCTCCACTTTGATGACTTTCATTTGGATTCTGACTTGATTATTGAGATCTTAAATAAGTGACTGGGGATCAGGTGTCCACTTATTCTCATGGATAACATCACAACCAACCTTTAATTCAAACATGAGTCATGACATCACAGATGGAGTACAGCTTATGATAGAGGTGGAACGTCACATTGTAGCAGCCCAAGTAGCTCGCTGTGATCGTATACTCTGCGTTGTGGCCGCAGCAACCTCGGTTCGAATCCGAGTCAGGGCATTGCGGATATTTTAGAATTTCCATTAATACATTGGCAATCTCTGTGGAGGACTGAAACAATTCGATATGTCCTGTTACTGTTATGAACCTTTTGTTTCTTTAATGCTCTTTGCACACTTTTTCATCGGGTGACTGTAATGTATTTCAACCAAATCTAATTAAGAGCGCATTATGTGGTGACATTTGCAATACATGAAACATTATAACACTGCCATTTACGTCAATAACCACTAGCTTGATTAAGACATATGTATTGCAGCGACAGTATTTCCCAGTTACAAATGGGAATAAAAACAACATCCGCGAGGGATTGAACCAACGACATTTAACTGATGTTGCCAATGGAGCGCGTTACAGAGAGCGCGAGGTCCCGCCTTTACAGTCACACGCTGATGATAATACAGATGTTTAAATAAACAGGCATATCTGTGGACTTGTGGTCTTTCTACATTGGGACTCATAGTCTAGTCCTAGGCTATTGTAGGCACTGGCGTATCTTTTAGTGGAATGAGAGGCATTCTGTAGTCGCGTGAAAGGACCTTTCAAGTCAATCTGATCTGTATTGTCCTGTGAAAAAAAGCGTTCTTAGACACAGTGAGGAGTTTTTGGGGATAATGGGAAAATCATTTCCAACTAAATGACAGGAATTTCTTAGTCCAATCATGAGGTGTGCTAGGCTTTTTTATACTGTGGCGGAAAGAGAGAGAGTATAACAGTCATTATAAATAAAGGGCCAAGGAAGTGACAGTTTATGGAAGGAACAATTTGCACATAGTTTTAGAATGTGGTCAGGAGGAGGACAATGTGCTTACACATATGAAACATTAGAAGGTAGATATTATGGAAGCACATATATTTCTTTATTTTTATTGTATTTGGGGAGAGGGGGTTAATATAGCACGTCCAATGTGGAAAAGTGCTTTCCATAGCACCTTGCAGGTGGGCGACATCTAGAGCTGTGCAGTAGCCACCCATGCCCCAGACGTCAAAGAGAACAAGAAGTTACACATGTTGGAAGTGAGGGTGAGACATTGAGGAGATATGATCCCCGTATGAAGCCGAGAGAAGGAGGAGGCGTGAACGTGCATCCATGTATGCAGGCGAGAAGGGAAGGAGCATTGGTCATGCATCCCTGCATGAGGGTGAGACAGGGAGGAGATATGATCCCCGTATGAAGCCGAGAGAAGGAGGAGGCGTGAACGTGCATCCATGTATGCAGGCGAGACAGGAAGGAGCATTGGTCATGCATCCCTGCATGAGGGTGAGACAGGGAGGAGATATGATCCCCGTATGAAGCCGAGAGAAGGAGGAGGCGTGAACGTGCATCCATGTATGCAGGCGAGAAGGGAAGGAGCATTGGTCATGCATCCCTGCATGAGGGTGAGACAGGGAGGAGATATGATCCCCGTATGAAGCCGAGAGAAGGAGGAGGCGTGAACATGCATCCATGTATGCGGGCGAGACAGGAAGGAGCATTGGTCATGCATCCCTGCATGAGGGTGAGACAGGGAGGAGATATGATCCCCGTATGAAGCCAAGAGAAGGAGGAGGCGTGAACATGCATCCATGTATGCGGGCGAGACGGGAAGGAGCATTGGTCATGCATCCCTTCCTGAGGGTGAGACAGGGAGGAGATAAAATCCCAGTATGAAGCCGAGAGAACGAGGAGACATGAACGTGCATCCATGTATGCGGGCGAGAAGGGAAGGAGCATTGGTCATGCATCCCTGCATGAGGGTGAGACAGGGAGGAGATAAAATCCCTGTATGAAGCCAAGAGAACGAGGTGGCATGAACATGCATCCTTGTATGCAGGTGTGACATGGAGTCATCATGAACATGCATCCCTTTATAAGGACATAACATGGAGGACGCATGAACATGAATGCCTGAATTTTATGGTGGTGGCCTTCGGGTGATTTGGCACGTGCAATTGGTGAAGAGCACTTCTCCTGCGCAAAAAAATAAATGTACTATTAGCACCCCGGAGGGAGCCTCTGCACTTCTTATAGGGAGAAAACTCTGCAATGGAAGGGGACAGGGTCAATAACAGCTGTAAACTCTCACAAGACCATCACTGCTCTCACACTTTCCTGCTCTCAGGCTGGCGGGCCATTATCGGCCCTGGCTGCCGCACCATTGCCAGGTTTGTGTAACTATATTATTTCTAATTGGCTCCACTTTGATGACTTTCATTTGGATTCTGACTTGATTATTGAGATCTTAAATACGTGACTGGGGATCAGGTGTCCACTTATTCTTATGGATAACATCACAACCAACCTTTAATTCAAACATGAGTCATGACATCACAGATGGAGTACAGCTTATGATAGAGGTGGAACGACACATCGTAGCAGCCCAAGTAGCTCGCTGTGATCGTATACTCTGCGTTGTGGCCGCAGCAACCTCGGTTCGAATCCGAGTCACGGCATTGCGGTGAGGCAATGTCACGGCAGTTGGGCAGATATTTTAGAATTTCCATTATTACATTGGCAATCTCTGTGGAGGACTGAAACAATTCGATATGTCCTGTTACTGTTATGAACCTTTTGTTTCTTTAATGCTCTTTGCACACTTTTTCATCGGGTGACTGTAATGTATTTCAACCAAATCTAATTAAGAGCGCATTATGTGGTGACATTTGCAGTACATGAAACATTATAACACTGCCATTTACGTCAATAACCACTAGCTTGATTAAGACATATGTATTGCAGCGACAGTATTTCCCAGTTACAAATGGGAATAAAAACAACATCCGCGAGAGATTGAACCAACGACATTTAACTGATGTTGCCAATGGAGCGCGTTACAGAGAGCGCGAGGTCCCGCCTTTACAGTCACACGCTGATGATAATACAGATGTTTAAATAAACAGGCATATCTGTGGACTTGTGGTCTTTCTACATTGGGACTCATAGTCTAGTCCTAGGCTAATGTAGGCACTGGCGTATCTTTTAGTGGAATGAGAGGCATTCTGTAGTCGCGTGAAAGGACCTTTCAAGTCAATCTGATCTGTATTGTCCTGTGAAAAAAAGCGTTCTTAGACACAGTGAGGAGTTTTTGGGGATAATGGGAAAATCATTTCCAACTAAATGACAGGAATTTCTTAGTCCAATCATGAGGTGTGCTAGGCTTTTTTATACTGTGGCGGAAAGAGAGAGAGTATAACAGTCATTATAAATAAAGGGCCAAGGAAGTGACAGTTTATGGAAGGAACAATTTGCACATAGTTTTAGAATGTGGTCAGGAGGAGGACAATGTGCTTACACATATGAAACATTAGAAGGTAGACATTATGGAAGCACATATATTTCTTTATTTTTATTGTATTTGGGGAGAGGGGGTTAATATAGCACGTCCAATTTGGAAAAGTGCTTTCCATAGCACCTTGCAGGTGGGCGACATCTAGAGCTGTGCAGTAGCCACCCATGCCCCAGACGTCAAAGAGAACAAGAAGTTACACATGTTGGAAGTGAGGGTGAGACATTGAGGAGATATGATCCCCGTATGAAGCCGAGAGAAGGAGGAGGCGTGAACGTGCATCCATGTATGCAGGCGAGAAGGGAAGGAGCATTGTTCATGCATCCCTGCATGAGGGTGAGACAGGGAGGAGATATGATCCCCGTATGAAGCCGAGAGAAGGAGGAGGCGTGAACGTGCATCCATGTATGCGGGCGAGACAGGAAGGAGCGTTGGTCATGAATCCCTGCATGAGGGTGAGACAGGGAGGAGATATGATCCCCGTATGAAGGCGAGAGAAGGAGGAGGCGTGAACGTGCATCCATGTATGCAGGCGAGAAGGGAAGGAGCATTGGTCATGCATCCCTGCATGAGGGTGAGACAGGGAGGAGATATGATCCCCGTATGAAGCCGAGAGAAGGAGGAGGCGTGAACGTGCATCCATGTATGCGGGCGAGACAGGAAGGAGCATTGGTCATGCATCCCTGCATGAGGGTGAGACAGGGAGGAGATATGATCCCCGTATGAAGCCGAGAGAAGGAGGAGGCGTGAACGTGCATCCATGTATGCGGGCGAGACGGGAAGAAGCATTGGTCATGCATCCCTTCCTGAGGGTGAGACAGGGAAGAGATAAAATCCCAGTATGAAGCCGAGAGAACGAGGAGACATGAACGTGCATCCATGTATGCGGGCGAGAAGGGAAGGAGCATTGGTCATGCATCCCTGCATGAGGGTGAGACAGGGAGGAGATAAAATCCCTGTATGAAGACAAGAGAACGAGGTGGCATGAACATGCATCCTTGTATGCAGGTGTGACATGGAGTCATCATGAACATGCATCCCTTTATAAGGACATAACATGGAGGACGCATGAACATGAATGCCTGAATTTTATGGTGGTGGCCTTCGGGTGATTTGGCACGTGCAATTGGTGAAGAGCACTTCTCCTGCGCAAAAAAATAAATGTACTATTAGCACCCCAGAGGGAGCCTCTGCACTTCTTATAGGGAGAAAACTCTGCAATGGAAGGGGACAGGGTCAATAACAGCTGTAAACTCTCACAAGACCATCACTGCTCTCACACTTTCCTGCTCTCAGGCTTGCGGGCCATTATCGGCCCTGGCTGCCGCACCATTGCCAGGTTTGTGTAACTATATTATTTCGAATTGGCTCCACTTTGATGACTTTCATTTGGATTCTGACTTGATTATTGAGATCTTAAATAAGTGACTGGGGATCAGGTGTCCACTTATTCTCATGGATAACATCACAACCAACCTTTAATTCAAACATGAGTCATGACATCACAGATGGAGTACAGCTTATGATAGAGGTGGAACGTCACATGGTAGCAGCCCAAGTAGCTCGCTGTGATCATATAGTGGTTAGTACTCTGCGTTGTGGCCGCAGCAACCTCAGTTCGAATCCGAGTCACGGCATTGCAGTGAGGCAATGTCACGGCAGTTGGGCAGATATTTTAGAATTTCCATTAATACATTGGCAATCTCTGTGGAGGACTGAAACAATTCGATATGTCCTGTTACTGTTATGAACCTTTTGTTTCTTTAATGCTCTTTGCACACTTTTTCATCGGGTGACTGTAATGTATTTCAACCAAATCTAATTAAGAGCGCATTATCTGGTGACATTTGCAGTACATGAAACATTATAACACTGCCATTTACGTCAATAACCACTAGCTTGATTAAGACATATGTATTGCAGCGACAGTATTTCCCAGTTACAAATGGGAATAAAAACAACATCCGCGAGGGATTGAACCAACGACATTTAACTGATGTTGCCAATGGAGCGCTTTACAGAGAGCGCGAGGACCCGCCTTTACAGTCACACGCTGATGATAATACAGATGTTTAAATAAACAGGCATATCTGTGGACTTGTGGTCTTTCTACATTGGGACTCATAGTCTAGTCCTAGGCTAATGTAGGCACTGGCGTATCTTTTAGTGGAATGAGAGGCATTCTGTAGTCGCGTGAAAGGACCTTTCAAGTCAATCTGATCTGTATTGTCCTGTGAAAAAAAGCGTTCTTAGACACAGTGAGGAGTTTTTGGGGATAATGGGAAAATCATTTCCAACTAAATGACAGGAATTTCTTAGTCCAATCATGAGGTGTGCTAGGCTTTTTTATACTGTGGCGGAAAGAGAGAGAGTATAACAGTCATTATAAATAAAGGGCCAAGGAAGTGACAGTTTATGGAAGGAACAATTTGCACATAGTTTTAGAATGTGGTCAGGAGGAGGACAATGTGCTTACACATATGAAACATTAGAAGGTAGACATTATGGAAGCACATATATTTCTTTATTTTTATTGTATTTGGGGAGAGGGGGTTAATATAGCACGTCCAATGTGGAAAAGTGCTTTCCATAGCACCTTGCAGGTGGGCGACATCTAGAGCTGTGCAGTAGCCACCCATGCCCCAGACGTCAAAGAGAACAAGAAGTTACACATGTTGGAAGTGAGGGTGAGACATTGAGGAGATATGATCCCCGTATGAAGCCGAGAGAAGGAGGAGGCGTGAACGTGCATCCATGTATGCAGGCGAGAAGGGAAGGAGCATTGGTCATGCATCCCTGCATGAGGGTGAGACAGGGAGGAGATATGATCCCCGTATGAAGCCGAGAGAAGGAGGAGGCGTGAACGTGCATCCATGTATGCGGGCGAGACAGGAAGGAGTGTTGGTCATGCATCCCTGCATGAGGGTGAGACAGGGAGGAGATATGATCCCCGTATGAAGCCGAGAGAAGGAGGAGGCGTGAACGTGCATCCATGTATGCAGGCGAGAAGGGAAGGAGCATTGGTCATGCATCCCTGCATGAGGGTGAGACAGGGAGGAGATATGATCCCCGTATGAAGCCGAGAGAAGGAGGAGGCGTGAACGTGCATCCATGTATGCGGGCGAGACAGGAAGGAGCATTGGTCATGCATCCCTGCATGAGGGTGAGACAGGGAGGAGATATGATCCCCGTATGAAGCCGAGAGAAGGAGGAGGCGTGAACGTGCATCCATGTATGCGGGCGAGACGGGAAGGAGCATTGGTTATGCATCCCTTCCTGAGGGTGAGACAGGGAGGAGATAAAATCCCAGTATGAAGCCGAGAGAACGAGGAGACATGAACGTGCATCCATGTATGCGGGCGAGAAGGGAAGGAGCATTGGTCATGCATCCCTGCATGAGGGTGAGACAGGGAGGAGATAAAATCCCTGTATGAAGCCAAGAGAACGAGGTGGCATGAACATGCATCCTTGTATGCAGGTGTGACATGGAGTCATCATGAACATGCATCCCTTTATAAGGACATAACATGGAGGACGCATGAACATGAATGCCTGAATTTTATGGTGGTGGCCTTCGGGTGATTTGGCACGTGCAATTGGTGAAGAGCACTTCTCCTGCGCAAAAAAATAAATGTACTATTAGCACCCCGGAGGGAGCCTCTGCACTTCTTATAGGGAGAAAACTCTGCAATGGAAGGGGACAGGGTCAATAACAGCTGTAAACTCTCACAAGACCATCACTGCTCTCACACTTTCCTGCTCTCAAGCTGGCGGGCCATTATCGGCCCTGGCTGCCGCACCATTGCCAGGTTTGTGTAACTATATTATTTCTAATTGGCTCCACTTTGATGACTTTCATTTGGATTCTGACTTGATTATTGAGATCTTAAATAAGTGACTGGGGATCAGGTGTCCACTTATTCTCATGGATAACATCACAACCAACCTTTAATTCAAACATGAGTCATGACATCACAGATGGAGTACAGCTTATGATAGAGGTGGAACGTCACATCGTAGCAGCCCAAGTAACTCGCCGTGATCGTATAGTGGTTAGTACTCTGCGTTGTGGCCGCAGCAACCTCGGTTCGAATCCGAGTCACGGCATTGCGGTGAGGCAATGTCACGGCAGTTGGGCAGATATTTTAGAATTTCCATTAATACATTGGCAATCTCTGTGGAGGACTGAAACAATTCGATATGTCCTGTTACTGTTATGAACCTTTTGTTTCTTTAATGCTCTTTGCACACTTTTTCATCGGGTGACTGTAATGTATTTCAACCAAATCTAATTAAGAGCGTATTATCTGGTGACATTTGCAGTACATGAAACATTATAACACTGCCATTTACGTCAATAACCACTAGCTTGATTAAGACATATGTATTGCAGCGACAGTATTTCCCAGTTACAAATGGGAATAAAAACAACATCCGCGAGGGATTGAACCAACGACATTTAACTGATGTTGCCAATGGAGCGCTTTACAGAGAGCGCGAGGTCCCGCCTTTACAGTCACACGCTGATGATAATACAGATGTTTAAATAAACAGGCATATCTGTGGACTTGTGGTCTTTCTACATTGGGACTCATAGTCTAGTCCTAGGCTAATGTAGGCACTGGCGTATCTTTTAGTGGAATGAGAGGCATTCTGTAGTCGCGTGAAAGGACCTTTCAAGTCAATCTGATCTGTATTGTCCTGTGAAAAAAAGCGTTCTTAGACACAGTGAGGAGTTTTTGGGGATAATGGGAAAATCATTTCCAACTAAATGACAGGAATTTCTTAGTCCAATCATGAGGTGTGCTAGGCTTTTTTATACTGTGGCGGAAAGAGAGAGAGTATAACAGTCATTATAAATAAAGGGCCAAGGAAGTGACAGTTTATGGAAGGAACAATTTGCACATAGTTTTAGAATGTGGTCAGGAGGAGGACAATGTGCTTACACATATGAAACATTAGAAGGTAGACATTATGGAAGCACATATATTTCTTTATTTTTATTGTATTTGGGGAGAGGGGGTTAATATAGCACGTCCAATGTGGAAAAGTGCTTTCCATAGCACCTTGCAGGTGGGCGACATCTAGAGCTGTGCAGTAGCCACCCATGCCCCAGACGTCAAAGAGAACAAGAAGTTACACATGTTGGAAGTGAGGGTGAGACATTGAGGAGATATGATCCCCGTATGAAGCCGAGAGAAGGAGGAGGCGTGAACGTGCATCCATGTATGCAGGCGAGAAGGGAAGGAGCATTGGTCATGCATCCCTGCATGAGGGTGAGACAGGGAGGAGATATGATCCCCGTATGAAGCCGAGAGAAGGAGGAGGCGTGAACGTGCATCCATGTATGCGGGCGAGACAGGAAGGAGTGTTGGTCATGCATCCCTTCCTGAGGGTGAGACAGGGAGGAGATAAAATCCCAGTATGAAGCCGAGAGAACGAGGAGACATGAACGTGCATCCATGTATGCGGGCGAGAAGGGAAGGATCATTGGTCATGCATCCCTGCATGAGGGTGAGACAGGGAGGAGATAAAATCCCTGTATGAAGCCAAGAGAACGAGGTGGCATGAACATGCATCCTTGTATGCAGGTGTGACATGGAGTCATCATGAACATGCATCCCTTTATAAGGACATAACATGGAGGACGCATGAACATGAATGCCTGAATTTTATGGTGGTGGCCTTCGGGTGATTTGGCACGTGCAATTGGTGAAGAGCACTTCTCCTGCGCAAAAAAATAAATGTACTATTAGCACCCCGGAGGGAGCCTCTGCACTTCTTATAGGGAGAAAACTCTGCAATGGAAGGGGACAGGGTCAATAACAGCTGTAAACTCTCACAAGACCATCACTGCTCTCACACTTTCCTGCTCTCAGGCTGGCGGGCCATTATCGGCCCTGGCTGCCGCACCATTGCCAGGTTTGTGTAACTATATTATTTCTAATTGGCTCCACTTTGATGACTTTCATTTGGATTCTGACTTGATTATTGAGATCTTAAATAAGTGACTGGGGATCAGGTGTCCACTTATTCTCATGGATAACATCACAACCAACCTTTAATTCAAACATGAGTCATGACATCACAGATGGAGTACAGCTTATGATAGAGGTGGAACGTCACATCGTAGCAGCCCAAGTAACTCGCCGTGATCGTATAGTGGTTAGTACTCTGCGTTGTGGCCGCAGCAACCTCGGTTCGAATCCGAGTCACGGCCTTGCGGTGAGGCAATGTCACGGCAGTTGGGCAGATATTTTAGAATTTCCATTAATACATTGGCAATCTCTGTGGAGGACTGAAACAATTCGATATGTCCTGTTACTGTTATGAACCTTTTGTTTCTTTAATGCTCTTTGCACACTTTTTCATCGGGTGACTGTAATGTATTTCAACCAAATCTAATTAAGAGCGTATTATCTGGTGACATTTGCAGTACATGAAACATTATAACACTGCCATTTACGTCAATAACCACTAGCTTGATTAAGACATATGTATTGCAGCGACAGTATTTCCCAGTTACAAATGGGAATAAAAACAACATCCGCGAGGGATTGAACCAACGACATTTAACTGATGTTGCCAATGGAGCGCTTTACAGAGAGCGCGAGGTCCCGCCTTTACAGTCACACGCTGATGATAATACAGATGTTTAAATAAACAGGCATATCTGTGGACTTGTGGTCTTTCTACATTGGGACTCATAGTCTAGTCCTAGGCTAATGTAGGCACTGGCGTATCTTTTAGTGGAATGAGAGGCATTCTGTAGTCGCGTGAAAGGACCTTTCAAGTCAATCTGATCTGTATTGTCCTGTGAAAAAAAGCGTTCTTAGACACAGTGAGGAGTTTTTGGGGATAATGGGAAAATCATTTCCAACTAAATGACAGGAATTTCTTAGTCCAATCATGAGGTGTGCTAGGCTTTTTTATACTGTGGCGGAAAGAGAGAGAGTATAACAGTCATTATAAATAAAGGGCCAAGGAAGTGACAGTTTATGGAAGGAACAATTTGCACATAGTTTTAGAATGTGGTCAGGAGGAGGACAATGTGCTTACACATATGAAACATTAGAAGGTAGACATTATGGAAGCACATATATTTCTTTATTTTTATTGTATTTGGGGAGAGGGGGTTAATATAGCACGTCCAATGTGGAAAAGTGCTTTCCATAGCACCTTGCAGGTGGGCGACATCTAGAGCTGTGCAGTAGCCACCCATGCCCCAGACGTCAAAGAGAACAAGAAGTTACACATGTTGGAAGTGAGGGTGAGACATTGAGGAGATATGATCCCCGTATGAAGCCGAGAGAAGGAGGAGGCGTGAACGTGCATCCATGTATGCAGGCGAGAAGGGAAGGAGCATTGGTCATGCATCCCTGCATGAGGGTGAGACAGGGAGGAGATATGATCCCCGTATGAAGCCGAGAGAAGGAGGAGGCGTGAACGTGCATCCATGTATGCGGGCGAGACAGGAAGGAGCGTTGGTCATGCATCCCTGCATGAGGGTGAGACAGGGAGGAGATATGATCCCCGTATGAAGCCGAGAGAAGGAGGAGGCGTGAACGTGCATCCATGTATGCAGGCGAGAAGGGAAGGAGCATTGGTCATGCATCCCTGCATGAGGGTGAGACAGGGAGGAGATATGATCCCCGTATGAAGCCGAGAGAAGGAGGAGGCGTGAACGTGCATCCATGTATGCGGGCGAGACAGGAAGGAGCATTGGTCATGCATCCCTGCATGAGGGTGAGACAGGGAGGAGATATGATCCCCGTATGAAGCCAAGAGAAGGAGGAGGCGTGAACGTGCATCCATGTATGCGGGCGAGACGGGAAGGAGCATTGGTCATGCATCCCTTCCTGAGGGTGAGACAGGGAGGAGATAAAATCCCAGTATGAAGCCGAGAGAACGAGGAGACATGAACGTGCATCCATGTATGCGGGCGAGAAGGGAAGGAGCATTGGTCATGCATCCCTGCATGAGGGTGAGACAGGGAGGAGATAAAATCCCTGTATGAAGCCAAGAGAACGAGGTGGCATGAACATGCATCCTTGTATGCAGGTGTGGCATGGAGTCATCATGAACATGCATCCCTTTATAAGGACATAACATGGAGGACGCATGAACATGAATGCCTGAATTTTATGGTGGTGGCCTTCGGGTGATTTGGCACGTGCAATTGGTGAAGAGCACTTCTCCTGCGCAAAAAAATAAATGTACTATTAGCACCCTGGAGGGAGCCTCTGCACTTCTTATAGGGAGAAAACTCTGCAATGGAAGGGGACAGGGTCAATAACAGCTGTAAACTCTCACAAGACCATCACTGCTCTCACACTTTCCTGCTCTCAGGCTGGCGGGCCATTATCGGCCCTGGCTGCCGCACCATTGCCAGGTTTGTGTAACTATATTATTTCTAATTGGCTCCACTTTGATGACTTTCATTTGGATTCTGACTTGATTATTGAGATCTTAAATAAGTGACTGGGGATCAGGTGTCCACTTATTCTCATGGATAACATCACAACCAACCTTTAATTCAAACATGAGTCATGACATCACAGATGGAGTACAGCTTATGATAGAGGTGGAACGTCACATTGTAGCAGCCCAAGTAGCTCGCCGTGATCGTATAGTGGTTAGTACTCTGCATTGTGGCCGCAGCAACCTCGGTTTGAATCCGAGTCACGGCTTTGCGGGGAGGCAATGTCACGGCAGTTGGGCAGATATTTTAGAATTTCCATTAATACATTGGCAATCTCTGTGGAGGACTGAAACAATTCGATATGTCCTGTTACTGTTATGAACCTTTTGTTTCTTTAATGCTCTTTGCACACTTTTTCATCGGGTGACTGTAATGTATTTCAACCAAATCTAATTAAGAGCGCATTATCTGGTGACATTTGCAGTACATGAAACATTATAACACTGCCATTTACGTCAATAACCACTAGCTTGATTAAGACATATGTATTGCAGCAACAGTATTTCCCAGTTACAAATGGGAATAAAAACAACATCCGCGAGGGATTGAACCAACGACATTTAACTGATGTTGCCAATGGAGCGCTTTACAGAGAGCGCGAGGTCCCGCCTTTACAGTCACACGCTGATGATAATACAGATGTTTAAATAAACAGGCATATCTGTGGACTTGTGGTCTTTCTACATTGGGACTCATAGTCTAGTCCTAGGCTAATGTAGGCACTGGCGTATCTTTTAGTGGAATGAGAGGCATTCTGTAGTCGCGTGAAAGGACCTTTCAAGTCAATCTGATCTGTATTGTCCTGTGAAAAAAAGCGTTCTTAGACACAGTGAGGAGTTTTTGGGGATAATGGGAAAATCATTTCCAACTAAATGACAGGAATTTCTTAGTCCAATCATGAGGTGTGCTAGTCTTTTTTATACTGTGGCGGAAAGAGAGAGAGTATAACAGTCATTATAAATAAAGGGCCAAGGAAGTGACAGTTTATGGAAGGAACAATTTGCACATAGTTTTAGAATGTGGTCAGGAGGAGGACAATGTGCTTACACATATGAAACATTAGAAGGTAGACATTATGGAAGCACATATATTTCTTTATTTTTATTGTATTTGGGGAGAGGGGGTTAATATAGCACGTCCAATGTGGAAAAGTGCTTTCCATAGCACCTTGCAGGTGGGCGACATCTAGAGCTGTGCAGTAGCCACCCATGCCCCAGACGTCAAAGAGAACAAGAAGTTACACATGTTGGAAGTGAGGGTGAGACATTGAGGAGATATGATCCCCGTATGAAGCCGAGAGAAGGAGGAGGCGTGAACGTGCATCCATGTATGCAGGCGAGAAGGGAAGGAGCATTGGTCATGCATCCCTGCATGAGGGTGAGACAGGGAGGAGATATGATCCCCGTATGAAGCCGAGAGAAGGAGGAGGCGTGAACGTGCATCCATGTATGCGGGCGAGACAGGAAGGAGTGTTGGTCATGCATCCCTTCCTGAGGGTGAGACAGGGAGGAGATAAAATCCCAGTATGAAGCCGAGAGAACGAGGAGACATGAACGTGCATCCATGTATGCGGGCGAGAAGGGAAGGAGCATTGGTCATGCATCCCTGCATGAGGGTGAGACAGGGAGGAGATAAAATCCCTGTATGAAGCCAAGAGAACGAGGTGGCATGAACATGCATCCTTGTATGCAGGTGTGACATGGAGTCATCATGAACATGCATCCCTTTATAAGGACATAACATGGAGGACGCATGAACATGAATGCCTGAATTTTATGGTGGTGGCCTTCGGGTGATTTGGCACGTGCAATTGGTGAAGAGCACTTCTCCTGCGCAAAAAAATAAATGTACTATTAGCACCCCGGAGGGAGCCTCTGCACTTCTTATAGGGAGAAAACTCTGCAATGGAAGGGGACAGGGTCAATAACAGCTGTAAACTCTCACAAGACCATCACTGCTCTCACACTTTCCTGCTCTCAGGCTGGCGGGCCATTATCGGCCCTGGCTGCCGCACCATTGCCAGGTTTGTGTAACTATATTATTTCTAATTGGCTCCACTTTGATGACTTTCATTTGGATTCTGACTTGATTATTGAGATCTTAAATAAGTGACTGGGGATCAGGTGTCCACTTATTCTCATGGATAACATCACAACCAACCTTTAATTCAAACATGAGTCATGACATCACAGATGGAGTACAGCTTATGATAGAGGTGGAACGTCACATCATAGCAGCCCAAGTAACTCGCCGTGATCGTATAGTGGTTAGTACTCTGCGTTGTGGCCGCAGCAACCTCGGTTCGAATCCGAGTCACGGCCTTGCGGTGAGGCAATGTCACGGCAGTTGGGCAGATATTTTAGAATTTCCATTAATACATTGGCAATCTCTGTGGAGGACTGAAACAATTCGATATGTCCTGTTACTGTTATGAACCTTTTGTTTCTTTAATGCTCTTTGCACACTTTTTCATCGGGTGACTGTAATGTATTTCAACCAAATCTAATTAAGAGCGCATTATCTGGTGACATTTGCAGTACATGAAACATTATAACACTGCCATTTACGTCAATAACCACTAGCTTGATTAAGACATATGTATTGCAGCGACAGTATTTCCCAGTTACAAATGGGAATAAAAACAACATCCGCGAGGGATTGAACCAACGACATTTAACTGATGTTGCCAATGGAGCGCTTTACAGAGAGCGCGAGGACCCGCCTTTACAGTCACACGCTGATGATAATACAGATGTTTAAATAAACAGGCATATCTGTGGACTTGTGGTCTTTCTACATTGGGACTCATAGTCTAGTCCTAGGCTAATGTAGGCACTGGCGTATCTTTTAGTGGAATGAGAGGCATTCTGTAGTCGCGTGAAAGGACCTTTCAAGTCAATCTGATCTGTATTGTCCTGTGAAAAAAAGCGTTCTTAGACACAGTGAGGAGTTTTTGGGGATAATGGGAAAATCATTTCCAACTAAATGACAGGAATTTCTTAGTCCAATCATGAGGTGTGCTAGGCTTTTTTATACTGTGGCGGAAAGAGAGAGAGTATAACAGTCATTATAAATAAAGGGCCAAGGAAGTGACAGTTTATGGAAGGAACAATTTGCACATAGTTTTAGAATGTGGTCAGGAGGAGGACAATGTGCTTACACATATGAAACATTAGAAGGTAGACATTATGGAAGCACATATATTTCTTTATTTTTATTGTATTTGGGGAGAGGGGGTTAATATAGCACGTCCAATGTGGAAAAGTGCTTTCCATAGCACCTTGCAGGTGGGCGACATCTAGAGCTGTGCAGTAGCCACCCATGCCCCAGACGTCAAAGAGAACAAGAAGTTACACATGTTGGAAGTGAGGGTGAGACATTGAGGAGATATGATCCCCGTATGAAGCCGAGAGAAGGAGGAGGCGTGAACGTGCATCCATGTATGCAGGCGAGAAGGGAAGGAGCATTGGTCATGCATCCCTGCATGAGGGTGAGACAGGGAGGAGATATGATCCCCGTATGAAGCCGAGAGAAGGAGGAGGCGTGAACGTGCATCCATGTATGCGGGCGAGACAGGAAGGAGTGTTGGTCATGCATCCCTGCATGAGGGTGAGACAGGGAGGAGATATGATCCCCGTATGAAGCCGAGAGAAGGAGGAGGCGTGAACGTGCATCCATGTATGCAGGCGAGAAGGGAAGGAGCATTGGTCATGCATCCCTGCATGAGGGTGAGACAGGGAGGAGATATGATCCCCGTATGAAGCCGAGAGAAGGAGGAGGCGTGAACGTGCATCCATGTATGCGGGCGAGACAGGAAGGAGCATTGGTCATGCATCCCTGCATGAGGGTGAGACAGGGAGGAGATATGATCCCCGTATGAAGCCGAGAGAAGGAGGAGGCGTGAACGTGCATCCATGTATGCGGGCGAGACGGGAAGGAGCATTGGTTATGCATCCCTTCCTGAGGGTGAGACAGGGAGGAGATAAAATCCCAGTATGAAGCCGAGAGAACGAGGAGACATGAACGTGCATCCATGTATGCGGGCGAGAAGGGAAGGAGCATTGGTCATGCATCCCTGCATGAGGGTGAGACAGGGAGGAGATAAAATCCCTGTATGAAGCCAAGAGAACGAGGTGGCATGAACATGCATCCTTGTATGCAGGTGTGACATGGAGTCATCATGAACATGCATCCCTTTATAAGGACATAACATGGAGGACGCATGAACATGAATGCCTGAATTTTATGGTGGTGGCCTTCGGGTGATTTGGCACGTGCAATTGGTGAAGAGCACTTCTCCTGCGCAAAAAAATAAATGTACTATTAGCACCCCGGAGGGAGCCTCTGCACTTCTTATAGGGAGAAAACTCTGCAATGGAAGGGGACAGGGTCAATAACAGCTGTAAACTCTCACAAGACCATCACTGCTCTCACACTTTCCTGCTCTCAGGCTGGCGGGCCATTATCGGCCCTGGCTGCCGCACCATTGCCAGGTTTGTGTAACTATATTATTTCTAATTGGCTCCACTTTGATGACTTTCATTTGGATTCTGACTTGATTATTGAGATCTTAAATAAGTGACTGGGGATCAGGTGTCCACTTATTCTCATGGATAACATCACAACCAACCTTTAATTCAAACATGAGTCATGACATCACAGATGGAGTACAGCTTATGATAGAGGTGGAACATCACATCGTAGCAGCCCAAGTAACTCGCTGTGATCGTATAGTGGTTAGTACTCTGCGTTGTGGCCGCAGCAACCTCGGTTCGAATCCGAGTCACGGCATTGCGGTGAGGCAATGTCACGGCAGTTGGGCAGATATTTTAGAATTTCCATTAATACATTGGCAATCTCTGTGGAGGACTGAAACAATTCGATATGTCCTGTTACTGTTATGAACCTTTTGTTTCTTTAATGCTCTTTGCACACTTTTTCATCGGGTGACTGTAATGTATTTCAACCAAATCTAATTAAGAGCGTATTATCTGGTGACATTTGCAGTACATGAAACATTATAACACTGCCATTTACGTCAATAACCACTAGCTTGATTAAGACATATGTATTGCAGCGACAGTATTTCCCAGTTACAAATGGGAATAAAAACAACATCCGCGAGGGATTGAACCAACGACATTTAACTGATGTTGCCAATGGAGCGCTTTACAGAGAGCGCGAGGTCCCGCCTTTACAGTCACACGCTGATGATAATACAGATGTTTAAATAAACAGGCATATCTGTGGACTTGTGGTCTTTCTACATTGGGACTCATAGTCTAGTCCTAGGCTAATGTAGGCACTGGCGTATCTTTTAGTGGAATGAGAGGCATTCTGTAGTCGCGTGAAAGGACCTTTCAAGTCAATCTGATCTGTATTGTCCTGTGAAAAAAAGCGTTCTTAGACACAGTGAGGAGTTTTTGGGGATAATGGGAAAATCATTTCCAACTAAATGACAGGAATTTCTTAGTCCAATCATGAGGTGTGCTAGGCTTTTTTATACTGTGGCGGAAAGAGAGAGAGTATAACAGTCATTATAAATAAAGGGCCAAGGAAGTGACAGTTTATGGAAGGAACAATTTGCACATAGTTTTAGAATGTGGTCAGGAGGAGGACAATGTGCTTACACATATGAAACATTAGAAGGTAGACATTATGGAAGCACATATATTTCTTTATTTTTATTGTATTTGGGGAGAGGGGGTTAATATAGCACGTCCAATGTGGAAAAGTGCTTTCCATAGCACCTTGCAGGTGGGCGACATCTAGAGCTGTGCAGTAGCCACCCATGCCCCAGACGTCAAAGAGAACAAGAAGTTACACATGTTGGAAGTGAGGGTGAGACATTGAGGAGATATGATCCCCGTATGAAGCCGAGAGAAGGAGGAGGCGTGAACGTGCATCCATGTATGCAGGCGAGAAGGGAAGGAGCATTGGTCATGCATCCCTGCATGAGGGTGAGACAGGGAGGAGATATGATCCCCGTATGAAGCCGAGAGAAGGAGGAGGCGTGAACGTGCATCCATGTATGCGGGCGAGACAGGAAGGAGTGTTGGTCATGCATCCCTTCCTGAGGGTGAGACAGGGAGGAGATAAAATCCCAGTATGAAGCCGAGAGAACGAGGAGACATGAACGTGCATCCATGTATGCGGGCGAGAAGGGAAGGAGCATTGGTCATGCATCCCTGCATGAGGGTGAGACAGGGAGGAGATAAAATCCCTGTATGAAGCCAAGAGAACGAGGTGGCATGAACATGCATCCTTGTATGCAGGTGTGACATGGAGTCATCATGAACATGCATCCCTTTATAAGGACATAACATGGAGGACGCATGAACATGAATGCCTGAATTTTATGGTGGTGGCCTTCGGGTGATTTGGCACGTGCAATTGGTGAAGAGCACTTCTCCTGCGCAAAAAAATAAATGTACTATTAGCACCCCGGAGGGAGCCTCTGCACTTCTTATAGGGAGAAAACTCTGCAATGGAAGGGGACAGGGTCAATAACAGCTGTAAACTCTCACAAGACCATCACTGCTCTCACACTTTCCTGCTCTCAGGCTGGCGGGCCATTATCGGCCCTGGCTGCCGCACCATTGCCAGGTTTGTGTAACTATATTATTTCTAATTGGCTCCACTTTGATGACTTTCATTTGGATTCTGACTTGATTATTGAGATCTTAAATAAGTGACTGGGGATCAGGTGTCCACTTATTCTCATGGATAACATCACAACCAACCTTTAATTCAAACATGAGTCATGACATCACAGATGGAGTACAGCTTATGATAGAGGTGGAACGTCACATCGTAGCAGCCCAAGTAACTCGCCGTGATCGTATAGTGGTTAGTACTCTGCGTTGTGGCCGCAGCAACCTCGGTTCGAATCCGAGTCACGGCCTTGCGGTGAGGCAATGTCACGGCAGTTGGGCAGATATTTTAGAATTTCCATTAATACATTGGCAATCTCTGTGGAGGACTGAAACAATTCGATATGTCCTGTTACTGTTATGAACCTTTTGTTTCTTTAATGCTCTTTGCACACTTTTTCATCGGGTGACTGTAATGTATTTCAACCAAATCTAATTAAGAGCGTATTATCTGGTGACATTTGCAGTACATGAAACATTATAACACTGCCATTTACGTCAATAACCACTAGCTTGATTAAGACATATGTATTGCAGCGACAGTATTTCCCAGTTACAAATGGGAATAAAAACAACATCCGCGAGGGATTGAACCAACGACATTTAACTGATGTTGCCAATGGAGCGCTTTACAGAGAGCGCGAGGTCCCGCCTTTACAGTCACACGCTGATGATAATACAGATGTTTAAATAAACAGGCATATCTGTGGACTTGTGGTCTTTCTACATTGGGACTCATAGTCTAGTCCTAGGCTAATGTAGGCACTGGCGTATCTTTTAGTGGAATGAGAGGCATTCTGTAGTCGCGTGAAAGGACCTTTCAAGTCAATCTGATCTGTATTGTCCTGTGAAAAAAAGCGTTCTTAGACACAGTGAGGAGTTTTTGGGGATAATGGGAAAATCATTTCCAACTAAATGACAGGAATTTCTTAGTCCAATCATGAGGTGTGCTAGGCTTTTTTATACTGTGGCGGAAAGAGAGAGAGTATAACAGTCATTATAAATAAAGGGCCAAGGAAGTGACAGTTTATGGAAGGAACAATTTGCACATAGTTTTAGAATGTGGTCAGGAGGAGGACAATGTGCTTACACATATGAAACATTAGAAGGTAGACATTATGGAAGCACATATATTTCTTTATTTTTATTGTATTTGGGGAGAGGGGGTTAATATAGCACGTCCAATGTGGAAAAGTGCTTTCCATAGCACCTTGCAGGTGGGCGACATCTAGAGCTGTGCAGTAGCCACCCATGCCCCAGACGTCAAAGAGAACAAGAAGTTACACATGTTGGAAGTGAGGGTGAGACATTGAGGAGATATGATCCCCGTATGAAGCCGAGAGAAGGAGGAGGCGTGAACGTGCATCCATGTATGCAGGCGAGAAGGGAAGGAGCATTGGTCATGCATCCCTGCATGAGGGTGAGACAGGGAGGAGATATGATCCCCGTATGAAGCCGAGAGAAGGAGGAGGCGTGAACGTGCATCCATGTATGCGGGCGAGACAGGAAGGAGCGTTGGTCATGCATCCCTGCATGAGGGTGAGACAGGGAGGAGATATGATCCCCGTATGAAGCCGAGAGAAGGAGGAGGCGTGAACGTGCATCCATGTATGCAGGCGAGAAGGGAAGGAGCATTGGTCATGCATCCCTGCATGAGGGTGAGACAGGGAGGAGATATGATCCCCGTATGAAGCCGAGAGAAGGAGGAGGCGTGAACGTGCATCCATGTATGCGGGCGAGACAGGAAGGAGCATTGGTCATGCATCCCTGCATGAGGGTGAGACAGGGAGGAGATATGATCCCCGTATGAAGCCAAGAGAAGGAGGAGGCGTGAACGTGCATCCATGTATGCGGGCGAGACGGGAAGGAGCATTGGTCATGCATCCCTTCCTGAGGGTGAGACAGGGAGGAGATAAAATCCCAGTATGAAGCCGAGAGAACGAGGAGACATGAACGTGCATCCATGTATGCGGGCGAGAAGGGAAGGAGCATTGGTCATGCATCCCTGCATGAGGGTGAGACAGGGAGGAGATAAAATCCCTGTATGAAGCCAAGAGAACGAGGTGGCATGAAAATGCATCCTTGTATGCAGGTGTGGCATGGAGTCATCATGAACATGCATCCCTTTATAAGGACATAACATGGAGGACGCATGAACATGAATGCCTGAATTTTATGGTGGTGGCCTTCGGGTGATTTGGCACGTGCAATTGGTGAAGAGCACTTCTCCTGCGCAAAAAAATAAATGTACTATTAGCACCCTGGAGGGAGCCTCTGCACTTCTTATAGGGAGAAAACTCTGCAATGGAAGGGGACAGGGTCAATAACAGCTGTAAACTCTCACAAGACCATCACTGCTCTCACACTTTCCTGCTCTCAGGCTGGCGGGCCATTATCGGCCCTGGCTGCCGCACCATTGCCAGGTTTGTGTAACTATATTATTTCTAATTGGCTCCACTTTGATGACTTTCATTTGGATTCTGACTTGATTATTGAGATCTTAAATAAGTGACTGGGGATCAGGTGTCCACTTATTCTCATGGATAACATCACAACCAACCTTTAATTCAAACATGAGTCATGACATCACAGATGGAGTACAGCTTATGATAGAGGTGGAACGTCACATTGTAGCAGCCCAAGTAGCTCGCCGTGATCGTATAGTGGTTAGTACTCTGCATTGTGGCCGCAGCAACCTCGGTTTGAATCCGAGTCACGGCTTTGCGGGGAGGCAATGTCACGGCAGTTGGGCAGATATTTTAGAATTTCCATTAATACATTGGCAATCTCTGTGGAGGACTGAAACAATTCGATATGTCCTGTTACTGTTATGAACCTTTTGTTTCTTTAATGCTCTTTGCACACTTTTTCATCGGGTGACTGTAATGTATTTCAACCAAATCTAATTAAGAGCGCATTATCTGGTGACATTTGCAGTACATGAAACATTATAACACTGCCATTTACGTCAATAACCACTAGCTTGATTAAGACATATGTATTGCAGCAACAGTATTTCCCAGTTACAAATGGGAATAAAAACAACATCCGCGAGGGATTGAACCAACGACATTTAACTGATGTTGCCAATGGAGCGCTTTACAGAGAGCGCGAGGTCCCGCCTTTACAGTCACACGCTGATGATAATACAGATGTTTAAATAAACAGGCATATCTGTGGACTTGTGGTCTTTCTACATTGGGACTCATAGTCTAGTCCTAGGCTAATGTAGGCACTGGCGTATCTTTTAGTGGAATGAGAGGCATTCTGTAGTCGCGTGAAAGGACCTTTCAAGTCAATCTGATCTGTATTGTCCTGTGAAAAAAAGCGTTCTTAGACACAGTGAGGAGTTTTTGGGGATAATGGGAAAATCATTTCCAACTAAATGACAGGAATTTCTTAGTCCAATCATGAGGTGTGCTAGTCTTTTTTATACTGTGGCGGAAAGAGAGAGAGTATAACAGTCATTATAAATAAAGGGCCAAGGAAGTGACAGTTTATGGAAGGAACAATTTGCACATAGTTTTAGAATGTGGTCAGGAGGAGGACAATGTGCTTACACATATGAAACATTAGAAGGTAGACATTATGGAAGCACATATATTTCTTTATTTTTATTGTATTTGGGGAGAGGGGGTTAATATAGCACGTCCAATGTGGAAAAGTGCTTTCCATAGCACCTTGCAGGTGGGCGACATCTAGAGCTGTGCAGTAGCCACCCATGCCCCAGACGTCAAAGAGAACAAGAAGTTACACATGTTGGAAGTGAGGGTGAGACATTGAGGAGATATGATCCCCGTATGAAGCCGAGAGAAGGAGGAGGCGTGAACGTGCATCCATGTATGCAGGCGAGAAGGGAAGGAGCATTGGTCATGCATCCCTGCATGAGGGTGAGACAGGGAGGAGATATGATCCCCGTATGAAGCCGAGAGAAGGAGGAGGCGTGAACGTGCATCCATGTATGCGGGCGAGACAGGAAGGAGCGTTGGTCATGCATCCCTGCATGAGGGTGAGACAGGGAGGAGATATGATCCCCGTATGAAGCCGAGAGAAGGAGGAGGCGTGAACGTGCATCCATGTATGCAGGCGAGAAGGGAAGGAGCATTGGTCATGCATCCCTGCATGAGGGTGAGACAGGGAGGAGATATGATCCCCGTATGAAGCCGAGAGAAGGAGGAGGCGTGAACGTGCATCCATGTATGCGGGCGAGACAGGAAGGAGCATTGGTCATGCATCCCTGCATGAGGGTGAGACAGGGAGGAGATATGATCCCCGTATGAAGCCGAGAGAAGGAGGAGGCGTGAACGTGCATCCATGTATGCGGGCGAGACGGGAAGGAGCATTGGTCATGCATCCCTTCCTGAGGGTGAGACAGGGAGGAGATAAAATCCCAGTATGAAGCCGAGAGAACGAGGAGACATGAACGTGCATCCATGTATGCGGGCGAGAAGGGAAGGAGCATTGGTCATGCATCCCTGCATGAGGGTGAGACAGGGAGGAGATAAAATCCCTGTATGAAGACAAGAGAACGAGGTGGCATGAACATGCATGCTTGTATGCAGGTGTGACATGGAGTCATCATGAACATGCATCCCTTTATAAGGACATAACATGGAGGACGCATGAACATGAATGCCTGAATTTTATGGTGGTGGCCTTCGGGTGATTTGGCACGTGCAATTGGTGAAGAGCACTTCTCCTGCGCAAAAAAATAAATGTACTATTAGCACCCCGGAGGGAGCCTCTGCACTTCTTATAGCGAGAAAACTCTGCAATGGAAGGGGACAGGGTCAATAACAGCTGTAAACTCTCACAAGACCATCACTGCTCTCACACTTTCCTGCTCTCAGGCTGGCGGGCCATTATCGGCCCCGGCTGCCGCACCATTGCCAGGTTTGTGTAACTATATTATTTCTAATTGGCTCCACTTTGATGACTTTCATTTGGATTCTGACTTGATTATTGAGATCTTAAATAAGTGACTGGGGATCAGGTGTCCACTTATTCTCATGGATAACTTCACAACCAACCTTTAATTCAAACATGAGTCATGACATCACAGATGGAGTACAGCTTATGATAGAGGTGGAACGTCACATTGTAGCAGCCCAAGTAGCTCGCTGTGATCGTATAGTGGTTAGTACTCTGCGTTGTGGCCGCAGCAACGGTTCGAATCCGAGTCACGGCATTGCGGTGGCAGTTGGGCAAATATTTTAGAATTTCCATTAATACATTGGCAATCTCTGTGGAGGACTGAAACAATTCGATATGTCCTGTTACTGTTATGAACCTTTTGTTTCTTTAATGCTCTTTGCACACTTTTTCATCGGGTGACTGTAATGTATTTCAACCAAATCTAATTAAGAGCGCATTATCTGGTGACATTTGCAGTACATGAAACATTATAACACTGCCATTTACGTCAATAACCACTAGCTTGATTAAGACATATGTATTGCAGCGACAGTATTTCCCAGTTACAAATGGGAATAAAAACAACATCCGCGAGGGATTGAACCAACGACATTTAACTGATGTTGCCAATGGAGCGCTTTACAGAGAGTGCGAGGTCCCGCCTTTACAGTCACACGCTGATGATAATACAGATGTTTAAATAAACAGGCATATCTGTGGACTTGTGGTCTTTCTACATTGGGACTCATAGTCTAGTCCTAGGCTAATGTAGGCACTGGCATATCTTTTAGTGGAATGATAGGCATTCTGTAGTCGCGTGAAAGGACCTTTCAAGTCAATCTGATCTGTATTGTCCTGTGAAAAAAAGCGTTCTTAGACACAGTGAGGAGTTTTTGGGGATAATGGGAAAATCATTTCCAACTAAATGACAGGAATTTCTTAGTCCAATCATGAGGTGTGCTAGGCTTTTTTATACTGTGGCGGAAAGAGAGAGAGTATAACAGTCATTATAAATAAAGGGCCAAGGAAGTGACAGTTTATGGAAGGAACAATTTGCACATAGTTTTAGAATGTGGTCAGGTGGAGGACAATGTGCTTACACATATGAAACATTAAAAGTAGACATTATGGAAGCACATATATTTCTTTATTTTTATTGTATTTGGGGAGAGGGGGTTAATATAGCACGTCCAATGTGGAAAAGTGCTTTCCATAGCACCTTGCAGGTGGGCGACATCTAGAGCTGTGCAGTAGCCACCCATGCCCCAGACGTCAAAGAGAACAAGAAGTTACACATGTTGGAACTGAGGGTGAGACATTGAGGAGATATGATCCCCGTATGAAGCCGAGAGAAGGAGGAGGCGTGAACGTGCATCCATGTATGCAGGCGAGAAGGGAAGGAGCATTGGTCATGCATCCCTGCATGAGGGTGAGACAGGGAGGAGATATGATCCCCGTATGAAGCCGAGAGAAGGAGGAGGCGTGAACGTGCATCCATGTATGCGGGCGAGACAGGAAGGAGCGTTGGTCATGCATCCCTGCATGAGGGTGAGACAGGGAGGAGATATGATCCCCGTATGAAGCCGAGAGAAGGAGGAGGCGTGAACGTGCATCCATGTATGCAGGCGAGAAGGGAAGGAGCGTTGGTCATGCATCCCTGCATGAGGGTGAGACAGGGAGGAGATATGATCCCCGTATGAAGCCGAGAGAAGGAGGAGGCGTGAACGTGCATCCATGTATGCGGGCGAGACAGGAAGAGCATTGGTCATGCATCCCTGCATGAGGGTGAGACAGGGAGGAGATATGATCCCCGTATGAAGCCGAGAGAAGGAGGAGGCGTGAACGTGCATCCATGTATGCGGGCGAGACGGGAAGGAGCATTGGTCATGCATCCCTTCCTGAGGGTGAGACAGGGAGGAGATAAAATCCCAGTATGAAGCCGAGAGAACGAGGAGACATGAACGTGCATCCATGTATGCGGGCGAGAAGGGAAGGAGCATTGGTCATGCATCCCTGCATGAGGGTGAGACAGGGAGGAGATAAAATCCCTGTATGAAGACAAGAGAACGAGGTGGCATGAACATGCATCCTTGTATGCAGGTGTGACATGGAGTCATCATGAAGATGCATCCCTTTATAAGGACATAACATGGAGGACGCATGAACATGAATGCCTGAATTTTATGGTGGTGGCCTTCGGGTGATTTGGCACGTGCAATTGGTGAAGAGCACTTCTCCTGCGCAAAAAAATAAATGTACTATTAGCACCCCGGAGGGAGCCTCTGCACTTCTTATAGGGAGAAAACTCTGCAATGGAAGGGGACAGGGTCAATAACAGCTGTAAACTCTCACAAGACCATCACTGCTCTCACACTTTCCTGCTCTCAGGCTGGCGGGCCATTATCGGCCCTGGCTGCCGCACCATTGCCAGGTTTGTGTAACTATATTATTTCTAATTGGCTCCACTTTGATGACTTTCATTTGGATTCTGACTTGATTATTGAGATCTTAAATAAGTGACTGGGGATCAGGTGTCCACTTATTCTCATGGATAACATCACAACCAACCTTTAATTCAAACATGAGTCATGACATCACAGATGGAGTACAGCTTATGATAGAGGTGGAACGTCACATCGTAGCAGCCCAAGTAGCTCGCCGTGATCATATAGTGGTTAGTACTCGGTTCGAATCCGAGTCACGGCATTGCGGTGAGGCAATGTCACGGCAGTTGGGCAGATATTTTAGAATTTCCATTAATACATTGGCAATCTCTGTGGAGGACTGAAACAATTCGATATGTCCTGTTACTGTTATGAACCTTTTGTTTCTTTAATGCTCTTTGCACACTTTTTCATCGGGTGACTGTAATGTATTTCAACCAAATCTAATTAAGAGCGCATTATCTGGTGACATTTGCAGTACATGAAACATTATAACACTGCCATTTACGTCAATAACCACTAGCTTGATTAAGACATATGTATTGCAGCGACAGTATTTCCCAGTTACAAATGGGAATAAAAACAACATCCGCGAGGGATTGAACCAACGACATTTAACTGATGTTGCCAATGGAGCGCTTTACAGAGAGCGCGAGGTCCCGCCTTTACAGTCACACGCTGATGATAATACAGATGTTTAAATAAACAGGCATATCTGTGGACTTGTGGTCTTTCTACATTGGGACTCATAGTCTAGTCCTAGGCTATTGTAGGCACTGGCGTATCTTTTAGTGGAATGAGAGGCATTCTGTAGTTGCGTGAAAGGACCTTTCAAGTCAATCTGATCTGTATTGTCCTGTGAAAAAAAGCGTTCTTAGACACAGTGAGGAGTTTTTGGGGATAATGGGAAAATCATTTCCAACTAAATGACAGGAATTTCTTAGTCCAATCATGAGGTGTGCTAGGCTTTTTTATACTGTGGCGGAAAGAGAGAGAGTATAACAGTCATAATAAATAAAGGGCCAAGGAAGTGACAGTTTATGGAAGGAACAATTTGCACATAGTTTTAGAATGTGGTCAGGAGGAGGACAATGTGCTTACACATATGAAACATTAGAAGGTAGACATTATGGAAGCACATATATTTCTTTATTTTTATTGTATTTGGGGAGAGGGGGTTAATATAGCACGTCCAATGTGGAAAAGTGCTTTCCATAGCGCCTTGCAGGTGGGCGACATCTAGAGCTGTGCAGTAGCCACCCATGCCCCAGACGTCAAAGAGAACAAGAAGTTACACATGTTGGAAGTGAGGGTGAGACATTGAGGAGATATGATCCCCGTATGAAGCCGAGAGAAGGAGGAGGCGTGAACGTGCATCCATGTATGCCGGCGAGAAGGGAAGGAGCGTTGGTCATGCATCCCTGCATGAGGGTGAGACAGGGAGGAGATATGATCCCCGTATGAAGCCGAGAGAAGGAGGAGGCGTGAACGGGCATCCATGTATGCGGGCGAGACAGGAAGGAGCGTTGGTCATGCATCCCTGCATGAGGGTGAGACAGGGAGGAGATATGATCCCCGTATGAAGCCGAGAGAAGGAGGAGGCGTGAACGTGCATCCATGTATGCAGGCGAGAAGGGAAGGAGCATTGGTCATGCATCCCTGCATGAGGGTGAGACAGGGAGGAGATATGATCCCCGTATGAAGCCGAGAGAAGGAGGAGGCGTGAACGTGCATCCATGTATGCGGGCGAGACAGGAAGGAGCATTGGTCATGCATCCCTGCATGAGGGTGAGACAGGGAGTAGATATGATCCCCGTATGAAGCCGAGAGAAGGAGGAGGCGTCAACGTGCATCCATGTATGCGGGCGAGACGGGAAGGAGCATTGGTCATGCATCCCTTGCTGAGGGTGAGACAGGGAGGAGATAAAATCCCCGTATGAAGCCGAGAGAACGAGGAGACATGAACGTGCATCCATGTATGCGGGCGAGAAGGGAAGGAGCATTGGTCATGCATCCCTGCATGAGGGTGAGACAGGGAGGAGATAAAATCCCTGTATGAAGCCAAGAGAACGAGGTGGCATGAACATGCATCCTTGTATGCAGGTGTGACATGGAGTCATCATGAACATGCATCCCTTTATAAGGACATAACATGGAGGACGCATGAACATGAATGCCTGAATTTTATGGTGGTGGCCTTCGGGTGATTTGGCACGTGCAATTGGTGAAGAGCACTTCTCCTGCGCAAAAAAATAAATGTACTATTAGCACCCCGGAGCGAGCCTCTGCACTTCTTATAGGGAGAAAACTCTGCAATGGAAGGGGACAGGGTCAATAACAGCTGTAAACTCTCACAAGACCATCACTGCTCTCACACTTTCCTGCTCTCAGGCTGGCGGGCCATTATCGGCCCTGGCTGCCGCACCATTGCCAGGTTTGTGTAACTATATTATTTCTAATTGGCTCCACTTTGATGACTTTCATTTGGATTCTGACTTGATTATTGAGATCTTAAATAAGTGACTGGGGATCAGGTGTCCACTTATTCTCATGGATAACATCACAACCAACCTTTAATTCAAACATGAGTCATGACATCACAGATGGAGTACAGCTTATGATAGAGGTGGAACGTCACATTGTAGCAGCCCAAGTAGCTCGCTGTGATCGTATACTCTGCGTTGTGGCCGCAGCAACCTCGGTTCGAATCCGAGTCAGGGCATTGCGGATATTTTAGAATTTCCATTAATACATTGGCAATCTCTGTGGAGGACTGAAACAATTCGATATGTCCTGTTACTGTTATGAACCTTTTGTTTCTTTAATGCTCTTTGCACACTTTTTCATCGGGTGACTGTAATGTATTTCAACCAAATCTAATTAAGAGCGCATTATGTGGTGACATTTGCAATACATGAAACATTATAACACTGCCATTTACGTCAATAACCACTAGCTTGATTAAGACATATGTATTGCAGCGACAGTATTTCCCAGTTACAAATGGGAATAAAAACAACATCCGCGAGGGATTGAACCAACGACATTTAACTGATGTTGCCAATGGAGCGCGTTACAGAGAGCGCGAGGTCCCGCCTTTACAGTCACACGCTGATGATAATACAGATGTTTAAATAAACAGGCATATCTGTGGACTTGTGGTCTTTCTACATTGGGACTCATAGTCTAGTCCTAGGCTATTGTAGGCACTGGCGTATCTTTTAGTGGAATGAGAGGCATTCTGTAGTCGCGTGAAAGGACCTTTCAAGTCAATCTGATCTGTATTGTCCTGTGAAAAAAAGCGTTCTTAGACACAGTGAGGAGTTTTTGGGGATAATGGGAAAATCATTTCCAACTAAATGACAGGAATTTCTTAGTCCAATCATGAGGTGTGCTAGGCTTTTTTATACTGTGGCGGAAAGAGAGAGAGTATAACAGTCATTATAAATAAAGGGCCAAGGAAGTGACAGTTTATGGAAGGAACAATTTGCACATAGTTTTAGAATGTGGTCAGGAGGAGGACAATGTGCTTACACATATGAAACATTAGAAGGTAGATATTATGGAAGCACATATATTTCTTTATTTTTATTGTATTTGGGGAGAGGGGGTTAATATAGCACGTCCAATGTGGAAAAGTGCTTTCCATAGCACCTTGCAGGTGGGCGACATCTAGAGCTGTGCAGTAGCCACCCATGCCCCAGACGTCAAAGAGAACAAGAAGTTACACATGTTGGAAGTGAGGGTGAGACATTGAGGAGATATGATCCCCGTATGAAGCCGAGAGAAGGAGGAGGCGTGAACGTGCATCCATGTATGCAGGCGAGAAGGGAAGGAGCATTGGTCATGCATCCCTGCATGAGGGTGAGACAGGGAGGAGATATGATCCCCGTATGAAGCCGAGAGAAGGAGGAGGCGTGAACGTGCATCCATGTATGCAGGCGAGACAGGAAGGAGCATTGGTCATGCATCCCTGCATGAGGGTGAGACAGGGAGGAGATATGATCCCCGTATGAAGCCGAGAGAAGGAGGAGGCGTGAACGTGCATCCATGTATGCAGGCGAGAAGGGAAGGAGCATTGGTCATGCATCCCTGCATGAGGGTGAGACAGGGAGGAGATATGATCCCCGTATGAAGCCGAGAGAAGGAGGAGGCGTGAACATGCATCCATGTATGCGGGCGAGACAGGAAGGAGCATTGGTCATGCATCCCTGCATGAGGGTGAGACAGGGAGGAGATATGATCCCCGTATGAAGCCAAGAGAAGGAGGAGGCGTGAACATGCATCCATGTATGCGGGCGAGACGGGAAGGAGCATTGGTCATGCATCCCTTCCTGAGGGTGAGACAGGGAGGAGATAAAATCCCAGTATGAAGCCGAGAGAACGAGGAGACATGAACGTGCATCCATGTATGCGGGCGAGAAGGGAAGGAGCATTGGTCATGCATCCCTGCATGAGGGTGAGACAGGGAGGAGATAAAATCCCTGTATGAAGCCAAGAGAACGAGGTGGCATGAACATGCATCCTTGTATGCAGGTGTGACATGGAGTCATCATGAACATGCATCCCTTTATAAGGACATAACATGGAGGACGCATGAACATGAATGCCTGAATTTTATGGTGGTGGCCTTCGGGTGATTTGGCACGTGCAATTGGTGAAGAGCACTTCTCCTGCGCAAAAAAATAAATGTACTATTAGCACCCCGGAGGGAGCCTCTGCACTTCTTATAGGGAGAAAACTCTGCAATGGAAGGGGACAGGGTCAATAACAGCTGTAAACTCTCACAAGACCATCACTGCTCTCACACTTTCCTGCTCTCAGGCTGGCGGGCCATTATCGGCCCTGGCTGCCGCACCATTGCCAGGTTTGTGTAACTATATTATTTCTAATTGGCTCCACTTTGATGACTTTCATTTGGATTCTGACTTGATTATTGAGATCTTAAATACGTGACTGGGGATCAGGTGTCCACTTATTCTTATGGATAACATCACAACCAACCTTTAATTCAAACATGAGTCATGACATCACAGATGGAGTACAGCTTATGATAGAGGTGGAACGACACATCGTAGCAGCCCAAGTAGCTCGCTGTGATCGTATACTCTGCGTTGTGGCCGCAGCAACCTCGGTTCGAATCCGAGTCACGGCATTGCGGTGAGGCAATGTCACGGCAGTTGGGCAGATATTTTAGAATTTCCATTATTACATTGGCAATCTCTGTGGAGGACTGAAACAATTCGATATGTCCTGTTACTGTTATGAACCTTTTGTTTCTTTAATGCTCTTTGCACACTTTTTCATCGGGTGACTGTAATGTATTTCAACCAAATCTAATTAAGAGCGCATTATGTGGTGACATTTGCAGTACATGAAACATTATAACACTGCCATTTACGTCAATAACCACTAGCTTGATTAAGACATATGTATTGCAGCGACAGTATTTCCCAGTTACAAATGGGAATAAAAACAACATCCGCGAGAGATTGAACCAACGACATTTAACTGATGTTGCCAATGGAGCGCGTTACAGAGAGCGCGAGGTCCCGCCTTTACAGTCACACGCTGATGATAATACAGATGTTTAAATAAACAGGCATATCTGTGGACTTGTGGTCTTTCTACATTGGGACTCATAGTCTAGTCCTAGGCTAATGTAGGCACTGGCGTATCTTTTAGTGGAATGAGAGGCATTCTGTAGTCGCGTGAAAGGACCTTTCAAGTCAATCTGATCTGTATTGTCCTGTGAAAAAAAGCGTTCTTAGACACAGTGAGGAGTTTTTGGGGATAATGGGAAAATCATTTCCAACTAAATGACAGGAATTTCTTAGTCCAATCATGAGGTGTGCTAGGCTTTTTTATACTGTGGCGGAAAGAGAGAGAGTATAACAGTCATTATAAATAAAGGGCCAAGGAAGTGACAGTTTATGGAAGGAACAATTTGCACATAGTTTTAGAATGTGGTCAGGAGGAGGACAATGTGCTTACACATATGAAACATTAGAAGGTAGACATTATGGAAGCACATATATTTCTTTATTTTTATTGTATTTGGGGAGAGGGGGTTAATATAGCACGTCCAATTTGGAAAAGTGCTTTCCATAGCACCTTGCAGGTGGGCGACATCTAGAGCTGTGCAGTAGCCACCCATGCCCCAGACGTCAAAGAGAACAAGAAGTTACACATGTTGGAAGTGAGGGTGAGACATTGAGGAGATATGATCCCCGTATGAAGCCGAGAGAAGGAGGAGGCGTGAACGTGCATCCATGTATGCAGGCGAGAAGGGAAGGAGCATTGTTCATGCATCCCTGCATGAGGGTGAGACAGGGAGGAGATATGATCCCCGTATGAAGCCGAGAGAAGGAGGAGGCGTGAACGTGCATCCATGTATGCGGGCGAGACAGGAAGGAGCGTTGGTCATGAATCCCTGCATGAGGGTGAGACAGGGAGGAGATATGATCCCCGTATGAAGGCGAGAGAAGGAGGAGGCGTGAACGTGCATCCATGTATGCAGGCGAGAAGGGAAGGAGCATTGGTCATGCATCCCTGCATGAGGGTGAGACAGGGAGGAGATATGATCCCCGTATGAAGCCGAGAGAAGGAGGAGGCGTGAACGTGCATCCATGTATGCGGGCGAGACAGGAAGGAGCATTGGTCATGCATCCCTGCATGAGGGTGAGACAGGGAGGAGATATGATCCCCGTATGAAGCCAAGAGAAGGAGGAGGCGTGAACGTGCATCCATGTATGCGGGCGAGACGGGAAGGAGCATTGGTCATGCATCCCTTCCTGAGGGTGAGACAGGGAGGAGATAAAATCCCAGTATGAAGCCGAGAGAACGAGGAGACATGAACGTGCATCCATGTATGCGGGCGAGAAGGGAAGGAGCATTGGTCATGCATCCCTGCATGAGGGTGAGACAGGGAGGAGATAAAATCCCTGTATGAAGCCAAGAGAACGAGGTGGCATGAACATGCATCCTTGTATGCAGGTGTGGCATGGAGTCATCATGAACATGCATCCCTTTATAAGGACATAACATGGAGGACGCATGAACATGAATGCCTGAATTTTATGGTGGTGGCCTTCGGGTGATTTGGCACGTGCAATTGGTGAAGAGCACTTCTCCTGCGCAAAAAAATAAATGTACTATTAGCACCCTGGAGGGAGCCTCTGCACTTCTTATAGGGAGAAAACTCTGCAATGGAAGGGGACAGGGTCAATAACAGCTGTAAACTCTCACAAGACCATCACTGCTCTCACACTTTCCTGCTCTCAGGCTGGCGGGCCATTATCGGCCCTGGCTGCCGCACCATTGCCAGGTTTGTGTAACTATATTATTTCTAATTGGCTCCACTTTGATGACTTTCATTTGGATTCTGACTTGATTATTGAGATCTTAAATAAGTGACTGGGGATCAGGTGTCCACTTATTCTCATGGATAACATCACAACCAACCTTTAATTCAAACATGAGTCATGACATCACAGATGGAGTACAGCTTATGATAGAGGTGGAACGTCACATTGTAGCAGCCCAAGTAGCTCGCCGTGATCGTATAGTGGTTAGTACTCTGCATTGTGGCCGCAGCAACCTCGGTTTGAATCCGAGTCACGGCTTTGCGGGGAGGCAATGTCACGGCAGTTGGGCAGATATTTTAGAATTTCCATTAATACATTGGCAATCTCTGTGGAGGACTGAAACAATTCGATATGTCCTGTTACTGTTATGAACCTTTTGTTTCTTTAATGCTCTTTGCACACTTTTTCATCGGGTGACTGTAATGTATTTCAACCAAATCTAATTAAGAGCGCATTATCTGGTGACATTTGCAGTACATGAAACATTATAACACTGCCATTTACGTCAATAACCACTAGCTTGATTAAGACATATGTATTGCAGCGACAGTATTTCCCAGTTACAAATGGGAATAAAAACAACATCCGCGAGGGATTGAACCAACGACATTTAACTGATGTTGCCAATGGAGCGCTTTACAGAGAGCGCGAGGACCCGCCTTTACAGTCACACGCTGATGATAATACAGATGTTTAAATAAACAGGCATATCTGTGGACTTGTGGTCTTTCTACATTGGGACTCATAGTCTAGTCCTAGGCTAATGTAGGCACTGGCGTATCTTTTAGTGGAATGAGAGGCATTCTGTAGTCGCGTGAAAGGACCTTTCAAGTCAATCTGATCTGTATTGTCCTGTGAAAAAAAGCGTTCTTAGACACAGTGAGGAGTTTTTGGGGATAATGGGAAAATCATTTCCAACTAAATGACAGGAATTTCTTAGTCCAATCATGAGGTGTGCTAGGCTTTTTTATACTGTGGCGGAAAGAGAGAGAGTATAACAGTCATTATAAATAAAGGGCCAAGGAAGTGACAGTTTATGGAAGGAACAATTTGCACATAGTTTTAGAATGTGGTCAGGAGGAGGACAATGTGCTTACACATATGAAACATTAGAAGGTAGACATTATGGAAGCACATATATTTCTTTATTTTTATTGTATTTGGGGAGAGGGGGTTAATATAGCACGTCCAATGTGGAAAAGTGCTTTCCATAGCACCTTGCAGGTGGGCGACATCTAGAGCTGTGCAGTAGCCACCCATGCCCCAGACGTCAAAGAGAACAAGAAGTTACACATGTTGGAAGTGAGGGTGAGACATTGAGGAGATATGATCCCCGTATGAAGCCGAGAGAAGGAGGAGGCGTGAACGTGCATCCATGTATGCAGGCGAGAAGGGAAGGAGCATTGGTCATGCATCCCTGCATGAGGGTGAGACAGGGAGGAGATATGATCCCCGTATGAAGCCGAGAGAAGGAGGAGGCGTGAACGTGCATCCATGTATGCGGGCGAGACAGGAAGGAGTGTTGGTCATGCATCCCTGCATGAGGGTGAGACAGGGAGGAGATATGATCCCCGTATGAAGCCGAGAGAAGGAGGAGGCGTGAACGTGCATCCATGTATGCAGGCGAGAAGGGAAGGAGCATTGGTCATGCATCCCTGCATGAGGGTGAGACAGGGAGGAGATATGATCCCCGTATGAAGCCGAGAGAAGGAGGAGGCGTGAACGTGCATCCATGTATGCGGGCGAGACAGGAAGGAGCATTGGTCATGCATCCCTGCATGAGGGTGAGACAGGGAGGAGATATGATCCCCGTATGAAGCCGAGAGAAGGAGGAGGCGTGAACGTGCATCCATGTATGCGGGCGAGACGGGAAGGAGCATTGGTTATGCATCCCTTCCTGAGGGTGAGACAGGGAGGAGATAAAATCCCAGTATGAAGCCGAGAGAACGAGGAGACATGAACGTGCATCCATGTATGCGGGCGAGAAGGGAAGGAGCATTGGTCATGCATCCCTGCATGAGGGTGAGACAGGGAGGAGATAAAATCCCTGTATGAAGCCAAGAGAACGAGGTGGCATGAACATGCATCCTTGTATGCAGGTGTGACATGGAGTCATCATGAACATGCATCCCTTTATAAGGACATAACATGGAGGACGCATGAACATGAATGCCTGAATTTTATGGTGGTGGCCTTCGGGTGATTTGGCACGTGCAATTGGTGAAGAGCACTTCTCCTGCGCAAAAAAATAAATGTACTATTAGCACCCCGGAGGGAGCCTCTGCACTTCTTATAGGGAGAAAACTCTGCAATGGAAGGGGACAGGGTCAATAACAGCTGTAAACTCTCACAAGACCATCACTGCTCTCACACTTTCCTGCTCTCAGGCTGGCGGGCCATTATCGGCCCTGGCTGCCGCACCATTGCCAGGTTTGTGTAACTATATTATTTCTAATTGGCTCCACTTTGATGACTTTCATTTGGATTCTGACTTGATTATTGAGATCTTAAATAAGTGACTGGGGATCAGGTGTCCACTTATTCTCATGGATAACATCACAACCAACCTTTAATTCAAACATGAGTCATGACATCACAGATGGAGTACAGCTTATGATAGAGGTGGAACGTCACATCGTAGCAGCCCAAGTAACTCGCCGTGATCGTATAGTGGTTAGTACTCTGCGTTGTGGCCGCAGCAACCTCGGTTCGAATCCGAGTCACGGCATTGCGGTGAGGCAATGTCACGGCAGTTGGGCAGATATTTTAGAATTTCCATTAATACATTGGCAATCTCTGTGGAGGACTGAAACAATTCGATATGTCCTGTTACTGTTATGAACCTTTTGTTTCTTTAATGCTCTTTGCACACTTTTTCATCGGGTGACTGTAATGTATTTCAACCAAATCTAATTAAGAGCGTATTATCTGGTGACATTTGCAGTACATGAAACATTATAACACTGCCATTTACGTCAATAACCACTAGCTTGATTAAGACATATGTATTGCAGCGACAGTATTTCCCAGTTACAAATGGGAATAAAAACAACATCCGCGAGGGATTGAACCAACGACATTTAACTGATGTTGCCAATGGAGCGCTTTACAGAGAGCGCGAGGTCCCGCCTTTACAGTCACACGCTGATGATAATACAGATGTTTAAATAAACAGGCATATCTGTGGACTTGTGGTCTTTCTACATTGGGACTCATAGTCTAGTCCTAGGCTAATGTAGGCACTGGCGTATCTTTTAGTGGAATGAGAGGCATTCTGTAGTCGCGTGAAAGGACCTTTCAAGTCAATCTGATCTGTATTGTCCTGTGAAAAAAAGCGTTCTTAGACACAGTGAGGAGTTTTTGGGGATAATGGGAAAATCATTTCCAACTAAATGACAGGAATTTCTTAGTCCAATCATGAGGTGTGCTAGGCTTTTTTATACTGTGGCGGAAAGAGAGAGAGTATAACAGTCATTATAAATAAAGGGCCAAGGAAGTGACAGTTTATGGAAGGAACAATTTGCACATAGTTTTAGAATGTGGTCAGGAGGAGGACAATGTGCTTACACATATGAAACATTAGAAGGTAGACATTATGGAAGCACATATATTTCTTTATTTTTATTGTATTTGGGGAGAGGGGGTTAATATAGCACGTCCAATGTGGAAAAGTGCTTTCCATAGCACCTTGCAGGTGGGCGACATCTAGAGCTGTGCAGTAGCCACCCATGCCCCAGACGTCAAAGAGAACAAGAAGTTACACATGTTGGAAGTGAGGGTGAGACATTGAGGAGATATGATCCCCGTATGAAGCCGAGAGAAGGAGGAGGCGTGAACGTGCATCCATGTATGCAGGCGAGAAGGGAAGGAGCATTGGTCATGCATCCCTGCATGAGGGTGAGACAGGGAGGAGATATGATCCCCGTATGAAGCCGAGAGAAGGAGGAGGCGTGAACGTGCATCCATGTATGCGGGCGAGACAGGAAGGAGTGTTGGTCATGCATCCCTTCCTGAGGGTGAGACAGGGAGGAGATAAAATCCCAGTATGAAGCCGAGAGAACGAGGAGACATGAACGTGCATCCATGTATGCGGGCGAGAAGGGAAGGAGCATTGGTCATGCATCCCTGCATGAGGGTGAGACAGGGAGGAGATAAAATCCCTGTATGAAGCCAAGAGAACGAGGTGGCATGAACATGCATCCTTGTATGCAGGTGTGACATGGAGTCATCATGAACATGCATCCCTTTATAAGGACATAACATGGAGGACGCATGAACATGAATGCCTGAATTTTATGGTGGTGGCCTTCGGGTGATTTGGCACGTGCAATTGGTGAAGAGCACTTCTCCTGCGCAAAAAAATAAATGTACTATTAGCACCCCGGAGGGAGCCTCTGCACTTCTTATAGGGAGAAAACTCTGCAATGGAAGGGGACAGGGTCAATAACAGCTGTAAACTCTCACAAGACCATCACTGCTCTCACACTTTCCTGCTCTCAGGCTGGCGGGCCATTATCGGCCCTGGCTGCCGCACCATTGCCAGGTTTGTGTAACTATATTATTTCTAATTGGCTCCACTTTGATGACTTTCATTTGGATTCTGACTTGATTATTGAGATCTTAAATAAGTGACTGGGGATCAGGTGTCCACTTATTCTCATGGATAACATCACAACCAACCTTTAATTCAAACATGAGTCATGACATCACAGATGGAGTACAGCTTATGATAGAGGTGGAACGTCACATCATAGCAGCCCAAGTAACTCGCCGTGATCGTATAGTGGTTAGTACTCTGCGTTGTGGCCGCAGCAACCTCGGTTCGAATCCGAGTCACGGCCTTGCGGTGAGGCAATGTCACGGCAGTTGGGCAGATATTTTAGAATTTCCATTAATACATTGGCAATCTCTGTGGAGGACTGAAACAATTCGATATGTCCTGTTACTGTTATGAACCTTTTGTTTCTTTAATGCTCTTTGCACACTTTTTCATCGGGTGACTGTAATGTATTTCAACCAAATCTAATTAAGAGCGTATTATCTGGTGACATTTGCAGTACATGAAACATTATAACACTGCCATTTACGTCAATAACCACTAGCTTGATTAAGACATATGTATTGCAGCGACAGTATTTCCCAGTTACAAATGGGAATAAAAACAACATCCGCGAGGGATTGAACCAACGACATTTAACTGATGTTGCCAATGGAGCGCTTTACAGAGAGCGCGAGGTCCCGCCTTTACAGTCACACGCTGATGATAATACAGATGTTTAAATAAACAGGCATATCTGTGGACTTGTGGTCTTTCTACATTGGGACTCATAGTCTAGTCCTAGGCTAATGTAGGCACTGGCGTATCTTTTAGTGGAATGAGAGGCATTCTGTAGTCGCGTGAAAGGACCTTTCAAGTCAATCTGATCTGTATTGTCCTGTGAAAAAAAGCGTTCTTAGACACAGTGAGGAGTTTTTGGGGATAATGGGAAAATCATTTCCAACTAAATGACAGGAATTTCTTAGTCCAATCATGAGGTGTGCTAGGCTTTTTTATACTGTGGCGGAAAGAGAGAGAGTATAACAGTCATTATAAATAAAGGGCCAAGGAAGTGACAGTTTATGGAAGGAACAATTTGCACATAGTTTTAGAATGTGGTCAGGAGGAGGACAATGTGCTTACACATATGAAACATTAGAAGGTAGACATTATGGAAGCACATATATTTCTTTATTTTTATTGTATTTGGGGAGAGGGGGTTAATATAGCACGTCCAATGTGGAAAAGTGCTTTCCATAGCACCTTGCAGGTGGGCGACATCTAGAGCTGTGCAGTAGCCACCCATGCCCCAGACGTCAAAGAGAACAAGAAGTTACACATGTTGGAAGTGAGGGTGAGACATTGAGGAGATATGATCCCCGTATGAAGCCGAGAGAAGGAGGAGGCGTGAACGTGCATCCATGTATGCAGGCGAGAAGGGAAGGAGCATTGGTCATGCATCCCTGCATGAGGGTGAGACAGGGAGGAGATATGATCCCCGTATGAAGCCGAGAGAAGGAGGAGGCGTGAACGTGCATCCATGTATGCGGGCGAGACAGGAAGGAGCGTTGGTCATGCATCCCTGCATGAGGGTGAGACAGGGAGGAGATATGATCCCCGTATGAAGCCGAGAGAAGGAGGAGGCGTGAACGTGCATCCATGTATGCAGGCGAGAAGGGAAGGAGCATTGGTCATGCATCCCTGCATGAGGGTGAGACAGGGAGGAGATATGATCCCCGTATGAAGCCGAGAGAAGGAGGAGGCGTGAACGTGCATCCATGTATGCGGGCGAGACAGGAAGGAGCATTGGTCATGCATCCCTGCATGAGGGTGAGACAGGGAGGAGATATGATCCCCGTATGAAGCCAAGAGAAGGAGGAGGCGTGAACGTGCATCCATGTATGCGGGCGAGACGGGAAGGAGCATTGGTCATGCATCCCTTCCTGAGGGTGAGACAGGGAGGAGATAAAATCCCAGTATGAAGCCGAGAGAACGAGGAGACATGAACGTGCATCCATGTATGCGGGCGAGAAGGGAAGGAGCATTGGTCATGCATCCCTGCATGAGGGTGAGACAGGGAGGAGATAAAATCCCTGTATGAAGCCAAGAGAACGAGGTGGCATGAAAATGCATCCTTGTATGCAGGTGTGGCATGGAGTCATCATGAACATGCATCCCTTTATAAGGACATAACATGGAGGACGCATGAACATGAATGCCTGAATTTTATGGTGGTGGCCTTCGGGTGATTTGGCACGTGCAATTGGTGAAGAGCACTTCTCCTGCGCAAAAAAATAAATGTACTATTAGCACCCTGGAGGGAGCCTCTGCACTTCTTATAGGGAGAAAACTCTGCAATGGAAGGGGACAGGGTCAATAACAGCTGTAAACTCTCACAAGACCATCACTGCTCTCACACTTTCCTGCTCTCAGGCTGGCGGGCCATTATCGGCCCTGGCTGCCGCACCATTGCCAGGTTTGTGTAACTATATTATTTCTAATTGGCTCCACTTTGATGACTTTCATTTGGATTCTGACTTGATTATTGAGATCTTAAATAAGTGACTGGGGATCAGGTGTCCACTTATTCTCATGGATAACATCACAACCAACCTTTAATTCAAACATGAGTCATGACATCACAGATGGAGTACAGCTTATGATAGAGGTGGAACGTCACATTGTAGCAGCCCAAGTAGCTCGCCGTGATCGTATAGTGGTTAGTACTCTGCATTGTGGCCGCAGCAACCTCGGTTTGAATCCGAGTCACGGCTTTGCGGGGAGGCAATGTCACGGCAGTTGGGCAGATATTTTAGAATTTCCATTAATACATTGGCAATCTCTGTGGAGGACTGAAACAATTCGATATGTCCTGTTACTGTTATGAACCTTTTGTTTCTTTAATGCTCTTTGCACACTTTTTCATCGGGTGACTGTAATGTATTTCAACCAAATCTAATTAAGAGCGCATTATCTGGTGACATTTGCAGTACATGAAACATTATAACACTGCCATTTACGTCAATAACCACTAGCTTGATTAAGACATATGTATTGCAGCAACAGTATTTCCCAGTTACAAATGGGAATAAAAACAACATCCGCGAGGGATTGAACCAACGACATTTAACTGATGTTGCCAATGGAGCGCTTTACAGAGAGCGCGAGGTCCCGCCTTTACAGTCACACGCTGATGATAATACAGATGTTTAAATAAACAGGCATATCTGTGGACTTGTGGTCTTTCTACATTGGGACTCATAGTCTAGTCCTAGGCTAATGTAGGCACTGGCGTATCTTTTAGTGGAATGAGAGGCATTCTGTAGTCGCGTGAAAGGACCTTTCAAGTCAATCTGATCTGTATTGTCCTGTGAAAAAAAGCGTTCTTAGACACAGTGAGGAGTTTTTGGGGATAATGGGAAAATCATTTCCAACTAAATGACAGGAATTTCTTAGTCCAATCATGAGGTGTGCTAGTCTTTTTTATACTGTGGCGGAAAGAGAGAGAGTATAACAGTCATTATAAATAAAGGGCCAAGGAAGTGACAGTTTATGGAAGGAACAATTTGCACATAGTTTTAGAATGTGGTCAGGAGGAGGACAATGTGCTTACACATATGAAACATTAGAAGGTAGACATTATGGAAGCACATATATTTCTTTATTTTTATTGTATTTGGGGAGAGGGGGTTAATATAGCACGTCCAATGTGGAAAAGTGCTTTCCATAGCACCTTGCAGGTGGGCGACATCTAGAGCTGTGCAGTAGCCACCCATGCCCCAGACGTCAAAGAGAACAAGAAGTTACACATGTTGGAAGTGAGGGTGAGACATTGAGGAGATATGATCCCCGTATGAAGCCGAGAGAAGGAGGAGGCGTGAACGTGCATCCATGTATGCAGGCGAGAAGGGAAGGAGCATTGGTCATGCATCCCTGCATGAGGGTGAGACAGGGAGGAGATATGATCCCCGTATGAAGCCGAGAGAAGGAGGAGGCGTGAACGTGCATCCATGTATGCGGGCGAGACAGGAAGGAGCGTTGGTCATGCATCCCTGCATGAGGGTGAGACAGGGAGGAGATATGATCCCCGTATGAAGCCGAGAGAAGGAGGAGGCGTGAACGTGCATCCATGTATGCAGGCGAGAAGGGAAGGAGCATTGGTCATGCATCCCTGCATGAGGGTGAGACAGGGAGGAGATATGATCCCCGTATGAAGCCGAGAGAAGGAGGAGGCGTGAACGTGCATCCATGTATGCGGGCGAGACAGGAAGGAGCATTGGTCATGCATCCCTGCATGAGGGTGAGACAGGGAGGAGATATGATCCCCGTATGAAGCCGAGAGAAGGAGGAGGCGTGAACGTGCATCCATGTATGCGGGCGAGACGGGAAGGAGCATTGGTCATGCATCCCTTCCTGAGGGTGAGACAGGGAGGAGATAAAATCCCAGTATGAAGCCGAGAGAACGAGGAGACATGAACGTGCATCCATGTATGCGGGCGAGAAGGGAAGGAGCATTGGTCATGCATCCCTGCATGAGGGTGAGACAGGGAGGAGATAAAATCCCTGTATGAAGACAAGAGAACGAGGTGGCATGAACATGCATGCTTGTATGCAGGTGTGACATGGAGTCATCATGAACATGCATCCCTTTATAAGGACATAACATGGAGGACGCATGAACATGAATGCCTGAATTTTATGGTGGTGGCCTTCGGGTGATTTGGCACGTGCAATTGGTGAAGAGCACTTCTCCTGCGCAAAAAAATAAATGTACTATTAGCACCCCGGAGGGAGCCTCTGCACTTCTTATAGCGAGAAAACTCTGCAATGGAAGGGGACAGGGTCAATAACAGCTGTAAACTCTCACAAGACCATCACTGCTCTCACACTTTCCTGCTCTCAGGCTGGCGGGCCATTATCGGCCCCGGCTGCCGCACCATTGCCAGGTTTGTGTAACTATATTATTTCTAATTGGCTCCACTTTGATGACTTTCATTTGGATTCTGACTTGATTATTGAGATCTTAAATAAGTGACTGGGGATCAGGTGTCCACTTATTCTCATGGATAACTTCACAACCAACCTTTAATTCAAACATGAGTCATGACATCACAGATGGAGTACAGCTTATGATAGAGGTGGAACGTCACATTGTAGCAGCCCAAGTAGCTCGCTGTGATCGTATAGTGGTTAGTACTCTGCGTTGTGGCCGCAGCAACGGTTCGAATCCGAGTCACGGCATTGCGGTGGCAGTTGGGCAAATATTTTAGAATTTCCATTAATACATTGGCAATCTCTGTGGAGGACTGAAACAATTCGATATGTCCTGTTACTGTTATGAACCTTTTGTTTCTTTAATGCTCTTTGCACACTTTTTCATCGGGTGACTGTAATGTATTTCAACCAAATCTAATTAAGAGCGCATTATCTGGTGACATTTGCAGTACATGAAACATTATAACACTGCCATTTACGTCAATAACCACTAGCTTGATTAAGACATATGTATTGCAGCGACAGTATTTCCCAGTTACAAATGGGAATAAAAACAACATCCGCGAGGGATTGAACCAACGACATTTAACTGATGTTGCCAATGGAGCGCTTTACAGAGAGTGCGAGGTCCCGCCTTTACAGTCACACGCTGATGATAATACAGATGTTTAAATAAACAGGCATATCTGTGGACTTGTGGTCTTTCTACATTGGGACTCATAGTCTAGTCCTAGGCTAATGTAGGCACTGGCATATCTTTTAGTGGAATGATAGGCATTCTGTAGTCGCGTGAAAGGACCTTTCAAGTCAATCTGATCTGTATTGTCCTGTGAAAAAAAGCGTTCTTAGACACAGTGAGGAGTTTTTGGGGATAATGGGAAAATCATTTCCAACTAAATGACAGGAATTTCTTAGTCCAATCATGAGGTGTGCTAGGCTTTTTTATACTGTGGCGGAAAGAGAGAGAGTATAACAGTCATTATAAATAAAGGGCCAAGGAAGTGACAGTTTATGGAAGGAACAATTTGCACATAGTTTTAGAATGTGGTCAGGAGGAGGACAATGTGCTTACACATATGAAACATTAGAAGGTAGACATTATGGAAGCACATATATTTCTTTATTTTTATTGTATTTGGGGAGAGGGGGTTAATATAGCACGTCCAATGTGGAAAAGTGCTTTCCATAGCACCTTGCAGGTGGGCGACATCTAGAGCTGTGCAGTAGCCACCCATGCCCCAGACGTCAAAGAGAACAAGAAGTTACACATGTTGGAAGTGAGGGTGAGACATTGAGGAGATATGATCCCCGTATGAAGCCGAGAGAAGGAGGAGGCGTGAACGTGCATCCATGTATGCAGGCGAGAAGGGAAGGAGCATTGGTCATGCATCCCTGCATGAGGGTGAGACAGGGAGGAGATATGATCCCCGTATGAAGCCGAGAGAAGGAGGAGGCGTGAACGTGCATCCATGTATGCGGGCGAGACAGGAAGGAGCGTTGGTCATGCATCCCTGCATGAGGGTGAGACAGGGAGGAGATATGATCCCCGTATGAAGCCGAGAGAAGGAGGAGGCGTGAACGTGCATCCATGTATGCAGGCGAGAAGGGAAGGAGCATTGGTCATGCATCCCTGCATGAGGGTGAGACAGGGAGGAGATATGATCCCCGTATGAAGCCGAGAGAAGGAGGAGGCGTGAACATGCATCCATGTATGCGGGCGAGACAGGAAGGAGCATTGGTCATGCATCCCTGCATGAGGGTGAGACAGGGAGGAGATATGATCCCCGTATGAAGCCAAGAGAAGGAGGAGGCGTGAACGTGCATCCATGTATGCGGGCGAGACGGGAAGGAGCATTGGTCATGCATCCCTTCCTGAGGGTGAGACAGGGAGGAGATAAAATCCCAGTATGAAGCCGAGAGAACGAGGAGACATGAACGTGCATCCATGTATGCGGGCGAGAAGGGAAGGAGCATTGGTCATGCATCCCTGCACGAGGGTGAGACAGGGAGGAGATAAAATCCCTGTATGAAGCCAAGAGAACGAGGTGGCATGAACATGCATCCTTGTATGCAGGTGTGACATGGAGTCATCATGAACATGCATCCCTTTATAAGGACATAACATGGAGGACGCATGAACATGAATGCCTGAATTTTATGGTGGTGGCCTTCGGGTGATTTGGCACGTGCAATTGGTGAAGAGCACTTCTCCTGCGCAAAAAAAATAAATTTACTATTAGCACCCCGGAGGGAGCCTCTGCACTTCTTATAGGGAGAAAACTCTGCAATGGAAGGGGACAGGGTCAATAACAGCTGTAAACTCTCACAAGACCATCACTGCTCTCACACTTTCCTGCTCTCAGGCTGGCGGGCCATTATCGGCCCTGGCTGCCGCACCATTGCCAGGTTTGTGTAACTATATTATTTCTAATTGGCTCCACTTTGATGACTTTCATTTGGATTCTGACTTGATTATTGAGATCTTAAATAAGTGACTGGGGATCAGGTGTCCACTTATTCTCATGGATAACATCACAACCAACCTTTAATTCAAACATGAGTCATGACATCACAGATGGAGTACAGTTTATGATAGAGGTGGAACGTCACATTGTAGCAGCCCAAGTAGCTCGCCGTGATCGTATAGTGGTTAGTACTCTGCGTGGTGGCCGCAGCAACCTCGGTTCGAATCCGAGTCAGGGCATTGCGGATATTTTAGAATTTCCATTAATACATTGGCAATCTCTGTGGAGGACTGAAACAATTCGATATGTCCTGTTACTGTTATGAACCTTTTGTTTCTTTAATGCTCTTTGCACACTTTTTCATCGGGTGACTGTAATGTATTTCAACCAAATCTAATTAAGAGCGCATTATGTGGTGACATTTGCAGTACATGAAACATTATAACACTGCCATTTACGTCAATAACCACTAGCTTGATTAAGACATATGTATTGCAGCAACAGTATTTCCCAGTTACAAATGGGAATAAAAACAACATCCGCGAGGGATTGAACCAACAACATTTAACTGATGTTGCCAATGGAGCGCGTTACAGAGAGCGCGAGGTCCCGCCTTTACAGTCACACGCTGTTGATAATACAGATGTTTAAATAAACAGGCATATCTGTGGACTTGTGGTCTTTCTACATTGGGACTCATAGTCTAGTCCTAGGCTATTGTAGGCACTGGTGTATCTTTTAGTGGAATGAGAGGCATTCTGTAGTCGCGTGAAAGGACCTTTCAAGTCAATCTGATCTGTATTGTCCTATGAAAAAAAGCGTTCTTAGACACAGTGAGGAGTTTTTGGGGATAATGGGAAAATCATTTCCAACTAAATGACAGGAATTTCTTAGTCCAATCATGAGGTGTGCTAGGCTTTTTTATACTGTGGAGGAAAGAGAGAGAGTATAACAGTCATTATAAATAAAGGGCCAAGGAAGTGACAGTTTATGGAAGGAACAATTTGCACATAGTTTTAGAATGTGGTCAGGAGGAGGACAATGTGCTTACACATATGAAACATTAGAAGGTAGAAATTATGGAAGCACATATATTTCTTTATTTTTATTGTATTTGGGGAGAGGGGGTTAATATAGCACGTCCAATGTGGAAAAGTGCTTTCCATAGCACCTTGCAGGTGGGCGACATCTAGAGCTGTGCAGTAGCCACCCATGCCCCAGACGTCAAAGAGAACAAGAAGTTACACATGTTGGAAGTGAGGGTGAGACATTGAGGAGATATGATCCCCGTATGAAGCAGAGAAAAGGAGGAGGCGTGAACGTGCATCCATGTATGCAGGCGAGAAGGGAAGGAGCATTGGTCATGCATCCCTGCATGAGGGTGAGACAGGGAGGAGATATGATCCCCGTATGAAGCCGAGAGAAGGAGGAGGCGTGAACGTGCATCCATGTATGCGGGCGAGACAGGAAGGAGCGTTGGTCATGCATCCCTGCATGAGGGTGAGACAGGGAGGAGATATGATCCCCGTATGAAGGCGAGAGAAGGAGGAGGCGTGAACGTGCATCCATGTATGCAGGCGAGAAGGGAAGGAGCATTGGTCATGCATCCCTGCATGAGGGTGAGACAGGGAGGAGATATGATCCCCGTATGAAGCCGAGAGAAGGAGGAGGCGTGAACGTGCATCCATGTATGCGGGCGAGACAGGAAGGAGCATTGGTCATGCATCCCTGCATGAGGGTGAGACAGGGAGGAGATATGATCCCCGTATGAAGCCGAGAGAAGGAGGAGGCGTGAACGTGCATCCATGTATGCGGGCGAGACGGGAAGGAGCATTGGTCATGCATCCCTTCCTGAGGGTGAGACAGGGAAGAGATAAAATCCCAGTATGAAGCCGAGAGAACGAGGAGACATGAACGTGCATCCATGTATGCGGGCAAGAAGGGAAGGAGCATTGGTCATGCATCCCTGCATGAGGGTGAGACAGGGAGGAGATAAAATCCCTGTATGAAGACAAGAGAACGAGGTGGCATGAACATGCATCCTTGTATGCAGGTGTGACATGGAGTCATCATGAACATGCATCCCTTTATAAGGACATAACATGGAGGACGCATGAACATGAATGCCTGAATTTTATGGTGGTGGCCTTCGGGTGATTTGGCACGTGCAATTGGTGAAGAGCACTTCTCCTGCGCAAAAAAATAAATGTACTATTAGCACCCCAGAGGGAGCCTCTGCACTTCTTATAGGGAGAAAACTCTGCAATGGAAGGGGACAGGGTCAATAACAGCTGTAAACTCTCACAAGACCATCACTGCTCTCACACTTTCCTGCTCTCAGGCTGGCGGGCCATTATCGGCCCTGGCTGCCGCACCATTGCCAGGTTTGTGTAACTATATTATTTCGAATTGGCTCCACTTTGATGACTTTCATTTGGATTCTGACTTGATTATTGAGATCTTAAATAAGTGACTGGGGATCAGGTGTCCACTTATTCTCATGGATAACATCACAACCAACCTTTAATTCAAACATGAGTCATGACATCACAGATGGAGTACAGCTTATGATAGAGGTGGAACGTCACATCGTAGCAGCCCAAGTAGCTCGCCGTGATCGTATAGTGGTTAGTACTCTGCGTTGTGGCCGCAGCAACCTCGGTTCGAATCTGAGTCACGGCATTGCGGTGAGGCAATGTCACGGCAGTTGGGCAGATATTTTAGAATTTCCATTAATACATTGGCAATCTCTGTGGAGGACTGAAACAATTCGATATGTCCTGTTACTGTTATGAACCTTTTGTTTCTTTAATGCTCTTTGCACACTTTTTCATCGGGTGACTGTAATGTATTTCAACCAAGTCTAATTAAGAGCGCATTATCTGGTGACATTTGCAGTACATGAAACATTATAACACTGCCATTTACGTCAATAACCACTAGCTTGATTAAGACATATGTATTGCAGCGACAGTATTTCCCAGTTACAAATGGGAATAAAAACAACATCCGCGAGGGATTGAACCAAAGACATTTAACTGATGTTGCCAATGGAGCGCTTTACAGAGAGCGCGAGGTCCCGCCTTTACAGTCACACGCTGATGATAATACAGATGTTTAAATAAACAGGCATATCTGTGGACTTGTGGTCTTTCTACATTGGGACTCATAGTCTAGTCCTAGGCTAATGTAGGCACTGGCGTATCTTTTAGTGGAATGAGAGGCATTCTGTAGTCGCGTGAAAGGACCTTTCAAGTCAATCTGATCTGTATTGTCCTGTGAAAAAAAGCGTTCTTAGACACAGTGAGGAGTTTTTGGGGATAATGGGAAAATCATTTCCAACTAAATGACAGGAATTTCTTAGTCCAATCATGAGGTGTGCTAGGCTTTTTTATACTGTGGCGGAAAGAGAGAGAGTATAACAGTCATTATAAATAAAGGGCCAAGGAAGTGACAGTTTATGGAAGGAACAATTTGCACATAGTTTTAGAATGTGGTCAGGAGGAGGACAATGTGCTTACACATATGAAACATTAGAAGGTAGACATTATGGAAGCACATATATTTCTTTATTTTTATTGTATTTGGGGAGAGGGGATTAATATAGCACGTCCAATGTGGAAAAGTGCTTTCCATAGCACCTTGCAGGTGGGCGACATCTAGAGCTGTGCAGTAGCCACCCATGCCCCAGACGTCAAAGAGAACAAGAAGTTACACATGTTGGAAGTGAGGGTGAGACATTGAGGAGATATGATCCCCGTATGAAGCCGAGAGAAGGAGGAGGCGTGAACGTGCATCCATGTATGCAGGCGAGAAGGGAAGGAGCATTGGTCATGCATCCCTGCATGAGGGTGAGACAGGGAGGAGATATGATCCCCGTATGAAGCCGAGAGAAGGAGGAGGCGTGAACGTGCATCCATGTATGCGGGCGAGACAGGAAGGAGCGTTGGTCATGCATCCCTGCATGAGGGTGAGACAGGGAGGAGATATGATCCCCGTATGAAGCCGAGAGAAGGAGGAGGCGTGAACGTGCATCCATGTATGCAGGCGAGAAGGGAAGGAGCATTGGTCATGCATCCCTGCATGAGGGTGAGACAGGGAGGAGATATGATCCCCGTATGAAGCCGAGAGAAGGAGGAGGCGTGAACGTGCATCCATGTATGCGGGCGAGACAGGAAGGAGCATTGGTCATGCATCCCTGCATGAGGGTGAGACAGGGAGGAGATATGATCCCCGTATGAAGCCGAGAGAAGGAGGAGGCGTGAACGTGCATCCATGTATGTGGGCGAGACGGGAAGGAGCATTGGTCATGCATCCCTTCCTGAGGGTGAGACAGGGAGGAGATAAAATCCCAGTATGAAGCCGAGAGAACGAGGAGACATGAACGTGCATCCATGTATGCGGGCGAGAAGGGAAGGAGCATTGGTCATGCATCCCTGCATGAGGGTGAGACAGGGAGGAGATAAAATCCCTGTATGAAGACAAGAGAACGAGGTGGCATGAACATGCATCCTTGTATGCAGGTGTGACATGGAGTCATCATGAACATGCATCCCTTTATAAGGACATAACATGGAGGACGCATGAACATGAATGCCTGAATTTTATTGTGGTGGCCTTCGGGTGATTTGGCACGTGCAATTGGTGAAGAGCACTTCTCCTGCGCAAAAAAATAAATGTACTATTAGCACCCCGGAGGGAGCCTCTGCACTTCTTATAGGGAGAAAACTCTGCAATGGAAGGGGACAGGGTCAATAACAGCTGTAAACTCTCACAAGACCATCACTGCTCTCACACTTTCCTGCTCTCAGGCTGGCGGGCCATTATCGGCCCTGGCTGCCGCACCATTGCCAGGTTTGTGTAACTATATTATTTCTAATTGGCTCCACTTTGATGACTTTCATTTGGATTCTGACTTGATTATTTAGATCTTAAATAAGTGACTGGGGATCAGGTGTCCACTTATTCTCATGGATAACTTCACAACCAACCTTTAATTCAAACATGAGTCATGACATCACAGATGGAGTACAGCTTATGATAGAGGTGGAACGTCACATTGTAGCAGCCCAAGTAGCTCGCTGTGATCGTATAGTGGTTAGTACTCTGCGTTGTGGCCGCAGCAACCTCCGTTCGAATCCGAGTCACGGCATTGCGGTGAGGCAATGTCACGGCAGTTGGGCAAATATTTTAGAATTTCCATTAATACATTGGCAATCTCTGTGGAGGACTGAAACAATTCGATATGTCCTGTTACTGTTATGAACCTTTTGTTTCTTTAATGCTCTTTGCACACTTTTTCATCGGGTGACTGTAATGTATTTCAACCAAATCTAATTAAGAGCGCATTATCTGGTGACATTTGCAGTACATGAAACATTATAACACTGCCATTTACGTCAATAACCACTAGCTTGATTAAGACATATGTATTGCAGCGACAGTATTTCCCAGTTACAAATGGGAATAAAAACAACATCCGCGAGGGATTGAACCAACGACATTTAACTGATGTTGCCAATGGAGCGCTTTACAGAGAGCGCGAGGTCCCGCCTTTACAGTCACACGCTGATGATAATACAGATGTTTAAATAAACAGGCATATCTGTGGACTTGTGGTCTTTCTACATTGGGACTCATAGTCTCGTCCTAGGCTAATGTAGGCACTGGCGTATCTTTTAGTGGAATGAGAGGCATTCTGTAGTCGCGTGAAAGGACCTTTCAAGTCAATCTGATCTGTATTGTCCTGTGAAAAAAAGCGTTCTTAGACACAGTGAGGAGTTTTTGGGGATAATGGGAAAATCATTTCCAACTAAATGACAGGAATTTCTTAGTCCAATCATGAGGTGTGCTAGGCTTTTTTATACTGTGGCGGAAAGAGAGAGAGTATAACAGTCATTATAAATAAAGGGCCAAGGAAGTGACAGTTTATGGAAGGAACAATTTGCACATAGTTTTAGAATGTGGTCAGGAGGAGGACAATGTGCTTACACATATGAAACATTAGAAGGTAGACATTATGGAAGCACATATATTTCTTTATTTTTATTGTATTTGGGGAGAGGGGGTTAATATAGCACGTCCAATGTGGAAAAGTGCTTTCCATAGCACCTTGCAGGTGGGCGACATCTAGAGCTGTGCAGTAGCCACCCATGCCCCAGACGTCAAAGAGAACAAGAAGTTACACATGTTGGAAGTGAGGGTGAGACATTGAGGAGATATGATCCCAGTATGAAGCCGAGAGAAGGAGGAGGCGTGAACGTGCATCCATGTATGCAGGCGAGAAGGGAAGGAGCATTGGTCATGCATCCCTGCATGAGGGTGAGACAGGGAGGAGATATGATCCCCGTATGAAGCCGAGAGAAGGAGGAGGCGTGAACGTGCATCCATGTATGCGGGCGAGACAGGAAGGAGCGTTGGTCATGCATCCCTGCATGAGGGTGAGACAGGGAGGAGATATGATCCCCGTATGAAGCCGAGAGAAGGAGGAGGCGTGAACGTGCATCCATGTATGCAGGCGAGAAGGGAAGGAGCATTGGTCATGCATCCCTGCATGAGGGTGAGACATATGAAGCCGAGAGAAGGAGGAGGCGTGAACATGCATCCATGTATGCGGGCGAGACAGGAAGGAGCATTGGTCATGCATCCCTGCATGAGGGTGAGACAGGGAGGAGATATGATCCCCGTATGAAGCCAAGAGAAGGAGGAGGCGTGAACGTGCATCCATGTATGCGGGCGAGACGGGAAGGAGCATTGGTCATGCATCCCTTCCTGAGGGTGAGACAGGGAGGAGATAAAATCCCAGTATGAAGCCGAGAGAACGAGGAGACATGAACGTGCATCCATGTATGCGGGCGAGAAGGGAAGGAGCATTGGTCATGCATCCCTGCACGAGGGTGAGACAGGGAGGAGATAAAATCCCTGTATGAAGCCAAGAGAACGAGGTGGCATGAACATGCATCCTTGTATGCAGGTGTGACATGGAGTCATCATGAACATGCATCCCTTTATAAGGACATAACATGGAGGACGCATGAACATGAATGCCTGAATTTTATGGTGGTGGCCTTCGGGTGATTTGGCACGTGCAATTGGTGAAGAGCACTTCTCCTGCGCAAAAAAATAAATGTACTATTAGCACCCCGGAGGGAGCCTCTGCACTTCTTATAGGGAGAAAACTCTGCAATGGAAGGGGACAGGGTCAATAACAGCTGTAAACTCTCACAAGACCATCACTGCTCTCACACTTTCCTGCTCTCAGGCTGGCGGGCCATTATCGCCCCTGGCTGCCGCACCATTGCCAGGTTTGTGTAACTATATTATTTCTAATTGGCTCCACTTTGATGACTTTCATTTGGATTCTGACTTGATTATTGAGATCTTAAATAAGTGACTGGGGATCAGGTGTCCACTTATTCTCATGGATAACATCACAACCAACCTTTAATTCAAACATGAGTCATGACATCACAGATGGAGTACAGCTTATGATAGAGGTGGAACGTCACATTGTAGCAGCCCAAGTAGCTCGCCGTGATCGTATAGTGGTTAGTACTCTGCATTGTGGCCGCAGCAACCTCGGTTCGAATCCGAGTCACGGCATTGCGGGGAGGCAATGTCACGGCAGTTGGGCAGATATTTTAGAATTTCCATTAATACATTGGCAATCTCTGTGGAGGACTGAAACAATTCGATATGTCCTGTTACTGTTATGAACCTTTTGTTTCTTTAATGCTCTTTGCACACTTTTTCATCGGGTGACTGTAATGTATTTCAACCAAATCTAATTAAGAGCGCATTATGTGGTGACATTTGCAGTACATGAAACATTATAACACTGCCATTTACGTCAATAACCACTAGCTTGATTAAGACATATGTATTGCAGCGACAGTATTTCCCAGTTACAAATGGGAATAAAAACAACATCCGCGAGGGATTGAACCAACAACATTTAACTGATGTTGCCAATGGAGCGCGTTACAGAGAGCGCGAGGTCCCGCCTTTACAGTCACACGCTGATGATAATACAGATGTTTAAATAAACAGGCATATCTGTGGACTTGTGGTCTTTCTACATTGGGACTCATAGTCTAGTCCTAGGCTATTGTAGGCACTGGTGTATCTTTTAGTGGAATGAGAGGCATTCTGTAGTCGCGTGAAAGGACCTTTCAAGTCAATCTGATCTGTATTGTCCTATGAAAAAAAGCATTCTTAGACACAGTGAGGAGTTTTTGGGGATAATGGGAAAATCATTTCCAACTAAATGACAGGAATTTCTTAGTCCAATCATGAGGTGTGCTAGGCTTTTTTATACTGTGGAGGAAAGAGAGAGAGTATAACAGTCATTAAAAATAAAGGGCCAAGGAAGTGACAGTTTATGGAAGGAACAATTTGCACATAGTTTTAGAATGTGGTCAGGAGGAGGACAATGTGCTTACACATATGAAACATTAGAAGGTAGAAATTATGGAAGCACATATATTTCTTTATTTTTATTGTATTTGGGGAGAGGGGGTTAATATAGCACGTCCAATGTGGAAAAGTGCTTTCCATAGCACCTTGCAGGTGGGCGACATCTAGAGCTGTGCAGTAGCCACCCATGCCCCAGACGTCAAAGAGAACAAGAAGTTACACATGTTGGAAGTGAGGGTGAGACATTGAGGAGATATGATCCCCGTATGAAGCAGAGAAAAGGAGGAGGCGTGAACGTGCATCCATGTATGCAGGCGAGAAGGGAAGGAGCATTGGTCATGCATCCCTGCATGAGGGTGAGACAGGGAGGAGATATGATCCCCGTATGAAGCCGAGAGAAGGAGGAGGCGTGAACGTGCATCCATGTATGCGGGCGAGACAGGAAGGAGCGTTGGTCATGCATCCCTGCATGAGGGTGAGACAGGGAGGAGATATGATCCCCGTATGAAGGCGAGAGAAGGAGGAGGCGTGAACGTGCATCCATGTATGCAGGCGAGAAGGGAAGGAGCATTGGTCATGCATCCCTGCATGAGGGTGAGACAGGGAGGAGATATGATCCCCGTATGAAGCCGAGAGAAGGAGGAGGCGTGAACGTGCATCCATGTATGCGGGCGAGACAGGAAGGAGCATTGGTCATGCATCCCTGCATGAGGGTGAGACAGGGAGGAGATATGATCCCCGTATGAAGCCGAGAGAAGGAGGAGGCGTGAACGTGCATCCATGTATGCGGGCGAGACGGGAAGGAGCATTGGTCATGCATCCCTTCCTGAGGGTGAGACAGGGAAGAGATAAAATCCCAGTATGAAGCCGAGAGAACGAGGAGACATGAACGTGCATCCATGTATGCGGGCGAGAAGGGAAGGAGCATTGGTCATGCATCCCTGCATGAGGGTGAGACAGGGAGGAGATAAAATCCCTGTATGAAGACAAGAGAACGAGGTGGCATGAACATGCATCCTTGTATGCAGGTGTGACATGGAGTCATCATGAACATGCATCCCTTTATAAGGACATAACATGGAGGACGCATGAACATGAATGCCTGAATTTTATGGTGGTGGCCTTCGGGTGATTTGGCACGTGCAATTGGTGAAGAGCACTTCTCCTGCGCAAAAAAATAAATGTACTATTAGCACCCCGGAGGGAGCCTCTGCACTTCTTATAGGGAGAAAACTCTGCAATGGAAGGGGACAGGGTCAATAACAGCTGTAAACTCTCACAAGACCATCACTGCTCTCACACTTTCCTGCTCTCAGGCTGGCGGGCCATTATCGCCCCTGGCTGCCGCACCATTGCCAGGTTTGTGTAACTATATTATTTCTAATTGGCTCCACTTTGATGACTTTCATTTGGATTCTGACTTGATTATTGAGATCTTAAATAAGTGACTGGGGATCAGGTGTCCACTTATTCTCATGGATAACATCACAACCAACCTTTAATTCAAACATGAGTCATGACATCACAGATGGAGTACAGCTTATGATAGAGGTGGAACGTCACATTGTAGCAGCCCAAGTAGTTCGCCGTGATCGTATAGTGGTTAGTACTCTGCGTTGTGGCTGCAGCAACCTCGCTTCGAATCAGAGTCACGGCATTGCGGTGAGGCAATGTCACGGCAGTTGGGCAGATATTTTAGAATTTCCATTAATACATTGGCAATCTCTGTGGAGTACTGAAACAATTCGATATGTCCTGTTACTGTTATGAACCTTTTGTTTCTTTAATGCTCTTTGCACACTTTTTCATCGGGTGACTGTAATGTATTTCAACCAAATCTAATTAAGAGCGCATTATGTGGTGACATTTGCAGTACATGAAACATTATAACACTGCCATTTACGTCAATAACCACTAGCTTGATTAAGACATATGTATTGCAGCGACAGTATTTCCCAGTTACAAATGGGAATAAAAACAACATCCGCGAGGGATTGAACCAACGACATTTAACTGATGTTGCCAATGGAGCGCGTTACAGAGAGCGCGAGGTCCCGCCTTTACAGTCACACGCTGATGATAATACAGATGTTTAAATAAACAGGCATATCTGTGGACTTGTGGTCTTTCTACATTGGGACTCATAGTCTAGTCCTAGGCTAATGTAGGCACTGGCGTATCTTTTAGTGGAATGAGAGGCATTCTGTAGTCGCGTGAAAGGACCTTTCAAGTCAATCTGATCTGTATTGTCCTGTGAAAAAAAGCGTTCTTAGACACAGTGAGGAGTTTTTGGGGATAATGGGAAAATCATTTCCAACTAAATGACAGGAATTTCTTAGTCCAATCATGAGGTGTTCTAGGCTTTTTTATACTGTGGCGGAAAGAGAGAGAGTATAACAGTCATTATAAATAAAGGGCCAAGGAAGTGACAGTTTATGGAAGGAACAATTTGCACATAGTTTTAGAATGTGGTCAGGAGGAGGACAATGTGCTTACACATATGAAACATTAGAAGGTAGACATTATGGAAGCACATATATTTCTTTATTTTTATTGTATTTGGGGAGAGGGGGTTAATATAGCACGTCCAATGTGGAAAAGTGCTTTCCTTAGCACCTTGCAGGTGGGCGACATCTAGAGCTGTGCAGTAGCCACCCATGCCCCAGACGTCAAAGAGAACAAGAAGTTACACATGTTGGAAGTGAGGGTGAGACATTGAGGAGATATGATCCCCGTATGAAGCCGAGAGAAGGAGGAGGCGTGAACGTGCATCCATGTATGCAGGCGAGAAGGGAAGGAGCATTGGTCATGCATCCCTGCATGAGGGTGAGACAGGGAGGAGATATGATCCCCGTATGAAGCCGAGAGAAGGAGGAGGCGTGAACGTGCATCCATGTATGCGGGCGAGACAGGAAGGAGCGTTGGTCATGCATCCCTGCATGAGGGTGAGACAGGGAGGAGATATGATCCCCGTATGAAGCCGAGAGAAGGAGGAGGCGTGAACGTGCATCCATGTATGCAGGCGAGAAGGGAAGGAGCATTGGTCATGCATCCCTGCATGAGGGTGAGACATATGAAGCCGAGAGAAGGAGGAGGCGTGAACATGCATCCATGTATGCGGGCGAGACAGGAAGGAGCATTGGTCATGCATCCCTGCATGAGGGTGAGACAGGGAGGAGATATGATCCCCGTATGAAGCCAAGAGAAGGAGGAGGCGTGAACGTGCATCCATGTATGCGGGCGAGACGGGAAGGAGCATTGGTCATGCATCCCTTCCTGAGGGTGAGACAGGGAGGAGATAAAATCCCAGTATGAAGCCGAGAGAACGAGGAGACATGAACGTGCATCCATGTATGCGGGCGAGAAGGGAAGGAGCATTGGTCATGCATCCCTGCACGAGGGTGAGACAGGGAGGAGATAAAATCCCTGTATGAAGCCAAGAGAACGAGGTGGCATGAACATGCATCCTTGTATGCAGGTGTGACATGGAGTCATCATGAACATGCATCCCTTTATAAGGACATAACATGGAGGACGCATGAACATGAATGCCTGAATTTTATGGTGGTGGCCTTCGGGTGATTTGGCACGTGCAATTGGTGAAGAGCACTTCTCCTGCGCAAAAAAATAAATGTACTATTAGCACCCCGGAGGGAGCCTCTGCACTTCTTATAGGGAGAAAACTCTGCAATGGAAGGGGACAGGGTCAATAACAGCTGTAAACTCTCACAAGACCATCACTGCTCTCACACTTTCCTGCTCTCAGGCTGGCGGGCCATTATCGCCCCTGGCTGCCGCACCATTGCCAGGTTTGTGTAACTATATTATTTCGAATTGGCTCCACTTTGATGACTTTCATTTGGATTCTGACTTGATTATTGAGATCTTAAATAAGTGACTGGGGATCAGGTGTCCACTTATTCTCATGGATAACATCACAACCAACCTTTAATTCAAACATGAGTCATGACATCACAGATGGAGTACAGCTTATGATAGAGGTGGAACGTCACATTGTAGCAGCCCAAGTAGCTCGCCGTGATCGTATAGTGGTTAGTACTCTGCATTGTGGCCGCAGCAACCTCGGTTCGAATCCGAGTCACGGCATTGCGGGGAGGCAATGTCACGGCAGTTAGGCAGATATTTTAGAATTTCCATTAATACATTGGCAATCTCTGTGGAGGACTGAAACAATTCGATATGTCCTGTTACTGTTATGAACCTTTTGTTTCTTTAATGCTCTTTGCACACTTTTTCATCGGGTGACTGTAATGTATTTCAACCAAATCTAATTAAGAGCGCATTATGTGGTGACATTTGCAGTACATGAAACATTATAACACTGCCATTTACGTCAATAACCACTAGCTTGATTAAGACATATGTATTGCAGCGACAGTATTTCCCAGTTACAAATGGGAATAAAAACAACATCCGCGAGGGATTGAACCAACAACATTTAACTGATGTTGCCAATGGAGCGCGTTACAGAGAGCGCGAGGTCCCGCCTTTACAGTCACACGCTGATGATAATACAGATGTTTAAATAAACAGGCATATCTGTGGACTTGTGGTCTTTCTACATTGGGACTCATAGTCTAGTCCTAGGCTATTGTAGGCACTGGTGTATCTTTTAGTGGAATGAGAGGCATTCTGTAGTCGCGTGAAAGGACCTTTCAAGTCAATCTGATCTGTATTGTCCTATGAAAAAAAGCGTTCTTAGACACAGTGAGGAGTTTTTGGGGATAATGGGAAAATCATTTCCAACTAAATGACAGGAATTTCTTAGTCCAATCATGAGGTGTGCTAGGCTTTTTTATACTGTGGAGGAAAGAGAGAGAGTATAACAGTCATTAAAAATAAAGGGCCAAGGAAGTGACAGTTTATGGAAGGAACAATTTGCACATAGTTTTAGAATGTGGTCAGGAGGAGGACAATGTGCTTACACATATGAAACATTAGAAGGTAGAAATTATGGAAGCACATATATTTCTTTATTTTTATTGTATTTGGGGAGAGGGGGTTAATATAGCACGTCCAATGTGGAAAAGTGCTTTCCATAGCACCTTGCAGGTGGGCGACATCTAGAGCTGTGCAGTAGCCACCCATGCCCCAGACGTCAAAGAGAACAAGAAGTTACACATGTTGGAAGTGAGGGTGAGACATTGAGGAGATATGATCCCCGTATGAAGCAGAGAAAAGGAGGAGGCGTGAACGTGCATCCATGTATGCAGGCGAGAAGGGAAGGAGCATTGGTCATGCATCCCTGCATGAGGGTGAGACAGGGAGGAGATATGATCCCCGTATGAAGCCGAGAGAAGGAGGAGGCGTGAACGTGCATCCATGTATGCGGGCGAGACAGGAAGGAGCGTTGGTCATGCATCCCTGCATGAGGGTGAGACAGGGAGGAGATATGATCCCCGTATGAAGGCGAGAGAAGGAGGAGGCGTGAACGTGCATCCATGTATGCAGGCGAGAAGGGAAGGAGCATTGGTCATGCATCCCTGCATGAGGGTGAGACAGGGAGGAGATATGATCCCCGTATGAAGCCGAGAGAAGGAGGAGGCGTGAACGTGCATCCATGTATGCGGGCGAGACAGGAAGGAGCATTGGTCATGCATCCCTGCATGAGGGTGAGACAGGGAGGAGATATGATCCCCGTATGAAGCCGAGAGAAGGAGGAGGCGTGAACGTGCATCCATGTATGCGGGCGAGACGGGAAGGAGCATTGGTCATGCATCCCTTCCTGAGGGTGAGACAGGGAAGAGATAAAATCCCAGTATGAAGCCGAGAGAACGAGGAGACATGAACGTGCATCCATGTATGCGGGCGAGAAGGGAAGGAGCATTGGTCATGCATCCCTGCATGAGGGTGAGACAGGGAGGAGATAAAATCCCTGTATGAAGACAAGAGAACGAGGTGGCATGAACATGCATCCTTGTATGCAGGTGTGACATGGAGTCATCATGAACATGCATCCCTTTATAAGGACATAACATGGAGGACGCATGAACATGAATGCCTGAATTTTATGGTGGTGGCCTTCGGGTGATTTGGCACGTGCAATTGGTGAAGAGCACTTCTCCTGCGCAAAAAAATAAATGTACTATTAGCACCCCGGAGGGAGCCTCTGCACTTCTTATAGGGAGAAAACTCTGCAATGGAAGGGGACAGGGTCAATAACAGCTGTAAACTCTCACAAGACCATCACTGCTCTCACACTTTCCTGCTCTCAGGCTGGCGGGCCATTATCGGCCCTGGCTGCCGCACCATTGCCAGGTTTGTGTAACTATATTATTTCTAATTGGCTCCACTTTGATGACTTTCATTTGGATTCTGACTTGATTATTGAGATCTTAAATAAGTGACTGGGGATCAGGTGTCCACTTATTCTCATGGATAACTTCACAACCAACCTTTAATTCAAACATGAGTCATGACATCACAGATGGAGTACAGCTTATGATAGAGGTGGAACGTCACATTGTAGCAGCCCAAGTAGCTCGCTGTGATCGTATAGTGGTTAGTACTCTGCGTTGTGGCCGCAGCAACCTCGGTTCGAATCCGAATCACGGCATTGCGGTGAGGCAATGTCACGGCAGTTGGGCAAATATTTTAGAATTTCCATTAATACATTGGCAATCTCTGTGGAGGACTGAAACAATTCGATATGTCCTGTTACTGTTATGAACCTTTTGTTTCTTTAATGCTCTTTGCACACTTTTTCATCGGGTGACTGTAATGTATTTCAACCAAATCTAATTAAGAGCGCATTATCTGGTGACATTTGCAGTACATGAAACATTATAACACTGCCATTTACGTCAATAACCACTAGCTTGATTAAGACATATGTATTGCAGCGACAGTATTTCCCAGTTACAAATGGGAATAAAAACAACATCCGCGAGGGATTGAACCAACGACATTTAACTGATGTTGCCAATGGAGCGCTTTACAGAGAGCGCGAGGTCCCGCCTTTACAGTCACACGCTGATGATAATACAGATGTTTAAATAAACAGGCATATCTGTGGACTTGTGGTCTTTCTACATTGGGACTCATAGTCTCGTCCTAGGCTAATGTAGGCACTGGCGTATCTTTTAGTGGAATGAGAGGCATTCTGTAGTCGCGTGAAAGGACCTTTCAAGTCAATCTGATCTGTATTGTCCTGTGAAAAAAAGCGTTCTTAGACACAGTGAGGAGTTTTTGGGGATAATGGGAAAATCATTTCCAACTAAATGACAGGAATTTCTTAGTCCAATCATGAGGTGTGCTAGGCTTTTTTATACTGTGGCGGAAAGAGAGAGAGTATAACAGTCATTATAAATAAAGGGCCAAGGAAGTGACAGTTTATGGAAGGAACAATTTGCACATAGTTTTAGAATGTGGTCAGGAGGAGGACAATGTGCTTACACATATGAAACATTAGAAGGTAGACATTATGGAAGCACATATATTTCTTTATTTTTATTGTATTTGGGGAGAGGGGGTTAATATAGCACGTCCAATGTGGAAAAGTGCTTTCCATAGCACCTTGCAGGTGGGCGACATCTAGAGCTGTGCAGTAGCCACCCATGCCCCAGACGTCAAAGAGAACAAGAAGTTACACATGTTGGAAGTGAGGGTGAGACATTGAGGAGATATGATCCCCGTATGAAGCCGAGAGAAGGAGGAGGCGTGAACGTGCATCCATGTATGCAGGCGAGAAGGGAAGGAGCATTGGTCATGCATCCCTGCATGAGGGTGAGACAGGGAGGAGATATGATCCCCGTATGAAGCCGAGAGAAGGAGGAGGCGTGAACGTGCATCCATGTATGCGGGCGAGACAGGAAGGAGCGTTGGTCATGCATCCCTGCATGAGGGTGAGACAGGGAGGAGATATGATCCCCGTATGAAGCCGAGAGAAGGAGGAGGCGTGAACGTGCATCCATGTATGCAGGCGAGAAGGGAAGGAGCATTGGTCATGCATCCCTGCATGAGGGTGAGACATATGAAGCCGAGAGAAGGAGGAGGCGTGAACATGCATCCATGTATGCGGGCGAGACAGGAAGGAGCATTGGTCATGCATCCCTGCATGAGGGTGAGACAGGGAGGAGATATGATCCCCGTATGAAGCCAAGAGAAGGAGGAGGCGTGAACGTGCATCCATGTATGCGGGCGAGACGGGAAGGAGCATTGGTCATGCATCCCTTCCTGAGGGTGAGACAGGGAGGAGATAAAATCCCAGTATGAAGCCGAGAGAACGAGGAGACATGAACGTGCATCCATGTATGCGGGCGAGAAGGGAAGGAGCATTGGTCATGCATCCCTGCACGAGGGTGAGACAGGGAGGAGATAAAATCCCTGTATGAAGCCAAGAGAACGAGGTGGCATGAACATGCATCCTTGTATGCAGGTGTGACATGGAGTCATCATGAACATGCATCCCTTTATAAGGACATAACATGGAGGACGCATGAACATGAATGCCTGAATTTTATGGTGGTGGCCTTCGGGTGATTTGGCACGTGCAATTGGTGAAGAGCACTTCTCCTGCGCAAAAAAATAAATGTACTATTAGCACCCCGGAGGGAGCCTCTGCACTTCTTATAGGGAGAAAACTCTGCAATGGAAGGGGACAGGGTCAATAACAGCTGTAAACTCTCACAAGACCATCACTGCTCTCACACTTTCCTGCTCTCAGGCTGGCGGGCCATTATCGCCCCTGGCTGCCGCACCATTGCCAGGTTTGTGTAACTATATTATTTCTAATTGGCTCCACTTTGATGACTTTCATTTGGATTCTGACTTGATTATTGAGATCTTAAATAAGTGACTGGGGATCAGGTGTCCACTTATTCTCATGGATAACATCACAACCAACCTTTAATTCAAACATGAGTCATGACATCACAGATGGAGTACAGCTTATGATAGAGGTGGAACGTCACATTGTAGCAGCCCAAGTAGTTCGCCGTGATCGTATAGTGGTTAGTACTCTGCGTTGTGGCTGCAGCAACCTCGCTTTGAATCAGAGTCACGGCATTGCGGTGAGGCAATGTCACGGCAGTTGGGCAGATATTTTAGAATTTCCATTAATACATTGGCAATCTCTGTGGAGGACTGAAACAATTCGATATGTCCTGTTACTGTTATGAACCTTTTGTTTCTTTAATGCTCTTTGCACACTTTTTCATCGGGTGACTGTAATGTATTTCAACCAAATCTAATTAAGAGCGCATTATGTGGTGACATTTGCAGTACATGAAACATTATAACACTGCCATTTACGTCAATAACCACTAGCTTGATTAAGACATATGTATTGCAGCGACAGTATTTCCCAGTTACAAATGGGAATAAAAACAACATCCGCGAGGGATTGAACCAACGACATTTAACTGATGTTGCCAATGGAGCGCGTTACAGAGAGCGCGAGGTCCCGCCTTTACAGTCACACGCTGATGATAATACAGATGTTTAAATAAACAGGCATATCTGTGGACTTGTGGTCTTTCTACATTGGGACTCATAGTCTAGTCCTAGGCTAATGTAGGCACTGGCGTATCTTTTAGTGGAATGAGAGGCATTCTGTAGTCGCGTGAAAGGACCTTTCAAGTCAATCTGATCTGTATTGTCCTGTGAAAAAAAGCGTTCTTAGACACAGTGAGGAGTTTTTGGGGATAATGGGAAAATCATTTCCAACTAAATGACAGGAATTTCTTAGTCCAATCATGAGGTGTTCTAGGCTTTTTTATACTGTGGCGGAAAGAGAGAGAGTATAACAGTCATTATAAATAAAGGGCCAAGGAAGTGACAGTTTATGGAACGAACAATTTGCACATAGTTTTAGAATGTGGTCAGGAGGAGGACAATGTGCTTACACATATGAAACATTAGAAGGTAGACATTATGGAAGCACATATATTTCTTTATTTTTATTGTATTTGGGGAGAGGGGGTTAATATAGCACGTCCAATGTGGAAAAGTGCTTTCCTTAGCACCTTGCAGGTGGGCGACATCTAGAGCTGTGCAGTAGCCACCCATGCCCCAGACGTCAAAGAGAACAAGAAGTTACACATGTTGGAAGTGAGGGTGAGACATTGAGGAGATATGATCCCCGTATGAAGCCGAGAGAAGGAGGAGGCGTGAACGTGCATCCATGTATGCAGGCGAGAAGGGAAGGAGCATTGGTCATGCATCCCTGCATGAGGGTGAGACAGGGAGGAGATATGATCCCCGTATGAAGCCGAGAGAAGGAGGAGGCGTGAACGTGCATCCATGTATGCGGGCGAGACAGGAAGGAGCGTTGGTCATGCATCCCTGCATGAGGGTGAGACAGGGAGGAGATATGATCCCCGTATGAAGCCGAGAGAAGGAGGAGGCGTGAACGTGCATCCATGTATGCAGGCGAGAAGGGAAGGAGCATTGGTCATGCATCCCTGCATGAGGGTGAGACATATGAAGCCGAGAGAAGGAGGAGGCGTGAACATGCATCCATGTATGCGGGCGAGACAGGAAGGAGCATTGGTCATGCATCCCTGCATGAGGGTGAGACAGGGAGGAGATATGATCCCCGTATGAAGCCAAGAGAAGGAGGAGGCGTGAACGTGCATCCATGTATGCGGGCGAGACGGGAAGGAGCATTGGTCATGCATCCCTTCCTGAGGGTGAGACAGGGAGGAGATAAAATCCCAGTATGAAGCCGAGAGAACGAGGAGACATGAACGTGCATCCATGTATGCGGGCGAGAAGGGAAGGAGCATTGGTCATGCATCCCTGCACGAGGGTGAGACAGGGAGGAGATAAAATCCCTGTATGAAGCCAAGAGAACGAGGTGGCATGAACATGCATCCTTGTATGCAGGTGTGACATGGAGTCATCATGAACATGCATCCCTTTATAAGGACATAACATGGAGGACGCATGAACATGAATGCCTGAATTTTATGGTGGTGGCCTTCGGGTGATTTGGCACGTGCAATTGGTGAAGAGCACTTCTCCTGCGCAAAAAAATAAATGTACTATTAGCACCCCGGAGGGAGCCTCTGCACTTCTTATAGGGAGAAAACTCTGCAATGGAAGGGGACAGGGTCAATAACAGCTGTAAACTCTCACAAGACCATCACTGCTCTCACACTTTCCTGCTCTCAGGCTGGCGGGCCATTATCGCCCCTGGCTGCCGCACCATTGCCAGGTTTGTGTAGCTATATTATTTCTAATTGGCTCCACTTTGATGACTTTCATTTGGATTCTGACTTGATTATTGAGATCTTAAATAAGTGACTGGGGATCAGGTGTCCACTTATTCTCATGGATAACATCACAACCAACCTTTAATTCAAACATGAGTCATGACATCACAGATGGAGTACAGCTTATGATAGAGGTGGAACGACACATTGTAGCAGCCCAAGTAGCTCGCTGTGATCGTATAGTGGTTAGTACTCTGCGTTGTGGCCGCAGCAACCTCGGTTCGAATCCGAGTCACGGCATTGCGGTGAGGCAATGTCACGGCAGTTGGGCAGATATTTTAGAATTTCCATTAATACATTGGCAATCTCTGTGGAGGACTGAAACAATTCGATATGTCCTGTTACTGTTATGAACCTTTTGTTTCTTTAATGCTCTTTGCACACTTTTTCATCGGGTGACTGTAATGTATTTCAACCAAATCTAATTAAGAGCGCATTATGTGGTGACATTTGCAGTACATGAAACATTATAACACTGCCATTTACGTCAATAACCACTAGCTTGATTAAGACATATGTATTGCAGCGACAGTATTTCCCAGTTACAAATGGGAATAAAAACAACATCCGCGAGGGATTGAACCAACGACATTTAACTGATGTTGCCAATGGAGCGCGTTACAGAGAGCGCGAGGTCCCGCCTTTACAGTCACACGCTGATGATAATACAGATGTTTAAATAAACAGGCATATCTGTGGACTTGTGGTCTTTCTACATTGGGACTCATAGTCTAGTCCTAGGCTAATGTAGGCACTGGCGTATCTTTTAGTGGAATGAGAGGCATTCTGTAGTCGCGTGAAAGGACCTTTCAAGTCAATCTGATCTGTATTGTCCTGTGAAAAAAAGCGTTCTTAGACACAGTGAGGAGTTTTTGGGGATAATGGGAAAATCATTTCCAACTAAATGACAGGAATTTCTTAGTCCAATCATGAGGTGTTCTAGGCTTTTTTATACTGTGGCGGAAAGAGAGAGAGTATAACAGTCATTATAAATAAAGGGCCAAGGAAGTGACAGTTTATGGAAGGAACAATTTGCACATAGTTTTAGAATGTGGTCAGGAGGAGGACAATGTGCTTACACATATGAAACATTAGAAGGTAGACATTATGGAAGCACATATATTTCTTTATTTTTATTGTATTTGGGGAGAGGGGGTTAATATAGCACGTCCAATGTGGAAAAGTGCTTTCCTTAGCACCTTGCAGGTGGGCGACATCTAGAGCTGTGCAGTAGCCACCCATGCCCCAGACGTCAAAGAGAACAAGAAGTTACACATGTTGGAAGTGAGGGTGAGACATTGAGGAGATATGATCCCCGTATGAAGCCGAGAGAAGGAGGAGGCGTGAACGTGCATCCATGTATGCAGGCGAGAAGGGAAGGAGCATTGGTCATGCATCCCTGCATGAGGGTGAGACAGGGAGGAGATATGATCCCCGTATGAAGCCAAGAGAACGAGGTGGCATGAACATGCATCCTTGTATGCAGGTGTGACATGGAGTCATCATGAACATGCATCCCTTTATAAGGACATAACATGGAGGACGCATGAACATGAATGCCTGAATTTTATGGTGGTGGCCTTCGGGTGATTTGGCACGTGCAATTGGTGAAGAGCACTTCTCCTGCGCAAAAAAATAAATGTACTATTAGCACCCCGGAGGGAGCCTCTGCACTTCTTATAGGGAGAAAACTCTGCAATGGAAGGGGACAGGGTCAATAACAGCTGTAAACTCTCACAAGACCATCACTGCTCTCACACTTTCCTGCTCTCAGGCTGGCGGGCCATTATCGCCCCTGGCTGCCGCACCATTGCCAGGTTTGTGTAACTATATTATTTCTAATTGGCTCCACTTTGATGACTTTCATTTGGATTCTGACTTGATTATTGAGATCTTAAATAAGTGACTGGGGATCAGGTGTCCACTTATTCTCATGGATAACATCACAACCAACCTTTAATTCAAACATGAGTCATGACATCACAGATGGAGTACAGCTTATGATAGAGGTGGAACGTCACATTGTAGCAGCCCAAGTAGCTCGCCGTGATCGTATAGTGGTTAGTACTCTGCATTGTGGCCGCAGCAACCTCGGTTCGAATCCGAGTCACGGCATTGCGGGGAGGCAATGTCACGGCAGTTGGGCAGATATTTTAGAATTTCCATTAATACATTGGCAATCTCTGTGGAGGACTGAAACAATTCGATATGTCCTGTTACTGTTATGAACCTTTTGTTTCTTTAATGCTCTTTGCACACTTTTTCATCGGGTGACTGTAATGTATTTCAACCAAATCTAATTAAGAGCGCATTATGTGGTGACATTTGCAGTACATGAAACATTATAACACTGCCATTTACGTCAATAACCACTAGCTTGATTAAGACATATGTATTGCAGCAACAGTATTTCCCAGTTACAAATGGGAATAAAAACAACATCCGCGAGGGATTGAACCAACAACATTTAACTGATGTTGCCAATGGAGCGCGTTACAGAGAGCGCGAGGTCCCGCCTTTACAGTCACACGCTGATGATAATACAGATGTTTAAATAAACAGGCATATCTGTGGACTTGTGGTCTTTCTACATTGGGACTCATAGTCTAGTCCTAGGCTATTGTAGGCACTGGTGTATCTTTTAGTGGAATGAGAGGCATTCTGTAGTCGCGTGAAAGGACCTTTCAAGTCAATCTGATCTGTATTGTCCTATGAAAAAAAGCGTTCTTAGACACAGTGAGGAGTTTTTGGGGATAATGGGAAAATCATTTCCAACTAAATGACAGGAATTTCTTAGTCCAATCATGAGGTGTGCTAGGCTTTTTTATACTGTGGAGGAAAGAGAGAGAGTATAACAGTCATTAAAAATAAAGGGCCAAGGAAGTGACAGTTTATGGAAGGAACAATTTGCACATAGTTTTAGAATGTGGTCAGGAGGAGGACAATGTGCTTACACATATGAAACATTAGAAGGTAGAAATTATGGAAGCACATATATTTCTTTATTTTTATTGTATTTGGGGAGAGGGGGTTAATATAGCACGTCCAATGTGGAAAAGTGCTTTCCATAGCACCTTGCAGGTGGGCGACATCTAGAGCTGTGCAGTAGCCACCCATGCCCCAGACGTCAAAGAGAACAAGAAGTTACACATGTTGGAAGTGAGGGTGAGACATTGAGGAGATATGATCCCCGTATGAAGCAGAGAAAAGGAGGAGGCGTGAACGTGCATCCATGTATGCAGGCGAGAAGGGAAGGAGCATTGGTCATGCATCCCTGCATGAGGGTGAGACAGGGAGGAGATATGATCCCCGTATGAAGCCGAGAGAAGGAGGAGGCGTGAACGTGCATCCATGTATGCGGGCGAGACAGGAAGGAGCGTTGGTCATGCATCCCTGCATGAGGGTGAGACAGGGAGGAGATATGATCCCCGTATGAAGGCGAGAGAAGGAGGAGGCGTGAACGTGCATCCATGTATGCAGGCGAGAAGGGAAGGAGCATTGGTCATGCATCCCTGCATGAGGGTGAGACAGGGAGGAGATATGATCCCCGTATGAAGCCGAGAGAAGGAGGAGGCGTGAACGTGCATCCATGTATGCGGGCGAGACAGGAAGGAGCATTGGTCATGCATCCCTGCATGAGGGTGAGACAGGGAGGAGATATGATCCCCGTATGAAGCCGAGAGAAGGAGGAGGCGTGAACGTGCATCCATGTATGCGGGCGAGACGGGAAGGAGCATTGGTCATGCATCCCTTCCTGAGGGTGAGACAGGGAAGAGATAAAATCCCAGTATGAAGCCGAGAGAACGAGGAGACATGAACGTGCATCCATGTATGCGGGCGAGAAGGGAAGGAGCATTGGTCATGCATCCCTGCATGAGGGTGAGACAGGGAGGAGATAAAATCCCTGTATGAAGACAAGAGAACGAGGTGGCATGAACATGCATCCTTGTATGCAGGTGTGACATGGAGTCATCATGAACATGCATCCCTTTATAAGGACATAACATGGAGGACGCATGAACATGAATGCCTGAATTTTATGGTGGTGGCCTTCGGGTGATTTGGCACGTGCAATTGGTGAAGAGCACTTCTCCTGCGCAAAAAAATAAATGTACTATTAGCACCCCGGAGGGAGCCTCTGCACTTCTTATAGGGAGAAAACTCTGCAATGGAAGGGGACAGGGTCAATAACAGCTGTAAACTCTCACAAGACCATCACTGCTCTCACACTTTCCTGCTCTCAGGCTGGCGGGCCATTATCGCCCCTGGCTGCCGCACCATTGCCAGGTTTGTGTAACTATATTATTTCTAATTGGCTCCACTTTGATGACTTTCATTTGGATTCTGACTTGATTATTGAGATCTTAAATAAGTGACTGGGGATCAGGTGTCCACTTATTCTCATGGATAACATCACAACCAACCTTTAATTCAAACATGAGTCATGACATCACAGATGGAGTACAGCTTATGATAGAGGTGGAACGTCACATTGTAGCAGCCCAAGTAGCTCGCCGTGATCGTATAGTGGTTAGTACTCTGCGTTGTGGCCGCAGCAACCTCGCTTCGAATCAGAGTCACGGCATTGCGGTGAGGCAATGTCACGGCAGTTGGGCAGATATTTTAGAATTTCCATTAATACATTGGCAATCTCTGTGGAGGACTGAAACAATTCGATATGTCCTGTTACTGTTATGAACCTTTTGTTTCTTTAATGCTCTTTGCACACTTTTTCATCGGGTGACTGTAATGTATTTCAACCAAATCTAATTAAGAGCGCATTATGTGGTGACATTTGCAGTACATGAAACATTATAACACTGCCATTTACGTCAATAACCACTAGCTTGATTAAGACATATGTATTGCAGCGACAGTATTTCCCAGTTACAAATGGGAATAAAAACAACATCCGCGAGGGATTGAACCAACGACATTTAACTGATGTTGCCAATGGAGCGCGTTACAGAGAGCGCGAGGTCCCGCCTTTACAGTCACACGCTGATGATAATACAGATGTTTAAATAAACAGGCATATCTGTGGACTTGTGGTCTTTCTACATTGGGACTCATAGTCTCGTCCTAGGCTAATGTAGGCACTGGCGTATCTTTTAGTGGAATGAGAGGCATTCTGTAGTCGCGTGAAAGGACCTTTCAAGTCAATCTGATCTGTATTGTCCTGTGAAAAAAAGCGTTCTTAGACACAGTGAGGAGTTTTTGGGGATAATGGGAAAATCATTTCCAACTAAATGACAGGAATTTCTTAGTCCAATCATGAGGTGTGCTAGGCTTTTTTATACTGTGGCGGAAAGAGAGAGAGTATAACAGTCATTATAAATAAAGGGCCAAGGAAGTGACAGTTTATGGAAGGAACAATTTGCACATAGTTTTAGAATGTGGTCAGGAGGAGGACAATGTGCTTACACATATGAAACATTAGAAGGTAGACATTATGGAAGCACATATATTTCTTTATTTTTATTGTATTTGGGGAGAGGGGGTTAATATAGCACGTCCAATGTGGAAAAGTGCTTTCCATAGCACCTTGCAGGTGGGCGACATCTAGAGCTGTGCAGTAGCCACCCATGCCCCAGACGTCAAAGAGAACAAGAAGTTACACATGTTGGAAGTGAGGGTGAGACATTGAGGAGATATGATCCCCGTATGAAGCCGAGAGAAGGAGGAGGCGTGAACGTGCATCCATGTATGCAGGCGAGAAGGGAAGGAGCATTGGTCATGCATCCCTGCATGAGGGTGAGACAGGGAGGAGATATGATCCCCGTATGAAGCCGAGAGAAGGAGGAGGCGTGAACGTGCATCCATGTATGCGGGCGAGACAGGAAGGAGCGTTGGTCATGCATCCCTGCATGAGGGTGAGACAGGGAGGAGATATGATCCCCGTATGAAGCAGAGAGAAGGAGGAGGCGTGAACGTGCATCCATGTATGCAGGCGAGAAGGGAAGGAGCATTGGTCATGCATCCCTGCATGAGGGTGAGACATATGAAGCCGAGAGAAGGAGGAGGCGTGAACATGCATCCATGTATGCGGGCGAGACAGGAAGGAGCATTGGTCATGCATCCCTGCATGAGGGTGAGACAGGGAGGAGATATGATCCCCGTATGAAGCCAAGAGAAGGAGGAGGCGTGAACGTGCATCCATGTATGCGGGCGAGACGGGAAGGAGCATTGGTCATGCATCCCTTCCTGAGGGTGAGACAGGGAGGAGATAAAATCCCAGTATGAAGCCGAGAGAACGAGGAGACATGAACGTGCATCCATGTATGCGGGCGAGAAGGGAAGGAGCATTGGTCATGCCTCCCTGCACGAGGGTGAGACAGGGAGGAGATAAAATCCCTGTATGAAGCCAAGAGAACGAGGTGGCATGAACATGCATCCTTGTATGCAGGTGTGACATGGAGTCATCATGAACATGCATCCCTTTATAAGGACATAACATGGAGGACGCATGAACATGAATGCCTGAATTTTATGGTGGTGGCCTTCGGGTGATTTGGCACGTGCAATTGGTGAAGAGCACTTCTCCTGCGCAAAAAAATAAATGTACTATTAGCACCCCGGAGGGAGCCTCTGCACTTCTTATAGGGAGAAAACTCTGCAATGGAAGGGGACAGGGTCAATAACAGCTGTAAACTCTCACAAGACCATCACTGCTCTCACACTTTCCTGCTCTCAGGCTGGCGGGCCATTATCGCCCCTGGCTGCCGCACCATTGCCAGGTTTGTGTAACTATATTATTTCTAATTGGCTCCACTTTGATGACTTTCATTTGGATTCTGACTTGATTATTGAGATCTTAAATAAGTGACTGGGGATCAGGTGTCCACTTATTCTCATGGATAACATCACAACCAACCTTTAATTCAAACATGAGTCATGACATCACAGATGGAGTACAGCTTATGATAGAGGTGGAACGTCACATTGTAGCAGCCCAAGTAGTTCGCCGTGATCGTATAGTGGTTAGTACTCTGCGTTGTGGCTGCAGCAACCTCGCTTCGAATCAGAGTCACGGCATTGCGGTGAGGCAATGTCACGGCAGTTGGGCAGATATTTTAGAATTTCCATTAATACATTGGCAATCTCTGTGGAGGACTGAAACAATTCGATATGTCCTGTTACTGTTATGAACCTTTTGTTTCTTTAATGCTCTTTGCACACTTTTTCATCGGGTGACTGTAATGTATTTCAACCAAATCTAATTAAGAGCGCATTATGTGGTGACATTTGCAGTACATGAAACATTATAACACTGCCATTTACGTCAATAACCACTAGCTTGATTAAGACATATGTATTGCAGCGACAGTATTTCCCAGTTACAAATGGGAATAAAAACAACATCCGCGAGGGATTGAACCAACGACATTTAACTGATGTTGCCAATGGAGCGCGTTACAGAGAGCGCGAGGTCCCGCCTTTACAGTCACACGCTGATGATAATACAGATGTTTAAATAAACAGGCATATCTGTGGACTTGTGGTCTTTCTACATTGGGACTCATAGTCTAGTCCTAGGCTAATGTAGGCACTGGCGTATCTTTTAGTGGAATGAGAGGCATTCTGTAGTCGCGTGAAAGGACCTTTCAAGTCAATCTGATCTGTATTGTCCTGTGAAAAAAAGCGTTCTTAGACACAGTGAGGAGTTTTTGGGGATAATGGGAAAATCATTTCCAACTAAATGACAGGAATTTCTTAGTCCAATCATGAGGTGTGCTAGGCTTTTTTATACTGTGGAGGAAAGAGAGAGAGTATAACAGTCATTATAAATAAAGGGCCAAGGAAGTGACAGTTTATGGAAGGAACAATTTGCACATAGTTTTAGAATGTGGTCAGGAGGAGGACAATGTGCTTACACATATGAAACATTAGAAGGTAGAAATTATGGAAGCACATATATTTCTTTATTTTTATTGTATTTGGGGAGAGGGGGTTAATATAGCACGTCCAATGTGGAAAAGTGCTTTCCATAGCACCTTGCAGGTGGGCGACATCTACAGCTGTGCAGTAGCCACCCATGCCCCAGACGTCAAAGAGAACAAGAAGTTACACATGTTGGAAGTGAGGGTGAGACATTGAGGAGATATGATCCCCGTATGAAGCCGAGAAAAGGAGGAGGCGTGAACGTGCATCCATGTATGCAGGCGAGAAGGGAAGGAGCATTGGTCATGCATCCCTGCATGAGGGTGAGACAGGGAGGAGATATGATCCCCGTATGAAGCCGAGAGAAGGAGGAGGCGTGAACGTGCATCCATGTATGCGGGCGAGACAGGAAGGAGCGTTGGTCATGCATCCCTGCATGAGGGTGAGACAGGGAGGAGATATGATCCCCGTATGAAGCCGAGAGAAGGAGGAGGCGTGAACGTGCATCCATGTATGCAGGCGAGAAGGGAAGGAGCATTGGTCATGCATCCCTGCATGAGGGTGAGACAGGGAGGAGATATGATCCCCGTATGAAGCCGAGAGAAGGAGGAGGCGTGAACGTGCATCCATGTATGCGGGCGAGACAGGAAGGAGCATTGGTCATGCATCCCTGCATGAGGGTGAGACAGGGAGTAGATATGATCCCCGTATGAAGCCGAGAGAAGGAGGAGGCGTGAACGTGCATCCATGTATGCGGGCGAGACGGGAAGGAGCATTGGTCATGCATCCCTTCCTGAGGGTGAGACAGGGAAGAGATAAAATCCCAGTATGAAGCCGAGAGAACGAGGAGACATGAACGTGCATCCATGTATGCGGGCGAGAAGGGAAGGAGCATTGGTCATGCATCCCTGCATGAGGGTGAGACAGGGAGGAGATAAAATCCCTGTATGAAGACAAGAGAACGAGGTGGCATGAACATGCATCCTTGTATGCAGGTGTGACATGGAGTCATCATGAACATGCATCCCTTTATAAGGACATAACATGGAGGACGCATGAACATGAATGCCTGAATTTTATGGTGGTGGCCTTCGGGTGATTTGGCACGTGCAATTGGTGAAGAGCACTTCTCCTGCGCAAAAAAATAAATGTACTATTAGCACCCCGGAGGGAGCCTCTGCACTTCTTATAGGGAGAAAACTCTGCAATGGAAGGGGACAGGGTCAATAACAGCTGTAAACTCTCACAAGACCATCACTGCTCTCACACTTTCCTGCTCTCAGGCTGGCGGGCCATTATCGGCCCTGGCTGCCGCACCATTGCCAGGTTTGTGTAACTATATTATTTCGAATTGGCTCCACTTTGATGACTTTCATTTGGATTCTGACTTGATTATTGAGATCTTAAATAAGTGACTGGGGATCAGGTGTCCACTTATTCTCATGGATAACATCACAACCAACCTTTAATTCAAACATGAGTCATGACATCACAGATGGAGTACAGCTTATGATAGAGGTGGAACGTCACATCGTAGCAGCCCAAGTAGCTCGCCGTGATCGTATAGTGGTTAGTACTCTGCGTTGTGGCCGCAGCAACCTCGGTTCGAATCCGAGTCACGGCATTGCGGTGAGGCAATGTCACGGCAGTTGGGCAGATATTTTAGAATTTCCATTAATACATTGGCAATCTCTGTGGAGGACTGAAACAATTTGATATGTCCTGTTACTGTTATGAACCTTTTGTTTCTTTAATGCTCTTTGCACACTTTTTCATCGGGTGACTGTAATGTATTTCAACCAAATCTAATTAAAAGCGCATTATCTGGTGACATTTGCAGTACATGAAACATTATAACACTGCCATTTACGTCAATAACCACTAGCTTGATTAAGACATATGTATTGCAGCGACAGTATTTCCCAGTTACAAATGGGAATAAAAACAACATCCGCGAGGGATTGAACCAACGACATTTAACTGATGTTGCCAATGGAGCGCTTTACAGAGAGCGCGAGGTCCCGCCTTTACAGTCACACGCTGATGATAATACAGATGTTTAAATAAACAGGCATATCTGTGGACTTGTGGTCTTTCTACATTGGGACTCATAGTCTAGTCCTAGGCTAATGTAGGCACTGGCGTATCTTTTAGTGGAATGAGAGGCATTCTGTAGTCGCGTGAAAGGACCTTTCAAGTCAATCTGATCTGTATTGTCCTGTGAAAAAAAGCGTTCTTAGACACAGTGAGGAGTTTTTGGGGATAATGGGAAAATCATTTCCAACTAAATGACAGGAATTTCTTAGTCCAATCATGAGGTGTGCTAGGCTTTTTTATACTGTGGCGGAAAGAGAGAGAGTATAACAGTCATTATAAATAAAGGGCCAAGGAAGTGACAGTTTATGGAAGGAACAATTTGCACATAGTTTTAGAATGTGGTCAGGAGGAGGACAATGTGCTTACACATATGAAACATTAGAAGGTAGACATTATGGAAGCACATATATTTCTTTATTTTTATTGTATTTGGGGAGAGGGGGTTAATATAGCACGTCCAATGTGGAAAAGTGCTTTCCATAGCACCTTGCAGGTGGGCGACATCTAGAGCTGTGCAGTAGCCACCCATGCCCCAGACGTCAAAGAGAACAAGAAGTTACACATGTTGGAAGTGAGGGTGAGACATTGAGGAGATATGATCCCCGTATGAAGCCGAGAGAAGGAGGAGGCGTGAACGTGCATCCATGTATGCAGGCGAGAAGGGAAGGAGCATTGGTCATGCATCCCTGCATGAGGGTGAGACAGGGAGGAGATATGATCCCCGTATGAAGCCGAGAGAAGGAGGAGGCGTGAACGTGCATCCATGTATGCGGGCGAGACAGGAAGGAGCGTTGGTCATGCATCCCTGCATGAGGGTGAGACAGGGAGGAGATATGATCCCCGTATGAAGCCGAGAGAAGGAGGAGGCGTGAACGTGCATCCATGTATGCAGGCGAGAAGGGAAGGAGCATTGGTCATGCATCCCTGCATGAGGGTGAGACAGGGAGGAGATATGATCCCCGTATGAAGCCGAGAGAAGGAGGAGGCGTGAACGTGCATCCATGTATGCGGGCGAGACAGGAAGGAGCATTGGTCATGCATCCCTGCATGAGGGTGAGACAGGGAGGAGATATGATCCCCGTATGAAGCCGAGAGAAGGAGGAGGCGTGAACGTGCATCCATGTATGCGGGCGAGACGGGAAGGAGCATTGGTCATGCATCCCTTCCTGAGGGTGAGACAGGGAGGAGATAAAATCCCAGTATGAAGCCGAGAGAACGAGGAGACATGAACGTGCATCCATGTATGCGGGCGAGAAGGGAAGGAGCATTGGTCATGCATCCCTGCATGAGGGTGAGACAGGGAGGAGATAAAATCCCTGTATGAAGACAAGAGAACGAGGTGGCATGAACATGCATCCTTGTATGCAGGTGTGACATGGAGTCATCATGAACATGCATCCCTTTATAAGGACATAACATGGAGGACGCATGAACATGAATGCCTGAATTTTATGGTGGTGGCCTTAGGGTGATTTGGCACATGCAATTGGTGAAGAGCACTTCTCCTGCGCAAAAAAATAAATGTACTATTAGCACCCCGGAGGGAGCCTCTGCACTTCTTATAGGGAGAAAACTCTGCAATGGAAGGGGACAGGGTCAATAACAGCTGTAACCTCTCACAAGACCATCACTGCTCTCACACTTTCCTGCTCTCAGGCTGGCGGGCCATTATCGGCCCTGGCTGCCGCACCATTGCCAGGTTTGTGTAACTATATTATTTCTAATTGGCTCCACTTTGATGACTTTCATTTGGATTCTGACTTGATTATTGAGATCTTAAATAAGTGACTGGGGATCAGGTGTCCACTTATTCTCATGGATAACATCACAACCAACCTTTAATTCAAACATGAGTCATGACATCACAGATGGAGTACAGCTTATGATAGAGGTGGAACGTCACATCGTAGCAGCCCAAGTAACTCGCTGTGATCGTATAGTGGTTAGTACTCTGCGTTGTGGCCGCAGCAACCTCGGTTCGAATCCGAGTCACGGCATTGCGGTGAGGCAATGTCACGGCAGTTGGGCAGATATTTTAGAATTTCCATTAATACATTGGCAATCTCTGTGGAGGACTGAAACAATTCGATATGTCCTGTTACTGTTATGAACCTTTTGTTTCTTTAATGCTCTTTGCACACTTTTTCATCGGGTGACTGTAATGTATTTCAACCAAATCTAATTAAGAGTGCATTATCTGGTGACATTTGCAGTACATGAAACATTATAACACTGCCATTTACGTCAATAACCACTAGCTTGATTAAGACATATGTATTGCAGCGACAGTATTTCCCAGTTACAAATGGGAATAAAAACAACATCCGCGAGGGATTGAACCAACGACATTTGACTGATGTTGCCAATGGAGCGCTTTACAGAGAGCGCGAGGTCCCGCCTTTACAGTCACACGCTGATGATAATACAGATGTTTAAATAAACAGGCATATCTGTGGACTTGTGGTCTTTCTACATTGGGACTCATAGTCTAGCCCTAGGCTAATGTAGGCACTGGCGTATCTTTTAGTGGAATGAGAGGCATTCTGTAGTCGCGTGAAAGGACCTTTCAAGTCAATCTGATCTGTATTGTCCTGTGAAAAAAAGCGTTCTTAGACACAGTGAGGAGTTTTTGGGGATAATGGGAAAATCATTTCCAACTAAATGACAGGAATTTCTTAGTCCAATCATGAGGTGTGCTAGGCTTTTTTATACTGTGGCGGAAAGAGAGAGAGTATAACAGTCATTATAAATAAAGGGCCAAGGAAGTGACAGTTTATGGAAGGAACAATTTGCACATAGTTTTAGAATGTGGTCAGGAGGAGGACAATGTGCTTACACATATGAAACATTAGAAGGTAGACATTATGGAAGCACATATATTTCTTTATTTTTATTGTATTTGGGGAGAGGGGGTTAATATAGCACGTCCAATGTGGAAAAGTGCTTTCCATAGCACCTTGCAGGTGGGCAACATCTAGAGCTGTGCAGTAGCCACCCATGCACCAGACGTCAAAGAGAACAAGAAGTTACACATGTTGGAAGTGAGGGTGAGACATTGAGGAGATATGATCCCCGTATGAAGCCGAGAGAAGGAGGAGGCGTGAACGTGCATCCATGTATGCAGGCGAGAAGGGAAGGAGCATTGGTCATGCATCCCTGCATGAGGGTGAGACAGGGAGGAGATATGATCCCCGTATGAAGCCGAGAGAAGGAGGAGGCGTGAACGTGCATCCATGTATGCGGGCGAGACAGGAAGGAGCGTTGGTCATGCATCCCTGCATGAGGGTGAGACAGGGAGGAGATATGATCCCCGTATGAAGCCGAGAGAAGGAGGAGGCGTGAACGTGCATCCATGTATGCAGGCGAGAAGGGAAGGAGCATTGGTCATGCATCCCTGCATGAGGGTGAGACAGGGAGGAGATATGATCCCCGTATGAAGCCGAGAGAAGGAGGAGGCATGAACGTGCATCCATGTATGCGGGCGAGACAGGAAGGAGCATTGGTCATGCATCCCTGCATGAGGGTGAGACAGGGAGGAGATATGATCCCCGTATGAAGCCAAGAGAAGGAGGAGGCGTGAACGTGCATCCATGTATGCGGGCGAGACGGGAAGGAGCATTGGTCATGCATCCCTTCCTGAGGGTGAGACAGGGAGGAGATAAAATCCCAGTATGAAGCCGAGAGAACGAGGAGACATGAACGTGCATCCATGTATGCGGGCGAGAAGGGAAGGAGCATTGGTCATGCATCCCTGCATGAGGGTGAGACAGGGAGGAGATAAAATCCCTGTATGAAGCCAAGAGAACGAGGTGGCATGAACATGCATCCTTGTATGCAGGTGTGACATGGAGTCATCATGAACATGCATCCCTTTATAAGGACATAACATGGAGGACGCATGAACATGAATGCCTGAATTTTATGGTGGTGGCCTTCGGGTGATTTGGCACGTGCAATTGGTGAAGAGCACTTCTCCTGCGCAAAAAAATAAATGTACTATTAGCACCCCGGAGGGAGCCTCTGCACTTCTTATAGGGAGAAAACTCTGCAATGGAAGGGGACAGGGTCACTAACAGCTGTAAACTCTCACAAGACCATCACTGCTCTCACACTTTCCTGCTCTCAGGCTGGCGGGCCATTATCGGCCCTGGCTGCCGCACCATTGCCAGGTTTGTGTAACTATATTATTTCTAATTGGCTCCACTTTGATGACTTTCATTTGGATTCTGACTTGATTATTGAGATCTTAAATAAGTGACTGGGGATCAGGTGTCCACTTATTCTCATGGATAACATCACAACCAACCTTTAATTCAAACATGAGTCATGACATCACAGATGGAGTACAGCTTATGATAGAGGTGGAACGTCACATTGTAGCAGCCCAAGTAGCTCGCCGTGATCGTATAGTGGTTAGTACTCTGCGTTGTGGCCGCAGCAACCTCGGTTCGAATCCGAGTCACGGCATTGCGGGGAGGCAATGTCACGGCAGTTGGGCAGATATTTTAGAATTTCCATTAATACATTGGCAATCTCTGTGGAGGACTGAAACAATTCGATATGTCCTGTTACTGTTATGAACCTTTTGTTTCTTTAATGCTCTTTGCACACTTTTTCATCGGGTGACTGTAATGTATTTCAACCAAATCTAATTAAGAGCGCATTATGTGGTGACATTTGCAGTACATGAAACATTATAACACTGCCATTTACGTCAATAACCACTAGCTTGATTAAGACATATGTATTGCAGCGACAGTATTTCCCAGTTACAAATGGGAATAAAAACAACATCCGCGAGGGATTGAACCAACGACATTTAACTGATGTTGCCAATGGAGCGCGTTACAGAGAGCGCGAGGTCCCGCCTTTACAGTCACACGCTGATGATAATACAGATGTTTAAATAAACAGGCATATCTGTGGACTTGTGGTCTTTCTACATTGGGACTCATAGTGTAGTCCTAGGCTATTGTAGGCACTGGTGTATCTTTTAGTGGAATGAGAGGCATTCTGTAGTCGCGTGAAAGGACCTTTCAAGTCAATCTGATCTGTATTGTCCTGTGAAAAAAAGCGTTCTTAGACACAGTGAGGAGTTTTTGGGGATAATGGGAAAATCATTTCCAACTAAATGACAGGAATTTCTTAGTCCAATCATGAGGTGTGCTAGGCTTTTTTATACTGTGGAGGAAAGAGAGAGAGTATAACAGTCATTATAAATAAAGGGCCAAGGAAGTGACAGTTTATGGAAGGAACAATTTGCACATAGTTTTAGAATGTGGTCAGGAGGAGGACAATGTGCTTACACATATGAAACATTAGAAGGTAGACATTATGGAAGCACATATATTTCTTTATTTTTATTGTATTTGGGGAGAGGGGGTTAATATAGCACGTCCAATGTGGAAAAGTGCTTTCCATAGCACCTTGCAGGTGGGCGACATCTAGAGCTGTGCAGTAGCCACCCATGCCCCAGACGTCAAAGAGAACAAGAAGTAACACATGTTGGAAGTGAGGGTGAGACATTGAGGAGATATGATCCCCGTATGAAGCCGAGAGAAGGAGGAGGCGTGAACGTGCATCCATGTATGCAGGCGAGAAGGGAAGGAGCATTAGTCATGCATCCCTGCATGAGGGTGAGACAGGGAGGAGATATGATCCCCGTATGAAGCCGAGAGAAGGAGGAGGCGTGAACGTGCATCCATGTATGCAGGCGAGAAGGGAAGGAGCATTGGTCATGCATCCCTGCATGAGGGTGAGACAGGGAGGAGATATGATCCCCGTATGAAGCCGAGAGAAGGAGGAGGCGTGAACGTGCATCCATGCATGCGGGCGAGACAGGAAGGAGCATTGGTCATGCATCCCTGCATGAGGGTGAGACAGGGAGGAGATATGATCCCCGTATGAAGCCAAGAGAAGGAGGAGGCGTGAACGTGCATCCATGTATGCGGGCGAGACGGGAAGGAGCATTGGTCATGCATCCCTTCCTGAGGGTGAGACAGGCAGGAGATAAAATCCCAGTATGAAGCCGAGAGAACGAGGAGACATGAACGTGCATCCATGTATGCGGGCGAGAAGGGAAGGAGCATTGGTCATGCATCCCTGCATGAGGGTGAGACAGGGAGGAGATAAAATCCCTGTATGAAGCCAAGAGAACGAGGTGGCATGAACATGCATCCTTGTATGCAGGTGTGACATGGAGTCATCATGAACATGCATCCCTTTATAAGGACATAACATGGAGGACGCATGAACATGAATGCCTGAATTTTATGGTGGTGGCCTTCGGGTGATTTGGCACGTGCAATTGGTGAAGAGCACTTCTCCTGCGCAAAAAAATAAATGTACTATTAGCACCCCGGATGGAGCCTCTGCACTTCTTATAGGGAGAAAACTCTGCAATGGAAGGGGACAGGGTCAATAACAGCTGTAAACTCTCACAAGACCATCACTGCTCTCACACTTTCCTGCTCTCAGGCTGGCGAGCCATTATCGGCCCTGGCTGCCGCACCATTGCCAGGTTTGGGTAACTATATTATTTCTAATTGGCTCCACTTTGATGACTTTCATTTGGATTCTGACTTGATTATTGAGATCTTAAATAAGTGACTGGGGATCAGGTGTCCACTTATTCTCATGGATAACATCACAACCAACCTTTAATTCAAACATGAGTCATGACATCACAGATGGAGTACATCTTATGATAGAGGTGGAACGTCACATTGTAGCAGCCCAAGTAACTCGCCGTGATCGTATAGTGGTTAGTACTCTGCGTTGTGGCCGCAGCAACCTCGGTTCGAATCCGAGTCACAGCACTGCGGTGAGGCAATGTCACGGCAGTTGGGCAGATATTTTAGAATTTCCATTAATACATTGGCAATCTCTGTGGAGGACTGAAACAATTTGATATGTCCTGTTACTGTTATGAACCTTTTGTTTCTTTAATGCTCTTTGCACACTTTTTCATCGGGTGACTGTAATGTATTTCAACCAAATCTAATTAAGAGCGCATTATGTGGTGACATTTGCAGTACATGAAACATTATAACACTGCCATTTACGTCAATAACCACTAGCTTGATTAAGACATATGTATTGCAGCGACAGTATTTCCCAGTTACAAATGGGAATAAAAACAACATCCGCGAGGGATTGAACCAACGACATTTAACTGATGTTGCCAATGGAGCGCGTTACAGAGAGCGCGAGGTCCCGCCTTTACAGTCACACGCTGATGATAATACAGATGTTTAAATAAACAGGCATATCTGTGGACTTGTGGTCTTTCTACATTGGGACTCATAGTCTAGTCCTAGGCTATTGTAGGCACTGGTGTATCTTTTAGTGGAATGAGAGGCATTCTGTAGTCGCGTAAAAGGACCTTTCAAGTCAATCTGATCTGTATTGTCCTGTGAAAAAAAGCGTTCTTAGACACAGTGAGGAGTTTTTGGGGATAATGGGAAAATCATTTCCAACTAAATGACAGGAATTTCTTAGTCCAATCATGAGGTGTGCTAGGCTTTTTTATACTGTGGCGGAAAGAGAGAGAGTATAACAGTCATTATAAATAAAGGGCCAAGGAAGTGACAGTTTATGGAAGGAACAATTTGCACATAGTTTTAGAATGTGGTCAGGAGGAGGACAATGTGCTTACACATATGAAACATTAGAAGGTAGACATTATGGAAGCACATATATTTCTTTATTTTTATTGTATTTGGGGAGAGGGGGTTAATATAGCACGTCCAATGTGGAAAAGTGCTTTCCATAGCACCTTGCAGGTGGGCGACATCTAGAGCTGTGCAGTAGCCACCCATGCCCCAGACGTCAAAGAGAACAAGAAGTTACACATGTTGGAAGTGAGGGTGAGACATTGAGGAGATATGATCCCCGTATGAAGCCGAGAGAAGGAGGAGGCGTGAACGTGCATCCATGTATGCAGGCGAGAAGGGAAGGAGCATTGGTCATGCATCCCTGCATGAGGGTGAGACAGGGAGGAGATATGATCCCCGTATGAAGCCGAGAGAAGGAGGAGGCGTGAACGTGCATCCATGTATGCGGGCGAGACAGGAAGGAGCGTTGGTCATGCATCCCTGCATGAGGGTGAGACAGGGAGGAGATATGATCCCCGTATGAAGCCGAGAGAAGGAGGAGGCGTGAACGTGCATCCATGTATGCCGGCGAGAAGGGAAGGAGCATTGGTCATGCATCCCTGCTTGAGGGTGAGACAGGGAGGAGATATGATCCCCGTATGAAGCCGAGAGAAGGAGGAGGCGTGAACGTGCATCCATGTATGCGGGCGAGACAGGAAGGAGCATTGGTCATGCATCCCTGCATGAGGGTGAGACAGGGAGGAGATATGATCCCCGTATGAAGCCGAGAGAAGGAGGAGGCGTGAACGTGCATCCATGTATGCGGGCGAGACGGGAAGGAGCATTGGTCATGCATCCCTTCCTGAGGGTGAGACAGGGAGGAGATAAAATCCCAGTATGAAGCCGAGAGAACGAGGAGACATGAACGTGCATCCATGTATGCGGGCAAGAAGGGAAGGAGCATTGGTCATGCATCCCTGCATGAGGGTGAGACAGGGAGGAGATAAAATCCCTGTATGAAGACAAGAGAACGAGGTGGCATGAACATGCATCCTTGTATGCAGGTGTGACATGGAGTCATCATGAACATGCATCCCTTTATAAGGACATAACATGGAGGACGCATGAACATGAATGCCTGAATTTTATGGTGGTGGCCTTCGGGTGATTTGGCACGTGCAATTGGTGAAGAGCACTTCTCCTGCGCAAAAAAATAAATGTACTATTAGCACCCCGGAGGGAGCCTCTGCACTTCTTATAGGGAGAAAACTCTGCAATGGAAGGGGACAGGGTCAATAACAGCTGTAAACTCTCACAAGACCATCACTGCTCTCACACTTTCCTGCTCTCAGGCTGGCGGGCCATTATCGGCCCTGGCTGCCGCACCATTGCCAGGTTTGTGTAACTATATTATTTCTAATTGGCTCCACTTTGATGACTTTCATTTGGATTCTGACTTGATTATTGAGATCTTAAATAAGTGACTGGGGATCAGGTGTCCACTTATTCTCATGGATAACATCACAACCAACCTTTAATTCAAACATGAGTCATGACATCACAGATGGAGTACAGCTTATGATAGAGGTGGAACGTCTCATCGTAGCAGCCCAAGTAGCTCGCCGTGATCGTATAGTGGTTAGTACTCTGCGTTGTGGCCGCAGCAACCTCGGTTCGAATCCGAGTCACGGCATTGCGGTGAGGCAATGTCACGGCAGTTGGGCAGATATTTTAGAATTTCCATTAATACATTGGCAATCTCTGTGGAGGACTGAAACAATTCGATATGTCCTGTTACTGTTATGAACCTTTTGTTTCTTTAATGCTCTTTGCACACTTTTTCATCGGGTGACTGTAATGTATTTCAACCAAATCTAATTAAGAGCGCATTATCTGGTGACATTTGCAGTACATGAAACATTATAACACTGCCATTTACGTCAATAACCACTAGCTTGATTAAGACATATGTATTGCAGCGACAGTATTTCCCAGTTACAAATGGGAATAAAAACAACATCCGCGAGGGATTGAACCAACGACATTTAACTGATGTTGCCAATGGAGCGCTTTACAGAGAGCGCGAGGTCCCGCCTTTACAGTCACACGCTGATGATAATACAGATGTTTAAATAAACAGGCATATCTGTGGACTTGTGGTCTTTCTACATTGGGACTCATAGTCTAGTCCTAGGCTAATGTAGGCACTGGCGTATCTTTTAGTGGAATGAGAGGCATTCTGTAGTCGCGTGAAAGGACCTTTCAAGTCAATCTGATCTGTATTGTCCTGTGAAAAAAAGCGTTCTTAGACACAGTGAGGAGTTTTTGGGGATAATGGGAAAATCATTTCCAACTAAATGACAGGAATTTCTTAGTCCAATCATGAGGTGTGCTAGGCTTTTTTATACTGTGGCGGAAAGAGAGAGAGTATAACAGTCATTATAAATAAAGGGCCAAGGAAGTGACAGTTTGTGGAAGGAACAATTTGCACATAGTTTTAGAATGTGGTCAGGAGGAGGACAATGTGCTTACACATATGAAACATTAGAAGGTAGACATTATGGAAGCACATATATTTCTTTATTTTTATTGTATTTGGGGAGAGGGGGTTAATATAGCACGTCCAATGTGGAAAAGTGCTTTCCATAGCACCTTGCAGGTGGGCGACATCTAGAGCTGTGTAGTAGCCACCCATGCCCCAGACGTCAAAGAGAACAAGAAGTTACACATGTTGGAAGTGAGGGTGAGACATTGAGGAGATATGATCCCCGTATGAAGCCGAGAGAAGGAGGAGGCGTGAACGTGCATCCATGTATTCAGGCGAGAAGGGAAGGAGCATTGGTCATGCATCCCTGCATGAGGGTGAGACAGGGAGGAGATATGATCCCCGTATGAAGCCGAGAGAAGGAGGAGGCGTGAACGTGCATCCATGTATGCGGGCGAGACAGGAAGGAGCGTTGGTCATGCATCCCTGCATGAGGGTGAGACAGGGAGGAGATATGATCCCCGTATGAAGCCGAGAGAAGGAGGAGGCGTGAACGTGCATCCATGTATGCAGGCGAGAAGGGAAGGAGCATTGGTCATGCATCCCTGCATGAGGGTGAGACAGGGAGGAGATATGATCCCCGTATGAAGCCGAGAGAAGGAGGAGGCGTGAACGTGCATCCATGTATGCGGGCGAGACAGGAAGGAGCATTGGTCATGCATCCCTGCATGAGGGTGAGACAGGGAGGAGATATGATCCCCGTATGAAGCCGAGAGAAGGAGGAGGCGTGAACGTGCATCAATGTATGCGGGCGAGACGGGAAGGAGCATTGGTCATGCATCCCTTCCTGAGGGTGAGACAGGGAGGAGATAAAATCCCAGTATGAAGCCGAGAGAACGAGGAGACATGAACGTGCATCCATGTATGCGGGCGAGAAGGGAAGGAGCATTGGTCATGCATCCCTGCATGAGGGTGAGACAGGGAGGAGATAAAATCCCTGTATGAAGACAAGAGAACGAGGTGGCATGAACATGCATCCTTGTATGCAGGTGTGACATGGAGTCATCATGAACATGCATCCCTTTATAAGGACATAACATGGAGGACGCATGAACATGAATGCCTGAATTTTATGGTGGTGGCCTTCGGGTGATTTGGCACGTGCAATTGGTGAAGAGCACTTCTCCTGCGCAAAAAAATAAATGTACTATTAGCACCCCGGAGGGAGCCTCTGCACTTCTTATAGGGAGAAAACTCTGCAATGGAAGGGGACAGGGTCAATAACAGCTGTAAACTCTCACAAGACCATCACTGCTCTCACACTTTCCTGCTCTCAGGCTGGCGGGCCATTATCGGCCCTGGCTGCCGCACCATTGCCAGGTTTGTGTAACTATATTATTTCTAATTGGCTCCACTTTGATGACTTTCATTTGGATTCTGACTTGATTATTGAGATCTTAAATAAGTGACTGGGGATCAGGTGTCCACTTATTCTCATGGATAACATCACAACCAACCTTTAATTCAAACATGAGTCATGACATCACAGATCGAGTACAGCTTATGATAGAGGTGGAACGTCACATCGTAGCAGCCCAAGTAACTCGCCGTGATCGTATAGTGGTTAGTACTCTGCGTTGTGGCCGCAGCAACCTCGGTTCGAATCCGAGTCACGGCATTGCGGTGAGGCAATGTCACGGCAGTTGGGCAGATATTTTAGAATTTCCATTAATACATTGGCAATCTCTGTGGAGGACTGAAACAATTCGATATGTCCTGTTACTGTTATGAACCTTTTGTTTCTTTAATGCTCTTTGCACACTTTTTCATCGGGTGACTGTAATGTATTTCAACCAAATCTAATTAAGAGCGCATTATCTGGTGACATTTGCAGTACATGAAACATTATAACACTGCCATTTACGTCAATAACCACTAGCTTGATTAAGACATATGTATTGCAGCGACAGTATTTCCCAGTTACAAATGGGAATAAAAACAACATCCGCGAGGGATTGAACCAACGACATTTAACTGATGTTGCCAATGGAGCGCTTTACAGAGAGCGCGAGGTCCCGCCTTTACAGTCACACGCTGATGATAATACAGATGTTTAAATAAACAGGCATATCTGTGGACTTGTGGTCTTTCTACATTGGGACTCATAGTCTAGTCCTAGGCTATTGTAGGCACTGGTGTATCTTTTAGTGGAATGAGAGGCATTCTGTAGTCGCGTGAAAGGACCTTTCAAGTCAATCTGATCTGTATTGTCCTGTGAAAAAAAGCGTTCTTAGACACAGTGAGGAGTTTTTGGGGATAATGGGAAAATCATTTCCAACTAAATGACAGGAATTTCTTAGTCCAATCATGAGGTGTGCTAGGCTTTTTTATACTGTGGCGGAAAGAGAGAGAGTATAACAGTCATTATAAATAAAGGGCCAAGGAAGTGACAGTTTATGGAAGGAACAATTTGCACATAGTTTTAGAATGTGGTCAGGAGGAGGACAATGTGCTTACACATATGAAACATTAGAAGGTAGACATTATGGAAGCACATATATTTCTTTATTTTTATTGTATTTGGGGAGAGGGGGTTAATATAGCACGTCCAATGTGGAAAAGTGCTTTCCATAGCACCTTGCAGGTGGGCGACATCTAGAGCTGTGCAGTAGCCACCCATGCCCCAGACGTCAAAGAGAACAAGAAGTTACACATGTTGGAAGTGAGGGTGAGACATTGAGGAGATATGATCCCCGTATGAAGCCGAGAGAAGGAGGAGGCGTGAACGTGCATCCATGTATGCAGGCGAGAAGGGAAGGAGCATTGGTCATGCATCCCTGCATGAGGGTGAGACAGGGAGGAGATATGATCCCCGTATGAAGCCGAGAGAAGGAGGAGGCGTGAACGTGCATCCATGTATGCGGGCGAGACAGGAAGGAGCGTTGGTCATGCATCCCTGCATGAGGGTGAGACAGGGAGGAGATATGATCCCCGTATGAAGCCGAGAGAAGGAGGAGGCGTGAACGTGCATCCATGTAAGCCGGCGAGAAGGGAAGGAGCATTGGTCATGCATCCCTGCTTGAGGGTGAGACAGGGAGGAGATATGATCCCCGTATGAAGCCGAGAGAAGGAGGAGGCGTGAACGTGCATCCATGTATGCGGGCGAGACAGGAAGGAGCATTGGTCATGCATCCCTGCATGAGGGTGAGACAGGGAGGAGATATGATCCCCGTATGAAGCCGAGAGAAGGAGGAGGCGTGAACGTGCATCCATGTATGCGGGCGAGACGGGAAGGAGCATTGGTCATGCATCCCTTCCTGAGGGTGAGACAGGGAGGAGATAAAATCCCAGTATGAAGCCGAGAGAACGAGGAGACATGAACGTGCATCCATGTATGCGGGCAAGAAGGGAAGGAGCATTGGTCATGCATCCCTGCATGAGGGTGAGACAGGGAGGAGATAAAATCCCTGTATGAAGACAAGAGAACGAGGTGGCATGAACATGCATCCTTGTATGCAGGTGTGACATGGAGTCATCATGAACATGCATCCCTTTATAAGGACATAACATGGAGGACGCATGAACATGAATGCCTGAATTTTATGGTGGTGGCCTTCGGGTGATTTGGCACGTGCAATTGGTGAAGAGCACTTCTCCTGCGCAAAAAAATAAATGTACTATTAGCACCCCGGAGGGAGCCTCTGCACTTCTTATAGGGAGAAAACTCTGCAATGGAAGGGGACAGGGTCAATAACAGCTGTAAACTCTCACAAGACCATCACTGCTCTCACAGTTTCCTGCTCTCAGGCTGGCGGGCCATTATCGGCCCTGGCTGCCGCACCATTGCCAGGTTTGTGTAACTATATTATTTCTAATTGGCTCCACTTTGATGACTTTCATTTGGATTCTGACTTGATTATTGAGATCTTAAATAAGTGACTGGGGATCAGGTGTCCACTTATTCTCATGGATAACATCACAACCAACCTTTAATTCAAACATGAGTCATGACATCACAGATGGAGTACAGCTTATGATAGAGGTGGAACGTCTCATCGTAGCAGCCCAAGTAGCTCGCCGTGATCGTATAGTGGTTAGTACTCTGCGTTGTGGCCGCAGCAACCTCGGTTCGAATCCGAGTCACAGCATTGCGGTGAGGCAATGTCACGGCAGTTGGGCAGATATTTTAGAATTTCCATTAATACATTGGCAATCTCTGTGGAGGACTGAAACAATTCGATATGTCCTGTTACTGTTATGAACCTTTTGTTTCTTTAATGCTCTTTGCACACTTTTTCATCGGGTGACTGTAATGTATTTCAACCAAATCTAATTAAGAGCGCATTATCTGGTGACATTTGCAGTACATGAAACATTATAACACTGCCATTTACGTCAATAACCACTAGCTTGATTAAGACATATGTATTGCAGCGACAGTATTTCCCAGTTACAAATGGGAATAAAAACAACATCCGCGAGGGATTGAACCAACGACATTTAACTGATGTTGCCAATGGAGCGCGTTACAGAGAGCGCAAAGTCCCGCCTTTACAGTCACACGCTGATGATAATACAGATGTTTAAATAAACAGGCATATCTGTGGACTTGTGGTCTTTCTACATTGGGACTCATAGTCTAGTCCTAGGCTAATGTAGGCACTGGCGTATCTTTTAGTGGAATGAGAGGCATTCTGTAGTCGCGTGAAAGGACCTTTCAAGTCAATCTGATCTGTATTGTCCTGTGAAAAAAAGCGTTCTTAGACACAGTGAGGAGTTTTTGGGGATAATGGGAAAATCATTTCCAACTAAATGACAGGAATTTCTTAGTCCAATCATGAGGTGTGCTAGGCTTTTTTATACTGTGGCGGAAAGAGAGAGAGTATAACAGTCATTATAAATAAAGGGCCAAGGAAGTGACAGTTTATGGAAGGAACAATTTGCACATAGTTTTAGAATATGGTCAGGAGGAAGACAATGTGCTTACACATATGAAACATTAGAAGGTAGACATTATGGAAGCACATATATTTCTTTATTTTTATTGTATTTGGGGAGAGGGGGTTAATATAGCACGTCCAATGTGGAAAAGTGCTTTCCATAGCACCTTGCAGGTGGGCGACATCTAGAGCTGTGCAGTAGCCACCCATGCCCCAGACGTCAAAGAGAACAAGAAGTTACACATGTTGGAAGTGAGGGTGAGACATTGAGGAGATATGATCCCCGTATGAAGCCGAGAGAAGGAGGAGGCGTGAACGTGCATCCATGTATGCAGGCGAGAAGGGAAGGAGCATTGGTCATGCATCCCTGCATGAGGGTGAGACAGGGAGGAGATATGATCCCCGTATGAAGCCGAGAGAAGGAGGAGGCGTGAACGTGCATCCATGTATGCGGGCGAGACAGGAAGGAGCGTTGGTCATGCATCCCTGCATGAGGGTGAGACAGGGAGGAGATATGATCCCCGAATGAAGCCGAGAGAAGGAGGAGGCGTGAACGTGCATCCATGTATGCAGGCGAGAAGGGAAGGAGCATTGGTCATGCATCCCTGCATGAGGGTGAGACAAGAAGGAGATATGATCCCCGTATGAAGCCGAGAGAAGGAGGAGGCGTGAACGTGCATCCATGTATGCGGGCGAGACAGGAAGGAGCATTGGTCATGCATCCCTGCATGAGGGTGAGACAGGGAGGAGATATGATCCCCGTATGAAGCCGAGAGAAGGAGGAGGCGTGAACGTGCATCCATGTATGCGGGCGAGACGGGAAGGAGCATTGGTCATGCATCCCTTCCTGAGGGTGAGACAGGGAGGAGATAAAATCCCAGTATGAAGCCGAGAGAACGAGGAGACATGAACGTGCATCCATGTATGCGGGCGAGAAGGGAAGGAGCATTGGTCATGCATCCCTGCATGAGGGTGAGACAGGGAGGAGATAAAATCCCTGTATGAAGACAAGAGAACGAGGTGGCATGAACATGCATCCTTGTATGCAGGTGTGACATGGAGTCATCATGAACATGCATCCCTTTATAAGGACATAACATGGAGGACGCATGAACATGAATGCCTGAATTTTATGGTGGTGGCCTTCGGTGATTTGGCACGTGCAATTGGTGAAGAGCACTTCTCCTGCGCAAAAAAATAAATGTACTATTAGCACCCCGGAGGGAGCCTCTGCACTTCTTATAGGGAGAAAACTCTGCAATGGAAGGGGACAGGGTCAATAACAGCTGTAAACTCTCACAAGACCATCACTGCTCTCACACTTTCCTGCTCTCAGGCTGGCGGGCCATTATCGGCCCTGGCTGCCGCACCATTGCCAGGTTTGTGTAACTATATTATTTCTAATTGGCTCCACTTTGATGACTTTCATTTGGATTCTGACTTGATTATTGAGATCTTAAATAAGTGACTGGGGATCAGGTGTCCACTTATTCTCATGGATAACATCACAACCAACCTTTAATTCAAACATGAGTCATGACATCACAGATGGAGTACAGCTTATGATAGAGGTGGAACGTCACATTGTAGCAGCCCAAGTAGCTCGCTGTGATCGTATAGTGGTTAGTACTCTGCGTTGTGGCCGCAGCAACCTCGGTTCGAGTCACGGCATTGCAGTGAGGCAATGTCACGGCAGTTGGGCAGATATTTTAGAATTTCCATTAATACATTGGCAATCTCTGTGGAGGACTGAAACAATTCGATATGTCCTGTTACTGTTATGAACCTTTTGTTTCTTTAATGCTCTTTGCACACTTTTTCATCGGGTGACTGTAATGTATTTCAACCAAATCTAATTAAGAGCGCATTATGTGGTGACATTTGCAGTACATGAAACATTATAACACTGCCATTTACGTCAATAACCACTAGCTTGAATAAGACATATGTATTGCAGCGACAGTATTTCCCAGTTACAAATGGGAATAAAAACAACATCCGCGAGGGATTGAACCAACGACATTTAACTGATGTTGCCAATGGAGCGCTTTACAGAGAGCGCGAGGTCCCGCCTTTACAGTCACACGCTGATGATAATACAGATGTTTAAATAAACAGGCATATCTGTGGACTTGTGGTCTTTCTACATTGGGACTCATAGTCTAGTCCTAGGCTAATGTAGGCACTGGCGTATCTTTTAGTGGAATGAGAGGCATTCTGTAGTCGCGTGAAAGGACCTTTCAAGTCAATCTGATCTGTATTGTCCTGTGAAAAAAAGCGTTCTTAGACACAGTGAGGAGTTTTTGGGGATAATGGGAAAATCATTTCCAACTAAATGACAGGAATTTCTTAGTCCAATCATGAGGTGTGCTAGGCTTTTTTATATTGTGGCGGAAAGAGAGAGAGTATAACAGTCATTATAAATAAAGGGCCAAGGAAGTGACAGTTTATGGAAGGAACAATTTGCACATAGTTTTAGAATGTGGTCAGGAGGAGGACAATGTGCTTACACATATGAAACATTAGAAGGTAGACATTATGGAAGCACATATATTTCTTTATTTTTATTGTATTTAGGGAGAGGGGGTTAATATAGCACGTCCAATCTGGAAAAGTGCTTTCCATAGCACCTTGCAGGTGGGCGACATCTAGAGCTGTGCAGTAGCCACCCATGCCCCAGACGTCAAAGAGAACAAGAAGTTACACATGTTGGAAGTGAGGGTGAGACATTGAGGAGATATGATCCCCGTATGAAGCCGAGAGAAGGAGGAGGCGTGAACGTGCATCCATGTATGCAGGCGAGAAGGGAAGGAGCATTGGTCATGCATCCCTGCATGAGGGTGGGACAGGGAGGAGATATGATCCCCGTATGAAGCCGAGAGAAGGAGGAGGCATGAACGTGCATCCATGTATGCGGGCGAGACAGGAAGGAGCATTGGTCATGCATCCCTGCATGAGGGTGAGACAGGGAGGAGATATGATCCCCGTATGAAGCCGAGAGAAGGAGGAGGCGTGAACATGCATCCATGTATGCAAGCGAGAAGGGAAGGAGCATTGGTCATGCATCCCTGCATGAGGGTGAGACAGGGAGGAGATATGATCCCCGTATGAAGCCGAGAGAAGGAGGAGGCGTGAACGTGCATCCATGTATGCGGGCGAGACAGGAAGGAGCATTGGTCATGCATCCCTGCATGAGGGTGAGACAGGGAGGAGATATGATCCCCGTATGAAGCCGAGAGAAGGAGGAGGCGTGAACGTGCATCCATGTATGCGGGCGAGACGGGAAGGAGCATTGGTCATGCATCCCTTCCTGAGGGTGAGACAGGGAGGAGATAAAATCCCCGTATGAAGCCGAGAGAACGAGGAGACATGAACGTGCATCCATGTATGCGGGCGAGAAGGGAAGGAGCATTGGTCATGCATCCCTGCATGAGGGTGAGACAGGGAGGAGATAAAATCCCTGTATGAAGCCAAGAGAACGAGGCGGCATGAACATGCATCCTTGTATGCAGGTGTGACATGGAGTCATCATGAACATGCATCCCTTTATAAGGACATAACATGGAGGACGCATGAACATGAATGCCTGAATTTTATGGTGGTGGCCTTCGGGTGATTTGGCACGTGCAATTGGTGAAGAGCACTTCTCCTGCGCAAAAAAATAAATTTACTATTAGCACCCCGGAGGCAGCCTCTGCACTTCTTATAGGGAGAAAACTCTGCAATGGAAGGGGACAGGGTCAATAACAGCTGTAAACTCTCACAAGACCATCACTGCTCTCACACTTTCCTGCTCTCAGGCTGGCGGGCCATTATCGGCCCTGGCTGCCGCACCATTGCCAGGTTTGTGTAACTATATTATTTCTAATTGGCTCCACTTTGATGACTTTCATTTGGATTCTGACTTGATTATTGAGATCTTAAATATGTGACTGGGGATCAGGTGTCCACTTATTCTCATGGATAACATCACAACCAACCTTTAATTCAAACATGAGTCATGACATCACAGATGGAGTACAGCTTATGATAGAGGTGGAACGTCACATTGTAGCAGCCCAAGTAGCTCGCCGTGATTGTATAGGGGTTAGTACTCTGTGTTGTGGCCGCAGCAACCTCGGTTGGAATCCGAGTCACGGCATTGCGGTGAGGCAATGTCACGGCAGTTGGGCAGATATTTTAGAATTTCCATTAATACATTGGCAATCTCTGTGGAGGACTGAAACAATTCGATATGTCCTGTTACTGTTATGAACCTTTTGTTTCTTTAATGCTCTTTGCACACTTTTTCATCGGGTGACTGTAATGTATTTCAACCAAATCTAATTAAGAGCGCATTATGTGGTGACATTTGCAGTACATGAAACATGATAACACTGCCATTTACGTCAATAACCACTAGCTTGATTAAGACATATGTATTGCAGCGACAGTATTTCCCAGTTACAAATGGGAATAAAAACAACATCCGCGAGGGATTGAACCAACAACATTTAACTGATGTTGCCAATGGAGCGCGTTACAGAGAGCGCGAGGTCCCGCCTTTACAGTCACACTCTGATGATAATACAGATGTTTAAATAAACAGGCATATCTGTGGACTTGTGGTCTTTCTACATTGGGACTCATAGTCTAGTCCTAGGCTATTGTAGGCACTGGCGTATCTTTTAGTGGAATGAGAGGCATTCTGTAGTTGCGTGAAAGGACCTTTCAAGTCAATCTGATCTGTATTGTCCTGTGAAAAAAAAGCGTTCTTAGACACAGTGAGGAGTTTTTGGGGATAATGGGAAAATCATTTCCAACTAAATGACAGGAATTTCTTAGTCCAATCATGAGGTGTGCTAGGCTTTTTTATACTGTGGCGGAAAGAGAGAGAGTATAACAGTCATTATAAATAAAGGGCCAAGGAAGTGACAGTTTATGGAAGGAACAATTTGCACATAGTTTTAGAATGTGGTCAGGAGGAGGACAATCTGCTTACACATATGAAACATTAGAAGGTAGACATTATGGAAGCACATATATTTCTTTATTTTTATTGTATTTGGGGAGAGGGGGTTAATATAGCACGTCCAATGTGGAAAAGTGCTTTCCATAGCACATTGCAGGTGGGCGACATCTAGAGCTGTGCAGTAGCCACCCATGCCCCAGACGTCAAAGAGAACAAGAAGTTACACATGTTGGAAGTGAGGGTGAGACATTGAGGAGATATGATCCCCGTATGAAGCCGAGAGAAGGAGGAGGCGTGAACGTGCATCCATGTATGCAGGCGAGAAGGGAAGGAGCGTTGGTCATGCATCCCTGCATGAGGGTGAGACAGGGAGGAGATATGATCCCCGTATGAAGCCGAGAGAAGGAGGAGGCGTGAACGTGCATCCATGTATGCGGGCGAGACAGGAAGGAGCGTTGGTCATGCATCCCTGCATGAGGGTGAGACAGGGAGGAGATATGATCCCCGTATGAAGCCGAGAGAAGGAGGAGGCGTGAACGTGCATCCATGTATGCAGGCGAGAAGGGAAGGAGCATTGGTCATGCATCCCTGCATGAGGGTGAGACAGGGAGGAGATATGATCCCCGTATGAAGCCGAGAGAAGGAGGAGGCGTGAACGTGCATCCATGTATGCGGGCGAGACAGGAAGGAGCATTGGTCATGCATCCCTGCATGAGGGTGAGACAGGGAGGAGATATGATCCCCGTATGAAGCCGAGAGAAGGAGGAGGCGTGAACGTGCATCCATGTATGCGGGCGAGACGGGAAGGAGCATTGGTCATGCATCCCTTCCTGAGGGTGAGACAGGGAGGAGATAAAATCCCAGTATGAAGCCGAGAGAATGAGGAGACATGAACGTGCATCCATGTATGCAGGCGAGAAGGGAAGGAGCATTGGTCATGCATCCCTGCATGAGGGTGAGACAGGGAGGAGATATGATCCCCGTAAGAAGCCGAGAGAAGGAGGAGGCGTGAACGTGCATCCATGTATGCGGGCGAGACAGGAAGAGCATTGGTCATGCATCCCTGCATGAGGGTGAGACAGGGAGGAGATATGATCCCCGTATGAAGCCGAGAGAAGGAGGAGGCGTGAACGTGCATCCATGTATGCGGGCGAGACGGGAAGGAGCATTGGTCATGCATCCCTTCCTGAGGGTGAGACAGGGAGGAGATAAAATCCCAGTATGAAGCCGAGAGAACGAGGAGACATGAACGTGCATCCATGTATGCGGGCGAGAAGGGAAGGAGCATTGGTCATGCATCCCTGCATGAGGGTGAGACAGGGAGGAGATAAAATCCCTGTATGAAGACAAGAGAACGAGGTGGCATGAACATGCATCCTTGTATGCAGGTGTGACATGGAGTCATCATGAACATGCATCCCTTTATAAGGACATAACATGGAGGACGCATGAACATGAATGCCTGAATTTTATGGTGGTGGCCTTCGGGTGATTTGGCACGTGCAATTGGTGAAGAGCACTTCTCCTGCGCAAAAAAATAAATGTACTATTAGCACCCCGGAGGGAGCCTCTGCACTTCTTATAGGGAGAAAACTCTGCAATGGAAGGGGACAGGGTCAATAACAGCTGTAAACTCTCACAAGACCATCACTGCTCTCACACTTTCCTGCTCTCAGGCTGGCGGGCCATTATCGGCCCTGGCTGCCGCACCATTGCCAGGTTTGTGTAACTATATTATTTCTAATTGGCTCCACTTTGATGACTTTCATTTGGATTCTGACTTGATTATTGAGATCTTAAATAAGTGACTGGGGATCAGGTGTCCACTTATTCTCATGGATAACATCACAACCAACCTTTAATTCAAACATGAGTCATGACATCACAGATGGAGTACAGTTTATGATAGAGGTGGAACGTCACATTGTAGCAGCCCAAGTAGCTCGCCGTGATCGTATAGTGGTTAGTACTCTGCGTTGTGGCCGCAGCAACCTCGGTTCGAATCCGAGTCAGGGCATTGCGGATATTTTAGAATTTCCATTAATACATTGGCAATCTCTGTGGAGGACTGAAACAATTCGATATGTCCTGTTACTGTTATGAACCTTTTGTTTCTTTAATGCTCTTTGCACACTTTTTCATCGGGTGACTGTAATGTATTTCAACCAAATCTAATTAAGAGCGCATTATGTGGTGACATTTGCAATACATGAAACATTATAACACTGCCATTTACGTCAATAACCACTAGCTTGATTAAGACATATGTATTGCAGCGACAGTATTTCCCAGTTACAAATGGGAATAAAAACAACATCCGCGAGGGATTGAACCAACGACATTTAACTGATGTTGCCAATGGAGCGCGTTACAGAGAGCGCGAGGTCCCGCCTTTACAGTCACACGCTGATGATAATACAGATGTTTAAATAAACAGGCATATCTGTGGACTTGTGGTCTTTCTACATTGGGACTCATAGTCTAGTCCTAGGCTATTGTAGGCACTGGCGTATCTTTTAGTGGAATGAGAGGCATTCTGTAGTCGCGTGAAAGGACCTTTCAAGTCAATCTGATCTGTATTGTCCTGTGAAAAAAAGCGTTCTTAGACACAGTGAGGAGTTTTTGGGGATAATGGGAAAATCATTTCCAACTAAATGACAGGAATTTCTTAGTCCAATCATGAGGTGTGCTAGGCTTTTTTATACTGTGGCGGAAAGAGAGAGAGTATAACAGTCATTATAAATAAAGGGCCAAGGAAGTGACAGTTTATGGAAGGAACAATTTGCACATAGTTTTAGAATGTGGTCAGGAGGAGGACAATGTGCTTACACATATGAAACATTAGAAGGTAGATATTATGGAAGCACATATATTTCTTTATTTTTATTGTATTTGGGGAGAGGGGGTTAATATAGCACGTCCAATGTGGAAAAGTGCTTTCCATAGCACCTTGCAGGTGGGCGACATCTAGAGCTGTGCAGTAGCCACCCATGCCCCAGACGTCAAAGAGAACAAGAAGTTACACATGTTGGAAGTGAGGGTGAGACATTGAGGAGATATGATCCCCGTATGAAGCCGAGAGAAGGAGGAGGCGTGAACGTGCATCCATGTATGCAGGCGAGAAGGGAAGGAGCGTTGGTCATGCATCCCTGCATGAGGGTGAGACAGGGAGGAGATATGATCCCCGTATGAAGCCGAGAGAACGAGGTGGCATGAACATGCATCCTTGTATGCAGGTGTGACATGGAGTCATCATGAACATGCATCCCTTTATAAGGACATAACATGGAGGACGCATGAACATGAATGCCTGAATTTTATGGTGGTGGCCTTCGGGTGATTTGGCACGTGCAATTGGTGAAGAGCACTTCTCCTGCGCAAAAAAATAAATGTACTATTAGCACCCCGGAGGGAGCCTCTGCACTTCTTATAGGGAGAAAACTCTGCAATGGAAGGGGACAGGGTCAATAACAGCTGTAAACTCTCACAAGACCATCACTGCTCTCACACTTTCCTGCTCTCAGGCTGGCGGGCCATTATCGGCCCTGGCTGCCGCACCATTGCCAGGTTTGTGTAACTATATTATTTCTAATTGGCTCCACTTTGATGACTTTCATTTGGATTCTGACTTGATTATTGAGATCTTAAATAAGTGACTGGGGATCAGGTGTCCACTTATTCTCATGGATAACATCACAACCAACCTTTAATTCAAACATGAGTCATGACATCACAGATGGAGTACAGCTTATGATAGAGGTGGAACGTCACATCGTAGCAGCCCAAGTAGCTCGCCGTGATCATATAGTGGTTAGTACTCGGTTCGAATCCGAGTCACGGCATTGCGGTGAGGCAATGTCACGGCAGTTGGGCAGATATTTTAGAATTTCCATTAATACATTGGCAATCTCTGTGGAGGACTGAAACAATTCGATATGTCCTGTTACTGTTATGAACCTTTTGTTTCTTTAATGCTCTTTGCACACTTTTTCATCGGGTGACTGTAATGTATTTCAACCAAATCTAATTAAGAGCGCATTATCTGGTGACATTTGCAGTACATGAAACATTATAACACTGCCATTTACGTCAATAACCACTAGCTTGATTAAGACATATGTTTTGCAGCGACAGTATTTCCCAGTTACAAATGGGAATAAAAACAACATCCGCGAGGGATTGAACCAACGACATTTAACTGATGTTGCCAATGGAGCGCTTTACAGAGAGCGCGAGGTCCCGCCTTTACAGTCACACGCTGATGATAATACAGATGTTTAAATAAACAGGCATATCTGTGGACTTGTGGTCTTTCTACATTGGGACTCATAGTCTAGTCCTAGGCTATTGTAGGCACTGGCGTATCTTTTAGTGGAATGAGAGGCATTCTGTAGTTGCGTGAAAGGACCTTTCAAGTCAATCTGATCTGTATTGTCCTGTGAAAAAAAGCGTTCTTAGACACAGTGAGGAGTTTTTGGGGATAATGGGAAAATCATTTCCAACTAAATGACAGGAATTTCTTAGTCCAATCATGAGGTGTGCTAGGCTTTTTTATACTGTGGCGGAAAGAGAGAGAGTATAACAGTCATTATAAATAAAGGGCCAAGGAAGTGACAGTTTATGGAAGGAACAATTTGCACATAGTTTTAGAATGTGGTCAGGAGGAGGACAATGTGCTTACACATATGAAACATTAGAAGGTAGACATTATGGAAGCACATATATTTCTTTATTTTTATTGTATTTGGGGAGAGGGGGTTAATATAGCACGTCCAATGTGGAAAAGTGCTTTCCATAGCGCCTTGCAGGTGGGCGACATCTAGAGCTGTGCAGTAGCCACCCATGCCCCAGACGTCAAAGAGAACAAGAAGTTACACATGTTGGAAGTGAGGGTGAGACATTGAGGAGATATGATCCCCGTATGAAGCCGAGAGAAGGAGGAGGCGTGAACGTGCATCCATGTATGCAGGCGAGAAGGGAAGGAGCGTTGGTCATGCATCCCTGCATGAGGGTGAGACAGGGAGGAGATATGATCCCCGTATGAAGCCGAGAGAAGGAGGAGGCGTGAACGGGCATCCATGTATGCGGGCGAGACAGGAAGGAGCGTTGGTCATGCATCCCTGCATGAGGGTGAGACAGGGAGGAGATATGATCCCCGCATGAAGCCGAGAGAAGGAGGAGGCGTGAACGTGCATCCATGTATGCAGGCGAGAAGGGAAGGAGCATTGGTCATGCATCCCTGCATGAGGGTGAGACAGGGAGGAGATATGATCCCCGTATGAAGCCGAGAGAAGGAGGAGGCGTGAACGTGCATCCATGTATGCGGGCGAGACAGGAAGGAGCATTGGTCATGCATCCCTTGCTGAGGGTGAGACAGGGAGGAGATAAAATCCCCGTATGAAGCCGAGAGAACGAGGAGACATGAACGTGCATCCATGTATGCGGGCGAGAAGGGAAGGAGCATTGGTCATGCATCCCTGCATGAGGGTGAGACAGGGAGGAGATAAAATCCGTGTATGAAGCCAAGAGAACGAGGTGGCATGAACATGCATCCTTGTATGCAGGTGTGACATGGAGTCATCATGAACATGCATCCCTTTATAAGGACATAACATGGAGGACGCATGAACATGAATGCCTGAATTTTATGGTGGTGGCCTTCGGGTGATTTGGCACGTGCAATTGGTGAAGAGCACTTCTCCTGCGCAAAAAAATAAATGTACTATTAGCACCCCGGAGGGAGCCTCTGCACTTCTTATAGGGAGAAAACTCTGCAATGGAAGGGGACAGGGTCAATAACAGCTGTAAACTCTCACAAGACCATCACTGCTCTCACACTTTCCTGCTCTCAGGCTGGCGGGCCATTATCGGCCCTGGCTGCCGCACCATTGCCAGGTTTGTGTAACTATATTATTTCTAATTGGCTCCACTTTGATGACTTTCATTTGGATTCTGACTTGATTATTGAGATCTTAAATAAGTGACTGGGGATCAGGTGTCCACTTATTCTCATGGATAACATCACAACCAACCTTTAATTCAAACATGAGTCATGACATCACAGATGGAGTACAGTTTATGATAGAGGTGGAACGTCACATTGTAGCAGCCCAAGTAGCTCGCCGTGATCGTATAGTGGTTAGTACTCTGCGTTGTGGCCGCAGCAACCTCGGTTCGAATCCGAGTAAGGGCATTGCGGATATTTTAGAATTTCCATTAATACATTGGCAATCTCTGTGGAGAACTGAAACAATTCGATATGTCCTGTTACTGTTATGAACCTTTTGTTTCTTTAATGCTCTTTGCACACTTTTTCATCGGGTGACTGTAATGTATTTCAACCAAATCTAATTAAGAGCGCATTATGTGGTGACATTTGCAATACATGAAACATTATAACACTGCCATTTACGTCAATAACCACTAGCTTGATTAAGACATATGTATTGCAGCGACAGTATTTCCCAGTTACAAATGGGAATAAAAACAACATCCGCGAGGGATTGAACCAACGACATTTAACTGATGTTGCCAATGGAGCGCGTTACAGAGAGCGCGAGGTCCCGCCTTTACAGTCACACGCTGATGATAATACAGATGTTTAAATAAACAGGCATATCTGTGGACTTGTGGTCTTTCTACATTGGGACTCATAGTCTAGTCCTAGGCTATTGTAGGCACTGGCGTATCTTTTAGTGGAATGAGAGGCATTCTGTAGTCGCGTGAAAGGACCTTTCAAGTCAATCTGATCTGTATTGTCCTGTGAAAAAAAGCGTTCTTAGACACAGTGAGGAGTTTTTGGGGATAATGGGAAAATCATTTCCAACTAAATGACAGGAATTTCTTAGTCCAATCATGAGGTGTGCTAGGCTTTTTTATACTGTGGCGGAAAGAGAGAGAGTATAACAGTCATTATAAATAAAGGGCCAAGGAAGTGACAGTTTATGGAAGGAACAATTTGCACATAGTTTTAGAATGTGGTCAGGAGGAGGACAATGTGCTAACACATATGAAACATTAGAAGGTAGATATTATGGAAGCACATATATTTCTTTATTTTTATTGTATTTGGGGAGAGGGGGTTAATATAGCACGTCCAATGTGGAAAAGTGCTTTCCATAGCACCTTGCAGGTGGGCGACATCTAGAGCTGTGCAGTAGCCACCCATGCCCCAGACGTCAAAGAGAACAAGAAGTTACACATGTTGGAAGTGAGGGTGAGACATTGAGGAGATATGATCCCCGTATGAAGCCGAGAGAAGGAGGAGGCGTGAACGTGCATCCATGTATGCAGGCGAGAAGGGAAGGAGCATTGGTCATGCATCCCTGCATGAGGGTGAGACAGGGAGGAGATATGATCCCCGTATGAAGCCGAGAGAAGGAGGAGGCGTGAACGTGCATCCATGTATGCGGGCGAGACAGGAAGGAGCGTTGGTCATGAATCCCTGCATGAGGGTGAGACAGGGAGGAGATATGATCCCCGTATGAAGGCGAGAGAAGGAGGAGGCGTGAACGTGCATCCATGTATGCAGGCGAGAAGGGAAGGAGCATTGGTCATGCATCCCTGCATGAGGGTGAGACAGGGAGGAGATATGATCCCCGTATGAAGCCGAGAGAAGGAGGAGGCGTGAACGTGCATCCATGTATGCGGGCGAGACAGGAAGGAGCATTGGTCATGCATCCCTGCATGAGGGTGAGACAGGGAGGAGATATGATCCCCATATGAAGCCGAGAGAAGGAGGAGGCGTGAACGTGCATCCATGTATGCGGGCGAGACGGGAAGAAGCATTGGTCATGCATCCCTTCCTGAGGGTGAGACAGGGAAGAGATAAAATCCCAGTATGAAGCCGAGAGAACGAGGAGACATGAACGTGCATCCATGTATGCGGGCGAGAAGGGAAGGAGCATTGGTCATGCATCCCTGCATGAGGGTGAGACAGGGAGGAGATAAAATCCCTGTATGAAGACAAGAGAACGAGGTGGCATGAACATGCATCCTTGTATGCAGGTGTGACATGGAGTCATCATGAACATGCATCCCTTTATAAGGACATAACATGGAGGACGCATGAACATGAATGCCTGAATTTTATGGTGGTGGCCTTCGGGTGATTTGGCACGTGCAATTGGTGAAGAGCACTTCTCCTGCGCAAAAAAATAAATGTACTATTAGCACCCCAGAGGGAGCCTCTGCACTTCTTATAGGGAGAAAACTCTGCAATGGAAGGGGACAGGGTCAATAACAGCTGTAAACTCTCACAAGACCATCACTGCTCTCACACTTTCCTGCTCTCAGGCTGGCGGGCCATTATCGGCCCTGGCTGCCGCACAATTGCCAGGTTTGTGTAACTATATTATTTCGAATTGGCTCCACTTTGATGACTTTCATTTGGATTCTGACTTGATTATTGAGATCTTAAATAAGTGACTGGGGATCAGGTGTCCACTTATTCTCATGGATAACATCACAACCAACCTTTAATTCAAACATGAGTCATGACATCACAGATGGAGTACAGCTTATGATAGAGGTGGAACGTCACATCGTAGCAGCCCAAGTAGCTCGCCGTGATCGTATAGTGGTTAGTACTCTGCGTTGTGGCCGCAGCAACCTCGGTTCGAATCCGAGTCACGGCATTGCAGTGAGGCAATGTCACGGCAGTTGAGCAGATATTTTAGAATTTCCATTAATACATTGGCAATCTCTGTGGAGGACTGAAACAATTCGATATGTCCTGTTACTGTTATGAACCTTTTGTTTCTTTAATGCTCTTTGCACACTTTTTCATCGGGTGACTGTAATGTATTTCAACCAAATCTAATTAAGAGCGCATTATCTGGTGACATTTGCAGTACATGAAACATTATAACACTGCCATTTACGTCAATAACCACTAGCTTGATTAAGACATATGTATTGCAGCGACAGTATTTCCCAGTTACAAATGGGAATAAAAACAACATCCGCGAGGGATTGAACCAACAACATTTAACTGATGTTGCCAATGGAGCGCGTTACAGAGAGCGCGAGGTCCCGCCTTTACAGTCACACGCTGATGATAATACAGATGTTTAAATAAACAGGCATATCTGTGGACTTGTGGTCTTTCTACATTGGGACTCATAGTCTAGTCCTAGGCTATTGTAGGCACTGGTGTATCTTTTAGTGGAATGAGAGGCATTCTGTAGTCGCGTGAAAGGACCTTTCAAGTCAATCTGATCTGTATTGTCCTATGAAAAAAAGCGTTCTTAGACACAGTGAGGAGTTTTTGGGGATAATGGGAAAATCATTTCCAACTAAATGACAGGAATTTCTTAGTCCAATCATGAGGTGTGCTAGGCTTTTTTATACTGTGGAGGAAAGAGAGAGAGTATAACAGTCATTATAAATAAAGGGCCAAGGAAGTGACAGTTTATGGAAGGAACAATTTGCACATAGCTTTAGAATGTGGTCAGGAGGAGGACAATGTGCTTACACATATGAAACATTAGAAGGTAGACATTATGGAAGCACATATATTTCTTTATTTTTATTGTATTTGGGGAGAGGGGGTTAATATAACACGTCCAATGTGGAAAAGTGCTTTCCATAGCACCTTGCAGGTGGGCGACATCTAGAGCTGTGCAGTAGCCACCCATGCCCCAGACGTCAAAGAGAACAAGAAGTTACACATGTTGGAAGTGAGGGTGAGACATTGAGGAGATATGATCCCCGTATGAAGCCGAGAGAAGGAGGAGGCGTGAACGTGCATCCATGTATGCAGGCGAGAAGGGAAGGAGCATTGGTCATGCATCCCTGCATGAGGGTGAGACAGGGAGGAGATATGATCCCCGTATGAAGCCGAGAGAAGGAGGAGGCGTGAACGTGCATCCATGTATGCGGGCGAGACAGGAAGGAGCGTTGGTCATGCATCCCTGCATGAGGGTGAGACAGGGAGGAGATATGATCCCCGTATGAAGCCGAGAGAAGGAGGAGGCGTGAACGTGCATCCATGTATGCAGGCGAGAAGGGAAGGAGCATTGGTCATGCATCCCTGCATGAGGGTGAGACAGGGAGGAGATATGATCCCCGTATGAAGCCGAGAGAAGGAGGAGGCGTGAACGTGCATCCATGTATGCGGGCGAGACAGGAAGGAGCATTGGTCATGCATCCCTGCATGAGGGTGAGACAGGGAGGAGATATGATCCCCGTATGAAGCCAAGAGAAGGAGGAGGCGTGAACGTGCATCCATGTATGCGGGCGAGACGGGAAGGAGCATTGGTCATGCATCCCTTCCTGAGGGTGAGACAGGGAGGAGATAAAATCCCAGTATGAAGCCGAGAGAACGAGGAGACATGAACGTGCATCCATGTATGCGGGCGAGAAGGGAAGGAGCATTGGTCATGCATCCCTGCATGAGGGTGAGACAGGGAGGAGATAAAATCCCTGTATGAAGCCAAGAGAACGAGGTGGCATGAACATGCATCCTTGTATGCAGGTGTGGCATGGAGTCATCATGAACATGCATCCCTTTATAAGGACATAACATGGAGGACGCATGAACATGAATGCCTGAATTTTTTGGTGGTGGCCTTCGGGTGATTTGGCACGTGCAATTGGTGAAGAGCACTTCTCCTGCGCAAAAAAATAAATGTACTATTAGCACCCCGGAGGGAGCCTCTGCACTTCTTATAGGGAGAAAACTCTGCAATGGAAGGGGACAGGGTCAATAACAGCTGTAAACTCTCACAAGACCATCACTGCTCTCACACTTTCCTGCTCTCAGGCTGGCGGGCCATTATCGGCCCTGGCTGCCGCACCATTGCCAGGTTTGTGTAACTATATTATTTCTAATTGGCTCCACTTTGATGACTTTCATTTGGATTCTGACTTGATTATTGAGATCTTAAATAAGTGACTGGGGATCAGGTGTCCACTTATTCTCATGGATAACATCACAACCAACCTTTAATTCAAACATGAGTCATGACATCACAGATGGAGTACAGCTTATGATAGAGGTGGAACGTCACTTTGTAGCAGCCCAAGTAGCTCGCCGTGATCGTATAGTGGTTAGTACTCTGCATTGTGGCCGCAGCAACCTCGGTTCGAATCCGAGTCACGGCATTGCGGGGAGGCAATAGGCAATGTCACGGCAGTTGGGCAGATATTTTAGAATTTCCATTAATACATTGGCAATCTCTGTGGAGGACTGAAACAATTCGATATGTCCTGTTACTGTTATGAACCTTTTGTTTCTTTAATGCTCTTTGCACACTTTTTCATCGGGTGACTGTAATGTATTTCAACCAAATCTAATTAAGAGCGCATTATCTGGTGACATTTGCAGTACATGAAACATTATAACACTGCCATTTACGTCAATAACCACTAGCTTGATTAAGACATATGTATTGCAGCGACAGTATTTCCCAGTTACAAATGGGAATAAAAACAACATCCGCGAGGGATTGAACCAACAACATTTAACTGATGTTGCCAATGGAGCGCGTTACAGTGAGCGCGAGGTCCCGCCTTTACAGTCACACGCTGATGATAATACAGATGTTTAAATAAACAGGCATATCTGTGGACTTGTGGTCTTTCTACATTGGGACTCATAGTCTAGTCCTAGGCTATTGTAGGCACTGGTGTATCTTTTAGTGGAATGAGAGGCATTCTGTAGTCGCGTGAAAGGACCTTTCAAGTCAATCTGATCTGTATTGTCCTATGAAAAAAAGCGTTCTTAGACACAGTGAGGAGTTTTTGGGGATAATGGGAAAATCATTTCCAACTAAATGACAGGAATTTCTTAGTCCAATCATGAGGTGTGCTAGGCTTTTTTATACTGTGGAGGAAAGAGAGAGAGTATAACAGTCATTATAAATAAAGGGCCAAGGAAGTGACAGTTTATGGAAGGAACAATTTGCACATAGTTTTAGAATGTGGTCAGGAGGAGGACAATGTGCTTACACATATGAAACATTAGAAGGTAGAAATTATGGAAGCACATATATTTCTTTATTTTTATTGTATTTGGGGAGAGGGGGTTAATATAGCACGTCCAATGTGGAAAAGTGCTTTCCATAGCACCTTGCAGGTGGGCGACATCTAGAGCTGTGCAGTAGCCACCCAGGCCCCAGACGTCAAAGAGAACAAGAAGTTACACATGTTGGAAGTGAGGGTGAGACATTGAGGAGATATGATCCCCGTATGAAGCCGAGAAAAGGAGGAGGCGTGAACGTGCATCCATGTATGCAGGCGAGAAGGGAAGGAGCATTGGTCATGCATCCCTGCATGAGGGTGAGACAGGGAGGAGATATGATCCCCGTATGAAGCCGAGAGAAGGAGGAGGCGTGAACGTGCATCCATGTATGCGGGCGAGACAGGAAGGAGCGTTGGTCATGCATCCCTGCATGAGGGTGAGACAGGGAGGAGATATGATCCCCGTATGAAGGCGAGAGAAGGAGGAGGCGTGAACGTGCATCCATGTATGCAGGCGAGAAGGGAAGGAGCATTGGTCATGCATCCCTGCATGAGGGTGAGACAGGGAGGAGATATGATCCCCGTATGAAGCCGAGAGAAGGAGGAGGCGTGAACGTGCATCCATGTATGCGGGCGAGACAGGAAGGAGCATTGGTCATGCATCCCTGCATGAGGGTGAGACAGGGAGGAGATATGATCCCCGTATGAAGCCGAGAGAAGGAGGAGGCGTGAACGTGCATCCATGTATGCGGGCGAGACGGGAAGGAGCATTGGTCATGCATCCCTTCCTGAGGGTGAGACAGGGAAGAGATAAAATCCCAGTATGAAGCCGAGAGAACGAGGAGACATGAACGTGCATCCATGTATGCGGGCGAGAAGGGAAGGAGCATTGGTCATGCATCCCTGCATGAGGGTGAGACAGGGAGGAGATAAAATCCCTGTATGAAGACAAGAGAACGAGGTGGCATGAACATGCATCCTTGTATGCAGGTGTGACATGGAGTCATCATGAACATGCATCCCTTTATAAGGACATAACATGGAGGACGCATGAACATGAATGCCTGAATTTTATGGTGGTGGCCTTCGGGTGATTTGGCACGTGCAATTGGTGAAGAGCACTTCTCCTGCGCAAAAAAATAAATGTACTATTAGCACCCCAGAGGGAGCCTCTGCACTTCTTATAGGGAGAAAACTCTGCAATGGAAGGGGACAGGGTCAATAACAGCTGTAAACTCTCACAAGACCATCACTGCTCTCACACTTTCCTGCTCTCAGGCTGGCGGGCCATTATCGGCCCTGGCTGCCGCACGATTGCCAGGTTTGTGTAACTATATTATTTCGAATTGGCTCCACTTTGATGACTTTCATTTGGATTCTGACTTGATTATTGAGATCTTAAATAAGTGACTGGGGATCAGGTGTCCACTTATTCTCATGGATAACATCACAACCAACCTTTAATTCAAACATGAGTCATGACATCACAGATGGAGTACAGCTTATGATAGAGGTGGAACGTCACATCGTAGCAGCCCAAGTAGCTCGCCGTGATCGTATAGTGGTTAGTACTCTGCGTTGTGGCCGCAGCAACCTCGGTTCGAATCCGAGTCACGGCATTGCGGTGAGGCAATGTCACGGCAGTTGGGCAGATATTTTAGAATTTCCATTAATACATTGGCAATCTCTGTGGAGGACTGAAACAATTCGATATGTCCTGTTACTGTTATGAACCTTTTGTTTCTTTAATGCTCTCTGCACACTTTTTCATCGGGTGACTGTAATGTATTTCAACCAAATCTAATTAAGAGCGCATTATCTGGTGACATTTGCAGTACATGAAACATTATAACACTGCCATTTACGTCAATAACCACTAGCTTGATTAAGACATATGTATTGCAGCGACAGTATTTCCCAGTTACAAATGGGAATAAAAACAACATCCGCGAGGGATTGAACCAACGACATTTAACTGATGTTGCCAATGGAGCGCTTTACAGAGAGCGCGAGGTCCCGCCTTTACAGTCACACGCTGATGATAATACAGATGTTTAAATAAACAGGCATATCTGTGGACTTGTGGTCTTTCTACATTGGGACTCATAGTCTAGTCCTAGGCTAATGTAGGCACTGGCGTATCTTTTAGTGGAATGAGAGGCATTCTGTAGTCGCGTGAAAGGACCTTTCAAGTCAATCTGATCTGTATTGTCCTGTGAAAAAAAGCGTTCTTAGACACAGTGAGGAGTTTTTGGGGATAATGGGAAAATCATTTCCAACTAAATGACAGGAATTTCTTAGTCCAATCATGAGGTGTGCTAGGCTTTTTTATACTGTGGCGGAAAGAGAGAGAGTATAACAGTCATTATAAATAAAGGGCCAAGGAAGTGACAGTTTATGGAAGGAACAATTTGCACATAGTTTTAGAATGTGGTCAGGAGGAGGACAATGTGCTTACACATATGAAACATTAGAAGGTAGACATTATGGAAGCACATATATTTCTTTATTTTTATTGTATTTGGGGAGAGGGGGTTAATATAGCACGTCCAATGTGGAAAAGTGCTTTCCATAGCACCTTGCAGGTGGGCGACATCTAGAGCTGTGCAGTAGCCACCCATGCCCCAGACGTCAAAGAGAACAAGAAGTTACACATGTTGGAAGTGAGGGTGAGACATTGAGGAGATATGATCCCCGTATGAAGCCGAGAGAAGGAGGAGGCGTGAACGTGCATCCATGTATGCAGGCGAGAAGGGAAGGAGCATTGGTCATGCATCCCTGCATGAGGGTGAGACAGGGAGGAGATATGATCCCCGTATGAAGCCGAGAGAAGGAGGAGGCGTGAACGTGCATCCATGTATGCGGGCGAGACAGGAAGGAGCGTTGGTCATGCATCCCTGCATGAGGGTGAGACAGGGAGGAGATATGATCCCCGTATGAAGCCGAGAGAAGGAGGAGGCGTGAACGTGCATCCATGTATGCAGGCGAGAAGGGAAGGAGCATTGGTCATGCATCCCTGCATGAGGGTGAGACAGGGAGGAGATATGATCCCCGTATGAAGCCGAGAGAAGGAGGAGGCGTGAACGTGCATCCATGTATGCGGGCGAGACAGGAAGGAGCATTGGTCATGCATCCCTGCATGAGGGTGAGACAGGGAGGAGATATGATCCCCGTATGAAGCCGAGAGAAGGAGGAGGCGTGAACGTGCATCCATGTATGCAGGCGAGACGGGAAGGAGCATTGGTCATGCATCCCTTCCTGAGGGTGAGACAGGGAGGAGATAAAATCCCAGTATGAAGCCGAGAGAACGAGGAGACATGAACGTGCATCCATGTATGCGGGCGAGAAGGGAAGGAGCATTGGTCATGCATCCCTGCATGAGGGTGAGACAGGGAGGAGATAAAATCCCTGTATGAAGACAAGAGAACGAGGTGGCATGAACATGCATCCTTGTATGCAGGTGTGACATGGAGTCATCATGAACATGCATCCCTTTATAAGGACATAACATGGAGGACGCATGAACATGAATGCCTGAATTTTATGGTGGTGGCCTTCGGGTGATTTGGCACGTGCAATTGGTGAAGAGCACTTCTCCTGCGCAAAAAAATAAATGTACTATTAGCACCCCGGAGGGAGCCTCTGCACTTCTTATAGGGAGAAAACTCTGCAATGGAAGGGGACAGGGTCAATAACAGCTGTAAACTCTCACAAGACCATCACTGCTCTCACACTTTCCTGCTCTCAGGCTGGCGGGCCATTATCGGCCCTGGCTGCCGCACCATTGCCAGGTTTGTGTAACTATATTATTTCTAATTGGCTCCACTTTGATGACTTTCATTTGGATTCTGACTTGATTATTGAGATCTTAAATAAGTGACTGGGGATCAGGTGTCCACTTATTCTCATGGATAACTTCACAACCAACCTTTAATTCAAACATGAGTCATGACATCACAGATGGAGTACAGCTTATGATAGAGGTGGAACGTCAGATTGTAGCAGCCCAAGTAGCTCGCTGTGATCGTATAGTGGTTAGTACTCTGCGTTGTGGCCGCAGCAACCTCGGTTCGAATCCGAGTCACGGCATTGCGGTGAGGCAATGTCACGGCAGTTGGGCAGATATTTTAGAATTTCCATTAATACATTGGCAATCTCTGTGGAGGACTGAAACAATTCGATATGTCCTGTTACTGTTATGAACCTTTTGTTTCTTTAATGCTCTTTGCACACTTTTTCATCGGGTGACTGTAATGTATTTCAACCAAATCTAATTAAGAGCGCATTATCTGGTGACATTTGCAGTACATGAAACATTATAACACTGCCATTTACGTCAATAACCACTAGCTTGATTAAGACATATGTATTGCAGCGACAGTATTTCCCAGTTACAAATGGGAATAAAAACAACATCCGCGAGGGATTGAACCAACGACATTTAACTGATGTTGCCAATGGAGCGCTTTACAGAGAGCGCGAGGTCCCGCCTTTACAGTCACACGCTGATGATAATACAGATGTTTAAATAAACAGGCATATCTGTGGACTTGTGGTCTTTCTACATTGGGACTCATAGTCTAGTCCTAGGCTAATGTAGGCACTGGCGTATCTTTTAGTGGAATGAGAGGCATTCTGTAGTCGCGTGAAAGGACCTTTCAAGTCAATCTGATCTGTATTGTCCTGTGAAAAAAAGCGTTCTTAGACACAGTGAGGAGTTTTTGGGGATAATGGGAAAATCATTTCCAACTAAATGACAGGAATTTCTTAGTCCAATCATGAGGTGTGCTAGGCTTTTTTATACTGTGGCGGAAAGAGAGAGAGTATAACAGTCATTATAAATAAAGGGCCAAGGAAGTGACAGTTTATGGAAGGAACAATTTGCACATAGTTTTAGAATGTGGTCAGGAGGAGGACAATGTGCTTACACATATGAAACATTAGAAGGTAGACATTATGGAAGCACATATATTTCTTTATTTTTATTGTATTTGGGGAGAGGGGGTTAATATAGCACGTCCAATGTGGAAAAGTGCTTTCCATAGCACCTTGCAGGTGGGCGACATCTAGAGCTGTGCAGTAGCCACCCATGCCCCAGACGTCAAAGAGAACAAGAAGTTACACATGTTGGAAGTGAGGGTGAGACATTGAGGAGATATGATCCCCGTATGAAGCCGAGAGAAGGAGGAGGCGTGAACGTGCATCCATGTATGCAGGCGAGAAGGGAAGGAGCATTGGTCATGCATCCCTGCATGAGGGTGAGACAGGGAGGAGATATGATCCCCGTATGAAGCCGAGAGAAGGAGGAGGCGTGAACGTGCATCCATGTATGCGGGCGAGACAGGAAGGAGCGTTGGTCATGCATCCCTGCATGAGGGTGAGACAGGGAGGAGATATGATCCCCGTATGAAGCAGAGAGAAGGAGGAGGCGTGAACGTGCATCCATGTATGCAGGCGAGAAGGGAAGGAGCATTGGTCATGCATCCCTGCATGAGGGTGAGACAGGGAGGAGATATGATCCCCGTATGAAGCCGAGAGAAGGAGGAGGCGTGAACATGCATCCATGTATGCGGGCGAGACAGGAAGGAGCATTGGTCATGCATCCCTGCATGAGGGTGAGACAGGGAGGAGATATGATCCCCGTATGAAGCCAAGAGAAGGAGGAGGCGTGAACGTGCATCCATGTATGCGGGCGAGACGGGAAGGAGAATTGGTCATGCATCCCTTCCTGAGGGTGAGACAGGGAGGAGATAAAATCCCAGTATGAAGCCGAGAGAACGAGGAGACATGAACGTGCATCCATGTATGCGGGCGAGAAGGGAAGGAGCATTGGTCATGCATCCCTGCACGAGGGTGAGACAGGGAGGAGATAAAATCCCTGTATGAAGACAAGAGAACGAGGTGGCATGAACATGCATCCTTGTATGCAGGTGTGACATGGAGTCATCATGAACATGCATCCCTTTATAAGGACATAACATGGAGGACGCATGAACATGAATGCCTGAATTTTATGGTGGTGGCCTTCGGGTGATTTGGCACGTGCAATTGGTGAAGAGCACTTCTCCTGCGCAAAAAAATAAATGTACTATTAGCACCCCGGAGGGAGCCTCTGCACTTCTTATAGGGAGAAAACTCTGCAATGGAAGGGGACAGGGTCAATAACAGCTGTAAACTCTCACAAGACCATCACTGCTCTCACACTTTCCTGCTCTCAGGCTGGCGGGCCATTATCGGCCCTGGCTGCCGCACCATTGCCAGGTTTGTGTAACTATATTATTTCTAATTGGCTCCACTTTGATGACTTTCATTTGGATTCTGACTTGATTATTGAGATCTTAAATAAGTGACTGGGGATCAGGTGTCCACTTATTCTCATGGATAACTTCACAACCAACCTTTAATTCAAACATGAGTCATGACATCACAGATGGAGTACAGCTTATGATAGAGGTGGAACGTCACATTGTAGCAGCCCAAGTAGCTCACTGTGATCTTATAGTGGTTAGTACTCTGCGTTGTGGCCGCAGCAACCTCGGTTCGAATCCGAGTCACGGCATTGCGGTGAGGCAATGTCACGGCAGTTGGGCAAATATTTTAGAATTTCCATTAATACATTGGCAATCTCTGTGGAGGACTGAAACAATTCGATATGTCCTGTTACTGTTATGAACCTTTTGTTTCTTTAATGCTCTTTGCACACTTTTTCATCGGGTGACTGTAATGTATTTCAACCAAATCTAATTAAGAGCGCATTATCTGGTGACATTTGCAGTACATGAAACATTATAACACTGCCATTTACGTCAATAACCACTAGCTTGATTAAGACATATGTATTGCAGCGACAGTATTTCCCAGTTACAAATGGGAATAAAAACAACATCCGCGAGGGATTGAACCAACAACATTTAACTGATGTTGCCAATGGAGCGCGTTACAGTGAGCGCGAGGTCCCGCCTTTACAGTCACACGCTGATGATAATACAGATGTTTAAATAAACAGGCATATCTGTGGACTTGTGGTCTTTCTACATTGGGACTCATAGTCTAGTCCTAGGCTATTGTAGGCACTGGTGTATCTTTTAGTGGAATGAGAGGCATTCTGTAGTCGCGTGAAAGGACCTTTCAAGTCAATCTGATCTGTATTGTCCTATGAAAAAAAGCGTTCTTAGACACAGTGAGGAGTTTTTGGGGATAATGGGAAAATCATTTCCAACTAAATGACAGGAATTTCTTAGTCCAATCATGAGGTGTGCTAGGCTTTTTTATACTGTGGAGGAAAGAGAGAGAGTATAACAGTCATTATAAATAAAGGGCCAAGGAAGTGACAGTTTATGGAAGGAACAATTTGCACATAGTTTTAGAATGTGGTCAGGAGGAGGACAATGTGCTTACACATATGAAACATTAGAAGGTAGAAATTATGGAAGCACATATATTTCTTTATTTTTATTGTATTTGGGGAGAGGGGGTTAATATAGCACGTCCAATGTGGAAAAGTGCTTTCCATAGCACCTTGCAGGTGGGCGACATCTAGAGCTGTGCAGTAGCCACCCAGGCCCCAGACGTCAAAGAGAACAAGAAGTTACACATGTTGGAAGTGAGGGTGAGACATTGAGGAGATATGATCCCCGTATGAAGCCGAGAAAAGGAGGAGGCGTGAACGTGCATCCATGTATGCAGGCGAGAAGGGAAGGAGCATTGGTCATGCATCCCTGCATGAGGGTGAGACAGGGAGGAGATATGATCCCCGTATGAAGCCGAGAGAAGGAGGAGGCGTGAACGTGCATCCATGTATGCGGGCGAGACAGGAAGGAGCGTTGGTCATGCATCCCTGCATGAGGGTGAGACAGGGAGGAGATATGATCCCCGTATGAAGGCGAGAGAAGGAGGAGGCGTGAACGTGCATCCATGTATGCAGGCGAGAAGGGAAGGAGCATTGGTCATGCATCCCTGCATGAGGGTGAGACAGGGAGGAGATATGATCCCTGTATGAAGCCGAGAGAAGGAGGAGGCGTGAACGTGCATCCATGTATGCGGGCGAGACAGGAAGGAGCATTGGTCATGCATCCCTGCATGAGGGTGAGACAGGGAGGAGATATGATCCCCGTATGAAGCCGAGAGAAGGAGGAGGCGTGAACGTGCATCCATGTATGCGGGCGAGACGGGAAGGAGCATTGGTCATGCATCCCTTCCTGAGGGTGAGACAGGGAAGAGATAAAATCCCAGTATGAAGCCGAGAGAACGAGGAGACATGAACGTGCATCCATGTATGCGGGCGAGAAGGGAAGGAGCATTGGTCATGCATCCCTGCATGAGGGTGAGACAGGGAGGAGATAAAATCCCTGTATGAAGACAAGAGAACGAGGTGGCATGAACATGCATCCTTGTATGCAGGTGTGACATGGAGTCATCATGAACATGCATCCCTTTATAAGGACATAACATGGAGGACGCATGAACATGAATGCCTGAATTTTATGGTGGTGGCCTTCGGGTGATTTGGCACGTGCAATTGGTGAAGAGCACTTCTCCTGCGCAAAAAAATAAATGTACTATTAGCACCCCAGAGGGAGCCTCTGCACTTCTTATAGGGAGAAAACTCTGCAATGGAAGGGGACAGGGTCAATAACAGCTGTAAACTCTCACAAGACCATCACTGCTCTCACACTTTCCTGCTCTCAGGCTGGCGGGCCATTATCGGCCCTGGCTGCCGCACCATTGCCAGGTTTGTGTAACTATATTATTTCGAATTGGCTCCACTTTGATGACTTTCATTTGGATTCTGACTTGATTATTGAGATCTTAAATAAGTGACTGGGGATCAGGTGTCCACTTATTCTCATGGATAACATCACAACCAACCTTTAATTCAAACATGAGTCATGACATCACAGATGGAGTACAGCTTATGATAGAGGTGGAACGTCACATTGTAGCAGCCCAAGTAGCTCGCTGTGATCATATAGTGGTTAGTACTCTGCGTTGTGGCCGCAGCAACATTGGTTCGAATCCGAGTCACGGCATTGCGGTGAGGCAATGTCACGGCAGTTGGGCAGATATTTTAGAATTTCCATTAATACATTGGCAATCTCTGTGGAGGACTGAAACAATTCGATATGTCCTGTTACTGTTATGAACCTTTTGTTTCTTTAATGCTCTTTGCACACTTTTTCATCGGGTGACTGTAATGTATTTCAACCAAATCTAATTAAGAGCGCATTATCTGGTGACATTTGCAGTACATGAAACATTATAACACTGCCATTTACGTCAATAACCACTAGCTTGATTAAGACATATGTATTGCAGCGACAGTATTTCCCAGTTACAAATGGGAATAAAAACAACATCCGCGAGGGATTGAACCAACGACATTTAACTGATGTTGCCAATGGAGCGCTTTACAGAGAGCGCGAGGTCCCGCCTTTACAGTCACACGCTGATGATAATACAGATGTTTAAATAAACAGGCATATCTGTGGACTTGTGGTCTTTCTACATTGGGACTCATAGTCTAGTCCTAGGCTAATGTAGGCACTGGCGTATCTTTTAGTGGAATGAGAGGCATTCTGTAGTCGCGTGAAAGGACCTTTCAAGTCAATCTGATCTGTATTGTCCTGTGAAAAAAAGCGTTCTTAGACACAGTGAGGAGTTTTTGGGGATAATGGGAAAATCATTTCCAACTAAATGACAGGAATTTCTTAGTCCAATCATGAGGTGTGCTAGGCTTTTTTATACTGTGGCGGAAAGAGAGAGAGTATAACAGTCATTATAAATAAAGGGCCAAGGAAGTGACAGTTTATGGAAGGAACAATTTGCACATAGTTTTAGAATGTGGTCAGGAGGAGGACAATGTGCTTACACATATGAAACATTAGAAGGTAGACATTATGGAAGCACATATATTTCTTTATTTTTATTGTATTTGGGGAGAGGGGGTTAATATAGCACGTCCAATGTGGAAAAGTGCTTTCCATAGCACCTTGCAGGTGGGCGACATCTAGAGCTGTGCAGTAGCCACCCATGCCCCAGACGTCAAAGAGAACAAGAAGTTACACATGTTGGAAGTGAGGGTGAGACATTGAGGAGATATGATCCCCGTATGAAGCCGAGAGAAGGAGGAGGCGTGAACGTGCATCCATGTATGCAGGCGAGAAGGGAAGGAGCATTGGTCATGCATCCCTGCATGAGGGTGAGACAGGGAGGAGATATGATCCCCGTATGAAGCCGAGAGAAGGAGGAGGCGTGAACGTGCATCCATGTATGCGGGCGAGACAGGAAGGAGCGTTGGTCATGCATCCCTGCATGAGGGTGAGACAGGGAGGAGATATGATCCCCGTATGAAGCCGAGAGAAGGAGGAGGCGTGAACGTGCATCCATGTATGCAGGCGAGAAGGGAAGGAGCATTGGTCATGCATCCCTGCATGAGGGTGAGACAGGGAGGAGATATGATCCCCGTATGAAGCCGAGAGAAGGAGGAGGCGTGAACGTGCATCCATGTATGCGGGCGAGACAGGAAGGAGCATTGGTCATGCATCCCTGCATGAGGGTGAGACAGGGAGGAGATATGATCCCCGTATGAAGCCGAGAGAAGGAGGAGGCGTGAACGTGCATCCATGTATGCAGGCGAGACGGGAAGGAGCATTGGTCATGCATCCCTTCCTGAGGGTGAGACAGGGAGGAGATAAAATCCCAGTATGAAGCCGAGAGAACGAGGAGACATGAACGTGCATCCATGTATGCGGGCGAGAAGGGAAGGAGCATTGGTCATGCATCCCTGCATGAGGGTGAGACAGGGAGGAGATAAAATCCCTGTATGAAGACAAGAGAACGAGGTGGCATGAACATGCATCCTTGTATGCAGGTGTGACATGGAGTCATCATGAACATGCATCCCTTTATAAGGACATAACATGGAGGACGCATGAACATGAATGCCTGAATTTTATGGTGGTGGCCTTCGGGTGATTTGGCACGTGCAATTGGTGAAGAGCACTTCTCCTGCGCAAAAAAATAAATGTACTATTAGCACCCCGGAGGGAGCCTCTGCACTTCTTATAGGGAGAAAACTCTGCAATGGAAGGGGACAGGGTCAATAACAGCTGTAAACTCTCACAAGACCATCACTGCTCTCACACTTTCCTGCTCTCAGGCTGGCGGGCCATTATCGGCCCTGGCTGCCGCACCATTGCCAGGTTTGTGTAACTATATTATTTCTAATTGGCTCCACTTTGATGACTTTCATTTGGATTCTGACTTGATTATTGAGATCTTAAATAAGTGACTGGGGATCAGGTGTCCACTTATTCTCATGGATAACTTCACAACCAACCTTTAATTCAAACATGAGTCATGACATCACAGATGGAGTACAGCTTATGATAGAGGTGGAACGTCAGATTGTAGCAGCCCAAGTAGCTCGCTGTGAGTACTCTGCGTTGTGGCCGCAGCAACCTCGGTTCGAATCCGAGTCACGGCATTGCGGTGAGGCAATGTCACGGCAGTTGGGCAAATATTTTAGAATTTCCATTAATACATTGGCAATCTCTGTGGAGGACTGAAACAATTCGATATGTCCTGTTACTGTTATGAACCTTTTGTTTCTTTAATGCTCTTTGCACACTTTTTCATCGGGTGACTGTAATGTATTTCAACCAAATCTAATTAAGAGCGCATTATCTGGTGACATTTGCAGTACATGAAACATTATAACACTGCCATTTACGTCAATAACCACTAGCTTGATTAAGACATATGTATTGCAGCGACAGTATTTCCCAGTTACAAATGGGAATAAAAACAACATCCGCGAGGGATTGAACCAACGACATTTAACTGATGTTGCCAATGGAGCGCTTTACAGAGAGCGCGAGGTCCCGCCTTTACAGTCACACGCTGATGATAATACAGATGTTTAAATAAACAGGCATATCTGTGGACTTGTGGTCTTTCTACATTGGGACTCATAGTCTAGTCCTAGGCTAATGTAGGCACTGGCGTATCTTTTAGTGGAATGAGAGGCATTCTGTAGTCGCGTGAAAGGACCTTTCAAGTCAATCTGATCTGTATTGTCCTGTGAAAAAAAGCGTTCTTAGACACAGTGAGGAGTTTTTGGGGATAATGGGAAAATCATTTCCAACTAAATGACAGGAATTTCTTAGTCCAATCATGAGGTGTGCTAGGCTTTTTTATACTGTGGCGGAAAGAGAGAGAGTATAACAGTCATTATAAATAAAGGGCCAAGGAAGTGACAGTTTATGGAAGGAACAATTTGCACATAGTTTTAGAATGTGGTCAGGAGGAGGACAATGTGCTTACACATATGAAACATTAGAAGGTAGACATTATGGAAGCACATATATTTCTTTATTTTTATTGTATTTGGGGAGAGGGGGTTAATATAGCACGTCCAATGTGGAAAAGTGCTTTCCATAGCACCTTGCAGGTGGGCGACATCTAGAGCTGTGCAGTAGCCACCCATGCCCCAGACGTCAAAGAGAACAAGAAGTTACACATGTTGGAAGTGAGGGTGAGACATTGAGGAGATATGATCCCCGTATGAAGCCGAGAGAAGGAGGAGGCGTGAACGTGCATCCATGTATGCAGGCGAGAAGGGAAGGAGCATTGGTCATGCATCCCTGCATGAGGGTGAGACAGGGAGGAGATATGATCCCCGTATGAAGCCGAGAGAAGGAGGAGGCGTGAACGTGCATCCATGTATGCGGGCGAGACAGGAAGGAGCGTTGGTCATGCATCCCTGCATGAGGGTGAGACAGGGAGGAGATATGATCCCCGTATGAAGCAGAGAGAAGGAGGAGGCGTGAACGTGCATCCATGTATGCAGGCGAGAAGGGAAGGAGCATTGGTCATGCATCCCTGCATGAGGGTGAGACAGGGAGGAGATATGATCCCCGTATGAAGCCGAGAGAAGGAGGAGGCGTGAACATGCATCCATGTATGCGGGCGAGACAGGAAGGAGCATTGGTCATGCATCCCTGCATGAGGGTGAGACAGGGAGGAGATATGATCCCCGTATGAAGCCAAGAGAAGGAGGAGGCGTGAACGTGCATCCATGTATGCGGGCGAGACGGGAAGGAGAATTGGTCATGCATCCCTTCCTGAGGGTGAGACAGGGAGGAGATAAAATCCCAGTATGAAGCCGAGAGAACGAGGAGACATGAACGTGCATCCATGTATGCGGGCGAGAAGGGAAGGAGCATTGGTCATGCATCCCTGCACGAGGGTGAGACAGGGAGGAGATAAAATCCCTGTATGAAGCCAAGAGAACGAGGTGGCATGAACATGCATCCTTGTATGCAGGTGTGACATGGAGTCATCATGAACATGCATCCCTTTATAAGGACATAACATGGAGGACGCATGAACATGAATGCCTGAATTTTATGGTGGTGGCCTTCGGGTGATTTGGCACGTGCAATTGGTGAAGAGCACTTCTCCTGCGCAAAAAAATAAATGTACTATTAGCACCCCGGAGGGAGCCTCTGCACTTCTTATAGGGAGAAAACTCTGCAATGGAAGGGGACAGGGTCAATAACAGCTGTAAACTCTCACAAGACCATCACTGCTCTCACACTTTCCTGCTCTCAGGCTGGCGGGCCATTATCGGCCCTGGCTGCCGCACCATTGCCAGGTTTGTGTAACTATATTATTTCTAATTGGCTCCACTTTGATGACTTTCATTTGGATTCTGACTTGATTATTGAGATCTTAAATAAGTGACTGGGGATCAGGTGTCCACTTATTCTCATGGATAACATCACAACCAACCTTTAATTCAAACATGAGTCATGACATCACAGATGGAGTACAGCTTATGATAGAGGTGGAACGTCACATTGTAGCAGCCCAAGTAGCTCGCTGTGATCGTATAGTGGTTAGTACTCTGCATGGCATTGCGGGGAGGCAATGTCACGGCAGTTGGGCAGATATTTTAGAATTTCCATTAATACATTGGCAATCTCTGTGGAGGACTGAAACAATTCGATATGTCCTGTTACTGTTATGAACCTTTTGTTTCTTTAATGCTCTTTGCACACTTTTTCATCGGGTGACTGTAATGTATTTCAACCAAATCTAATTAAGAGCGCATTATGTGGTGACATTTGCAGTACATGAAACATTATAACACTGCCATTTACGTCAATAACCACTAGCTTGATTAAGACATATGTATTGCAGCGACAGTATTTCCCAGTTACAAATGGGAATAAAAACAACATCCGCGAGGGATTGAACCAACAACATTTAACTGATGTTGCCAATGGAGCGCGTTACAGAGAGCGCGAGGTCCCGCCTTTACAGTCACACGCTGATGATAATACAGATGTTTAAATAAACAGGCATATCTGTGGACTTGTGGTCTTTCTACATTGGGACTCATAGTCTAGTCCTAGGCTATTGTAGGCACTGGTGTATCTTTTAGTGGAATGAGAGGCATTCTGTAGTCGCGTGAAAGGACCTTTCAAGTCAATCTGATCTGTATTGTCCTATGAAAAAAAGCGTTCTTAGACACAGTGAGGAGTTTTTGGGGATAATGGGAAAATCATTTCCAACTAAATGACAGGAATTTCTTAGTCCAATCATGAGGTGTGCTAGGCTTTTTTATACTGTGGAGGAAAGAGAGAGAGTATAACAGTCATTATAAATAAAGGGCCAAGGAAGTGACAGTTTATGGAAGGAACAATTTGCACATAGCTTTAGAATGTGGTCAGGAGGAGGACAATGTGCTTACACATATGAAACATTAGAAGGTAGAAATTATGGAAGCACATATATTTCTTTATTTTTATTGTATTTGGGGAGAGGGGGTTAATATAGCACGTCCAATGTGGAAAAGTGCTTTCCATAGCACCTTGCAGGTGGGCGACATCTAGAGCTGTGCAGTAGCCACCCATGCCCCAGACGTCAAAGAGAACAAGAAGTTACACATGTTGGAAGTGAGGGTGAGACATTGAGGAGATATGATCCCCGTATGAAGCCGAGAAAAGGAGGAGGCGTGAACGTGCATCCATGTATGCAGGCGAGAAGGGAAGGAGCATTGGTCATGCATCCCTGCATGAGGGTGAGACAGGGAGGAGATATGATCCCCGTATGAAGCCGAGAGAAGGAGGAGGCGTGAACGTGCATCGATGTATGCGGGCGAGACAGGAAGGATCGTTGGTCATGCATCCCTGCATGAGGGTGAGACAGGGAGGAGATATGATCCCCGTATGAAGGCGAGAGAAGGAGGAGGCGTGAACGTGCATCCATGTATGCAGGCGAGAAGGGAAGGAGCATTGGTCATGCATCCCTGCATGAGGGTGAGACAGGGAGGAGATATGATCCCCGTATGAAGCCGAGAGAAGGAGGAGGCGTGAACGTGCATCCATGTATACGGGCGAGACAGGAAGGAGCATTGGTCATGCATCCCTGCATGAGGGTGAGACAGGGAGGAGATATGATCCCCGTATGAAGCCGAGAGAACGAGGAGACATGAACGTGCATCCATGTATGCGGGCGAGAAGGGAAGGAGCATTGGTCATGCATCCCTGCATGAGGGTGAGACAGGGAGGAGATAAAATCCCTGTATGAAGACAAGAGAACGAGGTGGCATGAACATGCATCCTTGTATGCAGGTGTGACATGGAGTCATCATGAACATGCATCCCTTTATAAGGACATAACATGGAGGACGCATGAACATGAATGCCTGAGTTTTATGGTGGTGGCCTTCGGGTGATTTGGCACGTGCAATTGGTGAAGAGCACTTCTCCTGCGCAAAAAAATAAATGTACTATTAGCACCCCAGAGGGAGCCTCTGCACTTCTTATAGGGAGAAAACTCTGCAATGGAAGGGGACAGGGTCAATAACAGCTGTAAACTCTCACAAGACCATCACTGCTCTCACACTTTCCTGCTCTCAGGCTGGCGGGCCATTATCGGCCCTGGCTGCCGCACCATTGCCAGGTTTGTGTAACTATATTATTTCGAATTGGCTCCACTTTGATGACTTTCATTTGGATTCTGACTTGATTATTGAGATCTTAAATAAGTGACTGGGGATCAGGTGTCCACTTATTCTCATGGATAACATCACAACCAACCTTTAATTCAAACATGAGTCATGACATCACAGATGGAGTACAGCTTATGATAGAGGTGGAACGTCACATTGTAGCAGCCCAAGTAGCTCGCCGTGATAGTATAGTGGTTAGTACTCTGCGTTGTGGCCGCAGCAACCTCGGTTCGAATCCGAGTCACGGCATTGCGGTGAGGCAATGTCACGGCAGTTGGGCAGATATTTTAGAATTTCCATTAATACATTGGCAATCTCTGTGGAGGACTGAAACAATTCGATATGTCCTGTTACTGTTATGAACCTTTTGTTTCTTTAATGCTCTTTGCACACTTTTTCATCGGGTGACTGTAATGTATTTCAACCAAATCTAATTAAGAGCGCATTATCTGGTGACATTTGCAGTACATGAAACATTATAACACTGCCATTTACGTCAATAACCACTAGCTTGATTAAGACATATGTATTGCAGCGACAGTATTTCCCAGTTACAAATGGGAATAAAAACAACATCCGCGAGGGATTGAACCAACGACATTTAACTGATGTTGCCAATGGAGCGCTTTACAGAGAGCGCAAGGTCCCGCCTTTACAGTCACACGCTGATGATAATACAGATGTTTAAATAAACAGGCATATCTGTGGACTTGTGGTCTTTCTACATTGGGACTCATAGTCTAGTCCTAGGCTAATGTAGGCACTGGCGTATCTTTTAGTGGAATGAGAGGCATTCTGTAGTCGCGTGAAAGGACCTTTCAAGTCAATCTGATCTGTATTGTCCTGTGAAAAAAAGCGTTCTTAGACACAGTGAGGAGTTTTTGGGGATAATGGGAAAATCATTTCCAACTAAATGACAGGAATTTCTTAGTCCAATCATGAGGTGTGCTAGGCTTTTTTATACTGTGGCGGAAAGAGAGAGAGTATAACAGTCATTATAAATAAAGGGCCAAGGAAGTGACAGTTTATGGAAGGAACAATTTGCACATAGTTTTAGAATGTGGTCAGGAGGAGGACAATGTGCTTACACATATGAAACATTAGAAGGTAGACATTATGGAAGCACATATATTTCTTTATTTTTATTGTATTTGGGGAGAGGGGGTTAATATAGCACGTCCAATGTGGAAAAGTGCTTTCCATAGCACCTTGCAGGTGGGCGACATCTAGAGCTGTGCAGTAGCCACCCATGCCCCAGACGTCAAAGAGAACAAGAAGTTACACATGTTGGAAGTGAGGGTGAGACATTGAGGAGATATGATCCCCGTATGAAGCCGAGAGAAGGAGGAGGCGTGAACGTGCATCCATGTATGCAGGCGAGAAGGGAAGGAGCATTGGTCATGCATCCCTGCATGAGGGTGAGACAGGGAGGAGATATGATCCCCGTATGAAGCCGAGAGAAGGAGGAGGCGTGAACGTGCATCCATGTATGCGGGCGAGACAGGAAGGAGCGTTGGTCATGCATCCCTGCATGAGGGTGAGACAGGGAGGAGATATGATCCCCGTATGAAGCCGAGAGAAGGAGGAGGCGTGAACGTGCATCCATGTATGCAGGCGAGAAGGGAAGGAGCATTGGTCATGCATCCCTGCATGAGGGTGAGACAGGGAGGAGATATGATCCCCGTATGAAGCCGAGAGAAGGAGGAGGCGTGAACGTGCATCCATGTATGCGGGCGAGACAGGAAGGAGCATTGGTCATGCATCCCTGCATGAGGGTGAGACAGGGAGGAGATATGATCCCCGTATGAAGCCGAGAGAAGGAGGAGGCGTGAACGTGCATCCATGTATGCGGGCGAGACGGGAAGGAGCATTGGTCATGCATCCCTTCCTGAGGGTGAGACAGGGAGGAGATAAAATCCCAGTATGAAGCCGAGAGAACGAGGAGACATGAACGTGCATCCATGTATGCGGGCGAGAAGGGAAGGAGCATTGGTCATGCATCCCTGCATGAGGGTGAGACAGGGAGGAGATAAAATCCCTGTATGAAGCCAAGAGAACGAGGTGGCATGAACATGCATCCTTGTATGCAGGTGTGACATGGAGTCATCATGAACATGCATCCCTTTATAAGGACATAACATGGAGGACGCATGAACATGAATGCCTGAATTTTATGGTGGTGGCCTTCGGGTGATTTGGCACGTGCAATTGGTGAAGAGCACTTCTCCTGCGCAAAAAAATAAATGTACTATTAGCACCCCGGAGGGAGCCTCTGCACTTCTTATAGGGAGAAAACTCTGCAATGGAAGGGGACAGGGTCAATAACAGCTGTAAACTCTCACAAGACCATCACTGCTCTCACACTTTCCTGCTCTCAGGCTGGCGGGCCATTATCGGCCCTGGCTGCCGCACCATTGCCAGGTTTGTGTAACTATATTATTTCTAATTGGCTCCACTTTGATGACTTTCATTTGGATTCTGACTTGATTATTGAGATCTTAAATAAGTGACTGGGGATCAGGTGTCCACTTATTCTCATGGATAACTTCACAACCAACCTTTAATTCAAACATGAGTCATGACATCACAGATGGAGTACAGCTTATGATAGAGGTGGAACGTCACATTGTAGCAGCCCAAGTAGCTCGCTGTGATCAAATAGTGGTTAGTACTCTGCGTTGTGGCCGCAGCAACCTCGATTCGAATCTGAGTCACGGCATTGCGGTGAGGCAATGTCACGGCAGTTGGGCAAATATTTTAGAATTTCCATTAATACATTGGCAATCTCTGTGGAGGACTGAAACAATTCGATATGTCCTGTTACTGTTATGAACCTTTTGTTTCTTTAATGCTCTTTGCACACTTTTTCATCGGGTGACTGTAATGTATTTCAACCAAATCTAATTAAGAGCGCATTATCTGGTGACATTTGCAGTACATGAAACATTATAACACTGCCATTTACGTCAATAACCACTAGCTTGATTAAGACATATGTATTACAGCGACAGTATTTCCCAGTTACAAATGGGAATAAAAACAACATCCGCGAGGGATTGAACCAACGACATTTAACTGATGTTGCCAATGGAGCGCTTTACAGAGAGCGCGAGGTCCCGCCTTTACAGTCACACGCTGATGATAATACAGATGTTTAAATAAACAGGCATATCTGTGGACTTGTGGTCTTTCTACATTGGGACTCATAGTCTAGTCCTAGGCTAATGTAGGCACTGGCGTATCTTTTAGTGGAATGAGAGGCATTCTGTAGTCGCGTGAAAGGACCTTTCAAGTCAATCTGATCTGTATTGTCCTGTGAAAAAAAGCGTTCTTAGACACAGTGAGGAGTTTTTGGGGATAATGGGAAAATCATTTCCAACTAAATGACAGGAATTTCTTAGTCCAATCATGAGGTGTGCTAGGCTTTTTTATACTGTGGCGGAAAGAGAGAGAGTATAACAGTCATTATAAATAAAGGGCCAAGGAAGTGACAGTTTATGGAAGGAACAATTTGCACATAGTTTTAGAATGTGGTCAGGAGGAGGACAATGTGCTTACACATATGAAACATTAGAAGGTAGACATTATGGAAGCACATATATTTCTTTATTTTTATTGTATTTGGGGAGAGGGGGTTAATATAGCACGTCCAATGTGGAAAAGTGCTTTCCATAGCACCTTGCAGGTGGGCGACATCTAGAGCTGTGCAGTAGCCACCCATGCCCCAGACGTCAAAGATAAAAAGAAGTTACACATGTTGGAAGTGAGGGTGAGACATTGAGCAGATATGATCCCCGTATGAAGCCGAGAGAAGGAGGAGGCGTGAACGTGCATCCATGTATGCGGGCGAGACAGGAAGGAGCATTGGTCATGCATCCCTGCATGAGGGTGAGACAGGGAGGAGATATGATCCCCGTATGAAGCCGAGAGAAGGAGGAGGCGTGAACGTGCATCCATGTATGCGGGCGAGACGGGAAGGAGCATTGGTCATGCATCCCTTCCTGAGGGTGAGACAGGGAAGAGATAAAATCCCAGTATGAAGCCGAGAGAACGAGGAGACATGAACGTGCATCCATGTATGCGGGCGAGAAGGGAAGGAGCATTGGTCATGCATCCCTGCATGAGGGTGAGACAGGGAGGAGATAAAATCCCTGTATGAAGACAAGAGAACGAGGTGGCATGAACATGCATCCTTGTATGCAGGTGTGACATGGAGTCATCATGAACATGCATCCCTTTATAAGGACATAACATGGAGGACGCATGAACATGAATGCCTGAATTTTATGGTGGTGGCCTTCGGGTGATTTGGCACGTGCAATTGGTGAAGAGCACTTCTCCTGTGCAAAAAAATAAATGTACTATTAGCACCCCAGAGGGAGCCTCTGCACTTCTTATAGGGAGAAAACTCTGCAATGGAAGGGGACAGGGTCAATAACAGCTGTAAACTCTCACAAGACCATCACTGCTCTCACACTTTCCTGCTCTCAGGCTGGCGGGCCATTATCGGCCCTGGCTGCCGCACCATTGCCAGGTTTGTGTAACTATATTATTTCGAATTGGCTCCACTTTGATGACTTTCATTTGGATTCTGACTTGATTATTGAGATCTTAAATAAGTGACTGGGGATCAGGTGTCCACTTATTCTCATGGATAACATCACAACCAACCTTTAATTCAAACATGAGTCATGACATCACAGATGGAGTACAGCTTATGATAGAGGTGGAACGTCACATCGTAGCAGCCCAAGTAGCTCGCCGTGATCGTATAGTGGTTAGTACTCTGCGTTGTGGCCGCAGCAACCTCGGTTCGAATCCGAGTCACGGCATTGCGGTGAGGCAATGTCACGGCAGTTGGGCAGATATTTTAGAATTTCCATTAATACATTGGCAATCTCTGTGGAGGACTGAAACAATTCGATATGTCCTGTTACTGTTATGAACCTTTTGTTTCTTTAATGCTCTTTGCACACTTTTTCATCGGGTGACTGTAATGTATTTCAACCAAATCTAATTAAGAGCGCATTATCTGGTGACATTTGCAGTACATGAAACATTATAACACTGCCATTTACGTCAATAACCACTAGCTTGATTAAGACATATGTATTGCAGCGACAGTATTTCCCAGTTACAAATGGGAATAAAAACAACATCCGCGAGGGATTGAACCAACGACATTTAACTGATGTTGCCAATGGAGCGCTTTACAGAGAGCGCGAGGTCCCGCCTTTACAGTCACACGCTGATGATAATACAGATGTTTAAATAAACAGGCATATCTGTGGACTTGTGGTCTTTCTACATTGGGACTCATAGTCTAGTCCTAGGCTAATGTAGGCACTGGCGTATCTTTTAGTGGAATGAGAGGCATTCTGTAGTCGCGTGAAAGGACCTTTCAAGTCAATCTGATCTGTATTGTCCTGTGAAAAAAAGCGTTCTTAGACACAGTGAGGAGTTTTTGGGGATAATGGGAAAATCATTTCCAACTAAATGACAGGAATTTCTTAGTCCAATCATGAGGTGTGCTAGGCTTTTTTATACTGTGGCGGAAAGAGAGAGAGTATAACAGTCATTATAAATAAAGGGCCAAGGAAGTGACAGTTTATGGAAGGAACAATTTGCACATAGTTTTAGAATGTGGTCAGGAGGAGGACAATGTGCTTACACATATGAAACATTAGAAGGTAGACATTATGGAAGCACATATATTTCTTTATTTTTATTGTATTTGGGGAGAGGGGGTTAATATAGCACGTCCAATGTGGAAAAGTGCTTTCCATAGCACCTTGCAGGTGGGCGACATCTAGAGCTGTGCAGTAGCCACCCATGCCCCAGACGTCAAAGAGAACAAGAAGTTACACATGTTGGAAGTGAGGGTGAGACATTGAGGAGATATGATCCCCGTATGAAGCCGAGAGAAGGAGGAGGCGTGAACGTGCATCCATGTATGCAGGCGAGAAGGGAAGGAGCATTGGTCATGCATCCCTGCATGAGGGTGAGACAGGGAGGAGATATGATCCCCGTATGAAGCCGAGAGAAGGAGGAGGCGTGAACGTGCATCCATGTATGCGGGCGAGACAGGAAGGAGCGTTGGTCATGCATCCCTGCATGAGGGTGAGACAGGGAGGAGATATGATCCCCGTATGAAGCCGAGAGAAGGAGGAGGCGTGAACGTGCATCCATGTATGCAGGCGAGAAGGGAAGGAGCATTGGTCATGCATCCCTGCATGAGGGTGAGACAGGGAGGAGATATGATCCCCGTATGAAGCCGAGAGAAGGAGGAGGCGTGAACGTGCATCCATGTATGCGGGCGAGACAGGAAGGAGCATTGGTCATGCATCCCTGCATGAGGGTGAGACAGGGAGGAGATATGATCCCCGTATGAAGCCAAGAGAAGGAGGAGGCGTGAACGTGCATCCATGTATGCGGGCGAGACGGGAAGGAGCATTGGTCATGCATCCCTTCCTGAGGGTGAGACAGGGAGGAGATAAAATCCCAGTATGAAGCCGAGAGAACGAGGAGACATGAACGTGCATCCATGTATGTGGGCGAGAAGGGAAGGAGCATTGGTCATGCATCCCTGCATGAGGGTGAGACAGGGAGGAGATAAAATCCCTGTATGAAGCCAAGAGAACGAGGTGGCATGAACATGCATCCTTGTATGCAGGTGTGACATGGAGTCATCATGAACATGCATCCCTTTATAAGGACATAACATGGAGGACGCATGAACATGAATGCCTGAATTTTATGGTGGTGGCCTTCGGGTGATTTGGCACGTGCAATTGGTGAAGAGCACTTCTCCTGCGCAAAAAAATAAATGTACTATTAGCACCCCAGAGGGAGCCTCTGCACTTCTTATAGGGAGAAAACTCTGCAATGGAAGGGGACAGGGTCAATAACAGCTGTAAACTCTCACAAGACCATCACTGCTCTCACAGTTTCCTGCTCTCAGGCTGGCGGGCCATTATCGGCCCTGGCTGCCGCACCATTGCCAGGTTTGTGTAACTATATTATTTCTAATTGGCTCCACTTTGATGACTTTCATTTGGATTCTGACTTGATTATTGAGATCTTAAATAAGTGACTGGGGATCAGGTGTCCACTTATTCTCATGGATAACATCACAACCAACCTTTAATTCAAACATGAGTCATGACATCACAGATGGAGTACAGCTTATGATAGAGGTGGAACGTCACATTGTAGCAGCCCAAGTAGCTCGCCGTGATGTATAGTGGTTAGTACTCTGCATTGTGGCTGCAGCAACCTCGGTTCGAATCCGAGTCACGGCATTGCGGGGAGGCAGTTGGGCAGATATTTTAGAATTTCCATTAATACATTGGCAATCTCTGTGGAGGACTGAAACAATTCGATATGTCCTGTTACTGTTATGAACCTTTTGTTTCTTTAATGCTCTTTGCACACTTTTTCATCGGGTGACTGTAATGTATTTCAACCAAATCTAATTAAGAGCGTATTATCTGGTGACATTTGCAGTACATGAAACATTATAACACTGCCATTTACGTCAATAACCACTAGCTTGATTAAGACATATGTATTGCAGCGACAGTATTTCCCAGTTACAAATGGGAATAAAAACAACATCCGCGAGGGATTGAACCAACGACATTTAACTGATGTTGCCAATGGAGCGCGTTACAGAAAGCGCGAGGTCCCGCCTTTACAGTCACACGCTGATGATAATACAGATGTTTAAATAAACAGGCATATCTGTGGACTTGTGGTCTTTCTACATTGGGACTCATAGTCTAGTCCTAGGCTATTGTAGGCACTGGCGTATCTTTTAGTGGAATGAGAGGCATTCTGTAGTCGCGTGAAAGGACCTTTCAAGTCAATCTGATCTGTATTGTCCTGTGAAAAAAAGCGTTCTTAGACACAGTGAGGAGTTTTTGGGGATAATGGGAAAATCATTTCCAACTAAATGACAGGAATTTCTTAGTCCAATCATGAGGTGTGCTAGGCTTTTTTATACTGTGGAGGAAAGAGAGAGAGTATAACAGTCATTATAAATAAAGGGCCAAGGAAGTGACAGTTTATGGAAGGAACAATTTGCACATAGTTTTAGAATGTGGTCAGGAGGAGGACAATGTGCTTACACATATGAAACATTAGAAGGTAGAAATTATGGAAGCACATATATTTCTTTATTTTTATTGTATTTGGGGAGAGGGGGTTAATATAGCACGTCCAATGTGGAAAAGTGCTTTCCATAGCACCTTGCAGGTGGGCGACATCTAGAGCTGTGCAGTAGCCACCCATGCCCCAGACGTCAAAGAGAACAAGAAGTTACACATGTTGGAAGTGAGGGTGAGACATTGAGGAGATATGATCCCCGTATGAAGCCGAGAAAAGGAGGAGGCGTGAACGTGCATCCATGTATGCAGGCGAGAAGGGAAGGAGCATTGGTCATGCATCCCTGCATGAGGGTGAGACAGGGAGGAGATATGATCCCCGTATGAAGCCGAGAGAAGGAGGAGGCGTGAACGTGCATCCATGTATGCGGGCGAGACAGGAAGGAGCGTTGGTCATGCATCCCTGCATGAGGGTGAGACAGGGAGGAGATATGATCCCCGTATGAAGCCGAGAGAAGGAGGAGGCGTGAACGTGCATCCATGTATGCAGGCGAGAAGGGAAGGAGCATTGGTCATGCATCCCTGCATGAGGGTGAGACAGGGAGGAGATATGATCCCCGTATGAAGCCGAGAGAAGGAGGAGGCGTGAACGTGCATCCATGTATGCGGGCGAGACAGGAAGGAGCATTGGTCATGCGTCCCTGCATGAGGGTGAGACAGGGAGTAGATATGATCCCCGTATGAAGCCGAGAGAAGGAGGAGGCGTGAACGTGCATCCATGTATGCGGGCGAGACTGGAAGGAGCATTGGTAATGCATCCCTTCCTGAGGGTGAGACAGGGAAGAGATAAAATCCCAGTATGAAGCCGAGAGAACGAGGAGACATGAACGTGCATCCATGTATGCGGGCGAGAAGGGAAGGAGCATTGGTCATGCATCCCTGCATGAGGGTGAGACAGGGAGGAGATAAAATCCCTGTATGAAGACAAGAGAACGAGGTGGCATGAACATGCATCCTTGTATGCAGGTGTGACATGGAGTCATCATGAACATGCATCCCTTTATAAGGACATAACATGGAGGACGCATGAACATGAATGCCTGAATTTTATGGTGGTGGCCTTCGGGTGATTTGGCACGTGCAATTGGTGAAGAGCACTTCTCCTGCGCAAAAAAATAAATGTACTATTAGCACCCCGGAGGGAGCCTCTGCACTTCTTATAGGGAGAAAACTCTGCAATGGAAGGGGACAGGGTCAATAACAGCTGTAAACTCTCACAAGACCATCACTGCTCTCACACTTTCCTGCTCTCAGGCTGGCGGGCCATTATCGGCCCTGGCTGCCGCACCATTGCCAGGTTTGTGTAACTATATTATTTCGAATTGGCTCCACTTTGATGACTTTCATTTGGATTCTGACTTGATTATTGAGATCTTAAATAAGTGACTGGGGATCAGGTGTCCACTTATTCTCATGGATAACATCACAACCAACCTTTAATTCAAACATGAGTCATGACATCACAGATGGAGTACAGCTTATGATAGAGGTGGAACGTCACATCGTAGCAGCCCAAGTAGCTCGCCGTGATCGTATAGTGGTTAGTACTCTGCGTTGTGGCCGCAGCAACCTCGGTTCGAATCCGAGTCACGGCATTGCGGTGAGGCAATGTCACGGCAGTTGGGCAGATATTTTAGAATTTCCATTAATACATTGGCAATCTCTGTGGAGGACTGAAACAATTCGATATGTCCTGTTACTGTTATGAACCTTTTGTTTCTTTAATGCTCTTTGCACACTTTTTCATCGGGTGACTGTAATGTATTTCAACCAAATCTAATTAAGAGCGCATTATCTGGTGACATTTGCAGTACATGAAACATTATAACACTGCCATTTACGTCAATAACCACTAGCTTGATTAAGACATATGTATTGCAGCGACAGTATTTCCCAGTTACAAATGGGAATAAAAACAACATCCGCGAGGGATTGAACCAACGACATTTAACTGATGTTGCCAATGGAGCGCGTTACAGAGAGCGCGAGGTCCCGCCTTTACAGTCACACGCTGATGATAATACAGATGTTTAAATAAACAGGCATATCTGTGGACTTGTGGTCTTTCTACATTGGGACTCATAGTGTAGTCCTAGGCTATTGTAGGCACTGGTGTATCTTTTAGTGGAATGAGAGGCATTCTGTAGTCGCGTGAAAGGACCTTTCAAGTCAATCTGATCTGTATTGTCCTGTGAAAAAAAGCGTTCTTAGACACAGTGAGGAGTTTTTGGGGATAATGGGAAAATCATTTCCAACTAAATGACAGGAATTTCTTAGTCCAATCATGAGGTGTGCTAGGCTTTTTTATACTGTGGAGGAAAGAGAGAGAGTATAACAGTCATTATAAATAAAGGGCCAAGGAAGTGACAGTTTATGGAAGGAACAATTTGCACATAGTTTTAGAATGTGGTCAGGAGGAGGACAATGTGCTTACACATATGAAACATTAGAAGGTAGACATTATGGAAGCACATATATTTCTTTATTTTTATTGTATTTGGGGAGAGGGGGTTAATATAGCACGTCCAATGTGGAAAAGTGCTTTCCATAGCACCTTGCAGGTGGGCGACATCTAGAGCTGTGCAGTAGCCACCCATGCCCCAGACGTCAAAGAGAACAAGAAGTAACACATGTTGGAAGTGAGGGTGAGACATTGAGGAGATATGATCCCCGTATGAAGCCGAGAGAAGGAGGAGGCGTGAACGTGCATCCATGTATGCAGGCGAGAAGGGAAGGAGCATTAGTCATGCATCCCTGCATGAGGGTGAGACAGGGAGGAGATATGATCCCCGTATGAAGCCGAGAGAAGGAGGAGGCGTGAACGTGCATCCATGTATGCGGGCGAGACAGGAAGGAGCGTTGGTCATGCATCCCTGCATGAGGGTGAGACAGGGAGGAGATATGATCCCCGTATGAAGCCGAGAGAAGGAGGAGGCGTGAACGTGCATCCATGTATGCAGGCGAGAAGGGAAGGAGCATTGGTCATGCATCCCTGCATGAGGGTGAGACAGGGAGGAGATATGATCCCCGTATGAAGCCGAGAGAAGGAGGAGGCGTGAACGTGCATCCATGTATGCGGGCGAGACAGGAAGGAGCATTGGTCATGCATCCCTGCATGAGGGTGAGACAGGGAGGAGATATGATCCCCGTATGAAGCCAAGAGAAGGAGGAGGCGTGAACGTGCATCCATGTATGCGGGCGAGACGGGAAGGAGCATTGGTCATGCATCCCTTCCTGAGGGTGAGACAGGGAGGAGATAAAATCCCAGTATGAAGCCGAGAGAACGAGGAGACATGAACGTGCATCCATGTATGCGGGCGAGAAGGGAAGGAGCATTGGTCATGCATCCCTGCATGAGGGCGAGACAGGGAGGAGATAAAATCCCTGTATGAAGCCAAGAGAACGAGGTGGCATGAACATGCATCCTTGTATGCAGGTGTGACATGGAGTCATCATGAACATGCATCCCTTTATAAGGACATAACATGGAGGACGCATGAACATGAATGCCTGAATTTTATGGTGGTGGCCTTCGGGTGATTTGGCACGTGCAATTGGTGAAGAGCACTTCTCCTGCGCAAAAAAATAAATGTACTATTAGCACCGCGGAGGGAGCCTCTGCACTTCTTATAGGGAGAAAACTCTGCAATGGAAGGGGACAGGGTCAATAACAGCTGTAAACTCTCACAAGACCATCACTGCTCTCACACTTTCCTGCTCTCAGGCTGGCGGGCCATTATCGGCCCTGGCTGCCGCACCATTGCCAGGTTTGTGTAACTATATTATTTCTAATTGGCTCCACTTTGATGACTTTCATTTGGATTCTGACTTGATTATTGAGATCTTAAATAAGTGACTGGGGATCAGGTGTCCACTTATTCTCATGGATAACATCACAACCAACCTTTAATTCAAACATGAGTCATGACATCACAGATGGAGTACAGCTTATGATAGAGGTGGAACGTCACATTGTAGCAGCCCAAGTAGCTCGCTGTGATTGTATAGTGGTTAGTACTCTGCATTGTGGCCGCAGCAACCTCGGTTCGAATCCGAGTCACGGCATTGCGGTGAGGCAATGTCACGGCAGTTGGGCAGATATTTTAGAATTTCCATTAATACATTGGCAATCTCTGTGGAGGACTGAAACAATTCGATATGTCCTGTTACTGTTATGAACCTTTTGTTTCTTTAATGCTCTTTGCACACTTTTTCATCGGGTGACTGTAATGTATTTCAACCAAATCTAATTAAGAGCGCATTATGTGGTGACATTTGCAGTACATGAAACATTATAACACTGCCATTTACGTCAATAACCACTAGCTTGATTAAGACATATGTATTGCAGCGACAGTATTTCCCAGTTACAAATGGGAATAAAAACAACATCCGCGAGGGATTGAACCAACGACATTTAACTGATGTTGCCAATGGAGCGCGTTACAGAGAGCGCGAGGTCCCGCCTTTACAGTCACACGCTGATGATAATACAGATGTTTAAATAAACAGGCATATCTGTGGACTTGTGGTCTTTCTACATTGGGACTCATAGTCTAGTCCTAGGCTAATGTAGGCACTGGCGTATCTTTTAGTGGAATGAGAGGCATTCTGTAGTCGCGTGAAAGGACCTTTCAAGTCAATCTGATCTGTATTGTCCTGTGAAAAAAAGCGTTCTTAGACACAGTGAGGAGTTTTTGGGGATAATGGGAAAATCATTTCCAACTAAATGACAGGAATTTCTTAGTCCAATCATGAGGTGTTCTAGGCTTTTTTATACTGTGGCGGAAAGAGAGAGAGTATAACAGTCATTATAAATAAAGGGCCAAGGAAGTGACAGTTTATGGAAGGAACAATTTGCACATAGTTTTAGAATGTGGTCAGGAGGAGGACAATGTGCTTACACATATGAAACATTAGAAGGTAGACATTATGGAAGCACATATATTTCTTTATTTTTATTGTATTTGGGGAGAGGGGGTTAATATAGCACGTCCAATGTGGAAAAGTGCTTTCCTTAGCACCTTGCAGGTGGGCGACATCTAGAGCTGTGCAGTAGCCACCCATGCCCCAGACGTCAAAGAGAACAAGAAGTTACACATGTTGGAAGTGAGGGTGAGACATTGAGGAGATATGATCCCCGTATGAAGCCGAGAGAAGGAGGAGGCGTGAACGTGCATCCATGTATGCAGGCGAGAAGGGAAGGAGCATTGGTCATGCATCCCTGCATGAGGGTGAGACAGGGAGGAGATATGATCCCCGTATGAAGCCGAGAGAAGGAGGAGGCGTGAACGTGCATCCATGTATGCGGTCGAGACAGGAAGGAGCGTTGGTCATGCATCCCTGCATGAGGGTGAGACAGGGAGGAGATATGATCCCCGTATGAAGCCGAGAGAAGGAGGAGGCGTGAACGTGCATCCATGTATGCAGGCGAGAAGGGAAGGAGCATTGGTCATGCATCCCTGCATGAGGGTGAGACAGGGAGGAGATATGATCCCCGTATGAAGCCGAGAGAAGGAGGAGGCGTGAACGTGCATCCATGTATGCGGGCGAGACAGGAAGGAGCATTGGTCATGCATCCCTGCATGAGGGTGAGACAGGGAGGAGATATGATCCCCGTATGAAGCCGAGAGAAGGAGGAGGCGTGAACGTGCATCAATGTATGCGGGCCAGACGGGAAGGAGCATTGGTCATGCATCCCTTCCTGAGGGTGAGACAGGGAGGAGATAAAATCCCAGTATGAAGCCGAGAGAACGAGGAGACATGAACGTGCATCCATGTATGCGGGCGAGAAGGGAAGGAGCATTGGTCATGCATCCCTGCATGAGGGTGAGACAGGGAGGAGATAAAATCCCTGTATGAAGACAAGAGAACGAGGTGGCATGAACATGCATCCTTGTATGCAGGTGTGACATGGAGTCATCATGAACATGCATCCCTTTATAAGGACATAACATGGAGGACGCATGAACATGAATGCCTGAATTTTATGGTGGTGGCCTTCGGGTGATTTGGCACGTGCAATTGGTGAAGAGCACTTCTCCTGCGCAAAAAAATAAATGTACTATTAGCACCCCGGAGGGAGCCTCTGCACTTCTTATAGGGAGAAAACTCTGCAATGGAAGGGGACAGGGTCAATAACAGCTGTAAACTCTCACAAGACCATCACTGCTCTCACACTTTCCTGCTCTCAGGCTGGCGGGCCATTATCGGCCCTGGCTGCCGCACCATTGCCAGGTTTGTGTAACTATATTATTTCTAATTGGCTCCACTTTGATGACTTTCATTTGGATTCTGACTTGATTATTGAGATCTTAAATAAGTGACTGGGGATCAGGTGTCCACTTATTCTCATGGATAACATCACAACCAACCTTTAATTCAAACATGAGTCATGACATCACAGATGGAGTACAGCTTATGATAGAGGTGGAACGTCACATCGTAGCAGCCCAAGTAACTCGCCGTGATCGTATAGTGGTTAGTACTCTGCGTTGTGGCCGCAGCAACCTCGGTTCGAATCCGAGTCACGGCATTGCGGTGAGGCAATGTCACGGCAGTTGGGCAGATATTTTAGAATTTCCATTAATACATTGGCAATCTCTGTGGAGGACTGAAACAATTCGATATGTCCTGTTACTGTTATGAACCTTTTGTTTCTTTAATGCTCTTTGCACACTTTTTCATCGGGTGACTGTAATGTATTTCAACCAAATCTAATTAAGAGCGCATTATCTGGTGACATTTGCAGTACATGAAACATTATAACACTGCCATTTACGTCAATAACCACTAGCTTGATTAAGACATATGTATTGCAGCGACAGTATTTCCCAGTTACAAATGGGAATAAAAACAACATCCGCGAGGGATTGAACCAACGACATTTAACTGATGTTGCCAATGGAGCGCTTTACAGAGAGCGCGAGGTCCCGCCTTTACAGTCACACGCTGATGATAATACAGATGTTTAAATAAACAGGCATATCTGTGGACTTGTGGTCTTTCTACATTGGGACTCATAGTCTAGTCCTAGGCTAATGTAGGCACTGGCGTATCTTTTAGTGGAATGAGAGGCATTCTGTAGTCGCGTGAAAGGACCTTTCAAGTCAATCTGATCTGTATTGTCCTGTGAAAAAAAGCGTTCTTAGACACAGTGAGGAGTTTTTGGGGATAATGGGAAAATCATTTCCAACTAAATGACAGGAATTTCTTAGTCCAATCATGAGGTGTGCTAGGCTTTTTTATACTGTGGCGGAAAGAGAGAGAGTATAACAGTCATTATAAATAAAGGGCCAAGGAAGTGACAGTTTATGGAAGGAACAATTTGCACATAGTTTTAGAATGTGGTCAGGAGGAGGACAATGTGCTTACACATATGAAACATTAGAAGGTAGACATTATGGAAGCACATATATTTCTTTATTCTTATTGTATTTGGGGAGAGGGGGTTAATATAGCACGTCCAATGTGGAAAAGTGCTTTCCATAGCACCTTGCAGGTGGGCGACATCTAGAGCTGTGCAGTAGCCACCCATGCCCCAGACGTCAAAGAGAACAAGAAGTTACACATGTTGGAAGTGAGGGTGAGACATTGAGGAGATATGATCCCCGTATGAAGCCGAGAGAAGGAGGAGGCGTGAACGTGCATCCATGTATGCAGGCGAGAAGGGAAGGAGCATTGGTCATGCATCCCTGCATGAGGGTGAGACAGGGAGGAGATATGATCCCCGTATGAAGCCGAGAGAAGGAGGAGGCGTGAACGTGCATCCATGTATGCGGGCGAGACAGGAAGGAGCGTTGGTCATGCATCCCTGCATGAGGGTGAGACAGGGAGGAGATATGATCCCCGTATGAAGCCGAGAGAAGGAGGAGGCGTGAACGTGCATCCATGTATGCCGGCGAGAAGGGAAGGAGCATTGGTCATGCATCCCTGCTTGAGGGTGAGACAGGGAGGAGATATGATCCCCGTATGAAGCCGAGAGAAGGAGGAGGCGTGAACGTGCATCCATGTATGCGGGCGAGACAGGAAGGAGCATTGGTCATGCATCCCTGCATGAGGGTGAGACAGGGAGGAGATATGATCCCCGTATGAAGCCGAGAGAAGGAGGAGGCGTGAACGTGCATCCATGTATGCGGGCGAGACGGGAAGGAGCATTGGTCATGCATCCCTTCCTGAGGGTGAGACAGGGAGGAGATAAAATCCCAGTATGAAGCCGAGAGAACGAGGAGACATGAACGTGCATCCATGTATGCGGGCAAGAAGGGAAGGAGCATTGGTCATGCATCCCTGCATGAGGGTGAGACAGGGAGGAGATAAAATCCCTGTATGAAGACAAGAGAACGAGGTGGCATGAACATGCATCCTTGTATGCAGGTGTGACATGGAGTCATCATGAACATGCATCCCTTTATAAGGACATAACATGGAGGACGCATGAACATGAATGCCTGAATTTTATGGTGGTGGCCTTCGGGTGATTTGGCACATGCAATTGGTGAAGAGCACTTCTCCTGCGCAAAAAAATAAATGTACTATTAGCACCCCGGAGGGAGCCTCTGCACTTCTTATAGGGAGAAAACTCTGCAATGGAAGGGGACAGGGTCAATAACAGCTGTAAACTCTCACAAGACCATCACTGCTCTCACACTTTCCTGCTCTCAGGCTGGCGGGCCATTATCGGCCCTGGCTGCCGCACCATTGCCAGGTTTGTGTAACTATATTATTTCTAATTGGCTCCACTTTGATGACTTTCATTTGGATTCTGACTTGATTATTGAGATCTTAAATAAGTGACTGGGGATCAGGTGTCCACTTATTCTCATGGATAACATCACAACCAACCTTTAATTCAAACATGAGTCATGACATCACAGATGGAGTACAGCTTATGATAGAGGTGGAACGTCACATCGTAGCAGCCCAAGTAGCTCGCCGTGATCGTATAGTGGTTAGTACTCTGCGTTGTGGCCGCAGCAACCTCGGTTCGAATCCGAGTCACGGCATTGCGGTGAGGCAATGTCACGGCAGTTGGGCAGATATTTTAGAATTTCCATTAATACATTGGCAATCTCTGTGGAGGACTGAAACAATTCGATATGTCCTGTTACTGTTATGAACCTTTTGTTTCTTTAATGCTCTTTGCACACTTTTTCATCGGGTGACTGTAATGTATTTCAACCAAATCTAATTAAGAGCGCATTATCTGGTGACATTTGCAGTACATGAAACATGATAACACTGCCATTTACGTCAATAACCACTAGCTTGATTAAGACATATGTATTGCAGCGACAGTATTTCCCAGTTACAAATGGGAATAAAAACAACATCCGCGAGGGATTGAACCAACGACATTTAACTGATGTTGCCAATGGAGCGCTTTACAGAGAGCGCGAGGTCCCGCCTTTACAGTCACACGCTGATGATAATACAGATGTTTAAATAAACAGGCATATCTGTGGACTTGTGGTCTTTCTACATTGGGACTCATAGTCTAGTCCTAGGCTAATGTAGGCACTGGCGTATCTTTTAGTGGAATGAGAGGCATTCTGTAGTCGCGTGAAAGGACCTTTCAAGTCAATCTGATCTGTATTGTCCTGTGAAAAAAAGCGTTCTTAGACACAGTGAGGAGTTTTTGGGGATAATGGGAAAATCATTTCCAACTAAATGACAGGAATTTCTTAGTCCAATCATGAGGTGTGCTAGGCTTTTTTATACTGTGGCGGAAAGAGAGAGAGTATAACAGTCATTATAAATAAAGGGCCAAGGAAGTGACAGTTTATGGAAGGAACAATTTGCACATAGTTTTAGAATATGGTCAGGAGGAAGACAATGTGCTTACACATATGAAACATTAGAAGGTAGACATTATGGAAGCACATATATTTCTTTATTTTTATTGTATTTGGGGAGAGGGGGTTAATATAGCACGTCCAATGTGGAAAAGTGCTTTCCATAGCACCTTGCAGGTGGGCGACATCTAGAGCTGTGCAGTAGCCACCCATGCCCCAGACGTCAAAGAGAACAAGAAGTTACACATGTTGGAAGTGAGGGTGAGACATTGAGGAGATATGATCCCCGTATGAAGCCGAGAGAAGGAGGAGGCGTGAACGTGCATCCATGTATGCAGGCGAGAAGGGAAGGAGCATTGGTCATGCATCCCTGCATGAGGGTGAGACAGGGAGGAGATATGATCCCCGTATGAAGCCGAGAGAAGGAGGAGGCGTGAACGTGCATCCATGTATGCGGGCGAGACAGGAAGGAGCGTTGGTCATGCATCCCTGCATGAGGGTGAGACAGGGAGGAGATATGATCCCCGTATGAAGCCGAGAGAAGGAGGAGGCGTGAACGTGCATCCATGTATGCAGGCGAGAAGGGAAGGAGCATTGGTCATGCATCCCTGCATGAGGGTGAGACAAGAAGGAGATATGATCCCCGTATGAAGCCGAGAGAAGGAGGAGGCGTGAACGTGCATCCATGTATGCGGGCGAGACAGGAAGGAGCATTGGTCATGCATCCCTGCATGAGGGTGAGACAGGGAGGAGATATGATCCCCGTATGAAGCCGAGAGAAGGAGGAGGCGTGAACGTGCATCCATGTATGCGGGCGAGACGGGAAGGAGCATTGGTCATGCATCCCTTCCTGAGGGTGAGACAGGGAGGAGATAAAATCCCAGTATGAAGCCGAGAGAACGAGGAGACATGAACGTGCATCCATGTATGCGGGCGAGAAGGGAAGGAGCATTGGTCATGCATCCCTGCATGAGGGTGAGACAGGGAGGAGATAAAATCCCTGTATGAAGACAAGAGAACGAGGTGGCATGAACATGCATCCTTGTATGCAGGTGTGACATGGAGTCATCATGAACATGCATCCCTTTATAAGGACATAACATGGAGGACGCATGAACATGAATGCCTGAATTTTATGGTGGTGGCCTTCGGTGATTTGGCACGTGCAATTGGTGAAGAGCACTTCTCCTGCGCAAAAAAATAAATGTACTATTAGCACCCCGGAGGGAGCCTCTGCACTTCTTATAGGGAGAAAACTCTGCAATGGAAGGGGACAGGGTCAATAACAGCTGTAAACTCTCACAAGACCATCACTGCTCTCACACTTTCCTGCTCTCAGGCTGGCGGGCCATTATCGGCCCTGGCTGCCGCACCATTGCCAGGTTTGTGTAACTATATTATTTCTAATTGGCTCCACTTTGATGACTTTCATTTGGATTCTGACTTGATTATTGAGATCTTAAATAAGTGACTGGGGATCAGGTGTCCACTTATTCTCATGGATAACATCACAACCAACCTTTAATTCAAACATGAGTCATGACATCACAGATGGAGTACAGCTTATGATAGAGGTGGAACGTCACATTGTAGCAGCCCAAGTAGCTCGCTGTGATCGTATAGTGGTTAGTACTCTGCGTTGTGGCCGCAGCAACCTCGGTTCGAATCCGAGTCACGGCATTGCAGTGAGGCAATGTCACGGCAGTTGGGCAGATATTTTAGAATTTCCATTAATACATTGGCAATCTCTGTGGAGGACTGAAACAATTCGATATGTCCTGTTACTGTTATGAACCTTTTGTTTCTTTAATGCTCTTTGCACACTTTTTCATCGGGTGACTGTAATGTATTTCAACCAAATCTAATTAAGAGCGCATTATGTGGTGACATTTGCAGTACATGAAACATTATAACACTGCCATTTACGTCAATAACCACTAGCTTGAATAAGACATATGTATTGCAGCGACAGTATTTCCCAGTTACAAATGGGAATAAAAACAACATCCGCGAGGGATTGAACCAACGACATTTAACTGATGTTGCCAATGGAGCGCTTTACAGAGAGCGCGAGGTCCCGCCTTTACAGTCACACGCTGATGATAATACAGATGTTTAAATAAACAGGCATATCTGTGGACTTGTGGTCTTTCTACATTGGGACTCATAGTCTAGTCCTAGGCTAATGTAGGCACTGGCGTATCTTTTAGTGGAATGAGAGGCATTCTGTAGTCGCGTGAAAGGACCTTTCAAGTCAATCTGATCTGTATTGTCCTGTGAAAAAAAGCGTTCTTAGACACAGTGAGGAGTTTTTGGGGATAATGGGAAAATCATTTCCAACTAAATGACAGGAATTTCTTAGTCCAATCATGAGGTGTGCTAGGCTTTTTTATACTGTGGCGGAAAGAGAGAGAGTATAACAGTCATTATAAATAAAGGGCCAAGGAAGTGACAGTTTATGGAAGGAACAATTTGCACATAGTTTTAGAATGTGGTCAGGAGGAGGACAATGTGCTTACACATATGAAACATTAGAAGGTAGACATTATGGAAGCACATATATTTCTTTATTTTTATTGTATTTGGGGAGAGGGGGTTAATATAGCACGTCCAATGTGGAAAAGTGCTTTCCATAGCACCTTGCAGGTGGGAGACATCTAGAGCTGTGCAGTAGCCACCCATGCCCCAGACGTCAAAGAGAACAAGAAGTTACACATGTTGGAAGTGAGGGTGAGACATTGAGGAGATATGATCCCCGTATGAAGCCGAGAGAAGGAGGAGGCGTGAACGTGCATCCATGTATGCAGGCGAGAAGGGAAGGAGCATTGGTCATGCATCCCTGCATGAGGGTGAGACAGGGAGGAGATATGATCCCCGTATGAAGCCGAGAGAAGGAGGAGGCGTGAACGTGCATCCATGTATGCGGGCGAGACAGGAAGGAGCGTTGGTCATGCATCCCTGCATGAGGGTGAGACAGGGAGGAGATATGATCCCCGTATGAAGCCGAGAGAAGGAGGAGGCGTGAACGTGCATCCATGTATGCAGGCGAGAAGGGAAGGAGCATTGGTCATGCATCCCTGCATGAGGGTGAGACAAGAAGGAGATATGATCCCCGTATGAAGCCGAGAGAAGGAGGAGGCGTGAACGTGCATCCATGTATGCGGGCGAGACAGGAAGGAGCATTGGTCATGCATCCCTGCATGAGGGTGAGACAGGGAGGAGATATGATCCCCGTATGAAGCCGAGAGAAGGAGGAGGCGTGAACGTGCATCCATGTATGCGGGCGAGACGGGAAGGAGCATTGGTCATGCATCCCTTCCTGAGGGTGAGACAGGGAGGAGATAAAATCCCAGTATGAAGCCGAGAGAACGAGGAGACATGAACGTGCATCCATGTATGCGGGCGAGAAGGGAAGGAGCATTGGTCATGCATCCCTGCATGAGGGTGAGACAGGGAGGAGATAAAATCCCTGTATGAAGACAAGAGAACGAGGTGGCATGAACATGCATCCTTGTATGCAGGTGTGACATGGAGTCATCATGAACATGCATCCCTTTATAAGGACATAACATGGAGGACGCATGAACATGAATGCCTGAATTTTATGGTGGTGGCCTTCGGTGATTTGGCACGTGCAATTGGTGAAGAGCACTTCTCCTGCGCAAAAAAATAAATGTACTATTAGCACCCCGGAGGGAGCCTCTGCACTTCTTATAGGGAGAAAACTCTGCAATGGAAGGGGACAGGGTCAATAACAGCTGTAAACTCTCACAAGACCATCACTGCTCTCACACTTTTCTGCTCTCAGGCTGGCGGGCCATTATCGGCCCTGGCTGCCGCACCATTGCCAGGTTTGTGTAACTATATTATTTCTAATTGGCTCCACTTTGATGACTTTCATTTGGATTCTGACTTGATTATTGAGATCTTAAATAAGTGACTGGGGATCAGGTGTCCACTTATTCTCATGGATAACATCACAACCAACCTTTAATTCAAACATGAGTCATGACATCACAGATGGAGTACAGCTTATGATAGAGGTGGAACGTCACATTGTAGCAGCCCAAGTAGCTCGCTGTGATCGTATAGTGGTTAGTACTCTGCGTTGTGGCCGCAGCAACCTTGGTTCGAATCCGAGTCACGGCATTGCAGTGAGGCAATGTCACGGCAGTTGGGCAGATATTTTAGAATTTCCATTAATACATTGGCAATCTCTGTGGAGGACTGAAACAATTCGATATGTCCTGTTACTGTTATGAACCTTTTGTTTCTTTAATGCTCTTTGCACACTTTTTCATCGGGTGACTGTAATGTATTTCAACCAAATCTAATTAAGAGCGCATTATGTGGTGACATTTGCAGTACATGAAACATTATAACACTGCCATTTACGTCAATAACCACTAGCTTGAATAAGACATATGTATTGCAGCGACAGTATTTCCCAGTTACAAATGGGAATAAAAACAACATCCGCGAGGGATTGAACCAACGACATTTAACTGATGTTGCCAATGGAGCGCTTTACAGAGAGCGCGAGGTCCCGCCTTTACAGTCACACGCTGATGATAATACAGATGTTTAAATAAACAGGCATATCTGTGGACTTGTGGTCTTTCTACATTGGGACTCATAGTCTAGTCCTAGGCTAATGTAGGCACTGGCGTATCTTTTAGTGGAATGAGAGGCATTCTGTAGTCGCGTGAAAGGACCTTTCAAGTCAATCTGATCTGTATTGTCCTGTGAAAAAAAGCGTTCTTAGACACAGTGAGGAGTTTTTGGGGATAATGGGAAAATCATTTCCAACTAAATGACAGGAATTTCTTAGTCCAATCATGAGGTGTGCTAGGCTTTTTTATACTGTGGCGGAAAGAGAGAGAGTATAACAGTCATTATAAATAAAGGGCCAAGGAAGTGACAGTTTATGGAAGGAACAATTTGCACATAGTTTTAGAATGTGGTCAGGAGGAGGACAATGTGCTTACACATATGAAACATTAGAAGGTAGACATTATGGAAGCACATATATTTCTTTATTTTTATTGTATTTAGGGAGAGGGGGTTAATATAGCACGTCCAATGTGGAAAAGTGCTTTCCATAGCACCTTGCAGGTGGGCGACATCTAGAGCTGTGCAGTAGCCACCCATGCCCCAGACGTCAAAGAGAACAAGAAGTTACACATGTTGGAAGTGAGGGTGAGACATTGAGGAGATATGATCCCCGTATGAAGCCGAGAGAAGGAGGAGGCGTGAACGTGCATCCATGTATGCAGGCGAGAAGGGAAGGAGCATTGGTCATGCATCCCTGCATGAGGGTGGGACAGGGAGGAGATATGATCCCCGTATGAAGCCGAGAGAAGGAGGAGGCGTGAACGTGCATCCATGTATGCGGGCGAGACAGGAAGGAGCATTGGTCATGCATCCCTGCATGAGGGTGAGACAGGGAGGAGATATGATCCCCGTATGAAGCCGAGAGAAGGAGGAGGCGTGAACGTGCATCCATGTATGCAAGCGAGAAGGGAAGGAGCATTGGTCATGCATCCCTGCATGAGGGTGAGACAGGGAGGAGATATGATCCCCGTATGAAGCCGAGAGAAGGAGGAGGCGTGAACGTGCATCCATGTATGCGGGCGAGACAGGAAGGAGCATTGGTCATGCATCCCTGCATGAGGGTGAGACAGGGAGGAGATATGATCCCCGTATGAAGCCGAGAGAAGGAGGAGGCGTGAACGTGCATCCATGTATGCGGGCGAGACGGGAAGGAGCATTGGTCATGCATCCCTTCCTGAGGGTGAGACAGGGAGGAGATAAAATCCCCGTATGAAGCCGAGAGAACGAGGAGACATGAACGTGCATCCATGTATGCGGGCGAGAAGGGAAGGAGCATTGGTCATGCATCCCTGCATGAGGGTGAGACAGGGAGGAGATAAAATCCCTGTATGAAGCCAAGAGAACGAGGCGGCATGAACATGCATCCTTGTATGCAGGTGTGACATGGAGTCATCATGAACATGCATCCCTTTATAAGGACATAACATGGAGGACGCATGAACATGAATGCCTGAATTTTATGGTGGTGGCCTTCGGTGATTTGGCACGTGCAATTGGTGAAGAGCACTTCTCCTGCGCAAAAAAATAAATGTACTATTAGCACCCCGGAGGGAGCCTCTGCACTTCTTATAGGGAGAAAACTCTGCAATGGAAGGGGACAGGGTCAATAACAGCTGTAAACTCTCACAAGACCATCACTGGTCTCACACTTTCCTGCTCTCAGGCTGGCGGGCCATTATCGGCCCTGGCTGCCGCACCATTGCCAGGTTTGTGTAACTATATTATTTCTAATTGGCTCCACTTTGATGACTTTCATTTGGATTCTGACTTGATTATTGAGATCTTAAATATGTGACTGGGGATCAGGTGTCCACTTATTCTCATGGATAACATCACAACCAACCTTTAATTCAAACTTGAGTCATGACATCACAGATGGAGTACAGCTTATGATAGAGGTGGAACGTCACATTGTAGCAGCCCAAGTAGCTCGCCGTGATTGTATAGGGGTTAGTACTCTGTGTTGTGGCCGCAGCAACCTCGGTTGGAATCCGAGTCACGGCATTGCGGTGAGGCAATGTCACGGCAGTTGGGCAGATATTTTAGAATTTCCATTAATACATTGGCAATCTCTGTGGAGGACTGAAACAATTCGATATGTCCTGTTACTGTTATGAACCTTTTGTTTCTTTAATGCTCTTTGCACACTTTTTCATCGGGTGACTGTAATGTATTTCAACCAAATCTAATTAAGAGCGCATTATGTGGTGACATTTGCAGTACATGAAACATGATAACACTGCCATTTACGTCAATAACCACTAGCTTGATTAAGACATATGTATTGCAGCGACAGTATTTCCCAGTTACAAATGGGAATAAAAACAACATCCGCGAGGGATTGAACCAACAACATTTAACTGATGTTGCCAATGGAGCGCGTTACAGAGAGCGCGAGGTCCCGCCTTTACAGTCACACTCTGATGATAATACAGATGTTTAAATAAACAGGCATATCTGTGGACTTGTGGTCTTTCTACATTGGGACTCATAGTCTAGTCCTAGGCTATTGTAGGCACTGGCGTATCTTTTAGTGGAATGAGAGGCATTCTGTAGTTGCGTGAAAGGACCTTTCAAGTCAATCTGATCTGTATTGTCCTGTGAAAAAAAAGCGTTCTTAGAAACAGTGAGGAGTTTTTGGGGATAATGGGAAAATCATTTCCAACTAAATGACAGGAATTTCTTAGTCCAATCATGAGGTGTGCTAGGCTTTTTTATACTGTGGCGGAAAGAGAGAGAGTATAACAGTCATTATAAATAAAGGGCCAAGGAAGTGACAGTTTATGGAAGGAACAATTTGCACATAGTTTTAGAATGTGGTCAGGAGGAGGACAATCTGCTTACACATATGAAACATTAGAAGGTAGACATTATGGAAGCACATATATTTCTTTATTTTTATTGTATTTGGGGAGAGGGGGTTAATATAGCACGTCCAATGTGGAAAAGTGCTTTCCATAGCACATTGCAGGTGGGCGACATCTAGAGCTGTGCAGTAGCCACCCATGCCCCAGACGTCAAAGAGAACAAGAAGTTACACATGTTGGAAGTGAGGGTGAGACATTGAGGAGATATGATCCCCGTATGAAGCCGAGAGAAGGAGGAGGCGTGAACGTGCATCCATGTATGCAGGCGAGAAGGGAAGGAGCGTTGGTCATGCATCCCTGCATGAGGGTGAGACAGGGAGGAGATATGATCCCCGTATGAAGCCGAGAGAAGGAGGAGGCGTGAACGTGCATCCATGTATGCGGGCGAGACAGGAAGGAGCGTTGGTCATGCATCCCTGCATGAGGGTGAGACAGGGAGGAGATATGATCCCCGTATGAAGCCGAGAGAAGGAGGAGGCGTGAACGTGCATCCATGTATGCAGGCGAGAAGGGAAGGAGCATTGGTCATGCATCCCTGCATGAGGGTGAGACAGGGAGGAGATATGATCCCCGTATGAAGCCGAGAGAAGGAGGAGGCGTGAACGTGCATCCATGTATGCGGGCGAGACAGGAAGGAGCATTGGTCATGCATCCCTGCATGAGGGTGAGACAGGGAGGAGATATGATCCCCGTATGAAGCCGAGAGAAGGAGGAGGCGTGAACGTGCATCCATGTATGCGGGCGAGACGGGAAGGAGCATTGGTCATGCATCCCTTCCTGAGGGTGAGACAGGGAGGAGATAAAATCCCAGTATGAAGCCGAGAGAACGAGGAGACATGAACGTGCATCCATGTATGCGGGCGAGAAGGGAAGGAGCATTGGTCATGCATCCCTGCATGAGGGTGAGACAGGGAGGAGATAAAATCCCTCTATGAAGCCAAGAGAACGAGGTGGCATGAACATGCATCCTTGTATGCAGGTGTGACATGGAGTCATCATGAACATGCATCCCTTTATAAGGACATAACATGGAGGACGCATGAACATGAATGCCTGAATTTTATGGTGGTGGCCTTCGGGTGATTTGGCACGTGCAATTGGTGAAGAGCACTTCTCCTGCGCAAAAAAATAAATGTACTATTAGCACCCCGGAGGGAGCCTCTGCACTTCTTATAGGGAGAAAACTCTGCAATGGAAGGGGACAGGGTCAATAACAGCTGTAAACTCTCACAAGACCATCACTGCTCTCACACTTTCCTGCTCTCAGGCTGGCGGGCCATTATCGGCCCTGGCTGCCGCACCATTGCCAGGTTTGTGTAACTATATTATTTCTAATTGGCTCCACTTTGATGACTTTCATTTGGATTCTGACTTGATTATTGAGATCTTAAATAAGTGACTGGGGATCAGGTGTCCACTTATTCTCATGGATAACATCACAACCAACCTTTAATTCAAACATGAGTCATGACATCACAGATGGAGTACAGCTTATGATAGAGGTGGAACGTCACATTGTAGCAGCCCAAGTAGCTCGCTGTGATCGTATAGTGGTTAGTACTCTGCGTTGTGGCCGCAGCAACCTCGGTTCGAATCCGAGTCACGGCATTGCAGTGAGGCAATGTCACGGCAGTTGGGCAGATATTTTAGAATTTCCATTAATACATTGGCAATCTCTGTGGAGGACTGAAACAATTCGATATGTCCTGTTACTGTTATGAACCTTTTGTTTCTTTAATGCTCTTTGCACACTTTTTCATCGGGTGACTGTAATGTATTTCAACCAAATCTAATTAAGAGCGCATTATGTGGTGACATTTGCAGTACATGAAACATTATAACACTGCCATTTACGTCAATAACCACTAGCTTGAATAAGACATATGTATTGCAGCGACAGTATTTCCCAGTTACAAATGGGAATAAAAACAACATCCGCGAGGGATTGAACCAACGACATTTAACTGATGTTGCCAATGGAGCGCTTTACAGAGAGCGCGAGGTCCCGCCTTTACAGTCACACGCTGATGATAATACAGATGTTTAAATAAACAGGCATATCTGTGGACTTGTGGTCTTTCTACATTGGGACTCATAGTCTAGTCCTAGGCTAATGTAGGCACTGGCGTATCTTTTAGTGGAATGAGAGGCATTCTGTAGTCGCGTGAAAGGACCTTTCAAGTCAATCTGATCTGTATTGTCCTGTGAAAAAAAGCGTTCTTAGACACAGTGAGGAGTTTTTGGGGATAATGGGAAAATCATTTCCAACTAAATGACAGGAATTTCTTAGTCCAATCATGAGGTGTGCTAGGCTTTTTTATACTGTGGCGGAAAGAGAGAGAGTATAACAGTCATTATAAATAAAGGGCCAAGGAAGTGACAGTTTATGGAAGGAACAATTTGCACATAGTTTTAGAATGTGGTCAGGAGGAGGACAATGTGCTTACACATATGAAACATTAGAAGGTAGACATTATGGAAGCACATATATTTCTTTATTTTTATTGTATTTGGGGAGAGGGGGTTAATATAGCACGTCCAATGTGGAAAAGTGCTTTCCATAGCACCTTGCAGGTGGGAGACATCTAGAGCTGTGCAGTAGCCACCCATGCCCCAGACGTCAAAGAGAACAAGAAGTTACACATGTTGGAAGTGAGGGTGAGACATTGAGGAGATATGATCCCCGTATGAAGCCGAGAGAAGGAGGAGGCGTGAACGTGCATCCATGTATGCAGGCGAGAAGGGAAGGAGCATTGGTCATGCATCCCTGCATGAGGGTGAGACAGGGAGGAGATATGATCCCCGTATGAAGCCGAGAGAAGGAGGAGGCGTGAACGTGCATCCATGTATGCGGGCGAGACAGGAAGGAGCGTTGGTCATGCATCCCTGCATGAGGGTGAGACAGGGAGGAGATATGATCCCCGTATGAAGCCGAGAGAAGGAGGAGGCGTGAACGTGCATCCATGTATGCAGGCGAGAAGGGAAGGAGCATTGGTCATGCATCCCTGCATGAGGGTGAGACAAGAAGGAGATATGATCCCCGTATGAAGCCGAGAGAAGGAGGAGGCGTGAACGTGCATCCATGTATGCGGGCGAGACAGGAAGGAGCATTGGTCATGCATCCCTGCATGAGGGTGAGACAGGGAGGAGATATGATCCCCGTATGAAGCCGAGAGAAGGAGGAGGCGTGAACGTGCATCCATGTATGCGGGCGAGACGGGAAGGAGCATTGGTCATGCATCCCTTCCTGAGGGTGAGACAGGGAGGAGATAAAATCCCAGTATGAAGCCGAGAGAACGAGGAGACATGAACGTGCATCCATGTATGCGGGCGAGAAGGGAAGGAGCATTGGTCATGCATCCCTGCATGAGGGTGAGACAGGGAGGAGATAAAATCCCTGTATGAAGACAAGAGAACGAGGTGGCATGAACATGCATCCTTGTATGCAGGTGTGACATGGAGTCATCATGAACATGCATCCCTTTATAAGGACATAACATGGAGGACGCATGAACATGAATGCCTGAATTTTATGGTGGTGGCCTTCGGTGATTTGGCACGTGCAATTGGTGAAGAGCACTTCTCCTGCGCAAAAAAATAAATGTACTATTAGCACCCCGGAGGGAGCCTCTGCACTTCTTATAGGGAGAAAACTCTGCAATGGAAGGGGACAGGGTCAATAACAGCTGTAAACTCTCACAAGACCATCACTGCTTTCACACTTTTCTGCTCTCAGGCTGGCGGGCCATTATCGGCCCTGGCTGCCGCACCATTGCCAGGTTTGTGTAACTATATTATTTCTAATTGGCTCCACTTTGATGACTTTCATTTGGATTCTGACTTGATTATTGAGATCTTAAATAAGTGACTGGGGATCAGGTGTCCACTTATTCTCATGGATAACATCACAACCAACCTTTAATTCAAACATGAGTCATGACATCACAGATGGAGTACAGCTTATGATAGAGGTGGAACGTCACATTGTAGCAGCCCAAGTAGCTCGCTGTGATCGTATAGTGGTTAGTACTCTGCGTTGTGGCCGCAGCAACCTTGGTTCGAATCCGAGTCACGGCATTGCAGTGAGGCAATGTCACGGCAGTTGGGCAGATATTTTAGAATTTCCATTAATACATTGGCAATCTCTGTGGAGGACTGAAACAATTCGATATGTCCTGTTACTGTTATGAACCTTTTGTTTCTTTAATGCTCTTTGCACACTTTTTCATCGGGTGACTGTAATGTATTTCAACCAAATCTAATTAAGAGCGCATTATGTGGTGACATTTGCAGTACATGAAACATTATAACACTGCCATTTACGTCAATAACCACTAGCTTGAATAAGACATATGTATTGCAGCGACAGTATTTCCCAGTTACAAATGGGAATAAAAACAACATCCGCGAGGGATTGAACCAACGACATTTAACTGATGTTGCCAATGGAGCGCTTTACAGAGAGCGCGAGGTCCCGCCTTTACAGTCACACGCTGATGATAATACAGATGTTTAAATAAACAGGCATATCTGTGGACTTGTGGTCTTTCTACATTGGGACTCATAGTCTAGTCCTAGGCTAATGTAGGCACTGGCGTATCTTTTAGTGGAATGAGAGGCATTCTGTAGTCGCGTGAAAGGACCTTTCAAGTCAATCTGATCTGTATTGTCCTGTGAAAAAAAGCGTTCTTAGACACAGTGAGGAGTTTTTGGGGATAATGGGAAAATCATTTCCAACTAAATGACAGGAATTTCTTAGTCCAATCATGAGGTGTGCTAGGCTTTTTTATACTGTGGCGGAAAGAGAGAGAGTATAACAGTCATTATAAATAAAGGGCCAAGGAAGTGACAGTTTATGGAAGGAACAATTTGCACATAGTTTTAGAATGTGGTCAGGAGGAGGACAATGTGCTTACACATATGAAACATTAGAAGGTAGACATTATGGAAGCACATATATTTCTTTATTTTTATTGTATTTAGGGAGAGGGGGTTAATATAGCACGTCCAATGTGGAAAAGTGCTTTCCATAGCACCTTGCAGGTGGGCGACATCTAGAGCTGTGCAGTAGCCACCCATGCCCCAGACGTCAAAGAGAACAAGAAGTTACACATGTTGGAAGTGAGGGTGAGACATTGAGGAGATATGATCCCCGTATGAAGCCGAGAGAAGGAGGAGGCGTGAACGTGCATCCATGTATGCAGGCGAGAAGGGAAGGAGCATTGGTCATGCATCCCTGCATGAGGGTGGGACAGGGAGGAGATATGATCCCCGTATGAAGCCGAGAGAAGGAGGAGGCGTGAACGTGCATCCATGTATGCGGGCGAGACAGGAAGGAGCATTGGTCATGCATCCCTGCATGAGGGTGAGACAGGGAGGAGATATGATCCCCGTATGAAGCCGAGAGAAGGAGGAGGCGTGAACGTGCATCCATGTATGCAAGCGAGAAGGGAAGGAGCATTGGTCATGCATCCCTGCATGAGGGTGAGACAGGGAGGAGATATGATCCCCGTATGAAGCCGAGAGAAGGAGGAGGCGTGAACGTGCATCCATGTATGCGGGCGAGACAGGAAGGAGCATTGGTCATGCATCCCTGCATGAGGGTGAGACAGGGAGGAGATATGATCCCCGTATGAAGCCGAGAGAAGGAGGAGGCGTGAACGTGCATCCATGTATGCGGGCGAGACGGGAAGGAGCATTGGTCATGCATCCCTTCCTGAGGGTGAGACAGGGAGGAGATAAAATCCCCGTATGAAGCCGAGAGAACGAGGAGACATGAACGTGCATCCATGTATGCGGGCGAGAAGGGAAGGAGCATTGGTCATGCATCCCTGCATGAGGGTGAGACAGGGAGGAGATAAAATCCCTGTATGAAGCCAAGAGAACGAGGCGGCATGAACATGCATCCTTGTATGCAGGTGTGACATGGAGTCATCATGAACATGCATCCCTTTATAAGGACATAACATGGAGGACGCATGAACATGAATGCCTGAATTTTATTGTGGTGGCCTTCGGTGATTTGGCACGTGCAATTGGTGAAGAGCACTTCTCCTGCGCAAAAAAATAAATGTACTATTAGCACCCCGGAGGGAGCCTCTGCACTTCTTATAGGGAGAAAACTCTGCAATGGAAGGGGACAGGGTCAATAACAGCTGTAAACTCTCACAAGACCATCACTGCTCTCACACTTTCCTGCTCTCAGGCTGGCGGGCCATTATCGGCCCTGGCTGCCGCACCATTGCCAGGTTTGTGTAACTATATTATTTCTAATTGGCTCCACTTTGATGACTTTCATTTGGATTCTGACTTGATTATTGAGATCTTAAATATGTGACTGGGGATCAGGTGTCCACTTATTCTCATGGATAACATCACAACCAACCTTTAATTCAAACTTGAGTCATGACATCACAGATGGAGTACAGCTTATGATAGAGGTGGAACGTCACATTGTAGCAGCCCAAGTAGCTCGCCGTGATTGTATAGGGGTTAGTACTCTGTGTTGTGGCCGCAGCAACCTCGGTTGGAATCCGAGTCACGGCATTGCGGTGAGGCAATGTCACGGCAGTTGGGCAGATATTTTAGAATTTCCATTAATACATTGGCAATCTCTGTGGAGGACTGAAACAATTCGATATGTCCTGTTACTGTTATGAACCTTTTGTTTCTTTAATGCTCTTTGCACACTTTTTCATCGGGTGACTGTAATGTATTTCAACCAAATCTAATTAAGAGCGCATTATGTGGTGACATTTGCAGTACATGAAACATGATAACACTGCCATTTACGTCAATAACCACTAGCTTGATTAAGACATATGTATTGCAGCGACAGTATTTCCCAGTTACAAATGGGAATAAAAACAACATCCGCGAGGGATTGAACCAACAACATTTAACTGATGTTGCCAATGGAGCGCGTTACAGAGAGCGCGAGGTCCCGCCTTTACAGTCACACTCTGATGATAATACAGATGTTTAAATAAACAGGCATATCTGTGGACTTGTGGTCTTTCTACATTGGGACTCATAGTCTAGTCCTAGGCTATTGTAGGCACTGGCGTATCTTTTAGTGGAATGAGAGGCATTCTGTAGTTGCGTGAAAGGACCTTTCAAGTCAATCTGATCTGTATTGTCCTGTGAAAAAAAAGAGTTCTTAGAAACAGTGAGGAGTTTTTGGGGATAATGGGAAAATCATTTCCAACTAAATGACAGGAATTTCTTAGTCCAATCATGAGGTGTGCTAGGCTTTTTTATACTGTGGCGGAAAGAGAGAGAGTATAACAGTCATTATAAATAAAGGGCCAAGGAAGTGACAGTTTATGGAAGGAACAATTTGCACATAGTTTTAGAATGTGGTCAGGAGGAGGACAATCTGCTTACACATATGAAACATTAGAAGGTAGACATTATGGAAGCACATATATTTCTTTATTTTTATTGTATTTGGGGAGAGGGGGTTAATATAGCACGTCCAATGTGGAAAAGTGCTTTCCATAGCACATTGCAGGTGGGCGACATCTAGAGCTGTGCAGTAGCCACCCATGCCCCAGACGTCAAAGAGAACAAGAAGTTACACATGTTGGAAGTGAGGGTGAGACATTGAGGAGATATGATCCCCGTATGAAGCCGAGAGAAGGAGGAGGCGTGAACGTGCATCCATGTATGCAGGCGAGAAGGGAAGGAGCGTTGGTCATGCATCCCTGCATGAGGGTGAGACAGGGAGGAGATATGATCCCCGTATGAAGCCGAGAGAAGGAGGAGGCGTGAACGTGCATCCATGTATGCGGGCGAGACAGGAAGGAGCGTTGGTCATGCATCCCTGCATGAGGGTGAGACAGGGAGGAGATATGATCCCCGTATGAAGCCGAGAGAAGGAGGAGGCGTGAACGTGCATCCATGTATGCAGGCGAGAAGGGAAGGAGCATTGGTCATGCATCCCTGCATGAGGGTGAGACAGGGAGGAGATATGATCCCCGTATGAAGCCGAGAGAAGGAGGAGGCGTGAACGTGCATCCATGTATGCGGGCGAGACAGGAAGGAGCATTGGTCATGCATCCCTGCATGAGGGTGAGACAGGGAGGAGATATGATCCCCGTATGAAGCCGAGAGAAGGAGGAGGCGTGAACGTGCATCCATGTATGCGGGCGAGACGGGAAGGAGCATTGGTCATGCATCCCTTCCTGAGGGTGAGACAGGGAGGAGATAAAATCCCAGTATGAAGCCGAGAGAACGAGGAGACATGAACGTGCATCCATGTATGCGGGCGAGAAGGGAAGGAGCATTGGTCATGCATCCCTGCATGAGGGTGAGACAGGGAGGAGATAAAATCCCTCTATGAAGCCAAGAGAACGAGGTGGCATGAACATGCATCCTTGTATGCAGGTGTGACATGGAGTCATCATGAACATGCATCCCTTTATAAGGACATAACATGGAGGACGCATGAACATGAATGCCTGAATTTTATGGTGGTGGCCTTCGGGTGATTTGGCACGTGCAATTGGTGAAGAGCACTTCTCCTGCGCAAAAAAATAAATGTACTATTAGCACCCCGGAGGGAGCCTCTGCACTTCTTATAGGGAGAAAACTCTGCAATGGAAGGGGACAGGGTCAATAACAGCTGTAAACTCTCACAAGACCATCACTGCTCTCACACTTTCCTGCTCTCAGGCTGGCGGGCCATTATCGGCCCTTGCTGCCGCACCATTGCCAGGTTTGTGTAACTATATTATTTCTAATTGGCTCCACTTTGATGACTTTCATTTGGATTCTGACTTGATTATTGAGATCTTAAATAAGTGACTGGGGATCAGGTGTCCACTTATTCTCATGGATAACATCACAACCAACCTTTAATTCAAACATGAGTCATGACATCACAGATGGAGTACAGCTTATGATAGAGGTGGAACGTCACATTGTAGCAGCCCAAGTAGCTCGCCGTGATCGTATAGTGGTTAGTACTCTGCGTTGTGGCCGCAGCAACCTCGGTTCGCACGGCATTGCGGTGAGGCAATGTCACGGCAGTTGGGCAGATATTTTAGAATTTCCATTAATACATTGGCAATCTCTGTGGAGGACTGAAACAATTCGATATGTCCTGTTACTGTTATGAACCTTTTGTTTCTTTAATGCTCTTTGCACACTTTTTCATCGGGTGACTGTAATGTATTTCAACCAAATCTAATTAAGAGCGCATTATGTGGTGACATTTGCAGTACATGAAACATTATAACACTGCCATTTACGTCAATAACCACTAGCTTGATTAAGACATATGTATTGCAGCGACAGTATTTCCCAGTTACAAATGGGAATAAAAACAACATCCGCGAGGGATTGAACCAGCGACATTTAACTGATGTTGCCAATGGAGCGCGTTACAGAGAGCGCGAGGTCCCGCCTTTACAGTCACACGCTGATGATAATACAGATGTTTAAATAAACAGGCATATCTGTGGACTTGTGGTCTTTCTACATTGGGACTCATAGTCTAGTCCTAGGCTATTGTAGGCACTGGAGTATCTTTTAGTGGAATGAGAGGCATTCTGTAGTCGCGTGAAAGGACCTTTCAAGTCAATCTGATCTGTATTTTCCTGTGAAAAAAAGCGTTCTTAGACACTGTGAGGAGTTTTTGGGGATAATGGGAAAATCATTTCCAACTAAATGACAGGAATTTCTTAGTCCAATCATGAAGTGTGCTAGGCTTTTTTATACTGTGGCGGAAAGAGAGAGAGTATAACAGTCATTATAAATAAAGGGCCAAGGAAGTGACAGTTTATGGAAGGAACAATTTGCACATAGTTTTAGAATGTGGTCAGGAGGAGGACAATGTGCTTACACATATGAAACATTAGAAGGTAGACATTATGGAAGCACATATATTTCTTTATTTTTAGTGTATTTGGGGAGAGGGGGTTAATATAGCACGTCCAATGTGGAAAAGTGCTTTCCATAGCACCTTGCAGGTGGGCGACATCTAGAGCTGTGCAGTAGCCACCCATGCCCCAGACGTCAAAGAGAACAAGAAGTTACACATGTTGGAAGTGAGGGTGAGACATTGAGGAGATATGATCCCCGTATGAAGCCGAGAGAAGGAGGAGGCGTGAACGTGCATCCATGTATGCGGGCGAGACAGGAAGGAGCATTGGTCATGCATCCCTGCATGAGGGTGAGACAGGGAGGAGATATGATCCCCGTATGAAGCCGAGAGAAGGAGGAGGCGTGAACGTGCAGCCATGTATGCGGGCGAGACAGGAAGGAGCATTGGTCATGCATCCCTGCATGAGGGTGAGACAGGGAGGAGATATGATCCCCGTATGAAGCCGAGAGAAGGAGGAGGCGTGAACGTGCATCCATGTATGCAGGCGAGAAGGGAAGGAGCATTGGTCATGCATGCCTGCATGAGGGTGAGACAGGAAGGAGCATTGGTCATGCATCCCTGCATGAGGGTGAGACAGGGAGGAGATATGATCCCCGTATGAAGCCGAGAGAAGGAGGAGGCGTGAACGTGCATCCATGTATGCGGGCGAGACGGGAAGGAGCATTGGTCATGCATCCCTTCCTGAGGGTGAGACAGGGAGGAGATAAAATCCCTGTATGAAGCCGAGAGAACGAGGAGACATGAACGTGCATCCATGTATGCGGGCGAGAAGGGAAGGAGCATTGGTCATGCATCCCTGCATGAGGGTGAGACAGGGAGGAGATAAAATCCCTGTATGAAGCCAAGAGAACGAGGCGGCATGAACATACATCCTTGTATGCAGGTGTGACATGGAGTCATCATGAACATGCATCCCTTTATAAGGACATAACATGGAGGATGCATGAACATGAATGCCTGAATTTTATGGTGGTGGCCTTCGGGTGATTTGGCACGTGCAATTGGTGAAGAGCACTTCTCCTGCGCAAAAAAAGAAATGTACTATTAGCACCCCGGAGGGAGCCTCTGCACTTCTTATAGGGAGAAAACTCTGCAATGGAAGGGGACAGGGTCAATAACAGCTGTAAACTCTCACAAGACCATCACTGCTCTCACACTTTCCTGCTCTCAGGCTGTCGGGCCATTATCGGCCCTGGCTGCCGCACCATTGCCAGGTTTGTGTAACTATATTATTTCTAATTGGCTCCACTTTGATGACTTTCATTTGGATTCTGACTTGATTATTGAGATCTTAAATAAGTGACTGGGGATCAGGTGTCCACTTATTCTCATGGATAACATCACAACCAACCTTTAATTCAAACATGAGTCATGACATCACAGATGGATTACAGCTTATGATAGAGGTGGAACGTCACATTGTAGTAGCCCAAGTAGCTCGCCGTGATCGTATAGTGGTTAGTACTCTGCGTTGTGGCCGCAGCAACCTCGGTTCGAATCCGAGTCACGGCATTGCGGTGAGGCAATGTCACGGCAGTTGGGCAGATATTTTAGAATTTCCATTAATACATTGGCAATCTCTGTGGAGGACTGAAACAATTCGATATGTCCTGTTACTGTTATGAACCTTTTGTTTCTTTAATGCTCTTTGCACACTTTTTCATCGGGTGACTGTAATGTATTTCAACCAAATCTAATTAAGAGCGCATTATGTGGTGACATTTGCAGTACATGAAACATTATAACACTGCCATTTACGTCAATAACCACTAGCTTGATTAAGACATATGTATTGCAGCGACAGTATTTCCCAGTTACAAATGGGAATAAAAACAACATCCGCGAGGGATTGAACCAACGACATTTAACTGATGTTGCCAATGGAGCGCGTTACAAAGAGCGCGAGGTCCCGCCTTTACAGTCACACGCTGATGATAATACAGATGTTTAAATAAACAGGCATATCTGTGGACTTGTGGTCTTTCTACATTGGGACTCATAGTCTAGTCCTAGGCTATTGTAGGCACTGGAGTATCTTTTAGTGGAATGAGAGGCATTCTGTAGTCGCGTGAAAGGACCTTTCAAGTCAATCTGATCTGTATTGTCCTGTGAAAAAAAGCGTTCTTAGACACAGTGAGGAGTTTTTGGGGATAATGGGAAAATCATTTCCAACTAAATGACAGGAATTTCTTAGTCCAATCATGAGGTGTGCTAGGCTTTTTTATACTGTGGCGGAAAGAGAGAGAGTATAACAGTCATTATAAATAAAGGGCCAAGGAAGTTACAGTTTATGGAAGGAACAATTTGCACATAGTTTTAGAATGTGGTCAGGAGGAGGACAATGTGCTTACACATATGAAACATTAGAAGGTAGACATTATGGAAGCACATATATTTCTTTATTTTTATTGTATTTGGGGAGAGGGGGTTAATATAGCACGTCCAATGTGGAAAAGTGCTTTCAATAGCACCTTGCAGGTGGGCGACATCTAGAGCTGTGCAGTAGCCACCCATGCCCCAGACGTCAAAGAGAACAAGAAGTTACACATGTTGGAAGTGAGGGTGAGACATTGAGGAGATATGATCCCCGTATGAAGCCGAGAGAAGGAGGAGGCGTGAACGTGCATCCATGTATGCAGGCGAGAAGGGAAGGAGCATTGGTCATGCATCCCTGCATGAGGGTGAGACAGGGAGGAGATATGATCCCCGTATGAAGCCGAGAGAAGGAGGAGGCGTGAACGTGCAGCCATGTATGCGGGCGAGACAGGAAGGAGCATTGGTCATGCATCCCTGCATGAGGGTGAGACAGGGAGGAGATATGATCCCCGTATGAAGCCGAGAGAAGGAGGAGGCGTGAACGTGCATCCATGTATGCAGGCGAGAAGGGAAGGAGCATTGGTCATGCATGCCTGCATGAGGGTGAGACAGGGAGGAGATATGATCCCTGTATGAAGCCGAGAGAAGGAGGAGGCGTGAACGTGCATCCATGTATGCGGGCGAGACAGGAAGGAGCATTGGTCATGCATCCCTGCATGAGGGTGAGACAGGGAGGAGATATGATCCCCGTATGAAGCCGAGAGAAGGAGGAGGCGTGAACGTGCATCCATGTATGCAGGCGAGAAGGGAAGGAGCATTGGTCATGCATCCCTGCATGAGGGTGAGACAGGGAGGAGATATGATCCCCGTATGAAGCCGAGAGAAGGAGGAGGCGTGAACGTGCATCCATGTATGCGGGCGAGACAGGAAGGAGCGTTGGTCATGCATCCCTGCATGAGGGTGAGACAGGGAGGAGATATGATCCCCGTATGAAGCCGAGAGAAGGAGGAGGCGTGAATGTGCATCCATGTATGCAGGCGAGAAGGGAAGGAGCATTGGTCATGCATCCCTGCATGAGGGTGAGACAGGGAAGAGATATGATCCCCGTATGAAGCCGAGAGAAGGAGGAGGCGTGAACGTGCATCCATGTATGCGGGCGAGACAGGAAGGAGCGTTGGTCATGCATCCCTGCATGAGGGTGAGACAGGGAGGAGATATGATCCCGTATGAAGCCGAGAGAAGGAGGAGGCGTGAACGTGCATCCATGTATGCGGGCGAGACAGGAAGGAGCATTGGTCATGCATCCCTGCATGAGGGTGAGACAGGGAGGAGATATGATCCCCGTATGAAGCCGAGAGAAGGAGGAGGCGTGAACGTGCATCCATGTATGCGGGCGAGACGGGAAGGAGCATTGGTCATGCATCCCTTCCTGAGGGTGAGACAGGGAGGAGATAAAATCCCCTTATGAAGCCAAGAGAACGAGAAGACATGAACGTGCATCATTGTATGCGGGCGAGAAGGGAAGGAGCATTGGTCATGCATCCCTGCATGAGGGTGAGACAGGGAGGAGATAAAATCCCTGTATGAAGCCAAGAGAACGAGGCGGCATGAACATGCATCCTTGTATGCAGGTGTGACATGGAGTCATCATGAACATGCATCCCTTTATAAGGACATAACATGGAGGACGCATGAACATGAATGCCTGAATTTTATGGTGGTGGCCTTCGGGTGATTTGGCACGTGCAATTGGCGAAGAGCACTTCTCCTGAGCAAAAAAAGAAATGTACTATTAGCACCCCGGAGGGAGCCTCTGCACTTCTTATAGGGAGAAAACTCTGCAATGGAAGGGGACAGGGTCAATAACAGCTGTAAACTCTCACAAGACCATCACTGCTCTCACACTTTCCTGCTCTCAGGCTGGCGGGCCATTATCGGCCCTGGCTGCCGCACCATTGCCAGGTTTGTGTAACTATATTATTTCTAATTGGCTCCACTTTGATGACTTTCATTTGGATTCTGACTTGATTATTGAGATCTTAAATAAGTGACTGGGGATCAGGTGTCCACTTATTCTCATGGATAACATCACAACCAACCTTTAATTCAAACATGAGTCATGACATCACAGATGGAGTACAGATTATGATAGAGGTGGAACGTCACATTGTAGCAGCCCAAGTAGCTCGCTGTGATCGTATAGTGGTTAGTACTCTGCGTTGTGGCCACAGCAACCTTGGTTGGAATCCGAGTCACGGGACTGCGGTGAGGCAATGTCACTGCAGTTGGCCGGATATTTTAGAATTTCCATTAATACATTGGCAATCTCTGTGGAGGACTGAAACAATTCGATATGTCCTGTTACTATTATGAACCTTTTGTTTCTTTAATGCTCTTTGCACACTTTTTCATCGGGTGACTGTAATGTATTTCAACCAAATCTAATTAAGAGCGCATTATGTGGCGACATTTGCAGTACATGAAACATTATAACACTGCCATTTACGTCAATAACCACTAGCTTGATTAAGACATATGTATTGCAGCGACAGTATTTCCCAGTTACAAATGGGAATAAAAACAACATCCGCGAGGGATTGAACCAACGACATTTAACTGATGTTGCCAATGGAGCGCGTTACAGAGAGCGCGAGGTCCCGCCTTTACAGTCACACGCTGATGATAATACAGATGTTTAAATAAACAGGCATATCTGTGGACTTGTGGTCTTTCTACATTGGGACTCATAGTCTAGTCCTAGGCTATTGTAGGCACTGGCGTATCTTTTAGTGGAATGAGAGGCATTCTGTAGTCGCGTGAAAGGACCTTTCAAGTCAATCTGATCTGTATTGTCCTGTGAAAAAAAGCGTTCTTAGACACAGTGAGGAGTTTTTGGGGATAATGGGAAAATCATTTCCAACTAAATGACAGGAATTTCTTAGTCCAATCATGAGGTGTGCTAGGCTTTTTTATACTGTGGCGGAAAGAGAGAGAGTATAACAGTCATTATAAATAAAGGGCCAAGGAAGTGACAGTTTATGGAAGGAACAATTTGCACATAGTTTTAGAATGTGGTCAGGAGGAGGACAATGTGCTTACACATATGAAACATTAGAAGGTAGACATTATGGAAGCACATATATTTCTTTATTTTTATTGTATTTGGGGAGAGGGGGTTAATATAGCACGTCCAATGTGGAAAAGTGCTTTCCATAGCACCTTGCAGGTGGGCGACATCTAGAGCTGTGCAGTAGCCACCCATGCCCCAGACGTCAAAGAGAACAAGAAGTTACACATGTTGGAAGTGAGGGTGAGACATTGAGGAGATATGATCCCCGTATGAAGCCGAGAGAAGGAGGAGGCGTGAACGTGCATCCATGTATGCAGGCGAGAAGGGAAGGAGCGTTGGTCATGCATCCCTGCATGAGGGTGAGACAGGGAGGAGATATGATCCCCGTATGAAGCCGAGAGAAGGAGGAGGCGTGAACGTGCATCCATGTATGCGGGCGAGACAGGAAGGAGCGTTGGTCATGCATCCCTGCATGAGGGTGAGACAGGGAGGAGATATGATCCCCGTATGAAGCCGAGAGAAGGAGGAGGCGTGAACGTGCATCCATGTATGCAGGCGAGAAGGGAAGGAGCATTGGTCATGCATCCCTGCATGAGGGTGAGACAGGGAGGAGATATGATCCCCGTATGAAGCCGAGAGAAGGAGGAGGCGTGAACGTGCATCCATGTATGCGGGCGAGACAGGAAGGAGCATTGGTCATGCATCCCTGCATGAGGGTGAGACAGGGAGGAGATATGATCCCCGTATGAAGCCAAGAGAAGGAGGAGGCGTGAACGTGCATCCATGTATGCGGGCGAGACGGGAAGGAGCATTGGTCATGCATCCCTTCCTGAGGGTGAGACAGGGAGGAGATAAAATCCCAGTATGAAGCCGAGAGAACGAGGAGACATGAACGTGCATCCATGTATGCGGGCGAGAAGGGAAGGAGCATTGGTCATGCATCCCTGCATGAGGGTGAGACAGGGAGGAGATAAAATCCCTGTATGAAGCCAAGAGAACGAGGTGGCATGAACATGCATCCTTGTATGCAGGTGTGACATGGAGTCATCATGAACATGCATCCCTTTATAAGGACATAACATGGAGGACGCATGAACATGAATGCCTGAATTTTATGGTGGTGGCCTTCGGGTGATTTGGCACGTGCAATTGGTGAAGAGCACTTCTCCTGCGCAAAAAAATAAATGTACTATTAGCACCCCGGAGGGAGCCTCTGCACTTCTTATAGGGAGAAAACTCTGCAATGGAAGGGGACAGGGTCAATAACAGCTGTAAACTTTCACAAGACCATCACTGCTCTCACACTTTCCTGCTCTCAGGCTGGCGGGCCATTATCGGCCCTGGCTGCCGCACCATTGCCAGGTTTGTGTAACTATATTATTTCTAATTGGCTCCACTTTGATGACTTTCATTTGGATTCTGACTTGATTATTGAGATCTTAAATAAGTGACTGGGGATCAGGTGTCCACTTATTCTCATGGATAACATCACAACCAACCTTTAATTCAAACATGAGTCATGACATCACAGATGGAGTACAGCTTATGATAGAGGTGGAACGTCACATTGTAGCAGCCCAAGTAGCTCGCCGTGATCGTATAGTGGTTAGTACTCTGCATTGTGGCCGCAGCAACCTCGGTTCGAATCCGAGTCACGGCATTGCGGGGAGGCAATGTCACGGCAGTTGGGCAGATATTTTAGAATTTCCATTAATACATTGGCAATCTCTGTGGAGGACTGAAACAATTCGATATGTCCTGTTACTGTTATGAACCTTTTGTTTCTTTAATGCTCTTTGCACACTTTTTCATCGGGTGACTGTAATGTATTTCAACCAAATCTAATTAAGAGCGCATTATGTGGTGACATTTGCAGTACATGAAACATTATAACACTGCCATTTACGTCAATAACCACTAGCTTGATTAAGACATATGTATTGCAGCGACAGTATTTCCCAGTTACAAATGGGAATAAAAACAACATCCGCGAGGGATTGAACCAACGACATTTAACTGATGTTGCCAATGGAGCGCGTTACAGAGAGCGCGAGGTCCCGCCTTTACAGTCACACGCTGATGATAATACAGATGTTTAAATAAACAGGCATATCTGTGGACTTGTGGTCTTTCTACATTGGGACTCATAGTCTAGTCCTAGGCTATTGTAGGCACTGGTGTATCTTTTAGTGGAATGAGAGGCATTCTGTAGTCGCGTAAAAGGACCTTTCAAGTCAATCTGATCTGTATTGTCCTGTGAAAAAAAGCGTTCTTAGACACAGTGAGGAGTTTTTGGGGATAATGGGAAAATCATTTCCAACTAAATGACAGGAATTTCTTAGTCCAATCATGAGGTGTGCTAGGCTTTTTTATACTGTGGCGGAAAGAGAGAGAGTATAACAGTCATTATAAATAAAGGGCCAAGGAAGTGACAGTTTGTGGAAGGAACAATTTGCACATAGTTTTAGAATGTGGTCAGGAGGAGGACAATGTGCTTACACATATGAAACATTAGAAGGTAGACATTATGGAAGCACATATATTTCTTTATTTTTATTGTATTTGGGGAGAGGGGGTTAATATAGCACGTCCAATGTGGAAAAGTGCTTTCCATAGCACCTTGCAGGTGGGCGACATCTAGAGCTGTGCAGTAGCCACCCATGCCCCAGACGTCAAAGAGAACAAGAAGTTACACATGTTGGAAGTGAGGGTGAGACATTGAGGAGATATGATCCCCGTATGAAGCCGAGAGAAGGAGGAGGCGTGAACGTGCATCCATGTATGCAGGCGAGAAGGGAAGGAGCAGTGGTCATGCATCCCTGCATGAGGGTGAGACAGGGAGGAGATATGATCCCCGTATGAAGCCGAGAGAACGAGGAGGCGTGAACGTGCATCCATGTATGCGGGCGAGACAGGAAGGAGCGTTGGTCATGCATCCCTGCATGAGGGTGAGACAGGGAGGAGATATGATCCCCGTATGAAGCCGAGAGAAGGAGGAGGCGTGAACGTGCATCCATGTATGCAGGCGAGAAGGGAAGGAGCATTGGTCATGCATACCTGCATGAGGGTGAGACAGGGAGGAGATATGATCCCCGTATGAAGCCGAGAGAAGGAGGAGGCGTGAACGTGCATCCATGTATGCGGGCGAGACAGGAAGGAGCATTGGTCATGCATCCCTGCATGAGGGTGAGACAGGGAGGAGATATGAGCCCCGTATGAAGCCGAGAGAAGGAGGAGGCGTGAACGTGCATCAATGTATGCGGGCGAGACGGGAAGGAGCATTGGTCATGCATCCCTTCCTGAGGGTGAGACAGGGAGGAGATAAAATCCCAGTATGAAGCCGAGAGAACGAGGAGACATGAACGTGCATCCATGTATGCGGGCGAGAAGGGAAGGAGCATTGGTCATGCATCCCTGCATGAGGGTGAGACAGGGAGGAGATAAAATCCCTGTATGAAGACAAGAGAACGAGGTGGCATGAACATGCATCCTTGTATGCAGGTGTGACATGGAGTCATCATGAACATGCATCCCTTTATAAGGACATAACATGGAGGACGCATGAACATGAATGCCTGAATTTTATGGTGGTGGCCTTCGGGTGATTTGGCACGTGCAATTGGTGAAGAGCACTTCTCCTGCGCAAAAAAATAAATGTACTATTAGCACCCCGGAGGGAGCCTCTGCACTTCTTATAGGGAGAAAACTCTGCAATGGAAGGGGACAGGGTCAATAACAGCTGTAAACTCTCACAAGACCATCACTGCTCTCACACTTTCCTGCTCTCAGGCTGGCGGGCCATTATCGGCCCTGGCTGCCGCACCATTGCCAGGTTTGTGTAACTATATTATTTCTAATTGGCTCCACTTTGATGACTTTCATTTGGATTCTGACTTGATTATTGAGATCTTAAATAAGTGACTGGGGATCAGGTGTCCACTTATTCTCATGGATAACATCACAACCAACCTTTAATTCAAACATGAGTCATGACATCACAGATGGAGTACAGCTTATGATAGAGGTGGAACGTCACATCGTAGCAGCCCAAGTAACTCGCCGTGATCGTATAGTGGTTAGTACTCTGCGTTGTGGCCGCAGCAACCTCGGTTCGAATCCGAGTCACGGCATTGCGGTGAGGCAATGTCACGGCAGTTGGGCAGATATTTTAGAATTTCCATTAATACATTGGCAATCTCTGTGGAGGACTGAAACAATTCGATATGTCCTGTTACTGTTATGAACCTTTTGTTTCTTTAATGCTCTTTGCACACTTTTTCATCGGGTGACTGTAATGTATTTCAACCAAATCTAATTAAGAGCGCATTATCTGGTGACATTTGCAGTACATGAAACATTATAACACTGCCCTTTACGTCAATAACCACTAGCTTGATTAAGACATATGTATTGCAGCGACAGTATTTCCCAGTTACAAATGGGAATAAAAACAACATCCGCGAGGGATTGAACCAACGACATTTAACTGATGTTGCCAATGGAGCGCTTTACAGAGAGCGCGAGGTCCCGCCTTTACAGTCACACGCTGATGATAATACAGATGTTTAAATAAACAGGCATATCTGTGGACTTGTGGTCTTTCTACATTGGGACTCATAGTCTAGTCCTAGGCTAATGTAGGCACTGGCGTATCTTTTAGTGGAATGAGAGGCATTCTGTAGTCGCGTGAAAGGACCTTTCAAGTCAATCTGATCTGTATTGTCCTGTGAAAAAAAGCGTTCTTAGACACAGTGAGGAGTTTTTGGGGATAATGGGAAAATCATTTCCAACTAAATGACAGGAATTTCTTAGTCCAATCATGAGGTGTGCTAGGCTTTTTTATACTGTGGCGGAAAGAGAGAGAGTATAACAGTCATTATAAATAAAGGGCCAAGGAAGTGACAGTTTATGGAAGGAACAATTTGCACATAGTTTTAGAATATGGTCAGGAGGAAGACAATGTGCTTACACATATGAAACATTAGAAGGTAGACATTATGGAAGCACATATATTTCTTTATTTTTATTGTATTTGGGGAGAGGGGGTTAATATAGCACGTCCAATGTGGAAAAGTGCTTTCCATAGCACCTTGCAGGTGGGCGACATCTAGAGCTGTGCAGTAGCCACCCATGCCCCAGACGTCAAAGAGAACAAGAAGTTACACATGTTGGAAGTGAGGGTGAGACATTGAGGAGATATGATCCCCGTATGAAGCCGAGAGAAGGAGGAGGCGTGAACGTGCATCCATGTATGCAGGCGAGAAGGGAAGGAGCATTGGTCATGCATCCCTGCATGAGGGTGAGACAGGGAGGAGATATGATCCCCGTATGAAGCCGAGAGAAGGAGGAGGCGTGAACGTGCATCCATGTATGCGGGCGAGACAGGAAGGAGCGTTGGTCATGCATCCCTGCATGAGGGTGAGACAGGGAGGAGATATGATCCCCGTATGAAGCCGAGAGAAGGAGGAGGCGTGAACGTGCATCCATGTATGCAGGCGAGAAGGGAAGGAGCATTGGTCATGCATCCCTGCATGAGGGTGAGACAGGAAGGAGATATGATCCCCGTATGAAGCCGAGAGAAGGAGGAGGCGTGAACGTGCATCCATGTATGCGGGCGAGACAGGAAGGAGCATTGGTCATGCATCCCTGCATGAGGGTGAGACAGGGAGGAGATATGATCCCCGTATGAAGCCGAGAGAAGGAGGAGGCGTGAACGTGCATCCATGTATGCGGGCGAGACGGGAAGGAGCATTGGTCATGCATCCCTTCCTGAGGGTGAGACAGGGAGGAGATAAAATCCCAGTATGAAGCCGAGAGAACGAGGAGACATGAACGTGCATCCATGTATGCGGGCGAGAAGGGAAGGAGCATTGGTCATGCATCCCTGCATGAGGGTGAGACAGGGAGGAGATAAAATCCCTGTATGAAGACAAGAGAACGAGGTGGCATGAACATGCATCCTTGTATGCAGGTGTGACATGGAGTCATCATGAACATGCATCCCTTTATAAGGACATAACATGGAGGACGCATGAACATGAATGCCTGAATTTTATGGTGGTGGCCTTCGGTGATTTGGCACGTGCAATTGGTGAAGAGCACTTCTCCTGCGCAAAAAAATAAATGTACTATTAGCACCCCGGAGGGAGCCTCTGCACTTCTTATAGGGAGAAAACTCTGCAATGGAAGGGGACAGGGTCAATAACAGCTGTAAACTCTCACAAGACCATCACTGCTCTCACACTTTCCTGCTCTCAGGCTGGCGGGCCATTATCGGCCCTGGCTGCCGCACCATTGCCAGGTTTGTGTAACTATATTATTTCTAATTGGCTCCACTTTGATGACTTTCATTTGGATTCTGACTTGATTATTGAGATCTTAAATAAGTGACTGGGGATCAGGTGTCCACTTATTCTCATGGATAACATCACAACCAACCTTTAATTCAAACATGAGTCATGACATCACAGATGGAGTACAGCTTATGATAGAGGTGGAACGTCACATTGTAGCAGCCCAAGTAGCTCGCTGTGATCGTATAGTGGTTAGTACTCTGCGTTGTGGCCGCAGCAACCTCGGGTCGAATCCGAGTCACGGCATTGCAGTGAGGCAATGTCACGGCAGTTGGGCAGATATTTTAGAATTTCCATTAATACATTGGCAATCTCTGTGGAGGACTAAAACAATTCGATATGTCCTGTTACTGTTATGAACCTTTTGTTTCTTTAATGCTCTTTGCACACTTTTTCATCGGGTGACTGTAATGTATTTCAACCAAATCTAATTAAGAGCGCATTATGTGGTGACATTTGCAGTACATGAAACATTATAACACTGCCATTTACGTCAATAACCACTAGCTTGAATAAGACATATGTATTGCAGCGACAGTATTTCCCAGTTACAAATGGGAATAAAAACAACATCCGCGAGGGATTGAACCAACGACATTTAACTGATGTTGCCAATGGAGCGCTTTACAGAGAGCGCGAGGTCCCGCCTTTACAGTCACACGCTGATGATAATACAGATGTTTAAATAAACAGGCATATCTGTGGACTTGTGGTCTTTCTACATTGGGACTCATAGTCTAGTCCTAGGCTAATGTAGGCACTGGCGTATCTTTTAGTGGAATGAGAGGCATTCTGTAGTCGCGTGAAAGGACCTTTCAAGTCAATCTGATCTGTATTGTCCTGTGAAAAAAAGCGTTCTTAGACACAGTGAGGAGTTTTTGGGGATAATGGGAAAATCATTTCCAACTAAATGACAGGAATTTCTTAGTCCAATCATGAGGTGTGCTAGGCTTTTTTATACTGTGGCGGAAAGAGAGAGAGTATAACAGTCATTATAAATAAAGGGCCAAGGAAGTGACAGTTTATGGAAGGAACAATTTGCACATAGTTTTAGAATGTGGTCAGCAGGAGGACAATGTGCTTACACATATGAAACATTAGAAGGTAGACATTATGGAAGCACATATATTTCTTTATTTTTATTGTATTTAGGGAGAGGGGGTTAATATAGCACGTCCAATGTGGAAAAGTGCTTTCCATAGCACCTTGCAGGTGGGCGACATCTAGAGCTGTGCAGTAGCCACCCATGCCCCAGACGTCAAAGAGAACAAGAAGTTACACATGTTGGAAGTGAGGGTGAGACATTGAGGAGATATGATCCCCGTATGAAGCCGAGAGAAGGAGGAGGCGTGAACGTGCATCCATGTATGCAGGCGAGAAGGGAAGGAGCATTGGTCATGCATCCCTGCATGAGGGTGGGACAGGGAGGAGATATGATCCCCGTATGAAGCCGAGAGAAGGAGGAGGCGTGAATGTGCATCCATGTATGCGGGCGAGACAGGAAGGAGCATTGGTCATGCATCCCTGCATGAGGGTGAGACAGGGAGGAGATATGATCCCCGTATGAAGCCGAGAGAAGGAGGAGGCGTGAACGTGCATCCATGTATGCAAGCGAGAAGGGAAGGAGCATTGGTCATGCATCCCTGCATGAGGGTGAGACAGGGAGGAGATATGATCCCCGTATGAAGCCGAGAGAAGGAGGAGGCGTGAACGTGCATCCATGTATGCGGGCGAGACAGGAAGGAGCATTGGTCATGCATCCCTGCATGAGGGTGAGACAGGGAGGAGATATGATCCCCGTATGAAGCCGAGAGAAGGAGGAGGCGTGAACGTGCATCCATGTATGCGGGCGAGACGGGAAGGAGCATTGGTCATGCATCCCTTCCTGAGGGTGAGACAGGGAGGAGATAAAATCCCCGTATGAAGCCGAGAGAACGAGGAGACATGAACGTGCATCCATGTATGCGGGCGAGAAGGGAAGGAGCATTGGTCATGCATCCCTGCATGAGGGTGAGACAGGGAGGAGATAAAATCCCTGTATGAAGCCAAGAGAACGAGGCGGCATGAACATGCATCCTTGTATGCAGGTGTGACATGGAGTCATCATGAACATGCATCCCTTTATAAGGACATAACATGGAGGACGCATGAACATGAATGCCTGAATTTTATGGTGGTGGCCTTCGGGTGATTTGGCACGTGCAATTGGTGAAGAGCACTTCTCCTGCGCAAACAAATAAATTTACTATTAGCACCCCGGAGGCAGCCTCTGCACTTCTTATAGGGAGAAAACTCTGCAATGGAAGGGGACAGGGTCAATAACAGCTGTAAACTCTCACAAGACCATCACTGCTCTCACACTTTCCTGCTCTCAGGCTGGCGGGCCATTATCGGCCCTGGCTGCCGCACCATTGCCAGGTTTGTGTAACTATATTATTTCTAATTGGCTCCACTTTGATGACTTTCATTTGGATTCTGACTTGATTATTGAGATCTTAAATATGTGACTGGGGATCAGGTGTCCACTTATTCTCATGGATAACATCACAACCAACCTTTAATTCAAACATGAGTCATGACATCACAGATGGAGTACAGCTTATGATAGAGGTGGAACGTCACATTGTAGCAGCCCAAGTAGCTCGCCGTGATTGTATAGGGGTTAGTACTCTGTGTTGTGGCCGCAGCAACCTCGGTTCGAATCCGAGTCACGGCATTGCGGTGAGGCAATGTCACGGCAGTTGGGCAGATATTTTACAATTTCCATTAATACATTGGCAATCTCTGTGGAGGACTGAAACAATTCGATATGTCATGTTACTGTTATGAACCTTTTGTTTCTTTAATGCTCTTTGCACACTTTTTCATCGGGTGACTGTAATGTATTTCAACCAAATCTAATTAAGAGCGCATTATGTGGTGACATTTGCAGTACATGAAACATTATAACACTGCCATTTACGTCAATAACCACTAGCTTGATTAAGACATATGTATTGCAGCGACAGTATTTCCCAGTTACAAATGGGAATAAAAACAACATCCGCGAGGGATTGAACCAACGACATTTAACTGATGTTGCCAATGGAGCGCGTTACAGAGAGCGCGAGGTCCCGCCTTTACAGTCACACGCTGATGATAATACAGATGTTTAAATAAACAGGCATATCTGTGGACTTGTGGTCTTTCTACATTGGGACTCATAGTCTAGTCCTAGGCTATTGTAGGCACTGGCGTATCTTTTAGTGGAATGAGAGGCATTCTGTAGTTGCGTGAAAGGACCTTTCAAGTCAATCTGATCTGTATTGTCCTGTGAAAAAAAGCGTTCTTAGACACAGTGAGGAGTTTTTGGGGATAATGGGAAAATCATTTCCAACTAAATGACAGGAATTTCTTAGTCCAATCATGAGGTGTGCTAGGCTTTTTTATACTGTGGCGGAAAGAGAGAGAGTATAACAGTCATTATAAATAAAGGGCCAAGGAAGTGACAGTTTATGGAAGGAACAATTTGCACATAGTTTTAGAATGTGGTCAGGAGGAGGACAATGTGCTTACACATATGAAACATTAGAAGGTAGACATTATGGAAGCACATATATTTCTTTATTTTTATTGTATTTGGGGAGAGGGGGTTAATATAGCACGTCCAATGTGGAAAAGTGCTTTCCATAGCACCTTGCAGGTGGGCGACATCTAGAGCTGTGCAGTAGCCACCCATGCCCCAGACGTCAAAGAGAACAAGAAGTTACACATGTTGGAAGTGAGGGTGAGACATTGAGGAGATATGATCCCCGTATGAAGCCGAGAGAAGGAGGAGGCGTGAACGTGCATCCATGTATGCAGGCGAGAAGGGAAGGAGCGTTGGTCATGCATCCCTGCATGAGGGTGAGACAGGGAGGAGATATGATCCCCGTATGAAGCCGAGAGAAGGAGGAGGCGTGAACGTGCATCCATGTATGCGGGCGAGACAGGAAGGAGCTTTGGTCATGCATCCCTGCATGAGGGTGAGACAGGGAGGAGATATGATCCCCGTATGAAGCCGAGAGAAGGAGGAGGCGTGAACGAGCATCCATGTATGCAGGCGAGAAGGGAAGGAGCATTGGTCATGCATCCCTGCATGAGGGTGAGACAGGGAGGAGATATGATCCCCGTATGAAGCCGAGAGAAGGAGGAGGCGTGAACGTGCATACATGTATGCGGGCGAGACAGGAAGGAGCATTGGTCATGCATCCCTGCATGAGGGTGAGACAGGGAGTAGATATGATCCCCGTATGAAGCCGAGAGAAGGAGGAGGCGTGAACGTGCATCCATGTATGCGGGCGAGACGGGAAGGAGCATTGGTCATGCATCCCTTGCTGAGGGTGAGACAGGGAGGAGATAAAATCCCCGTATGAAGCCGAGAGAACGAGGAGACATGAACGTGCATCCATGTATGCGGGCGAGAAGGGAAGGAGCATTGGTCATGCATCCCTGCATGAGGGTGAGACAGGGAGGAGATAAAATCCCTGTATGAAGCCAAGAGAACGAGGTGGCATGAACATGCATCCTTGTATGCAGGTGTGACATGGAGTCATCATGAACATGCATCCCTTTATAAGGACATAACATGGAGGACGCATGAACATGAATGCCTGAATTTTATGGTGGTGGCCTTCGGGTGATTTGGCACGTGCAATTGGTGAAGAGCACTTCTCCTGCGCAAAAAAATAAATGTACTATTAGCACCCCGGAGGGAGCCTCTGCACTTCTTATAGGGAGAAAACTCTGCAATGGAAGGGGACAGGGTCAATAACAGCTGTAAACTCTCACAAGACCATCACTGCTCTCACACTTTCCTGCTCTCAGGCTGGCGGGCCATTATCGGCCCTGGCTGCCGCACCATTGCCAGGTTTGTGTAACTATATTATTTCTAATTGGCTCCACTTTGATGACTTTCATTTGGATTCTGACTTGATTATTGAGATCTTAAATAAGTGACTGGGGATCAGGTGTCCACTTATTCTCATGGATAACATCACAACCAACCTTTAATTCAAACATGAGTCATGACATCACAGATGGAGTACAGCTTATGATAGAGGTGGAACGTCACATTGTAGCAGCCCAAGTAGCTCGCCGTGATCGTATAGTGGTTAGTACTCTGCGTTGTGGCCGCAGCAACCTCGGTTCGAATCCGAGTCATGGCATTGCGGTGAGGCAATGTCACGGCAGTTGGGCAGATATTTTAGAATTTCCATTAATACATTGGCAATCTCTGTGGAGGACTGAAACAATTCGATATGTCCTGTTACTGTTATGAACCTTTTGTTTCTTTAATGCTCTTTGCACACTTTTTCATCGGGTGACTGTAATGTATTTCAACCAAATCTAATTAAGAGCGCATTATGTGGTGACATTTGCAGTACATGAAACATTATAACACTGCCATTTACGTCAATAACCACTAGCTTGATTAAGACATATGTATTGCAGCGACAGTATTTCCCAGTTACAAATGGGAATAAAAACAACATCCGCGAAGGATTGAACCAACGACATTTAACTGATGTTGCCAATGGAGCGCGTTACAGAGAGCGCGAGGTCACGCCTTTACAGTCACACGCTGATGATAATACAGATGTTTAAATAAACAGGCATATCTGTGGACTTGTGGTCTTTCTACATTGGGACTCATAGTCTAGTCCTAGGCTATTGTAGGCACTGGCCTATCTTTTAGTGGAATGAGAGGCATTCTGTAGTCGCGTGAAAGGACCTTTCAAGTCAATCTGATCTGTATTGTCCTGTGAAAAAAAGCGTTCTTAGACACAGTGAGGAGTTTTTGGGGATAATGGGAAAATCATTTCCAACTAAATGACAGGAATTTCTTAGTCCAATCATGAGGTGTGCTAGGCTTTTTTATACTGTGGCGGAAAGAGAGAGAGTATAACAGTCATTATAAATAAAGGGCCAAGGACGTGACAGTTTATGGAAGGAACAATTTGCACATAGTTTTAGAATGTGGCCAGGAGGAGGACAATGTGCTTACACATATGAAACATTAGAAAGTAGACATTATGGAAGCACATATATTTCTTTATTTTTATTGTATTTGGGGAGAGGGGGTTAATATAGCACGTCCAATGTGGAAAAGTGCTTTTCATAGCACCTTGCAGGTGGGCGACATCTAGAGCTGTGCAGTAGCCACCCATGCCCCAGACGTCAAAGAGAACAAGAAGTTACACATGTTGGAAGTGAGGGTGAGACATTGAGGAGATATGATCCCCGTATGAAGCCGAGAGAAGGAGGAGGCGTGAACGTGCATCCATGTATGCAGGCGAGAAGGGAAGGAGCATTGGTCATGCATCCCTGCATGAGGGTGAGACAAGGAGGAGATATGATCCCCGTATGAAGCCGAGAGAAGGAGGAGGCGTGAACATGTATGCAGGCGAGACAGGAAGGAGCATTGGTCATGCATCCCTGCATGAGGGTGAGACAGGGAGGAGATATGATCCCCGTATGAAGCCGAGAGAAGGAGGAGGCGTGAACGTGCATCCATGTATGCAGGCGAGAAGGGAAGGAGCATTGGTCATGCATCCCTGCATGAGTGTGAGACAGGGAGGAGATATGATCCCCGTATGAAGCCGAGAGAAGGAGCAGGCGTGAACGTGCATCCATGTATGCGGGCGAGACGGGAAGGAGCATTGGTCATGCATCCCTTCCTGAGGGTGAGACAGGGAGGAGATAAAATCCCTGTATGAAGCCGAGAGAACGAGAAGACATGAACGTGCATCCATGTATGCGGGCGAGAAGGGAAGGAGCATTGTTCATGCATCCCTGCATGAGGGTGAGACAGGCAGGAGATAAAATCCCTGTATGAAGCCAAGAGAACGAGGCGGCATGAACATGCATCCTTGTATGCAGGTGTGACATGGAGTCATCATGAACATGCATCCCTTTATAAGGACATAACATGGAGGACGCATGAACATGAATGCCTGAATTTTATGGTGGTGGCCTTCGGGTGATTTGGCACGTGCAATTGGTGAAGAGCACTTCTCCTGCGCAAAAAAATAAATTTACTATTAGCACCCCGGAGGCAGCCTCTGCACTTCTTATAGGGAGAAAACTCTGCAATGGAAGGGGACAGGGTCAATAACAGCTGTAAACTCTCACAAGACCATCACTGCTCTCACACTTTCCTGCTCTCAGGCTGGCGGGCCATTATCGGCCCTGGCTGCCGCACCATTGCCAGGTTTGTGTAACTATATTATTTCTAATTGGCTCCACTTTGATGACTTTCATTTGGATTCTGACTTGATTATTGAGATCTTAAATAAGTGACTGGGGATCAGGTGTCCACTTATTCTCATGGATAACATCACAACCAACCTTTAATTCAAACATGAGTCATGACATCACAGATGGAGTACAGCTTATGATAGAGGTGGAACGTCACATTGTAGCAGCCCAAGTAGCTCGCTGTGATCGTATAGTGGTTAGTACTCTGCCTTGTGGCCGCAGCAACCTCGGTTCGAATCCGAGTCACGGCATTGCGGTAAGGCAATGTCACGGCAGTTGGGCAGATATTTTAGAATTTCCATTAATACATTGGCAATCTCTGTGGAGGACTGAAACAATTCGATATGTCCTGTTACTGTTATGAACCTTTTGTTTCTTTAATGCTCTTTGCACACTTTTTCATCGGGTGACTGTAATGTATTTCAACCAAATCTAATTAAGAGCGCATTATGTGGTGACATTTGCAGTACATGAAACATTATAACACTGCCATTTACGTCAATAACCACTAGCTTGATTAAGACATATGTATTGCAGCGACAGTATTTCCCAGTTACAAATGGGAATAAAAACAACATCCGCGAGGGATTGAACCAACGACATTTAACTGATGTTGCCAATGGAGCGCGTTACAGAGAGCGCGAGGTCCCGCCTTTACAGTCACACGCTGATGATAATACAGATGTTTAAATAAACAGGCATATCTGTGGACTTGTGGTCTTTCTACATTGGGACTTATAGTCTAGTCCTAGGCTATTGTAGGCACTGGCGTATCTTTTAGTGGAATGAGAGGCATTCTGTAGTCGCGTGAAAGGACCTTTCAAGTCAATCTGATCTGTATTGTCCTGTGAAAAAAAGCGTTCTTAGACACAGTGAGGGGTTTTTGGGGATAATGGGAAAATCATTTCCAACTAAATGACAGGAATTTCTTAGTCCAATCATGAGGTGTGCTAGGCTTTTTTATACTGTGGCGGAAAGAGAGAGAGTATAACAGTCATTATAAATAAAGGGCCAAGGAAGTGACAGTTTATGGAAGGAACAATTTGCACATAGTTTTAGAATGTGGTCAGGAGGAGGACAATGTGCTTACACATATGAAACATTAGAAGGTAGACATTATGGAAGCACATATATTTCTTTATTTTTATTGTATTTGGGGAGAGGGGGTTAATATAGCAAGTCCAATGTGGAAAAGTGCTTTCCATAGCACCTTGCAGGTGGGCGACATCTAGAGCTGTGCAGTAGCCACCCATGCCCCAGACGTCAAAGAGAACAAGAAGTTACACATGTTGGAAGTGAGGGTGAGACATTGAGGAGATATGATCCCCGTATGAAGCCGAGAGAAGGAGGAGGCGTGAACGTGCATCCATGTATGCAGGCGAGAAGGGAAGGAGCATTGGTCATGCATCCCTGCATGAGGGTGAGACAGGGAGGAGATATGATCCCCGTATGAAGCCGAGAGAAGGAGGAGGCGTGAACGTGCATCCATGTATGCGGGCGAGACAGGAAGGAGCGTTGGTCATGCATCCCTGCATGAGGGTGAGACAGGGAGGAGATATGATCCCCGTATGAAGCCGAGAGAAGGAGGAGGCGTGAACGTGCATCCATGTATGCAGGCGAGAAGTGAAGGAGCATTGGTCATGCATCCCTGCATGAGGGTGAGACAGGGAGGAGATATGATCCCCGTATGAAGCCGAGAGAAGGAGGAGGCGTGAACGTGCATCCATGTATGCGGGCGAGACAGGAAGGAGCATTGGTCATGCATCCCTGCATGAGGGTGAGACAGGGAGGAGATATGATCCCTGTATGAAGCCGAGAGAAGGAGGAGGCGTGAATGTGCATCCATGTATGCGGGCGAGACGGGAAGGAGCATTGGTCATGCATCCCTTCCTGAGGGTGAGACAGGGAGGAGATAAAATCCCCGTATGAAGCCGAGAGAACGAGGAGACATGAACGTGCATCCATGTATGCGGGCGAGAAGGGAAGGAGCATTGGTCATGCATCCCTGCATGAGGGTGAGACAGGGAGGAGATAAAATCCCTGTATGAAGCCAAGAGAACGAGGCGGCATGAACATGCATCCTTGTATGCAGGTGTGACATGGAGTCATCATGAACATGCATCCCTTTATAAGGACATAACATGGAGGACGCATGAACATGAATGCCTGAATTTTATGGTGGTGGCCTTCGGGTGATTTGGCACGTGCAATTGGTGAAGAGCACTTCTCCTGCGCAAAAAAATAAATTTACTATTAGCACCCCGGAGGCAGCCTCTGCACTTCTTATAGGGAGAAAACTCTGCAATGGAAGGGGACAGGGTCAATAACAGCTGTAAACTCTCACAAGACCATCACTGCTCTCACACTTTCCTGCTCTCAGGCTGGCGGGCCATTATCGGCCCTGGCTGCCGCACCATTGCCAGGTTTGTGTAACTATATTATTTCTAATTGGCTCCACTTTGATGACTTTCATTTGGATTCTGACTTGATTATTGAGATCTTAAATAAGTGACTGGGGATCAGGTGTCCACTTATTCTCATGGATAACATCACAACCAACCTTTAATTCAAACATGAGTCATGACATCACAGATGGAGTACAGCTTATGATAGAGGTGGAACGTCACATTGTAGCAGCCCAAGTAGCTCGCCGTGATCGTATAGGGGTTAGTACTCTGCGTTGTGGCCGCAGCAACCTCGGTTGGAATCCGAGTCACGGCATTGCGGTGAGGCAATGTCACGGCAGTTGGGCAGATATTTTAGAATTTCCATTAATACATTGGCAATCTCTGTGGAGGACTGAAACAATTCGATATGTCCTGTTACTGTTATGAACCTTTTGTTTCTTTAATGCTCTTTGCACACTTTTTCATCGGGTGACTGTAATGTATTTCAACCAAATCTAATTAAGAGCGCATTATGTGGTGACATTTGCAGTACATGAAACATTATAACACTGCCATTTACGTCAATAACCACTAGCTTGATTAAGACATATGTATTGCAGCGACAGTATTTCCCAGTTACAAATGGGAATAAAAACAACATCCGCGAGGGATTGAACCAACGACATTTAACTGATGTTGCCAATGGAGCGCGTTACAGAGAGCGCGAGGTCCCGCCTTTACAGTCACACGCTGATGATAATACAGATGTTTAAATAAACAGGCATATCTGTGGACTTGTGGTCTTTCTACATTGGGACTCATAGTCTAGTCCTAGGCTATTGTAGGCACTGGCGTATCTTTTAGTGGAATGAGAGGCATTCTGTAGTCGCGTGAAAGGACCTTTCAAGTCAATCTGATCTGTATTGTCCTGTGAAAAAAAGCGTTCTTAGACACAGTGAGGAGTTTTTGGGGATAATGGGAAAATCATTTCCAACTAAATGACAGGAATTTCTTAGTCCAATCATGAGGTGTGCTAGGCTTTTTTATACTGTGGCGGAAAGAGAGAGAGTATAACAGTCATTATAAATAAAGGGCCAAGGAAGTAACAGTTTATGGAAGGAACAATTTGCACATAGTTTTAAAATGTGGTCAGGAGGAGGGCAATGTGCTTACACATATGAAACATTAGAAGGTAGACATTATGGAAGCACATATATTTCTTTATTTTTATTGTATTTGGGGAGAGGGGGTTAATATAGCACGTCCAATGTGGAAAAGTGCTTTCCATAGCACCTTGCAGGTGGGCGACATCTAGAGCTGTGCAGTAGCCACCCATGCCCCAGACGTCAAAGAGAACAAGAAGTTACACATGTTGGAAGTGAGGGTGAGACATTGAGGAGATATGATCCCCGTATGAAGCCGAGAGAAGGAGGAGGCGTGAACGTGCATCCATGTATGCGGGCGAGACAGGAAGGAGCGTTGGTCATGCATCCCTGCATGAGGGTGAGACAGGGAGGAGATATGATCCCCGTATGAAGCCGAGAGAAGGAGGAGGCGTGAACGTGCATCCATGTATGCGGGTGAGAAGGGAAGGAGCATTGGTCATGCATCCCTGCATGAGGGTGAGACAGGGAGGAGATATGATCCCCGTATGAAGCCGAGAGAAGGAGGAGGCGTGAACGTGCATCCATGTATGCGGGCGAGACAGGAAGGAGCGTTGGTCATGCATCCCTGCATGAGGGTGAGACAGGGAGGAGATATGATCCCCGTATGAAGCCGAGAGAAGGAGGAGGCGTGAACGTGCATCCATGTATGCAGATGAGAAGGGAAGGAGCATTGGTCATGCATCCCTGCATGAGGGTGAGACAGGGAGGAGATATGATCCCCGTATGAAGCCGAGAGAAGGAGGAGGCGTGAACGTGCATCCATGTATGCGGGCGAGACGGGAAGGAGCATTGGTCATGCATCCCTGCATGAGGGTGAGACAGGGAGGAGATATGATCCCCGTATGAAGCCGAGAGAAGGAGGAGGCGTGAATGTGCATCCATGTATGCGGGCGAGACGGGAAGGAGCATTGGTCATGCATCCTTTCCTGAGGGTGAGACAGGGAGGAGATAAAATCCCCGTATGAAGCCGAGAGAACGAGGAGACATGCACGTGCATCCATGTATGCGGGCGAGAATGGAAGGAGCATTGGTCATGCATCCCTGCATGAGGGTGAGACAGGGAGGAGATAAAATCCCTGTATGAAGCCAAGAGAACGAGGCGGCATGAACATGCATCCTTGTATGCAGGTGTGACATTGAGTCATCATGAACATGCATCCCTTTATAAGGACATAACATGGAGGACGCATGAACATGAATGCCTGAATTTTATGGTGGTGGCCTTCGGGTGATTTGGCACGTGCAATTGGTGAAGAGCACTTCTCCTGCGCAAAAAAATAAATGTACTATTAGCACCCCGGAGGGAGCCTCTGCACTTCTTATAGGGAGAAAACTCTGCAATGGAAGGGGACAGGGTCAATAACAGCTGTAAACTCTCACAAGACCATCACTGCTCTCACACTTTCCTGCTCTCAGGCTGGCGGGCCATTATCGGCCCTGGCTGCCGCACCATTGCCAGGTTTGTGTAACTATATTATTTCTAATTGGCTCCACTTTGATGACTTTCATTTGGATTCTGACTTGATTATTGAGATCTTAAATAAATGACTGGGGATCAGGTGTCCACTTATTCTCATGGATAACATCACAACCAACCTTTAATTCAAACATGAGTCATGACATCACAGATGGAGTACAGCTTATGATAGAGGTGGAACGTCACATTGTAGCAGCCCAAGTAGCTCGCCGTGATCGTATAGTGGTTAGTACTCTGCGTTGTGGCCACAGCAACCTCGGTTCGCACGGCATTGCGGTGAGGCAATGTCACGGCAGTTGGGCAGATATTTTAGAATTTCCATTAATACATTGGAAATCTCTGTGGAGGACTGAAACAATTCGATATGTCCTGTTACTGTTATGAACCTTTTGTTTCTTTAATGCTCTTTGCACACTTTTTCATCGGGTGACTGTAATGTATTTCAACCAAATCTAATTAAGAGCGCATTATGTGGTGACATTTGCAGTACATGAAACATTATAACACTGCCATTTACGTCAATAACCACTAGCTTGATTAAGACATATGTATTGCAGCGACAGTATTTCCCAGTTACAAATGGGAATAAAAACAACATCCGCGAGGGATTGAACCAACGACATTTAACTGATGTTGCCAATGGAGCGCGTTACAGAGAGCGCGAGGTCCCGCCTTTACAGTCACACGCTGATGATAATACAGATGTTTAAATAAACAGGCATATCTGTGGACTTGTGGTCTTTCTACATTGGGACTCATAGTCTAGTCCTAGGCTATTGTAGGCACTGGCGTATCTTTTAGTGGAATGAGAGGCATTCTGTAGTTGCGTGAAAGGACCTTTCAAGTCAATCTGATCTGTATTGTCCTGTGAAAAAAAGCGTTCTTAGACACAGTGAGGAGTTTTTGGGGATAATGGGAAAATCATTTCCAACTAAATGACAGGAATTTCTTAGTCCAATCATGAGGTGTGCTAGGCTTTTTTATACTGTGGCGGAAAGAGAGAGAGTATAACAGTCATTATAAATAAAGGGCCAAGGAAGTGACAGTTTATGGAAGGAACAATTTGCACATAGTTTTAGAATGTGGTCAGGAGGAGGACAATGTGCTTACACATATGAAACATTAGAAGGTAGACATTATGGAAGCACATATATTTCTTTATTTTTATTGTATTTGGGGAGAGGGGGTTAATATAGCACGTCCAATGTGGAAAAGTGCTTTCCATAGCACCTTGCAGGTGGGCGACATCTAGAGCTGTGCAGTAGCCACCCATGCCCCAGACGTCAAAGAGAACAAGAAGTTACACATGTTGGAAGTGAGGGTGAGACATTGAGGAGATATGATCCCCGTATGAAGCCGAGAGAAGGAGGAGGCGTGAACGTGCATCCATGTATGCAGGCGAGAAGGGAAGGAACATTGGTCATGCATCCCTGCATGAGGGTGAGACAGGGAGGAGATATGATCCCCGTATGAAGCCGAGAGAAGGAGGAGGCGTGAACGTGCATCCATGCATGCGGGCGAGACAGGAAGGAGCGTTGGTCATGCATCCCTGCATGAGGGTGAGACAGGGAGGAGATATGATCCCCGTATGAAGCCGAGAGTAGGAGGAGGCGTGAACGTGCATCCATGTATGCAGGCGAGAAGGGAAGGAGCATTGGTCATGCATCCCTGCATGAGGGTGAGACAGGGAGGAGATATGATCCCCGTATGAAGCCGAGAGAAGGAGGAGGCGTGAACGTGCATCCATGTATGCGGGCGAGACAGGAAGGACCATTGGTCATGCATCCCTGCATGAGGGTGAGACAGGGAGGAGATATGATCCCCGTATGAAGCCGAGAGAAGGAGGAGGCGTGAACGTGCATCCATGTATGCGGGCGAGACGTGAAGGAGCATTGGGCATGCATCCCTTCCTGAGGGTGAGACAGGGAGGAGATAAAATCCCCGTATGAAGCCGAGAGAACGAGAAGACATGAACGTGCATCCATGTATGCGGGCGAGAAGGGAAGGAGCATTGGTCATGCATCCCTGCATGAGGGTGAGACAGGGAGGAGATATGATCCCCGTATGAAGCCGAGAGAAGGAGGAGGCGTGAACGTGCATCCATGTATGCGGGCGAGACAGGAAGGAGCGTTGGTCATGCATCCCTGCATGAGGGTGAGACAGGGAGGAGATATGATCCCCGTATGAAGCCGAGAGAAGGAGGAGGCGTGAACGAGCATCCATGTATGCAGGCGAGAAGGGAAGGAGCATTGGTCATGCATCCCTGCATGAGGGTGAGACAGGGAGGAGATATGATCCCCGTATGAAGCCGAGAGAAGGAGGAGGCGTGAACGTGCATCCATGTATGCGGGCGAGACAGGAAGGAGCATTGGTCATGCATCCCTGCATGAGGGTGAGACAGGGAGTAGATATGATCCCCGTATGAAGCCGAGAGAAGGAGGAGGCGTGAACGTGCATCCATGTATGCGGGCGAGACGGGAAGGAGCATTGGTCATGCATCCCTTGCTGAGGGTGAGACAGGGAGGAGATAAAATCCCCGTATGAAGCCGAGAGAACGAGGAGACATGAACGTGCATCCATGTATGCGGGCGAGAAGGGAAGGAGCATTGGTCATGCATCCCTGCATGAGGGTGAGACAGGGAGGAGATAAAATCCCTGTATGAAGCCAAGAGAACGAGGTGGCATGAACATGCATCCTTGTATGCAGGTGTGACATGGAGTCATCATGAACATGCATCCCTTTATAAGGACATAACATGGAGGACGCATGAACATGAATGCCTGAATTTTATGGTGGTGGCCTTCGGGTGATTTGGCACGTGCAATTGGTGAAGAGCACTTCTCCTGCGCAAAAAAATAAATGTACTATTAGCACCCCGGAGGGAGCCTCTGCACTTCTTATAGGGAGAAAACTCTACAATGGAAGGGGACAGGGTCAATAACAGCTGTAAACTCTCACAAGACCATCACTGCTCTCACACTTTCCTGCTCTCAGGCTGGCGGGTCATTATCGGCCCTCGCTGCCGCACCATTGCCAGGTTTGTGTAACTATATTATTTCTAATTGGCTCCACTTTGATGACTTTCATTTGGATTCTGACTTGATTATTGAGATCTTAAATAAGTGACTGGGGATCAGGTGTCCACTTATTCTCATGGATAACATCACAACCAACCTTTAATTCAAACATGAGTCATGACATCACAGATGGAGTACAGCTTATGATAGAGGTGGAACGTCACGTTTTAGCAGCCCAAGTAGCTCGCTGTGATCGTATAGTGGTTAGTACTCTGCGTTGTGGCCGCAGCAACCTCGGTTCGAATCCGAGTCACAGCATTGCGGTGAGGCAATGTCACAGCATTTGGGCAGATATTTTAGAATTTCCATTAATACATTGGCAATCTCTGTGGAGGACTGAAACAATTCGATATGTCCTGTTACTGTTATGAACCTTTTGTTTCTTTAATGCTCTTTGCACACTTTTTCATCGGGTGACTGTAATGTATTTCAACCAAATCTAATTAAGAGCGCATTATGTGGTGACATTTGCAGTCCATGAAACATTATAACACTGCCATTTACGTCAATAACCACTAGCTTGATTAAGACATATGTATTGCAGCGACAGTATTTCCCAGTTACAAATGGGAATAAAAACAACATCCGCGAGGGATTGAACCAACGACATTTAACTGATGTTGCCAATGGAGCGTGTTACAGAGAGCGCGAGGTCCCGCCTTTACAGTCACACGCTGATGATAATACAGATGTTTAAATAAACAGGCATATCTGTGGACTTGTGGTCTTTCTACATTGGGACTCATAGTCTAGTCCTAGGCTATTGTAGGCACTGGCGTATCTTTTAGTGGAATGAGAGGCATTCTGTAGTCGCGTGAAAGGACCTTTCAAGTCAATCTGATCTGTATTGTCCTGTGAAAAAAAGCGTTCTTAGACACAGTGAGGAGTTTTTGGGGATAATGGGAAAATCATTTCCAACTAAATGACAGGAATTCCTTAGTCCAATCATGAGGTGTGCTAGGCTTTTTTATACTGTGGCGGAAAGAGAGAGAGTATAACAGTCATTATAAATAAAGGGCCAAGGAAGTGACAGTTTATGGAAGGAACAATTTGCACATAGTTTTAGAATGTGGTCAGGAGGAGGACAATGTGCTTACACATATGAAACATTAGAAGGTAGACATTATGGAAGCACATATATTTCTTTATTTTTATTGTATTTGGGGAGAGGGGGTTAATATAGCAAGTCCAATGTGGAAAAGTGCTTTCCATAGCACCTTGCAGGTGGGCGACATCTAGAGCTGTGCAGTAGCCACCCATGCCCCAGACGTCAAAGAGAACAAGAAGTTACACATGTTGGAAGTGAGGGTGAGACATTGAGGAGATATGATCCCCGTATGAAGCCGAGAGAAGGAGGAGGCGTGAACGTGCATCCATGTATGCAGGCGAGAAGGGAAGGAGCATCGGTCATGCATCCCTGCATGAGGGTGAGACAGGGAGGAGATATGATCCCCGTATGAAGCCGAGAGAAGGAGGAGGCGTGAACGTGCATCCATGTATGCGGGCGAGACAGGAAGGAGCGTTGGTCATGCATCCCTGCATGAGGGTGAGACAGGGAGGAGATATGATCCCCGTATGAAGCCGAGAGAAGGAGGAGGCGTGAACGTGCATCCATGTATGCAGGCGAGAAGTGAAGGAGCATTGGTCATGCATCCCTGCATGAGGGTGAGACAGGGAGGAGATATGATCCCCGTATGAAGCCGAGAGAAGGAGGAGGCGTGAACGTGCATCCATGTATGCGGGCGAGACAGGAAGGAGCATTGGTCATGCATCCCTGCATGAGGGTGAGACAGGGAGGAGATATGATCCCTGTATGAAGCCGAGAGAAGGAGGAGGCATGAATGTGCATCCATGTATGCGGGCGAGACGGGAAGGAGCATTGGTCATGCATCCCTTCCTGAGGGTGAGACAGGGAGGAGATAAAATCCCCGTATGAAGCCGAGAGAACGAGGAGACATGAACGTGCATCCATGTATGCGGGCGAGAAGGGAAGGAGCATTGGTCATGCATCCCTGCATGAGGGTGAGACAGGGAGGAGATAAAATCCCTGTATGAAGCCAAGAGAACGAGGCGGCATGAACATGCATCCTTGTATGCAGGTGTGACATGGAGTCATCATGAACATGCATCCCTTTATAAGGACATAACATGGAGGACGCATAAACATGAATGCCTGAATTTTATGGTGGTGGCCTTCGGGTGATTTGGCACGTGCAATTGGTGAAGAGCACTTCTCCTGCGCAAAAAAATAAATTTACTATTAGCACCCCGGAGGCAGCCTCTGCACTTCTTATAGGGAGAAAACTCTGCAATGGAAGGGGACAGGGTCAATAACAGCTGTAAACTCTCACAAGACCATCACTGCTCTCACACTTTCCTGCTCTCAGGCTGGCGGGCCATTATCGGCCCTGGCTGCCGCACCATTGCCAGGTTTGTGTAACTATATTATTTCTAATTGGCTCCACTTTGATGACTTTCATTTTGATTCTGACTTGATTATTGAGATCTTAAATAAGTGACTGGGGATCAGGTGTCCACTTATTCTCATGGATAACATCACAACCAACCTTTAATTCAAACATGAGTCATGACATCACAGATGGAGTACAGCTTATGATAGAGGTGGAACGTCACATTGTAGAAGCCCAAGTAGCTCGCCGTGATCGTATAGTGGTTAGTACTGTGGCCACAGCAACCTCGGTTCGAATCCGATTCACGGCATTGCGGTGAGGCAATGTCACGGCAGTTGGGCAGATATTTTAGAATTTCCATTAATACATTGGCAATCTCTGTGGAGGACTGAAACAATTCGATATGTCCTGTTACTGTTATGAACCTTTTGTTTCTTTAATGCTCTTTGCACACTTTTTCATCGGGTGACTGTAATGTATTTCAACCAAATCTAATTAAGAGCGCATTATGTGGTGACATTTGCAGTACATGAAACATTATAACACTGCCATTTACGTCAATAACCACTAGCTTGATTAAGACATATGTATTGCAGCGACAGTATTTCCCAGTTACAAATGGGAATAAAAACAACATCCGCGAGGGATTGAACCAACGACATTTAACTGATGTTGCCAATGGAGCGCGTTACAGAGAGCGCGAGGTCCCGCCTTTACAGTCACACGCTGATGATAATACAGATGTTTAAATAAACAGGCATATCTGTGGACTTGTGGTCTTTCTACATTGGGACTCATAGTCTAGTCCTAGGCTATTGTAGGCACTGGCGTATCTTTTAGTGGAATGAGAGGCATTCTGTAGTCGCGTGAAAGGACCTTTCAAGTCAATCTGATCTGTATTGTCCTGTGAAAAAAAGCGTTCTTAGACACAGTGAGGAGTTTTTGGGGATAATGGGAAAATCATTTCCAACTAAATGACAGGAATTTCTTAGTCCAATCATGAGGTGTGCTAGGCTTTTTTATACTGTGGCGGAAAGAGAGAGAGTATAACAGTCATTATAAATAAAGGGCCAAGGAAGTGACAGTTTATGGAAGGAACAATTTGCACATAGTTTTAAAATGTGGTCAGGAGGAGGGCAACGTGCTTACACATATGAAACATTAGAAGGTAGACATTATGGAAGCACATATATTTCTTTATTTTTATTGTATTTGGGGAGAGGGGGTTAATATAGCACGTCCAATGTGGAAAAGTGCTTTCCATAGCACCTTGCAGGTGGGCGACATCTAGAGCTGTGCAGTAGCCACCCATGCCCCAGACGTCAAAGAGAACAAGAAGTTACACATGTTGGAAGTGAGGGTGAGACATTGAGGAGATATGATCCCCGTATGAAGCCGAGAGAAGGAGGAGGCGTGAACGTGCATCCATGTATGCGGGCGAGACAGGAAGGAGCGTTGGTCATGCATCCCTGCATGAGGGTGAGACAGGGAGGAGATATGATCCCCGTATGAAGCCGAGAGAAGGAGGAGGCGTGAACGTGCATCCATGTATGCGGGTGAGAAGGGAAGGAGCATTGGTCATGCATCCCTGCATGAGGGTGAGACAGGGAGGAGATATGATCCCCGTATGAAGCCGAGAGAAGGAGGAGGCGTGAACGTGCATCCATGTATGCGGGCGAGACAGGAAGGAGCGTTGGTCATGCATCCCTGCATGAGGGTGAGACAGGGAGGAGATATGATCCCCGTATGAAGCCGAGAGAAGGAGGAGGCGTGAACGTGCATCCATGTATGCAGATGAGAAGGGAAGGAGCATTGGTCATGCATCCCTGCATGAGGGTGAGACAGGGAGGAGATATGATCCCCGTATGAAGCCGAGAGAAGGAGGAGGCGTGAACGTGCATCCATGTATGCGGGCGAGACGGGAAGGAGCATTGGTCATGCATCCCTGCATGAGGGTGAGACAGGGAGGAGATATGATCCCCGTATGAAGCCGAGAGAAGGAGGAGGCGTGAATGTGCATCCATGTATGCGGGCGAGACGGGAAGGAGCATTGGTCATGCATCCTTTCCTGAGGGTGAGACAGGGAGGAGATAAAATCCCCGTATGAAGCCGAGAGAACGAGGAGACATGAACGTGCATCCATGTATGCGGGCGAGAATGGAAGGAGCATTGGTCATGCATCCCTGCATGAGGGTGAGACAGGGAGGAGATAAAATCCCTGTATGAAGCCAAGAGAACGAGGCGGCATGAACATGCATCCTTGTATGCAGGTGTGACATTGAGTCATCATGAACATGCATCCCTTTATAAGGACATAACATGGAGGACGCATGAACATGAATGCCTGAATTTTATGGTGGTGGCCTTCGGGTGATTTGGCACGTGCAATTGGTGAAGAGCACTTCTCCTGCGCAAAAAAATAAATGTACTATTAGCACCCCGGAGGGAGCCTCTGCACTTCTTATAGGGAGAAAACTCTGCAATGGAAGGGGACAGGGTCAATAACAGCTGTAAACTCTCACAAGACCATCACTGCTCTCACACTTTCCTGCTCTCAGGCTGGCGGGCCATTATCGGCCCTGGCTGCCGCACCATTGCCAGGTTTGTGTAACTATATTATTTCTAATTGGCTCCACTTTGATGACTTTCATTTGGATTCTGACTTGATTATTGAGATCTTAAATAAGTGACTGGGGATCAGGTGTCCACTTATTCTCATGGATAACATCACAACCAACCTTTAATTCAAACATGAGTCATGACATCACAGATGGAGTACAGCTTATGATAGAGGTGGAACGTCACATTGTAGCAGCCCAAGTAGCTCGCCGTGATCGTATAGGGGTTAGTACTCTGCGTTGTGGCCGCAGCAACCTCGGTTGGAATCCGAGTCACGGCATTGCGGTGAGGCAATGTCACGGCAGTTGGGCAGATATTTTAGAATTTCCATTAATACATTGGCAATCTCTGTGGAGGACTGAAACAATTCGATATGTCCTGTTACTGTTATGAACCTTTTGTTTCTTTAATGCTCTTTGCACACTTTTTCATCGGGTGACTGTAATGTATTTCAACCAAATCTAATTAAGAGCGCATTATGTGGTGACATTTGCAGTACATGAAACATTATAACACTGCCATTTACGTCAATAACCACTAGCTTGATTAAGACATATGTATTGCAGCGACAGTATTTCCCAGTTACAAATGGGAATAAAAACAACATCCGCGAGGGATTGAACCAACGACATTTAACTGATGTTGCCAATGGAGCGCGTTACAGAGAGCGCGAGGTCCCGCCTTTACAGTCACACGCTGATGATAATACAGATGTTTAAATAAACAGGCATATCTGTGGACTTGTGGTCTTTCTACATTGGGACTCATAGTCTAGTCCTAGGCTATTGTAGGCACTGGCGTATCTTTTAGTGGAATGAGAGGCATTCTGTAGTCGCGTGAAAGGACCTTTCAAGTCAATCTGATCTGTATTGTCCTGTGAAAAAAAGCGTTCTTAGACACAGTGAGGAGTTTTTGGGGATAATGGGAAAATCATTTCCAACTAAATGACAGGAATTTCTTAGTCCAATCATGAGGTGTGCTAGGCTTTTTTATACTGTGGCGGAAAGAGAGAGAGTATAACAGTCATTATAAATAAAGGGCCAAGGAAGTAACAGTTTATGGAAGGAACAATTTGCACATAGTTTTAAAATGTGGTCAGGAGGAGGGCAATGTGCTTACACATATGAAACATTAGAAGGTAGACATTATGGAAGCACATATATTTCTTTATTTTTATTGTATTTGGGGAGAGGGGGTTAATATAGCACGTCCAATGTGGAAAAGTGCTTTCCATAGCACCTTGCAGGTGGGCGACATCTAGAGCTGTGCAGTAGCCACCCATGCCCCAGACGTCAAAGAGAACAAGAAGTTACACATGTTGGAAGTGAGGGTGAGACATTGAGGAGATATGATCCCCGTATGAAGCCGAGAGAAGGAGGAGGCGTGAACGTGCATCCATGTATGCGGGCGAGACAGGAAGGAGCGTTGGTCATGCATCCCTGCATGAGGGTGAGACAGGGAGGAGATATGATCCCCGTATGAAGCCGAGAGAAGGAGGAGGCGTGAACGTGCATCCATGTATGCGGGTGAGAAGGGAAGGAGCATTGGTCATGCATCCCTGCATGAGGGTGAGACAGGGAGGAGATATGATCCCCGTATGAAGCCGAGAGAAGGAGGAGGCGTGAACGTGCATCCATGTATGCGGGCGAGACAGGAAGGAGCGTTGGTCATGCATCCCTGCATGAGGGTGAGACAGGGAGGAGATATGATCCCCGTATGAAGCCGAGAGAAGGAGGAGGCGTGAACGTGCATCCATGTATGCAGATGAGAAGGGAAGGAGCATTGGTCATGCATCCCTGCATGAGGGTGAGACAGGGAGGAGATATGATCCCCGTATGAAGCCGAGAGAAGGAGGAGGCGTGAACGTGCATCCATGTATGCGGGCGAGACGGGAAGGAGCATTGGTCATGCATCCCTGCATGAGGGTGAGACAGGGAGGAGATATGATCCCCGTATGAAGCCGAGAGAAGGAGGAGGCGTGAATGTGCATCCATGTATGCGGGCGAGACGGGAAGGAGCATTGGTCATGCATCCTTTCCTGAGGGTGAGACAGGGAGGAGATAAAATCCCCGTATGAAGCCGAGAGAACGAGGAGACATGCACGTGCATCCATGTATGCGGGCGAGAATGGAAGGAGCATTGGTCATGCATCCCTGCATGAGGGTGAGACAGGGAGGAGATAAAATCCCTGTATGAAGCCAAGAGAACGAGGCGGCATGAACATGCATCCTTGTATGCAGGTGTGACATTGAGTCATCATGAACATGCATCCCTTTATAAGGACATAACATGGAGGACGCATGAACATGAATGCCTGAATTTTATGGTGGTGGCCTTCGGGTGATTTGGCACGTGCAATTGGTGAAGAGCACTTCTCCTGCGCAAAAAAATAAATGTACTATTAGCACCCCGGAGGGAGCCTCTGCACTTCTTATAGGGAGAAAACTCTGCAATGGAAGGGGACAGGGTCAATAACAGCTGTAAACTCTCACAAGACCATCACTGCTCTCACACTTTCCTGCTCTCAGGCTGGCGGGCCATTATCGGCCCTGGCTGCCGCACCATTGCCAGGTTTGTGTAACTATATTATTTCTAATTGGCTCCACTTTGATGACTTTCATTTGGATTCTGACTTGATTATTGAGATCTTAAATAAATGACTGGGGATCAGGTGTCCACTTATTCTCATGGATAACATCACAACCAACCTTTAATTCAAACATGAGTCATGACATCACAGATGGAGTACAGCTTATGATAGAGGTGGAACGTCACATTGTAGCAGCCCAAGTAGCTCGCCGTGATCGTATAGTGGTTAGTACTCTGCGTTGTGGCCACAGCAACCTCGGTTCGCACGGCATTGCGGTGAGGCAATGTCACGGCAGTTGGGCAGATATTTTAGAATTTCCATTAATACATTGGAAATCTCTGTGGAGGACTGAAACAATTCGATATGTCCTGTTACTGTTATGAACCTTTTGTTTCTTTAATGCTCTTTGCACACTTTTTCATCGGGTGACTGTAATGTATTTCAACCAAATCTAATTAAGAGCGCATTATGTGGTGACATTTGCAGTACATGAAACATTATAACACTGCCATTTACGTCAATAACCACTAGCTTGATTAAGACATATGTATTGCAGCGACAGTATTTCCCAGTTACAAATGGGAATAAAAACAACATCCGCGAGGGATTGAACCAACGACATTTAACTGATGTTGCCAATGGAGCGCGTTACAGAGAGCGCGAGGTCCCGCCTTTACAGTCACACGCTGATGATAATACAGATGTTTAAATAAACAGGCATATCTGTGGACTTGTGGTCTTTCTACATTGGGACTCATAGTCTAGTCCTAGGCTATTGTAGGCACTGGCGTATCTTTTAGTGGAATGAGAGGCATTCTGTAGTTGCGTGAAAGGACCTTTCAAGTCAATCTGATCTGTATTGTCCTGTGAAAAAAAGCGTTCTTAGACACAGTGAGGAGTTTTTGGGGATAATGGGAAAATCATTTCCAACTAAATGACAGGAATTTCTTAGTCCAATCATGAGGTGTGCTAGGCTTTTTTATACTGTGGCGGAAAGAGAGAGAGTATAACAGTCATTATAAATAAAGGGCCAAGGAAGTGACAGTTTATGGAAGGAACAATTTGCACATAGTTTTAGAATGTGGTCAGGAGGAGGACAATGTGCTTACACATATGAAACATTAGAAGGTAGACATTATGGAAGCACATATATTTCTTTATTTTTATTGTATTTGGGGAGAGGGGGTTAATATAGCACGTCCAATGTGGAAAAGTGCTTTCCATAGCACCTTGCAGGTGGGCGACATCTAGAGCTGTGCAGTAGCCACCCATGCCCCAGACGTCAAAGAGAACAAGAAGTTACACATGTTGGAAGTGAGGGTGAGACATTGAGGAGATATGATCCCCGTATGAAGCCGAGAGAAGGAGGAGGCGTGAACGTGCATCCATGTATGCAGGCGAGAAGGGAAGGAACATTGGTCATGCATCCCTGCATGAGGGTGAGACAGGGAGGAGATATGATCCCCGTATGAAGCCGAGAGAAGGAGGAGGCGTGAACGTGCATCCATGCATGCGGGCGAGACAGGAAGGAGCGTTGGTCATGCATCCCTGCATGAGGGTGAGACAGGGAGGAGATATGATCCCCGTATGAAGCCGAGAGTAGGAGGAGGCGTGAACGTGCATCCATGTATGCAGGCGAGAAGGGAAGGAGCATTGGTCATGCATCCCTGCATGAGGGTGAGACAGGGAGGAGATATGATCCCCGTATGAAGCCGAGAGAAGGAGGAGGCGTGAACGTGCATCCATGTATGCGGGCGAGACAGGAAGGACCATTGGTCATGCATCCCTGCATGAGGGTGAGACAGGGAGGAGATATGATCCCCGTATGAAGCCGAGAGAAGGAGGAGGCGTGAACGTGCATCCATGTATGCGGGCGAGACGTGAAGGAGCATTGGGCATGCATCCCTTCCTGAGGGTGAGACAGGGAGGAGATAAAATCCCCGTATGAAGCCGAGAGAACGAGAAGACATGAACGTGCATCCATGTATGCGGGCGAGAAGGGAAGGAGCATTGGTCATGCATCCCTGCATGAGGGTGAGACAGGGAGGAGATATGATCCCCGTATGAAGCCGAGAGAAGGAGGAGGCGTGAACGTGCATCCATGTATGCGGGCGAGACAGGAAGGAGCGTTGGTCATGCATCCCTGCATGAGGGTGAGACAGGGAGGAGATATGATCCCCGTATGAAGCCGAGAGAAGGAGGAGGCGTGAACGAGCATCCATGTATGCAGGCGAGAAGGGAAGGAGCATTGGTCATGCATCCCTGCATGAGGGTGAGACAGGGAGGAGATATGATCCCCGTATGAAGCCGAGAGAAGGAGGAGGCGTGAACGTGCATCCATGTATGCGGGCGAGACAGGAAGGAGCATTGGTCATGCATCCCTGCATGAGGGTGAGACAGGGAGTAGATATGATCCCCGTATGAAGCCGAGAGAAGGAGGAGGCGTGAACGTGCATCCATGTATGCGGGCGAGACGGGAAGGAGCATTGGTCATGCATCCCTTGCTGAGGGTGAGACAGGGAGGAGATAAAATCCCCGTATGAAGCCGAGAGAACGAGGAGACATGAACGTGCATCCATGTATGCGGGCGAGAAGGGAAGGAGCATTGGTCATGCATCCCTGCATGAGGGTGAGACAGGGAGGAGATAAAATCCCTGTATGAAGCCAAGAGAACGAGGTGGCATGAACATGCATCCTTGTATGCAGGTGTGACATGGAGTCATCATGAACATGCATCCCTTTATAAGGACATAACATGGAGGACGCATGAACATGAATGCCTGAATTTTATGGTGGTGGCCTTCGGGTGATTTGGCACGTGCAATTGGTGAAGAGCACTTCTCCTGCGCAAAAAAATAAATGTACTATTAGCACCCCGGAGGGAGCCTCTGCACTTCTTATAGGGAGAAAACTCTACAATGGAAGGGGACAGGGTCAATAACAGCTGTAAACTCTCACAAGACCATCACTGCTCTCACACTTTCCTGCTCTCAGGCTGGCGGGTCATTATCGGCCCTCGCTGCCGCACCATTGCCAGGTTTGTGTAACTATATTATTTCTAATTGGCTCCACTTTGATGACTTTCATTTGGATTCTGACTTGATTATTGAGATCTTAAATAAGTGACTGGGGATCAGGTGTCCACTTATTCTCATGGATAACATCACAACCAACCTTTAATTCAAACATGAGTCATGACATCACAGATGGAGTACAGCTTATGATAGAGGTGGAACGTCACGTTTTAGCAGCCCAAGTAGCTCGCTGTGATCGTATAGTGGTTAGTACTCTGCGTTGTGGCCGCAGCAACCTCGGTTCGAATCCGAGTCACAGCATTGCGGTGAGGCAATGTCACAGCATTTGGGCAGATATTTTAGAATTTCCATTAATACATTGGCAATCTCTGTGGAGGACTGAAACAATTCGATATGTCCTGTTACTGTTATGAACCTTTTGTTTCTTTAATGCTCTTTGCACACTTTTTCATCGGGTGACTGTAATGTATTTCAACCAAATCTAATTAAGAGCGCATTATGTGGTGACATTTGCAGTCCATGAAACATTATAACACTGCCATTTACGTCAATAACCACTAGCTTGATTAAGACATATGTATTGCAGCGACAGTATTTCCCAGTTACAAATGGGAATAAAAACAACATCCGCGAGGGATTGAACCAACGACATTTAACTGATGTTGCCAATGGAGCGTGTTACAGAGAGCGCGAGGTCCCGCCTTTACAGTCACACGCTGATGATAATACAGATGTTTAAATAAACAGGCATATCTGTGGACTTGTGGTCTTTCTACATTGGGACTCATAGTCTAGTCCTAGGCTATTGTAGGCACTGGCGTATCTTTTAGTGGAATGAGAGGCATTCTGTAGTCGCGTGAAAGGACCTTTCAAGTCAATCTGATCTGTATTGTCCTGTGAAAAAAAGCGTTCTTAGACACAGTGAGGAGTTTTTGGGGATAATGGGAAAATCATTTCCAACTAAATGACAGGAATTCCTTAGTCCAATCATGAGGTGTGCTAGGCTTTTTTATACTGTGGCGGAAAGAGAGAGAGTATAACAGTCATTATAAATAAAGGGCCAAGGAAGTGACAGTTTATGGAAGGAACAATTTGCACATAGTTTTAGAATGTGGTCAGGAGGAGGACAATGTGCTTACACATATGAAACATTAGAAGGTAGACATTATGGAAGCACATATATTTCTTTATTTTTATTGTATTTGGGGAGAGGGGGTTAATATAGCAAGTCCAATGTGGAAAAGTGCTTTCCATAGCACCTTGCAGGTGGGCGACATCTAGAGCTGTGCAGTAGCCACCCATGCCCCAGACGTCAAAGAGAACAAGAAGTTACACATGTTGGAAGTGAGGGTGAGACATTGAGGAGATATGATCCCCGTATGAAGCCGAGAGAAGGAGGAGGCGTGAACGTGCATCCATGTATGCAGGCGAGAAGGGAAGGAGCATCGGTCATGCATCCCTGCATGAGGGTGAGACAGGGAGGAGATATGATCCCCGTATGAAGCCGAGAGAAGGAGGAGGCGTGAACGTGCATCCATGTATGCGGGCGAGACAGGAAGGAGCGTTGGTCATGCATCCCTGCATGAGGGTGAGACAGGGAGGAGATATGATCCCCGTATGAAGCCGAGAGAAGGAGGAGGCGTGAACGTGCATCCATGTATGCAGGCGAGAAGTGAAGGAGCATTGGTCATGCATCCCTGCATGAGGGTGAGACAGGGAGGAGATATGATCCCCGTATGAAGCCGAGAGAAGGAGGAGGCGTGAACGTGCATCCATGTATGCGGGCGAGACAGGAAGGAGCATTGGTCATGCATCCCTGCATGAGGGTGAGACAGGGAGGAGATATGATCCCTGTATGAAGCCGAGAGAAGGAGGAGGCATGAATGTGCATCCATGTATGCGGGCGAGACGGGAAGGAGCATTGGTCATGCATCCCTTCCTGAGGGTGAGACAGGGAGGAGATAAAATCCCCGTATGAAGCCGAGAGAACGAGGAGACATGAACGTGCATCCATGTATGCGGGCGAGAAGGGAAGGAGCATTGGTCATGCATCCCTGCATGAGGGTGAGACAGGGAGGAGATAAAATCCCTGTATGAAGCCAAGAGAACGAGGCGGCATGAACATGCATCCTTGTATGCAGGTGTGACATGGAGTCATCATGAACATGCATCCCTTTATAAGGACATAACATGGAGGACGCATAAACATGAATGCCTGAATTTTATGGTGGTGGCCTTCGGGTGATTTGGCACGTGCAATTGGTGAAGAGCACTTCTCCTGCGCAAAAAAATAAATTTACTATTAGCACCCCGGAGGCAGCCTCTGCACTTCTTATAGGGAGAAAACTCTGCAATGGAAGGGGACAGGGTCAATAACAGCTGTAAACTCTCACAAGACCATCACTGCTCTCACACTTTCCTGCTCTCAGGCTGGCGGGCCATTATCGGCCCTGGCTGCCGCACCATTGCCAGGTTTGTGTAACTATATTATTTCTAATTGGCTCCACTTTGATGACTTTCATTTTGATTCTGACTTGATTATTGAGATCTTAAATAAGTGACTGGGGATCAGGTGTCCACTTATTCTCATGGATAACATCACAACCAACCTTTAATTCAAACATGAGTCATGACATCACAGATGGAGTACAGCTTATGATAGAGGTGGAACGTCACATTGTAGAAGCCCAAGTAGCTCGCCGTGATCGTATAGTGGTTAGTACTGTGGCCACAGCAACCTCGGTTCGAATCCGATTCACGGCATTGCGGTGAGGCAATGTCACGGCAGTTGGGCAGATATTTTAGAATTTCCATTAATACATTGGCAATCTCTGTGGAGGACTGAAACAATTCGATATGTCCTGTTACTGTTATGAACCTTTTGTTTCTTTAATGCTCTTTGCACACTTTTTCATCGGGTGACTGTAATGTATTTCAACCAAATCTAATTAAGAGCGCATTATGTGGTGACATTTGCAGTACATGAAACATTATAACACTGCCATTTACGTCAATAACCACTAGCTTGATTAAGACATATGTATTGCAGCGACAGTATTTCCCAGTTACAAATGGGAATAAAAACAACATCCGCGAGGGATTGAACCAACGACATTTAACTGATGTTGCCAATGGAGCGCGTTACAGAGAGCGCGAGGTCCCGCCTTTACAGTCACACGCTGATGATAATACAGATGTTTAAATAAACAGGCATATCTGTGGACTTGTGGTCTTTCTACATTGGGACTCATAGTCTAGTCCTAGGCTATTGTAGGCACTGGCGTATCTTTTAGTGGAATGAGAGGCATTCTGTAGTCGCGTGAAAGGACCTTTCAAGTCAATCTGATCTGTATTGTCCTGTGAAAAAAAGCGTTCTTAGACACAGTGAGGAGTTTTTGGGGATAATGGGAAAATCATTTCCAACTAAATGACAGGAATTTCTTAGTCCAATCATGAGGTGTGCTAGGCTTTTTTATACTGTGGCGGAAAGAGAGAGAGTATAACAGTCATTATAAATAAAGGGCCAAGGAAGTGACAGTTTATGGAAGGAACAATTTGCACATAGTTTTAAAATGTGGTCAGGAGGAGGGCAACGTGCTTACACATATGAAACATTAGAAGGTAGACATTATGGAAGCACATATATTTCTTTATTTTTATTGTATTTGGGGAGAGGGGGTTAATATAGCACGTCCAATGTGGAAAAGTGCTTTCCATAGCACCTTGCAGGTGGGCGACATCTAGAGCTGTGCAGTAGCCACCCATGCCCCAGACGTCAAAGAGAACAAGAAGTTACACATGTTGGAAGTGAGGGTGAGACATTGAGGAGATATGATCCCCGTATGAAGCCGAGAGAAGGAGGAGGCGTGAACGTGCATCCATGTATGCGGGCGAGACAGGAAGGAGCGTTGGTCATGCATCCCTGCATGAGGGTGAGACAGGGAGGAGATATGATCCCCGTATGAAGCCGAGAGAAGGAGGAGGCGTGAACGTGCATCCATGTATGCGGGTGAGAAGGGAAGGAGCATTGGTCATGCATCCCTGCATGAGGGTGAGACAGGGAGGAGATATGATCCCCGTATGAAGCCGAGAGAAGGAGGAGGCGTGAACGTGCATCCATGTATGCGGGCGAGACAGGAAGGAGCGTTGGTCATGCATCCCTGCATGAGGGTGAGACAGGGAGGAGATATGATCCCCGTATGAAGCCGAGAGAAGGAGGAGGCGTGAACGTGCATCCATGTATGCAGATGAGAAGGGAAGGAGCATTGGTCATGCATCCCTGCATGAGGGTGAGACAGGGAGGAGATATGATCCCCGTATGAAGCCGAGAGAAGGAGGAGGCGTGAACGTGCATCCATGTATGCGGGCGAGACGGGAAGGAGCATTGGTCATGCATCCCTGCATGAGGGTGAGACAGGGAGGAGATATGATCCCCGTATGAAGCCGAGAGAAGGAGGAGGCGTGAATGTGCATCCATGTATGCGGGCGAGACGGGAAGGAGCATTGGTCATGCATCCTTTCCTGAGGGTGAGACAGGGAGGAGATAAAATCCCCGTATGAAGCCGAGAGAACGAGGAGACATGAACGTGCATCCATGTATGCGGGCGAGAATGGAAGGAGCATTGGTCATGCATCCCTGCATGAGGGTGAGACAGGGAGGAGATAAAATCCCTGTATGAAGCCAAGAGAACGAGGCGGCATGAACATGCATCCTTGTATGCAGGTGTGACATTGAGTCATCATGAACATGCATCCCTTTATAAGGACATAACATGGAGGACGCATGAACATGAATGCCTGAATTTTATGGTGGTGGCCTTCGGGTGATTTGGCACGTGCAATTGGTGAAGAGCACTTCTCCTGCGCAAAAAAATAAATGTACTATTAGCACCCCGGAGGGAGCCTCTGCACTTCTTATAGGGAGAAAACTCTGCAATGGAAGGGGACAGGGTCAATAACAGCTGTAAACTCTCACAAGACCATCACTGCTCTCACACTTTCCTGCTCTCAGGCTGGCGGGCCATTATCGGCCCTGGCTGCCGCACCATTGCCAGGTTTGTGTAACTATATTATTTCTAATTGGCTCCACTTTGATGACTTTCATTTGGATTCTGACTTGATTATTGAGATCTTAAATAAGTGACTGGGGATCAGGTGTCCACTTATTCTCATGGATAACATCACAACCAACCTTTAATTCAAACATGAGTCATGACATCACAGATGGAGTACAGCTTATGATAGAGGTGGAACGTCACATTGTAGCAGCCCAATAGCTCGCCGTGATCGTATAGTGGTTAGTACTCTGCGTTGTGGCCGCAGCAACCTCGGTTCGCACGGCATTGCGGTGAGGCAATGTCACGGCAGTTGGGCAGATATTTTAGAATTTCCATTAATACATTGGCAATCTCTGTGGAGGACTGAAACAATTCGATATGTCCTGTTACTGTTATGAACCTTTTGTTTCTTTAATGCTCTTTGCACACTTTTTCATCGGGTGACTGTAATGTATTTCAACCAAATCTAATTAAGAGCGCATTATGTGGTGACATTTGCAGTACATGAAACATTATAACACTGCCATTTACGTCAATAACCACTAGCTTGATTAAGACATATGTATTGCAGCGACAGTATTTCCCAGTTACAAATGGGAATAAAAACAACATCCGCGAGTGATTGAACCAACGACATTTAACTGATGTTGCCAATGGAGCGCGTTACAGAGAGCGCGAGGTCCCGCCTTTACAGTCACACGCTGATGATAATACAGATGTTTAAATAAACAGGCATATCTGTGGACTTGTGGTCTTTCTACATTGGGACTCATAGTCTAGTCCTAGGCTATTGTAGGCACTGGCGTATCTTTTAGTGGAATGAGAGGCATTCTGTAGTTGCGTGAAAGGACCTTTCAAGTCAATCTGATCTGTATTGTCTTGTGAAAAAAAGCGTTCTTAGACACAGTGAGGAGTTTTTGGGGATAATGGGAAAATCATTTCCAACTAAATGACAGGAATTTCTTAGTCCAATCATGAGGTGTGCTAGGCTTTTTTATACTGTGGCGGAAAGAGAGAGAGTATAACAGTCATTATAAATAAAGGGCCAAGGAAGTGACAGTTTATGGAAGGAACAATTTGCACATAGTTTTAGAATGTGGTCAGGAGGAGGACAATGTGCTTACACATATGAAACATTAGAAGGTAGACATTATGGAAGCACATATATTTCTTTATTTTTATTGTATTTGGGGAGAGGGGGTTAATATAGCACGTCCAATGTGGAAAAGTGCTTTCCATAGCACCTTGCAGGTGGGCGACATCTAGAGCTGTGCAGTAGCCACCCATGCCCCAGACGTCAAAGAGAACAAGAAGTTACACATGTTGGAAGTGAGGGTGAGACATTGAGGAGATATGATCCCCGTATGAAGCCGAGAGAAGGAGGAGGCGTGAACGTGCATCCATGTATGCAGGCGAGAAGGGAAGGAGCGTTGGTCATGCATCCCTGCATGAGGGTGAGACAGGGAGGAGATATGATCCCCGTATGAAGCCGAGAGAAGGAGGAGGCGTGAACGTGCATCCATGTATGCGGGCGAGACAGGAAGGAGCGTTGGTCATGCATCCCTGCATGAGGGTGAGACAGGGAGGAGATATGATCCCCGTATGAAGCCGAGAGAAGGAGGAGGCGTGAACGAGCATCCATGTATGCAGGCGAGAAGGGAAGGAGCATTGGTCATGCATCCCTGCATGAGGGTGAGACAGGGAGGAGATATGATCCCCGTATGAAGCCGAGAGAAGGAGGAGGCGTGAACGTGCATCCATGTATGCGGGCGAGACAGGAAGGAGCATTGGTCATGCATCCCTGCATGAGGGTGAGACAGGGAGTAGATATGATCCCCGTATGAAGCCGAGAGAAGGAGGAGGCGTGAACGTGCATCCATGTATGCGGGCGAGACGGGAAGGAGCATTGGTCATGCATCCCTTGCTGAGGGTGAGACAGGGAGGAGATAAAATCCCCGTATGAAGCCGAGAGAACGAGGAGACATGAACGTGCATCCATGTATGCGGGCGAGAAGGGAAGGAGCATTGGTCATGCATCCCTGCATGAGGGTGAGACAGGGAGGAGATAAAATCCCTGTATGAAGCCAAGAGAACGAGGTGGCATGAACATGCATCCTTGTATGCAGGTGTGACATGGAGTCATCATGAACATGCATCCCTTTATAAGGACATAACATGGAGGACGCATGAACATGAATGCCTGAATTTTATGGTGGTGGCCTTCGGGTGATTTGGCACGTGCAATTGGTGAAGAGCACTTCTCCTGCGCAAAAAAATAAATGTACTATTAGCACCCCGGAGGGAGCCTCTGCACTTCTTATAGGGAGAAAACTCTGCAATGGAAGGGGACAGGGTCAATAACAGCTGTAAACTCTCACAAGACCATCACTGCTCTCACACTTTCCTGCTCTCAGGCTGGCGGGTCATTATCGGCCCTGGCTGCCGCACCATTGCCAGGTTTGTGTAACTATATTATTTCTAATTGGCTCCACTTTGATGACTTTCATTTGGATTCTGACTTGATTATTGAGATCTTAAATAAGTGACTGGGGATCAGGTGTCCACTTATTCTCATGGATAACATCACAACCAACCTTTAATTCAAACATGAGTCATGACATCACAGATGGAGTACAGCTTATGATAGAGGTGGAACGTCACATTGTAGCAGCCCAAGTAGCTCGCTGTGATCCTATAGTGGTTAGTACTCTGCGTTGTGGCCGCAGCAACCTCGGTTCGAATCCGAGTCACGGCATTGTGGTGAGGCAATGTCACGGCAGTTGGGCAGATATTTTAGAATTTCCATTAATACATTGGCAATCTCTGTGGAGGACTGAAACAATTCGATATGTCCTGTTACTGTTATGAACCTTTTGTTTCTTTAATGCTCTTTGCACACTTTTTCATCGGGTGACTGTAATGTATTTCAACCAAATCTAATTAAGGGCGCATTATGTGGTGACATTTGCAGTACATGAAACATTATAACACTGCCATTTACGTCAATAACCACTAGCTTGATTAAGACATATGTATTGCAGCGACAGTATTTCCCAGTTACAAATGGGAATAAAAACAACATCCGCGAGGGATTGAACCAACGACATTTAACTGATGTTGCCAATGGAGCGCGTTACAGAGAGCGCGAGGTCCCGCCTTTACAGTCACACGCTGATGATAATACAGATGTTTAAATAAACAGGCATATCTGTGGACTTGTGGTCTTTCTACATTGGGACTTATAGTCTAGTCCTAGGCTATTGTAGGCACTGGCGTATCTTTTAGTGGAATGAGAGGCATTCTGTAGTCGCGTGAAAGGACCTTTCAAGTCAATCTGATCTGTATTGTCCTGTGAAAAAAAGCGTTCTTAGACACAGTGAGGGGTTTTTGGGGATAATGGGAAAATCATTTCCAACTAAATGACAGGAATTTCTTAGTCCAATCATGAGGTGTGCTAGGCTTTTTTATACTGTGGCGGAAAGAGAGAGAGTATAACAGTCATTATAAATAAAGGGCCAAGGAAGTGACAGTTTATGGAAGGAACAATTTGCACATAGTTTTAGAATGTGGTCAGGAGGAGGACAATGTGCTTACACATATGAAACATTAGAAGGTAGACATTATGGAAGCACATATATTTCTTTATTTTTATTGTATTTGGGGAGAGGGGGTTAATATAGCACGTCCAATGTGGAAAAGTGCTTTCCATAGCACCTTACAGGTGGGCGACATCTAGAGCTGTGCAGTAGCCACCCATGCCCCAGACGTCAAAGAGAACAAGAAGTTACACATGTTGGAAGTGAGGGTGAGACATTGAGGAGATATGATCCCCGTATGAAGCCGAGAGAAGGAGGAGGCGTGAACGTGCATCCATGTATGCAGGCGAGAAGGGAAGGAGCATTGGTCATGCATCCCTGCATGAGGGTGAGACAGGGAGGAGATATGATCCCCGTATGAAGCCGAGAGAAGGAGGAGGCGTGAACGTGCATCCATGTATGCGGGCGAGACAGGAAGGAGCGTTGGTCATGCATCCCTGCATGAGGGTGAGACAGGGAGGAGATATGATCCCCGTATGAAGCCGAGAGAAGGAGGAGGCGTGAACGTGCATCCATGTATGCAAGCGAGAAGGGAAGGAGCATTGGTCATGCATCCCTGCATGAGGGTGAGAAAGGGAGGAGATATGATCCCCCTATGAAGCCGAGAGAAGGAGGAGGCGTGAACGTGCATCCATGTATGCGGGCGAGACAGGAAGGAGCATTGGTCATGCATCCCTGCATGAGGGTGAGACAGGGAGGAGATATGATCCCCGTATGAAGCCGAGAGAAGGAGGAGGCGTGAACGTGCATCCATGTATGCGGGCGAGACGGGAAGGAGCATTGGTCATGCATCCCTTCCTGAGGGTGAGACAGGGAGGAGATAAAATCCCCGTATGAAGCCGAGAGAACGAGGAGACATGAACGTGCATCCATGTATGCGGGCGAGAAGGGAAGGAGCATTGGTCATGCATCCCTGCATGAGGGTGAGACAGGGAGGAGATAAAATCCCTGTATGAAGCCAAGAGAACGAGGCGGCATGAACATGCATCCTTGTATGCAGGTGTGACATGGAGTCATCATGAACATGCATCCCTTTATAAGGACATAACATGGAGGACGCATGAACATGAATGCCTGAATTTTATGGTGGTGGCCTTCAGGTGATTTGGCACGTGCAATTGGTGAAGAGCACTTCTCCTGCGCAAAAAAATAAATTTACTATTAGCACCCCGGAGGCAGCCTCTGCACTTCTTATAGGGAGAAAACTCTGCAATGGAAGGGGACAGGGTCAATAACAGCTGTAAACTCTCACAAGACCATCACTGCTCTCACACTTTCCTGCTCTCAGGCTGGCGGGCCATTATCGGCCCTGGCTGCCGCACCATTGCCAGGTTTGTGTAACTATATTATTTCTAATTGGCTCCACTTTGATGACTTTCATTTGGATTCTGACTTGATTATTGAGATCTTAAATAAGTGACTGGGGATCAGGTGTCCACTTATTCTCATGGATAACATCACAACCAACCTTTAATTCAAACATGAGTCATGACATCACAGATGGAGTACAGCTTATGATAGAGGTGGAACGTCACATTGTAGCAGCCCAAGTAGCTCGCCGTGATCGTATAGTGGTTAGTACTCTGCGTTGTGGCCGCAGCAACCTCGGTTGGAATCCGAGTCACGGCATTGCGGTGAGGCAATGTCACGGCAGTTGGGCAGATATTTTAGAATTTCCATTAATACATTGGGAATCTCTGTGGAGGACTGAAACAATTCGATATGTCCTGTTACTGTTATGAACCTTTTGTTTCTTTAATGCTCTTTGCACACTTTTTCATCGGGTGACTAATGTATTTCAACCAAATCTAATTAAGAGCGCATTATGTGGTGACATTTGCAGTACATGAAACATTATAACACTGCCATTTACGTCAATAACCACTAGCTTGATTAAGACATATGTATTGCAGCGACAGTATTTCCCAGTTACAAATGGGAATAAAAACAACATCCGCGAGGGATTGAACCAACGACATTTAACTGATGTTGCCAATGGAGCGCGTTACAGAGAGCGCGAGGTCCCGCCTTTACAGTCACACGCTGATGATAATACAGATGTTTAAATAAACAGGCATATCTGTGGACATGTGGTCTTTCTACATTGGGACTCATAGTCTAGTCCTAGGCTATTGTAGGCACTGGCGTATCTTTTAGTGGAATGAGAGGCATTCTGTAGTCGCGTGAAAGGACCTTTCAAGTCAATCTGATCTGTATTGTCCTGTGAAAAAAAGCGTTCTTAGACACAGTGAGGAGTTTTTGGGGATAATGGGAAAATCATTTCCAACTAAATGACAGGAATTCCTTAGTCCAATCATGAGGTGTGCTAGGCTTTTTTATACTGTGGCGGAAAGAGAGAGAGTATAACAGTCATTATAAATAAAGGGCCAAGGAAGTGACAGTTTATGGAAGGAACAATTTGCACATAGTTTTAGAATGTGGTCAGGAGGAGGACAATGTGCTTACACATATGAAACATTAGAAGGTAGACATTATGGAAGCACATATATTTCTTTATTTTTATTGTATTTGGGGAGAGGGGGTTAATATAGCAAGTCCAATGTGGAAAAGTGCTTTCCATAGCACCTTGCAGGTGGGCGACATCTAGAGCTGTGCAGTAGCCACCCATGCCCCAGACGTCAAAGAGAACAAGAAGTTACACATGTTGGAAGTGAGGGTGAGACATTGAGGAGATATGATCCCCGTATGAAGCCGAGAGAAGGAGGAGGCGTGAACGTGCATCCATGTATGCAGGCGAGAAGGGAAGGAGCATTGGTCATGCATCCCTGCATGAGGGTGAGACAGGGAGGAGATATGATCCCCGTATGAAGCCGAGAGAAGGAGGAGGCGTGAACGTGCATCCATGTATGCGGGCGAGACAGGAAGGAGCGTTGGTCATGCATCCCTGCAAGAGGGTGAGACAGGGAGGAGATATGATCCCCGTATGAAGCCGAGAGAAGGAGGAGGCGTGAACGTGCATCCATGTATGCAGGCGAGAAGTGAAGGAGCATTGGTCATGCATCCCTGCATGAGGGTGAGACAGGGAGGAGATATGATCCCCGTATGAAGCCGAGAGAAGGAGGAGGCGTGAACGTGCATCCATGTATGCGGGCGAGACAGGAAGGAGCATTGGTCATGCATCCCTGCATGAGGGTGAGACAGGGAGGAGATATGATCCCTGTATGAAGCCGAGAGAAGGAGGAGGCGTGAATGTGCATCCATGTATGCGGGCGAGACGGGAAGGAGCATTGGTCATGCATCCCTTCCTGAGGGTGAGACAGGGAGGAGATAAAATCCCCGTATGAAGCCGAGAGAACGAGGAGACATGAACGTGCATCCATGTATGCGGGCGAGAAGGGAAGGAGCATTGGTCATGCATCCCTGCATGAGGGTGAGACAGGGAGGAGATAAAATCCCTGTATGAAGCCAAGAGAACGAGGCGGCATGAACATGCATCCTTGTATGCAGGTGTGACATGGAGTCATCATGAACATGCATCCCTTTATAAGGACATAACATGGAGGACGCATGAACATGAATGCCTGAATTTTATGGTGGTGGCCTTCGGGTGATTTGGCACGTGCAATTGGTGAAGAGCACTTCTCCTGCGCAAAAAAATAAATTTACTATTAGCACCCCGGAGGCAGCCTCTGCACTTCTTATAGGGAGAAAACTCTGCAATGGAAGGGGACAGGGTCAATAACAGCTGTAAACTCTCACAAGACCATCACTGCTCTCACACTTTCCTGCTCTCAGGCTGGCGGGCCATTATCGGCCCTGGCTGCCGCACCATTGCCAGGTTTGTGTAACTATATTATTTCTAATTGGCTCCACTTTGATGACTTTCATTTGGATTCTGACTTGATTATTGAGATCTTAAATAAGTGACTGGGGATCAGGTGTCCACTTATTCTCATGGATAACATCACAACCAACCTTTAATTCAAACATGAGTCATGACATCACAGACGGAGTACAGCTTATGATAGAGGTGGAACGTCACATTGTAGCAGCCCAAGTAGCTCGCCGTGATCGTATAGGGGTTAGTACTCTGCGTTGTGGCCGCAGCAACCTCGGTTGGAATCCGAGTCACGGCATTGCGGTGAGGCAATGTCACGGCAGTTGGGCAGATATTTTAGAATTTCCATTAATACATTGGCAATCTCTGTTGAGGACTGAAACAATTCGATATGTCCTGTTACTGATATGAACCTTTTGTTTCTTTAATGCTCTTTGCACACTTTTTCATCGGGTGACTGTAATGTATTTCAACCAAATCTAATTAAGAGCGCATTATGTGGTGACATTTGCAGTACATGAAACATTATAACACTGCCATTTACGTCAATAACCACTAGCTTGATTAAGACATATGTATTGCAGCGACAGTATTTCCCAGTTACAAATGGGAATAAAAACAACATCCGCGAGGGATTGAACCAACAACATTTAACTGATGTTGCCAATGGAGCGCGTTACAGAGAGCGCGAGGTCCCGCCTTTACAGTCACACGCTGATGATAATACAGATGTTTAAATAAACAGGCATATCTGTGGACTTGTGGTCTTTCTACATTGGGACTCATAGTCTAGTCCTAGGCTATTGTAGGCACTGGCGTATCTTTTAGTGGAATGAGAGGCATTCTGTAGTCGCGTGAAAGGACCTTTCAAGTCAATCTGATCTGTATTGTCCTGTGAAAAAAAGCGTTCTTAGACACAGTGAGGAGTTTTTGGGGATAATGGGAAAATCATTTCCAACTAAATGACAAGAATTTCTTAGTCCAATCATGAGGTGTGCTAGGCTTTTTTATACTGTGGCGGAAAGAGAGAGAGTATAACAGTCATTATAAATAAAGGGCCAAGGAAGTGACAGTTTATGGAAGGAACAATTTGCACATAGTTTTAAAATGTGGTCAGGAGGAGGGCAATGTGCTTACACATATGAAACATTAGAAGGTAGACATTATGGAAGCACATATATTTATTTTTATTGTATTTGGGGACAGGGGGTTAATATAGCACGTCCAATGTGGAAAAGTGCTTTCCATAGCACCTTGCAGGTGGGCGACATCTAGAGCTGTGCAGTAGCCACCCATGCCCCAGACGTCAAAGAGAACAAGAAGTTACACATGTTGGAAGTGAGGGTGAGACATTGAGGAGATATGATCCCCGTATGAAGCCGAGAGAAGGAGGAGGCGTGAACGTGCATCCATGTATGCGGGCGAGACAGGAAGGAGCGTTGGTCATGCATCCCTGCATGAGGGTGAGACAGGGAGGAGATATGATCCCCGTATGAAGCCGAGAGAAGGAGGAGGCGTGAACGTGCATCCATGTATGCGGGTGAGAAGGGAAGGAGCATTGGTCATGCAGCCCTGCATGAGGGTGAGACAGGAAGGAGATATGATCCCCGTATGAAGCCGAGAGAAGGAGGAGGCGTGAACGTGCATCCATGTATGCGGGCGAGACAGGAAGGAGCGTTGGTCATGCATCCCTGCATGAGGGTGAGACAGGGAGGAGATATGATCCCCGTATGAAGCCGAGAGAAGGAGGAGGCGTGAACGTGCATCCATGTATGCAGATGAGAAGGGAAGGAGCATTGGTCATGCATCCCTGCATGAGGGTGAGACAGGGAGGAGATATGATCCCCGTATGAAGCCGAGAGAAGGAGGAGGCGTGAACGTGCATCCATGTATGCGGGCGAGACGGGAAGGAGCATTGGTCATGCATCCCTGCATGAGAGTGAGACAGGGAGGAGATATGATCCCCGTATGAAGCCGAGAGAAGGAGGAGGCGTGAATGTGCATCCATGTATGCGGGCGAGACGGGAAGGAGCATTGGTCATGCATCCTTTCCTGAGGGTGAGACAGGGAGGAGATAAAATCCCCGTATGAAGCCGAGAGAACGAGGAGACATGAACGTGCATCCATGTATGCGGGCGAGAATGGAAGGAGCATTGGTCATGCATCCCTGCATGAGGGTGAGACAGGGAGGAGATAAAATCCCTGTATGAAGCCAAGAGAACGAGGCGGCATGAAAATGCATCCTTGTATGCAGGTGTGACATTGAGTCATCATGAACATGCATCCCTTTATAAGGACATAACATGGAGGACGCATGAACATGAATGCCTGAATTTTATGGTGGTGGCCTTCGGGTGATTTGGCACGTGCAATTGGTGAAGAGCACTTCTCCTGCGCAAAAAAATAAATGTACTATTAGCACCCCGGAGGGAGCCTCTGCACTTCTTATAGGGAGAAAACTCTGCAATGGAAGGGGACAGGGTCAATAACAGCTGTAAACTCTCACAAGACCATCACTGCTCTCACACTTTCCTGCTCTCAGGCTGGCGGGCCATTATCGGCCCTGGCTGCCGCACCATTGCCAGGTTTGTGTAACTATATTATTTCTAATTGGCTCCACTTTGATGACTTTCATTTGGATTCTGACTTGATTATTGAGATCTTAAATAAGTGACTGGGGATCAGGTGTCCACTTATTCTCATGGATAACATCACAACCAAGCTTTAATTCAAACATGAGTCATGACATCACAGATGGAGTACAGCTTATGATAGAGGTGGAACGTCACATTGTAGCAGCCCAAGTAGCTCGCTGTGATGTATAGTGGTTAGTACTCTGCGTTGTGGCCGCAGCAACCTCGGTTCGAATCCGAGTCACGGCATTGCGGTGAGGCAATGTCACGGCAGTTGGGCAGATATTTTAGAATTTCCATTAATACATTGGCAATCTCTGTGGAGGACTGAAACAATTCGATATGTCCTGTTACTGTTATGAACCTTTTGTTTCTTTAATGCTCTTTGCACACTTTTTCATCGGGTGACTGTAATGTATTTCAACCAAATCTAATTAAGAGCGCATTATGTGGTGACATTTGCAGTACATGAAACATTATAACACTGCCATTTACGTCAATAACCACTAGCTTGATTAAGACATATGTATTGCAGCGACAGTATTTCCCAGTTACAAATGGGAATAAAAACAACATCCGTGAGGGATTGAACCAACGACATTTAACTGATGTTGCCAATGGAGCTCGTTACAGAGAGCGCGAGGTCCCGCCTTTACAGTCACACGCTGATGATAATACAGATGTTTAAATAAACAGGCATATCTGTGGACTTGTGGTCTTTCTACATTGGGACTCATAGTCTAGTCCTAGGCTATTGTAGGCACTGGCGTATCTTTTAGTGGAATGAGAGGCATTCTGTAGTCGCGTGAAAGGACCTTTCAAGTCAATCTGATCTGTATTGTCCTGTGAAAAAAAGCGTTCTTAGACACAGTGAGGAGTTTTTGGGGATAATGGGAAAATCATTTCCAACTAAATGACAGGAATTTCTTAGTCCAATCATGAGGTGTGCTAGGCTTTTTTATACTGTGGCGGAAAGAGAGAGAGTATAACAGTCATTATAAATAAAGGGCCAAGGAAGTGACAGTTTATGGAAGGAACAATTTGCACATAGTTTTAAAATGTGGTCAGGAGGAGGACAATGTGCTTACACATATGAAACATTAGAAGGTAGACATTATGGAAGCACATATATTTCTTTATTTTTATTGTATTTGGGGAGAGGGGGTTAATATAGCACGTCCAATGTGGAAAAGTGCTTTCCATAGCACCTTGCAGGTGGGCGACATCTAGAGCTGTGCAGTAGCCACCCATGCCCCAGACGTCAAAGAGAACAAGAAGTTACACATGTTGGAAGTGAGGGTGAGACATTGAGGAGATATGATCCCCGTATGAAGCCGAGAGAAGGAGGAGGCGAGAACGTGCATCCATGTATGCGGGCAAGACAGGAAGGAGCGTTGGTCATGCATCCCTGCATGAGGGTGAGACAGGGAGGAGATATGATCCCCGTATGAAGCCGAGAGAAGGAGGAGGCGTGAACCTGCATCCATGTATGCAAGCGAGAAGGGAAGGAGCATTGGTCATGCATCCCTGCATGAGGGTGAGACAGGGAGGAGATATGATCCCCGTATGAAGCCGAGAGAAGGAGGAGGCGTGAACGTGCATCCATGTATGCGGGCGAGACAGGAAGGAGCATTGGTCATGCATCCCTGCATGAGGGTGAGACAGGGAGGAGATATGATCCCCGTATGAAGCCGAGAGAAGGAGGAGGCGTGAACGTGCATCCATGTATGCGGGCGAGACGGGAAGGAGCATTGGTCATGCATCCCTTCCTGAGGGTGAGACAGGGAGGAGATAAAATCCCCGTATGAAGCCGACAGAACGAGGAGACATGAACGTGCATCCATGTATGCGGGCGAGAAGGGAAGGAGCATTGGTCATGCATCCCTGCATGAGGGTGAGACGGGGAGGAAATAAAATCCCTGTATGAAGCCAAGAGAACGAGGCGGCATGAACATGCATCCTTGTATGCAGGTGTGACATGGAGTCATCATGAACATGCATCCCTTTATAAGGACATAACATGGAGGACGCATGAACATGAATGCCTGAATTTTATGGTGGTGGCCTTCGGGTGATTTGGCACGTGCAATTGGTGAAGAGCACTTCTCCTGCGCAAAAAAATAAATTTACTATTAGCACCCCGGAGGCAGCCTCTGCACTTCTTATAGGGAGAAAACTCTGCAATGGAAGGGGACAGGGTCAATAACAGCTGTAAACTCTCACAAGACCATCACTGCTCTCACACTTTCCTGCTCTCAGGCTGGCGGGCCATTATCGGCCCTGGCTGCCGCACCATTGCCAGGTTTGTGTAACTATATTATTTCTAATTGGCTCCACTTTGATGACTTTCATTTGGATTCTGACTTGATTATTGAGATCTTAAATAAGTGACTGGGGATCAGGTGTCCACTTATTCTCATGGATAACATCACAACCAACCTTTAATTCAAACATGAGTCATGACATCACAGATGGAGTACAGCTTATGATAGAGGTGGAACGTCACATTGTAGCAGCCCAAGTAGCTCGCCGTGATCGTATAGGGGTTAGTACTCTGCGTTGTGGCCGCAGCAACCTCGGTTGGAATCCGAGTCACGGCATTGCGGTGAGGCAATGTCACGGCAGTTGGGCAGATATTTTAGAATTTCCATTAATACATTGGCAATCTCTGTGGAGGACTGAAACAATTTGATATGTCCTGTTACTGTTATGAACCTTTTGTTTCTTTAATGCTCTTTGCACACTTTTTCATCGGGTGACTGTAATGTATTTCAACCAAATCTAATTAAGAGCGCATTATGTGGTGACATTTGCAGTACATGAAACATTATAACACTGCCATTTACGTCAATAACCACTAGCTTGATTAAGACATATGTATTGCAGCGACAGTATTTCCCAGTTACAAATGGGAATAAAAACAACATCCGCGAGGGATTGAACCAACGACATTTAACTGATGTTGCCAATGGAGCGCGTTACAGAGAGCGCGAGGTCCCGCCTTTACAGTCACACGCTGATGATAATACAGATGTTTAAATAAACAGGCATATCTGTGGACTTGTGGTCTTTCTACATTGGGACTCATAGTCTAGTCCTAGGCTATTGTAGGCACTGGCGTATCTTTTAGTGGAATGAGAGGCATTCTGTAGTCGCGTGAAAGGACCTTTCAAGTCAATCTGATCTGTATTGTCCTGTGAAAAAAAGCGTTCTTAGACACAGTGAGGAGTTTTTGGGGATAATGGGAAAATCATTTCCAACTAAATGACAGGAATTTCTTAGTCCAATCATGAGGTGTGCTAGGCTTTTTTATACTTTGGCGGAAAGAGAGAGAGTATAACAGTCATTATAAATAAAGGGCCAAGGAAGTGACAGTTTATGGAAGGAACAATTTGCACATAGTTTTAGAATGTGGTCAGGAGGAGGACAATGTGCTTACACATATGAAACATTAGAAGGTAGACATTATGGAAGCACATATATTTCTTTATTTTTATTGTATTTGGGGAGAGGGGGTTAATATAGCACGTCCAATGTGGAAAAGTGCTTTCCATAGCACCTTGCAGGTGGGCGACATCTAGAGCTGTGCAGTAGCCACCCATGCCCCAGACGCCAAAGAGAACAAGAAGTTACACATGTTGGAAGTGAGGGTGAGACATTGAGGAGATATGATCCCCGTATGAAGCCGAGAGAAGGAGGAGGCGTGAACGTGCATCCATGTATGCAGGCGAGAAGGGAAGGAGCATTTTTCATGCATCCCTGCATGAGGGTGAGACAGGGAGGAGATATGATCCCCGTATGAAGCCGAGAGAAGGAGGAGGCGTGAACGTGCATCCATGTATGCGGGCGAGACAGGAAGGAGCGTTGGTCATGCATCCCTGCATGAGGGTGAGACAGGGAGGAGATATGATCCCCGTATGAAGCCGAGAGAAGGAGGAGGCGTGAACGTGCATCCATGTATGCAAGCGAGAAGGGAAGGAGCATTGGTCATGCATCCCTGCATGAGGGTGAGACAGGGAGGAGATATGATCCCCGTATGAAGCCGAGAGAAGGAGGAGGCGTGAACGTGCATCCATATATGCGGGCGAGACAGGAAGGAGCATTGGTCATGCATCCCTGCATGAGGGTGAGACAGGGAGGAGATATGATCCCCGTATGAAGCCGAGAGAAGGAGGAGGCGTGAACGTGCATCCATGTATGCGGGCGAGAAGGGAAGGAGCATTGGTCATGCATCCCTTCCAGAGGGTGAGACAGGGAGGAGATATGATCCCCGTATGAAGCCGAGAGAACGAGGAGACATGAACGTGCATCCATGTATGCGGGCGAGAAGGGAAGGAGCATTGGTCATGCATCCCTGCATGAGGGTGAGACAGGGAGGAGATAAAATCCCTGTATGAAGCCAAGAGAACGAGGCGGCATGAACATGCATCCTTGTATGCAGGTGTGACATGGAGTCATCATGAACATGCATCCCTTTATAAGGACATAACATGGAGGACGCATGAACATGAATGCCTGAATTTTATGGTGGTGGCCTTCGGGTGATTTGGCACGTGCAATTGGTGAAGAGCACTTCTCCTGCGCAACAAAAATAAATTTACTATTAGCACCCCGGAGGCAGCCTCTGCACTTCTTATAGGGAGAAAACTCTGCAATGGAAGGGGACAGGGTCAATAACAGCTGTAAACTCTCACAAGACCATCACTGCTCTCACACTTTCCTGCTCTCAGGCTGGCGGGCCATTATCGGCCCTGGCTGCCGCACCATTGCCAGGTTTGTGTAACTATATTATTTCTAATTGGCTCCACTTTGATGACTTTCATTTGGATTCTGACTTGATTATTGAGATCTTAAATAAGTGACTGGGGATCAGGTGTCCAATTATTCTCATGGATAACATCACAACCAACCTTTAATTCAAACATGAGTCATGACATCACAGATGGAGTACAGCTTATGATAGAGGTGGAACGTCACATTGTAGCAGCCCAAGTAGCTCGCCGTGATCGTATAGTGGTTAGTACTCTGCGTTGTGGCAGCAGCAACCTCGGTTCGAATCCGAGTCACGGCATTGGGGTGCGGCAATGTCACGGCAGTTGGGCAGATATTTTAGAATTTCCATTAATACATTGGCAATCTCTGTGGAGGACTGAAACAATTCGATATGTCCTGGTACTGTTATGAACCTTTTGTTTCTTTAATGCTCTTTGCACACTTTTTCATCGGGTGACTGTAATGTATTTCAACCAAATCTAATTAAGAGGGCATTATTTGGTGACATTTGCAGTACATGAAACATGATAACACTGCCATTTACGTCAATAACCACGAGCTTGATTAAGACATATGTATTGCAGCGACAGTATTTCCCAGTTACAAATGGGAATAAAAGAAAATCCGCGAGGGAATGAACCAACGACATTTAACTGATGTTGCCAATGGAGCGCGTTACAGAGAGCGCGAGGTCCCGCCTTTACAGTCACACGCTGATGATAATACAGATGTTTAAATAAACAGGCATATCTGTGGACTTGTGGTCTTTCTACATTGGGACTCATAGTCTAGTCCTAGGCTATTGTAGGCACTGGCGTATCTTTTAGTGGAATGAGAGGCATTCTGTAGTCGCGTGAAAGGACCTTTCAAGTCAATCTGATCTGTATTGTCCTGTGAAAAAAAGCGTTCTTAGACACAGTGAGGAGTTTTTGGGGATAATGGGAAAATCATTTCCAACTAAATGACAGGAATTTCTTAGTCCAATCATGAGGTGTGCTAGGCTTTTTTATACTGTGGCGGAAAGAGAGAGAGTATAACAGTCATTATAAATAAAGGGCCAAGGAAGTGACAGTTTATGGAAGGAACAATTTGCACATAGTTTTAGAATGTGGTCAGGAGGAGGACAATGTGCTTACACATATGAAACATTAGAAGGTAGACATTATGGAAGCACATATATTTCTTTATTTTTATTGTATTTGGGGAGAGGGGGTTAATATAGCACGTCCAATGTGGAAAAGTACTTTCCATAGCACCTTGCAGGTGGGCGACATCTAGAGCTGTGAAGTAGCCACCCATGCCCCAGACGTCAAAGAGAACAAGAAGTTACACATGTTGGAAGTGAGGGTGAGACATTGAGGAGATATGATCCCCGTATGAAGCCGAGAGAAGGAGGAGGCGTGAACGTGCATCCATGTATGCAGGCGAGAAGGGAAGGAGCATTGGTCATGCATCCCTGCATGAGGGTGAGACAGGGAGGAGATATGATCCCCGCATGAAGCCGAGAGAAGGAGGAGGCGTGAACGTGCATCCATGTATGCGGGCGAGACAGGAAGCAGCATTGGTCATGCATCCCTGCATGAGGGTGAGACAGGGAGGAGATATGATCCCCGTATGAAGCCGAGAGAAGGAGGAGGCGTGAACGTGCATCCATGTATGCAGGCGAGAAGGGAAGGAGCATTGGTCATGCATCCCTGCATGAGGTTGAGACAGGGAGGAGATATGATCCCCGTATGAAGCCGAGAGAAGGAGGAGGCGTGAACGTGCATCCATGTATGCGGGCGAGACAAGAAGGAGGATTGGTCATGAATCCCTGCATGAGGATGAGACAGGGAGGAGATATGATCCCCGTATGAAGCCGAGAGAACGAGGAGGCGTGAACGTGCATCCATGTATGCGGGCGAGAAGGGAAGGAGCATTGGTCATGCATCCCTTCCTGAGGGTGAGACAGGGAGGAGATATGATCCCCGTATGAAGCCGAGAGAACGAGGAGACATGAACGTGCATCCATGTATGCGGGCGAGAAGGGAAGGAGCATTGGTCATGCATCCCTGCATGAGGGTGAGACAGGGAGGAGATAAAATCCCTGTATGAAGCCAAGAGAACGAGGCGGCATGAACATGCATCCTTGTATACAGGTGTGACATGGAGTCATCATGAACATGCATCCCTTTATAAGGACATAACATGGAGGACGCATAACCATGAATGCCTGAATTTTATGGTGGTGGCCTTCGGGTGATTTGGCACGTGCAATTGGTGAAGAGCACTTCTCCTGCGCAAAAAAATAAATTTACTATTAGCACCCCGGAGGCAGCCTCTGCACTTCTTATAGGGAGAAAACTCTGCAATGGAAGGGGACAGGGTCAATAACAGCTGTAAACTCTCACAAGACCATCACTGCTCTCACACTTTCCTGCTCTCAGGCTGGCGGGCCATTATCGGCCCTGGCTGCCGCACCATTGCCAGGTTTGTGTAACTATAATATTTCTAATTGGCTCCACTTTGATGACTTTCATTTGGATTCTGACTTGATTATTGAGATCTTAAATGAGTGACTGGGGATCAGGTGTCCACTTATTCTCATGGATAACATCACAACCAACCTTTAATTCAAACATGAGTCATGACATCACAGATGGAGTACAGCTTATGATAGAGGTGGAAGGTCACATTGTAGCAGCCCAAGTAGCTCGCCGTGATCGTATAGGGGTTAGTACTCTGCGTTGTGGCCGCAGCAACCTCGGTTGGAATCCGAGTCACGGCATTGCGGTGAGGCAATGTCACGGCAGTTGAGCAGATATTTTAGAATTTTCATTAATACATTGGCAATCTCTGTGGAGGACTGAAACAATTCGATATGTCCTGTTACTGTTATGAACCTTTTGTTTCTTTAATGCTCTTTGCACACTTTTTCATCGGGTGACTGTAATGTATTTCAACCAAATCTAATTAAGAGCGCATTATGTGGTGACATTTGCAGTACATGAAACATTATAACACTGCCATTTACGTCAATAACCACTAGCTTGATTAAGACATATGTATTGCAGCGACAGTATTTCCCAGTTACAAATGGGAATAAAAACAACATCCGCGAGGGATTGAACCAACGACATTTAACTGATGTTGCCAATGGAGCGCGTTACAGAGAGCGCGAGGTCCCGCCTTTACAGTCACACGCTGATGATAATACAGATGTTTAAATAAACAGGCATATCTGTGGACTTGTGGTCATTCTACATTGGGACTCATAGTCTAGTCCTAGGCTATTGTAGGCACTGGCGTATCTTTTAGTGGAATGAGAGGCATTCTGTAGTCGCGTGAAAGGACCTTTCAAGTCAATCTGATCTGTATTGTCCTGTGAAAAAAAGCGTTCTTAGACACAGTGAGGAGTTTTTGGGGATAATGGGAAAATCATTTCCAACTAAATGACAGGAATTTCTTAGTCCAATCATGAGGTGTGCTAGGCTTTTTTATACTGTGGCGGAAAGAGAGAGAGTATAACAGTCATTATAAATAAAGGGCCAAGGAAGTGACAGTTTATGGAAGGAACAATTTGCACATAGTTTTAGAATGTGGTCAGGAGGAGGACAATGTGCTTACACATATGAAACATTACAAGGTAGACATTATGGAAGCACATATATTTCTTTATTTTTATTGTATTTGGGGAGAGGGGGTTAATATAGCACGTCCAATGTGGAAAAGTGCTTTCCATAGCACCTTGCAGGTGGGCGACATCTAGAGCTGTGCAGTAGCCACCCATGCCCCAGACGTCAAAGAGAAAAAGAAGTTACACATGTTGGAAGTGAGGGTGAGACATTGAGGAGATATGATCCCCGTATGAAGCCGAGAGAAGGAGGAGGCGTGAACGTGCATCCATGTATGCGGGCGAGACAGGAAAGAGCATTGGTCATGCATCCCTGCATGAGGGTGAGACAGGGAGGAGATATGATCCCCGTATGAAGCCGAGAGAAGGAGGAGGCGTGAACGTGCATCCATGTATGCAGGCGAGAAGGGAAGGAGCATTGGTCATGCATCCCTGCATGAGGGTGAGACAGGGAGGAGATATGATCCCCGTATGAAGCCGAGAGAAGGAGGAGGCGTGAACGAGCATCCATGTATGCGGGCGAGACAGGAAGGAGCATTGGTCATGCATCCCTGCATGAGGGTGAGACAGGGAGGAGATATGATCCCCGTATGAAGCTGAGAGAAGGAGGAGGCGTGAACGTGCATCCATGTATGCGGGCGAGACGGGAAGGAGCATTGGTCATGCATCCCTTCCTGAGGGTGAGACAGGGAGGAGATAAAATCCCCGTATGAAGCCAAGAGAACGAGGAGACATGAACGTGCATCCATGTATGCGGGCGAGAAGGGAAGGAGCATTGGTCATGCATCCCTGCATGAGGGTGAGAAGGGAGGAGATAAAATCCCTGTATGAAGCCAAGAGAACGAGGCGGCATGAACATGCATCCTTGTATGCAGGTGTGACATGGAGTCATCATGAACATGCATCCCTTTATAAGGACATAACATGGAGGACGCATGAACATGAATGCCTGAATTTTATGGTGGTGGCCTTCGGGTGATTTGGCACGTGCAATTGGTGAAGAGCACTTCTCCTGCGCAAAAAAATAAATTTACTATTAGCACCCCGGAGGCAGCCTCTGCACTTCTTATAGGGAGAAAACTCTGCAATGGAAGGGGACAGGGTCAATAACAGCTGTAAACTCTCACAAGACCATCACTGCTCTCACACTTTCCTGCTCTCAGGCTGGCGGGCCATTATCGGCCCTGGCTGCCGCACCATTGCCAGGTTTGTGTAACTATATTATTTCTAATTGGCTCCACTTTGATGACTTTCATTTGGATTCTGACTTGATTATTGAGATCTTAAATAAGTGACTGGGGATCAGGTGTCCACTTATTCTCATGGATAACATCACAACCAACCTTTAATTCAAACATGAGTCATGACATCACAGATGGAGTACAGCTTATGATAGAGGTGGAACGTCACATTGTAGCAGCCCAAGTAGCTCGCCGTGATCATATAGTGGTTAGTACTCTGCGTTGGGGCCGCTGGCCGCAGCAACCTCGGTTCGAATCTGAGTCACGGCATTGCGGTGAGGCAATGTCACGGCAGTTGGGCAGATATTTTAGAATTTCCATTAATACATTGGCAATCTCTGTGGAGGACTGAAACAATTCGATATGTCCTGTTACTGTTATGAACCTTTTGTTTCTTTAATGCTCTTTGCACACTTTTTCATCGGGTGACTGTAATGTATTTCAACCAAATCTAATTAAGAGCGCATTATGTGGTGACATTTGCAGTACATGAAACATTATAACACTGCCATTTACGTCAATAACCACTAGCTTGATTAAGACATATGTATTGCAGCGAGAGTATTTCCCAGTTACAAATGGGAATAAAAACAACATCCGCGAGGGATTGAACCAACGACATTTAACTGATGTTGCCAATGGAGCGCGTTACAGAGAGCGCGAGGTCCCGCCTTTACAGTCACACGCTGATGATAATACAGATGTTTAAATAAACAGGCATATCTGTGGACTTGTGGTCTTTCTACATTGGGACTCATAGTCTAGTCCTAGGCTATTGTAGGCACTGGCGTATCTTTTAGTGGAATGAGAGGCATTCTGTAGTCGCGTGAAAGGACCTTTCAAGTCAATCTGATCTGTATTGTCCTGTGAAAAAAAGCGTTCTTAGACACAGTGAGGAGTTTTTGGGGATAATGGGAAAATCATTTCCAACTAAATGACAGGAATTTCTTAGTCCAATCATGAGGTGTGCTAGGCTTTTTTATACTGTGGCGGAAAGAGAGAGAGTATAACAGTCATTATAAATAAAGGGCCAAGGAAGTGACAGTTTATGGAAGGAACAATTTGCACATAGTTTTAGAATGTGGTCAGGAGGAGGACAATGTGCTTACACATATGAAACATTAGAAGGTAGACATTATGGAAGCACATATATTTCTTTATTTTTATTGTATTTGGGGAGAGGGGGTTAATATAGCACGTCCAATGTGGAAAAGTGCTTTCCATAGCACCTTGCAGGTGGGCGACATCTAGAGCTGTGCAGTAGCCACCCATGCCCCAGACGTCAAAGAGAAAAAGAAGTTACACATGTTGGAAGTGAGGGTGAGACATTGAGGAGATATGATCCCCGTATGAAGCCGAGAGAAGGAGGAGGCGTGAACGTGCATCCATGTATGCGGGCGAGACAGGAAGGAGCATTGGTCATGCATCCCTGCATGAGGGTGAGACAGGGAGGAGATATGATCCCCGTATGAAGCCGAGAGAAGGAGGAGGCGTGAACGTGCATCCATGTATGCAGGCGAGAAGGGAAGGAGCATTGGTCATGCATCCCTGCATGAGGGTGAGACAGGGAGGAGATATGATCCCTGTATGAAGCCGAGAGAAGGAGGAGGCGTGAACGTGCATCCATGTATGCGGGCGAGACAGGAAGGAGCATTGGTCATGCATCCCTGCATGAGGGTGAGACAGGGAGGAGATATGATCCCCGTATGAAGCCGAGAGAAGGAGGAGGCGTGAACGTGCATCCATGTATGCGGGCGAGACGGGAAGGAGCATTGGTCATGCATCCCTTCCTGAGGGTGAGACAGGGAGGAGATAAAATCCCCTTATGAAGCCGAGAGAACGAGGAGACATGAACGTGCATCCATGTATGCGGGCGAGAAGGGAAGGAGCATTGGTCATGCATCCCTGCATGAGGGTGAGACAGGGAGGAGATAAAATCCCAGTATGAAGCCGAGAGAACGAGGAGACATGAACGGGCATCCATGTATGCGGGCGAGAAGGGAAGGAGAATTGGTCATGCATCCCTGCATGAGGGTGAGACAGGGAGGAGATAAAATCCCTGTATGAAGCCAAGAGAACGAGGTGGCATGAACATGCATCCTTGTATGCAGGTGTGACATGGAGTCATCATGAACATGCATCCCTTTATAAGGACATAACATGGAGGACGCATGAACATGAATGCCTGAATTTTATGGTGGTGGCCTTCGAGTGATTTGGCATGTGCAATTGGTGAAGAGCACTTCTCCTGCGCAAAAAAATAAATGTACTATTAGCACCCCGGAGGGAGCCTCTGCACTTCTTATAGGGAGAAAACTCTGCAATGGAAGGGGACAGGGTCAATAACAGCTGTAAACTCTCACAAGACCATCACTGCTCTCACACTTTCCTGCTCTCAGGCTGGCGGGCCATTATCGGCCCTGGCTGCCGCACCATTTCCAGGTTTGTGTAACTATTTTATTTCTAATTGGCTCCACTTTGATGACTTTCATTTGGATTCTGACTTGATTATTGAGATCTTAAATAAGTGACTGGGGATCAGGTGTCCACTTATTCTCATGGATAAAATCACAACCAACCTTTAATTCAAACATGAGTCATGGACATCACAGATGGAGTACAGCTTATGATAGAGGTGGAACGTCACATTGTAGCAGCCCAAGTAGCTCGCCGTGATCGTATAGTGGTTAGTACTCTGCGTTGTGGCCGCAGCAACCTCGGTTCGAATCCGAGTCACCGCATTGCGGTGAGGCAATGTCACGGCAGTTGGGCAGATATTTTAGAATTTCCATTAATACATTGGCAATCTCTGTGGAGGACTGAAACAATTCGATATGTCCTGTTACTGTTATGAACCTTTTGTTTCTTTAATGCTCTTTGCACACTTTTTCATCGGGTGACTGTAATGTATTTCAACCAAATCTAATTAAGAGCGCATTATGTGGTGACATTTGCAGTACATGAAACATTATAACACTGCCATTTACGTCAATAACCACTAGCTTGATTAAGACATATGTATTGCAGCGACAGTATTTCCCAGTTACAAATGAGAATAAAAACAACATCCGCGAGGGATTGAACCAACGACATTTAACTGATGTTGCCAATGGAGCGCGTTACAGAGAGCGCGAGGTCCCGCCTTTACAGTCACACGCTGATGATAATACAGATGTTTAAATAAACAGGCATATCTGTGGACTTGTGGTCTTTCTACATTGGGACTCATAGTCTAGTCCTGGGGTGCACAACATACGGCCCGCGGGCCATATGTGGCCCGCGGTATTGTGCTTTGCGGCCCCCTGAAGAACAGGACTTTCATAATGAAGTGCGGCCCACTTCAAGCAAAAGAAAACAAAGCTGGCCGCACTTCATTATGAAAGTCTTTGAAGCCTGACATGTTGCTGGCATAGGCGAGGCGTCCCAGGAGGGGGGTAATTGCCTTTCTAATTGATGGCCTGTTCCCCTCCTCCCAGACCTCCGGCAAAGTTCTCTTTGCAAGGGCCTTAAAGGTGCTCCTTAGTCCAGCCATCATTCGCGCCAAGCAGGCTCCATTTGCACTGCCTGTGTTCTTTCATCTGGCCTGAAAGGGACACCACGGGAAGCAATGGGCCATGAATATCACTGGGGTGGGGGCTATCACTGATAAAAGCAGGCTATGTACATGGTGGGCACACTTTAGTTTACCAAATGTGCAACTTACACTGGTAAAAAATAAACAACAAAAGACATTTCCAAACTGAAACATGCTTCTGGAATTTACATTCATTTGTGTCCTTTGAAATGTGTTTCTTTTTTTTTGTCTGTCACAAATACCCTGTTGTTTTTTGTCCTTTCCTTTGTGTTTTTTCACAGGATACATTTCTAAAGCTGCTTGTCAAGCTGCGTAATCCCAAATAAATGCTTCTTTTGCACTGACAGCAGTTATCAGGAAATGAAACTGTGGGTTCATGGGTGCCAATTTTTGATTTTCACTGCGTGAGCAAAAATTCCCCCACCCTCACCCTGAATATAAGCAAGCTAGCAGCCCAACATATCCCCTGGCCACATATATTTTATAGCACTTATTTTTATGAGGAATTGCAAAGTCATAGGATTTGCAGCCAGTTTTAAATATATAACATATTAGCAACAGTCACTCAACCTGCTGAGCTACCCTGGTAGCTTTCTTCTGTAGCACCTGTCTATGAGTCATTAATGTATTCAAAAATCACTATTACCAACAGTGCAGTTCATGTCCATGACTTCAAAGTCAACAGTATTTCATCTCCATCCACACCGACTCTGTGCATACATTCTTTGACGGTGCACCAGTGGCACTTCTCCATAATGGGCAAGGTTGCATCAACACACGGTTCTAGACAGAGAGGAAGGGAGAGGCTGTTCCAGAGTAGGGAGCCAGCCGAGGAAAGAGATCGGCCACCAGCTTGCTGTTTAGAGAAGCGCTTGACACGCAGAGAGTTGGCACTGGAGCAGCATAGAGATCTGGAGGGAGAGTATTTGGTGAGAGCCTATTGTAGATACAGTGGTCCCCAGCCCCAGAAAGCCTTATGGATGATGCAGAGGGATTTGAATTTAATCCTTGCAGCAACCAGGAGCCAGTGGAGACATTTTAGGGCTGGAGAGATTTGGTCCCCGGGGTTGAGGCCAAGGATAAGTCTTGCAGCTCATTGGATTTTATCCAGTGAGCCATGTAAAAAAAGGGGCATTTTGCTTCCCCAACCTTGCATGGCCCATTGGGGATGCTGGCTGATGAACTGCATGTGTGTATGTATGAGGGAGGGGCTCCTGCGCCTACTACCACATACAAAGGGAGATGGGCTCTTAGTTATCAGCGCTCCAGCTCTTGGGTTCATGTGCACGAACCAGGAAGCGCTCTTTGCTTCTTTTTTATGCTACGCAGGAGCTGTAGCACTGGGAGGAAATATCAGGACCAGGGCAGAAGGTACTTTAATTTAAATGATGTATGTCATTGTGTGTGCTTGCATTTTAAAATTATTCCCGGGGTGGTGGTGGGGGAAGACCCCCTGCTACCCCCAACACCTCTTGATTGGCTTGGGCTTCCTTGCCACGCTCCATCACACTGGCATATTTGGAGGAAATATTTACACCCCTCCAATTTAGTACACGATTTTATCAACACTAGTGCTATAAAGCATGGTAATAAGCAGTATAGAAAAAAAACTATATTGGTAATATTTTCTTTCCATGGCCTGTACACACCACCTTTGTATGATGCTTCAAATAAAAGTATTGTAAAGAGAACATTCATTTACTGCCCCTGTGACAAAGCAATGTTGATAGTGGGTATTGAAGTCTTTTGTGGCAGTACTTCTGAAAGCAGAGGTGTTTTGTGGTGGCGGGTGGAGTCATGTAGTCAACGTGGGCAGATCACTCATCAGCCACATCTGCACATCTCTTTTTCACCTGCAGGACGGCCAGTTCTGTTAGGTTATTGCTGCCGGGCGTGCTGGGATGATTTTGTTCTCACACTATTGATAACATGTTGAAGCCCAGGGCCAATTCAGTTTTTCTTCTGGCTTGTTAATAACGTGTACTACAGAATTGAAAGCACAAATAGAAATAAAGACAAGAAGTACACCTCAAAATGCCCATTTGTTCCCCCACATACTTACTATAAATGTCTGAGGGGGGGTCGTAAATTCACCACATGCCCCGCCCGGCTACCCCACACAAACAATCAGGCCCCGGGTAGATAGCTTGTAAGGTACATTTGGCCCTCTGGCAAAACTAGTTGTGCACCCCTGGTCTAGTCCTAGGCTATTGTAGGCACTGGCGTATCTTTTAGTGGAATGAGAGGCATTCTGAAGTCGCGTGAAAGGACCTTTCAAGTCAATCTGATCTGTATTGTCCTGTGAAAAAAAGCGTTCTTAGACACAGTGAGGAGTTTTTGGGGATAATGGGAAAATCATTTCCAACTAAATGACAGGAATTTCTTAGTCCAATCATGAGGTGTGCTAGGCTTTTTTATACTGTGGCGGAAAGAGAGAGAGTATAACAGTCATTATAAATAAAGGGCCAAGGAAGTGACAGTTTATGGAAGGAACAATTTGCACATAGTTTTAGAATGTGGTCAGGAGGAGGACAATGTGCTTACACATATGAAACATTAGAAGGTAGACATTATGGAAGCACATATATTTCTTTATTTTTATTGTATTTGGGGAGAGGGGGTTAATATAGCACGTCCAATGTGGAAAAGTGCTTTCCATAGCACCTTGCAGGTGGGCGACATCTAGAGCTGTGCAGTAGCCACCCATGCCCCAGACGTCAAAGAGAACAAGAAGTTACACATGTTGGAAGTGAGGGTGAGACATTGAGGAGATATGATCCCCGTATGAAGCCGAGAGAAGGAGGAGGCGTGAACGTGCATCCATGTATGCAGGCGAGAAGGGAAGGAGCATTGGTCATGCATCCCTGCATGAGGGTGAGACAGGGAGGAGATATGATCCCCGTATGAAGCCGAGAGAAGGAGGAGGCGTGAATGTGCATCCATGTATGCGGGCGAGACAGGAAGGAGAATTGGTCATGCATCCCTGCATGAGGGTGAGACAGGGAGGAGATATGATCCCCGTATGAAGCCGAGAGAAGGAGGAGGCGTGAACGTGCATCCATGTATGCAGGCGAGAAGGGAAGGAGCATTGGTCATGCATCCCTGCATGAGGGTGAGACAGGGAGGAGATATGATCCCCGTATGAAGCCGAGAGAAGGAGGAGGCGTGAACGTGCATCCATGTATGCGGGCGAGACAGGAAGGAGCATTGGTCATGCATCCCTGCATGAGGGTGAGACAGGGAGGAGATATGATCCCCGTATGAAGCCGAGAGAAGGAGGAGGCGTGAACATGCATCCATGTATGCGGGCGAGACGGGAAGGAGCATTGGTCATGCATCCCTTCCTGAGGGTGAGACAGGGAGGAGATAAAATCCCCGTATGAAGCCGAGAGAACGAGGAGACATGAACGTGCATCCATGTATGCGGGCGAGAAGGGAAGGAGCATTGGTCATGCATCCCTGCATGAGGGTGAGACAGGGAGGAGATAAAATCCCTGTATGAAGCCAAGAGAACGAGGCGGCATGAACATGCATCCTTGTATGCAGGTGTGACATGGAGTCATCATGAACATGCATCCCTTTATAAGGACTTAACATGGAGGACGCATGAACATGAATGCCTGAATTTTATGGTGGTGGCCTTCGGGTGATTTGGCACGTGCAATTGGTGAAGAGCACTTCTCCTGCGCAAAAAAATAAATGTACTATTAGCACCCCGGAGGGAGCCTCTGCACTTCTTATAGGGAGAAAACTCTGCAATGGAAGGGGCAGGGTCAATAACAGCTGTAAACTCTCACAAGACCATCACTGCTCTCACACTTTCCTGCTCTCAGGCTGGCGGGCCATTATCGGCCCTGGCTGCCGCACCATTGCCAGGTTTGTGTAACTATATTATTTCTAATTGGCTCCACTTTGATGACTTTCATTTGGATTCTGACTTGATTATTGAGATCTTAAATAAGTGACTGGGGATCAGGTGTCCACTTATTCTCTTGGATAACATCACAACCAACCTTTAATTCAAACATGAGTCATGACATCACAGATGGAGTACAGCTTATGATAGAGGTGGAACGTCACATTGTAGCAGCCCAAGTAGCTCGCTGTGATCGTATAGTGGTTAGTACTCTGCGTTGTGGCCGCAGCAACCTCGGTTCGAATCCGAGTCAAGGCATTGCGGTGAGGCAATGTCACGGCAGTTGGGCAGATATTTTAGAATTTCCATTAATACATTGGCAATCTCTGTGGAGGACTGAAACAATTCGATATGTCCTGTTACTGTTATGAACCTTTTGTTTCTTTAATGCTCTTTGCACACTTTTTCATCGGGTGACTGTAATGTATTTCAACCAAATCTAATTAAGAGCGCATTATGTGGTGACATTTGCAGTACATGAAACATTATAACACTGCCATTTACGTCAATAACCACTAGCTTGATTAAGACATATGTATTGCAGCGACAGTATTTCCCAGTTACAAATGGGAATAAAAACAACATCCACGAGGGATTGAAACAACGACATTTAACTGATGTTGCCAATGGAGCGCGTTACAGAGAGCGCGAGGTCCCGCCTTTACAGTCACACGCTGATGATAATACAGATGTTTAAATAAACAGGCATATCTGTGGACTTGTGGTCTTTCTACATTGGGACTCATAGTCTAGTCCTAGGCTACTGTAGGCACTGGCGTATCTTTTAGTGGAATGAGAGGCATTCTGTAGTCGCGTGAAAGGACCTTTCAAGTCAATCTGATCTGTATTGTCCTGTGAAAAAAAGCGTTCTTAGACACAGTGAGGAGTTTTTGGGGATAATGGGAAAATCATTTCCAACTAAATGACAGGAATTTCTTAGTCCAATCATGAGGTGTGCTAGGCTTTTTTATACTGTGGCGGAAAGAGAGAGAGTATAACAGTCATTATAAATAAAGGGCCAAGGAAGTGACAGTTTATGGAAGGAACAATTTGCACATAGTTTTAGAATGTGGTCAGGAGGAGGACAATGTGCTTACACATATGAAACATTAGAAGGTAGACATTATGGAAGCACATATATTTCTTTATTTTTATTGTATTTGGGGAGAGGGGGTTAATATAGCACGTCCAATGTGGAAAAGTGCTTTCCATAGCACCTTGCAGGTGGGCGACATCTAGAGCTGTGCAGTAGCCACCCATGTCCCAGACGTCAAAGAGATCAAGAAGTTACACATGTTGGAAGTGAGGGTGAGACATTGAGGAGATATGATCCCCGTATGAAGCCGAGAGAAGGAGGAGGCGTGAACGTGCATCCATGTTTGCAGGCGAGAAGGGAAGGAGCATTGGTCATGCATCCCTGCATGAGGGTGAGACAGGGAGGAGATATGATCCCCGTATGAAGCCGAGAGAAGGAGGAGGCGTGAACGTGCATCCATGTATGCGGGCGAGACAGGAAAAGCATTGGTCATGCATCCCTGCATGAGGGTGAGACAGGGAGGAGATATGATCCCCGTATGAAGCCGAGAGAAGGAGGAGGCGTGAACGTGCATCCATGTATGCAGGCGAGAAGGGAAGGAGCATTGGTCATGCATCCCTGCATGAGGGTGAGACAGGGAGGAGATATGATCCCCGTATGAAGCCGAGAGAAGGAGGAGGCGTGAACGTGCATCCATGTATGCGGGCGAGACAGGAAGGAGCATTGGTCATGCATCCCTGCATGAGGGTGAGACAGGGAGGAGATATGATCCCCGTATGAAGCCGAGAGAAGGAGGAGGCGTGAACGTGCATCCATGTATGCGGGCGAGACGGGAAGGAGCATTGGTCATGCATCCCTTCCTGAGGGTGAGACAGGGAGGAGATAAAATCCCCGTATGAAGCCGAGAGAACGAGGAGACATGAACGTGCATCCATGTATGCGGGCGAGAAGGGAAGGAGCATTGGTCATGCATCCCTGCATGAGGGTGAGACAGGGAGGAGATAAAATCCCTGTATGAAGCCAAGAGAACGAGGCGGCATGAACATGCATCCTTGTATGCAGGTGTGACATGGAGTCATCATGAACATGCATCCCTTTATAAGGACATAACATGGAGGACGCATGAACATGAATGCCTGAATTTTATGGTGGTGGCCTTCGGGTGATTTGGCACGTGCAATTGGTGAAGAGAACTTCTCCTGCGCAAAAAAATAAATTTACTATTAGCACCCCAGAGGCAGCCTCTGCACTTCTTATAGGGAGAAAACTCTGCAATGGAAGGGGACAGGGTCAATAACAGCTGTAAACTCTCACAAGACCATCACTGCTCTCACACTTTCCTGCTCTCAGGCTGGCGGGCCATTATCGGCCCTGGCTGCCGCACCATTGCCAGGTTTGTGTAACTATATTATTTCTAATTGGCTCCACTTTGATGACTTTCATTTGGATTCTGACTTGATTATTGAGATCTTAAATAAGTGACTGGGGATCAGGTGTCCACTTATTCTCATGGATAACATCACAACCAACCTTTAATTCAAATATGAGTCATGACATCACAGATGGAGTACAGCTTATGATAGAGGTGGAACGTCACATTGTAGCAGCCCAAGTAGCTCGCCGTGATCGTATAGGGGTTAGTACTCTGCGTTGTGGCCGCAGCAACCTCGGTTCAAATCCGAATCACGGCATTGCGGTGAGGCAATGTCATGGCAGTTGGGCAGATATTTTAGAATTTCCATTAATACATTGGCAATCTCTGTGGAGGCTGAAACAATTCGATATGTCCTGTTACTGTTATGAACCTTTTGTTTCTTTAATGCTCTCTGCACACTTTTTCATGGGTGACTGTAATGTATTTCAACCAAATCTAATTAAGAGCGCATTATGTGGTGACATTTGCAGTACATGAAACATTATAACACTGCCATTTACGTCAATAACCACTAGCTTGATTAAGACATATGTATTGCAGCGACAGTATTTCCCAGTTACAAATGGGAATAAAAACAACATCCGCGAGGGATTGAACCAACGAGATTTAACTGATGTTGCCAATGGAGCGCGTTACAGAGAGCGCGAGGTCCCGCCTTTACAGTCACACGCTGATGATAATACAGATGTTTAAATAAACAGGCATATCTGTGGACTTGTGGTCTTTCTACATTGGGACTCATAGTCTAGTCCTAGGCTATTGTAGGCACTGGCGTATCTTTTAGTGGAATGAGAGGCATTCTGTAGTCGCGTGAAAGGACCTTTCAAGTCAATCTGATCTGTATTGTCCTGTGAAAAAAAGCGTTCTTAGACACAGTGAGGAGTTTTTGGGGATAATGGGAAAATCATTTCCAACTAAATGACAGGAATTTCTTAGTCCAATCATGAGGTGTGCTAGGCTTTTTTATACTGTGGCGGAAAGAGAGAGAGTATAACAGTCATTATAAATAAAGGGCCAAGGAAGTGACAGTTTATGGAAGGAACAATTTGCACATAGTTTTAGAATGTGGTCAGGAGGAGGACAATGTGCTTACACATATGAAACATTAGAAGGTAGACATTATGGAAGCACATATATTTCTTTATTTTTATTGTATTTGTGGAGAGGGGGTTAATATAGCACGTCCAATGTGGAAAAGTGCTTTCCATAGCACCTTGCAGGTGGGCGACATCTAGAGCTGTGCAGTAGCCACCCATGTCCCAGACGTCAAAGAGATCAAGAAGTTACACATGTTGGAAGTGAGGGTGAGACATTGAGGAGATATGATCCCCGTATGAAGCCGAGAGAAGGAGGAGGCGTGAACGTGCATCCATGTTTGCAGGCGAGAAGGGAAGGAGCATTGGTCATGCATCCCTGCATGAGGGTGAGACAGGGAGGAGATATGATCCCCGTATGAAGCCGAGAGAAGGAGGAGGCGTGAACGTGCATCCATGTATGCGGGCGAGACAGGAAAAGCATTGGTCATGCATCCCTGCATGAGGGTGAGACAGGGAGGAGATATGATCCCCGTATGAAGCCGAGAGAAGGAGGAGGCGTGAACGTGCATCCATGTATGCAGGCGAGAAGGGAAGGAGCATTGGTCATGCATCCCTGCATGAGGGTGAGACAGGGAGGAGATATGATCCCCGTATGAAGCCGAGAGAAGGAGGAGGCGTGAACGTGCATCCATGTATGCGGGCGAGACAGGAAGGAGCATTGGTCATGCATCCCTGCATGAGGGTGAGACAGGGAGGAGATATGATCCCCGTATGAAGCCGATAGAAGGAGGAGGCGTGAACGTGCATCCATGTATGCGGGCGAGACGGGAAGGAGCATTGGTCATGCATCCCTTCCTGAGGGTGAGACAGGGAGGAGATAAAATCCCCGTATGAAGCCGAGAGAACGAGGAGACATGAACGTGCATCCATGTATGCGGGCGAGAAGGGAAGGAGCATTGGTCATGCATCCCTGCATGAGGGTGAGACAGGGAGGAGATAAAATCCCTGTATGAAGCCAAGAGAACGAGGCGGCATGAACATGCATCCTTGTATGCAGGTGTGACATGGAGTCATCATGAACATGCATCCCTTTATAAGGACATAACATGGAGGACGCATGAACATGAATGCCTGAATTTTATGGTGGTGGCCTTCGGGTGATTTGGCACGTGCAATTGGTGAAGAGAACTTCTCCTGCGCAAAAAAATAAATTTACTATTAGCACCCCAGAGGCAGCCTCTGCACTTCTTATAGGGAGAAAACTCTGCAATGGAAGGGGACAGGGTCAATAACAGCTGTAAACTCTCACAAGACCATCACTGCTCTCACACTTTCCTGCTCTCAGGCTGGCGGGCCATTATCGGCCCTGGCTGCCGCACCATTGCCAGGTTTGTGTAACTATATTATTTCTAATTGGCTCCACTTTGATGACTTTCATTTGGATTCTGACTTGATTATTGAGATCTTAAATAAGTGACTGGGGATCAGGTGTCCACTTATTCTCATGGATAACATCACAACCAACCTTTAATTCAAATATGAGTCATGACATCACAGATGGAGTACAGCTTATGATAGAGGTGGAACGTCACATTGTAGCAGCCCAAGTAGCTCGCCGTGATCGTATAGGGGTTAGTACTCTGCGTTGTGGCCGCAGTAACCTCGGTTCAAATCCGAATCACGGCATTGCGGTGAGGCAATGTCACGGCAGTTGGGCAGATATTTTAGAATTTCCATTAATACATTGGCAATCTCTGTGGAGGCTGAAACAATTCGATATGTCCTGTTACTGTTATGAACCTTTTGTTTCTTTAATGCTCTCTGCACACTTTTTCATGGGTGACTGTAATGTATTTCAACCAAATCTAATTAAGAGCGCATTATGTGGTGACATTTGCAGTACATGAAACATTATAACACTGCCATTTACGTCAATAACCACTAGCTTGATTAAGACATATGTATTGCAGCGACAGTATTTCCCAGTTACAAATGGGAATAAAAACAACATCCGCGAGGGATTGAACCAACGAGATTTAACTGATGTTGCCAATGGAGCGCGTTACAGAGAGCGCGAGGTCCCGCCTTTACAGTCACACGCTGATGATAATACAGATGTTTAAATAAACAGGCATATCTGTGGACTTGTGGTCTTTCTACATTGGGACTCATAGTCTAGTCCTAGGCTATTGTAGGCACTGGCGTATCTTTTAGTGGAATGAGAGGCATTCTGTAGTCGCGTGAAAGGACCTTTCAAGTCAATCTGATCTGTATTGTCCTGTGAAAAAAAGCGTTCTTAGACACAGTGAGGAGTTTTTGGGGATAATGGGAAAATCATTTCCAACTAAATGACAGGAATTTCTTAGTCCAATCATGAGGTGTGCTAGGCTTTTTTATACTGTGGCGGAAAGAGAGAGAGTATAACAGTCATTATAAATAAAGGGCCAAGGAAGTGACAGTTTATGGAAGGAACAATTTGCACATAGTTTTAGAATGTGGTCAGGAGGAGGACAATGTGCTTACACATATGAAACATTAGAAGGTAGACATTATGGAAGCACATATATTTCTTTATTTTTATTGTATTTGGGGAGAGGGGGTTAATATAGCACGTCCAATGTGGAAAAGTGCTTTCCATAGCACCTTGCAGGTGGGCGACATCTAGAGCTGTGCAGTAGCCACCCATGCCCCAGACGTCAAAGAGAAAAAGAAGTTACACATGTTGGAAGTGAGGGTGAGACATTGAGGAGATATGATCCCCGCATGAAGCCGAGAGAAGGAGGAGGCGTGAACGTGCATCCATGTATGCGGGCGAGACAGGAAGGAGAATTGGTCATGCATCCCTGCATGAGGGTGAGACAGGGAGGAGATATGATCCCCGTATGAAGCCGAGAGAAGGAGGAGGCGTGAACGTGCATCCAACTATGCAGGCGAGAAGGGAAGGAGCATTGGTCATGCATCCCTGCATGAGGGTGAGACAGGGAGGAGATATGATCCCCGTATGAAGCCGAGAGAAGGAGGAGGCGTGAACGTGCATCCATGTATGCGGGCGAGACAGGAAGGAGCATTGGTCATGCATCCCTGCATGAGGGTGAGACAGGGAGGAGATATGATCCCCGTATGAAGCCGAGAGAAGGAGGAGGCGTGAACGTGCATCCATGTATGCGGGTGAGACGGGAAGGAGCATTGGTCATGCATCCCTTCCTGAGGGTGAGACAGGGAGGAGATAAAATCCCCGTATGAAGCCGAGAGAACGAGGAGACATGAACGTGCATCCATGTATGCAGGTGTGACATGGAGTCATCATGAACATGCATCCCTTTATAAGGACATAACATGGAGGACGCATGAACATGAATGCCTGAATTTTATGGTGGTGGCCTTCGGGTGATTTGGCACGTGCAATTGGTGAAGAGCACTTCTCCTGCGCAAAAAAATAAATTTACTATTAGCACCCCGGAGGCAGCCTCTGCACTTCTTATAGGGAGAAAACTCTGCAATGGAAGGGGACAGGGTCAATAACAGCTGTAAACTCTCACAAGACCATCACTGCTCTCACACTTTCCTGCTCTCAGGCTGGCGGGCCATTAATGGCCCTGGCTGCCGCACCATTGCCAGGTTTGTGTAACTATATTATTTCTAATTGGCTCCACTTTGATGACTTTCATTTGGATTCTGACTTGATTATTGAGATCTTAAATAAGTGACTGGGGATCAGGTGTCCACTTATTCTCATGGATAACATCACAACCAACCTTTAATTCAAACATGAGTCATGACATCACAGATGGAGTACAGCTTATGATAGAGGTGGAACGTCACATTGTAGCAGCCCAAGTAGCTCGCCGTGATCATATAGTGGTTAGTACTCTGCGTTGTGGCCGCAGCAACCTCGGTTCGAATCCGAGTCACGGCATTGCGGTGAGGCAATGTCACTGCAGTTGGGCAGATATTTTAGAATTTCCATTAATACATTGGCAATCTCTGTGGAGGACTGAAACAATTCGATATGTCCTGTTACTGTTATGAACCTTTTGTTTCTTTAATGCTCTTTGCACACTTTTTCATCGGGTGACTGTAATGTATTTCAACCAAATCTAATTAAGAGCGCATTATGTGGTGACATTTGCAGTACATGAAACATTATAACACTGCCATTTACGTCAATAACCACTAGCTTGATTAAGACATATGTATTGCAGCGACAGTATTTCCCAGTTACAAATGGGAATAAAAACAACATCCGGGAGGGATTGAACCAACGACATTTAACTGATGTTGCCAATGGAGCGCGTTACAGAGAGCGCGAGGTCCCGCCTTTACAGTCACACGCTGATGATAATACAGATGTTTAAATAAACAGGCATATCTGTGGACTTGTGGTCTTTCTACATTGAGACTCATAGTCTAGTCCTAGGCTATTGTAGGCACTGGCGTATCTTTTAGTGGAATGAGAGGCATTCTGTAGTCGCGTGAAAGGACCTTTCAAGTCAATCTGATCTGTATTGTCCTGTGAAAAAAAGCGTTCTTAGACACAGTGAGGAGTTTTTGGGGATAATGGGAAAATCATTTCCAACTAAATGACAGGAATTTCTTAGTCCAATCATGAGGTGTGCTAGGCTTTTTTATACTGTGGCGGAAAGAGAGACAGTATAACAGTCATTATAAATAAAGGGCCAAGGAAGTGACAGTTTATGGAAGGAACAATTTGCACATAGTTTTAGAATGTGGTCAGGAGGAGGACAATGTGCTTACACATATGAAACATTAGAAGGTAGACATTATGGAAGCACATATATTTCTTTATTTTTTATTGTATTTGGGGAGAGGGGGTTAATATAGCACGTCCAATGTGGAAAAGTGCTTTCCATAGCACCTTGCAGGTGGGCGACATCTAGAGCTGTGCAGTAGCCACCCATGCCCCAGACGTCAAAGAGAACAAGAAGTTACACATGTTGGAAGTGAGGGTGAGACATTGAGGAGATATGATCCCCGTATGAAGCCGAGAGACGGAGGAGGCGTGAACGTGCATCCATGTATGCAGGCGAGAAGGGAAGGAGCATTGGTCATGCATCCCTGCATGAGGGTGAGACAGAGAGGAGATATGATCCCCGTATGAAGCCGAGAGAAGGAGGAGGCGTGAACGTGCATCCATGTATGCGGGCGAGACAGGAAGGAGCGTTGGTCATGCATCCCTGCATGAGGGTGAGACAGGGAGGAGATATGATCCCCGTATGAAGCCGAGAGAAGGAGGAGGCGTGAACGTGCATCCATGTATGCAGGCAAGAAGGGAAGGAGCATTGGTCATGCATCCCTGCATGAGGGTGAGACAGGGAGGAGATATGATCCCCGTATGAAGCCGAGAGAAGGAGGAGGCGTGAACGTGCATCCATGTATGCGGGCGAGACAGGAAGGAGCATTGGTCATGCATCTCTGCATGAGGGTGAGACAGGGAGGAGATATGATACCCGTATGAAGCCGAGAGAAGGAGGAGGCGTGAACGTGCATCCATGTATGCGGGCGAGACGGGAAGGAGCATTGGTCATGCATCCCTTCCTGAGGGTGAGACAGGGAGGAGATAAAATCCCAGTATGAAGCCGAGAGAACGAGGAGACATGAACGTGCATCCATGTATGCGGGCGAGAAGGGAAGGAGCATTGGTCATGCATCCCTGCATGAGGGTGAGACAGGGAGGAGATAAAATCCCTGTATGAAGCCAAGAGAACGAGGTGGCATGAACATGCATCCTTGTATGCAGGTGTGACATGGAGTCATCATGAACATGCATCCCTTTATAAGGACATAACATGGAGGACGCATGAACATGAATGCCTGAATTTTATGGTGGTGGCCTTCGAGTGATTTGGCACGTGCAATTGGTGAAGAGCACTTCTCCTGCGCAAAAAAATAAATGTACTATTAGCACCCCGGAGGGAGCCTCTGCACTTCTTATAGGGAGAAAACTCTGCAATGGAAGGGGACAGGGTCAATAACAGCTGTAAACTCTCACAAGACCATCACTGCTCTCACACTTTCCTGCTCTCAGGCTGGCGGGCCATTATCGGCCCTGGCTGCCGCACCATTTCCAGGTTTGTGTAACTATTTTATTTCTAATTGGCTCCACTTTGATGACTTTCATTTGGATTCTGACTTGATTATTGAGATCTTAAATAAGTGACTGGGGATCAGGTGTCCACTTATTCTCATGGATAAAATCACAACCAACCTTTAATTCAAACATGAGTCATGGACATCACAGATGGAGTACAGCTTATGATAGAGGTGGAACGTCACATTGTAGCAGCCCAAGTAGCTCGCCGTGATCGTATAGTGGTTAGTATTCTGCGTTGTGGCCGCAGCAACCTCGGTTCGAATCCGAGTCACCGCATTGCGGTGAGGCAATGTCACGGCAGTTGGGCAGATATTTTAGAATTTCCATTAATACATTGGCAATCTCTGTGGAGGACTGAAACAATTCGATATGTCCTGTTACTGTTATGAACCTTTTGTTTCTTTAATGCTCTTTGCACACTTTTTCATCGGGTGACTGTAATGTATTTCAACCAAATCTAATTAAGAGCGCATTATGTGGTGACATTTTCAGTACATGAAACATTATAACACTGCCATTTACGTCAATAACCACTAGCTTGATTAAGACATATGTATTGCAGCGACAGTATTTCCCAGTTACAAATGAGAATAAAAACAACATCCGCGAGGGATTGAACCAACGACATTTAACTGATGTTGCCAATGGAGCGCGTTACAGAGAGCGCGAGGTCCCGCCTTTACAGTCACACGCTGATGATAATACAGATGTTTAAATAAACAGGCAAATCTGTGGACTTGTGGTCTTTCTACATTGGGACTCATAGTCTAGTCCTGGGGTGCACAACATACGGCCCGCGGGCCATATGCGGCCCGCGGTATTGTGCTTTGCGGCCCCCTGAAGAACAGGACTTTCATAATGAAGTGCGGCCCACTTCAAGCAAAAGAAAACAAAGCTGGCCGCACTTCATTATGAAAGTCTTTGAATCCTGACATGTTGCTGGCATAGGCGAGGCGTCCCAGGAGGGGGGTAATTGCCTTTCTAATTGATGGCCTGTTCCCCTCCTCCCAGACCTCCGGCAAAGTTCTCTTTGCAAGGGCCTTAAAGGTGCTCCTTAGTCCAGCCATCATTCGCGCCAAGCAGGCTCCATTTGCACTGCCTGTGTTCTTTCATCTGGCCTGAAAGGGACACCACGGGAAGCAATGGGCCATGAATATCACTGGGGTGGGGGCTATCACTGATAAAAGCAGGCTATATACATGGTGGGCACACTTTAGTTTACCAAATGTGCAACTTACACTGGTAAAAAAAAAACAACAAAAGACATTTCCAAACTGAAACATGCTTCTGGAATTTACATTCATTTGTGTCCTTTGAAATGTGTTTCTTTTTTTTTGTCTGTCACAAATACCCTGTTGTTTTTTGTCCTTTCCTTTGTGTTTTTTCACAGGATACATTTCTAAAGCTGCTTGTCAAGCTGCGTAATCCCAAATAAATGCTTCTTTTGCACTGACAGCAGTTATCAGGAAATGAAACTGTGGGTTCATGGGTGCCAATTTTTGATTTTCACTGCGTGAGCAAAAATTCCCCCACCCTCACCCTGAATATAAGCAAGCTAGCAGCCCAACATATCCCCTGGCCACATATATTTTATAGCACTTATTTTTATAAGGAATTGCAAAGTCATAGGATTTGCAGCCAGTTTTAAATATATAACATATTAGCAACAGTCACTCAACCTGCTGAGCTACCCTGGTAGCTTTCTTCTGTAGCACCTGTCTATGAGTCATTAATGTATTCAAAAATCACTATTACCAACAGTGCAGTTCATGTCCATGACTTCAAAGTCAACAGTATTTCATCTCCATCCACACCGACTCTGTGCATACATTCTTTGACGGTGCACCAGTGGCACTTCTCCATAATGGGCAAGGTTGCACCAACACACGGTTCTAGACAGAGAGGAAGGGAGAGGCTGTTCCAGAGTAGGGAGCCAGCCGAGGAAAGAGATCGGCCACCAGCTTGCTGTTTAGAGAAGCGCTTGACACGCAGAGAGTTGGCACTGGAGCAGCATAGAGATCTGGAGGGAGAGTATTTGGTGAGAGCCTATTGTAGATACCGTGGTCCCCAGCCCCAGAAAGCCTTATGGATGATGCAGAGGGATTTGAATGTAATCCTTGCAGCAACCAGGAGCCAGTGGAGACATTTTAGGGCTGGAGAGATTTGGTCCCCGGGGTTGAGGCCAAGGATAAGTCTTGCAGCTCATTGGATTTTATCCAGTGAGCCATGTAAAAAAAGGGGCATTTTGCTTCCCCAACCTTGCATGGCCCATTGGGGATGCTGGCTGATGAACTGCATGTGTGTATGTATGAGGGAGGGGCTCCTGCGCCTACTACCACATACAAAGGGAGATGGGCTCTTAGTTATCAGCGCTCCAGCTCTTGGGTTCATGTGCACGAACCAGGAAGCGCTCTTTGCTTCTTTTTTATGCTACGCAGGAGCTGTAGCACTGGGAGTAAACATCAGGACCAGGGCAGAAGGTACTTTAATTTAAATGATGTATGTCATTGTGTGTGCTTGCATTTTAAAATTATTCCCGGGGTGGTGGTGGGGGAAGACCCCCTGCTACCCACAACACCTCTTGATTGGTTTGGGCTTCCTTGCCACGCTCCATCACACTGGCATATTTGGAGGAAATATTTACACCCCTCCAATTTAGTACACGATTTTATCAACACTAGTGCTATAAAGCATGGTAATAAGCAGTATAGAAAAAAAACTATATTGGTAATATTTTCTTTCCATGACCTGTACACACCACCTTTGTATGATGCTTCAAATAAAAGTATTGTAAAGAGAACATTCATTTACTGCCCCTGTGACAAAGCAATGTTGATAGTGGGTATTGAAGTCTTTTGTGGCAGTACTTCTGAAAGCAGAGGTGTTTTGTGGTGGCGGGTGGAGTCATGTAGTCAACGTGGGCAGATCACTCATCAGCCACATCTGCACATCTCTTTATCACCTGCAGGACAGCCAGTTCTGTTAGGTTATTGCTGCTGGGCGTGCGGGGATGATTTTGTTCTCACACTATTGATAACATGTTGAAGCCCAGGGCCAATTCAGTTTTTCTTCTGGCTTGTTAATAACGTGTACTACAGAATTGAAAGCACAAATAGAAATAAAGACAAGAAGTACACCTCAAAATGCCCATTTGTTCCCCCACATACTTACTATAAATGTCTGAGGGGGGGTTGTAAATTCACCACATGCCCCGCCCGGCTACCCCACACAAACAATCAGGCCCCGGGTAGATAGCTTGTAAGGTACATTTGGCCCTCTGGCAAAACTAGTTGTGCACCCCTGGTCTAGTCCTAGGCTATTGTAGGCACTGGCATATCTTTTAGTGGAATGAGAGGCATTCTGAAGTCGCGTGAAAGGACCTTTCAAGTCAATCTGATCTGTATTGTCCTGTGAAAAAAAGCGTTCTTAGACACAGTGAGGAGTTTTTGGGGATAATGGGAAAATCATTTCCAACTAAATGACAGGAATTTCTTAGTCCAATCATGAGGTGTGCTAGGCTTTTTTATACTGTGGCGGAAAGAGAGAGAGTATAACAGTCATTATAAATAAAGGGCCAAGGAAGTGACAGTTTATGGAAGGAACAATTTGCACATAGTTTTAGAATGTGGTCAGGAGGAGGACAATGTGCTTACACATATGAAACATTAGAAGGTAGACATTATGGAAGCACATATATTTCTTTATTTTTATTGTATTTGGGGAGAGGGGGTTAATATAGCACGTCCAATGTGGAAAAGTGCTTTCCATAGCACCTTGCAGGTGGGCGACATCTAGAGCTGTGCAGTAGCCACCCATGCCCCAGACGTCAAAGAGAACAAGAAGTTACACATGTTGGAAGTGAGGGTGAGACATTGAGGAGATATGATCCCCGTATGAAGCCGAGAGAAGGAGGAGGCGTGAACGTGCATCCATGTATGCAGGCGAGAAGGGAAGGAGCGTTGGTCATGCATCCCTGCATGAGGGTGAGACAGGGAGGAGATATGATCCCCGAATGAAGCCGAGAGAAGGAGGAGGCGTGAACGTGCATCCATGTTTGCAGGCGAGAAGGGAAGGAGCATTGGTCATGCATCCCTGCATGAGGGTGAGACAGGGAGGAGATATGATCCCCGTATGAAGCCGAGAGAAGGAGGAGGCGTGAACGTGCATCCATGTATGCGGGCGAGACAGGAAGGAGCATTGGTCATGCATCCCTGCATGAGGGTGAGACAGGGAGGAGATATGATCCCCGTATGAAGCCGAGAGAAGGAGGAGGCGTGAACGTGCATCCATGTATGCAGGCGAGAAGGGAAGGAGCATTGGTCATGCATCCCTGCATGAGGGTGAGACAGGGAGGAGATATGATCCCTGTATGAAGCCGAGAGAAGGAGGAGGCTTGAACGTGCATCCATGTATGCGGGCGAGACAGGAAGGAGCATTGGTCATGCATCCCTGCATGAGGGTGAGACAGGGAGGAGATATGATCCCCGTATGAAGCCGAGAGAAGGAGGAGGCGTGAACGTGCATCCATGTATGCGGGCGAGACGGGAAGGAGCATTGGTCATGCATCCCTTCCTGAGGGTGAGACAGGGAGGAGATAAAATCCCCGTATGAAGCCGAGAGAACGAGGAGACATGAACGTGCATCCATGTATGCGGGCGAGAAGGGAAGGAGCATTGGTCATGCATCCCTGCATGAGGGTGAGACAGGGAGGAGATAAAATCCCTGTATGAAGCCAAGAGAACGAGGCGGCATGAACATGCATCCTTGTATGCAGGTGTGACATGGAGTCATCATGAACATGCATCCCTTTATAAGGACATAACATGGAGGACGCATGAACATGAATGCCTGAATTTTATGGTGGTGTCCTTCGGGTGATTTGGCACGTGCAATTGGTGAAGAGCACTTCTCCTGCGCAAAAAAATAAATGTACTATTAGCACCCCGGAGGGAGCCTCTGCACTTCTTATAGGGAGAAAACTCTGCAATGGAAGGGGACAGGGTCAATAACAGCTGTAAACTCTCACAAGACCATCACTGCTCTCACACTTTCCTGCTCTCAGGCTGGCGGGCCATTATCGGCCCTGGCTGCCGCACCATTTCCAGGTTTGTGTAACTATTTTATTTCTAATTGGCTCCACTTTGATGACTTTCATTTGGATTCTGACTTGATTATTGAGATCTTAAATAAGTGACTGGGGATCAGGTGTCCACTTATTCTCATGGATAACATCACAACCAACCTTTAATTCAAACATGAGTCATGACATCACAGATGGAGTACAGCTTATGATAGAGGTGGAACGTCACATTGTAGCAGCCCAAGTAGCTCGCCGTGATCGGATAGTGGTTAGTACTCTGCGTTGTGGCCGCAGCAACCTCGGTTTGAATCCGAGTCACCGCATTGCGGTGAGGCAATGTCACGGCAGTTGGGCAGATATTTTAGAATTTCCATTAATACATTGGCAATCTCTGTGGAGGACTGAAACAATTCGATATGTCCTGTTACTGTTATGAACCTTTTGTTTCTTTAATGCTCTTTGCACACTTTTTCATCGGGTGACTGTAATGTATTTCTAATTAAGAGCGCATTATGTGGTGACATTTGCAGTACATGAAACATTATAACACTGCCATTTACGTCAATAACCACTAGCTTCATTAAGACATATGTATTGCAGCGACAGTATTTCCCAGTTACAAATGGGAATAAAAACAACATCCGCGAGGGATTGAACCAACGACATTTAACTGATGTTGCCAATGGAGCGCGTTACAGAGAGCGCGAGGTCCCGCCTTTACAGTCACACGCTGATGATAATACAGATGTTTAAATAAACAGGCATATCTGTGGACTTGTGGTCTTTCTACATTGGGACTCATAGTCTAGTCCTAGGCTATTGTAGGCACTGGCGTATCTTTTAGTGGAATGAGAGGCATTCTGTAGTCGCGTGAAAGGACCTTCCAAGTCAATCTGATCTGTATTGTCCTGTGAAAAAAAGCGTTCTTAGACACAGTGAGGAGTTTTTGGGGATAATGGGAAAATCATTTCCAACTAAATGACAGGAATTTCTTAGTCCAATCATGAGGTGTGCTAGGCTTTTTTATACTGTGGCGGAAAGAGAGAGAGTATAACAGTCATTATAAATAAAGGGCCAAGGAAGTGACAGCTTATGGAAGGAACAATTTGCACATAGTTTTAGAATGTGGTCAGGAGGAGGACAATGTGCTTACACATATGAAACATTAGAAGGTAGACATTATGGAAGCACATATATTTCTTTATTTTTTATTGTATTTGGGGAGAGGGGGTTAATATAGCACGTCCAATGTGGAAAAGTGCTTTCCATAGCACCTTGCAGGTGGGCGACATCTAGAGCTGTGCAGTAGCCACCCATGCCCCAGACGTCAAAGAGAACAAGAAGTTACACATGTTGGAAGTGAGGGTGAGACATTGAGGAGATATGATCCCCGTATGAAGCCGAGAGACGGAGGAGGCGTGAACGTGCATCCATGTATGCAGGCGAGAAGGGAAGGAGCATTGGTCATGCATCCCTGCATGAGGGTGAGACAGAGAGGAGATATGATCCCCGTATGAAGCCGAGAGAAGGAGGAGGCGTGAACGTGCATCCATGTATGCGGGCGAGACAGGAAGGAGCGTTGGTCATGCATCCCTGCATGAGGGTGAGACAGGGAGGAGATATGATCCCCGTATGAAGCCGAGAGAAGGAGGAGGCGTGAACGTGCATCCATGTATGCAGGCAAGAAGGGAAGGAGCATTGGTCATGCATCCCTGCATGAGGGTGAGACAGGGAGGAGATATGATCCCCGTATGAAGCCGAGAGAAGGAGGAGGCGTGAACGTGCATCCATGTATGCGGGCGAGACAGGAAGGAGCATTGGTCATGCATCCCTGCATGAGGGTGAGACAGGGAGGAGATATGATACCCGTATGAAGCCGAGAGAAGGAGGAGGCGTGAACGTGCATCCATGTATGCGGGCGAGACGGGAAGGAGCATTGGTCATGCATCCCTTCCTGAGGGTGAGACAGGGAGGAGATAAAATCCCAGTATGAAGCCGAGAGAACGAGGAGACATGAACGTGCATCCATGTATGCGGGCGAGAAGGGAAGGAGCATTGGTCATGCATCCCTGCATGAGGGTGAGACAGGGAGGAGATAAAATCCCTGTATGAAGCCAAGAGAACGAGGTGGCATGAACATGCATCCTTGTATGCAGGTGTGACATGGAGTCATCATGAACATGCATCCCTTTATAAGGACATAACATGGAGGACGCATGAACATGAATGCCTGAATTTTATGGTGGTGGCCTTCGAGTGATTTGGCACGTGCAATTGGTGAAGAGCACTTCTCCTGCGCAAAAAAATAAATGTACTATTAGCACCCCGGAGGGAGCCTCTGCACTTCTTATAGGGAGAAAACTCTGCAATGGAAGGGGACAGGGTCAATAACAGCTGTAAACTCTCACAAGACCATCACTGCTCTCACACTTTCCTGCTCTCAGGCTGGCGGGCCATTATCGGCCCTGGCTGCCGCACCATTTCCAGGTTTGTGTAACTATTTTATTTCTAATTGGCTCCACTTTGATGACTTTCATTTGGATTCTGACTTGATTATTGAGATCTTAAATAAGTGACTGGGGATCAGGTGTCCACTTATTCTCATGGATAAAATCACAACCAACCTTTAATTCAAACATGAGTCATGGACATCACAGATGGAGTACAGCTTATGATAGAGGTGGAACGTCACATTGTAGCAGCCCAAGTAGCTCGCCGTGATCGTATAGTGGTTAGTATTCTGCGTTGTGGCCGCAGCAACCTCGGTTCGAATCCGAGTCACCGCATTGCGGTGAGGCAATGTCACGGCAGCTGGGCAGATATTTTAGAATTTCCATTAATACATTGGCAATCTCTGTGGAGGACTGAAACAATTCGATATGTCCTGTTACTGTTATGAACCTTTTGTTTCTTTAATGCTCTTTGCACACTTTTTCATCGGGTGACTGTAATGTATTTCAACCAAATCTAATTAAGAGCGCATTATGTGGTGACATTTGCAGTACATGAAACATTATAACACTGCCATTTACGTCAATAACCACTAGCTTGATTAAGACATATGTATTGCAGCGACAGTATTTCCCAGTTACAAATGAGAATAAAAACAACATCCGCGAGGGATTGAACCAACGACATTTAACTGATGTTGCCAATGGAGCGCGTTACAGAGAGCGCGAGGTCCCGCCTTTACAGTCACACGCTGATGATAATACAGATGTTTAAATAAACAGGCATATCTGTGGACTTGTGGTCTTTCTACATTGGGACTCATAGTCTAGTCCTGGGGTGCACAACATACGGCCCGCGGGCCATATGCGGCCCGCGGTATTGTGCTTTGCGGCCCCCTGAAGAACAGGACTTTCATAATGAAGTGCGGCCCACTTCAAGCAAAAGAAAACAAAGCTGGCCGCACTTCATTATGAAAGTCTTTGAATCCTGACATGTTGCTGGCATAGGCGAGGCGTCCCAGGAGGGGGGTAATTGCCTTTCTAATTGATGGCCTGTTCCCCTCCTCCCAGACCTCCGGCAAAGTTCTCTTTGCAAGGGCCTTAAAGGTGCTCCTTAGTCCAGCCATCATTCGCGCCAAGCAGGCTCCATTTGCACTGCCTGTGTTCTTTCATCTGGCCTGAAAGGGACACCACGGGAAGCAATGGGCCATGAATATCACTGGGGTGGGGGCTATCACTGATAAAAGCAGGCTATGTACATGGTGGGCACACTTTAGTTTACCAAATGTGCAACTTACACTGGTAAAAAAAAAACAACAAAAGACATTTCCAAACTGAAACATGCTTCTGGAATTTACATTCATTTGTGTCCTTTGAAATGTGTTTCTTTTTTTTTGTCTGTCACAAATACCCTGTTGTTTTTTGTCCTTTCCTTTGTGTTTTTTCACAGGATACATTTCTAAAGCTGCTTGTCAAGCTGCGTAATCCCAAATAAATGCTTCTTTTGCACTGACAGCAGTTATCAGGAAATGAAACTGTGGGTTCATGGGTGCCAATTTTTGATTTTCACTGCGTGAGCAAAAATTCCCCCACCCTCACCCTGAATATAAGCAAGCTAGCAGCCCAACATATCCCCTGGCCACATATATTTTATAGCACTTATTTTTATAAGGAATTGCAAAGTCATAGGATTTGCAGCCAGTTTTAAATATATAACATATTAGCAACAGTCACTCAACCTGCTGAGCTACCCTGGTAGCTTTCTTCTGTAGCACCTGTCTATGAGTCATTAATGTATTCAAAAATCACTATTACCAACAGTGCAGTTCATGTCCATGACTTCAAAGTCAACAGTATTTCATCTCCATCCACACCGACTCTGTGCATACATTCTTTGACGGTGCACCAGTGGCACTTCTCCATAATGGGCAAGGTTGCACCAACACACGGTTCTAGACAGAGAGGAAGGGAGAGGCTGTTCCAGAGTAGGGAGCCAGCCGAGGAAAGAGATCGGCCACCAGCTTGCTGTTTAGAGAAGCGCTTGACACGCAGAGAGTTGGCACTGGAGCAGCATAGAGATCTGGAGGGAGAGTATTTGGTGAGAGCCTATTGTAAATACCGTGGTCCCCAGCCCCAGAAAGCCTTATGGATGATGCAGAGGGATTTGAATGTAATCCTTGCAGCAACCAGGAGCCAGTGGAGACATTTTAGGGCTGGAGAGATTTGGTCCCCGGGGTTGAGGCCAAGGATAAGTCTTGCAGCTCATTGGATTTTATCCAGTGAGCCATGTAAAAAAAGGGGCATTTTGCTTCCCCAACCTTGCATGGCCCATTGGGGATGCTGGCTGATGAACTGCATGTGTGTATGTATGAGGGAGGGGCTCCTGCGCCTACTACCACATACAAAGGGAGATGGGCTCTTAGTTATCAGCGCTCCAGCTCTTGGGTTCATGTGCACGAACCAGGAAGCGCTCTTTGCTTCTTTTTTATGCTACGCAGGAGCTGTAGCACTGGGAGGAAACATCAGGACCAGGGCAGAAGGTACTTTAATTTAAATGATGTATGTCATTGTGTGTGCTTGCATTTTAAAATTATTCCCGGGGTGGTGGTGGGGGAAGACCCCCTGCTACCCCCAACACCTCTTGATTGGTTTGGGCTTCCTTGCCACGCTCCATCACACTGGCATATTTGGAGGAAATATTTACACCCCTCCAATTTAGTACACGATTTTATCAACACTAGTGCTATAAAGCATGGTAATAAGCAGTATAGAAAAAAAACTATATTGGTAATATTTTCTTTCCATGACCTGTACACACCACCTTTGTATGATGCTTCAAATAAAAGTATTGTAATGAGAACATTCATTTACTGCCCCTGTGACAAAGCAATGTTGATAGTGGGTATTGAAGTCTTTTGTGGCAGTACTTCTGAAAGCAGAGGTGTTTTGTGGTGGCGGGTGGAGTCATGTAGTCAACGTGGGCAGATCACTCATCAGCCACATCTGCACATCTCTTTTTCACCTGCAGGACAGCCAGTTCTGTTAGGTTATTGCTGCTGGGCGTGCGGGGATGATTTTGTTCTCACACTATTGATAACATGTTGAAGCCCAGGGCCAATTCAGTTTTTCTTCTGGCTTGTTAATAACGTGTACTACAGAATTGAAAGCACAAATAGAAATAAAGACAAGAAGTACACCTCAAAATGCCCATTTGTTCCCCCACATACTTACTATAAATGTCTGAGGGGGGGTCGTAAATTCACCACATGCCCCGCCCGGCTACCCCACACAAACAATCAGGCCCCGGGTAGATAGCTTGTAAGGTACATTTGGCCCTCTGGCAAAACTAGTTGTGCACCCCTGGTCTAGTCCTAGGCTATTGTAGGCACTGGCATATCTTTTAGTGGAATGAGAGGCATTCTGAAGTCGCGTGAAAGGACCTTTCAAGTCAATCTGATCTGTATTGTCCTGTGAAAAAAAGCGTTCTTAGACACAGTGAGGAGTTTTTGGGGATAATGGGAAAATCATTTCCAACTAAATGACAGGAATTTCTTAGTCCAATCATGAGGTGTGCTAGGCTTTTTTATACTGTGGCGGAAAGAGAGAGAGTATAACAGTCATTATAAATAAAGGGCCAAGGAAGTGACAGTTTATGGAAGGAACAATTTGCACATAGTTTTAGAATGTGGTCAGGAGGAGGACAATGTGCTTACACATATGAAACATTAGAAGGTAGACATTATGGAAGCACATATATTTCTTTATTTTTATTGTATTTGGGGAGAGGCGGTTAATATAGCACGTCCAATGTGGAAAAGTGCTTTCCATAGCACCTTGCAGGTGGGCGACATCTAGAGCTGTGCAGTAGCCACCCATGGTCCAGATGTCAAAGAGAACAAGAAGTTACACATGTTGGAAGTGAGGGTGAGACATTGAGGAGATATGATCCCCGTATGAAGCCGAGAGAAGGAGGAGGCGTGAACGTGCATCCATGTATGCAGGCGAGAAGGGAAGGAGCATTGGTCATGCATCCCTGCATGAGGGTGAGACAGGGAGGAGATATGATCCCCGTATGAAGCCGAGAGAAGGAGGAGGCGTGAACGTGCATCCATGTATGCGGGCGAGACAGGAAGGAGCATTGGTCATGCATCCCTGCATGAGGGTGAGACAGGGAGGAGATATGATCCCCGTATGAAGCCGAGAGAAGGAGGAGGCGTGAACGTGCATCCATGTACGCGGACGAGACGGGAAGGAGCATTGGTCATGCATCCCTTCCTGAGGGTGAGACAGGGAGGAGATAAAATGCCCGTATGAAGCCGAGAGAACGAGGAGACATGAACGTGCATCCATGTATGCGGGCGAGAAGGGAAGGAGCATTGGTCATGCATCCATGCATGAGGGTGAGACAGGGAGGAGATAAAATCCCTGTATGAAGCCAAGAGAACGAGGCGGCATGAACATGCATCCTTGTATGCAGGTGTGACATGGAGTCATCATGAACATGCATCCCTTTATAAGGACATAACATGGAGGACGCATGAACATGAATGCCTGAATTTTATGGTGGTGGCCTTCGGGTGATTTGGCACGTGCAATTGGTGAAGAGCACTTCTCCTGCGCAAAAAAATAAATGTACTATTAGCACCCCGGAGGGAGCCTCTGCACTTCTTATAGGGAGAAAACTCTGCAATGGAAGGGGACAGGGTCAATAACAGCTGTAAACTCTCACAAGACCATCACTGCTCTCACACTTTCCTGCTCTCAGGCTGGCGGGCCATTATCGGCCCTGGCTGCCGCACCATTGCCAGGTTTGTGTAACTATATTATTTCTAATTGGCTCCACTTTGATGACTTTCATTTGGATTCTGACTTGATTATTGAGATCTTAAACAAGTGACTGGGGATCAGGTGTCCACTTATTCTCATGGATAACATCACAACCAACCTTTAATTCAAACATGAGTCATGACATCACAGATGGAGTACAGCTTATGATAGAGGTGGAACGTCACATTGTAGCAGCCCAAGTAGCTCGCCGTGATCGTATAGTGGTTAGTACTCTGCGTTGTGGCCGCAGCAACCTCGGTTCGAATCCGAGTCACGGCATTGCGGTGAGGCAATGTCACGGCAGTTGGGCAGATATTTTAGAATTTCCATTAATACATTGGCAATCTCTGTGGAGGACTGAAACAATTCGATATGTCCTGTTACTGTTATGAACCTTTTGTTTCTTTAATGCTATTTGCACACTTTTTCATCGGGTGACTGTAATGTATTTCAACCAAATCTAATTAAGAGCGCATTATGTGGTGACATTTGCAGTACATGAAATATTATAACACTGCCATTTACGTCAATAACCACTAGCTTGATTAAGACATATGTATTGCAGCGACAGTATTTCCCAGTTGCAAATGGGAATAAAAACAACATCCGCGAGGGATTGAACCAACGACATTTAACTGATGTTGCCAATGGAGCGCGTTACAGAGAGCGCGAGGTCCCGCCTTTACAGTCACACGCTGATGATAATACAGATGTTTAAATAAACAGGCATATCTGTGGACTTGTGGTCTTTCTACATTGGGACTCATAGTCTAGTCCTAGGCTATTGTAGGCACTGGCGTATCTTTTAGTGGAATGAGAGGCATTCTGTAGTCGCGTGAAAGGACCTTTCAAGTCAATCTGATCTGTATTGTCCTGTGAAAAAAAGCGTTCTTAGACACAGTGAGGAGTTTTTGGGGATAATGGGAAAATCATTTCCAACTAAATGACAGGAATTTCTTAGTCCAATCATGAGGTGTGCTAGGCTTTTTTATACTGTGGCGGAAAGAGAGAGAGTATAACAGTCATTATAAATAAAGGGCCAAGGAAGTGACAGTTTATGGAAGGAACAATTTGCACATAGTTTTAGAATGTGGTCAGGAGGAGGACAATGTGCTTACACATATGAAACATTAGAAGGTAGACATTATGGAAGCACATATATTTCTTTATTTTTATTGTATTTGGGGAGAGGGGGTTAATATAGCACGTCCAATGTGGAAAATTGCTTTCCATAGCACCTTCCAGGTGGGCGACATCTAGAGCTGTGCAGTAGCCACCCATGCCCCAGACGTCAAAGAGAACAAGAAGTTACACATGTTGGAAGTGAGGGTGAGACATTGAGGAGATATGATCCCCGTATGAAGCCGAGAGAAGGAGGAGGCGTGAACGTGCATCCATGTATGCAGGCGAGAAGGGAAGGAGCATTGGTCATGCATCCCTGCATGAGGGTGAGACAGGGAGGAGATATGATCCCCGTATGAAGCCGAGAGAAGGAGGAGGCGTGAACGTGCATCCATGTATGCGGGCGAGACAGGAAGGAGCATTGGTCATGCATCCCTGCATGAGGGTGAGACAGGGAGGAGATATGATCCCCGTATGAAGCCGAGAGAAGGAGGAGGCGTGAACGTGCATCCATGTATGCAGGCGAGAAGGGAAGGAGCATTGGTCATGCATCCCTGCATGAGGGTGAGACAGGGAGGAGATATGATCCCCGTATGAAGCCGAGAGAAGGAGGAGGCGTGAACGTGCATCCATGTATGCAGGCGAGAAGGGAAGGAGCATTGGTCATGCATCCCTGCATGAGGGTGAGACAGGGAGGAGATATGATCCCCGTATGAAGCCGAGAGAAGGAGGAGGCGTGAACGTGCATCCATGTATGCAGGCGAGAAGGGAAGGAGCATTGGTCATGCATCCCTGCATGAGGGTGAGACAGGGAGGAGATATGATCCCCATATGAAGCCGAGAGAAGGAGGAGGCGTGAATGTGCATCCATGTATGCGGGCGAGACGGGAAGGAGCATTGGTCATGCATCCCTTCCTGAGGGTGAGACAGGGAGGAGATAAAATCCCCGTATGAAGCAGAGAGAACGAGGAGACATGAACGTGCATCCATGTATGCGGGCGAGAAGGGAAGGAGCATTGGTCATGCATCCCTGCATGAGGGTGAGACAGGGAGGAGATAAAATCCCTGTATGAAGCCAAGAGAACGAGGCGGCATGAACATGCATCCTTGTATGCAGGTGTGACATGGAGTCATCATGAACATGCATCCCTTTATAAGGACATAACATGGAGGACGCATGAACATGAATGCCTGAATTTTATGGTGGTGGCCTTCGGGTGATTTGGCACGTGCAATTGGTGAAGAGCACTTCTCCTGTGCAACAAAAATAAATGTACTATTAGCACCCCGGAGGGAGCCTCTGCACTTCTTATAGGGAGAAAACTCTGCAATGGAAGGGGACAGGGTCAATAACAGCTGTAAACTCTCACAAGACCATCACTGCTCTCACACTTTCCTGCTCCCAGGCTGGTGGGCCATTATCGGCCCTGGCTGCCGCACCATTGCCAGGTTTGTGTAACTATATTATTTCTAATTGGCTCCACTTTGATGACTTTCATTTGGATTCTGACTTGATTATTGAGATCTTAAATAAGTGACTGGGGATCAGGTGTCCACTTATTCTCATGGATAACATCACAACCAACCTTTAATTCAAACATGAGTCATGACATCACAGATGGAGTACAGCTTATGATAGAGGTGGAACGTCGCATTGTAGCAGCCCAAGTAGCTCGCTGTGATCGTATAGTGGTTAGTACTCTGCGTTGTGGCCGCAGCAACCTCTGTTCGAATCCGAGTCACAGCATTGCGGTGAGGCAATGTCACGGCAGTTGGGCAGATATTTTAGAATTTCCATTAATACATTGGCAATCTCTGTGGAGGACTGAAACAATTCGATATGTCCTGTTACTGTTATGAACCGTTTGTTTCTTTAATGCTCTTTGCACACTTTTTCATCGGGTGACTGTAATGTATTTCAACCAAATCTAATTAAGAGCGCATTATGTGGTGACATTTGCAGTACATGAAACATTATAACACTGCCATTTACGTCAATAACCACTAGCTTGATTAAGACATATGTATTGCAGCGACAGTATTTCCCAGTTACAAATGGGAACAAAAACAACATCCGCGAGGGATTGAACCAACGACATTTAACTGATGTTGCCAATGGAGCGCGTTACAGAGAGCGCGAGGTCCCGCCTTTACAGTCACACGCTGATGATAATACAGATGTTTAAATAAACAGGCATATCTGTGGACTTGTGGTCTTTCTACATTGGGACTCATAGTCTAGTCCTAGGCTATTGTAGGCACTGACGTATCTTTTAGTGGAATGAGAGGCATTCTGTAGTCGCGTGAAAGGACCTTTCAAGTCAATCTGATCTGTATTGTCCTGTGAAAAAAAGCGTTCTTAGACACAGTGAGGAGTTTTTGGGGATAATGGGAAAATCATTTCCAACTAAATGACAGGAATTTCTTAGTCCAATCATGAGGTGTGCTAGGCTTTTTTATACTGTGGCGGAAAGAGAGAGAGTATAACAGTCATTATAAATAAAAGGCCAAGGAAGTGACAGTTTATGGAAGGAACAATTTGCACATAGTTTTAGAATGTGGTCAGGAGGAGGACAATGTGCTTACACATATGAAACATTAGAAGGTAGACATTATGGAAGCACATATATTTCTTTATTTTTATTGTATTTGGGGAGAGGGGGTTAATATAGCACGTCCAATGTGGAAAAGTGCTTTCCATAGCACCTTGCAGGTGGGCGACATCTAGAGCTGTGCAGTAGCCACCCATGCCCCAGACGTCAAAGAGAACAAGAAGTTACACATGTTGGAAGTGAGGGTGAGACATTGAGGAGATATGATCCCCGTATGAAGCCGAGAGAAGGAGGAGGCGTGAACGTGCATCCATGTATGCACGCGAGAAGGGAAGGAGCATTGGTCATGCATCCCTGCATGAGGGTGAGACAGGGAGGAGATATGATCCCCGTATGAAGCCGAGAGAAGGAGGAGGCGTGAACGTGCATCCATGTATGCGGGCGAGACAGGAAGGAGCATTGGTCATGCATCCCTGCATGAGGGTGAGACGGGGAGGAGATATGATCCCCGTATGAAGCCGAGAGAAGGAGGAGGCGTGAACGTGCATCCATGTATGCAGGCGAGAAGGGAAGGAGCATTGGTCATGCATCCCTGCATGAGGGTGAGACAGGGAGGAGATATGATCCCCGTATGAAGCCGAGAGAAGGAGGAGGCGTGAACGTGCATCTTTGTATGTGGGCGAGACAGGAAGGAGCATTGGTCATGCATCCCTGCATGAGGGTGAGACAGGGAGGAGATATGATCCCCGTATGAAGCCGAGAGAAGGAGGAGGCGTGAACGTGCATCCATGTATGCGGACGAGACGGGAAGGAGCATTGGTCATGCATCCCTTCCTGAGGGTGAGACAGGGAGGAGATAAAATCCCCGTATGAAGCCGAGAGAACGAGGAGACATGAACGTGCATCCATGTATGCGGGCGAGAAGGGAAGGAGCATTGGTCATGCATCCCTGCATGAGGGTGAGACAGGGAGGAGATAAAATCCCTGTATGAAGCCAAGAGAACGAGGCGGCATGAACATGCATCCTTGTATGCAGGTGTGACATGGAGTCATCATGAACATGCATCCCTTTATAAGGACATAACATGGAGGACGCATGAACATGAATGCCTGAATTTTATGGTGGTGGCCTTCGGGTGATTTGGCACGTGCAATTGGTGAAGAGCACTTCTCCTGGGCAAAAAAATAAATGTACTATTAGCACCCCGGAGGGAGCCTCTGCACTTCTTATAGGGAGAAAACTCTGCAATGGAAGGGGACAGGGTCAATAACAGCTGTGAACTCTCACAAGACCATCACTGCTCTCACACTTTCCTGCTCTCAGGCTGGCGGGCCATTATCGGCCCTGGCTGCCGCACCATTGCCAGGTTTGTGTAACTATATTATTTCTAATTGGCTCCACTTTGATGACTTTCATTTGGATTCTGACTTGATTATTGAGATCTTAAATAAGTGACTGGGGATCAGGTGTCCACTTATTCTCATGGATAACATCACAACCAACCTTTAATTCAAACATGAGTCATGACATCACAGATGGAGTACAGCTTATGATAGAGGTGGAACGTCACAATGTAGCAGCCCAAGTAGCTCGCTGTGATCGTATAGTGGTTAGTACTCTGCGTTGTGGCCGCAGCAACCTCGGTTCGAATCTGAGTCACGGCATTGCGGTGAGGCAATGTCACGGCAGTTGGGCAGATATTTTAGAATTTCCATTAATACATTGGCAATCTCTGTGGAGGACTGATACAATTCGATATGTCCTGTTACTGTTATGAACCTTTTGTTTCTTTAATGCTCTTTGCACACTTTTTCATCGGGTGACTGTAATGTATTTCAACCAAATCTAATTAAGAGCGTATTATGTGGTGACATTTGCAGTACATGAAACATTATAACACTGCCATTTACGTCAATAACCACTAGCTTGATTAAGACATATGTATTGCAGCGACAGTATTTCCCAGTTACAAATGGGAATAAAAACAACATCCGCGAGGGATTGAACCAACGACATTGAACTGATGTTGCCAATGGAGCGCGAGGTCCCGCCTTTACAGTCACACGCTGATGATAATACAGATATTTAAATAAACAGGCATATCTGTGGACTTGTGGTCTTTCTACATTGGGACTTATAGTCTAGTCCTAGGCTATTGTAGGCACTGGCGTATCTTTTAGTGGAATGAGAGGCATTCTGTAGTCGCGTGAAAGGACCTTTCAAGTCAATCTGATCTGTATTGTCCTGTGAAAAAAAGCGTTCTTAGACACAGTGAGGAGTTTTTGGGGATAATGGGAAAATCATTTCCAACTAAATGACAGGAATTTCTTAGTCCAATCATGAGGTGTGCTAGGCTTTTTTATACTGTGGCGGAAAGAGAGAGAGTATAACAGTCATTATAAATAAAGGGCCAAGGAAGTGACAGTTTATGGAAGGAACAATTTGCACATAGTTTTAGAATGTGGTCAGGAGGAGGACAATGTGCTTACACATATGAAACATTAGAAGGTAGACATTATGGAAGCACATATATTTCTTTATTTTTATTGTATTTGGGGAGAGGGGGTTAATATAGCACGTCCAATGTGGAAAAGTGCTTTCCATAGCACCTTGCAGGTGGGCGACATCTAGAGCTGTGCAGTAGCCACCCATGCCCCAGACGTCAAAGAGAACAAGAAGTTACACATGTTGGAAGTGAGGGTGAGACATTGAGGAGATATGATCCCCGTATGAAGCCGAGAGAAGGAGGAGGCGTGAACGTGCATCCATGTATGCAGGCGAGAAGGGAAGGAGCATTGGTCATGCATCCCTGCATGAGGGTGAGACAGGGAGGAGATATGATCCCCGTATGAAGCCGAGAGAAGGAGGAGGCGTGAACGTGCATCCATGTATGCGGGCGAGACAGGAAGGAGCATTGGTCATGCATCCCTGCATGAGGGTGAGACAGGGAGGAGATATGATCCCCGTATGAAGCCGAGAAGGGAGGAGGCGTGAACGTGCATCGATGTATGCAGGCGAGAAGGGAAGGAGCATTGGTCATGCATCCCTGCATGAGGGTGAGACAGGGAGGAGATATGATCCCCGTATGAAGCCGAGAGAAGGAGGAGGCTTGAACGTGCATCCATGTATGCGGGCGAGACAGGAAGGAGCATTGGTCATGCATCCCTGCATGAGGGTGAGACAGGGAGGAGATATGATCCCCGTATGAAGCCGAGAGAAGGAGGAGGCGTGAACGTGCATCCATGTATGCGGGCGAGACGGGAAGGAGCATTGGTCATGCATCCCTTCCTGAGGGTGAGACAGGGAGGAGATAAAATCCCCGTATGAAGCCGAGAGAACGAGGAGACATGAACGTGCATCCATGTATGCGGGCGAGAAGGGAAGGAGCATTGGTCATGCATCCCTGCATGAGGGTGAGACAGGGAGGAGATAAAATCCCTGTATGAAGCCAAGAGAACGAGGCGGCATGAACATGCATCCTTGTATGCAGGTGTGACATGGAGTCATCATGAACATGCATCCCTTTATAAGGACATAACATGGAGGACGCATGAACATGAATGCCTGAATTTTATGGTGGTGTCCTTCGGGTGATTTGGCACGTGCAATTGGTGAAGAGCACTTCTCCTGCGCAAAAAAATAAATGTACTATTAGCACCCCGGAGGGAGCCTCTGCACTTCTTATAGGGAGAAAACTCTGCAATGGAAGGGGACAGGGTCAATAACAGCTGTAAACTCTCACAAGACCATCACTGCTCTCACACTTTCCTGCTCTCAGGCTGGCGGGCCATTATCGGCCCTGGCTGCCGCACCATTGCCAGGTTTGTGTAACTATATTATTTCTAATTGGCTCCACTTTGATGACTTTCATTTGGATTCTGACTTGATTATTGAGATCTTAAATAAGTGACTGGGGATCAGGTGTCCACTTATTCTCATGGATAACATCACAACCAACCTTTAATTCAAACATGAGTCATGACATCACAGATGGAGTACAGCTTATGATAGAGGTGGAACGTCACATTGTAGCAGCCCAAGTAGTTTGCCGTGATCGTATAGTGGTTAGTACTCTGCGTTGTGGCCGCAGCAACCTCGGTTTGAATCCGAGTCACGGCATTGCGGTGAGGCAATGTCACGGCAGTTGGGCAGATATTTTAGAATTTCCATTAATACATTGGCAATCTCTGTGGAGGACTGAAACAATTCGATATGTCCTGTTACTGTTATGAACCTTTTGTTTCTTTAATGCTCTTTGCACACTTTTTCATCGGGTGACTGTAATGTATTTCTAATTAAGAGCGCATTATGTGGTGACATTTGCAGTACATGAAACATTATAACACTGCCATTTACGTCAATAACCACTAGCTTCATTAAGACATATGTATTGCAGCGACAGTATTTCCCAGTTACAAATGGGAATAAAAACAACATCCGCGAGGGATTGAACCAACGACATTTAACTGATGTTGCCAATGGAGCGCGTTACAGAGAGCGCGAGGTCCCGCCTTTACAGTCACACGCTGATGATAATACAGATGTTTAAATAAACAGGCATATCTGTGGACTTGTGGTCTTTCTACATTGGGACTCATAGTCTAGTCCTAGGCTATTGTAGGCACTGGCGTATCTTTTAGTGGAATGAGAGGCATTCTGTAGTCGCGTGAAAGGACCTTCCAAGTCAATCTGATCTGTATTGTCCTGTGAAAAAAAGCGTTCTTAGACACAGTGAGGAGTTTTTGGGGATAATGGGAAAATCATTTCCAACTAAATGACAGGAATTTCTTAGTCCAATCATGAGGTGTGCTAGGCTTTTTTATACTGTGGCGGAAAGAGAGAGAGTATAACAGTCATTATAAATAAAGGGCCAAGGAAGTGACAGTTTATGGAAGGAACAATTTGCACATAGTTTTAAAATGTGGTCAGGAGGAGGACAATGTGCTTACACATATGAAACATTAGAAGGTAGACATTATGGAAGCACATATATTTCTTTATTTTTATTGTATTTGGGGAGAGGCGGTTAATATAGCACGTCCAATGTGGAAAAGTGCTTTCCATAGCACCTTGCAGGTGGGCGACATCTAGAGCTGTGCAGTAGCCACCCATGGTCCAGATGTCAAAGAGAACAAGAAGTTACACATGTTGGAAGTGAGGGTGAGACATTGAGGAGATATGATCCCCGTATGAAGCCGAGAGAAGGAGGAGGCGTGAACGTGCATCCATGTATGCAGGCGAGAAGGGAAGGAGCATTGGTCATGCATCCCTGCATGAGGGTGAGACAGGGAGGAGATATGATCCCCGTATGAAGCCGAGAGAAGGAGGAGGCGTGAACGTGCATCCATGTATGCGGGCGAGACAGGAAGGAGCGTTGGTCATGCATCCCTGCATGAGGGTGAGACAGGGAGGAGATATGATCCCCGTATGAAGCCGAGAGAAGGAGGAGGCGTGAACGTGCATCCATGTATGCAGGCGAGAAGGGAAGGAGCATTGGTCATGCATCCCTGCATGAGGGTGAGACAGGGAGGAGATATGATCCCCGTATGAAGCCGAGAGAAGGAGGAGGCGTGAACGTGCATCCATGTATGCGGGCGAGACAGGAAGGAGCATTGGTCATGCATCCCTGCATGAGGGTGAGACAGGGAGGAGATATGATCCCCGTATGAAGCCGAGAGAAGGAGGAGGCGTGAACGTGCATCCATGTACGCGGACGAGACGGGAAGGAGCATTGGTCATGCATCCCTTCCTGAGGGTGAGACAGGGAGGAGATAAAATGCCCGTATGAAGCCGAGAGAACGAGGAGACATGAACGTGCATCCATGTATGCGGGCGAGAAGGGAAGGAGCATTGGTCATGCATCCATGCATGAGGGTGAGACAGGGAGGAGATAAAATCCCTGTATGAAGCCAAGAGAACGAGGCGGCATGAACATGCATCCTTGTATGCAGGTGTGACATGGAGTCATCATGAACATGCATCCCTTTATAAGGACATAACATGGAGGACGCATGAACATGAATGCCTGAATTTTATGGTGGTGGCCTTCGGGTGATTTGGCACGTGCAATTGGTGAAGAGCACTTCTCCTGTGCAAAAAAATAAATGTACTATTAGCACCCCGGAGGGAGCCTCTGCACTTCTTATAGGGAGAAAACTCTGCAATGGAAGGGGACAGGGTCAATAACAGCTGTAAACTCTCACAAGACCATCACTGCTCTCACACTTTCCTGCTCTCAGGCTGGCGGGCCATTATCGGCCCTGGCTGCCGCACCATTGCCAGGTTTGTGTAACTATATTATTTCTAATTGGCTCCACTTTGATGACTTTCATTTGGATTCTGACTTGATTATTGAGATCTTAAACAAGTGACTGGGGATCAGGTGTCCACTTATTCTCATGGATAACATCACAACCAACCTTTAATTCAAACATGAGTCATGACATCACAGATGGAGTACAGCTTATGATAGAGGTGGAACGTCACATTGTAGCAGCCCAAGTAGCTCGCCGTGATCGTATAGTGGTTAGTACTCTGCGTTGTGGCCGCAGCAACCTCGGTTCGAATCCGAGTCACGGCATTGCGGTGAGGCAATGTCACGGCAGTTGGGCAGATATTTTAGAATTTCCATTTATACATTGGCAATCTCTGTGGAGGACTGAAACAATTCGATATGTCCTGTTACTGTTATGAACCTTTTGTTTCTTTAATGCTATTTGCACACTTTTTCATCGGGTGACTGTAATGTATTTCAACCAAATCTAATTAAGAGCGCATTATGTGGTGACATTTGCAGTACATGAAATATTATAACACTGCCATTTACGTCAATAACCACTAGCTTGATTAAGACATATGTATTGCAGCGACAGTATTTCCCAGTTACAAATGGGAATAAAAACAACATCCGCGAGGGATTGAACCAACGACATTTAACTGATGTTGCCAATGGAGCGCGTTACAGAGAGCGCGAGGTCCCGCCTTTACAGTCACACGCTGATGATAATACAGATGTTTAAATAAACAGGCATATCTGTGGACTTGTGGTCTTTGTACATTGGGACTCATAGTCTAGTCCTAGGCTATTGTAGGCACTGGCGTATCTTTTAGTGGAATGAGAGGCATTCTGTAGTCGCGTGAAAGGACCTTTCAAGTCAATCTGATCTGTATTGTCCTGTGAAAAAAAGCGTTCTTAGACACAGTGAGGAGTTTTTGGGGATAATGGGAAAATCATTTCCAACTAAATGACAGGAATTTCTTAGTCCAATCATGAGGTTTGCTAGGCTTTTTTATACTGTGGCGGAAAGAGAGAGAGTATAACAGTCATTATAAATAAAGGGCCAAGGAAGTGACAGTTTATGGAAGGAACAATTTGCACATAGTTTTAGAATGTGGTCAGGAGGAGGACAATGTGCTTACACATATGAAACATTAGAAGGTAGACATTATGGAAGCACATATATTTCCTTATTTTTATTGTATTTGGGGAGAGGGGGTTAATATAGCACGTCCAATGTGGAAAATTGCTTTCCATAGCACCTTCCAGGTGGGCGACATCTAGAGCTGTGCAGTAGCCACCCATGCCCCAGACGTCAAAGAGAACAAGAAGTTACACATGTTGGAAGTGAGGGTGAGACATTGAGGAGATATGATCCCCGTATGAAGCCGAGAGAAGGAGGAGGCGTGAACGTGCATCCATGTATGCAGGCGAGAAGGGAAGGAGCATTGGTCATGCATCCCTGCATGAGGGTGAGACAGGGAGGAGATATGATCCCCGTATGAAGCCGAGAGAAGGAGGAGGCGTGAACGTGCATCCATGTATGCGGGCGAGACAGGAAGGAGCATTGGTCATGCATCCCTGCATGAGGGTGAGACAGGGAGGAGATATGATCCCCGTATGAAGCCGAGAGAAGGAGGAGGCGTGAACGTGCATCCATGTATGCAGGCGAGAAGGGAAGGAGCATTGGTCATGCATCCCTGCATGAGGGTGAGACAGGGAGGAGATATGATCCCCGTATGAAGCCGAGAGAAGGAGGAGGCGTGAACGTGCATCCATGTATGCAGGCGAGAAGGGAAGGAGCATTGGTCATGCATCCCTGCATGAGGGTGAGACAGGGAGGAGATATGATCCCCGTATGAAGCCGAGAGAAGGAGGAGGCGTGAACGTGCATCCATGTATGCAGGCGAGAAGGGAAGGAGCATTGGTCATGCATCCCTGCATGAGGGTGAGACAGGGAGGAGATATGATCCCCGTATGAAGCCGAGAGAAGGAGGAGGCGTGAATGTGCATCCATGTATGCGGGCGAGACGGGAAGGAGCATTGGTCATGCATCCCTTCCTGAGGGTGAGACAGGGAGGAGATAAAATCCCCGTATGAAGCAGAGAGAACGAGGAGACATGAACGTGCATCCATGTATGCGGGCGAGAAGGGAAGGAGCATTGGTCATGCATCCCTGCATGAGGGTGAGACAGGGAGGAGATAAAATCCCTGTATGAAGCCAAGAGAACGAGGCGGCATGAACATGCATCCTTGTATGCAGGTGTGACATGGAGTCATCATGAACATGCATCCCTTTATAAGGACATAACATGGAGGACGCATGAACATGAATGCCTGAATTTTATGGTGGTGGCCTTCGGGTGATTTGGCACGTGCAATTGGTGAAGAGCACTTCTCCTGCGCAAAAAAATAAATGTACTATTAGCACCCCGGAGGGAGCCTCTGCACTTCTTATAGGGAGAAAACTCTGCAATGGAAGGGGACAGGGTCAATAACAGCTGTAAACTCTCACAAGACCATCACTGCTCTCACACTTTCCTGCTCTCAGGCTGGCGGGCCATTATCGGCCCTGGCTGCCGCACCATTGCCAGGTTTGTGTAACTATATTATTTCTAATTGGCTCCACTTTGATGACTTTCATTTGGATTCTGACTTGATTATTGAGATCTTAAACAAGTGACTGGGGATCAGGTGTCCACTTATTCTCATGGATAACATCACAACCAACCTTTAATTCAAACATGAGTCATGACATCACAGATGGAGTACAGCTTATGATAGAGGTGGAACGTCACATTGTAGCAGCCCAAGTAGCTCGCCGTGATCGTATAGTGGTTAGTACTCTGCGTTGTGGCCGCAGCAACCTCGGTTCGAATCCGAGTCACGGCATTGCGGTGAGGCAATGTCACGGCAGTTGGGCAGATATTTTAGAATTTCCATTAATACATTGGCAATCTCTGTGGAGGACTGAAACAATTCGATATGTCCTGTTACTGTTATGAACCTTTTGTTTCTTTAATGCTATTTGCACACTTTTTCATCGGGTGACTGTAATGTATTTCAACCAAATCTAATTAAGAGCGCATTATGTGGTGACATTTGCAGTACATGAAATATTATAACACTGCCATTTACGTCAATAACCACTAGCTTGATTAAGACATATGTATTGCAGCGACAGTATTTCCCAGTTGCAAATGGGAATAAAAACAACATCCGCGAGGGATTGAACCAACGACATTTAACTGATGTTGCCAATGGAGCGCGTTACAGAGAGCGCGAGGTCCCGCCTTTACAGTCACACGCTGATGATAATACAGATGTTTAAATAAACAGGCATATCTGTGGACTTGTGGTCTTTGTACATTGGGACTCATAGTCTAGTCCTAGGCTATTGTAGGCACTGGCGTATCTTTTAGTGGAATGAGAGGCATTCTGTAGTCGCGTGAAAGGACCTTTCAAGTCAATCTGATCTGTATTGTCCTGTGAAAAAAAGCGTTCTTAGACACAGTGAGGAGTTTTTGGGGATAATGGGAAAATCATTTCCAACTAAATGACAGGAATTTCTTAGTCCAATAATGAGGTTTGCTAGGCTTTTTTATACTGTGGCGGAAAGAGAGAGAGTATAACAGTCATTATAAATAAAGGGCCAAGGAAGTGACAGTTTATGGAAGGAACAATTTGCACATAGTTTTAGAATGTGGTCAGGAGGAGGACAATGTGCTTACACATATGAAACATTAGAAGGTAGACATTATGGAAGCACATATATTTCCTTATTTTTATTGTATTTGGGGAGAGGGGGTTAATATAGCACGTCCAATGTGGAAAATTGCTTTCCATAGCACCTTCCAGGTGGGCGACATCTAGAGCTGTGCAGTAGCCACCCATGCCCCAGACGTCAAAGAGAACAAGAAGTTACACATGTTGGAAGTGAGGGTGAGACATTGAGGAGATATGATCCCCGTATGAAGCCGAGAGAAGGAGGAGGCGTGAACGTGCATCCATGTATGCAGGCGAGAAGGGAAGGAGCATTGGTCATGCATCCCTGCATGAGGGTGAGACAGGGAGGAGATATGATCCCCGTATGAAGCCGAGAGAAGGAGGAGGCGTGAACGTGCATCCATGTATGCGGGCGAGACAGGAAGGAGCATTGGTCATGCATCCCTGCATGAGGGTGAGACAGGGAGGAGATATGATCCCCGTATGAAGCCGAGAGAAGGAGGAGGCGTGAACGTGCATCCATGTATGCAGGCGAGAAGGGAAGGAGCATTGGTCATGCATCCCTGCATGAGGGTGAGACAGGGAGGAGATATGATCCCCGTATGAAGCCGAGAGAAGGAGGAGGCGTGAACGTGCATCCATGTATGCAGGCGAGAAGGGAAGGAGCATTGGTCATGCATCCCTGCATGAGGGTGAGACAGGGAGGAGATATGATCCCCGTATGAAGCCGAGAGAAGGAGGAGGCGTGAACGTGCATCCATGTATGCAGGCGAGAAGGGAAGGAGCATTGGTCATGCATCCCTGCATGAGGGTGAGACAGGGAGGAGATATGATCCCCGTATGAAGCCGAGAGAAGGAGGAGGCGTGAATGTGCATCCATGTATGCGGGCGAGACGGGAAGGAGCATTGGTCATGCATCCCTTCCTGAGGGTGAGACAGGGAGGAGATAAAATCCCCGTATGAAGCAGAGAGAACGAGGAGACATGAACGTGCATCCATGTATGCGGGCGAGAAGGGAAGGAGCATTGGTCATGCATCCCTGCATGAGGGTGAGACAGGGAGGAGATAAAATCCCTGTATGAAGCCAAGAGAACGAGGCGGCATGAACATGCATCCTTGTATGCAGGTGTGACATGGAGTCATCATGAACATGCATCCCTTTATAAGGACATAACATGGAGGACGCATGAACATGAATGCCTGAATTTTATGGTGGTGGCCTTCGGGTGATTTGGCACGTGCAATTGGTGAAGAGCACTTCTCCTGTGCAACAAAAATAAATGTACTATTAGCACCCCGGAGGGAGCCTCTGCACTTCTTATAGGGAGAAAACTCTGCAATGGAAGGGGACAGGGTCAATAACAGCTGTAAACTCTCACAAGACCATCACTGCTCTCACACTTTCCTGCTCCCAGGCTGGCGGGCCATTATCGGCCCTGGCTGCCGCACCATTGCCAGGTTTGTGTAACTATATTATTTCTAATTGGCTCCACTTTGATGACTTTCATTTGGATTCTGACTTGATTATTGAGATCTTAAATAAGTGACTGGGGATCAGGTGTCCACTTATTCTCATGGATAACATCACAACCAACCTTTAATTCAAACATGAGTCATGACATCACAGATGGAGTACAGCTTATGATAGAGGTGGAACGTCGCATTGTAGCAGCCCAAGTAGCTCGCTGTGATCGTATAGTGGTTAGTACTCTGCGTTGTGGCCGCAGCAACCTCTGTTCGATTCCGAGTCACAGGATTGCGGTGAGGCAATGTCACGGCAGTTGGGCAGATATTTTAGAATTTCCATTAATACATTGGCAATCTCTGTGGAGGACTGAAACAATTCGATATGTCCTGTTACTGTTATGAACCGTTTGTTTCTTTAATGCTCTTTGCACACTTTTTCATCGGGTGACTGTAATGTATTTCAACCAAATCTAATTAAGAGCGCATTATGTGGTGACATTTGCAGTACATGAAACATTATAACACTGCCATTTACGTCAATAACCACTAGCTTGATTAAGACATATGTATTGCAGCGACAGTATTTCCCAGTTACAAATGGGAATAAAAACAACATCCGCGAGGGATTGAACCAACGACATTTAACTGATGTTGCCAATGGAGCGCGTTACAGAGAGCGCGAGGTCCCGCCTTTACAGTCACACGCTGATGATAATACAGATGTTTAAATAAACAGACATATCTGTGGACTTGTGGTCTTTCTACATTGGGACTCATAGTCTAGTCCTAGGCTATTGTAGGCACTGGCGTATCTTTTAGTGGAATGAGAGGCATTCTGTAGTCGCGTGAAAGGACCTTTCAAGTCAATCTGATCTGTATTGTCCTGTGAAAAAAAGCGTTCTTAGACACAGTGAGGAGTTTTTGGGGATAATGGGAAAATCATTTCCAACTAAATGACAGGAATTTCTTAGTCCAATCATGAGGTGTGCTAGGCTTTTTTATACTGTGGCGGAAAGAGAGAGAGTATAACAGTCATTATAAATAAAGGGCCAAGGAAGTGACAGTTTATGGAAGGAACAATTTGCACATAGTTTTAGAATGTGGTCAGGAGGAGGACAATGTGCTTACACATATGAAACATTAGAAGGTAGACATTATGGAAGCACATATATTTCTTTATTTTTATTGTATTTGGGGAGAGGGGGTTAATATAGCACGTCCAATGTGGAAAAGTGCTTTCCATAGCACCTTGCAGGTGGGCGACATCTAGAGCTGTGCAGTAGCCACCCATGCCCCAGACGTCAAAGAGAACAAGAAGTTACACATGTTGGAAGTGAGGGTGAGACATTGAGGAGATATGATCCCCGTATGAAGCCGAGAGAAGGAGGAGGCGTGAACGTGCATCCATGTATGCAGGCGAGAAGGGAAGGAGCATTGGTCATGCATCCCTGCATGAGGGTGAGACAGGGAGGAGATATGATCCCCGTATGAAGCCGAGAGAAGGAGGAGGCGTGAACGTGCATCCATGTATGCGGGCGAGACAGGAAGGAGCGTTGGTCATGCATCCCTGCATGAGGGTGAGACGGGGAGGAGATATGATCCCCGTATGAAGCCGAGAGAAGGAGGAGGCGTGAACGTGCATCCATGTATGCAGGCGAGAAGGGAAGGAGCATTGGTCATGCATCCCTGCATGAGGGTGAGACAGGGAGGAGATATGATCCCCGTATGAAGCCGAGAGAAGGAGGAGGCGTGAACGTGCATCCATGTATGCGGGCGAGACAGGAAGGAGCATTGGTCATGCATCCCTGCATGAGGGTGAGACAGGGAGGAGATATGATCCCCGTATGAAGCCGAGAGAAGGAGGAGGCGTGAATGTGCATCCATGTATGCGGGCGAGACGGGAAGGAGCATTGGTCATGCATCCCTTCCTGAGGGTGAGACAGGGAGGAGATAAAATCCCCGTATGAAGCCGAGAGAACGAGGAGACATGAACGTGCATCCATGTATGCGGGCGAGAAGGGAAGGAGCATTGGTCATGCATCCCTGCATGAGGGTGAGACAGGGAGGAGATAAAATCCCTGTATGAAGCCAAGAGAACGAGGCGGCATGAACATGCATCCTTGTATGCAGGTGTGACATGGAGTCATCATGAACATGCATCCCTTTATAAGGACATAACATGGAGGACGCATGAACATGAATGCCTGAATTTTATGGTGGTGGCCTTCGGGTGATTTGGCACGTGCAATTGGTGAAGAGCACTTCTCCTGTGCAACAAAAATAAATGTACTATTAGCACCCCGGAGGGAGCCTCTGCACTTCTTATAGGGAGAAAACTCTGCAATGGAAGGGGACAGGGTCAATAACAGCTGTAAACTCTCACAAGACCATCACTGCTCTCACACTTTCCTGCTCTCAGGCTGGCGGGCCATTATCGGCCCTGGCTGCCGCACCATTGCCAGGTTTGTGTAACTATATTATTTCTAATTGGCTCCACTTTGATGACTTTCATTTGGATTCTGACTTGATTATTGAGATCTTAAATAAGTGACTGGGGATCAGGTGTCCACTTATTCTCATGGATAACATCACAACCAACCTTTAATTCAAACATGAGTCATGACATCACAGATGGAGTACAGCTTATGATAGAGGTGGAACGTCGCATTGTAGCAGCCCAAGTAGCTCGCCGTGATCGTATAGTGGTTAGTACTCTGCGTTGTGGCCGCAGCCGTTGTGGCCGCAGAAACCTCGGTTCGAATCCGAGTCACGGCATTGCGGTGAGGCAATGTCATGGCAGTTGGGCAGATATTTTAGAATTTCCATTAATACATTGGCAATCTCTGTGGAGGACTGAAACAATTCGATATGTCCTGTTACTGTTATGAACCGTTTGTTTCTTTAATGCTCTTTGCACACTTTTTCATCGGGTGACTGTAATGTATTTCAACCAAATCTAATTAAGAGCGCATTATGTGGTGACATTTGCAGTACATGAAACATTATAACACTGCCATTTACGTCAATAACCACTAGCTTGATTAAGACATATGTATTGCAGCGACAGTATTTCCCAGTTACAAATGGGAATAAAAACAACATCCGCGAGGGATTGAACCAACGACATTTAACTGATGTTGCCAATGGAGCGCGTTACAGAGAGCGCGAGGTCCCGCCTTTACAGTCACACGCTGATGATAATACAGATGTTTAAATAAACAGGCATATCTGTGGACTTGTGGTCTTTCTACATTGGGACTCATAGTCTAGTCCTAGGCTATTGTAGGCACTGGCGTATCTTTTAGTGGAATGAGAGGCATTCTGTAGTCGCGTGAAAGGACCTTTCAAGTCAATCTGATCTGTATTGTCCTGTGAAAAAAAGCGTTCTTAGACACAGTGAGGAGTTTTTGGGGATAATGGGAAAATCATTTCCAACTAAATGACAGGAATTTCTTAGTCCAATCATGAGGTGTGCTAGGCTTTTTTATACTGTGGCGGAAAGAGAGAGAGTATAACAGTCATTATAAATAAAGGGCCAAGGAAGTGACAGTTTATGGAAGGAACAATTTGCACATAGTTTTAGAATGTGGTCAGGAGGAGGACAATGTGCTTACACATATGAAACATTAGAAGGTAGACATTATGGAAGCACATATATTTCTTTATTTTTATTGTATTTGGGGAGAGGGGGTTAATATAGCACGTCCAATGTGGAAAAGTGCTTTCCATAGCACCTTGCAGGTGGGCGACATCTAGAGCTGTGCAGTAGCCACCCATGCCCCAGACGTCAAAGAGAACAAGAAGTTACACATGTTGGAAGTGAGGGTGAGACATTGAGGAGATATGATCCCCGTATGAAGCCGAGAGAAGGAGGAGGTGTGAACGTGCATCCATGTATGCAGGCGAGAAGGGAAGGAGCATTGGTCATGCATCCCTGCATGAGGGTGAGACAGGGAGGAGATATGATCCCCGTATGAAGCCGAGAGAAGGAGGAGGCGTGAACGTGCATCCATGTATGCGGGCGAGACAGGAAGGAGCATTGGTCATGCATCCCTGCATGAGGGTGAGACGGGGAGGAGATATGATCCCCGTATGAAGCCGAGAGAAGGAGGAGGCGTGAAAGTGCATCCATGTATGCAGGCGAGAAGGGAAGGAGCATTGGTCATGCATCCCTGCATGAGGGTGAGACAGGGAGGAGATATGATCCCTGTATGAAGCCGAGAGAAGGAGGAGGCGTGAACGTGCATCCATGTATGCGGGCGAGACAGGAAGGAGCATTGGTCATGCATCCCTGCATGAGGGTGAGACAGGGAGGAGATATGATCCCCGTATGAAGCCGAGAGAAGGAGGAGGCGTGAACGTGCATCCATGTATGCGGACGAGACGGGAAGGAGCATTGGTCATGCATCCCTTCCTGAGGGTGAGACAGGGAGGAGATAAAATCCCCGTATGAATCCGAGAGAACGAGGAGACATGAACGTGCATCCATGTATGCGGGCGAGAAGGGAAGGAGCATTGGTCATGCATCCCTGCATGAGGGTGAGACAGGGAGGAGATAAAATCCCTGTATGAAGCCAAGAGAACGAGGCGGCATGAACATGCATCCTTGTATGCAGGTGTGACATGGAGTCATCATGAACATGCATCCCTTTATAAGGACATAACATGGAGGACGCATGAACATGAATGCCTGAATTTTATGGTGGTGGCCTTCGGGTGATTTGGCACGTGCAATTGGTGAAGAGCACTTCTCCTGCGCAAAAAAATAGATGTACTATTAGCACCCCGGAGGGAGCCTCTGCACTTCTTATAGGGAGAAAACTCTGCAATGGAAGGGGACAGGGTCAATAACAGCTGTGAACTCTCACAAGACCATCACTGCTCTCACACTTTCCTGCTCTCAGGCTGGCGGGCCATTATCGGCCCTGGCTGCCGCACCATTGCCAGGTTCGTGTAACTATATTATTTCTAATTGGCTCCACTTTGATGACTTTCATTTGGATTCTGACTTGATTATTGAGATCTTAAATAAGTGACTGGGGATCAGGTGTCCACTTATTCTCATGGATAACATCACAACCAACCTTTAATTCAAACATGAGTCATGACATCACAGATGGAGTACAGCTTATGATAGAGGTGGAACGTCACATTGTAGCAGCCCAAGTAGCTCGCCGTGATCTTATAGTGGTTAGTACTCTGCGTTGTGGCCGCAGCAACCTCGGTTCGAATCCGAGTCACGGCATTGCGGTGAGGCAATGTCACGGCAGTTGGGCAGATATTTTAGAATTTCCATTAATACATTGGCAATCTCTGTGGAGGACTGAAACAATTCGATATGTCCTGTTACTGTTATGAACCGTTTGTTTCTTTAATGCTCTTTGCACACTTTTTCATCGGGTGACTGTAATGTATTTCAACCAAATCTAATTAAGAGCGCATTATGTGGTGACATTTGCAGTACATGAAACATTATAACACTGCCATTTACGTCAATAACCACTAGCTTGATTAAGACATATGTATTGCAGCGACAGTATTTCCCAGTTACAAATGGGAACAAAAACAACATCCGCGAGGGATTGAACCAACGACATTTAACTGATGTTGCCAATGGAGCGCGTTACAGAGAGCGCGAGGTCCCGCCTTTACAGTCACACGCTGATGATAATACAGATGTTTAAATAAACAGGCATATCTGTGGACTTGTGGTCTTTCTACATTGGGACTCATAGTCTAGTCCTAGGCTATTGTAGGCACTGGCGTATCTTTTAGTGGAATGAGAGGCATTCTGTAGTCGCGTGAAAGGACCTTTCAAGTCAATCTGATCTGTATTGTCCTGTGAAAAAAAGCGTTCTTAGACACAGTGAGGAGTTTTTGGGGATAATGGGAAAATCATTTCCAACTAAATGACAGGAATTTCTTAGTCCAATCATGAGGTGTGCTAGGCTTTTTTATACTGTGGCGGAAAGAGAGAGAGTATAACAGTCATTATAAATAAAAGGCCAAGGAAGTGACAGTTTATGGAAGGAACAATTTGCACATAGTTTTAGAATGTGGTCAGGAGGAGGACAATGTGCTTACACATATGAAACATTAGAAGGTAGACATTATGGAAGCACATATATTTCTTTATTTTTATTGTATTTGGGGAGAGGGGGTTAATATAGCACGTCCAATGTGGAAAAGTGCTTTCCATAGCACCTTGCAGGTGGGCGACATCTAGAGCTGTGCAGTAGCCACCCATGCCCCAGACGTCAAAGAGAACAAGAAGTTACACATGTTGGAAGTGAGGGTGAGACATTGAGGAGATATGATCCCCGTATGAAGCCGAGAGAAGGAGGAGGCGTGAACGTGCATCCATGTATGCAGGCGAGAAGGGAAGGAGCATTGGTCATGCATCCCTGCATGAGGGTGAGACAGGGAGGAGATATGATCCCCGTATGAAGCCGAGAGAAGGAGGAGGCGTGAACGTGCATCCATGTATGCGGGCGAGACAGGAAGGAGCATTGGTCATGCATCCCTGCATGAGGGTGAGACGGGGAGGAGATATGATCCCCGTATGAAGCCGAGAGAAGGAGGAGGCGTGAACGTGCATCCATGTATGCGGGCGAGACAGGAAGGAGCATTGGTCATGCATCCCTGCATGAGGGTGAGACAGGGAGGAGATATGATCCCCGTATGAAGCCGAGAGAAGGAGGAGGCGTGAATGTGCATCCATGTATGCGGGCGAGACGGGAAGGAGCATTGGTCATGCATCCCTTCCTGAGGGTGAGACAGGGAGGAGATAAAATCCCCGTATGAAGCCGAGAGAACGAGGAGACATGAACGTGCATCCATGTATGCGGGCGAGAAGGGAAGGAGCATTGGTCATGCATCCCTGCATGAGGGTGAGACAGGGAGGAGATAAAATCCCTGTATGAAGCCAAGAGAACGAGGCGGCATGAACATGCATCCTTGTATGCAGGTGTGACATGGAGTCATCATGAACATGCATCCCTTTATAAGGATATAACATGGAGGACGCATGAACATGAATGCCTGAATTTTATGGTGGTGGCCTTCGGGTGATTTGGCACGTGCAATTGGTGAAGAGCACTTCTCCTGCGCAAAAAAATAAATGTACTATTAGCACCCCGGAGGGAGCCTCTGCACTTCTTATAGGGAGAAAACTCTGCAATGGAAGGGGACAGGGTCAATAACAGCTGTAAACTCTCACAAGACCATCACTGCTCTCACACTTTCCTGCTCTCAGGCTGGCGGGCCATTATCGGCCCTGGTTGCCGCACCATTGCCAGTTTTGTGTAACTATATTATTTCTAATTGCCTCCACTTTGATGACTTTCATTTGGATTATGACTTGATTATTGAGATCTTAAATAAGTGACTGGGGATCAGGTGTCCACTTATTCTCATGGATAACATCACAACCAACCTTTAATTCAAACATGAGTCATGACATCACAGATGGAGTACAGCTTATGATAGAGGTGGAACTTCACATTGCAGCAGCCCAAGTAGCTCGCCGTGATGTATAGTGGTTAGTACTCTGCGTTGTGGCCGCAGCAACCTCGTTTCGAATCCGAGTCACGGCATTGCGGTGAGGCAATGTCACGGCAGTTGGGCAGATATTTTAGAATTTCCATTAATACATTGGCAATCTCTGTGGAGGACTGAAACAATTCGATATGTCCTGTTACTGTTATGAACCTTTTGTTTCTTTAATGCTCTTTGCACACTTTTTCATCGGGTGACTGTAATGTATTTCAACCAAATCTAATTAAGAGCGCATTATGTGGTGACATTTGCAGTACATGAAACATTATAACACTGCCATTTACGTCAATAACCACTAGCTTGATTAAGACATATATATTGCAGCGACAGTATTTCCCAGTTACAAATGGGAATAAAAACAACATCCGCGAGGGATTGAACCAACGACATTTAACTGATGTTGCCAATGGAGCGCGTTACAGAGAGCGCGAGGTCCCGCCTTTACAGTCACACGCTGATGATAATACAGATGTTTAAATAAACAGGCATATCTGTGGACTTGTGGTCTTTCTACATTGGGACTCATAGTCTAGTCCTAGGCTATTGTAGGCACTGGCGTATCTTTTAGTGGAATGAGAGGCATTCTGTAGTCGCGTGAAAGGACCTTTCAAGTCAATCTGATCTGTATTGTCCTGTGAAAAAAACCGTTCTTAGACACAGTGAGGAGTTTTTGGGGATAATGGGAAAATCATTTCCAACTAAATGATAGGAATTTCTTAGTCCAATCATGAGGTGTGCTAGGCTTTTTTATACTGTGGCGGAAAGAGAGAGAGTATAACAGTCATTATAAATAAAGGGCCAAGGAAGTGACAGTTTATGGAAGGAACAATTTGCACATAGTTTTAGAATGTGGTCAGGAGGAGGACAATGTGCTTACACATATGAAACATTAGAAGGTAGACATTATGGAAGCACATATATTTCTTTATTTTTATTGTATTTGGGGAGAGGGGGTTAATATAGCACGTCCAATGTGGAAAAGTGCTTTCCATAACACCTTGCAGGTGGGCGACATCTAGAGCTGTGCAGTAGCCACCCATGCCCCAGACGTCAAAGAGAACAAGAAGTTACACATGTTGGAAGTGAGGGTGAGACATTGAGGAGATATGATCCCCGTATGAAGCCGAGAGAAGGAGGAGGCGTGAACGTGCATCCATGTATGCAGGCGAGAAGGGAAGGAGCATTGGTCATGCATCCCTGCATGAGGGTGAGACAGGGAGGAGATATGATCCCCGTATGAAGCCGAGAGAAGGAGGAGGCGTCAACGTGCATCCATGTATGCGGGCGAGACAGGAAGGAGCGTTGGTCATGCATCCCTGCATGAGGGTGAGACGGGGAGGAGATATGATCCCCGTATGAAGCCGAGAGAACGAGGAGACATGAACGTGCATCCATGTATGCAGGCGAGAAGGGAAGGAGCATTGGTCATGCATCCCTGCATGAGGGTGAGACAGGGAGGAGATATGATCCCCGTATGAAGCCGAGAGAAGGAGGAGGCGTGAACGTGCATCCATGTATGCAGGCGAGAAGGGAAGGAGCATTGGTCATGCATCCCTGCATGAGGGTGAGACAGGGAGGAGATATGATCCCCGTATGAAGCCGAGAGAAGGAGGAGGCGTGAATGTGCATCCATGTATGCGGGCGAGACGGGAAGGAGCATTGGTCATGCATCCCTTCCTGAGGGTGAGACAGGGAGGAGATAAAATCCCCGTATGAAGCAGAGAGAACGAGGAGACATGAACGTGCATCCATGTATGCGGGCGAGAAGGGAAGGAGCATTGGTCATGCATCCCTGCATGAGGGTGAGACAGGGAGGAGATAAAATCCCTGTATGAAGCCAAGAGAACGAGGCGGCATGAACATGCATCCTTGTATGCAGGTGTGACATGGAGTCATCATGAACATGCATCCCTTTATAAGGACATAACATGGAGGACGCATGAACATGAATGCCTGAATTTTATGGTGGTGGCCTTCGGGTGATTTGGCACGTGCAATTGGTGAAGAGCACTTCTCCTGTGCAACAAAAATAAATGTACTATTAGCACCCCGGAGGGAGCCTCTGCACTTCTTATAGGGAGAAAACTCTGCAATGGAAGGGGACAGGGTCAATAACAGCTGTAAACTCTCACAAGACCATCACTGCTCTCACACTTTCCTGCTCCCAGGCTGGCGGGCCATTATCGGCCCTGGCTGCCGCACCATTGCCAGGTTTGTGTAACTATATTATTTCTAATTGGCTCCACTTTGATGACTTTCATTTGGATTCTGACTTGATTATTGAGATCTTAAATAAGTGACTGGGGATCAGGTGTCCACTTATTCTCATGGATAACATCACAACCAACCTTTAATTCAAACATGAGTCATGACATCACAGATGGAGTACAGCTTATGATAGAGGTGGAACGTCACAATGTAGCAGCACAAGTAGCTCGCTGTGATCGTATAGTGGTTAGTACTCTGCGTTGTGGCCGCAGCAACCTCGGTTCGAATCTGAGTCACGGCATTGCGGTGAGGCAATGTCACGGCAGTTGGGCAGATATTTTAGAATTTCCATTAATACATTGGCAATCTCTGTGGAGGACTGATACAATTCGATATGTCCTGTTACTGTTATGAACCTTTTGTTTCTTTAATGCTCTTTGCACACTTTTTCATCGGGTGACTGTAATGTATTTCAACCAAATCTAATTAAGAGCGTATTATGTGGTGACATTTGCAGTACATGAAACATTATAACACTGCCATTTATGTCAATACCCACTAGCTTGATTAAGACATATGTATTGCAGCGACAGTATTTCCCAGTTACAAATGGGAATAAAAACAACATCCGCGAGGGATTGAACCAACGACATTTAACTGATGTTGCCAATGGAGCGCGTTACAGAGAGCGCGAGGTCCCGCCTTTACAGTCACACGCTGATGATAATACAGATGTTTAAATAAACAGGCATATCTGTGGACTTGTGGTCTTTCTACATTGGGACTCATAGTCTAGTCCTAGGCTATTGTAGGCACTGGCGTATCTTTTACTGGAATGAGAGGCATTCTGTAGTCGCGTGAAAGGACCTTTCAAGTCAATCTGATCTGTTTTGTCCTGTGAAAAAAAGCGTTCTTAGACACAGTGAGGAGTTTTTGGGGATAATGGGAAAATCATTTCCAACTAAATGACAGGAATTTCTTAGTCCAATCATGAGGTGTGCTAGGCTTTTTTATACTGTGGCGGAAAGAGAGAGAGTATAACAGTCATTATAAATAAAGGGCCAAGGAAGTGACAGTTTATGGAAGGAACAATTTGCACATAGTTTTAGAATGTGGTCAGGAGGAGGACAATGTGCTTACACATATGAAACATTAGAAGGTAGACATTATGGAAGCACATATATTTCTTTATTTTTATTGTATTTGGGGAGAGGGGGTTAATATAGCACGTCCAATGTGGAAAAGTGCTTTCCATAGCACCTTGCAGGTGGGCGACATCTAGAGCTGTGCAGTAGCCACCCATGCCCCAGACGTCAAAGAGAACAAGAAGTTACACATGTTGGAAGTGAGGGTGAGACATTGAGGAGATATGATCCCCGTATGAAGCCGAGAGAAGGAGGAGGCGTGAACGTGCATCCATGTATGCAGGCGAGAAGGGAAGGAGCATTGGTCATGCATCCCTGCATGAGGGTGAGACAGGGAGGAGATATGATCCCCGTATGAAGCCGAGAGAAGGAGGAGGCGTGAACGTGCATCCATGTATGCGGGCAAGACAGGAAGGAGCGTTGGTCATGCATCCCTGCATGAGGGTGAGACAGGGAGGAGATATGATCCCCGTATGAAGCCGAGAGAAGGAGGAGGCGTGAACGTGCATCCATGTATGCAGGCGAGAAGGGAAGGAGCATTGGTCATGCATCCCTGCATGAGGGTAAGACAGGGAGGAGATATGATCCCCGTATGAAGCCGAGAGAAGGAGGAGGCGTGAACGTGCATCCATGTATGCGGGCGAGACAGGAAGGAGCATTGGTCATGCATCCCTGCATGAGGATGAGACAGGGAGGAGATATGATCCCCGTATGAAGCCGAGAGAAGGAGGAGGCGTGAATGTGCATCCATGTATGCGGGCGAGACGGGAAGGAGCATTGGTCATGCATCCCTTCCTGAGGGTGAGACAGGAAGGAGATAAAATCCCCGTATGAAGCCGAGAGAACGAGGAGACATGAACGTGCATCCATGTATGCGGGCGAGAAGGGAAGGAGCATTGGTCATGCATCCCTGCATGAGGGTGAGACAGGGAGGAGATAAAATCCCTGTATGAAGCCAAGAGAACGAGGCGGCATGAACATGCATCCTTGTATGCAGGTGTGACATGGAGTCATCATGAACATGCATCCCTTTATAAGGACATAACATGGAGGACGCATGAACATGAATGCCTGAATTTTATGGTGGTGGCCTTCGGGTGATTTGGCACGTGCAATTGGTGAAGAGCACTTCTCCTGCGCAAAAAAATAAATGTACTATTAGCACCCCGGAGGGAGCCTCTGCACTTCTTATAGGGAGAAAACTCTGCAATGGAAGGGGACAGGGTCAATAACAGCTGTAAACTCTCACAAGACCATCACTGCTCTCACACTTTCCTGCTCTCAGGCTGGCGGGCCATTATCGGCCCTGGCTGCCGCACCATTGCCAGTTTTGTGTAACTATATTATTTCTAATTGCCTCCACTTTGATGACTTTCATTTGGATTATGACTTGATTATTGAGATCTTAAATAAGTGACTGGGGATCAGGTGTCCACTTATTCTCATGGATAACATCACAACCAACCTTTAATTCAAACATGAGCCATGACATCACAGATGGAGTACAGCTTATGATAGAGGTGGAACGTCACATTGCAGCAGCCCAAGTAGCTCGCCGTGATGTATAGTGGTTAGTACTCTGCGTTGTGGCCGCAGCAACCTCGGTTTGAATCCGAGTCACGGCATTGCGGTGAGGCAATGTCACGGCAGTTGGGCAGATATTTTAGAATTTCCATTAATACATTGGCAATCTCTGTGGAGGACTGAAACAATTCGATATGTCCTGTTACTGTTATGAACCTTTTGTTTCTTTAATGCTCTTTGCACACTTTTTCATCGGGTGACTGTAATGTATTTCAACCAAATCTAATTAAGAGCGCATTATGTGGTGACATTTGCAGTACATGAAACATTATAACACTGCCATTTACGTCAATAACCACTAGCTTGATTAAGACATATGTATTGCAGCGACAGTATTTCCCAGTTACAAATGGGAATAAAAACAACATCCGCGAGGGATTGAACCAACGACATTGAACTGATGTTGCCAATGGAGCGCGTTACAGAGAGCGCGAGGTCCCGCCTTTACAGTCACACGCTGATGATAATACAGATGTTTAAATAAACAGGCATATCTGTGGACTTGTGGTCTTTCTACATTGGGACTCATAGTCTATTCCTAGGCTATTGTAGGCACTGGCGTATCTTTTAGTGGAATGAGAGGCATTCTGTAGTCGCGTGAAAGGACCTTTCAAGTCAATCTGATCTGTATTGTCCTGTGAAAAAAAGCGTTCTTAGACACAGTGAGGAGTTTTTGGGGATAATGGGAAAATCATTTCCAACTAAATGACAGGAATTTCTTAGTCCAATCATGAGGTGTGCTAGGCTTTTTTATACTGTGGCGGAAAGAGAGAGAGTATAACAGTCATTATAAATAAAGGGCCAAGGAAGTGACAGTTTATGGAAGGAACAATTTGCACATAGTTTTAGAATGTGGTCAGGAGGAGGACAATGTGCTTACACATATGAAACATTAGAAGGTAGACATTATGGAAGCACATATATTTCTTTATTTTTATTGTATTTGGGGAGAGGGGGTTAATGTAGCACGTCCAATGTGGAAAAGTGCTTTCCATAGCACCTTGCAGGTGGGCGACATCTAGAGCTGTGCAGTAGCCACCCATGCCCCAGACGTCAAAGAGAACAAGAAGTTACACATGTTGGAAGTGAGGGTGAGACATTGAGGAGATATGATCCCCGTATGAAGCCGAGAGAAGGAGGAGGCGTGAACGTGCATCCATGTATGCAGGCGAGAAGGGAAGGAGCATTGGTCATGCATCCCTGCATGAGGGTGAGACAGGGAGGAGATATGATCCCCGTATGAAGCCGAGAGAAGGAGGAGGCGTGAACGTGCATCCATGTATGCGGGCGAGACAGGAAGGAGCATTGGTCATGCATCCCTGCATGAGGGTGAGACAGGGAGGAGATATGATCCCCGTATGAAGCCGAGAGAAGGAGGAGGCGTGAACGTGCATCCATGTATGCAGGCGAGAAGGGAAGGAGCATTGGTCATGCATCCCTGCATGAGGGTGAGACAGGAAGGAGATATGATCCCCGTATGAAGCCGAGAGAAGGAGGAGGCGTGAACGTGCATCCATGTATGCGGGCCAGACAGGAAGGAGCATTGGTCATGCATCCCTGCATGAGGGTGAGACAGGGAGGAGATAGTATCCCCGTATGAAGCCGAGAGAAGGAGGAGGCGTGAACGTGCATCCATGTATGCGGGCGAGACGGGAAGGAGCATTGGTCATGCATCCCTTCCTGAGGGTGAGACAGGGAGGAGATAAAATCCCCGTATGAAGCCGAGAGAACGAGGAGACATGAACGTGCATCCATGTATGCGGGCGAGAAGGGAAGGAGCATTGGTCATGCATCCCTGCATGAGGGTGAGACAGGGAGGAGATAAAATCCCTGTATGAAGCCTAGAGAACGAGGCGGCATGAACATGCATCCTTGTATGCAGGTGTGACATGGAGTCATCATGAACATGCATCCCTTTATAAGGACATAACATGGAGGACGCATGAACATGAATGCCTGAATTTTATGGTGGTGGCCTTCGGGTGATTTGGCACGTGCAATTGGTGAAGAGCACTTCTCCTGCGCAAAAAAATAAATGTACTATTAGCACCCCGGAGGGAGCCTCTGCACTTCTTATAGGGAGAAAACTCTGCAATGGAAGGGGACAGGGTCAATAACAGCTGTAAACTCTCACAAGACCATCACTGCTCTCACACTTTCCTGCTCTCAGGCTGGCGGGCCATTATCGGCCCTGGCTGCCGCACCATTGCCAGGTTTGTGTAACTATATTATTTCTAATTGGCTCCACTTTGATGACTTTCATTTGGATTCTGACTTGATTATTGAGATCTTAAATAAGTGACTGGGGATCAGGTGTCCACTTATTCTCATGGATAACATCACAACCAACCTTTAATTCAAACATGAGTCATGACATCACAGATGGAGTACAGCTTATGATAGAGGTGGAACGTCACATTGTAGCAGCCCAAGTAGCTCGCCGTAATGGTATAGTGGTTAGTACTCTGCGTTGTGGCTGCAGCAACCTCGGTCCGAGTCACCGCATTGCGGTGAGGCAATGTCACGGCAGTTGGGCAGATATTTTAGAATTTCCATTAATACATTGGCAATCTCTGTGGAGGACTGAAACAATTCGATATGTCCTGTTACTGTTATGAACCTTTTGTTTCTTTAATGCTCTTTGCACACTTTTTCATCGGGTGACTGTAATGTATTTCAACCAAATCTAATTAAGAGCGCATTATGTGGTGACATTTGCAGTACATGAAACATTATAACACTGCCATTTACGTCAATAACCACTAGCTTGATTAAGACATATGTATTGCAGCGACAGTATTTCCCAGTTACAAATGGGAATAAAAACAACATCCGCGAGGGATTGAACCAACGACATTTAACTGATGTTGCCAATGGAGCGCGTTACAGAGAGCGCGAGGTCCCGCCTTTACAGTCACACGCTGATGATAATACAGATGTTTAAATAAACAGGCATATCTGTGGACTTGTGGTCTTTCTACATTGGGACTCATAGTCTAGTCCTAGGCTATTGTAGGCACTGGCGTATCTTTTAGTGGAATGAGAGGCATTCTGTAGTCGCGTGAAAGGACCTTTCAAGTCAATCTGATCTGTATTGTCCTGTGAAAAAAAGCGTTCTTAGACACAGTGAGGAGTTTTTGGGGATAATGGGAAAATCATTTCCAACTAAATGACAGGAATTTCTTAGTCCAATCATGAGGTGTGCTAGGCTTTTTTATACTGTGGCGGAAAGAGAGAGAGTATAACAGTCATTATAAATAAAGGGCCAAGGAAGTGACAGTTTATGGAAGGAACAATTTGCACATAGTTTTAGAATGTGGTCAGGAGGAGGACAATGTGCTTACACATATGAAACATTAGAAGGTAGACATTATGGAAGCACATATATTTCTTTATTTTTATTGTATTTGGGGAGAGGGGGTTAATATAGCACGTCCAATTTGGAAAAGTGCTTTCCATAGCACCTTGCAGGTGGGCGACATCTAGAGCTGTGCAGTAGCCACCCATGCCCCAGACGTCAAAGAGAACAAGAAGTTACACATGTTGGAAGTGAGGGTGAGACATTGAGGAGATATGATCCCCGTATGAAGCCGAGAGAAGGAGGAGGCGTGAACGTGCATCCATGTATGCAGGCGAGAAGGGAAGGAGCATTGGTCATGCATCCCTGCATGAGGGTGAGACAGGGAGGAGATATGATCACCGTATGAAGCCGAGAGAAGGAGGAGGCGTGAACGTGCATCCATGTATGCGGGCGAGACAGGAAGGAGCATTGGACATGCATCCCTGCATGAGGGTGAGACGGGGAGGAGATATGATCCCCGTATGAAGCCGAGAGAAGGAGGAGGCGTGAACGTGCATCCATGTATGCAGGCGAGAAGGGAAGGAGCATTGGTCATGCATCCCTGCATGAGGGTGAGACAGGGAGGAGATATGATCCCCGTATGAAGCCGAGAGAAGGAGGAGGCGTGAACGTGCATCTTTGTATGTGGGCGAGACAGGAAGGAGCATTGGTCATGCATCCCTGCATGAGGGTGAGACAGGGAGGAGATATGATCCCCGTATGAAGCCGAGAGAAGGAGGAGGCGTGAACGTGCATCCATGTATGCGGACGAGACGGGAAGGAGCATTGGTCATGCATCCCTTCCTGAGGGTGAGACAGGGAGGAGATAAAATCCCCGTATGAAGCCGAGAGAACGAGGAGACATGAACGTGCATCCATGTATGCGGGCGAGAAGGGAAGGAGCATTGGTCATGCATCCCTGCATGAGGGTGAGACAGGGAGGAGATAAAATCCCTGTATGAAGCCAAGAGAACGAGGCGGCATGAACATGCATCCTTGTATGCAGGTGTGACATGGAGTCATCATGAACATGCATCCCTTTATAAGGACATAACATGGAGGACGCATGAACATGAATGCCTGAATTTTATGGTGGTGGCCTTCGGGTGATTTGGCACGTGCAATTGGTGAAGAGCACTTCTCCTGCGCAACAAAAATAAATGTACTATTAGCACCCCGGAGGGAGCCTCTGCACTTCTTATAGGGAGAAAACTCTGCAATGGAAGGGGACAGGGTCAATAACAGCTGTAAACTCTCACAAGACCATCACTGCTCTCACACTTTCCTGCTCTCAGGCTGGCGGGCCATTATCGGCCCTGGCTGCCGCACCATTGCCAGGTTTGTGTAACTATATTATTTCTAATTGGCTCCACTTTGATGACTTTCATTTGGATTCTGACTTGATTATTGAGATCTTAAATAAGTGACTGGGGATCAGGTGTCCACTTATTCTCATGGATAACATCACAACCAACCTTTAATTCAAACATGAGTCATGACATCACAGATGGAGTACAGCTTATGATAGAGGTGGAACGTCACAATGTAGCAGCCCAAGTAGCTCGCTGTGATCGTATAGTGGTTAGTACTCTGCGTTGTGGCCGCAGCAACCTCGGTTCGAATCTGAGTCACGCATTGCGGTGAGGCAATGTCACGGCAGTTGGGCAGATATTTTAGAATTTCCATTAATACATTGGCAATCTCTGTGGAGGACTGATACAATTCGATATGTCCTGTTACTGTTATGAACCTTTTGTTTCTTTAATGCTCTTTGCACACTTTTTCATCGGGTGACTGTAATGTATTTCAACCAAATCTAATTAAGAGCGTATTATGTGGTGACATTTGCAGTACATGAAACATTATAACACTGCCATTTACGTCAATAACCACTAGCTTGATTAAGACATATGTATTGCAGCGACAGTATTTCCCAGTTACAAATGGGAATAAAAACAACATCCGCGAGGGATTGAACCAACGACATTTAACTGATGTTGCCAATGGAGCGCGTTACAGAGAGCGCGAGGTCCCGCCTTTACAGTCACACGCTGATGATAATACAGATGTTTAAATAAACAGGCATATCTGTGGACTTGTGGTCTTTCTACATTGGGACTCATAGTCTAGTCCTAGGCTATTGTAGGCACTGGCGTATCTTTTAGTGGAATGAGAGGCATTCTGTAGTCGCGTGAAAGGACCTTTCAAGTCAATCTGATCTGTTTTGTCCTGTGAAAAAAAGCGTTCTTAGACACAGTGAGGAGTTTTTGGGGATAATGGGAAAATCATTTCCAACTAAATGACAGGAATTTCTTAGTCCAATCATGAGGTGTGCTAGGCTTTTTTATACTGTGGCGGAAAGAGAGAGAGTATAACAGTCATTATAAATAAAGGGCCAAGGAAGTGACAGTTTATGGAAGGAACAATTTGCACATAGTTTTAGAATGTGGTCAGGAGGAGGACAATGTGCTTACACATATGAAACATTAGAAGGTAGACATTATGGAAGCACATATATTTCTTTATTTTTATTGTATTTGGGGAGAGGGGGTTAATATAGCACGTCCAATGTGGAAAAGTGCTTTCCATAGCACCTTGCAGGTGGGCGACATCTAGAGCTGTGCAGTAGCCACCCATGCCCCAGACGTCAAAGAGAACAAGAAGTTACACATGTTGGAAGTGAGGGTGAGACATTGAGGAGATATGATCCCCGTATGAAGCCGAGAGAAGGAGGAGGCGTGAACGTGCATCCATGTATGCAGGCGAGAAGGGAAGGAGCATTGGTCATGCATCCCTGCATGAGGGTGAGACAGGGAGGAGATATGATCCCTGTATGAAGCCGAGAGAAGGAGGAGGCGTGAACGTGCATCCATGTATGCGGGCAAGACAGGAAGGAGCGTTGGTCATGCATCCCTGCATGAGGGTGAGACAGGGAGGAGATATGATCCCTGTATGAAGCCGAGAGAAGGAGGAGGCGTGAACGTGCATCCATGTATGCAGGCGAGAAGGGAAGGAGCATTGGTCATGCATCCCTGCACGAGGGTAAGACAGGGAGGAGATATGATCCCCGTATGAAGCCGAGAGAAGGAGGAGGCGTGAACGTGCATCCATGTATGCGGGCGAGACAGGAAGGAGCATTGGTCATGCATCCCTGCATGAGGGTGAGACATGGAGGAGATATGATCCCCGTATGAAGCCGAGAGAAGGAGGAGGCGTGAATGTGCATCCATGTATGCGGGCGAGACGGGAAGGAGCATTGGTCATGCATCCCTTCCTGAGGGTGAGACAGGGAGGAGATAAAATCCCCGTATGAAGCCGAGAGAACGAGGAGACATGAACGTGCATCCATGTATGCGGGCGAGAAGGGAAGGAGCATTGGTCATGCATCCCTGCATGAGGGTGAGACAGGGAGGAGATAAAATCCCTGTATGAAGCCAAGAGAACGAGGCGGCATGAACATGCATCCTTGTATGCAGGTGTGACATGGAGTCATCATGAACATGCATCCCTTTATAAGGATATAACATGGAGGACGCATGAACATGAATGCCTGAATTTTATGGTGGTGGCCTTCGGGTGATTTGGCACGTGCAATTGGTGAAGAGCACTTCTCCTGCGCAAAAAAATAAATGTACTATTAGCACCCCGGAGGGAGCCTCTGCACTTCTTATAGGGAGAAAACTCTGCAATGGAAGGGGACAGGGTCAATAACAGCTGTAAACTCTCACAAGACCATCACTGCTCTCACACTTTCCTGCTCTCAGGCTGGCGGGCCATTATCGGCCCTGGCTGCCGCACCATTGCCAGTTTTGTGTAACTATATTATTTCTAATTGCCTCCACTTTGATGACTTTCATTTGGATTATGACTTGATTATTGAGATCTTAAATAAGTGACTGGGGATCAGGTGTCCACTTATTCTCATGGATAACATCACAACCAACCTTTAATTCAAACATGAGTCATGACATCACAGATGGAGTACAGCTTATGACAGAGGTGGAACGTCACATTGTAGCAGCCCAAGTAGCTCGCTGTGATCATATAGTGGTTAGTACTCTGCATTGTGGCTGCAGCAACATCGGTTGGAATCCGAGTCACGGCATTGCGGTGAGGCAATGTCACGGCAGTTGGGCAGATATTTTAGAATTTCCATTAATACATTGGCAATCTCTGTGGAGGACTGAAACAATTCGATATGTCCTGTTACTGTTATGAACCTTTTGTTTCTTTAATGCTCTTTGCACACTTTTTCATCGGGTGACTGTAATGTATTTCAACCAAATCTAATTAAGAGCGCATTATGTGGTGACATTTGCAGTACATGAAACATTATAACACTGCCATTTACGTCAATAACCACTAGCTTGATTAAGACATATATATTGCAGCGACAGTATTTCCCAGTTACAAATGGGAATAAAAACAACATCCGCGAGGGATTGAACCAACGACATTGAACTGATGTTGCCAATGGAGCGCGAGGTCCCGCCTTTACAGTCACACGCTGATGATAATACAGATGTTTAAATAAACAGGCATATCTGTGGACTTGTGGTCTTTCTACATCGGGACTCATAGTCTATTCCTAGGCTATTGTAGGCACTGGCGTATCTTTTAGTGGAATGAGAGGCATTCTGTAGTCGCGTGAAAGGACCTTTCAAGTCAATCTGATCTGTATTGTCCTGTGAAAAAAAGCGTTCTTAGACACAGTGAGGAGTTTTTGGGGATAATGGGAAAATCATTTCCAACTAAATGACAGGAATTTCTTAGTCCAATCATGAGGTGTGCTAGGCTTTTTTATACTGTGGCGGAAAGAGAGAGAGTATAACAGTCATTATAAATAAAGGGCCAAGGAAGTGACAGTTTATGGAAGGAACAATTTGCACATAGTTTTAGAATGTGGTCAGGAGGAGGACAATGTGCTTACACATATGAAACATTAGAAGGTAGACATTATGGAAGCACATATATTTCTTTATTTTTATTGTATTTGGGGAGAGGGGGTTAATATAGCACGTCCAATGTGGAAAAGTGCTTTCCATAGCACCTTGCAGGTGGGCGACATCTAGAGCTGTGCAGTAGCCACCCATGCCCCAGGCGTCAAAGAGAACAAGAAGTTACACATGTTGGAAGTGAGGGTGAGACATTGAGGAGATATGATCCCCGTATGAAGCCGAGAGAAGGAGGAGGCGTGAACGTGCATCCATGTATGCAGGCGAGAAGGGAAGGAGCATTGGTCATGCATCCCTGCATGAGGGTGAGACAGGGAGGAGATATGATCCCCGTATGAAGCCGAGAGAAGGAGGAGGCGTGAACGTGCATCCATGTATGCGGGCGAGACAGGAAGGAGCATTGGTCATGCATCCCTGCATGAGGGTGAGACAGGGAGGAGATATCATCCCAGTATGAAGCCGAGAGAAGGAGGAGGCGTGAACGTGCATCCATGTATGCAGGCGAGAAGGGAAGGAGCATTGGTCATGCATCCCTGCATGAGGGTGAGACAGGGAGGAGATATGATCCCCGTATGAAGCCGAGAGAAGGAGGAGGCGTGAACGTGCATCCATGTATGCGGGCGAGACAGGAAGGAGCATTGGTCATGCATCCCTGCATGAGGGTGAGACAGGGAGGAGATATGATCCCTGTATGAAGCCGAGAGAAGGAGGAGGCGTGAACGTGCATCCATGTATGCGGGCGAGACGGGAAGGAGCATTGGTCATGCATCCCTGCATGAGGGTGAGACAGGGAGGAGATAAAATCCGCGTATGAAGCCGAGAGAACGAGGAGACATGAACGTGCATCCATGTATGCGGGCGAGAAGGGAAGGAGCATTGGTCATGCATCCCTGCATGAGGGTGAGACAGGGAGGAGATAAAATCCCTGTATGAAGCCAAGAGAACGAGGCGGCATGAACATGCATCCTTGTATGCAGGTGTGACATGGAGTCATCATGAACATGCATCGCTTTATAAGGACATAACATGGAGGACGCATGAACATGAATGCCTGAATTTTATGGTGGTGGCCTTCGGCTGATTTGGCACGTGCAATTGGTGAAGAGCACTTCTCCTGCGCAAAAAAATAAATGTACTATTAGCACCCCGGAGGGAGCCTCTGCACTTCTTATAGGGAGAAAACTCTGCAATGGAAGGGGACAGGGTCAATAACAGCTGTAAACTCTCACAAGACCATCACTGCTCTCACACTTTCCTGCTCTCAGGCTGGCGGGCCATTATCGGCCCTGGCTGCCGCACCATTGCCAGGTTTGTGTAACTATATTATTTCTAATTGGCTCCACTTTGATGACTTTCATTTGGATTCTGACTTGATTATTGAGATCTTAAATAAGTGACTGGGGATCAGGTGTCCATTTATTCTCATGGATAACATCACAACCAACCTTTAATTCAAACATGAGTCATGACATCACAGATGGAGTACAGCTTATGATAGAGGTGGAACGTCACATTGTAGCAGCCCAAGTAGCTCGCCGTGATCGTATAGTGGTTAGTACTCTGCGTTGTGGCCGCAGCAACCTCGGTTCGAACCCGAGTCACGGCATTGCGGTGAGGCAATGTCACGGCAGTTGGGCAGATATTTTAGAATTTCCATTAATACATTGGCAATCTCTGTGGAGGACTGAAACAATTCGATATGTCCTGTTACTGTTATGAACCTTTTGTTTCTTTAATGCTCTTTGCACACTTTTTCATCGGGTGACTGTAATGTATTTCAACCAAATCTAATTAAGAGCGCATTATGTGGTGACATTTGCAGTACATGAAACATTATAACACTGCCATTTACGTCAATAATCACTAGCTTGATTAAGACATATGTATTGCAGCGACAGTATTTCCCAGTTACAAATGGGAATAAAAACAACATCCGCGTGAGATTGAACGAACGACATTTAACTGATGTTGCCAATGGAGCGCGTTACAGAGAGCGCGAGGTCCCGCCTTTACAGTCCACGCTGATGATAATACAGATGTTTAAATAAACAGGCATATCTGTGGACTTGTGGTCTTTCTACATTGGGACTCATAGTCTAGTCCTAGGCTATTGTAGGCACTGGCGTATCTTTTAGTGGAATGAGAGGCATTCTGTAGTCGCGTGAAAGGACCTTTCAAGTCAATCTGATCTGTATTGTCCTGTGAAAAAAAGCGTTCTTAGACACAGTGAGGAGTTTTTGGGGATAATGGGAAAATCATTTCCAACTAAATGACAGGAATTTCTTAGTCCAATCATGAGGTGTGCTAGGCTTTTTTATACTGTGGCGGAAAGAGAGAGAGTATAATTGTCATTATAAATTAAGGGCCAAGGAAGTGACAGTTTATGGAAGGAACAATTTGCACATAGTTTTAGAATGTGGTCAGGAGGAGGACAATGTGCTTACACATATGAAACATTAAAAGGTAGACATTATGGAAGCACATATATTTCTTTATTTTTATTGTATTTGGGGAGAGGGGGTTAATTTAGCACGTCCAATGTGGAAAAGTGCTTTCCATAGCACCTTGCAGGTGGGCGACATCTAGAGCTGTGCAGTAGCCACCCATGCCCCAGACGTCAAAGAGAACAAGTTGGAAGTGAGGGTGAGACATTGAGGAGATATGATCCCCGTATGAAGCCGAGAGAAGGAGGAGGCGTGAACGTGCATCCATGTATGCAGGCGAGAAGGGAAGGAGCATTGGTCATGCATCCCTGCATGAGGGTGAGACAGGGAGGAGATATGATCCCCGTATGAAGCCGAGAGAAGGAAGAGGCGTGAACGTGCATCCATGTATGCAGGCGAGAAGGGAAGGAGCATTGGTCATGCATCCCTGCATGAGGGTGAGACAGGGAGGAGATATGATCCCCGTATGAAGCCGAGAGAAGGAGGAGGCTTGAACGTGCATCCATGTATGCTGGCAAGACAGGAAGGAGCATTGGTCATGCATCCCTGCATGAGGGTGAGACAGGGAGGAGATATGATCCTCGTATGAAGCAGAGAGAAGGAGGAGGCGTGAACGTGCATCCATGTATGCGGGCGAGACGGGAAGGAGCATTGGTCATGCATCCCTTCCTGAGGGTGAGACAGGGAGGAGATAAAATCCCCGTATGAAGCCGAGAGAACGAGGAGACATGAACGTGCATCCATGTATGCGGGCGAGAAGGGAAGGAGCATTGGTCATGCATCCCTGCATGAGGGTGAGACAGGGAGGAGATAAAATCCCTGTATGAAGCCAAGAGAACGAGGCGGCATGAACATGCATCCTTGTATTCAGGTGTGACATGGAGTCATCATGAACATGCATCCCTTTATAAGGACATAACATGGAGGACGCATGAACATGAATGCCTGAATTTTATGGTGGTGGCCTTCGGGTGATTTGGCACGTGCAATCGGTGAAGAGCACTTCTCCTGCGCAAAAAAATAAATGTACTATTAGCACCCCGGAGGGAGCCTCTGCACTTCTTATAGGGAGAAAACTCTGCAATGGAAGGGGACAGGGTCAATAACAGCTGTAAACTCTCACAAGACCATCACTGCTCTCACACTTTCCTGCTCTCAGGCTGGCAGGCCATTATCGGCCGTGGCTGCCACACCATTGCCAGGTTTGTGTAACTATATTATTTCTAATTGGCTCCACTTTGATGACTTTCATTTGGATTCTGACTTGATTATTGAGATCTGAAATAAGTGACTGGGGATCAGGTGTCCACTTATTCTCATGGATAACATCCCAACCAACCTTTAATTCAAACATGAGTCATGACAACACAGATGGAGTACAGCTTATGATAGAGGTGGAACGTCACATTGTAGCAGCCCAAGTAGCTCGCCGTGATCGTATAGTGGTTAGTACTCTGCGTTGTGGCCTCAACAACCTCGGTTCAAATCCGAGTCATGGCATTGCGGTGAGGCAATGTCACGGCAGTTGGGCAGATATTTTAGAATTTCCATTAATACATTGGCAATCTCTGTGGAGGACTGAAACAATTCGATATGTCCTGTTACTGTTATGAACCTTTTGTTTCTTTAATGCTCTTTGCACACTTTTTCATCGGGTGACTGTAATGTATTTCAACCAAATCTAATTAAGAGCGCATTATGTGGTGACATTTGCAGTACATGAAACATTATAACACTGCCATTTACGTCAATAACCACTAGCTTGATTAAGACATATGTATTGCAGCGACAGTATTTCCCAGTTACAAACGGGAATAAAAACAACATCCGCGAGGGATTGAACCAACGACATTTAACTGATGTTGCCAATGGAGCGCGTTACAGAGAGCGCGAGGTCCCGCCTTTACAGTCACACGCTGATGATAATACAGATGTTTAAATAAACAGGCATATCTGTGGACTTGTGGTCTTTCTACATTGGGACTCATAGTCTAGTCCTAGGCTATTGTAGGCACTGGCGTATCTTTAAGTGGAATGAGAGGCATTCTGTAGTCAGGTGAAAGGACCTTTCAAGTCAATCTGATCTGTATTGTCCTGTGAAAAAAAGCGTTCTTAGACACAGTGAGGAGTTTTTGGGGATAATGGGAAAATCATTTCCAACTAAATGACAGGAATTTCTTAGTCCAATCATGAGGTGTGCTAGGCTTTTTTATACTGTGGCGGAAAGAGAGAGAGTATAACAGTCATTATAAATAAAGGGCCAAGGAAGTGACAGTTTATGGAAGGAACAATTTGCACATAGTTTTAGAATGTGGTCAGGCGGAGGACAATGTGCTTACACATATGAAACATTAGAAGGTAGACATTATGGAAGCACATATATTTCTTTATTTTTATTGTATTTGGGGAGAGGGGGTTAATATAGCACGTCCAATGTGGAAAAGTGCTTTCCATAGCACTTTGCTGGTGGGCGACATCTAGAGCTGTGCAGTAGCCACCCATGCCCCAGACGTCAAAGAGAACAAGAAGTTACACATGTTGGAAGTGAGGGTGAGACATTGAGGAGATATGATCCCCGTATGAAGCCGAGAGAAGGAGGAGGCGTGAACGTGCATCCATGTATGCAGGCGAGAAGGGAAGGAGCATTGGTCATGCATCCCTGCATGAGGGTGAGACAGGGAGGAGATATGATCCCCGTATGAAGCTGAGAGAAGGTGGAGGCGTGAACGTGCATCCATGTATGCGGGCGAGACAGGAAGGAGCATTGGTCATGCATCCCTGCATGAGGGTGAGACAGGGAGGAGATATGATCCCCGTATGAAGCCGAGAGAAGGAGGGGGCGTGAACGTGCATCCATGTATGCAGGCGAGAAGGGAAGGAGCATTGGTCATGCATCCCTGCATGAGGGCGAGACAGGGAGGAGATATGATCCCCGTATGAAGCCGAGAGAAGGAGGAGGCGTGAACGTGCATCCATGTATGCGGGCGAGACAGGAAGGAGCCTTGGTCATGCATCCCTGCATGAGGGTGAGACAGGGAGGATATATGATCCCCGTATGAAGCCGAGAGAAGGAGGAGGCGTGAACGTGCATCCATGTATGCGGGCGAGACGGGAAGGAGCATTGGTCATGCATCCCTTCCTGAGGGTGAGACAGGGAGGAGATAAAATCCCCGTATGAAGCCGAGAGAACGAGGAGACATGAACGTGCATCCATGTATGCGGGCGAGAAGGGAAGGAGCATTGGTCATGCATCCCTGCATGAGGGTGAGACAGGGAGGAGATAAAATCCCTGTATGAAGCCAAGAGAACGAGGCGGCATGAACATGCATCCTTGTATGCAGGTGTGACATGGAGTCATCATGAACATGCATCCCTTTATAAGGACATAACATGGAGGACGCATGAACATGAATGCCTGAATTTTATGGTGGTGGCCTTCGGGTGATTTGGCACGTGCAATTGGTGAAGAGCACTTCTCGTGCGCAAAAAAATAAATGTACTATTAGCACCCCGGAGGGAGCCTCTGCACTTCTTATAGGGAGAAAACTCTGCAATGGAAGGGGACAGGGTCAATAACAGCTGTAAACTCTCACAAGACCATCACTGCTCTCACACTTTCCTGCTCTCAGGCTGGCGGGCCATTATCGGCCCTGGCTGCCGCACCATTGCCAGGTTTGTGTAACTATATTATTTCTAATTGGCTCCACTTTGATGACTTTCATTTGGATTCTGACTTGATTATTGAGATCTTAAATAAGTGACTGGGGATCAGGTGTCCACTTATTCTCATGGATAACATCACAACCAACCTTTAATTCAAACATGAGTCATGACATCACAGATGGAGTACAGCTTATGATAGAGGTGGAACGTCACATTGTAGCAGCCCAAGTAGCCGCCGTGATGTATAGTGGTTAGTACTCTGCGTTGTGGCCGCAGCAACCTCGGTTCGAATCTGAGTCACGGCATTGCGGTGAGGCAATGTCACGGCAGTTGGGCAGATATTTTAGAATTTCCATTAATACATTGGCAATCTCTGTGGAGGACTGAAACAATTCGATATGTCCTGTTACTGTTATGAACCTTTTGTTTCTTTAATGCTCTTTGCACACTTTTTCATCGGGTGACTGTAATGTATTTCAACCAAATCTAATTAAGAGCGCATTATGTGGTGACATTTGCAGTACATGAAACATTATAACACTGCCATTTACGTCAATAACCACTAGCTTGATTAAGACATATGTATTGCAGCGACAGTATTTCCCAGTTACAAATGGGAATAAAAACAACATCCGCGAGGGATTGAACCAACGACATTTAACTGATGTTGCCAATGGAGCGCGTTACAGAGAGCGCGAGGTCCCGCCTTTACAGTCACACGCTGATGATAATACAGATGTTTAAATAAACAGGCATATCTGTGGACTTGTGGTCTTTCTACATTGGGACTCATAGTCTAGTCCTAGGCTATTGTAGGCACTGGCATATCTTTTAGTGGAATGAGAGGCATTCTGTAGTCGCGTGAAAGGACCTTTCAAGTCAATCTGATCTGTATTGTCCTGTGAAAAAAAAGCGTTCTTAGACACAGTGAGGAGTTTTTGGGGATAATGGTAAAATCATTTCCAACTAAATGACAGGAATTTCTTAGTCCAATCATGAGGTGTGCTAGGCTTTTTTATACTGTGGCGGAAAGAGAGAGAGTATAACAGTCATTATAAATAAAGGGCCAAGGAAGTGACAGTTTATGGAAGGAACAATTTGCACATAGTTTTAGAATGTGGTCAGGAGGAGGACAATGTGCTTACACATATGAAACATTAGAAGGTAGACATTATGGAAGCACATATATTTCTTTATTTTTATTGTATTTGGGGAGAGGGGGTTAATACAGCACGTCCAATGTGGAAAAGTGCTTTCCATAGCACCTTGCAGGTGGGCGACATCTAGAGCTGTGCAGTAGCCACCCATGCCCCAGACGTCAAAGAGAAACAAGAAGTTACACATGTTGGAAGTGAGGGTGAGACATTGAGGAGATATGATCCCCGTATGAAGCCGAGAGAAGGAGGAGGCGTGAACGTGCATCCATGTATGCAGGCGAGAAGGGAAGGAGCATTGGTCATGCATCCCTTCATGAGGGTGAGACAGGGAGGAGATATGATCCCCGTATGAAGCCGAGAGAAGGAGGAGGCGTGAACGTGCATCCATGTATGCGGGCGAGACAGGAAGGAGCATTGGTCATGCATCCCTGCATGAGGGTGAGACAGGGAGGAGATATGATCCCCGTATGAAGCCGAGAGAAGGAGGAGGCGTGTACGTGCATCCATGTATGCGGGCGAGACAGGAAGGAGCATTGGTCATGCATCCCTGCTTGAGGGTGAGACAGGGAGGAGATATGATCCCCGTATGAAGCCGAGAGAAGGAGGAGGCGTGAACGTGCATCCATGTATGCGGGCGAGAAGGGAATGAGCATTGGTCATGCATCCCTGCATGAGGGTGAGACAGGGAGGAGATAAAATCCCAGTATGAAGCCGAGAGAACGAGGAGACATGAACGTGCATCCATGTATGCGGGCGAGAAGGGAATGAGCATTGGTCATGCATCCCTGCATGAGGGTGAGACATGGAGGAGATAAAATCCCTGTATGAAGCCAAGAGAACGAGGTGGCATGAACATGCATCCTTGTATGCAGGTGTGACATGGAGTCATCATGAACATGCATCCCTTTATAAGGACATAACATGGAGGACGCATGAACATGAATGCCTGAATTTTATGGTGGTGGCCTTTGGGTGATTTGGCACGTGCAGTTGGTGAAGAGCACTTCTCGTGCGCAAAAAAATAAATGTACTATTAGCACCCCGGAGGGAGCCTCTGCACTTCTTATAGGGAGAAAACTCTGCAATGGAAGGGGACAGGGTCAATAACAGCTGTAAACTCTCACAAGACCATCACTGCTCTCACACTTTCCTGCTCTCAGGCTGGCGGGCCATTATCGGCCCTGGCTGCCGCACCATTGCCAGGTTTGTGTAACTATATTATTTCTAATTGGCTCCACTTTGATGACTTTCATTTGGATTCTGACTTGATTATTGAGATCTTAAATAAGTGACTGGGGATCAGGTGTCCACTTATTCTCATGGATAACATCACAACCAACCTTTAATTCAAACATGAGTCATGACATCACAGATGGAGTACAGCTTATGATAGAGGTGGAACGTCACATTGTAGCAGCCCAAGTAGCTCGCCGTGATGTATAGTGGTTAGTACTCTGTGTTGTGGCCGCAGCAACCTCGGTTCGAATCCGAGTCACGGCATTGCGGTGAGGCAATGTCACGGCAATTGGGCAGATATTTTAGAATTTCCATTAATACATTGGCAATCTCTGTGGAGGACTGAAACAATTCGATATGTCCTGTTACTGTTATGAACCTTTTGTTTCTTTAATGCTCTTTGCACACTTTTTCATCGGGTGACTGTAATGTATTTCAACCAAATCTAATTAAGAGCGCATTATGTGGTGACATTTGCAGTACATGAAACATTATAACACTGCCATTTACGTCAATAACCACTAGCTTGATTAAGACATATGTATTGCAGCGACAGTATTTCCCAGTTACAAATGGGAATAAAAACAACATCCGCGAGGGATTGAACGAACGACATTTAACTGATTTTGCCAATGGAGCGCGTTACAGAGAGCGCGAGGTCCCGCCTTTACAGTCACACGCTGATGATAATACAGATGTTTAAATAAAGAGGCATATCTGTGGACTTGTGGTCTTTCTACATTGGGACTCATAGTCTAGTCCTAGGCTATTGTAGGCACTGGCGTATCTTTTAGTGGAATGAGAGGCATTCTGTAGTCGCGTGAAAGGACCTTTCAAGTCAATCTGATCTGTATTGTCCTGTGAAAAAAAGCGTTCTTAGACACAGTGAGGAGTTTTTGGGCATAATGGGAAAATCATTTCCAACTAAATGAAAGGAATTTCTTAGTCCAATCATGAGGTGTGCTAGGCTTTTTTATACTGTGGCGGAAAGAGAGAGAGTATAACAGTCATTATAAATAAAGGGCCAAGGAAGTGACAGTTTATGGAAGGAACAATTTTCACATAGTTTTAGAATGTGGTCAGGAGGATGACAATGTGCTTACACATATGAAACATTAGAAGGTAGACATTATGGAAGCACATATATTTCTTTATTTTTATTGTATTTGGGGAGAGGGGGTTAATATAGCACGTCCAATGTGGAAAATTGCTTTCCATAGCACCTTGCAGGTGGGCGACATCTAGAGCTGTGCAGTAGCCACCCATGCCCCAGACGTCAAAGAGAACAAGAAGTTACACATGTTGGAAGTGAGGGTGAGACATTGAGGAGATATGATCCCCGTATGAAGCCGAGAGAAGGAGGAGGCGTGAACGTGCATCCATGTATGCAGGCGAGAAGGGAAGGAGCATTGGTCATGTATCCCTGCATGAGGGTGAGACAGGGAGGAGATATGATCCCCGTATGAAGCCGAGAGAAGGAGGAGGCGTGAACGTGCATCCATGTATGCGGGCGAGACAGGAAGGAGCGTTGGTCATGCATCCCTGCATGAGGGTGAGACAGGGAGGAGATATGATCCCCGTATGAAGCCGAGAGAAGGAGGAGGCGTGAACGTGCATCCATGTATGCAGGCGAGAAGGGAAGGAGCATTGGTCATGCATCCCTGCATGAGGGTGAGACAGGGAGGAGATATGATCCCCGTATGAAGCCGAGAGAAGGAGGAGGCGTGAACGTGCATCCATGTATGCGGGCGAGACAGGAAGGAGCATTGGTCATGCATCCCTGCATGAGGGTGAGACAGGGAGGAGATATGATCCCCGTATGAAGCCAAGAGAAGGAGGAGGCGTGAACGTGCATCCATGTATGCGGGCGAGACGGGAAGGAGCATTGGTCATGCATCCCTTCCTGAGGGTGAGACAGGGAGGAGATAAAATCTCAGTATGAAGCCGAGAGAACGAGGAGACATGAACGTGCATCCATGTATGCGGGCGAGAAGGGAAGGAGCATTGGTCATGCATCCCTGCATGAGGGTGAGACAGGGAGGAGATAAAATCCCTGTATGAAGCCAAGAGAACGAGGTGGCATGAACATGCATCCTTGTATGCAGGTGTGACATGGAGTCATCATGAACATGCATCCCTTTATAAGGACATAACATGGAGGACGCATGAACATGAATGCCTGAATTTTATGGTGGTGGCCTTTGGGTGATTTGGCACGTGCAGTTGGTGAAGAGCACTTCTCCTGCGCAAAAAAATAAATGTACTATTAGCACCCGGAGGGAGCCTCTGCACTTCTTATAGGGAGAAAACTCTGCAATGGAAGGGGACAGGGTCAATAACAGCTGTAAACTCTCACAAGACCATCACTGCTCTCACACTTTCCTGCTCTCAGGCTGGCGGGCCATTATCGGCCCTGGCTGCCGCACCATTGCCAGGTTTGTGTAACTATATTATTTCTAATTGGCTCCACTTTGATGACTTTCATTTGGATTCTGACTTGATTATTGAGATCTTAAATAAGTGACTGGGGATCAGGTGTCCACTTATTCTCATGGATAACATCACAACCAACCTTTAATTCAAACATGAGTCATGACATCACAGATGGAGTGCAGCTTATGATAGAGGTGGAACGTCACATTGTAGCAGCCCAAGTAGCTCGCCGTGATCGTATAGTGGTTAGTACTCTGAGTTGTGGCTGCAGCAACCTCGGTTCGAATCCGAGTCACGGCATTGTGGTGAGGCAATGTCACGGCAGTTGGGCAGATATTTTAGAATTTCCATTAATACATTGGCAATCTCTGTGGAGGACTGAAAGAATTCGATATGTCCTGTTACTGTTATGAACCTTTGGTTTCTTTAATGCTCTTTGCACACTTTTTCATCGGGTGACTGTAATGTATTTCAACCAAATCTAATTAAGAGCGCATTATGTGGTGACATTTGCAGTACATGAAACATTATAACACTGCCATTTACGTCAATAACCACTAGCTTGATTAAGACATATGTATTGCAGCGACAGTATTTCCCAGTTACAAATGGGAATAAAAACAACATCCGCGAGGGATTGAACCAACGACATTTAACTGATTTTGCCAATGGAGCGCGTTACAGAGAGCGCGAGGTCCCGCCTTTACAGTCACACGCTGATGATAATACAGATGTTTAAATAAAGAGGCATATCTGTGGACTTGTGGTCTTTCTACATTGGGACTCATAGTCTAGTCCTAGGCTATTGTAGGCACTGGCGTATCTTTTAGTGGAATGAGAGGCATTCTGTAGTCGCGTGAAAGGACCTTTCAAGTCAATCTGATCTGTATTGTCCTGTGAAAAAAAGCGTTCTTAGACACAGTGAGGAGTTTTTGGGGATAATGGGAAAATCATTTCCAACTAAATGACAGGAATTTCTTAGTCCAATCATGAGGTGTGCTAGGCTTTTTTATACTGTGGCGGAAAGAGAGAGAGTATAACAGTCATTATAAATAAAGGGCCAAGGAAGTGACAGTTTATGGAAGGAACAATTTGCACATAGTTTTAGAATGTGGTCAGGAGGAGGACAATGTGCTTACACATATGAAACATTAGAAGGTAGACATTATGGAAGCACATATATTTCTTTATTTTTATTGTATTTGGCGAGAGGGGGTTAATACAGCACGTCCAATGTGGAAAAGTGCTTTCCATAGCACCTTGCAGGTGGGCGACATCTAGAGCTGTGCAGTAGACACCCATGCCCCAGACGTCAAAGAGAACAAGAAGTTACACATGTTGGAAGTGAGGGTGAGACATTGAGGAGATATGATCCCCGTATGAAGCCGAGAGAAGGAGGAGGCGTGAACGTGCATCCATGTATGCAGGCGAGAAGGGAAGGAGCATTGGTCATGCATCCCTTCATGAGGGTGAGACAGGGAGGAGATATGATCCCCGTATGAAGCCGAGAGAAGGAGGAGGCGTGAACGTGCATCCATGTATGCGGGCGAGACAGGAAGGAGCATTGGTCATGCATCCCTGCATGAGGGTGAGACAGGGAGGAGATATGATCCCCGTATGAAGCCGAGATAAGGAGGAGGCGTGAACGTGCATCCATGTATGCAGGCGAGAAGGGAAGGAGCATTGGTCATGCATCCCTGCATGAGGGTGAGACAGGGAGGAGATATGATCCCCGTATGAAGCCGAGAGAAGGAGGAGGCATGAAAGTGCATCCATGTATGCGGGCGAGACAGGAAGGAGCATTGGTCATGCATCCCTGCATGAGGGTGAGACAGGGAGGAGATATGATCCCCGTATGAAGCCGAGAGAAGGAGGAGGCGTGAACGTGCATCCATGTATGCGGGCGAGACGGGAAGGAGCATTTGTCCTGCATCCCTTCCTGAGGGTGAGACAGGGAGGAGATAAAATCCCAGTATGAAGCCGAGAGAACGAGGAGACATGAACGTGCATCCATGTATGCGGGCGAGAAGGGAATGAGCATTGGTCATGCATCCCTGCATGAGGGTGAGACATGGAGGAGATAAAATCCCTGTATGAAGCCAAGAGAACGAGGTGGCATGAACATGCATCCTTGTATGCAGGTGTGACATGGAGTCATCATGAACATGCATCCCTTTATAAGGACATAACATGGAGGACGCATGAACATGAATGCCTGAATTTTATGGTGGTGGCCTTTGGGTGATTTGGCACGTGCAGTTGGTGAAGAGCACTTCTCCTGCGCAAAAAAATAAATGTACTATTAGCACCCGGAGGGAGCCTCTGCACTTCTTATAGGGAGAAAACTCTGCAATGGAAGGGGACAGGGTCAATAACAGCTGTAAACTCTCACAAGACCATCACTGCTCTCACACTTTCCTGCTCTCAGGCTGGCGGGCCATTATCGGCCCTGGCTGCCGCACCATTGCCAGGTTTGTGTAACTATATTATTTCTAATTGGCTCCACTTTGATGACTTTCATTTGGATTCTGACTTGATTATTGAGATCTTAAATAAGTGACTGGGGATCAGGTGTCCACTTATTCTCATGGATAACATCACAACCAACCTTTAATTCAAACATGAGTCATGACATCACAGATGGAGTGCAGCTTATGATAGAGGTGGAACGTTACATTGTAGCAGCCCAAGTAGCTCGCCTTGATCGTATAGTGGTTAGTACTCTGCGTTGTGGCCGCAGCAACCTCGGTTCGAATCCGAGTCACGGCGTTGCGGTGAGGCAATGTCACGGCAGTTGGGCAGATATTTTAGAATTTCCATTAATACATTGGCAATCTCTGTGGAGGACTGAAACAATTCGATATGTCCTGTTACTGTTATGAACCTTTTGTTTCTTTAATGCTCTTTGCACACTTTTTCATCGGGTGACTGTAATGTATTTCAACCAAATCTAATTAAGAGCGCATTATGTGGTGACATTTGCAGTACATGAAACATTATAACACTGCCATTTACGTCAATATCCACTAGCTTGATTAAGACATATGTATTGCAGCGACAGTATTTCCCAGTTACAAATGGGAATAAAAACAACATCCGCGAGGGATTGAACGAACGACATTTAACTGATTTTGCCAATGGAGCGCGTTACAGAGAGCGCGAGGTCCCGCCTTTACAGTCACACGCTGATGATAATACAGATGTTTAAATAAAGAGGCATATCTGTGGACTTGTGGTCTTTCTACATTGGGACTCATAGTCTAGTCCTAGGCTATTGTAGGCACTGGCGTATCTTTTAGTGGAATGAGAGGCATTCTGTAGTCGCGTGAAAGGACCTTTCAAGTCAATCTGATCTGTATTGTCCTGTGAAAAAAAGCGTTCTTAGACACAGTGAGGAGTTTTTGGGGATAATGGGAAAATCATTTCCAACTAAATGAAAGGAATTTCTTAGTCCAATCATGAGGTGTGCTAGGCTTTTTTATACTGTGGCGGAAAGAGAGAGAGTATAACAGTCATTATAAATAAAGGGCCAAGGAAGTGACAGTTTATGGAAGGAACAATTTTCACATAGTTTTAGAATGTGGTCAGGAGGATGACAATGTGCTTACACATATGAAACATTAGAAGGTAGACATTATGGAAGCACATATATTTCTTTATTTTTATTGTATTTGGGGAGAGGGGGTTAATATAGCACGTCCAATGTGGAAAATTGCTTTCCATAGCACCTTGCAGGTGGGCGACATCTAGAGCTGTGCAGTAGCCACCCATGCCCCAGACGTCAAAGAGAACAAGAAGTTACACATGTTGGAAGTGAGGGTGAGACATTGAGGAGATATGATCCCCGTATGAAGCCGAGAGAAGGAGGAGGCGTGAACGTGCATCCATGTATGCAGGCGAGAAGGGAAGGAGCATTGGTCATGCATCCCTTCATGAGGGTGAGACAGGGAGGAGATATGATCCCCGTATGAAGCCGAGAGAAGGAGGAGGCGTGAACGTGCATCCATGTATGCGGGCGAGACAGGAAGGAGCATTGGTCATGCATCCCTGCATGAGGGTGAGACAGGGAGGAGATATGATCCCCGTATGAAGCCGAGATAAGGAGGAGGCGTGAACGTGCATCCATGTATGCAGGCGAGAAGGGAAGGAGCATTGGTCATGCATCCCTGCATGAGGGTGAGACAGGGAGGAGATATGATCCCCGTATGAAGCCGAGAGAAGGAGGAGGCGTGAACGTGCATCCATGTATGCGGGCGAGACAGGAAGGAGCATTGGTCATGCATCCCTGCATGAGGGTGAGACAGGGAGGAGATATGATCCCCGTATGAAGCCGAGAGAAGGAGGAGGCGTGAACGTGCATCCATGTATGCGGGCGAGACGGGAAGGAGCATTTGTCATGCATCCCTTCCTGAGGGTGAGACAGGGAGGAGATAAAATCCCAGTATGAAGCCGAGAGAACGAGGAGACATGAACGTGCATCCATGTATGCGGGCGAGAAGGGAATGAGCATTGGTCATGCATCCCTGCATGAGGGTGAGACATGGAGGAGATAAAATCCCTGTATGAAGCCAAGAGAACGAGGTGGCATGAACATGCATCCTTGTATGCAGGTGTGACATGGAGTCATCATGAACATGCATCCCTTTATAAGGACATAACATGGAGGACGCATGAACATGAATGCCTGAATTTTATGGTGGTGGCCTTTGGGTGATTTGGCACGTGCAGTTGGTGAAGAGCACTTCTCCTGCGCAAAAAAATAAATGTACTATTAGCACCCGGAGGGAGCCTCTGCACTTCTTATAGGGAGAAAACTCTGCAATGGAAGGGGACAGGGTCAATAACAGCTGTAAACTCTCACAAGACCATCACTGCTCTCACACTTTCCTGCTCTCAGGCTGGCGGGCCATTATCGGCCCTGGCTGCCGCACCATTGCCAGGTTTGTGTAACTATATTATTTCTAATTGGCTCCACTTTGATGACTTTCATTTGGATTCTGACTTGATTATTGAGATCTTAAATAAGTGACTGGGGATCAGGTGTCCACTTATTCTCATGGATAACATCACAACCAACCTTTAATTGAAACATGAGTCATGACATCACAGATGGAGTGCAGCTTATGATAGAGGTGGAACGTCACATTGTAGCAGCCCAAGTAGCTCGCCGTGATCGTATAGTGGTTAGTACTCTGCGTTGTGGCCGCAGCCGTTGTGGCCGCAGCAACCTCGGTTCGAATCCGAGTCACGGCATTGCGGTGAGGCAATGTCACGGCAGTTGGGCAGATATTTTAGAATTTCCATTAATACATTGGCAATCTCTGTGGAGGACTGAAACAATTCGATATGTCCTGTTACTGTTATGAACCTTTTGTTTCTTTAATGCTCTTTGCACACTTTTTCATCGGGTGACTGTAATGTATTTCAACCAAATCTAATTAAGAGCGCATTATGTGGTGACATTTGCAGTACATGAAACATTATAACACTGCCATTTACGTCAATAACCACTAGCTTGATTAAGACATATGTATTGCAGCGACAGTATTTCCCAGTTACAAATGGGAATAAAAACAACATCCGCGAGGGATTGAACCAACGACATTTAACTGATGTTGCCAATGGAGCGCGTTACAGAGAGCGCGAGGTCCCGCCTTTACAGTCACACGCTGATGATAATACAGATGTTTAAATAAACAGGCATATCTGTGGACTTGTGGTCTTTCTACATTGGGACTCATAGTCTAGTCCTAGGCTATTGTAGGCACTGGCATATCTTTTAGTGGAATGAGAGGCATTCTGTAGTCGCGTGAAAGGACCTTTCAAGTCAATCTGATCTGTATTGTCCTGTGAAAAAAAAGCGTTCTTAGACACAGTGAGGAGTTTTTGGGGATAATGGTAAAATCATTTCCAACTAAATGACAGGAATTTCTTAGTCCAATCATGAGGTGTGCTAGGCTTTTTTATACTGTGGCGGAAAGAGAGAGAGTATAACAGTCATTATAAATAAAGGGCCAAGGAAGTGACAGTTTATGGAAGGAACAATTTGCACATAGTTTTAGAATGTGGTCAGGAGGAGGACAATGTGCTTACACATATGAAACATTAGAAGGTAGACATTATGGAAGCACATATATTTCTTTATTTTTATTGTATTTGGGGAGAGGGGGTTAATATAGCACGTCCAATGTGGAAAATTGCTTTCCATAGCACCTTGCAGGTGGGCGACATCTAGAGCTGTGCAGTAGCCACCCATGCCCCAGACGTCAAAGAGAACAAGAAGTTACACATGTTGGAAGTGAGGGTGAGACATTGAGGAGATATGATCCCCGTATGAAGCCGAGAGAAGGAGGAGGCGTGAACGTGCATCCATGTATGCAGGCGAGAAGGGAAGGAGCATTGGTCATGTATCCCTGCATGAGGGTGAGACAGGGAGGAGATATGATCCCCGTATGAAGCCGAGAGAAGGAGGAGGCGTGAACGTGCATCCATGTATGCGGGCGAGACAGGAAGGAGCGTTGGTCATGCATCCCTGCATGAGGGTGAGACAGGGAGGAGATATGATCCCCGTATGAAGCCGAGAGAAGGAGGAGGCGTGAACGTGCATCCATGTATGCAGGCGAGAAGGGAAGGAGCATTGGTCATGCATCCCTGCATGAGGGTGAGACAGGGAGGAGATATGATCCCCGTATGAAGCCGAGAGAAGGAGGAGGCGTGAACGTGCATCCATGTATGCGGGCGAGACAGGAAGGAGCATTGGTCATGCATCCCTGCATGAGGGTGAGACAGGGAGGAGATATGATCCCCGTATGAAGCCAAGAGAAGGAGGAGGCGTGAACGTGCATCCATGTATGCGGGCGAGACGGGAAGGAGCATTGGTCATGCATCCCTTCCTGAGGGTGAGACAGGGAGGAGATAAAATCTCAGTATGAAGCCGAGAGAACGAGGAGACATGAACGTGCATCCATGTATGCGGGCGAGAAGGGAAGGAGCATTGGTCATGCATCCCTGCATGAGGGTGAGACAGGGAGGAGATAAAATCCCTGTATGAAGCCAAGAGAACGAGGTGGCATGAACATGCATCCTTGTATGCAGGTGTGACATGGAGTCATCATGAACATGCATCCCTTTATAAGGACATAACATGGAGGACGCATGAACATGAATGCCTGAATTTTATGGTGGTGGCCTTTGGGTGATTTGGCACGTGCAGTTGGTGAAGAGCACTTCTCCTGCGCAAAAAAATAAATGTACTATTAGCACCCGGAGGGAGCCTCTGCACTTCTTATAGGGAGAAAACTCTGCAATGGAAGGGGACAGGGTCAATAACAGCTGTAAACTCTCACAAGACCATCACTGCTCTCACACTTTCCTGCTCTCAGGCTGGCGGGCCATTATCGGCCCTGGCTGCCGCACCATTGCCAGGTTTGTGTAACTATATTATTTCTAATTGGCTCCACTTTGATGACTTTCATTTGGATTCTGACTTGATTATTGAGATCTTAAATAAGTGACTGGGGATCAGGTGTCCACTTATTCTCATGGATAACATCACAACCAACCTTTAATTCAAACATGAGTCATGACATCACAGATGGAGTGCAGCTTATGATAGAGGTGGAACGTCACATTGTAGCAGCCCAAGTAGCTCGCCTTGATCGTATAGTGGTTAGTACTCTGCGTTGTGGCCGCAGCAACCTCGGTTCGAATCCGAGTCATGGCATTGCGGTGAGGCAATGTCACGGCAGTTGGGCAGATATTTTAGAATTTCCATTAATACATTGGCAATCTCTGTGGAGGACTGAAACAATTCGATATGTCCTGTTACTGTTATGAACCTTTTGTTTCTTTAATGCTCTTTGCACACTTTTTCATCGGGTGACTGTAATGTATTTCAACCAAATCTAATTAAGAGCGCATTATGTGGTGACATTTGCAGTACATGAAACATTATAACACTGCCATTTACGTCAATAACCACTAGCTTGATTAAGACATATGTATTGCAGCGACAGTATTTCCCAGTTACAAATGGGAATAAAAACAACATCCGCGAGGGATTGAACGAACGACATTTAACTGATTTTGCCAATGGAGCGCGTTACAGAGAGCGCGAGGTCCCGCCTTTACAGTCACACGCTGATGATAATACAGATGTTTAAATAAAGAGGCATATCTGTGGACTTGTGGTCTTTCTACATTGGGACTCATAGTCTAGTCCTAGGCTATTGTAGGCACTGGCGTATCTTTTAGTGGAATGAGAGGCATTCTGTAGTCGCGTGAAAGGACCTTTCAAGTCAATCTGATCTGTATTGTCCTGTGAAAAAAAGCGTTCTTAGACACAGTGAGGAGTTTTTGGGGATAATGGGAAAATCATTTCCAACTAAATGACAGGAATTTCTTAGTCCAATCATGAGGTGTGCTAGGCTTTTTTATACTGTGGCGGAAAGAGAGAGAGTATAACAGTCATTATAAATAAAGGGCCAAGGAAGTGACAGTTTATGGAAGGAACAATTTGCACATAGTTTTAGAATGTGGTCAGGAGGAGGACAATGTGCTTACACATATGAAACATTAGAAGGTAGACATTATGGAAGCACATATATTTCTTTATTTTTATTGTATTTGGCGAGAGGGGGTTAATACAGCACGTCCAATGTGGAAAAGTGCTTTCCATAGCACCTTGCAGGTGGGCGACATCTAGAGCTGTGCAGTAGACACCCATGCCCCAGACGTCAAAGAGAACAAGAAGTTACACATGTTGGAAGTGAGGGTGAGACATTGAGGAGATATGATCCCCGTATGAAGCCGAGAGAAGGAGGAGGCGTGAACGTGCATCCATGTATGCAGGCGAGAAGGGAAGGAGCATTGGTCATGCATCCCTTCATGAGGGTGAGACAGGGAGGAGATATGATCCCCGTATGAAGCCGAGAGAAGGAGGAGGCGTGAACGTGCATCCATGTATGCGGGCGAGACAGGAAGGAGCATTGGTCATGCATCCCTGCATGAGGGTGAGACAGGGAGGAGATATGATCCCCGTATGAAGCCGAGATAAGGAGGAGGCGTGAACGTGCATCCATGTATGCAGGCGAGAAGGGAAGGAGCATTGGTCATGCATCCCTGCATGAGGGTGAGACAGGGAGGAGATATGATCCCCGTATGAAGCCGAGAGAAGGAGGAGGCGTGAAAGTGCATCCATGTATGCGGGCGAGACAGGAAGGAGCATTGGTCATGCATCCCTGCATGAGGGTGAGACAGGGAGGAGATATGATCCCCGTATGAAGCCGAGAGAAGGAGGAGGCGTGAACGTGCATCCATGTATGCGGGCGAGACGGGAAGGAGCATTTGTCCTGCATCCCTTCCTGAGGGTGAGACAGGGAGGAGATAAAATCCCAGTATGAAGCCGAGAGAACGAGGAGACATGAACGTGCATCCATGTATGCGGGCGAGAAGGGAATGAGCATTGGTCATGCATCCCTGCATGAGGGTGAGACATGGAGGAGATAAAATCCCTGTATGAAGCCAAGAGAACGAGGTGGCATGAACATGCATCCTTGTATGCAGGTGTGACATGGAGTCATCATGAACATGCATCCCTTTATAAGGACATAACATGGAGGACGCATGAACATGAATGCCTGAATTTTATGGTGGTGGCCTTTGGGTGATTTGGCACGTGCAGTTGGTGAAGAGCACTTCTCCTGCGCAAAAAAATAAATGTACTATTAGCACCCGGAGGGAGCCTCTGCACTTCTTATAGGGAGAAAACTCTGCAATGGAAGGGGACAGGGTCAATAACAGCTGTAAACTCTCACAAGACCATCACTGCTCTCACACTTTCCTGCTCTCAGGCTGGCGGGCCATTATCGGCCCTGGCTGCCGCACCATTGCCAGGTTTGTGTAACTATATTATTTCTAATTGGCTCCACTTTGATGACTTTCATTTGGATTCTGACTTGATTATTGAGATCTTAAATAAGTGACTGGGGATCAGGTGTCCACTTATTCTCATGGATAACATCACAACCAACCTTTAATTCAAACATGAGTCATGACATCACAGATGGAGTGCAGCTTATGATAGAGGTGGAACGTCACATTGTAGCAGCCCAAGTAGCTCGCCTTGATCGTATAGTGGTTAGTACTCTGCGTTGTGGCCGCAGCAACCTCGGTTCGAATCCGAGTCATGGCATTGCGGTGAGGCAATGTCACGGCAGTTGGGCAGATATTTTAGAATTTCCATTAATACATTGGCAATCTCTGTGGAGGACTGAAACAATTCGATATGTCCTGTTACTGTTATGAACCTTTTGTTTCTTTAATGCTCTTTGCACACTTTTTCATCGGGTGACTGTAATGTATTTCAACCAAATCTAATTAAGAGCGCATTATGTGGTGACATTTGCAGTACATGAAACATTATAACACTGCCATTTACGTCAATATCCACTAGCTTGATTAAGACATATGTATTGCAGCGACAGTATTTCCCAGTTACAAATGGGAATAAAAACAACATCCGCGAGGGATTGAACGAACGACATTTAACTGATTTTGCCAATGGAGCGCGTTACAGAGAGCGCGAGGTCCCGCCTTTACAGTCACACGCTGATGATAATACAGATGTTTAAATAAAGAGGCATATCTGTGGACTTGTGGTCTTTCTACATTGGGACTCATAGTCTAGTCCTAGGCTATTGTAGGCACTGGCGTATCTTTTAGTGGAATGAGAGGCATTCTGTAGTCGCGTGAAAGGACCTTTCAAGTCAATCTGATCTGTATTGTCCTGTGAAAAAAAGCGTTCTTAGACACAGTGAGGAGTTTTTGGGGATAATGGGAAAATCATTTCCAACTAAATGAAAGGAATTTCTTAGTCCAATCATGAGGTGTGCTAGGCTTTTTTATACTGTGGCGGAAAGAGAGAGAGTATAACAGTCATTATAAATAAAGGGCCAAGGAAGTGACAGTTTATGGAAGGAACAATTTTCACATAGTTTTAGAATGTGGTCAGGAGGATGACAATGTGCTTACACATATGAAACATTAGAAGGTAGACATTATGGAAGCACATATATTTCTTTATTTTTATTGTATTTGGGGAGAGGGGGTTAATATAGCACGTCCAATGTGGAAAATTGCTTTCCATAGCACCTTGCAGGTGGGCGACATCTAGAGCTGTGCAGTAGCCACCCATGCCCCAGACGTCAAAGAGAACAAGAAGTTACACATGTTGGAAGTGAGGGTGAGACATTGAGGAGATATGATCCCCGTATGAAGCCGAGAGAAGGAGGAGGCGTGAACGTGCATCCATGTATGCAGGCGAGAAGGGAAGGAGCATTGGTCATGCATCCCTTCATGAGGGTGAGACAGGGAGGAGATATGATCCCCGTATGAAGCCGAGAGAAGGAGGAGGCGTGAACGTGCATCCATGTATGCGGGCGAGACAGGAAGGAGCATTGGTCATGCATCCCTGCATGAGGGTGAGACAGGGAGGAGATATGATCCCCGTATGAAGCCGAGATAAGGAGGAGGCGTGAACGTGCATCCATGTATGCAGGCGAGAAGGGAAGGAGCATTGGTAATGCATCCCTGCATGAGGGTGAGACAGGGAGGAGATATGATCCCCGTATGAAGCCGAGAGAAGGAGGAGGCGTGAACGTGCATCCATGTATGCGGGCGAGACAGGAAGGAGCATTGGTCATGCATCCCTGCATGAGGGTGAGACAGGGAGGAGATATGATCCCCGTATGAAGCCGAGAGAAGGAGGAGGCGTGAACGTGCATCCATGTATGCGGGCGAGACGGGAAGGAGCATTTGTCATGCATCCCTTCCTGAGGGTGAGACAGGGAGGAGATAAAATCCCAGTATGAAGCCGAGAGAACGAGGAGACATGAACGTGCATCCATGTATGCGGGCGAGAAGGGAATGAGCATTGGTCATGCATCCCTGCATGAGGGTGAGACATGGAGGAGATAAAATCCCTGTATGAAGCCAAGAGAACGAGGTGGCATGAACATGCATCCTTGTATGCAGGTGTGACATGGAGTCATCATGAACATGCATCCCTTTATAAGGACATAACATGGAGGACGCATGAACATGAATGCCTGAATTTTATGGTGGTGGCCTTTGGGTGATTTGGCACGTGCAGTTGGTGAAGAGCACTTCTCCTGCGCAAAAAAATAAATGTACTATTAGCACCCGGAGGGAGCCTCTGCACTTCTTATAGGGAGAAAACTCTGCAATGGAAGGGGACAGGGTCAATAACAGCTCTAAACTCTCACAGGACCATCACTGCTCTCACACTTTCCTGCTCTCAGGCTGGCGGGCCATTATCGGCCCTGGCTGCCGCACCATTGCCAGGTTTGTGTAACTATATTATTTCTAATTGGCTCCACTTTGATGACTTTCATTTGGATTCTGACTTGATTATTGAGATCTTAAATAAGTGACTGGGGATCAGGTGTCCACTTATTCTCATGGATAACATCACAACCAACCTTTAATTCAAACATGAGTCATGACATCACAGATGGAGTGCAGCTTATGATAGAGGTGGAACGTCACATTGTAGCAGCCCAAGTAGCTCGCCGTGATCGTATAGTGGTTAGTACTCTGCGTTGTGGCCGCAGCCGTTGTGGCCGCAGCAACCTCGGTTCGAATCCGAGTCACGGCATTGCGGTGAGGCAATGTCACGGCAGTTGGGCAGATATTTTAGAATTTCCATTAATACATTGGCAATCTCTGTGGAGGACTGAAACAATTCGATATGTCCTGTTACTGTTATGAACCTTTTGTTTCTTTAATGCTCTTTGCACACTTTTTCATCGGGTGACTGTAATGTATTTCAACCAAATCTAATTAAGAGCGCATTATGTGGTGACATTTGCAGTACATGAAACATTATAACACTGCCATTTACGTCAATAACCACTAGCTTGATTAAGACATATGTATTGCAGCGACAGTATTTCCCAGTTACAAATGGGAATAAAAACAACATCCGCGAGGGATTGAACGAACGACATTTAACTGATTTTGCCAATGGAGCGCGTTACAGAGAGCGCGAGGTCCCGCCTTTACAGTCACACGCTGATGATAATACAGATGTTTAAATAAAGAGGCATATCTGTGGACTTGTGGTCTTTCTACATTGGGACTCATAGTCTAGTCCTAGGCTATTGTAGGCACTGGCGTATCTTTTAGTGGAATGAGAGGCATTCTGTAGTCGCGTGAAAGGACCTTTCAAGTCAATCTGATCTGTATTGTCCTGTGAAAAAAAGCGTTCTTAGACACAGTGAGGAGTTTTTGGGGATAATGGGAAAATCATTTCCAACTAAATGACAGGAATTTCTTAGTCCAATCATGAGCTGTGCTAGGCTTTTTTATACTGTGGCGGAAAGAGAGAGAGTATAACAGTCATTATAAATAAAGGGCCAAGGAAGTGACAGTTTATGGAAGGAACAATTTGCACATAGTTTTAGAATGTGGTCAGGAGGAGGACAATGTGCTTACACATATGAAACATTAGAAGGTAGACATTATGGAAGCACATATATTTCTTTATTTTTATTGTATTTGGCGAGAGGGGGTTAATACAGCACGTCCAATGTGGAAAAGTGCTTTCCATAGCACCTTGCAGGTGGGCGACATCTAGAGCTGTGCAGTAGACACCCATGCCCCAGACGTCAAAGAGAACAAGAAGTTACACATGTTGGAAGTGAGGGTGAGACATTGAGGAGATATGATCCCCGTATGAAGCCGAGAGAAGGAGGAGGCGTGAACGTGCATCCATGTATGCAGGCGAGAAGGGAAGGAGCATTGGTCATGCATCCCTTCATGAGGGTGAGACAGGGAGGAGATATGATCCCCGTATGAAGCCGAGAGAAGGAGGAGGCGTGAACGTGCATCCATGTATGCGGGCGAGACAGGAAGGAGCATTGGTCATGCATCCCTGCATGAGGGTGAGACAGGGAGGAGATATGATCCCCGTATGAAGCCGAGATAAGGAGGAGGCGTGAACGTGCATCCATGTATGCAGGCGAGAAGGGAAGGAGCATTGGTCATGCATCCCTGCATGAGGGTGAGACAGGGAGGAGATATGATCCCCGTATGAAGCCGAGAGAAGGAGGAGGCGTGAAAGTGCATCCATGTATGCGGGCGAGACAGGAAGGAGCATTGGTCATGCATCCCTGCATGAGGGTGAGACAGGGAGGAGATATGATCCCCGTATGAAGCCGAGAGAAGGAGGAGGCGTGAACGTGCATCCATGTATGCGGGCGAGACGGGAAGGAGCATTTGTCCTGCATCCCTTCCTGAGGGTGAGACAGGGAGGAGATAAAATCCCAGTATGAAGCCGAGAGAACGAGGTGGCATGAACATGCATCCATGTATGCGGGCGAGAAGGGAATGAGCATTGGTCATGCATCCCTGCATGAGGGTGAGACATGGAGGAGATAAAATCCCTGTATGAAGCCAAGAGAACGAGGTGGCATGAACATGCATCCTTGTATGCAGGTGTGACATGGAGTCATCATGAACATGCATCCCTTTATAAGGACATAACATGGAGGACGCATGAACATGAATGCCTGAATTTTATGGTGGTGGCCTTTGGGTGATTTGGCACGTGCAGTTGGTGAAGAGCACTTCTCCTGCGCAAAAAAATAAATGTACTATTAGCACCCGGAGGGAGCCTCTGCACTTCTTATAGGGAGAAAACTCTGCAATGGAAGGGGACAGGGTCAATAACAGCTGTAAACTCTCACAAGACCATCACTGCTCTCACACTTTCCTGCTCTCAGGCTGGCGGGCCATTATCGGCCCTGGCTGCCGCACCATTGCCAGGTTTGTGTAACTATATTATTTCTAATTGGCTCCACTTTGATGACTTTCATTTGGATTCTGACTTGATTATTGAGATCTTAAATAAGTGACTGGGGATCAGGTGTCCACTTATTCTCATGGATAACATCACAACCAACCTTTAATTCAAACATGAGTCATGACATCACAGATGGAGTGCAGCTTATGATAGAGGTGGAACGTCACATTGTAGCAGCCCAAGTAGCTCGCCGTGATCGTATAGTGGTTAGTACTCTGAGTTGTGGCTGCAGCAACCTCGGTTCGAATCCGAGTCACGGCATTGTGGTGAGGCAATGTCACGGCAGTTGGGCAGATATTTTAGAATTTCCATTAATACATTGGCAATCTCTGTGGAGGACTGAAACAATTCGACATGTCCTGTTACTGTTATGAACCTTTTGTTTCTTTAATGCTCTTTGCACACTTTTTCATCGGGTGACTGTAATGTATTTCAACCAAATCTAATTAAGAGCGCATTATGTGGTGACATTTGCAGTACATGAAACATTATAACACTGCCATTTACGTCAATATCCACTAGCTTGATTAAGACATATGTATTGCAGCGACAGTATTTCCCAGTTACAAATGGGAATAAAAACAACATCCGCGAGGGATTGAACGAACGACATTTAACTGATTTTGCCAATGGAGCGCGTTACAGAGAGCGCGAGGTCCCGCCTTTACAGTCACACGCTGATGATAATACAGATGTTTAAATAAAGAGGCATATCTGTGGACTTGTGGTCTTTCTACATTGGGACTCATAGTCTAGTCCTAGGCTATTGTAGGCACTGGCGTATCTTTTAGTGGAATGAGAGGCATTCTGTAGTCGCGTGAAAGGACCTTTCAAGTCAATCTGATCTGTATTGTCCTGTGAAAAAAAGCGTTCTTAGACACAGTGAGGAGTTTTTGGGGATAATGGGAAAATCATTTCCAACTAAATGAAAGGAATTTCTTAGTCCAATCATGAGGTGTGCTAGGCTTTTTTATACTGTGGCGGAAAGAGAGAGAGTATAACAGTCATTATAAATAAAGGGCCAAGGAAGTGACAGTTTATGGAAGGAACAATTTTCACATAGTTTTAGAATGTGGTCAGGAGGATGACAATGTGCTTACACATATGAAACATTAGAAGGTAGACATTATGGAAGCACATATATTTCTTTATTTTTATTGTATTTGGGGAGAGGGGGTTAATATAGCACGTCCAATGTGGAAAATTGCTTTCCATAGCACCTTGCAGGTGGGCGACATCTAGAGCTGTGCAGTAGCCACCCATGCCCCAGACGTCAAAGAGAACAAGAAGTTACACATGTTGGAAGTGAGGGTGAGACATTGAGGAGATATGATCCCCGTATGAAGCCGAGAGAAGGAGGAGGCGTGAACGTGCATCCATGTATGCAGGCGAGAAGGGAAGGAGCATTGGTCATGTATCCCTGCATGAGGGTGAGACAGGGAGGAGATATGATCCCCGTATGAAGCCGAGAGAAGGAGGAGGCGTGAACGTGCATCCATGTATGCGGGCGAGACAGGAAGGAGCGTTGGTCATGCATCCCTGCATGAGGGTGAGACAGGGAGGAGATATGATCCCCGTATGAAGCCGAGAGAAGGAGGAGGCGTGAACGTGCATCCATGTATGCAGGCGAGAAGGGAAGGAGCATTGGTCATGCATCCCTGCATGAGGGTGAGACAGGGAGGAGATATGATCCCCGTATGAAGCCGAGAGAAGGAGGAGGCGTGAACGTGCATCCATGTATGCGGGCGAGACAGGAAGGAGCATTGGTCATGCATCCCTGCATGAGGGTGAGACAGGGAGGAGATATGATCCCCGTATGAAGCCGAGAGAAGGAGGAGGCGTGAACGTGCATCCATGTATGCGGGCGAGACGGGAAGGAGCATTGGTCATGCATCCCTTCCTGAGGGTGAGACAGGGAGGAGATAAAATCTCAGTATGAAGCCGAGAGAACGAGGAGACATGAACGTGCATCCATGTATGCGGGCGAGAAGGGAAGGAGCATTGGTCATGCATCCCTGCATGAGGGTGAGACAGGGAGGAGATAAAATCCCTGTATGAAGCCAAGAGAACGAGGTGGCATGAACATGCATCCTTGTATGCAGGTGTGACATGGAGTCATCATGAACATGCATCCCTTTATAAGGACATAACATGGAGGACGCATGAACATGAATGCCTGAATTTTATGGTGGTGGCCTTCGGGTGATTTGGCACGTGCAATCGGTGAAGAGCACTTCTCCTGCGCAAAAAAATAAATGTACTATTAGCACCCCGGAGGGAGCCTCTGCACTTCTTATAGGGAGAAAACTCTGCAATGGAAGGGGACAGGGTCAATAACAGCTGTAAACTCTCACAAGACCATCACTGCTCTCACACTTTCCTGCTCTCAGGCTGGCGGGCCATTATCGGCCCTGGCTGCCACACCATTGCCAGGTTTGTGTAACTATATTATTTCTAATTGGCTCCACTTTGATGACTTTCATTTGGATTCTGACTTGATTATTGAGATCTTAAATAAGTGACTGGGGATCAGGTGTCCACTTATTCTCATGGATAACATCACAACCAACCTTTAATTCAAACATGAGTCATGACATCACAGATGGAGTACAGTTTATGACAGAGGTGGGACATCACAGTGTGGCAGCCCAAGTAGCTCGCCGTGATCGTATAGTGGTTAGTACTCTGCATTGTGGCCGCAGCAACCTCGGTTCGAATCCGAGTCACGGCATTGCAGTGAGGCAATGTCACGGCAGTTGGGCAGATATTTTAGAATTTCCATTAATACATTGGCAATCTCTGTGGAGGACTGAAACAATTCGATATGTCCTGTTACTGTTATGAACCTTTTGTTTCTTTAATGCTCTTTGCACACTTTTTCATCGGGTGACTGTAATGTATTTCAACCAAATCTAATTAAGAGCGCATTATGTGGTGACATTTGCAGTACATGAAACATTATAACACTGCCATTTACGTCAATAACCACTAGCTTGATTAAGACATATGTATTGCAGCGACAGTATTTCCCAGTTACAAATGGGAATAAAAACAACATCCGCGAGGGATTGAACCAACGACATTTAACTGATGTTGCCAATGGAGCGCGTTACAGAGAGCGCGAGGTCCCGTCTTTACAGTCACACGCTGATGATAATACAGATGTTTAAATAAACAGGCATATCTGTGGACTTGTGGTCTTTCTACATTGGGACTCATAGTCTAGTCCTAGGCTATTGTAGGCACTGGCATATCTTTTAGTGGAATGAGAGGCATTCTGTAGTCGCGTGAAAGGACCTTTCAAGTCAATCTGATCTGTATTGTCCTGTGAAAAAAAAGCGTTCTTAGACACAGTGAGGAGTTTTTGGGGATAATGGTAAAATCATTTCCAACTAAATGACAGGAATTTCTTAGTCCAATCATGAGGTGTGCTAGGCTTTTTTATACTGTGGCGGAAAGAGAGAGAGTATAACAGTCATTATAAATAAAGGGCCAAGGAAGTGACAGTTTATGGAAGGAACAATTTGCACATAGTTTTAGAATGTGGTCAGGAGGAGGACAATGTGCTTACACATATGAAACATTAGAAGGTAGACATTATGGAAGCACATATATTTCTTTATTTTTATTGTATTTGGCGAGAGGGGGTTAATACAGCACGTCCAATGTGGAAAAGTGCTTTCCATAGCACCTTGCAGGTGGGCGACATCTAGAGCTGTGCAGTAGCCACCCATGCCCCAGACGTCAAAGAGAACAAGAAGTTACACATGTTGGAAGTGAGGGTGAGACATTGAGGAGATATGATCCCCGTATGAAGCCGAGAGAAGGAGGAGGCGTGAACGTGCATCCATGTATGCAGGCGAGAAGGGAAGGAGCATTGGTCATGTATCCCTTCATGAGGGTGAGACAGGGAGGAGATATGATCCCCGTATGAAGCCGAGAGAAGGAGGAGGCGTGAACGTGCATCCATGTATGCGGGCGAGACAGGAAGGAGCATTGGTCATGCATCCCTGCATGAGGGTGAGACAGGGAGGAGATATGATCCCCGTATGAAGCCGAGATAAGGAGGAGGCGTGAACGTGCATCCATGTATGCAGGCGAGAAGGGAAGGAGCATTGGTCATGCATCCCTGCATGAGGGTGAGACAGGGAGGAGATATGATCCCCGTATGAAGCCGAGAGAAGGAGGAGGCGTGAACGTGCATCCATGTATGCGGGCGAGACAGGAAGGAGCATTGGTCATGCATCCCTGCATGAGGGTGAGACAGGGAGGAGATATGATCCCCGTATGAAGCCGAGAGAAGGAGGAGGCGTGAACGTGCATCCATGTATGCGGGCGAGACGGGAAGGAGCATTTGTCATGCATCCCTTCCTGAGGGTGAGACAGGGAGGAGATAAAATCCCAGTATGAAGCCGAGAGAACGAGGAGACATGAACGTGCATCCATGTATGCGGGCGAGAAGGGAATGAGCATTGGTCATGCATCCCTGCATGAGGGTGAGACATGGAGGAGATAAAATCCCTGTATGAAGCCAAGAGAACGAGGTGGCATGAACATGCATCCTTGTATGCAGGTGTGACATGGAGTCATCATGAACATGCATCCCTTTATAAGGACATAACATGGAGGACGCAAGAACATGAATGCCTGAATTTTATGGTGGTGGCCTTTGGGTGATTTGGCACGTGCAGTTGGTGAAGAGCACTTCTCCTGCGCAAAAAAATAAATGTACTATTAGCACCCGGAGGGAGCCTCTGCACTTCTTATAGGGAGAAAACTCTGCAATGGAAGGGGACAGGGTCAATAACAGCTGTAAACTCTCACAAGACCATCACTGCTCTCACACTTTCCTGCTCTCAGGCTGGCGGGCCATTATCGGCCCTGGCTGCCGCACCATTGCCAGGTTTGTGTAACTATATTATTTCTAATTGGCTCCACTTTGATGACTTTCATTTGGATTCTGACTTGATTATTGAGATCTTAAATAAGTGACTGGGGATCAGGTGTCCACTTATTCTCATGGATAACATCACAACCAACCTTTAATTCAAACATGAGTCATGACATCACAGATGGAGTGCAGCTTATGATAGAGGTGGAACGTCACATTGTAGCAGCCCAAGTAGCTCGCCGTGATCGTATAGTGGTTAGTACTCTGAGTTGTGGCTGCAGCAACCTCGGTTCGAATCCGAGTCACGGCATTGTGGTGAGGCAATGTCACGGCAGTTGGGCAGATATTTTAGAATTTCCATTAATACATTGGCAATCTCTGTGGAGGACTGAAACAATTCGATATGTCCTGTTACTGTTATGAACCTTTTGTTTCTTTAATGCTCTTTGCACACTTTTTCATCGGGTGACTGTAATGTATTTTAACCAAATCTAATTAAGAGCGCATTATGTGGTGACATTTGCAGTACATGAAACATTATAACACTGCCATTTACGTCAATAACCACTAGCTTGATTAAGACATATGTATTGCAGAGACAGTATTTCCCAGTTACAAATGGGAATAAAAACAACATCCGCGAGGGATTGAACGAACGACATTTAACTGATTTTGCCAATGGAGCGCGTTACAGAGAGCGCGAGGTCCCGCCTTTACAGTCACACGCTGATGATAATACAGATGTTTAAATAAAGAGGCATATCTGTGGACTTGTGGTCTTTCTACATTGGGACTCATAGTCTAGTCCTAGGCTATTGTAGGCACTGGCGTATCTTTTAGTGGAATGAGAGGCATTCTGTAGTCGCGTGAAAGGACCTTTCAAGTCAATCTGATCTGTATTGTCCTGTGAAAAAAAGCGTTCTTAGACACAGTGAGGAGTTTTTGGGGATAATGGGAAAATCATTTCCAACTAAATGAAAGGAATTTCTTAGTCCAATCATGAGGTGTGCTAGGCTTTTTTATACTGTGGCGGAAGGAGAGAGAGTATAACAGTCATTATAAATAAAGGGCCAACGAAGTGACAGTTTATGGAAGGAACAATTTGCACATAGTTTTAGAATGTGGTCAGGAGGAGGACAATGTGCTTACACATATGAAACATTAGAAGGTAGACATTATGGAAGCACATATATTTCTTTATTTTTATTGTATTTGGGGAGAGGGGGTTAATATAGCACGTCCAATGTGGAAAATTGCTTTCCATAGCACCTTGCAGGTGGGCGACATCTAGAGCTGTGCAGTAGCCACCCATGCCCCAGACGTCAAAGAGAACAAGAAGTTACACATGTTGGAAGTGAGGGTGAGACATTGAGGAGATATGATCCCCGTATGAAGCCGAGAGAAGGAGGAGGCGTGAACGTGCATCCATGTATGCAGGCGAGAAGGGAAGGAGCATTGGTCATGTATCCCTGCATGAGGGTGAGACAGGGAGGAGATATGATCCCCGTATGAAGCCGAGAGAAGGAGGAGGCGTGAACGTGCATCCATGTATGCGGGCGAGACAGGAAGGAGCGTTGGTCATGCATCCCTGCATGAGGGTGAGACAGGGAGGAGATATGATCCCCGTATGAAGCCGAGAGAAGGAGGAGGCGTGAACGTGCATCCATGTATGCAGGCGAGAAGGGAAGGAGCATTGGTCATGCATCCCTGCATGAGGGTGAGACAGGGAGGAGATATGATCCCCGTATGAAGCCGAGAGAAGGAGGAGGCGTGAACGTGCATCCATGTATGCGGGCGAGACAGGAAGGAGCATTGGTCATGCATCCCTGCATGAGGGTGAGACAGGGAGGAGATATGATCCCCGTATGAAGCCGAGAGAAGGAGGAGGCGTGAACGTGCATCCATGTATGAGGGCGAGACGGGAAGGAGCATTGGTCATGCATCCCTTCCTGAGGGTGAGACAGGGAGGAGATAAAATCCCAGTATGAAGCCGAGAGAACGAGGAGACATGAACGTGCATCCATGTATGCGGGCGAGAAGGGAAGGAGCATTGGTCATGCATCCCTGCATGAGGGTGAGACAGGGAGGAGATAAAATCCCTGTATGAAGCCAAGAGAACGAGGTGGCATGAACATGCATCCTTGTATGCAGGTGTGACATGGAGTCATCATGAACATGCATCCCTTTATAAGGACATAACATGGAGGACGCATGAACATGAATGCCTGAATTTTATGGTGGTGGCCTTCGGGTGATTTGGCACGTGCAATCGGTGAAGAGCAATTCTCCTGCGCAAAAAAATAAATGTACTATTAGCACCCCGGAGGGAGCCTCTGCACTTCTTATAGGGAGAAAACTCTGCAATGGAAGGGGACAGGGTCAATAACAGCTGTAAACTCTCACAAGACCATCACTGCTCTCACACTTTCCTGCTCTCAGGCTGGCGGGCCATTATCGGCCCTGGCTGCCACACCATTGCCAGGTTTGTGTAACTATATTATTTCTAATTGGCTCCACTTTGATGACTTTCATTTGGATTCTGACTTGATTATTGAGATCTTAAATAAGTGACTGGGGATCAGGTGTCCACTTATTCTCATGGATAACATCACAACCAACCTTTAATTCAAACATGAGTCATGACATCACAGATGGAGTACAGCTTATGATAGAGGTGGAACGTCACATTGTAGTAGCCCAAGTAGCTCGCAGTGATCGTATAGTGGTTAGTACTCTGCGTTGTGGCCACAGCAACCTCGGTTCGAATCCGAGTCACGGCATTGTGGTGAGGCAATGTCACGGCAGTTGGGCAGATATTTTAGAATTTCCATTAATACATTGGCAATCTCTGTGGAGGACTGAAACAATTCGATATGTCCTGTTACTGTTATGAACCTTTTGTTTCTTTAATGCTCTTTGCACACTTTTTCATCGGGTGACTGTAATGTATTTCAACCAAATCTAATTAAGAGCGCATTATGTGGTGACATTTGCAGTACATGAAACATTATAACACTTCCATTTACGTCAATAACCACTAGCTTGATTAAGACATATGTATTGCAGCGACAGTATTTCCCAGTTACAAATGGGAATAAAAACAACATCCGCGAGGGATTGAACCAACGACATTTAACTGATGTTGCCAATGGAGCGCGTTACAGAGAGCGCGAGGTCCCGCCTTTACAGTCACACGCTGATGATAATACAGATGTTTAAATAAACAGGCATATCTGTGGACTTGTGGTCTTTCTACATTGGGACTCATAGTCTAGTCCTAGGCTATTGTAGGCACTGGCGTATCTTTTAGTGGAATGAGAGACATTCTGTAGTCGCGTGAAAGGACCTTTCAAGTCAATCTGATCTGTATTGTCCTGTGAAAAAAAGCGTTCTTAGACACAGTGAGGAGTTTTTGGGGATAATGGGAAAATCATTTCCAACTAAATGACAGGAATTTCTTAGTCCAATCATGAGGTGTGCTAGGCTTTTTTATACTGTGGCGGAAAGAGAGAGAGTATAACAGTCATTATAAATAAAGGGCCAAGGAAGTGACAGTTTATGGAAGGAACAATTTGCACATAGTTTTAGAATGTGGTCAGGAGGAGGACAATGTGCTTACACATATGAAACATTAGAAGGTAGACATTATGGAAGCACATATATTTCTTTATTTTTATTGTATTTGGGGAGAGGGGGTTAATATAGCACGTCCAATGTGGAAAAGTGCTTTCCATAGCACCTTGCAGGTGGGCGACATATAGAGCTGTGCAGTAGCCACCCATGCCCCAGACGTCAAAGAGAACAAGAAGTTACACATGTTGGAAGTGAGGGTGAGACATTGAGGAGATATGATCCCCGTATGAAGCCGAGAGAAGGAGGAGGCGTGAACGTGCATCCATGTATGCGGGCGAGACAGGAAGGAGCGTTGGTCATGCATCCCTGCATGAGGGTGAGACAGGGAGGAGATATGATCCCCGTATGAAGCCGAGAGAAGGAGGAGGCGTGAACGTGCATCCATGTATGCAGGCGAGAAGGGAAGGAGCATTGGTCATGCATCCCTGCATGAGGGTGAGACAGGGAGGAGATATGATCCCCGTATGAAGCCGAGAGAAGGAGGAGGCGTGAACGTGCATCCATGTATGCGGGCGAGACAGGAAGGAGCATTGGTCATGCATCCCTGCATGAGGGTGAGACAGGGAGGAGATATGATCCCCGTATGAAGCCGAGAGAAGGAGGAGGCGTGAACGTGCATCCATGTATGCGGGCGAGACGGGAAGGAGCATTGGTCATGCATCCCTTCCTGAGGGTGAGACAGGGAGGAGATAAAATCCCAGTATGAAGCCGAGAGAACGAGGAGACATGAACGTGCATCCATGTATGCGGGCGAGAAGGGAAGGATCATTGGTCATGCATCCCTGCATGAGGGTGAGACAGGGAGGAGATAAAATCCCTGTATGAAGCCAAGAGAACGAGGTGGCATGAACATGCATCCTTGTATGCAGGTGTGACATGGAGTCATCATGAACATGCATCCCTTTATAAGGACATAACATGGAGGACGCATGAACATGAATGCCTGAATTTTATGGTGGTGGCCTTCGGGTGATTTGGCACGTGCAATCGGTGAAGAGCACTTCTCCTGCGCAAAAAAATAAATGTACTATTAGCACCCCGGAGGGAGCCTCTGCACTTCTTATAGGGAGAAAACTCTGCAATGGAAGGGGACAGGGTCAATAACAGCTGTAAACTCTCACAAGACCATCACTGCTCTCACACTTTCCTGCTCTCAGGCTGGCGGGCCATTATCGGCCCTGGCTGCCACACCATTGCCAGGTTTGTGTAACTATATTATTTCTAATTGGCTCCACTTTGATGACTTTCATTTGGATTCTGACTTGATTATTGAGATCTTAAATAAGTGACTGGGGATCAGGTGTCCACTTATTCTCATGGATAACATCACAAACAACCTTTAATTCAAACATGAGTCATGACATCACAGATGGAGTACAGCTTATGATAGAGGTGGAACGTCACATTGTAGCAGCCCAAGTAGCTCGCCGTGATCGTATAGTGGTTAGTACTCTGCGTTGTGGCCGCAGCAACCTTGGTTCGAGTCACGGCATTGTGGTGAGGCAATGCCACGGCAGTTGGGCAGATTTTTTAGAATTTCCATTAATACATTGGCAATCTCTGTGGAGGACTGAAACAATTCGATATGGCCTGTTACTGTTATGAACCTTTTGTTTCTTTAATGCTCTTTGCACACTTTTTCATCGGGTGACTGTAATGTATTTCAACCAAATCTAATTAAGAGCGCATTATGTGGTGACATTTGCAGTACATGAAACATTATAACACTGCCATTTACGTCAATAACCACTAGCTTGATTAAGACATATGTATTGCAGCGACAGTATTTCCCAGTTACAAATGGGAATAAAAACAACATCCGCGAGGGATTGAACCAACGACATTTAACTGATGTTGCCAATGGAGCGCGTTACAGAGAGTGCGAGGTCCCGCCTTTACAGTCACACGCTGATGATAATACAGATGTTTAAATAAACAGGCATATCTGTGGACTTGTGGTCTTTCTACATTGGAACTCATAGTCTAGTCCTAGGCTATTGTAGGCACTGGCGTATCTTTTAGTGGAATGAGAGGCATTCTGTAGTCGCGTGAAAGGACCTTTCAAGTCAATCTGATCTGTATTGTCCTGTGAAAAAAAGCGTTCTTAGACACAGTGAGGAGTTTTTGGGGATAATGGGAAAATCATTTCCAACTAAATGACAGGAATTTCTTAGTCCAATCATGAGGTGTGCTAGGCTTTTTTATACTGTGGCGGAAAGAGAGAGAGTATAACAGTCATTATAAATAAAGGGCCAAGGAAGTGACAGTTTATGGAAGGAACAATTTGCACATAGTTTTAGAATGTGGTCAGGAGGAGGACAATGTGCTTACACATATGAAACATTAGAAGGTAGACATTATGGAAGCACATATATTTCTTTATTTTTATTGTATTTGGGGAGAGGTGGTTAATATAGCACGTCCAATGTGGAAAAGAGCTTTCCATAGCACCTTGCAGGTGGGCGACATCTAGAGCTGTGCAGTAGCCACCCATGCCCCAGACGTCAAAGAGAACAAGAAGTTACACATGTTGGAAGTAAGGGTGAGACATTGAGGAGATATGATCCCCGTATGAAGCCGAGAGAAGGAGGAGGCGTGAACGTGCATCCATGTATGCAGGCGAGAAGGGAAGGAGCATTGGTCATGCATCCCTGCATGAGGGTGAGACAGGGAGGAGATATGATCCCCGTATGAAGCCGAGAGAAGGAGGAGGCGTGCACGTGCATCCATGTATGCGGGCGAGACAGGAAGGAGCGTTGGTCATGCATCCCTGCATGAGGGTGAGACAGGGAGGAGATATGATCCCCGTATGAAGCCGAGAGAAGGAGGAGGCGTGAACGTGCATCCATGTATGCAGGCGAGAAGGGAAGGAGCATTGGTCATGCATCCCTGCATGAGGGTGAGACAGGGAGGAGATATGATCCCCGTATGAAGCCGAGAGAAGGAGGGGGCGTGAACGTGCATCCATGTATGCGGGCGAGACAGGAAGGAGCGTTGGTCATGCATCCCTGCATGAGGGTGAGACAGGGAGGAGATATGATCCCCGTATGAAGCCGAGAGAAGGAGGAGGCGTGAACGTGCATCCATGTATGCAGGCGAGAAGGGAAGGAGCATTGGTCATGTATCCCTGCATGAGGGTGAGACAGGGAGGAGATATGATCCCCGTATGAAGCCGAGAGAAGGAGGAGGCGTGAACGTGCATCCATGTATGCGGGCGAGACAGGAAGGAGCATTGGTCATGCATCCATGCTTGAGGGTGAGACAGGGAGGAGATATGATCCCCGTATGAAGCCGAGAAAAGGAGGAGGCGTGAACGTGCATCCATGTATGCGGGCGAGACGGGAAGGAGCATTGGTCATGCATCCCTTCCTGAGTATGAGACAGGGAGGAGATATAATCCCCGTATGAAGCCGAGAGAACGAGGAGACATGAACGTGCATCCATGTATGCGGGCGAGAAGGGAAGGAGCATTGGTCATGCATCCCTGCATGAGGGTGAGACAGGGAGGAGATAAAATCCCTGTATGAAGCCAAGAGAACGAGGCGGCATGAACATGCATCCTTGTATTCAGGTGTGACATGGAGTCATCATGAACATGCATCCCTTTATAAGGACATAACATGGAGGACGCATGAACATGAATGCCTGAATTTTATGGTGGTGGCCTTCGGGTGATTTGGCACGTGCAATCGGTGAAGAGAACTTCTCCTGCGCAAAAAAATAAATGTACTATTAGCACCCCGGAGGGAGCCTCTGCACTTCTTATAGGGAGAAAACTCTGCAATGGAAGGGGACAGGGTCAATAACAGCTGTAAACTCTCACAAGACCATCACTGCTCTCACACTTTCCTGCTCTCAGGCTGGCGGGCCATTATCGGCCCTGGCTGCCGCACCATTGCCAGGTTTGTGTAACTATATTATTTCTAATTGGCTCCACTTTGATGACTTTCATTTGGATTCTGACTTGATTATTGAGATCTTAAATAAGTGACTGGGGATCAGGTGTCCACTTATTCTCATGGATAACATCACAACCAACCTTTAATTCAAACATGAGTCATGACATCACAGATGGAGTACAGCTTATGATAGAGGTGGAACGTCACATTGTAGCAGCCCAAGTAGCTCGCCGTGATTGTATAGTGGTTAGTACTCTGCGTTGTGGCCACAGCAACCTCGGTTTGAATCCAAGTCACGGCATTGCGCAGTTGGGCAGATATTTTAGAATTTCCATTAATACATTAGCAATCTCTGTGGAGGACTGAAACAATTCGATATGTCCTGTTACTGTTATGAACCTTTTGTTTCTTTAATGCTCTTTGCACACTTTTTCATCGGGTGACTGTAATGTATTTCAACCAAATCTAATTAAGAGCGCATTATGTGGTGACATTTGCAGTACACGAAACATTATAACACTGCCATTTACGTCAATAACCACTAGCTTGATTAAGACATATGTATTGCAGCGACAGTATTTCCCAGTTACAAATGGGAATAAAAACAACATCCGCGAGGGATTGAACCAACGACATTTAACTGATGTTGCCAATGGAGCGCGTTACAGAGAGCGCGAGGTCCCGCCTTTACAGTCACACGCTGATGATAATACAGATGTTTAAATAAACAGGCATATCTGTGGACTTGTGGTCTTTCTACATTGGGACTCATAGTCTAGTCCTAGGCTATTGTAGGCACTGGCGTATCTTTTAGTGGAATGAGAGGCATTCTGTAGTCGCGTGAAAGGACCTTTCAAGTCAATCTGATCTGTATTGTCCTGTGAAAAAAAGCGTTCTTAGACACAGTGAGGAGTTTTTGGGGATAATGGGAAAATCATTTCCAACTAAATGACAGGAATTTCTTAGTCCAATCATGAGGTGTGCTAGGCTTTTTTATACTGTGGCGGAAAGAGAGAGAGTATAACAGTCATTATAAATAAAGGGCCAAGGAAGTGACAGTTTATGGAAGGAACAATTTGCACATAGTTTTAGAATGTGGTCAGGAGGAGGACAATGTGCTTACACATATGAAACATTAGAAGGTAGACATTATGGAAGCACATATATTTCTTTATTTTTATTGTATTTGGGGAGAGGGGGTTAATATAGCACGTCAAATGTGGAAAAGTGCTTTCCATAGCACCTTGCAGGTGGGCAACATCTAGAGCTGTGCAGTAGCCACCCATGCCCCAGACGTCAAAGAGAACAAGAAGTTACACATGTTGGAAGTGAGGGTGAGACATTGAGGAGATATGATCCCCGTATGAAGCCGAGAGAAGGAGGAGGCGTGAACGTGCATCCATGTATGCAGGCGAGAAGGGAAGGAGCATTGGTCATGCATCCCTACATGAGGGTGAGACAGGGAGGAGATATGATCCCCGTATGAAGCCGAGAGAAGGAGGAGGCGTGAACTTGCGCCCATGTATGCGGGCGAGACAGGAAGGAGCGTTGGTCATGCATCCCTGCATGAGGGTGAGACAGGGAGGAGATATGATCCCCGTATGAAGCCGAGAGAAGGAGGAGGCGTGAACGTGCACCCATGTATGCAGGCGAGAAGGGAAGGAGCATTGGTCATGCATCCCTGCATGAGGGTGAAACAGGGAGGAGATATGATCCCCGTATGAAGCCGAGAGAAGGAGGAGGCGTGAACGTGCATCCATGTATGCGGGCGAGACAGGAAGGAGCATTGGTCATGCATCCCTGCATGAGGGTGAGACAGGGAGGAGATATGATCCCCGTATGAAGCCGAGAGAAGGAGGAGGCGTGAACGTGCATCCATGTATGCGGGCGAGACGGGAAGGAGCATTGGTCATGCATCCCTTCCTGAGGGTGAGACAGGGAGGAGATAAAATCCCAGTATGAAGCCGAGAGAACGAGGAGACATGAACGTGCATCCATGTATGCGGGCGAGAAGGGAAGGAGCATTGGTCATGCATCCCTGCATGAGGGTGAGACAGGGAGGAGATAAAATCCCTGTATGAAGCCAAGAGAACGAGGTGGCATGAACATGCATCCTTGTATGCAGGTGTGACATGGAGTCATCATGAACATGCATCCCTTTATAAGGACATAACATGGAGGACGCATGAACATGAATGCCTGAATTTTATGGTGGTAGCCTTCGGGTGATTTGGCACGTGCAATCGGTGAAGAGCACTTCTCCTGCGCAAAAAAATAAATGTACTATTAGCACCCAGGAGGGAGCCCCTGCACTTCTTATAGGGAGAAAACTCTGCAATGGAAGGGGACAGGGTCAATAACAGCTGTAAACTCTCACAAGACCATCACTGCTCTCACACTTTCCTGCTCTCAGGCTGGCGGGCCATTATCGGCCCTGGCTGCCGCACCATTGCCAGGTTTGTGTAACTATATTGTTTCTAATTGGCTCCACTTTGATGACTTTCATTTGGATTCTGACTTGATTATTGAGATCTTAAATAAGTGACTGGGGATCAGGTGTCCACTTATTCTCATGGATAACATCACAACCAACCTTTAATTCAAACATGAGTCATGACATCACAGATGGAGTACAGCTTATGATAGAGGTGGAACATCACATTGTAGCAGCCCAAGTAGCTCGCCTTGATCGTATAGTGGTTAGTACTCTGCGTTGTGGCCGCAGCAACCTCGGTTCGAATCCGAGTCACGGCATTGCGGTGAGGCAATGTCACGGCAGTTGGGCAGATATTTTAGAATTTCCATTAATACATTGGCAATCTCTGTGGAGGACTGAAACAATTCGATATGTCCTGTTACTGTTATGAACCTTTTGTTTCTTTAATGCTCTTTGCACACTTTTTCATCGGGTGACTGTAATGTATTTCAACCAAATCTAATTAAGAGCGCATTATGTGGTGACATTTGCAGTACATGAAACATTATAACACTGCCATTTACGTCAATAACCACTAGCTTGATTAAGACATATGTATTGCAGCGACAGTATTTCCCAGTTACAAATGGGAATAAAAACAACATCCGCGAGGGATTGAACCAACGACATTTAACTGATGTTGCCAATGGAGCGCGTTACAGAGAGCGCGAGGTCCCGCCTTTACAGTCACACGCTGATGATAATACAGATGTTTAAATAAACAGGCATATCTGTGGACTTGTGGTCTTTCTACATTGGGACTCATAGTCTAGTCCTAGGCTATTGTAGGCACTGGCGTATCTTTTAGTGGAATGAGAGGCATTCTGTAGTCGCGTGAAAGGACCTTTCAAGTCAATCTGATCTGTATTGTCCTGTGAAAAAAAGCGTTCTTAGACACAGTGAGGAGTTTTTGGGGATAATGGGAAAATCATTTCCAACTAAATGACAGGAATTTCTTAGTCCAATCATGAGGTGTGCTAGGCTTTTTTATACTGTGGCGGAAAGAGAGAGAGTATAACAGTCATTATAAATAAAGGGCCAAGGAAGTGACAGTTTATGGAAGGAACATTTTGCACATAGTTTTAGAATGTGGTCAGGAGGAGGACAATGTGCTTACACATATGAAACATTAGAAGGTAGACATTATGGAAGCACATATATTTCTTTATTTTTATTGTATTTGGGCAGAGGGGGTTAATATAGCACGTCCAATGTGGAAAAGTGCTTTCCATAGCACCTTGCAGGTGGGCGACATCTAGAGCTGTGCAGTAGCCACCCATGCCCCAGACGTCAAAGAGAACAGGAAGTTACACATGTTGGAAGTGAGGGTGAGACATTGAGGAGATATGATCCCCGTATGAAGCCGAGAGAAGGAGGAGGCGTGAACGTGCATCCATGTATGCAGGCGAGAAGGGAAGGAGCATTGGTCATGCATCCCTGCATGAGGCTGAGACAGGGAGGAGATATGATCCCCGTATGAAGCCGAGAGAAGGAGGAGGCGTGAACGTGCATCCATGTATGCGGGCGAGACAGGAAGGAGCGTTGGTCATGCATATCTGCATGAGGGTGAGACAGGGAGGAGATATGATCCCCGTATGAAGCCGAGAGAAGGAGGAGGCGTGAACGTGCATCCATGTATGCAGGCGAGAAGGGAAGGAGCATTGGTCATGCATCCCTGCATGAGGGTGAGACAGGGAGGAGATATGATCCCCGTATGAAGCCGAGAGAAGGAGGAGGCGTGAAGGTGCATCCATGTATGCGGGCGAGACGGGAAGGAGCATTGGTCATGCATCCCTTCCTGAGGGTGAGACAGGGAGGAGATAAAATCCCAGTATGAAGCCGAGAGAACGAGGAGACATGAACGTGCATCCATGTATGCGGGCGAGAAGGGAAGGAGCATTGGTCATGCATCCCTGCATGAGGGTGAGACAGGGAGGAGATAAAATCCCTGTATGAAGCCAAGAGAACAAGGTGGCATGAACATGCATCCTTGTATGCAGGTGTGACATGGAGTCATCATGAACATGCATCCCTTTATAAGGACATAACATGGAGGACGCATGAACATGAATGCCTGAATTTTATGGTGGTGGCCTTCGGGTGATTTGGCATGTGCAATCGGTGAAGAGCACTTCTCCTGCGCAAAAAAATAAATGTACTATTAGCACCCCGGAGGGAGCCTCTGCACTTCTTATAGGGAGAAAACTCTGCAATGGAAGGGGACAGGGTCAATAACAGCTGTAAACTCTCACAAGACCATCACTGCTCTCACACTTTCCTGCTCTCAGGCTGGCGGGCCATTATCGGCCCTGGCTGCCGCACCATTGCCAGGTTTGTGTAACTATATTATTTCTAATTGGCTCCACTTTGATGACTTTCATTTGGATTCTGACTTGATTATTGAGATCTTAAATAAGTGACTGGGGATCAGGTGTCCACTTATTCTCATGGATAACATCACAACCAACCTTTAATTCAAACATGAGTCATGACATCACAGATGGAGTACAGCTTATGATAGAGGTGGAACGTCACATTGTAGCAGCCCAAGTAGCTCGCCGTGATCATATAGTGGTTAGTACTCTGCGTTGTGGCCGCAGCAACCTCGGTTCGAATCCGAGTCACGGCATTGCGGTGAGGCAATGTCACTGCAGTTGGCCAGATATTTTAGAATTTCCATTAATACATTGGCAATCTCTGTGGAGGACTGAAACAATTCTATATGTCCTGTTACTGTTATGAACCTTTTGTTTCTTTAATGCTCTTTGCACACTTTTTCATCGGGTGACTGTAATGTATTTCAACCAAATCTAATTAAGAGCGCATTATGTGGTGACATTTGCAGTACATGAAACATTATAACACTGCCATTTACGTCAATAACCACTAGCTTGATTAAGACATATGTATTGCAGCGACAGTATTTCCTAGTTAGAAATGGGAATAAAAACAACATCCGCGAGGGATTGAACGAACGACATTTAACTGATGTTGCCAATGGAGCGCGTTACAGAGAGCGCGAGGTCCCGTCTTTACAGTCACACGCTGCTGATAATACAGATGTTTAAATAAACAGGCATATCTGTGGACTTGTGGTCTTTCTACATTGGGACTCATAGTCTAGTCCTAGGCTATTGTAGGCACTGGCGTATCTTTTAGTGGAATGAGAGGCATTCTGTAGTCGCGTGAAAGGACCTTTCAAGTCAATCTGATCTGTATTGTCTTGTGAAAAAAAGCGTTCTTAGACACAGTGAGGAGTTTTTGGGGATAATGGGAAAATCATTTCCAACTAAATGACAGGAATTTCTTAGTCCAATCATGAGGTGTGCTAGGCTTTTTTATACTGTGGCGGAAAGAGAGAGAGTATAACAGTCATTATAAATAAAGGGCCAAGGAAGTGACAGTTTATGGAAGGAACAATTTGCACATAGTTTTAGAATGTGGTCAGGAGGAGGACAATGTGCTTACACATATGCAACATTAGAAGGTAGACATTATGGAAGCATATATATTTCTTTATTTTTATTGTATTTGGGGAGAGGGGGTTAATATAGCACGTCCAATGTGGAAAAGTGCTTTCCATAGCACCTTGCAGGTGGGCGACATCTAGAGCTGTGCAGTAGCCACCCATGCCCCAGACGTCAAAGAGAACAAGAAGTTACACATGTTGGAAGTGAGGGTGAGACATTGAGGAGATATGATCCCCGTATGAAGCCGAGAGAAGGAGGAGGCGTGAACGTGCATCCATGTATGCAGGCGAGAAGGGAAGGAGCATTGGTCATGCATCCCTGCATGAGGGTGAGACAGGGAGGAGATATGATCCCCGTATGAAGCCGAGAGAAGGAGGAGGCGTGAACGTGCATCCATGTATGCGGGCGAGACAGGAAGGAGCATTGGTCATGCATCCCTGCCTGAGGGTGAGACAGGGAGGAGATAAAATCCCAGTATGAAGCCGAGAGAACGAGGAGACATGAACATGCATCCATGTATGCGGGCGAGAAGGGAAGGAGCATTGGTCATGCATCCCTGCATGAGGGTGAGACAGGGAGGAGATAAAATCCCTGTATGAAGCCAAGAGAACGAGGCGGCATGAACATGCATCCTTGTATGCAGGTATGACATGGAGTCATCATGAACATGCATCCCTTTATAAGGACATAACATGGAGGACGCATGAACATGAATGCCTGAATTTTATGGTGGTGGCCTTCGGGTGATTTGGCACGTGCAATTGGTGAAGAGCACTTCTCGTGCGCAAAAAAATAAATGTACTATTAGCACCCCGGAGGGAGCCTCTGCACTTCTTATAGGGAGAAAACTCTGCAATGGAAGGGGACAGGGTCAATAACAGCTGTAAACTCTCACAAGACCATCACTGCTCTCACACTTTCCTGCTCTCAGGCTGGCGGGCCATTATCGGCCCTGGCTGCCGCACCATTGCCAGGTTTGTGTAACTATATTATTTCTAATTGGCTCCACTTTGATGACTTTCATTTGGATTCTGACTTGATTATTGAGATCTTAAATAAGTGACTGGGGATCAGGTGTCCACTTATTCTCATGGATAACATCACAACCAACCTTTAATTCAAACATGAGTCATGACATCACAGATGGAGTACAGCTTATGATAGAGGTGGAACGTCACATTGTAGCAGCCCAAGTAGCTCGCCATGATCGTATAGTGGTTAGTACTCTGCGTTGTGGCCACAGCAACCTCGGTTCGAATCTGATTCACGGCATTGCGGTGAGGCAGTTGGGCAGATATTTTAGAATTTCCATTAATACATTGGCAATCTCTGTGGAGGACTGAAACAATTCGATATGGCCTGTTACTGTTATGAACCTTTTGTTTCTTTAATGCTCTTTGCACACTTTTTCATCGGGTGACTGTAATGTATTTCAACCAAATCTAATTAAGAGCGCATTATGTGGTGACATTTGCAGTACATGAAACATTATAACACTGCCATTTACGTCAATAACCACTAGCTTGATTAAGACATATGTATTGCAGCGACAGTATTTCCCAGTTACAAATGGGAATAAAAACAACATCCGCGAGGGATTGAACGAACGACATTTAACTGATGTTGCCAATGGAGTGCGTTACAGAGAGCGCGAGGTCCCGCCTTTACAGTCACACGCTGATGATAATACAGATGTTTAAATAAACAGGCATATCTGTGGACTTGTGGTCTTTCTACATTGGGACTCATAGTCTAGTCCTAGGCTATTGTAGGCACTGGCGTATCTTTTAGTGGAATGAGAGGCATTCTGTAGTCGCGTGAAAGGACCTTTCAAGTCAATCTGATCTGTATTGTCCTGTGAAAAAAAGCGTTCTTAGACACAGTGAGGAGTTTTTGGGGATAATGGGAAAATCATTTCCAACTAAATGACAGGAATTTCTTAGTCCAATCATGAGGTGTGCTAGGCTTTTTTATACTGTGGCGGAAAGAGAGAGAGTATAACAGTCATTATAAATAAAGGGCCAAGGAAGTGACAGTTTATGGATGGAACAATTTGCACATAGTTTTAGAATGTGATCAGGTGGAGGACAATGTGCTTACACATATGAAACATTAGAAGGTAGACATTATGGAAGCACATATATTTCTTTATTTTTATTGTATTTGGGGAGAGGGGGTTAATATAGCACGTCCAATGTGGAAAAGTGCTTTCCATAGCACCTTGCAGGTGGGCGACATCTAGAGCTGTGCAGTAGCCACCCATGCCCCAGACGTCAAAGAGAACAAGAAGTTACACATGTTGGAAGTGAGGGTGAGACATTGAGGAGATATGATCCCCGTATGAAGCCGAGAGAAGGAGGAGGCGTGAACGTGCATCCATGTATGCAGGCGAGAAGGGAAGGAGCATTGGTCATGCATCCCTGCATGAGGGTGAGACAGGGAGGAGATATGATCCCCGTATGAAGCCGAGAGAAGGAGGAGGCGTGAACGTGCATCCATGTATGCGGGCGAGACAGGAAGGAGCATTGGTCATGCATCCCTGCATGAGGGTGAGACAGGGAGGAGATATGATCCCCGTATGAAGCCCAGAGAAGGAGGAGGCGTGAACGTGCATCCATGTATGCAGGCGAGACGGGAAGGAGCATTGGTCATGCATCCCTGCCTGAGGGTGAGACAGGGAGGAGATAAAATCCCAGTATGAAGCCGAGAGAACGAGGAGACATGAACATGCATCCATGTATGCGGGCGAGAAGGGAAGGAGCATTGGTCATGCATCCCTGCATGAGGGTGAGACAGGGAGGAGATAAAATCCCTGTATGAAGCCAAGAGAATGAGGCGGCATGAACATGCATCCTTGTATGCAGGTGTGACATGGAGTCATCATGAACATGCATCCCTTTATAAGGACATAACATGGAGGACGCATGAACATGAATGCCTGAATTTTATGGTGGTGGCCTTCGGGTGATTTGGCACGTGCAATTGGTGAAGAGCACTTCTCGTGCGCAAAAAAATAAATGTACTATTAGCACCCCGGAGGGAGCCTCTGCACTTCTTATAGGGAGAAAACTCTGCAATGGAAGGGGACAGGGTCAATAACAGCTGTAAACTCTCACAAGACCATCACTGCTCTCACACTTTCCTGCTCTCAGGCTGGCGGGCCATTATCGGCCCTGGCTGCCGCACCATTGCCAGGTTTGTGTAACTATATTATTTCTAATTGGCTCCACTTTGATGACTTTCATTTGGATTCTGACTTGATTATTGAGATCTTAAATAAGTGACTGGGGATCAGGTGTCCACTTATTCTCATGGATAACATCACAACCAACCTTTAATTCAAACATGAGTCATGACATCACAGATGGAGTACAGCTTATGATAGTGGTGGAACGTCACATTGTAGCAGCCCAAGTAGCTCGCCGTGATCGTATAGTGGTTAGTTCTCTGCGTTGTGGCCGCAGCAACCTCGGTTCGAATCCGAGTCACGGCATTGCGGTGAGGCAGTTGGGCAGATATTTTAGAATTTCCATTAATACATTGGCAATCTCTGTGGAGGACTGAAACAATTCGATATGGCCTGTTACTGTTATGAACCTTTTGTTTCTTTAATGCTCTTTGCACACTTTTTCATCGGGTGACTGTAATGTATTTCAACCAAATCTAATTAAGAGCGCATTATGTGGTGACATTTGCAGTACATGAAACATTATAACACTGCCATTTACGTCAATAACCACTAGCTTGATTAAGACATATGTATTGCAGCGACAGTATTTCCCAGTTACAAATGGGAATAAAAACAACATCCGCGAGGGATTGAACGAACGACATTTAACTGATGTTGCCAATGGAGCGCGTTACAGAGAGCGCGAGGTCCCACCTTTACAGTCACACGCTGATGATAATACAGATGTTTAAATAAACAGGCATATCTGTGGACTTGTGGTCTTTCTACATTGGGACTCATAGTCTAGTCCTAGGCTATTGTAGGCACTGGCGTATCTTTTAGTGGAATGAGAGGCATTCTGTAGTCGCGTGAAAGGACCTTTCAAGTCAATCTGATCTGTATTGTCCTGTGAAAAAAAGCGTTCTTAGACACAGTGAGGAGTTTTTGGGGATAATGGGAAAATCATTTCCAACTAAATGACAGGAATTTCTTAGTCCAATCATGAGGTGTGCTAGGCTTTTTTATACTGTGGCGGAAAGAGAGAGAGCATAACAGTCATTATAAATAAAGGGCCAAGGAAGTGACAGTTTATGGAAGGAACAATTTGCACATAGTTTTAGAATGTGGTCAGGAGGAGGACAATGTGCTTACACATATGAAACATTAGAAGGTAGACATTATGGAAGCACATATATTTCTTTATTTTTATTGTATTTGGGGAGAGGGGGTTAATATAGCACGTCCAATGTGGAAAAGTGCTTTCCATAGCACCTTGCAGGTGGGCGACATCTAGAGCTGTGCAGTAGCCACCCATGCCCCAGACGTCAAAGAGAACAAGAAGTTACACATGTTGGAAGTGAGGGTGAGACATTGAGGAGATATGATCCCCGTATGAAGCCGAGAGAAGGAGGAGGCGTGAACGTGCATCCATGTATGCAGGCGAGAAGGGAAGGAGCATTGGTCATGCATCCCTGCATGAGGGTGAGACAGGGAGGAGATATGATCCCCGTATGAAGCCGAGAGAAGGAGGAGGCGTGAACGTGCATCCATGTATGCGGGCGAGACAGGAAGGAGCATTGGTCATGCATCCCTGCATGAGGGTGAGACAGGGAGGAGATATGATCCCCGTATGAAGCCGAGAGAAGGAGGAGGCGTGAACGTGCATCCATGTATGCGGGCGAGACGGGAAGGAGCATTGGTCATGCATCCCTGCCTGAGGGTGAGACAGGGAGGAGATAAAATCCCAGTATGAAGCCGAGAGAACGAGGAGACATGAACATGCATCCATGTATGCGGGCGAGAAGGGAAGGAGCATTGGTCATGCATCCCTGCATGAGGGTGAGACAGGGAGGAGATAAAATCCCTGTATGAAGCCAAGAGAACGAGGCGGCATGAACATGCATCCTTGTATGCAGGTGTGACATGGAGTCATCATGAACATGCATCCCTTTATAAGGACATAACATGGAGGACGCATGAACATGAATGCCTGAATTTTATGGTGGTGGCCTTCGGGTGATTTGGCACGTGCAATTGGTGAAGAGCACTTCTCGTGCGCAAAAAAATAAATGTACTATTAGCACCCCGGAGGGAGCCTCTGCACTTCTTATAGGGAGAAAACTCTGCAATGGAAGGGGACAGGGTCAATAACAGCTGTAAACTCTCACAAGACCATCACTGCTCTCACACTTTCCTGCTCTCAGGCTGGCGGGCCATTATCGGCCCTGGCTGCCGCACCATTGCCAGGTTTGTGTAACTATATTATTTCTAATTGGCTCCACTTTGATGACTTTCATTTGGATTCTGACTTGATTATTGAGATCTTAAATAAGTGACTGGGGATCAGGTGTCCACTTATTCTCATGGATAACATCACAACCAACCTTTAATTCAAACATGAGTCATGACATCACAGATGGAGTACAGCTTATGATAGAGGTGGAAAGTCACATTGTAGCAGCCCAAGTAGCTCGCCATGATCGTATAGTGGTTAGTACTCTGCGTTGTGGCCACAGCAACCTCGGTTCGAATCCGATTCACGGCATTGCGGTGAGGCAGTTGGGCAGATATTTTAGAATTTCCATTAATACATTGGCAATCTCTGTGGAGGACTGAAACAATTCGATATGGCCTGTTACTGTTATGAACCTTTTGTTTCTTTAATGCTCTTTGCACACTTTTTCATCGGGTGACTGTAATGTATTTCAACCAAATCTAATTAAGAGCGCATTATGTGGTGACATTTGCAGTACATGAAACATTATAACACTGCCATTTACGTCAATAACCACTAGCTTGATTAAGACATATGTATTGCAACGACAGTATTTCCCAGTTACAAATGGGAATAAAAACAACATCCGCGAGGGATTGAACGAACGACATTTAACTGATGTTGCCAATGGAGCGCGTTACAGAGAGCGCGAGGTCCCACCTTTACAGTCACACGCTGATGATAATACAGATGTTTAAATAAACAGGCATATCTGTGGACTTGTGGTCTTTCTACATTGGGACTCATAGTCTAGTCCTAGGCTATTGTAGGCACTGGCGTATCTTTTAGTGGAATGAGAGGCATTCTGTAGTCGCGTGAAAGGACCTTTCAAGTCAATCTGATCTGTATTGTCCTGTGAAAAAAAGCGTTCTTAGACACAGTGAGGAGTTTTTGGGGATAATGGGAAAATCATTTCCAACTAAATGACAGGAATTTCTTAGTCCAATCATGAGGTGTGCTAGGCTTTTTTATACTGTGGCGGAAAGAGAGAGAGTATAACAGTCATTATAAATAAAGGGCCAAGGAAGTGACAGTTTATGGAAGGAACAATTTGCACATAGTTTTAGAATGTGGTCAGGAGGAGGACAATGTGCTTACACATATGAAACATTAGAAGGTAGACATTATGGAAGCACATATATTTCTTTATTTTTATTGTATTTGGGGAGAGGGGGTTAATATAGCACGTCCAATGTGGAAAAGTGCTTTCCATAGCACCTTGCAGGTGGGCGACATCTAGAGCTGTGCAGTAGCCACCCATGCCCCAGACGTCAAAGAGAACAAGAATTTACACATGTTGGAAGTGAGGGTGAGACATTGAGGAGATATGATCCCCGTATGAAGCCGAGAGAAGGAGGAGGCGTGAACGTGCATCCATGTATGCAGGCGAGAAGGGAAGGAGCATTGGTCATGCATCCCTGCATGAGGGTGAGACAGGGAGGAGATATGATCCCCGTATGAAGCCGAGAGAAGGAGGAGGCGTGAACGTGCATCCATGTATGCGGGCGAGACAGGAAGGAGCATTGGTCATGCATCCCTGCATGAGGGTGAGACAGGGAGGAGATATGATCCCCGTATGAAGCCGAGAGAAGGAGGAGGCGTGAACGTGCATCCATGTATGCGGGCGAGACGGGAAGGAGCATTGGTCATGCATCCCTGCCTGAGGGTGAGACAGGGAGGAGATAAAATCCCAGTATGAAGCCGAGAGAACGAGGAGACATGAACATGCATCCATGTATGCGGGCGAGAAGGGAAGGAGCATTGGTCATGCATCCCTGCATGAGGGTGAGACAGGGAGGAGATAAAATCCCTGTATGAAGCCAAGAGAACGAGGCGGCATGAACATGCATCCTTGTATGCAGGTGTGACATGGAGTCATCATGAACATGCATCCCTTTATAAGGACATAACATGGAGGACGCATGAACATGAATGCCTGAATTTTATGGTGGTGGCCTTCGGGTGATTTGGCACGTGCAATTGGTGAAGAGCACTTCTCGTGCGCAAAAAAATAAATGTACTATTAGCACCCCGGAGGGAGCCTCTGCACTTCTTATAGGGAGAAAACTCTGCAATGGAAGGGGACAGGGTCAATAACAGCTGTAAACTCTCACAAGACCATCACTGCTCTCACACTTTCCTGCTCTCAGGCTGGCGGGCCATTATCGGCCCTGGCTGCCGCACCATTGCCAGGTTTGTGTAACTATATTATTTCTAATTGGCTCCACTTTGATGACTTTCATTTGGATTCTGACTTGATTATTGAGATCTTAAATAAGTGACTGGGGATCAGGTGTCCACTTATTCTCATGGATAACATCACAACCAACCTTTAATTCAAACATGAGTCATGACATCACAGATGGAGTACAGCTTATGATAGAGGTGGAAAGTCACATTGTAGCAGCCCAAGTAGCTCGCCATGATCGTATAGTGGTTAGTACTCTGCGTTGTGGCCACAGCAACCTCGGTTCGAATCCGATTCACGGCATTGCGGTGAGGCAGTTGGGCAGATATTTTAGAATTTCCATTAATACATTGGCAATCTCTGTGGAGGACTGAAACAATTCGATATGGCCTGTTACTGTTATGAACCTTTTGTTTCTTTAATGCTCTTTGCACACTTTTTCATCGGGTGACTGTAATGTATTTCAACCAAATCTAATTAAGAGCGCATTATGTGGTGACATTTGCAGTACATGAAACATTATAACACTGCCATTTACGTCAATAACCACCAGCTTGATTAAGACATATGTATTGCAGCGACAGTATTTCCCAGTTACAAATGGGAATAAAAACAACATCCGCGAGGGATTGAACGAACGACATTTAACTGATGTTGCCAATGGAGCGCGTTACAGAGAGCGCGAGGTCCCGCCTTTACAGTCACACGCTGATGATAATACAGATGTTTAAATAAACAGGCATATCTGTGGACTTGTGGTCTTTCTACATTGGGACTCATAGTCTAGTCCTAGGCTATTGTAGGCACTGGCGTATCTTTTAGTGGAATGAGAGGCATTCTGTAGTCGCGTGAAAGGACCTTTCAAGTCAATCTGATCTGTATTGTCCTGTGAAAAAAAGCGTTCTTAGACACAGTGAGGAGTTTTTGGGGATAATGGGAAAATCATTTCCAACTAAATGACAGGAATTTCTTAGTCCAATCATGAGGTGTGCTAGGCTTTTTTATACTGTGGCGGAAAGAGAGAGAGTATAACAGTCATTATAAATAAAGGGCCAAGGAAGTGACAGTTTATGGAAGGAACAATTTGCACATAGTTTTAGAATGTGGTCAGGAGGAGGACAATGTGCTTACACATATGAAACATTAGAAGGTAGACATTATGGAAGCACATATATTTCTTTATTTTTATTGTATTTGGGGAGAGGGGGTTAATATAGCACGTCCAATGTGGAAAAGTGCTTTCCATAGCACCTTGCAGGTAGGCGACATCTAGAGCTGTGCAGTAGCCACCCATGCCCCAGACGTCAAAGAGAACAAGAAGTTACACATGTTGGAAGTGAGGGTGAGACATTGAGGAGATATGATCCCCGTATGAAGCCGAGAGAAGGAGGAGGCGTGAACGTGCATCCATGTATGCAGGCGAGAAGGGAAGGAGCATTGGTCATGCATCCCTGCATGAGGGTGAGACAGGGAGGAGATATGATCCCCGTATGAAGCCGAGAGAAGGAGGAGGCGTGAACGTGCATCCATGTATGCGGGCGAGACAGGAAGGAGCATTGGTCATGCATCCCTGCATGAGGGTGAGACAGGGAGGAGATATGATCCCCGTATGAAGCCGAGAGAAGGAGGAGGCGTGAACGTGCATCCATGTATGCGGGCAAGACGGGAAGGAGCATTGGTCATGCATCCCTGCCTGAGGGTGAGACAGGGAGGAGATAAAATCCCAGTATGAAGCCGAGAGAACGAGGAGACATGAACATGCATCCATGTATGCGGGCGAGAAGGGAAGGAGCATTGGTCATGCATCCCTGCATGAGGGTGAGACAGGGAGGAGATAAAATCCCTGTATGAAGCCAAGAGAACGAGGCGGCATGAACATGCATCCTTGTATGCAGGTGTGACATGGAGTCATCATGAACATGCATCCCTTTATAAGGACATAACATGGAGGACGCATGAACATGAATGCCTGAATTTTATGGTGGTGGCCTTCGGGTGATTTGGCACGTGCAATTGGTGAAGAGCACTTCTCGTGCGCAAAAAAATAAATGTACTATTAGCACCCCGGAGGGAGCCTCTGCACTTCTTATAGGGAGAAAACTCTGCAATGGAAGGGGACAGGGTCAATAACAGCTGTAAACTCTCACAAGACCATCACTGCTCTCACACTTTCCTGCTCTCAGGCTGGCGGGCCATTATCGGCCCTGGCTGCCGCACCATTGCCAGGTTTGTGTAACTATATTATTTCTAATTGGCTCCACTTTGATGACTTTCATTTGGATTCTGACTTGATTATTGAGATCTTAAATAAGTGACTGGGGATCAGGTGTCCACTTATTCTCATGGATAACATCACAACCAACCTTTAATTCAAACATGAGTCATGACATCACAGATGGAGTACAGCTTATGATAGAGGTGGAACGTCACATTGTAGCAGCCCAAGTAGCTCGCCATGATCGTATAGTGGTTAGTACTCTGCGTTGTGGCCACAGCAACCTCGGTTCGAATCTGATTCACGGCATTGCGGTGAGGCAGTTGGGCAGATATTTTAGAATTTCCATTAATACATTGGCAATCTCTGTGGAGGACTGAAACAATTCGATATGGCCTGTTACTGTTATGAACCCTTTGTTTCTTTAATGCTCTTTGCACACTTTTTCATCGGGTGACTGTAATGTATTTCAACCAAATCTAATTAAGAGCGCATTATGTGGTGACATTTGCAGTACATGAAACATTATAACACTGCCATTTACGTCAATAACCACTAGCTTGATTAAGACATATGTATTGCAGCGACAGTATTTCCCAGTTACAAATGGGAATAAAAACAACATCCGCGAGGGATTGAACGAACGACATTTAACTGATGTTGCCAATGGAGCGCGTTACAGAGAGCGCGAGGTCCCGCCTTTACAGTCACACGCTGATGATAATACAGATGTTTAAATAAACAGGCATATCTGTGGACTTGTGGTCTTTCTACATTGGGACTCATAGTCTAGTCCTAGGCTATTGTAGGCACTGGCGTATCTTTTAGTGGAATGAGAGGCAATCTGTAGTCGCGTGAAAGGACCTTTCAAGTCAATCTGATCTGTATTGTCCTGTGAAAAAAAGCGTTCTTAGACACAGTGAGGAGTTTTTGGGGATAATGGGAAAATCATTTCCAACTAAATGACAGGAATTTCTTAGTCCAATCATGAGGTGTGCTAGGCTTTTTTATACTGTGGCGGAAAGAGAGAGAGTATAACAGTCATTATAAATAAAGGGCCAAGGAAGTGACAGTTTATGGAAGGAACAATTTGCACATAGTTTTAGAATGTGGTCAGGAGGAGGACAATGTGCTTACACATATGAAACATTAGAAGGTAGACATTATGGAAGCACATATATTTCTTTATTTTTATTGTATTTGGGGAGAGGGGGTTAATATAGCACGTCCAATGTGGAAAAGTGCTTTCCATAGCACCTTGCAGGTGGGCGACATCTAGAGCTGTGCAGTAGCCACCCACGCCCCAGACGTCAAAGAGAACAAGAAGTTACACATGTTGGAAGTGAGGGTGAGACATTGAGGAGATATGATCCCCGTATGAAGCCGAGAGAAGGAGGAGGCGTGAACGTGCATCCATGTATGCAGGCGAGAAGGGAAGGAGCATTGGTCATGCATCCCTGCATGAGGGTGAGACAGGGAGGAGATATGATCCCCGTATGAAGCCGAGAGAAGGAGGAGGCGTGAACGTGCATCCATGTATGCGGGCGAGACAGGAAGGAGCATTGGTCATGCATCCCTGCATGAGGGTGAGACAGGGAGGAGATATGATCCCCGTATGAAGCCGAGAGAAGGAGGAGGCGTGAACGTGCATCCATGTATGCGGGCGAGACGGGAAGGAGCATTGGTCATGCATACCTGCCTGAGGGTGAGACAGGGAGGAGATAAAATCCCAGTATGAAGCCGAGAGAACGAGGAGACATGAACATGCATCCATGTATGCGGGCGAGAAGGGAAGGAGCATTGGTCATGCATCCCTGCATGAGGGTGAGACAGGGAGGAGATAAAATCCCTGTATGAAGCCAAGAGAACGAGGCGGCATGAACATGCATCCTTGTATGCAGGTGTGACATGGAGTCATCATGAACATGCATCCCTTTATAAGGACATAACATGGAGGACGCATGAACATGAATGCCTGAATTTTATGGTGGTGGCCTTCGGGTGATTTGGCACGTGCAATTGGTGAAGAGCACTTCTCGTGCGCAAAAAAATAAATGTACTATTAGCACCCCGGAGGGAGCCTCTGCACTTCTTATAGGGAGAAAACTCTGCAATGGAAGGGGACAGGGTCAATAACAGCTGTAAACTCTCACAAGACCATCACTGCTCTCACACTTTCCTGCTCTCAGGCTGGCGGGCCATTATCGGCCCTGGCTGCCGCACCATTGCCAGGTTTGTGTAACTATATTATTTCTAATTGGCTCCACTTTGATGACTTTCATTTGGATTCTGACTTGATTATTGAGATCTTAAATAAGTGACTGGGGATCAGGTGTCCACTTATTCTCATGGATAACATCACAACCAACCTTTAATTCAAACATGAGTCATGACATCACAGATGGAGTACAGCTTATGATAGAGGTGGAAAGTCACATTGTAGCAGCCCAAGTAGCTCGCCATGATCGTATAGTGGTTAGTACTCTGCGTTGTGGCCACAGCAACCTCGGTTCGAATCCGATTCACGGCATTGCGGTGAGGCAGTTGGGCAGATATTTTAGAATTTCCATTAATACATTGGCAATCTCTGTGGAGGACTGAAACAATTCGATATGGCCTGTTACTGTTATGAACCTTTTGTTTCTTTAATGCTCTTTGCACACTTTTTCATCGGGTGACTGTAATGTATTTCAACCAAATCTAATTAAGAGCGCATTATGTGGTGACATTTGCAGTACATGAAACATTATAACACTGCCATTTACGTCAATAACCACTAGCTTGATTAAGACATATGTATTGCAGCGACAGTATTTCCCAGTTACAAATGGGAATAAAAACAACATCCGCGAGGGATTGAACGAACGACATTTAACTGATGTTGCCAATGGAGCGCGTTACAGAGAGCGCGAGGTCCCGCCTTTACAGTCACACGCTGATGATAATACAGATGTTTAAATAAACAGGCATATCTGTGGACTTGTGGTCTTTCTACATTGGGACTCATAGTCTAGTCCTAGGCTATTGTAGGCACTGGCGTATCTTTTAGTGGAATGAGAGGCATTCTGTAGTCGCGTGAAAGGACCTTTCAAGTCAATCTGATCTGTATTGTCCTGTGAAAAAAAGCGTTCTTAGACACAGTGAGGAGTTTTTGGGGATAATGGGAAAATCATTTCCAACTAAATGACAGGAATTTCTTAGTGCAATCATGAGGTGTGCTAGGCTTTTTTATACTGTGGCGGAAAGAGAGAGAGTATAACAGTCATTATAAATAAAGGGCCAAGGAAGTGACAGTTTATGGAAGGAACAATTTGCACATAGTTTTAGAATGTGGTCAGGAGGAGGACAATGTGCTTACACATATGAAACATTAGAAGGTAGACATTATGGAAGCACATATATTTCTTTATTTTTATTGTATTTGGGGAGAGGGGGTTAATATAGCAGGTCCAATGTGGAAAAGTGCTTTCCATAGCACCTTGCAGGTGGGCGACATCTAGAGCTGTGCAGTAGCCACCCATGCACCAGACGTCAAAGAGAACAAGAAGTTACACATGTTGGAAGTGAGGGTGAGACATTGAGGAGATATGATCCCCGTATGAAGCCGAGAGAAGGAGGAGGCGTGAACGTGCATCCATGTATGCAGGCGAGAAGGGAAGGAGCATTGGTCATGCATCCCTGCATGAGGGTGAGACAGGGAGGAGATATGATCCCCGTATGAAGCCGAGAGAAGGAGGAGGCGTGAACGTGCATCCATGTATGCGGGCGAGACAGGAAGGAGCGTTGGTCATGCATCCCTGCATGAGGGTGAGACAGGGAGGAGATATGATCCCCGTATGAAGCCGAGAGAAGGAGGAGGCGTGAACGTGCATCCATGTATGCAGGCAAGAAGGGAAGGAGCATTGGTCATGCATCCCTGCATGAGGGTGAGACAGGGAGGAGATATGTTCCCCGTATGAAGCCGAGAGAAGGAGGAGGCGTGAACGTGCATCCATGTATGCGGGCGAGACGGGAAGGAGCATTGGTCATGCATCCCTTCCTGAGGGTGAGACAGGGAGGAGATAAAATCCCTGTATGAAGCCAAGAGAACGAGGCGGCATGAACATGCATCCTTGTATGCAGGTGTGACATGGAGTCATCATGAACATGCATCCCTTTATAAGGACATAACATGGAGGACGCATGAACATGAATGCCTGAATTTTATGGTGGTGGCCTTCGGGTGATTTGGCACGTGCAATTGGTGAAGAGCACTTCTCGTGCGCAAAAAAATAAATGTACTATTAGCACCCCGGAGGGAGCCTCTGCACTTCTTATAGGGAGAAAACTCTGCAATGGAAGGGGACAGGGTCAATAACAGCTGTAAACTCTCACAAGACCATCACTGCTCTCACACTTTCCTGCTCTCAGGCTGGCGGGCCATTATCGGCCCTGGCTGCCGCACCATTGCCAGGTTTGTGTAACTATATTATTTCTAATTGGCTCCACTTTGATGACTTTCATTTGGATTCTGACTTGATTATTGAGATCTTAAATAAGTGACTGGGGATCAGGTGTCCACTTATTCTCATGGATAACATCACAACCAACCTTTAATTCAAACATGAGTCATGACATCACAGATGGAGTACAGCTTATGATAGAGGTGGAAAGTCACATTGTAGCAGCCCAAGTAGCTCGCCATGATCGTATAGTGGTTAGTACTCTGCGTTGTGGCCACAGCAACCTCGGTTCGAATCCGATTCACGGCATTGCGGTGAGGCAGTTGGGCAGATATTTTAGAATTTCCATTAATACATTGGCAATCTCTGTGGAGGACTGAAACAATTCGATATGGCCTGTTACTGTTATGAACCTTTTGTTTCTTTAATGCTCTTTGCACACTTTTTCATCGGGTGACTGTAATGTATTTCAACCAAATCTAATTAAGAGCGCATTATGTGGTGACATTTGCAGTACATGAAACATTATAACACTGCCATTTACGTCAATAACCACTAGCTTGATTAAGACATATGTATTGCAGCGACAGTATTTCCCAGTTACAAATGGGAATAAAAACAACATCCGCGAGGGATTGAACGAACGACATTTAACTGATGTTGCCAATGGAGCGCGTTACAGAGAGCGCGAGGTCCCGCCTGTACAGTCACACGCTGATGATAATACAGATGTTTAAATAAACAGGCATATCTGTGGACTTGTGGTCTTTCTACATTGGGACTCATAGTCTAGTCCTAGGCTATTGTAGGCACTGGCGTATCTTTTAGTGGAATGAGAGGCATTCTGTAGTCGCGTGAAAGGACCTTTCAAGTCAATCTGATCTGTATTGTCCTGTGAAAAAAAGCGTTCTTAGACACAGTGAGGAGTTTTTGGGGATAATGGGAAAATCATTTCCAACTAAATGACAGGAATTTCTTAGTCCAATCATGAGGTGTGCTAGGCTTTTTTATACTGTGGCGTAAAGAGAGAGAGTATAACAGTCATTATAAATAAAGGGCCAAGGAAGTGACAGTTTATGGAAGGAACAATTTGCACATAGTTTTAGAATGTGGTCAGGAGGAGGACAATGTGCTTACACATATGAAACATTAGAAGGTAGACATTATGGAAGCACATATATTTCTTTATTTTTATTGTATTTGGGGAGAGGGGGTTAATATAGCACGTCCAATGTGGAAAAGTGCTTTCCATAGCACCTTGCAGGTGGGCGACATCTAGAGCTGTGCAGTAGCCACCCATGCCCCAGACGTCAAAGAGAACAAGAAGTTACACATGTTGGAAGTGAGGGTGAGACATTGAGGAGATATGATCCCCGTATGAAGCCGAGAGAAGGAGGAGGCGTGAACGTGCATCCATGTATGCAGGCGAGAAGGGAAGGAGCATTGGTCATGCATCCCTACATGAGGGTGAGACAGGGAGGAGATATGATCCCCGTATGAAGCCGAGAGAAGGAGGAGGCGTGAACGTGCGTCCATGTATGCGGGCGAGACAGGAAGGAGCGTTGGTCATGCATCCCTGCATGAGGGTGAGACAGGGAGGAGATATGATCCCCGTATGAAGCCGAGAGAAGGAGGAGGCGTGAACGTGCATCCATGTATGCAGGCAAGAAGGGAAGGAGCATTGGTCATGCATCCCTGCATGAGGGTGAGACAGGGAGGAGATATGATCCCCGTATGAAGCCGACAGAAGGAGGAGGCGTGAACGTGCATCCATGTATGCGGGCGAGACAGGAAGGAGCATTGGTCATGCATCCCTGCATGAGGGTGAGACAGGGAGGAGATATGATCCCCATATGAAGCCGAGAGAAGGAGGAGGCGTGAACGTGCATCCATGTATGCGGGCGAGACGGGAAGGAGCATTGGTCATGCATCCCTTCCTGAGGGTGAGACAGGGAGGAGATAAAATCCCAGTATGAAGCCGAGAGAACGAGGAGACATGAACGTGCATCCATGTATGCGGGCGAGAAGGGAAGGAGCATTGGTCATGCATCCCTGCATGAGGGTGAGACAGGGAGGAGATAAAATCCCTGTATGAAGCCAAGAGAACGAGGTGGCATGAACATGCATCCTTGTATGCAGGTGTGACATGGAGTCATCATGAACATGCATCCCTTTATAAGGACATAACATGGAGGACGCATGAACATGAATGCCTGAATTTTATGGTGGTGGCCTTCGGGTGATTTGGCACGTGCAATCGGTGAAGAGCACTTCTCCTGCGCAAAAAAATAAATGTACTATTAGCACCCCGGAGGGAGCCTCTGCACTTCTTATAGGGAGAAAACTCTGCAATGGAAGGGGACAGGGTCAATAACAGCTGTAAACTCTCACAAGACCATCACTGCTCTCACACTTTCCTGCTCTCAGGCTGGCGGGCCATTATCGGCCCTGGCTGCCGCACCATTGCCAGGTTTGTGTAACTATATTATTTCTAATTGGCTCCACTTTGATGACTTTCATTTGGATTCTGACTTGATTATTGAGATCTTAAATAAGTGACTGGGGATCAGGTGTCCACTTATTCTCATGGATAACATCACAACCAACCTTTAATTCAAACATGAGTCATGACATCACAGATGGAGTACAGCTTATGATAGAGGTGGAACGTCACATTGTAGCAGCCCAAGTAGCTCGCCATGATCGTATAGTGGTTAGTACTCTGCGTTGTGGCCACAGCAACCTCGGTTCGAATCTGATTCACGGCATTGCGGTGAGGCAGTTGGGCAGATATTTTAGAATTTCCATTAATACATTGGCAATCTCTGTGGAGGACTGAAACAATTCGATATGGCCTGTTACTGTTATGAACCTTTTGTTTCTTTAATGCTCTTTGCACACTTTTTCATCGGGTGACTGTAATGTATTTCAACCAAATCTAATTAAGAGCGCATTATGTGGTGACATTTGCAGTACATGAAACATTATAACACTGCCATTTACGTCAATAACCACTAGCTTGATTAAGACATATGTATTGCAGCGACAGTATTTCCCAGTTACAAATGGGAATAAAAACAACATCCGCGAGGGATTGAACGAACGACATTTAACTGATGTTGCCAATGGAGCGCGTTACAGAGAGCGCGAGGTCCCGCCTTTACAGTCACACGCTGATGATAATACAGATGTTTAAATAAACAGGCATATCTGTGGACTTGTGGTCTTTCTACATTGGGACTCATAGTCTAGTCCTAGGCTATTGTAGGCACTGGCGTATCTTTTAGTGGAATGAGAGGCATTCTGTAGTCGCGTGAAAGGACCTTTCAAGTCAATCTGATCTGTATTGTCCTGTGAAAAAAAGCGTTCTTAGACACAGTGAGGAGTTTTTGGGGATAATGGGAAAATCATTTCCAACTAAATGACAGGAATTTCTTAGTCCAATCATGAGGTGTGCTAGGCTTTTTTATACTGTGGCGGAAAGAGAGAGAGTATAACAGTCATTATAAATAAAGGGCCAAGGAAGTGACAGTTTATGGAAGGAACAATTTGCACATAGTTTTAGAATGTGGTCAGGAGGAGGACAATGTGCTTACACATATGAACCATTAGAAGGTAGACATTATGGAAGCACATATATTTCTTTATTTTTATTGTATTTGGGGAGAGGGGGTTAATATAGCACGTCCAATGTGGAAAAGTGCTTTCCATAGCACCTTGCAGGTGGGCGACATCTAGAGCTGTGCAGTAGCCACCCATGCCCCAGACGTCAAAGAGAACAAGAAGTTACACATGTTGGAAGTGAGGGTGAGACATTGAGGAGATATGATCCCCGTATGAAGCCGAGAGAAGGAGGAGGCGTGAACGTGCATCCATGTATGCAGGCGAGAAGGGAAGGAGCATTGGTCATGCATCCCTGCATGAGGGTGAGACAGGGAGGAGATATGATCCCCGTATGAAGCCGAGAGAAGGAGGAGGCGTGAACGTGCATCCATGTATGCGGGCGAGACAGGAAGGAGCGTTGGTCATGCATCCCTGCATGAGGGTGAGACAGGGAGGAGATATGATCCCCGTATGAAGCCGAGAGAAGGAGGAGGCGTGAACGTGCATCCATGTATGCGGGCGAGACGGGAAGGAGCATTGGTCATGCATACCTGCCTGAGGGTGAGACAGGGAGGAGATAAAATCCCAGTATGAAGCCGAGAGAACGAGGAGACATGAACATGCATCCATGTATGCGGGCGAGAAGGGAAGGAGCATTGGTCATGCATCCCTGCATGAGGGTGAGACAGGGAGGAGATAAAATCCCTGTATGAAGCCAAGAGAACGAGGCGGCATGAACATGCATCCTTGTATGCAGGTGTGACATGGAGTCATCATGAACATGCATCCCTTTATAAGGACATAACATGGAGGACGCATGAACATGAATGCCTGAATTTTATGGTGGTGGCCTTCGGGTGATTTGGCACGTGCAATTGGTGAAGAGCACTTCTCGTGCGCAAAAAAATAAATGTACTATTAGCACCCCGGAGGGAGCCTCTGCACTTCTTATAGGGAGAAAACTCTGCAATGGAAGGGGACAGGGTCAATAACAGCTGTAAACTCTCACAAGACCATCACTGCTCTCACACTTTCCTGCTCTCAGGCTGGCGGGCCATTATCGGCCCTGGCTGCCGCACCATTGCCAGGTTTGTGTAACTATATTATTTCTAATTGGCTCCACTTTGATGACTTTCATTTGGATTCTGACTTGATTATTGAGATCTTAAATAAGTGACTGGGGATCAGGTGTCCACTTATTCTCATGGATAACATCACAACCAACCTTTAATTCAAACATGAGTCATGACATCACAGATGGAGTACAGCTTATGATAGAGGTGGAAAGTCACATTGTAGCAGCCCAAGTAGCTCGCCATGATCGTATAGTGGTTAGTACTCTGCGTTGTGGCCACAGCAACCTCGGTTCGAATCCGATTCACGGCATTGCGGTGAGGCAGTTGGGCAGATATTTTAGAATTTCCATTAATACATTGGCAATCTCTGTGGAGGACTGAAACAATTCGATATGGCCTGTTACTGTTATGAACCTTTTGTTTCTTTAATGCTCTTTGCACACTTTTTCATCGGGTGACTGTAATGTATTTCAACCAAATCTAATTAAGAGCGCATTATGTGGTGACATTTGCAGTACATGAAACATTATAACACTGCCATTTACGTCAATAACCACTAGCTTGATTAAGACATATGTATTGCAGCGACAGTATTTCCCAGTTACAAATGGGAATAAAAACAACATCCGCGAGGGATTGAACGAACGACATTTAACTGATGTTGCCAATGGAGCGCGTTACAGAGAGCGCGAGGTCCCGCCTTTACAGTCACACGCTGATGATAATACAGATGTTTAAATAAACAGGCATATCTGTGGACTTGTGGTCTTTCTACATTGGGACTCATAGTCTAGTCCTAGGCTATTGTAGGCACTGGCGTATCTTTTAGTGGAATGAGAGGCATTCTGTAGTCGCGTGAAAGGACCTTTCAAGTCAATCTGATCTGTATTGTCCTGTGAAAAAAAGCGTTCTTAGACACAGTGAGGAGTTTTTGGGGATAATGGGAAAATCATTTCCAACTAAATGACAGGAATTTCTTAGTGCAATCATGAGGTGTGCTAGGCTTTTTTATACTGTGGCGGAAAGAGAGAGAGTATAACAGTCATTATAAATAAAGGGCCAAGGAAGTGACAGTTTATGGAAGGAACAATTTGCACATAGTTTTAGAATGTGGTCAGGAGGAGGACAATGTGCTTACACATATGAAACATTAGAAGGTAGACATTATGGAAGCACATATATTTCTTTATTTTTATTGTATTTGGGGAGAGGGGGTTAATATAGCAGGTCCAATGTGGAAAAGTGCTTTCCATAGCACCTTGCAGGTGGGCGACATCTAGAGCTGTGCAGTAGCCACCCATGCACCAGACGTCAAAGAGAACAAGAAGTTACACATGTTGGAAGTGAGGGTGAGACATTGAGGAGATATGATCCCCGTATGAAGCCGAGAGAAGGAGGAGGCGTGAACGTGCATCCATGTATGCAGGCGAGAAGGGAAGGAGCATTGGTCATGCATCCCTGCATGAGGGTGAGACAGGGAGGAGATATGATCCCCGTATGAAGCCGAGAGAAGGAGGAGGCGTGAACGTGCATCCATGTATGCGGGCGAGACAGGAAGGAGCGTTGGTCATGCATCCCTGCATGAGGGTGAGACAGGGAGGAGATATGATCCCCGTATGAAGCCGAGAGAAGGAGGAGGCGTGAACGTGCATCCATGTATGCAGGCAAGAAGGGAAGGAGCATTGGTCATGCATCCCTGCATGAGGGTGAGACAGGGAGGAGATATGTTCCCCGTATGAAGCCGAGAGAAGGAGGAGGCGTGAACGTGCATCCATGTATGCGGGCGAGACGGGAAGGAGCATTGGTCATGCATCCCTTCCTGAGGGTGAGACAGGGAGGAGATAAAATCCCTGTATGAAGCCAAGAGAACGAGGCGGCATGAACATGCATCCTTGTATGCAGGTGTGACATGGAGTCATCATGAACATGCATCCCTTTATAAGGACATAACATGGAGGACGCATGAACATGAATGCCTGAATTTTATTGTGGTGGCCTTCGGGTGATTTGGCACGTGCAATTGGTGAAGAGCACTTCTCGTGCGCAAAAAAATAAATGTACTATTAGCACCCCGGAGGGAGCCTCTGCACTTCTTATAGGGAGAAAACTCTGCAATGGAAGGGGACAGGGTCAATAACAGCTGTAAACTCTCACAAGACCATCACTGCTCTCACACTTTCCTGCTCTCAGGCTGGCGGGCCATTATCGGCCCTGGCTGCCGCACCATTGCCAGGTTTGTGTAACTATATTATTTCTAATTGGCTCCACTTTGATGACTTTCATTTGGATTCTGACTTGATTATTGAGATCTTAAATAAGTGACTGGGGATCAGGTGTCCACTTATTCTCATGGATAACATCACAACCAACCTTTAATTCAAACATGAGTCATGACATCACAGATGGAGTACAGCTTATGATAGAGGTGGAAAGTCACATTGTAGCAGCCCAAGTAGCTCGCCATGATCGTATAGTGGTTAGTACTCTGCGTTGTGGCCACAGCAACCTCGGTTCGAATCCGATTCACGGCATTGCGGTGAGGCAGTTGGGCAGATATTTTAGAATTTCCATTAATACATTGGCAATCTCTGTGGAGGACTGAAACAATTCGATATGGCCTGTTACTGTTATGAACCTTTTGTTTCTTTAATGCTCTTTGCACACTTTTTCATCGGGTGACTGTAATGTATTTCAACCAAATCTAATTAAGAGCGCATTATGTGGTGACATTTGCAGTACATGAAACATTATAACACTGCCATTTACGTCAATAACCACTAGCTTGATTAAGACATATGTATTGCAGCGACAGTATTTCCCAGTTACAAATGGGAATAAAAACAACATCTGCGAGGGATTGAACGAACGACATTTAACTGATGTTGCCAATGGAGCGCGTTACAGAGAGCGCGAGGTCCCGCCTGTACAGTCACACGCTGATGATAATACAGATGTTTAAATAAACAGGCATATCTGTGGACTTGTGGTCTTTCTACATTGGGACTCATAGTCTAGTCCTAGGCTATTGTAGGCACTGGCGTATCTTTTAGTGGAATGAGAGGCATTCTGTAGTCGCGTGAAAGGACCTTTCAAGTCAATCTGATCTGTATTGTCCTGTGAAAAAAAGCGTTCTTAGACACAGTGAGGAGTTTTTGGGGATAAATGGAAAATCATTTCCAACTAAATGACAGGAATTTCTTAGTCCAATCATGAGGTGTGCTAGGCTTTTTTATACTGTGGCGTAAAGAGAGAGAGTATAACAGTCATTATAAATAAAGGGCCAAGGAAGTGACAGTTTATGGAAGGAACAATTTGCACATAGTTTTAGAATGTGGTCAGGAGGAGGACAATGTGCTTACACATATGAAACATTAGAAGGTAGACATTATGGAAGCACATATATTTCTTTATTTTTATTGTATTTGGGGAGAGGGGGTTAATATAGCACGTCCAATGTGGAAAAGTGCTTTCCATAGCACCTTGCAGGTGGGCGACATCTAGAGCTGTGCAGTAGCCACCCATGCCCCAGACGTCAAAGAGAACAAGAAGTTACACATGTTGGAAGTGAGGGTGAGACATTGAGGAGATATGATCCCCGTATGAAGCCGAGAGAAGGAGGAGGCGTGAACGTGCATCCATGTATGCAGGCGAGAAGGGAAGGAGCATTGGTCATGCATCCCTACATGAGGGTGAGACAGGGAGGAGATATGATCCCCGTATGAAGCCGAGAGAAGGAGGAGGCGTGAACGTGCGTCCATGTATGCGGGCGAGACAGGAAGGAGCGTTGGTCATGCATCCCTGCATGAGGGTGAGACAGGGAGGAGATATGATCCCCGTATGAAGCCGAGAGAAGGAGGAGGCGTGAACGTGCATCCATGTATGCAGGCAAGAAGGGAAGGAGCATTGGTCATGCATCCCTGCATGAGGGTGAGACAGGGAGGAGATATGATCCCCGTATGAAGCCGACAGAAGGAGGAGGCGTGAACGTGCATCCATGTATGCGGGCGAGACAGGAAGGAGCATTGGTCATGCATCCCTGCATGAGGGTGAGACAGGGAGGAGATATGATCCCCATATGAAGCCGAGAGAAGGAGGAGGCGTGAACGTGCATCCATGTATGCGGGCGAGACGGGAAGGAGCATTGGTCATGCATCCCTTCCTGAGGGTGAGACAGGGAGGAGATAAAATCCCAGTATGAAGCCGAGAGAACGAGGAGACATGAACGTGCATCCATGTATGCGGGCGAGAAGGGAAGGAGCATTGGTCATGCATCCCTGCATGAGGGTGAGACAGGGAGGAGATAAAATCCCTGTATGAAGCCAAGAGAACGAGGTGGCATGAACATGCATCCTTGTATGCAGGTGTGACATGGAGTCATCATGAACATGCATCCCTTTATAAGGACATAACATGGAGGACGCATGAACATGAATGCCTGAATTTTATGGTGGTGGCCTTCGGGTGATTTGGCACGTGCAATCGGTGAAGAGCACTTCTCCTGCGCAAAAAAATAAATGTACTATTAGCACCCCGGAGGGAGCCTCTGCACTTCTTATAGGGAGAAAACTCTGCAATGGAAGGGGACAGGGTCAATAACAGCTGTAAACTCTCACAAGACCATCACTGCTCTCACACTTTCCTGCTCTCAGGCTGGCGGGCCATTATCGGCCCTGGCTGCCGCACCATTGCCAGGTTTGTGTAACTATATTATTTCTAATTGGCTCCACTTTGATGACTTTCATTTGGATTCTGACTTGATTATTGAGATCTTAAATAAGTGACTGGGGATCAGGTGTCCACTTATTCTCATGGATAACATCACAACCAACCTTTAATTCAAACATGAGTCATGACATCACAGATGGAGTACAGCTTATGATAGAGGTGGAACGTCACATTGTAGCAGCCCAAGTAGCTCGCCATGATCGTATAGTGGTTAGTACTCTGCGTTGTGGCCACAGCAACCTCGGTTCGAATCTGATTCACGGCATTGCGGTGAGGCAGTTGGGCAGATATTTTAGAATTTCCATTAATACATTGGCAATCTCTGTGGAGGACTGAAACAATTCGATATGGCCTGTTACTGTTATGAACCTTTTGTTTCTTTAATGCTCTTTGCACACTTTTTCATCGGGTGACTGTAATGTATTTCAACCAAATCTAATTAAGAGCGCATTATGTGGTGACATTTGCAGTACATGAAACATTATAACACTGCCATTTACGTCAATAACCACTAGCTTGATTAAGACATATGTATTGCAGCGACAGTATTTCCCAGTTACAAATGGGAATAAAAACAACATCCGCGAGGGATTGAACGAACGACATTTAACTGATGTTGCCAATGGAGCGCGTTACAGAGAGCGCGAGGTCCCGCCTTTACAGTCACACGCTGATGATAATACAGATGTTTAAATAAACAGGCATATCTGTGGACTTGTGGTCTTTCTACATTGGGACTCATAGTCTAGTCCTAGGCTATTGTAGGCACTGGCGTATCTTTTAGTGGAATGAGAGGCATTCTGTAGTCGCGTGAAAGGACCTTTCAAGTCAATCTGATCTGTATTGTCCTGTGAAAAAAAGCGTTCTTAGACACAGTGAGGAGTTTTTGGGGATAATGGGAAAATCATTTCCAACTAAATGACAGGAATTTCTTAGTCCAATCATGAGGTGTGCTAGGCTTTTTTATACTGTGGCGGAAAGAGAGAGAGTATAACAGTCATTATAAATAAAGGGCCAAGGAAGTGACAGTTTATGGAAGGAACAATTTGCACATAGTTTTAGAATGTGGTCAGGAGGAGGACAATGTGCTTACACATATGAACCATTAGAAGGTAGACATTATGGAAGCACATATATTTCTTTATTTTTATTGTATTTGGGGAGAGGGGGTTAATATAGCACGTCCAATGTGGAAAAGTGCTTTCCATAGCACCTTGCAGGTGGGCGACATCTAGAGCTGTGCAGTAGCCACCCATGCCCCAGACGTCAAAGAGAACAAGAAGTTACACATGTTGGAAGTGAGGGTGAGACATTGAGGAGATATGATCCCCGTATGAAGCCGAGAGAAGGAGGAGGCGTGAACGTGCATCCATGTATGCAGGCGAGAAGGGAAGGAGCATTGGTCATGCATCCCTGCATGAGGGTGAGACAGGGAGGAGATATGATCCCCGTATGAAGCCGAGAGAAGGAGGAGGCGTGAACGTGCATCCATGTATGCGGGCGAGACAGGAAGGAGCGTTGGTCATGCATCCCTGCATGAGGGTGAGACAGGGAGGAGATATGATCCCCGTATGAAGCCGAGAGAAGGAGGAGGCGTGAACGTGCATCCATGTATGCAGGCAAGAAGGGAAGGAGCATTGGTCATGCATCCCTGCATGAGGGTGAGACAGGGAGGAGATATGTTCCCCGTATGAAGCCGAGAGAAGGAGGAGGCGTGAACGTGCATCCATGTATGCGGGCGAGACGGGAAGGAGCATTGGTCATGCATCCCTTCCTGAGGGTGAGACAGGGAGGAGATAAAATCCCTGTATGAAGCCAAGAGAACGAGGCGGCATGAACATGCATCCTTGTATGCAGGTGTGACATGGAGTCATCATGAACATGCATCCCTTTATAAGGACATAACATGGAGGACGCATGAACATGAATGCCTGAATTTTATGGTGGTGGCCTTCGGGTGATTTGGCACGTGCAATCGGTGAAGAGCACTTCTCCTGCGCAAAAAAATAAATGTACTATTAGCACCCCGGAGGGAGCCTCTGCACTTCTTATAGGGAGAAAACTCTGCAATGGAAGGGGACAGGGTCAATAACAGCTGTAAACTCTCACAAGACCATCACTGCTCTCACACTTTCCTGCTCTCAGGCTGGCGGGCCATTATCGGCCCTGGCTGCCGCACCATTGCCAGGTTTGTGTAACTATATTGTTTCTAATTGGCTCCACTTTGATGACTTTCATTTGGATTCTGACTTGATTATTGAGATCTTAAAAAAGTGACTGGGGATCAGGTGTCCACTTATTCTCATGGATAACATCACAACCAACCTTTAATTCAAACATGAGTCATGACATCACAGATGGAGTACAGCTTATGATAGAGGTGGAACGTCACATTGTAGCAGCCCAAGTAGCTCGCCGTGATCGTATAGTGGTTAGTACTCTGCGTTGTGGCTGCAGCAACCTCTGTTCGAATCCGAGTCACGGCATTGCGGTGAGGCAATGTCACGGCAGTTGGGCAGATATTTTAGAATTTCCATTAATACATTGGCAATCTCTGTGGAGGACTGAAACAATTCGATATGTCCTGTTACTGTTATGAACCTTTTGTTTCTTTAATGCTCTTTGCACACTTTTTCATCGGGTGACTGTAATGTATTTCAACCAAATCTAATTAAGAGTGCATTATGTGGTGACATTTGCAGTACCTGAAACATTATAACACTGCCATTTACGTCAATAACCACTAGCTTGATTAAGACATATGTATTGCAGCGACAGTATTTCCCAGTTACAAATGGGAATAAAAACAACATCCGCGAGGGATTGAACGAACGACATTTTACTGATGTTGCCAATGGAGCGCGTTACAGAGAGCGTGAGGTCCCGCCTTTACAGTCACACGCTGATGATAATACAGATGTTTAAATAAACAGGCATATCTGTGGACTTGTGGTCTTTCTACATTGGGACTCATAGTCTAGTCCTAGGCTATTGTAGGCACTGGCGTATCTTTTAGTGGAATGAGAGGCATTCTGTAGTCGCGTGAAAGGACCTTTCAAGTCAATCTGATCTGTATTGTCCTGTGAAAAAAAGCGTTCTTAGACACAGTGAGGAGTTTTTGGGGATAATGGGAAAATCATTTCCAACTAAATGACAGGAATTTCTTAGTCCAATCATGAGGTGTGCTAGGCTTTTTATACTGTGGCGGAAAGAGAGAGAGTATAACAGTCATTATAAATAAAGGGCCAAGGAAGTGACAGTTTATGGAAGGAAAAATTTGCACATAGTTTTAGAATGTGATCAGGAGGAGGACAATGTGCTTACACATATGAAGCATTAGAAGGTAGACATTATGGAAGCACATATATTTCTTTATTTTTATTGTATTTGGGGAGAGGGGGTTAATATAGCACGTCCAATGTGGAAAAGTGCTTTCCATAGCACCTTGCAGGTGGGCGACATCTAGAGCTGTGCAGTAGCCACCCATGCCCCAGACGTCAAAGAGAACAAGAAGTTACACATGTTGGAAGTGAGGGTGAGACATTGAGGAGATATGATCCCCGTATGAAGCCGAGAGAAGGAGGAGGCGTGAACGTGCATCCATGTATGCAGGCGAGAAGGGAAGGAGCATTGGTCATGCATCCCTGCATGAGGGTGAGACAGGGAGGAGATATGATCCCCGTATGAAGCCGAGAGAAGGAGGAGGCGTGAACGTGCATCCATGTATGCGGGCGAGACAGGAAGGAGCATTGGTCATGCATCCCTGCATGAGGGTGAGACAGGGAGGAGATATGATCCCCGTATGAAGCCGAGAGAAGGAGGAGGCGTGAACGTGCATCCATGTATGCGGGCGAGACGGGAAGGAGCATTGGTCATGCATCCCTGCCTGAGGGTGAGACAGGGAGGAGATAAAATCCCAGTATGAAGCCGAGAGAACGAGGAGACATGAACATGCATCCATGTATGCGGGCGAGAAGGGAAGGAGCATTGGTCATGCATCCCTGCATGAGGGTGAGACAGGGAGGAGATAAAATCCCTGTATGAAGCCAAGAGAACGAGGCGGCATGAACATGCATCCTTGTATGCAGGTGTGACATGGAGTCATCATGAACATGCATCCCTTTATAAGGACATAACATGGAGGACGCATGAACATGAATGCCTGAATTTTATGGTGGTGGCCTTCGGGTGATTTGGCACGTGCAATTGGTGAAGAGCACTTCTCGTGCGCAAAAAAATAAATGTACTATTAGCACCCCGGAGGGAGCCTCTGCACTTCTTATAGGGAGAAAACTCTGCAATGGAAGGGGACAGGGTCAATAACAGCTGTAAACTCTCACAAGACCATCACTGCTCTCACACTTTCCTGCTCTCAGGCTGGCGGGCCATTATCGGCCCTGGCTGCCGCACCATTGCCAGGTTTGTGTAACTATATTGTTTCTAATTGGCTCCACTTTGATGACTTTCATTTGGATTCTGACTTGATTATTGAGATCTTAAAAAAGTGACTGGGGATCAGGTGTCCACTTATTCTCATGGATAACATCACAACCAACCTTTAATTCAAACATGAGTCATGACATCACAGATGGATTACAGCTTATGATAGAGGTGGAACGTCACATTGTAGCAGCCCAAGTAGCTCGCCGTGATCCTATAGTGGTTAGTACTCTGCGTTGTGGCCGCAGCAACCTCGGTTCGAATCCGAGTCACGACATTGCGGTGAGGCAATGTCACGGCAGTTGGGCAGATATTTTAGAATTTCCATTAATACATTGGCAATCTCTGTGGAGGACTGAAACAATTCGATATGTCCTGTTACTGTTATGAACCTTTTGTTTCTTTAATGCTCTTTGCACACTTTTTCATCGGGTGACTGTAATGTATTTCAACCAAATCTAATTAAGAGCGCATTATGTGGTGACATTTGCAGTACCTGAAACATTATAACACTGCCATTTACGTCAATAACCACTAGCTTGATTAAGACATATGTATTGCAGCGACAGTATTTCCCAGTTACAAATGGGAATAAAAACAACATCCGCGAGGGATTGAACGAACGACATTTAACTGATGTTGCCAATGGAGCGCGTTACAGAGAGTGCGAGGTCCCGCCTTTACAGTCACACGCTGATGATAATACAGATGTTTAAATAAACAGGCATATCTGTGGACTTGTGGTCTTTCTACATTGGGACTCATAGTCTAGTCCTAGGCTATTGTAGGCACTGGCGTATCTTTTAGTGGAATGAGAGGCATTCTGTAGTCGCGTGAAAGGACCTTTCAAGTCAATCTGATCTGTATTGTCCTGTGAAAAAAAGCGTTCTTAGACACAGTGAGGAGTTTTTGGGGATAATGGGAAAATCATTTCCAACTAAATGACAGGAATTTCTTAGTCCAATCATGAGGTGTGCTAGGCTTTTTTATACTGTGGCGGAAAGAGAGAGAGTATAACAGTCATTATAAATAAAGGGCCAAGGAAGTGACAGTTTATGGAAGGAACAATTTGCACATAGTTTTAGAATGTGATCAGGAGGAGGACAATGTGCTTACACATATGAAATCTTAGAAGGTAGACATTATGGAAGCACATATATTTCTTTATTTTTATTGTATTTGGGGAGAGGGGGTTAATATAGCACGTCCAATGTGGAAAAGTGCTTTCCATAGCACCTTGCAGGTGGGCGACATCTAGAGCTGTGCAGTAGCCACCCATGCCCCAGACGTCAAAGAGAACAAGAAGTTACACATGTTGGAAGTGAGGGTGAGACATTGAGGAGATATGATCCCCGTATGAAGCCGAGAGAAGGAGGAGGCGTGAACGTGCATCCATGTATGCAGGCGAGAAGGGAAGGAGCATTGGTCATGCATCCCTGCATGAGGGTGAGACAGGGAGGAGATATGATCCCCGTATGAAGCCGAGAGAAGGAGGAGGCGTGAACGTGCATCCATGTATGCGGGCGAGACAGGAAGGAGCATTGGTCATGCATCCCTGCATGAGGGTGAGACAGGGAGGAGATATGATCCCCGTATGAAGCCGAGAGAAGGAGGAGGCGTGAACGTGCATCCATGTATGCGGGCGAGACGGGAAGGAGCATTGGTCATGCATCCCTTCCTGAGGGTGAGACAGGGAGGAGATAAAATCCCAGTATGAAGCCGAGAGAACGAGGAGACATGAACATGCATCCATGTATGCGGGCGAGAAGGGAAGGAGCATTGGTCATGCATCCCTGCATGAGGGTGAGACAGGGAGGAGATAAAATCCCTGTATAAAGCCAAGAGAACGAGGCGGCATGAACATGCATCCTTGTATGCAGGTGTGACATGGAGTCATCATGAACATGCATCCCTTTATAAGGACATAACATGGAGGACGCATGAACATGAATGCCTGAATTTTATGGTGGTGGCCTTCGGGTGATTTGGCACGTGCAATTGGTGAAGAGCACTTCTCGTGCGCAAAAAAATAAATGTACTATTAGCACCCCGGAGGGAGCCTCTGCACTTCTTATAGGGAGAAAACTCTGCAATGGAAGGGGACAGGGTCAATAACAGCTGTAAACTCTCACAAGACCATCACTGCTCTCACACTTTCCTGCTCTCAGGCTGGCGGGCCATTATCGGCCCTGGCTGCCGCACCATTGCCAGGTTTGTGTAACTATATTATTTCTAATTGGCTCCACTTTGATGACTTTCATTTGGATTCTGACTTGATTATTGAGATCTTAAATAAGTGACTGGGGATCAGGTGTCCACTTATTCTCATGGATAACATCACAACCAACCTTTAATTCAAACATGAGTCATGACATCACAGATGGAGTACAGCTTATGATAGAGGTGGAACGTCACATTGTAGCAGCCCAAGTAGCTCGCCATGATCGTATAGTGGTTAGTACTCTGCGTTGTGGCCACAGCAACCTCGGTTGAATCCGATTCACGCCATTGCGGTGAGGCAGTTGGGCAGATATTTTAGAATTTCCTTTAATACATTGGCAATCTCTGTGGAGGACTGAAACAATTCGATATGGCCTGTTACTGTTATGAACCTTTTGTTTCTTTAATGCTCTTTGCACACTTTTTCATCGGGTGACTGTAATGTATTTCAACCAAATCTAATTAAGAGCGCATTATGTGGTGACATTTGCAGTACATGAAACATTATAACACTGCCATTTACGTCAATAACCACTAGCTTGATTAAGACATATGTATTGCAGCGACAGTATTTCCCAGTTACAAATGGGAATAAAAACAACATCCGCGAGGGATTGAACGAACGACATTTAACTGATGTTGCCAATGGAGCGCGTTACAGAGAGCGCGAGGTCCCGCCTTTACAGTCACACGCTGATGATAATACAGATGTTTAAATAAACAGGCATATCTGTGGACTTGTGGTCTTTCTACATTGGGACTCATAGTCTAGTCCTAGGCTATTGTAGGCACTGGCGTATCTTTTAGTGGAATGAGAGGCATTCTGTAGTCGCGTGAAAGGACCTTTCAAGTCAATCTGATCTGTATTGTCCTGTGAAAAAAAGCGTTCTTAGACACAGTGAGGAGTTTTTGGGGATAATGGGAAAATCATTTCCAACTAAATGACAGGAATTTCTTAGTGCAATCATGAGGTGTGCTAGGCTTTTTTATACTGTGGCGGAAAGAGAGAGAGTATAACAGTCATTATAAATAAAGGGCCAAGGAAGTGACAGTTTATGGAAGGAACAATTTGCACATAGTTTTAGAATGTGGTCAGGAGGAGGACAATGTGCTTACACATATGAAACATTAGAAGGTAGACATTATGGAAGCACATATATTTCTTTATTTTTATTGTATTTGGGGAGAGGGGGTTAATATAGCACGTCCAATGTGGAAAAGTGCTTTCCATAGCACCTTGCAGGTGGGCGACATCTAGAGCTGTGCAGTAGCCACCCATGCACCAGACGTCAAAGAGAACAAGAAGTTACACATGTTGGAAGTGAGGGTGAGACATTGAGGAGATATGATCCCCGTATGAAGCCGAGAGAAGGAGGAGGCGTGAACGTGCATCCATGTATGCAGGCGAGAAGGGAAGGAGCATTGGTCATGCATCCCTGCATGAGGGTGAGACAGGGAGGAGATATGATCCCCGTATGAAGCCGAGAGAAGGAGGAGGCGTGAACGTGCATCCATGTATGCGGGCGAGACAGGAAGGAGCGTTGGTCATGCATCCCTGCATGAGGGTGAGACAGGGAGGAGATATGATCCCCGTATGAAGCCGAGAGAAGGAGGAGGCGTGAACGTGCATCCATGTATGCAGGCAAGAAGGGAAGGAGCATTGGTCATGCATCCCTGCATGAGGGTGAGACAGGGAGGAGATATGTTCCCCGTATGAAGCCGAGAGAAGGAGGAGGCGTGAACGTGCATCCATGTATGCAGGCGAGACGGGAAGGAGCATTGGTCATGCATCCCTTCCTGAGGGTGAGACAGGGAGGAGATAAAATCCCTGTATGAAGCCAAGAGAACGAGGCGGCATGAACATGCATCCTTGTATGCAGGTGTGACATGGAGTCATCATGAACATGCATCCCTTTATAAGGACATAACATGGAGGACGCATGAACATGAATGCCTGAATTTTATGGTGGTGGCCTTCGGGTGATTTGGCACGTGCAATTGGTGAAGAGCACTTCTCGTGCGCAAAAAAATAAATGTACTATTAGCACCCCGGAGGGAGCCTCTGCACTTCTTATAGGGAGAAAACTCTGCAATGGAAGGGGACAGGGTCAATAACAGCTGTAAACTCTCACAAGACCATCACTGCTCTCACACTTTCCTGCTCTCAGGCTGGCGGGCCATTATCGGCCCTGGCTGCCGCACCATTGCCAGGTTTGTGTAACTATATTATTTCTAATTGGCTCCACTTTGATGACTTTCATTTGGATTCTGACTTGATTATTGAGATCTTAAATAAGTGACTGGGGATCAGGTGTCCACTTATTCTCATGGATAACATCACAACCAACCTTTAATTCAAACATGAGTCATGACATCACAGATGGAGTACAGCTTATGATAGAGGTGGAAAGTCACATTGTAGCAGCCCAAGTAGCTCGCCATGATCGTATAGTGGTTAGTACTCTGCGTTGTGGCCACAGCAACCTCGGTTCGAATCCGATTCACGGCATTGCGGTGAGGCAGTTGGGCAGATATTTTAGAATTTCCATTAATACATTGGCAATCTCTGTGGAGGACTGAAACAATTCGATATGGCCTGTTACTGTTATGAACCTTTTGTTTCTTTAATGCTCTTTGCACACTTTTTCATCGGGTGACTGTAATGTATTTCAACCAAATCTAATTAAGAGCGCATTATGTGGTGACATTTGCAGTACATGAAACATTATAACACTGCCATTTACGTCAATAACCACTAGCTTGATTAAGACATATGTATTGCAGCGACAGTATTTCCCAGTTACAAATGGGAATAAAAACAACATCCGCGAGGGATTGAACGAACGACATTTAACTGATGTTGCCAATGGAGCGCGTTACAGAGAGCGCGAGGTCCCGCCTGTACAGTCACACGCTGATGATAATACAGATGTTTAAATAAACAGGCATATCTGTGGACTTGTGGTCTTTCTACATTGGGACTCATAGTCTAGTCCTAGGCTATTGTAGGCACTGGCGTATCTTTTAGTGGAATGAGAGGCATTCTGTAGTCGCGTGAAAGGACCTTTCAAGTCAATCTGATCTGTATTGTCCTGTGAAAAAAAGCGTTCTTAGACACAGTGAGGAGTTTTTGGGGATAATGGGAAAATCATTTCCAACTAAATGACAGGAATTTCTTAGTCCAATCATGAGGTGTGCTAGGCTTTTTTATACTGTGGCGTAAAGAGAGAGAGTATAACAGTCATTATAAATAAAGGGCCAAGGAAGTGACAGTTTATGGAAGGAACAATTTGCACATAGTTTTAGAATGTGGTCAGGAGGAGGACAATGTGCTTACACATATGAAACATTAGAAGGTAGACATTATGGAAGCACATATATTTCTTTATTTTTATTGTATTTGGGGAGAGGGGGTTAATATAGCACGTCCAATGTGGAAAAGTGCTTTCCATAGCACCTTGCAGGTGGGCGACATCTAGAGCTGTGCAGTAGCCACCCATGCCCCAGACGTCAAAGAGAACAAGAAGTTACACATGTTGGAAGTGAGGGTGAGACATTGAGGAGATATGATCCCCGTATGAAGCCGAGAGAAGGAGGAGGCGTGAACGTGCATCCATGTATGCAGGCGAGAAGGGAAGGAGCATTGGTCATGCATCCCTACATGAGGGTGAGACAGGGAGGAGATATGATCCCCGTATGAAGCCGAGAGAAGGAGGAGGCGTGAACGTGCGTCCATGTATGCGGGCGAGACAGGAAGGAGCGTTGGTCATGCATCCCTGCATGAGGGTGAGACAGGGAGGAGATATGATCCCCGTATGAAGCCGAGAGAAGGAGGAGGCGTGAACGTGCATCCATGTATGCAGGCAAGAAGGGAAGGAGCATTGGTCATGCATCCCTGCATGAGGGTGAGACAGGGAGGAGATATGATCCCCGTATGAAGCCGACAGAAGGAGGAGGCGTGAACGTGCATCCATGTATGCGGGCGAGACAGGAAGGAGCATTGGTCATGCATCCCTGCATGAGGGTGAGACAGGGAGGAGATATGATCCCCATATGAAGCCGAGAGAAGGAGGAGGCGTGAACGTGCATCCATGTATGCGGGCGAGACGGGAAGGAGCATTGGTCATGCATCCCTTCCTGAGGGTGAGACAGGGAGGAGATAAAATCCCAGTATGAAGCCGAGAGAACGAGGAGACATGAACGTGCATCCATGTATGCGGGCGAGAAGGGAAGGAGCATTGGTCATGCATCCCTGCATGAGGGTGAGACAGGGAGGAGATAAAATCCCTGTATGAAGCCAAGAGAACGAGGTGGCATGAACATGCATCCTTGTATGCAGGTGTGACATGGAGTCATCATGAACATGCATCCCTTTATAAGGACATAACATGGAGGACGCATGAACATGAATGCCTGAATTTTATGGTGGTGGCCTTCGGGTGATTTGGCACGTGCAATCGGTGAAGAGCACTTCTCCTGCGCAAAAAAATAAATGTACTATTAGCACCCCGGAGGGAGCCTCTGCACTTCTTATAGGGAGAAAACTCTGCAATGGAAGGGGACAGGGTCAATAACAGCTGTAAACTCTCACAAGACCATCACTGCTCTCACACTTTCCTGCTCTCAGGCTGGCGGGCCATTATCGGCCCTGGCTGCCGCACCATTGCCAGGTTTGTGTAACTATATTATTTCTAATTGGCTCCACTTTGATGACTTTCATTTGGATTCTGACTTGATTATTGAGATCTTAAATAAGTGACTGGGGATCAGGTGTCCACTTATTCTCATGGATAACATCACAACCAACCTTTAATTCAAACATGAGTCATGACATCACAGATGGAGTACAGCTTATGATAGAGGTGGAACGTCACATTGTAGCAGCCCAAGTAGCTCGCCATGATCGTATAGTGGTTAGTACTCTGCGTTGTGGCCACAGCAACCTCGGTTCGAATCTGATTCACGGCATTGCGGTGAGGCAGTTGGGCAGATATTTTAGAATTTCCATTAATACATTGGCAATCTCTGTGGAGGACTGAAACAATTCGATATGGCCTGTTACTGTTATGAACCTTTTGTTTCTTTAATGCTCTTTGCACACTTTTTCATCGGGTGACTGTAATGTATTTCAACCAAATCTAATTAAGAGCGCATTATGTGGTGACATTTGCAGTACATGAAACATTATAACACTGCCATTTACGTCAATAACCACTAGCTTGATTAAGACATATGTATTGCAGCGACAGTATTTCCCAGTTACAAATGGGAATAAAAACAACATCCGCGAGGGATTGAACGAACGACATTTAACTGATGTTGCCAATGGAGCGCGTTACAGAGAGCGCGAGGTCCCGCCTTTACAGTCACACGCTGATGATAATACAGATGTTTAAATAAACAGGCATATCTGTGGACTTGTGGTCTTTCTACATTGGGACTCATAGTCTAGTCCTAGGCTATTGTAGGCACTGGCGTATCTTTTAGTGGAATGAGAGGCATTCTGTAGTCGCGTGAAAGGACCTTTCAAGTCAATCTGATCTGTATTGTCCTGTGAAAAAAAGCGTTCTTAGACACAGTGAGGAGTTTTTGGGGATAATGGGAAAATCATTTCCAACTAAATGACAGGAATTTCTTAGTCCAATCATGAGGTGTGCTAGGCTTTTTTATACTGTGGCGGAAAGAGAGAGAGTATAACAGTCATTATAAATAAAGGGCCAAGGAAGTGACAGTTTATGGAAGGAACAATTTGCACATAGTTTTAGAATGTGGTCAGGAGGAGGACAATGTGCTTACACATATGAACCATTAGAAGGTAGACATTATGGAAGCACATATATTTCTTTATTTTTATTGTATTTGGGGAGAGGGGGTTAATATAGCACGTCCAATGTGGAAAAGTGCTTTCCATAGCACCTTGCAGGTGGGCGACATCTAGAGCTGTGCAGTAGCCACCCATGCCCCAGACGTCAAAGAGAACAAGAAGTTACACATGTTGGAAGTGAGGGTGAGACATTGAGGAGATATGATCCCCGTATGAAGCCGAGAGAAGGAGGAGGCGTGAACGTGCATCCATGTATGCAGGCGAGAAGGGAAGGAGCATTGGTCATGCATCCCTGCATGAGGGTGAGACAGGGAGGAGATATGATCCCCGTATGAAGCCGAGAGAAGGAGGAGGCGTGAACGTGCATCCATGTATGCGGGCGAGACAGGAAGGAGCGTTGGTCATGCATCCCTGCATGAGGGTGAGACAGGGAGGAGATATGATCCCCGTATGAAGCCGAGAGAAGGAGGAGGCGTGAACGTGCATCCATGTATGCGGGCGAGACGGGAAGGAGCATTGGTCATGCATACCTGCCTGAGGGTGAGACAGGGAGGAGATAAAATCCCAGTATGAAGCCGAGAGAACGAGGAGACATGAACATGCATCCATGTATGCGGGCGAGAAGGGAAGGAGCATTGGTCATGCATCCCTGCATGAGGGTGAGACAGGGAGGAGATAAAATCCCTGTATGAAGCCAAGAGAACGAGGCGGCATGAACATGCATCCTTGTATGCAGGTGTGACATGGAGTCATCATGAACATGCATCCCTTTATAAGGACATAACATGGAGGACGCATGAACATGAATGCCTGAATTTTATGGTGGTGGCCTTCGGGTGATTTGGCACGTGCAATTGGTGAAGAGCACTTCTCGTGCGCAAAAAAATAAATGTACTATTAGCACCCCGGAGGGAGCCTCTGCACTTCTTATAGGGAGAAAACTCTGCAATGGAAGGGGACAGGGTCAATAACAGCTGTAAACTCTCACAAGACCATCACTGCTCTCACACTTTCCTGCTCTCAGGCTGGCGGGCCATTATCGGCCCTGGCTGCCGCACCATTGCCAGGTTTGTGTAACTATATTATTTCTAATTGGCTCCACTTTGATGACTTTCATTTGGATTCTGACTTGATTATTGAGATCTTAAATAAGTGACTGGGGATCAGGTGTCCACTTATTCTCATGGATAACATCACAACCAACCTTTAATTCAAACATGAGTCATGACATCACAGATGGAGTACAGCTTATGATAGAGGTGGAAAGTCACATTGTAGCAGCCCAAGTAGCTCGCCATGATCGTATAGTGGTTAGTACTCTGCGTTGTGGCCACAGCAACCTCGGTTCGAATCCGATTCACGGCATTGCGGTGAGGCAGTTGGGCAGATATTTTAGAATTTCCATTAATACATTGGCAATCTCTGTGGAGGACTGAAACAATTCGATATGGCCTGTTACTGTTATGAACCTTTTGTTTCTTTAATGCTCTTTGCACACTTTTTCATCGGGTGACTGTAATGTATTTCAACCAAATCTAATTAAGAGCGCATTATGTGGTGACATTTGCAGTACATGAAACATTATAACACTGCCATTTACGTCAATAACCACTAGCTTGATTAAGACATATGTATTGCAGCGACAGTATTTCCCAGTTACAAATGGGAATAAAAACAACATCCGCGAGGGATTGAACGAACGACATTTAACTGATGTTGCCAATGGAGCGCGTTACAGAGAGCGCGAGGTCCCGCCTTTACAGTCACACGCTGATGATAATACAGATGTTTAAATAAACAGGCATATCTGTGGACTTGTGGTCTTTCTACATTGGGACTCATAGTCTAGTCCTAGGCTATTGTAGGCACTGGCGTATCTTTTAGTGGAATGAGAGGCATTCTGTAGTCGCGTGAAAGGACCTTTCAAGTCAATCTGATCTGTATTGTCCTGTGAAAAAAAGCGTTCTTAGACACAGTGAGGAGTTTTTGGGGATAATGGGAAAATCATTTCCAACTAAATGACAGGAATTTCTTAGTGCAATCATGAGGTGTGCTAGGCTTTTTTATACTGTGGCGGAAAGAGAGAGAGTATAACAGTCATTATAAATAAAGGGCCAAGGAAGTGACAGTTTATGGAAGGAACAATTTGCACATAGTTTTAGAATGTGGTCAGGAGGAGGACAATGTGCTTACACATATGAAACATTAGAAGGTAGACATTATGGAAGCACATATATTTCTTTATTTTTATTGTATTTGGGGAGAGGGGGTTAATATAGCAGGTCCAATGTGGAAAAGTGCTTTCCATAGCACCTTGCAGGTGGGCGACATCTAGAGCTGTGCAGTAGCCACCCATGCACCAGACGTCAAAGAGAACAAGAAGTTACACATGTTGGAAGTGAGGGTGAGACATTGAGGAGATATGATCCCCGTATGAAGCCGAGAGAAGGAGGAGGCGTGAACGTGCATCCATGTATGCAGGCGAGAAGGGAAGGAGCATTGGTCATGCATCCCTGCATGAGGGTGAGACAGGGAGGAGATATGATCCCCGTATGAAGCCGAGAGAAGGAGGAGGCGTGAACGTGCATCCATGTATGCGGGCGAGACAGGAAGGAGCGTTGGTCATGCATCCCTGCATGAGGGTGAGACAGGGAGGAGATATGATCCCCGTATGAAGCCGAGAGAAGGAGGAGGCGTGAACGTGCATCCATGTATGCAGGCAAGAAGGGAAGGAGCATTGGTCATGCATCCCTGCATGAGGGTGAGACAGGGAGGAGATATGTTCCCCGTATGAAGCCGAGAGAAGGAGGAGGCGTGAACGTGCATCCATGTATGCGGGCGAGACGGGAAGGAGCATTGGTCATGCATCCCTTCCTGAGGGTGAGACAGGGAGGAGATAAAATCCCTGTATGAAGCCAAGAGAACGAGGCGGCATGAACATGCATCCTTGTATGCAGGTGTGACATGGAGTCATCATGAACATGCATCCCTTTATAAGGACATAACATGGAGGACGCATGAACATGAATGCCTGAATTTTATGGTGGTGGCCTTCGGGTGATTTGGCACGTGCAATTGGTGAAGAGCACTTCTCGTGCGCAAAAAAATAAATGTACTATTAGCACCCCGGAGGGAGCCTCTGCACTTCTTATAGGGAGAAAACTCTGCAATGGAAGGGGACAGGGTCAATAACAGCTGTAAACTCTCACAAGACCATCACTGCTCTCACACTTTCCTGCTCTCAGGCTGGCGGGCCATTATCGGCCCTGGCTGCCGCACCATTGCCAGGTTTGTGTAACTATATTATTTCTAATTGGCTCCACTTTGATGACTTTCATTTGGATTCTGACTTGATTATTGAGATCTTAAATAAGTGACTGGGGATCAGGTGTCCACTTATTCTCATGGATAACATCACAACCAACCTTTAATTCAAACATGAGTCATGACATCACAGATGGAGTACAGCTTATGATAGAGGTGGAAAGTCACATTGTAGCAGCCCAAGTAGCTCGCCATGATCGTATAGTGGTTAGTACTCTGCGTTGTGGCCACAGCAACCTCGGTTCGAATCCGATTCACGGCATTGCGGTGAGGCAGTTGGGCAGATATTTTAGAATTTCCATTAATACATTGGCAATCTCTGTGGAGGACTGAAACAATTCGATATGGCCTGTTACTGTTATGAACCTTTTGTTTCTTTAATGCTCTTTGCACACTTTTTCATCGGGTGACTGTAATGTATTTCAACCAAATCTAATTAAGAGCGCATTATGTGGTGACATTTGCAGTACATGAAACATTATAACACTGCCATTTACGTCAATAACCACTAGCTTGATTAAGACATATGTATTGCAGCGACAGTATTTCCCAGTTACAAATGGGAATAAAAACAACATCCGCGAGGGATTGAACGAACGACATTTAACTGATGTTGCCAATGGAGCGCGTTACAGAGAGCGCGAGGTCCCGCCTGTACAGTCACACGCTGATGATAATACAGATGTTTAAATAAACAGGCATATCTGTGGACTTGTGGTCTTTCTACATTGGGACTCATAGTCTAGTCCTAGGCTATTGTAGGCACTGGCGTATCTTTTAGTGGAATGAGAGGCATTCTGTAGTCGCGTGAAAGGACCTTTCAAGTCAATCTGATCTGTATTGTCCTGTGAAAAAAAGCGTTCTTAGACACAGTGAGGAGTTTTTGGGGATAATGGGAAAATCATTTCCAACTAAATGACAGGAATTTCTTAGTCCAATCATGAGGTGTGCTAGGCTTTTTTATACTGTGGCGTAAAGAGAGAGAGTATAACAGTCATTATAAATAAAGGGCCAAGGAAGTGACAGTTTATGGAAGGAACAATTTGCACATAGTTTTAGAATGTGGTCAGGAGGAGGACAATGTGCTTACACATATGAAACATTAGAAGGTAGACATTATGGAAGCACATATATTTCTTTATTTTTATTGTATTTGGGGAGAGGGGGTTAATATAGCACGTCCAATGTGGAAAAGTGCTTTCCATAGCACCTTGCAGGTGGGCGACATCTAGAGCTGTGCAGTAGCCACCCATGCCCCAGACGTCAAAGAGAACAAGAAGTTACACATGTTGGAAGTGAGGGTGAGACATTGAGGAGATATGATCCCCGTATGAAGCCGAGAGAAGGAGGAGGCGTGAACGTGCATCCATGTATGCAGGCGAGAAGGGAAGGAGCATTGGTCATGCATCCCTACATGAGGGTGAGACAGGGAGGAGATATGATCCCCGTATGAAGCCAAGAGAAGGAGGAGGCGTGAACGTGCGTCCATGTATGCGGGCGAGACAGGAAGGAGCGTTGGTCATGCATCCCTGCATGAGGGTGAGACAGGGAGGAGATATGATCCCCGTATGAAGCCGAGAGAAGGAGGAGGCGTGAACGTGCATCCATGTATGCAGGCAAGAAGGGAAGGAGCATTGGTCATGCATCCCTGCATGAGGGTGAGACAGGGAGGAGATATGATCCCCGTATGAAGCCGACAGAAGGAGGAGGCGTGAACGTGCATCCATGTATGCGGGCGAGACAGGAAGGAGCATTGGTCATGCATCCCTGCATGAGGGTGAGACAGGGAGGAGATATGATCCCCATATGAAGCCGAGAGAAGGAGGAGGCGTGAACGTGCATCCATGTATGCGGGCGAGACGGGAAGGAGCATTGGTCATGCATCCCTTCCTGAGGGTGAGACAGGGAGGAGATAAAATCCCAGTATGAAGCCGAGAGAACGAGGAGACATGAACGTGCATCCATGTATGCGGGCGAGAAGGGAAGGAGCATTGGTCATGCATCCCTGCATGAGGGTGAGACAGGGAGGAGATAAAATCCCTGTATGAAGCCAAGAGAACGAGGTGGCATGAACATGCATCCTTGTATGCAGGTGTGACATGGAGTCATCATGAACATGCATCCCTTTATAAGGACATAACATGGAGGACGCATGAACATGAATGCCTGAATTTTATGGTGGTGGCCTTCGGGTGATTTGGCACGTGCAATCGGTGAAGAGCACTTCTCCTGCGCAAAAAAATAAATGTACTATTAGCACCCCGGAGGGAGCCTCTGCACTTCTTATAGGGAGAAAACTCTGCAATGGAAGGGGACAGGGTCAATAACAGCTGTAAACTCTCACAAGACCATCACTGCTCTCACACTTTCCTGCTCTCAGGCTGGCGGGCCATTATCGGCCCTGGCTGCCGCACCATTGCCAGGTTTGTGTAACTATATTATTTCTAATTGGCTCCACTTTGATGACTTTCATTTGGATTCTGACTTGATTATTGAGATCTTAAATAAGTGACTGGGGATCAGGTGTCCACTTATTCTCATGGATAACATCACAACCAACCTTTAATTCAAACATGAGTCATGACATCACAGATGGAGTACAGCTTATGATAGAGGTGGAACGTCACATTGTAGCAGCCCAAGTAGCTCGCCATGATCGTATAGTGGTTAGTACTCTGCGTTGTGGCCACAGCAACCTCGGTTCGAATCTGATTCACGGCATTGCGGTGAGGCAGTTGGGCAGATATTTTAGAATTTCCATTAATACATTGGCAATCTCTGTGGAGGACTGAAACAATTCGATATGGCCTGTTACTGTTATGAACCTTTTGTTTCTTTAATGCTCTTTGCACACTTTTTCATCGGGTGACTGTAATGTATTTCAACCAAATCTAATTAAGAGCGCATTATGTGGTGACATTTGCAGTACATGAAACATTATAACACTGCCATTTACGTCAATAACCACTAGCTTGATTAAGACATATGTATTGCAGCGACAGTATTTCCCAGTTACAAATGGGAATAAAAACAACATCCGCGAGGGATTGAACGAACGACATTTAACTGATGTTGCCAATGGAGCGCGTTACAGAGAGCGCGAGGTCCCGCCTTTACAGTCACACGCTGATGATAATACAGATGTTTAAATAAACAGGCATATCTGTGGACTTGTGGTCTTTCTACATTGGGACTCATAGTCTAGTCCTAGGCTATTGTAGGCACTGGCGTATCTTTTAGTGGAATGAGAGGCATTCTGTAGTCGCGTGAAAGGACCTTTCAAGTCAATCTGATCTGTATTGTCCTGTGAAAAAAAGCGTTCTTAGACACAGTGAGGAGTTTTTGGGGATAATGGGAAAATCATTTCCAACTAAATGACAGGAATTTCTTAGTCCAATCATGAGGTGTGCTAGGCTTTTTTATACTGTGGCGGAAAGAGAGAGAGTATAACAGTCATTATAAATAAAGGGCCAAGGAAGTGACAGTTTATGGAAGGAACAATTTGCACATAGTTTTAGAATGTGGTCAGGAGGAGGACAATGTGCTTACACATATGAACCATTAGAAGGTAGACATTATGGAAGCACATATATTTCTTTATTTTTATTGTATTTGGGGAGAGGGGGTTAATATAGCACGTCCAATGTGGAAAAGTGCTTTCCATAGCACCTTGCAGGTGGGCGACATCTAGAGCTGTGCAGTAGCCACCCATGCCCCAGACGTCAAAGAGAACAAGAAGTTACACATGTTGGAAGTGAGGATGAGACATTGAGGAGATATGATCCCCGTATGAAGCCGAGAGAAGGAGGAGGCGTGAACGTGCATCCATGTATGCAGGCGAGAAGGGAAGGAGCATTGGTCATGCATCCCTGCATGAGGGTGAGACAGGGAGGAGATATGATCCCCGTATGAAGCCGAGAGAAGGAGGAGGCGTGAACGTGCATCCATGTATGCGGGCGAGACAGGAAGGAGCGTTGGTCATGCATCCCTGCATGAGGGTGAGACAGGGAGGAGATATGATCCCCGTATGAAGCCGAGAGAAGGAGGAGGCGTGAACGTGCATCCATGTATGCAGGCAAGAAGGGAAGGAGCATTGGTCATGCATCCCTGCATGAGGGTGAGACAGGGAGGAGATATGTTCCCCGTATGAAGCCGAGAGAAGGAGGAGGCGTGAACGTGCATCCATGTATGCGGGCGAGACGGGAAGGAGCATTGGTCATGCATCCCTTCCTGAGGGTGAGACAGGGAGGAGATAAAATCCCTGTATGAAGCCAAGAGAACGAGGCGGCATGAACATGCATCCTTGTATGCAGGTGTGACATGGAGTCATCATGAACATGCATCCCTTTATAAGGACATAACATGGAGGACGCATGAACATGAATGCCTGAATTTTATGGTGGTGGCCTTCGGGTGATTTGGCACGTGCAATCGGTGAAGAGCACTTCTCCTGCGCAAAAAAATAAATGTACTATTAGCACCCCGGAGGGAGCCTCTGCACTTCTTATAGGGAGAAAACTCTGCAATGGAAGGGGACAGGGTCAATAACAGCTGTAAACTCTCACAAGACCATCACTGCTCTCACACTTTCCTGCTCTCAGGCTGGCGGGCCATTATCGGCCCTGGCTGCCGCACCATTGCCAGGTTTGTGTAACTATATTGTTTCTAATTGGCTCCACTTTGATGACTTTCATTTGGATTCTGACTTGATTATTGAGATCTTAAAAAAGTGACTGGGGATCAGGTGTCCACTTATTCTCATGGATAACATCACAACCAACCTTTAATTCAAACATGAGTCATGACATCACAGATGGAGTACAGCTTATGATAGAGGTGGAACGTCACATTGTAGCAGCCCAAGTAGCTCGCCGTGATCGTATAGTGGTTAGTACTCTGCGTTGTGGCTGCAGCAACCTCTGTTCGAATCCGAGTCACGGCATTGCGGTGAGGCAATGTCACGGCAGTTGGGCAGATATTTTAGAATTTCCATTAATACATTGGCAATCTCTGTGGAGGACTGAAACAATTCGATATGTCCTGTTACTGTTATGAACCTTTTGTTTCTTTAATGCTCTTTGCACACTTTTTCATCGGGTGACTGTAATGTATTTCAACCAAATCTAATTAAGAGTGCATTATGTGGTGACATTTGCAGTACCTGAAACATTATAACACTGCCATTTACGTCAATAACCACTAGCTTGATTAAGACATATGTATTGCAGCGACAGTATTTCCCAGTTACAAATGGGAATAAAAACAACATCCGCGAGGGATTGAACGAACGACATTTTACTGATGTTGCCAATGGAGCGCGTTACAGAGAGCGTGAGGTCCCGCCTTTACAGTCACACGCTGATGATAATACAGATGTTTAAATAAACAGGCATATCTGTGGACTTGTGGTCTTTCTACATTGGGACTCATAGTCTAGTCCTAGGCTATTGTAGGCACTGGCGTATCTTTTAGTGGAATGAGAGGCATTCTGTAGTCGCGTGAAAGGACCTTTCAAGTCAATCTGATCTGTATTGTCCTGTGAAAAAAAGCGTTCTTAGACACAGTGAGGAGTTTTTGGGGATAATGGGAAAATCATTTCCAACTAAATGACAGGAATTTCTTAGTCCAATCATGAGGTGTGCTAGGCTTTTTATACTGTGGCGGAAAGAGAGAGAGTATAACAGTCATTATAAATAAAGGGCCAAGGAAGTGACAGTTTATGGAAGGAAAAATTTGCACATAGTTTTAGAATGTGATCAGGAGGAGGACAATGTGCTTACACATATGAAGCATTAGAAGGTAGACATTATGGAAGCACATATATTTCTTTATTTTTATTGTATTTGGGGAGAGGGGGTTAATATAGCACGTCCAATGTGGAAAAGTGCTTTCCATAGCACCTTGCAGGTGGGCGACATCTAGAGCTGTGCAGTAGCCACCCATGCCCCAGACGTCAAAGAGAACAAGAAGTTACACATGTTGGAAGTGAGGGTGAGACATTGAGGAGATATGATCCCCGTATGAAGCCGAGAGAAGGAGGAGGCGTGAACGTGCATCCATGTATGCAGGCGAGAAGGGAAGGAGCATTGGTCATGCATCCCTGCATGAGGGTGAGACAGGGAGGAGATATGATCCCCGTATGAAGCCGAGAGAAGGAGGAGGCGTGAACGTGCATCCATGTATGCGGGCGAGACAGGAAGGAGCATTGGTCATGCATCCCTGCATGAGGGTGAGACAGGGAGGAGATATGATCCCCGTATGAAGCCGAGAGAAGGAGGAGGCGTGAACGTGCATCCATGTATGCGGGCGAGACGGGAAGGAGCATTGGTCATGCATCCCTGCCTGAGGGTGAGACAGGGAGGAGATAAAATCCCAGTATGAAGCCGAGAGAACGAGGAGACATGAACATGCATCCATGTATGCGGGCGAGAAGGGAAGGAGCATTGGTCATGCATCCCTGCATGAGGGTGAGACAGGGAGGAGATAAAATCCCTGTATGAAGCCAAGAGAACGAGGCGGCATGAACATGCATCCTTGTATGCAGGTGTGACATGGAGTCATCATGAACATGCATCCCTTTATAAGGACATAACATGGAGGACGCATGAACATGAATGCCTGAATTTTATGGTGGTGGCCTTCGGGTGATTTGGCACGTGCAATTGGTGAAGAGCACTTCTCGTGCGCAAAAAAATAAATGTACTATTAGCACCCCGGAGGGAGCCTCTGCACTTCTTATAGGGAGAAAACTCTGCAATGGAAGGGGACAGGGTCAATAACAGCTGTAAACTCTCACAAGACCATCACTGCTCTCACACTTTCCTGCTCTCAGGCTGGCGGGCCATTATCGGCCCTGGCTGCCGCACCATTGCCAGGTTTGTGTAACTATATTGTTTCTAATTGGCTCCACTTTGATGACTTTCATTTGGATTCTGACTTGATTATTGAGATCTTAAAAAAGTGACTGGGGATCAGGTGTCCACTTATTCTCATGGATAACATCACAACCAACCTTTAATTCAAACATGAGTCATGACATCACAGATGGATTACAGCTTATGATAGAGGTGGAACGTCACATTGTAGCAGCCCAAGTAGCTCGCCGTGATCCTATAGTGGTTAGTACTCTGCGTTGTGGCCGCAGCAACCTCGGTTCGAATCCGAGTCACGACATTGCGGTGAGGCAATGTCACGGCAGTTGGGCAGATATTTTAGAATTTCCATTAATACATTGGCAATCTCTGTGGAGGACTGAAACAATTCGATATGTCCTGTTACTGTTATGAACCTTTTGTTTCTTTAATGCTCTTTGCACACTTTTTCATCGGGTGACTGTAATGTATTTCAACCAAATCTAATTAAGAGCGCATTATGTGGTGACATTTGCAGTACCTGAAACATTATAACACTGCCATTTACGTCAATAACCACTAGCTTGATTAAGACATATGTATTGCAGCGACAGTATTTCCCAGTTACAAATGGGAATAAAAACAACATCCGCGAGGGATTGAACGAACGACATTTAACTGATGTTGCCAATGGAGCGCGTTACAGAGAGTGCGAGGTCCCGCCTTTACAGTCACACGCTGATGATAATACAGATGTTTAAATAAACAGGCATATCTGTGGACTTGTGGTCTTTCTACATTGGGACTCATAGTCTAGTCCTAGGCTATTGTAGGCACTGGCGTATCTTTTAGTGGAATGAGAGGCATTCTGTAGTCGCGTGAAAGGACCTTTCAAGTCAATCTGATCTGTATTGTCCTGTGAAAAAAAGCGTTCTTAGACACAGTGAGGAGTTTTTGGGGATAATGGGAAAATCATTTCCAACTAAATGACAGGAATTTCTTAGTCCAATCATGAGGTGTGCTAGGCTTTTTTATACTGTGGCGGAAAGAGAGAGAGTATAACAGTCATTATAAATAAAGGGCCAAGGAAGTGACAGTTTATGGAAGGAACAATTTGCACATAGTTTTAGAATGTGATCAGGAGGAGGACAATGTGCTTACACATATGAAATCTTAGAAGGTAGACATTATGGAAGCACATATATTTCTTTATTTTTATTGTATTTGGGGAGAGGGGGTTAATATAGCACGTCCAATGTGGAAAAGTGCTTTCCATAGCACCTTGCAGGTGGGCGACATCTAGAGCTGTGCAGTAGCCACCCATGCCCCAGACGTCAAAGAGAACAAGAAGTTACACATGTTGGAAGTGAGGGTGAGACATTGAGGAGATATGATCCCCGTATGAAGCCGAGAGAAGGAGGAGGCGTGAACGTGCATCCATGTATGCAGGCGAGAAGGGAAGGAGCATTGGTCATGCATCCCTGCATGAGGGTGAGACAGGGAGGAGATATGATCCCCGTATGAAGCCGAGAGAAGGAGGAGGCGTGAACGTGCATCCATGCATGCGGGCGAGACAGGAAGGAGCATTGGTCATGCATCCCTGCATGAGGGTGAGACAGGGAGGAGATATGATCCCCGTATGAAGCCGAGAGAAGGAGGAGGCGTGAACGTGCATCCATGTATGCGGGCGAGACGGGAAGGAGCATTGGTCATGCATCCCTTCCTGAGGGTGAGACAGGGAGGAGATAAAATCCCAGTATGAAGCCGAGAGAACGAGGAGACATGAACATGCATCCATGTATGCGGGCGAGAAGGGAAGGAGCATTGGTCATGCATCCCTGCATGAGGGTGAGACAGGGAGGAGATAAAATCCCTGTATAAAGCCAAGAGAACGAGGCGGCATGAACATGCATCCTTGTATGCAGGTGTGACATGGAGTCATCATGAACATGCATCCCTTTATAAGGACATAACATGGAGGACGCATGAACATGAATGCCTGAATTTTATGGTGGTGGCCTTCGGGTGATTTGGCACGTGCAATTGGTGAAGAGCACTTCTCGTGCGCAAAAAAATAAATGTACTATTAGCACCCCGGAGGGAGCCTCTGCACTTCTTATAGGGAGAAAACTCTGCAATGGAAGGGGACAGGGTCAATAACAGCTGTAAACTCTCACAAGACCATCACTGCTCTCACACTTTCCTGCTCTCAGGCTGGCGGGCCATTATCGGCCCTGGCTGCCGCACCATTGCCAGGTTTGTGTAACTATATTATTTCTAATTGGCTCCACTTTGATGACTTTCATTTGGATTCTGACTTGATTATTGAGATCTTAAATAAGTGACTGGGGATCAGGTGTCCACTTATTCTCATGGATAACATCACAACCAACCTTTAATTCAAACATGAGTCATGACATCACAGATGGAGTACAGCTTATGATAGAGGTGGAACGTCACATTGTAGCAGCCCAAGTAGCTCGCCATGATCGTATAGTGGTTAGTACTCTGCGTTGTGGCCACAGCAACCTCGGTTGAATCCGATTCACGCCATTGCGGTGAGGCAGTTGGGCAGATATTTTAGAATTTCCTTTAATACATTGGCAATCTCTGTGGAGGACTGAAACAATTCGATATGGCCTGTTACTGTTATGAACCTTTTGTTTCTTTAATGCTCTTTGCACACTTTTTCATCGGGTGACTGTAATGTATTTCAACCAAATCTAATTAAGAGCGCATTATGTGGTGACATTTGCAGTACATGAAACATTATAACACTGCCATTTACGTCAATAACCACTAGCTTGATTAAGACATATGTATTGCAGCGACAGTATTTCCCAGTTACAAATGGGAATAAAAACAACATCCGCGAGGGATTGAACGAACGACATTTAACTGATGTTGCCAATGGAGCGCGTTACAGAGAGCGCGAGGTCCCGCCTTTACAGTCACACGCTGATGATAATACAGATGTTTAAATAAACAGGCATATCTGTGGACTTGTGGTCTTTCTACATTAGGACTCATAGTCTAGTCCTAGGCTATTGTAGGCACTGGCGTATCTTTTAGTGGAATGAGAGGCATTCTGTAGTCGCGTGAAAGGACCTTTCAAGTCAATCTGATCTGTATTGTCCTGTGAAAAAAAGCGTTCTTAGACACAGTGAGGAGTTTTTGGGGATAATGGGAAAATCATTTCCAACTAAATGACAGGAATTTCTTAGTGCAATCATGAGGTGTGCTAGGCTTTTTTATACTGTGGCGGAAAGAGAGAGAGTATAACAGTCATTATAAATAAAGGGCCAAGGAAGTGACAGTTTATGGAAGGAACAATTTGCACATAGTTTTAGAATGTGGTCAGGAGGAGGACAATGTGCTTACACATATGAAACATTAGAAGGTAGACATTATGGAAGCACATATATTTCTTTATTTTTATTGTATTTGGGGAGAGGGGGTTAATATAGCACGTCCAATGTGGAAAAGTGCTTTCCATAGCACCTTGCAGGTGGGCGACATCTAGAGCTGTGCAGTAGCCACCCATGCACCAGACGTCAAAGAGAACAAGAAGTTACACATGTTGGAAGTGAGGGTGAGACATTGAGGAGATATGATCCCCGTATGAAGCCGAGAGAAGGAGGAGGCGTGAACGTGCATCCATGTATGCAGGCGAGAAGGGAAGGAGCATTGGTCATGCATCCCTGCATGAGGGTGAGACAGGGAGGAGATATGATCCCCGTATGAAGCCGAGAGAAGGAGGAGGCGTGAACGTGCATCCATGTATGCGGGCGAGACAGGAAGGAGCGTTGGTCATGCATCCCTGCATGAGGGTGAGACAGGGAGGAGATATGATCCCCGTATGAAGCCGAGAGAAGGAGGAGGCGTGAACGTGCATCCATGTATGCAGGCAAGAAGGGAAGGAGCATTGGTCATGCATCCCTGCATGAGGGTGAGACAGGGAGGAGATATGTTCCCCGTATGAAGCCGAGAGAAGGAGGAGGCGTGAACGTGCATCCATGTATGCAGGCGAGACGGGAAGGAGCATTGGTCATGCATCCCTTCCTGAGGGTGAGACAGGGAGGAGATAAAATCCCTGTATGAAGCCAAGAGAACGAGGCGGCATGAACATGCATCCTTGTATGCAGGTGTGACATGGAGTCATCATGAACATGCATCCCTTTATAAGGACATAACATGGAGGACGCATGAACATGAATGCCTGAATTTTATGGTGGTGGCCTTCGGGTGATTTGGCACGTGCAATTGGTGAAGAGCACTTCTCGTGCGCAAAAAAATAAATGTACTATTAGCACCCCGGAGGGAGCCTCTGCACTTCTTATAGGGAGAAAACTCTGCAATGGAAGGGGACAGGGTCAATAACAGCTGTAAACTCTCACAAGACCATCACTGCTCTCACACTTTCCTGCTCTCAGGCTGGCGGGCCATTATCGGCCCTGGCTGCCGCACCATTGCCAGGTTTGTGTAACTATATTATTTCTAATTGGCTCCACTTTGATGACTTTCATTTGGATTCTGACTTGATTATTGAGATCTTAAATAAGTGACTGGGGATCAGGTGTCCACTTATTCTCATGGATAACATCACAACCAACCTTTAATTCAAACATGAGTCATGACATCACAGATGGAGTACAGCTTATGATAGAGGTGGAAAGTCACATTGTAGCAGCCCAAGTAGCTCGCCATGATCGTATAGTGGTTAGTACTCTGCGTTGTGGCCACAGCAACCTCGGTTCGAATCCGATTCACGGCATTGCGGTGAGGCAGTTGGGCAGATATTTTAGAATTTCCATTAATACATTGGCAATCTCTGTGGAGGACTGAAACAATTCGATATGGCCTGTTACTGTTATGAACCTTTTGTTTCTTTAATGCTCTTTGCACACTTTTTCATCGGGTGACTGTAATGTATTTCAACCAAATCTAATTAAGAGCGCATTATGTGGTGACATTTGCAGTACATGAAACATTATAACACTGCCATTTACGTCAATAACCACTAGCTTGATTAAGACATATGTATTGCAGCGACAGTATTTCCCAGTTACAAATGGGAATAAAAACAACATCCGCGAGGGATTGAACGAACGACATTTAACTGATGTTGCCAATGGAGCGCGTTACAGAGAGCGCGAGGTCCCGCCTGTACAGTCACACGCTGATGATAATACAGATGTTTAAATAAACAGGCATATCTGTGGACTTGTGGTCTTTCTACATTGGGACTCATAGTCTAGTCCTAGGCTATTGTAGGCACTGGCGTATCTTTTAGTGGAATGAGAGGCATTCTGTAGTCGCGTGAAAGGACCTTTCAAGTCAATCTGATCTGTATTGTCCTGTGAAAAAAAGCGTTCTTAGACACAGTGAGGAGTTTTTGGGGATAATGGGAAAATCATTTCCAACTAAATGACAGGAATTTCTTAGTCCAATCATGAGGTGTGCTAGGCTTTTTTATACTGTGGCGGAATGAGAGAGAGTATAACAGTCATTATAAATAAAGGGCCAAGGAAGTGACAGTTTATGGAAGGAACAATTTGCACATAGTTTTAGAATGTGGTCAGGAGGAGGACAATGTGCTTACACATATGAAACATTAGAAGGTAGACATTATGGAAGCACATATATTTCTTTATTTTTATTGTATTTGGGGAGAGAGGGTTAATATAGCACGTCCAATGTGGAAAAGTGCTTTCCATAGCACCTTGCAGGTGGGCGACATCTAGAGCTGTGCAGTAGCCACCCATGCCCCAGACGTCAAAGAGAACAAGAAGTTACACATGTTGGAAGTGAGGGTGAGACATTGAGGAGATATGATCCCCGTATGAAGCCGAGAGAAGGAGGAGGCGTGAACGTGCATCCATGTATGCAGGCGAGAAGGGAAGGAGCATTGGTCATGCATCCCTACATGAGGGTGAGACAGGGAGGAGATATGATCCCCGTATGAAGCCGAGAGAAGGAGGAGGCGTGAACGTGCGTCCATGTATGCGGGCGAGACAGGAAGGAGCGTTGGTCATGCATCCCTGCATGAGGGTGAGACAGGGAGGAGATATGATCCCCGTATGAAGCCGAGAGAAGGAGGAGGCGTGAACGTGCATCCATGTATGCAGGCGAGAAGGGAAGGAGCATTGGTCATGCATCCCTGCATGAGGGTGAGACAGGGAGGAGATATGATCCCCGTATGAAGCCGACAGAAGGAGGAGGCGTGAACGTGCATCCATGTATGCGGGCGAGACAGGAAGGAGCATTGGTCATGCATCCCTGCATGAGGGTGAGACAGGGAGGAGATATGATCCCCATATGAAGCCGAGAGAAGGAGGAGGCGTGAACGTGCATCCATGTATGCGGGCGAGACGGGAAGGAGCATTGGTCATGCATCCCTTCCTGAGGGTGAGACAGGGAGGAGATAAAATCCCAGTATGAAGCCGAGAGAACGAGGAGACATGAACGTGCATCCATGTATGCGGGCGAGAAGGGAAGGAGCATTGGTCATGCATCCCTGCATGAGGGTGAGACAGGGAGGAGATAAAATCCCTGTATGAAGCCAAGAGAACGAGGTGGCATGAACATGCATCCTTGTATGCAGGTGTGACATGGAGTCATCATGAACATGCATCCCTTTATAAGGACATAACATGGAGGACGCATGAACATGAATGCCTGAATTTTATGGTGGTGGCCTTCGGGTGATTTGGCACGTGCAATCGGTGAAGAGCACTTCTCCTGCGCAAAAAAATAAATGTACTATTAGCACCCCGGAGGGAGCCTCTGCACTTCTTATAGGGAGAAAACTCTGCAATGGAAGGGGACAGGGTCAATAACAGCTGTAAACTCTCACAAGACCATCACTGCTCTCACACTTTCCTGCTCTCAGGCTGGCGGGCCATTATCGGCCCTGGCTGCCGCACCATTGCCAGGTTTGTGTAACTATATTATTTCTAATTGGCTCCACTTTGATGACTTTCATTTGGATTCTGACTTGATTATTGAGATCTTAAATAAGTGACTGGGGATCAGGTGTCCACTTATTCTCATGGATAACATCACAACCAACCTTTAATTCAAACATGAGTCATGACATCACAGATGGAGTGCAGCTTATGATAGAGGTGGAACGTCACATTGTAGCAGCCCAAGTAGCTCGCCATGATCGTATAGTGGTTAGTACTCTGCGTTGTGGCCACAGCAACCTCGGTTCGAATCTGATTCACGGCATTGCGGTGAGGCAGTTGGGCAGATATTTTAGAATTTCCATTAATACATTGGCAATCTCTGTGGAGGACTGAAACAATTCGATATGGCCTGTTACTGTTATGAACCTTTTGTTTCTTTAATGCTCTTTGCACACTTTTTCATCGGGTGACTGTAATGTATTTCAACCAAATCTAATTAAGAGCGCATTATGTGGTGACATTTGCAGTACATGAAACATTATAACACTGCCATTTACGTCAATAACCACTAGCTTGATTAAGACATATGTATTGCAGCGACAGTATTTCCCAGTTACAAATGGGAATAAAAACAACATCCGCGAGGGATTGAACGAACGACATTTAACTGATGTTGCCAATGGAGCGCGTTACAGAGAGCGCGAGGTCCCGCCTTTACAGTCACACGCTGATGATAATACAGATGTTTAAATAAACAGGCATATCTGTGGACTTGTGGTCTTTCTACATTGGGACTCATAGTCTAGTCCTAGGCTATTGTAGGCACTGGCGTATCTTTTAGTGGAATGAGAGGCATTCTGTAGTCGCGTGAAAGGACCTTTCAAGTCAATCTGATCTGTATTGTCCTGTGAAAAAAAGCGTTCTTAGACACAGTGAGGAGTTTTTGGGGATAATGGGAAAATCATTTCCAACTAAATGACAGGAATTTCTTAGTCCAATCATGAGGTGTGCTAGGCTTTTTTATACTGTGGCGGAAAGAGAGAGAGTATAACAGTCATTATAAATAAAGGGCCAAGGAAGTGACAGTTTATGGAAGGAACAATTTGCACATAGTTTTAGAATGTGGTCAGGAGGAGGACAATGTGCTTACACATATGAACCATTAGAAGGTAGACATTATGGAAGCACATATATTTCTTTATTTTTATTGTATTTGGGGAGAGGGGGTTAATATAGCACGTCCAATGTGGAAAAGTGCTTTCCATAGCACCTTGCAGGTGGGCGACATCTAGAGCTGTGCAGTAGCCACCCATGCCCCAGACGTCAAAGAGAACAAGAAGTTACACATGTTGGAAGTGAGGGTGAGACATTGAGGAGATATGATCCCCGTATGAAGCCGAGAGAAGGAGGAGGCGTGAACGTGCATCCATGTATGCAGGCGAGAAGGGAAGGAGCATTGGTCATGCATCCCTGCATGAGGGTGAGACAGGGAGGAGATATGATCCCCGTATGAAGCCGAGAGAAGGAGGAGGCGTGAACGTGCATCCATGTATGCGGGCGAGACAGGAAGGAGCGTTGGTCATGCATCCCTGCATGAGGGTGAGACAGGGAGGAGATATGATCCCCGTATGAAGCCGAGAGAAGGAGGAGGCGTGAACGTGCATCCATGTATGCAGGCAAGAAGGGAAGGAGCATTGGTCATGCATCCCTGCATGAGGGTGAGACAGGGAGGAGATATGTTCCCCGTATGAAGCCGAGAGAAGGAGGAGGCGTGAACGTGCATCCATGTATGCGGGCGAGACGGGAAGGAGCATTGGTCATGCATCCCTTCCTGAGGGTGAGACAGGGAGGAGATAAAATCCCTGTATGAAGCCAAGAGAACGAGGCGGCATGAACATGCATCCTTGTATGCAGGTGTGACATGGAGTCATCATGAACATGCATCCCTTTATAAGGACATAACATGGAGGACGCATGAACATGAATGCCTGAATTTTATGGTGGTGGCCTTCGGGTGATTTGGCACGTGCAATCGGTGAAGAGCACTTCTCCTGCGCAAAAAAATAAATGTACTATTAGCACCCCGGAGGGAGCCTCTGCACTTCTTATAGGGAGGAAACTCTGCAATGGAAGGGGACAGGGTCAATAACAGCTGTAAACTCTCACAAGACCATCACTGCTCTCACACTTTCCTGCTCTCAGGCTGGCGGGCCATTATCGGCCCTGGCTGCCGCACCATTGCCAGGTTTGTGTAACTATATTGTTTCTAATTGGCTCCACTTTGATGACTTTCATTTGGATTCTGACTTGATTATTGAGATCTTAAAAAAGTGACTGGGGATCAGGTGTCCACTTATTCTCATGGATAACATCACAACCAACCTTTAATTCAAACATGAGTCATGACATCACAGATGGAGTACAGCTTATGATAGAGGTGGAACGTCACATTGTAGCAGCCCAAGTAGCTCGCCGTGATCGTATAGTGGTTAGTACTCTGCGTTGTGGCTGCAGCAACCTCTGTTCGAATCCGAGTCACGGCATTGCGGTGAGGCAATGTCACGGCAGTTGGGCAGATATTTTAGAATTTCCATTAATACATTGGCAATCTCTGTGGAGGACTGAAACAATTCGATATGTCCTGTTACTGTTATGAACCTTTTGTTTCTTTAATGCTCTTTGCACACTTTTTCATCGGGTGACTGTAATGTATTTCAACCAAATCTAATTAAGAGCGCATTATGTGGTGACATTTGCAGTACCTGAAACATTATAACACTGCCATTTACGTCAATAACCACTAGCTTGATTAAGACATATGTATTGCAGCGACAGTATTTCCCAGTTACAAATGGGAATAAAAAAAACATCCGCGAGGGATTGAACGAACGACATTTTACTGATGTTGCCAATGGAGCGCGTTACAGAGAGCGTGAGGTCCCGCCTTTACAGTCACACGCTGATGATAATACAGATGTTTAAATAAACAGGCATATCTGTGGACTTGTGGTCTTTCTACATTGGGACTCATAGTCTAGTCCTAGGCTATTGTAGGCACTGGCGTATCTTTTAGTGGAATGAGAGGCATTCTGTAGTCACGTGAAAGGACCTTTCAAGTCAATCTGATCTGTATTGTCCTGTGAAAAAAAGCGTTCTTAGACACAGTGAGGAGTTTTTGGGGATAATGGGAAAATCATTTCCAACTAAATGACAGGAATTTCTTAGTCCAATCATGAGGTGTGCTAGGCTTTTTATACTGTGGCGGAAAGAGAGAGAGTATAACAGTCATTATAAATAAAGGGCCAAGGAAGTGACAGTTTATGGAAGGAACAATTTGCACATAGTTTTAGAATGTGATCAGGAGGAGGACAATGTGCTTACACATATGAAACATTAGAAGGTAGACATTATGGAAGCACATATATTTCTTTATTTTTATTGTATTTGGGGAGAGGGGGTTAATATAGCATGTCCAATGTGGAAAAGTGCTTTCCATAGCACCTTGCAGGTGGGCGACATCTAGAGCTGTGCAGTAGCCACCCATGCCCCAGACGTCAAAGAGAACAAGAAGTTACACATGTTGGAAGTGAGGGTGAGACATTGAGGAGATATGATCCCCGTATGAAGCCGAGAGAAGGAGGAGGCGTGAACGTGCATCCATGTATGCAGGCGAGAAGGGAAGGAGCATTGGTCATGCATCCCTGCATGAGGGTGAGACAGGGAGGAGATATGATCCCCGTATGAAGCCGAGAGAAGGAGGAGGCGTGAACGTGCATCCATGTATGCGGGCGAGACAGGAAGGAGCATTGGTCATGCATCCCTGCATGAGGGTGAGACAGGGAGGAGATATGATCCCCGTATGAAGCCGAGAGAAGGAGGAGGCGTGAACGTGCATCCATGTATGCGGGCGAGACGGGAAGGAGCATTGGTCATGCATCCCTGCCTGAGGGTGAGACAGGGAGGAGATAAAATCCCAGTATGAAGCCGAGAGAACGAGGAGACATGAACATGCATCCATGTATGCGGGCGAGAAGGGAAGGAGCATTGGTCATGCATCCCTGCATGAGGGTGAGACAGGGAGGAGATAAAATCCCTGTATGAAGCCAAGAGAACGAGGCGGCATGAACATGCATCCTTGTATGCAGGTGTGACATGGAGTCATCATGAACATGCATCCCTTTATAAGGACATAACATGGAGGACGCATGAACATGAATGCCTGAATTTTATGGTGGTGGCCTTCGGGTGATTTGGCACGTGCAATTGGTGAAGAGCACTTCTCGTGCGCAAAAAAATAAATGTACTATTAGCACCCCGGAGGGAGCCTCTGCACTTCTTATAGGGAGAAAACTCTGCAATGGAAGGGGACAGGGTCAATAACAGCTGTAAACTCTCACAAGACCATCACTGCTCTCACACTTTCCTGCTCTCAGGCTGGCGGGCCATTATCGGCCCTGGCTGCCGCACCATTGCCAGGTTTGTGTAACTATATTGTTTCTAATTGGCTCCACTTTGATGACTTTCATTTGGATTCTGACTTGATTATTGAGATCTTAAAAAAGTGACTGGGGATCAGGTGTCCACTTATTCTCATGGATAACATCACAACCAACCTTTAATTCAAACATGAGTCATGACATCACAGATGGAGTACAGCTTATGATAGAGGTGGAACGTCACATTGTAGCAGCCCAAGTAGCTCGCCGTGATCGTATAGTGGTTAGTACTCTGCGTTGTGGCTGCAGCAACCTCTGTTCGAATCCGAGTCACGGCATTGCGGTGAGGCAATGTCGCGGCAGTTGGGCAGATATTTTAGAATTTCCATTAATACATTGGCAATCTCTGTGGAGGACTGAAACAATTCGATATGTCCTGTTACTGTTATGAACCTTTTGTTTCTTTAATGCTCTTTGCACACTTTTTCATCGGGTGACTGTAATGTATTTCAACCAAATCTAATTAAGAGCGCATTATGTGGTGACATTTGCAGTACCTGAAACATTATAACACTGCCATTTACGTCAATAACCACTAGCTTGATTAAGACATATGTATTGCAGCGACAGTATTTCCCAGTTACAAATGGGAATGAAAACAACATCCGCGAGGGATTGAACGAACGACATTTAACTGATGTTGCCAATGGAGCGCGTTACAGAGAGTGCGAGGTCCCGCCTTTACAGTCACACGCTGATGATAATACAGATGTTTAAATAAACAGGCATATCTGTGGACTTGTGGTCTTTCTACATTGGGACTCATAGTCTAGTCCTAGGCTATTGTAGGCACTGGCGTATCTTTTAGTGGAATGAGAGGCATTCTGTAGTCGCGTGAAAGGACCTTTCAAGTCAATCTGATCTGTATTGTCCTGTGAAAAAAAGCGTTCTTAGACACAGTGAGGAGTTTTTGGGGATAATGGGAAAATCATTTCCAACTAAATGACAGGAATTTCTTAGTCCAATCATGAGGTGTGCTAGGCTTTTTTATACTGTGGCGGAAAGAGAGAGAGTATAACAGTCATTATAAATAAAGGGCCAAGGAAGTGACAGTTTATGGAAGGAACAATTTGCACATAGTTTTAGAATGTGATCAGGAGGAGGACAATGTGCTTACACATATGAAATATTAGAAGGTAGACATTATGGAAGCACATATATTTCTTTATTTTTATTGTATTTGGGGAGAGGGGGTTAATATAGCACGTCCAATGTGGAAAAGTGCTTTCCATAGCACCTTGCAGGTGGGCGACATCTAGAGCTGTGCAGTAGCCACCCATGCCCCAGACGTCAAAGAGAACAAGAAGTTACACATGTTGGAAGTGAGGGTGAGACATTGAGGAGATATGATCCCCGTATGAAGCCGAGAGAAGGAGGAGGCGTGAACGTGCATCCATGTATGCAGGCGAGAAGGGAAGGAGCATTGGTCATGCATCCCTGCATGAGGGTGAGACAGGGAGGAGATATGATCCCCGTATGAAGCCGAGAGAAGGAGGAGGCGTGAACGTGCATCCATGTATGCGGGCGAGACAGGAAGGAGCATTGGTCATGCATCCCTGCATGAGGGTGAGACAGGGAGGAGATATGATCCCCGTATGAAGCCGAGAGAAGGAGGAGGCGTGAACGTGCATCCATGTATGCGGGCGAGACGGGAAGGAGCATTGGTCATGCATCCCTTCCTGAGGGTGAGACAGGGAGGAGATAAAATCCCAGTATGAAGCCGAGAGAACGAGGAGACATGAACATGCATCCATGTATGCGGGCGAGAAGGGAAGGAGCATTGGTCATGCATCCCTGCATGAGGGTGAGACAGGGAGGAGATAAAATCCCTGTATAAAGCCAAGAGAACGAGGCGGCATGAACATGCATCCTTGTATGCAGGTGTGACATGGAGTCATCATGAACATGCATCCCTTTATAAGGACATAACATGGAGGACGCATGAACATGAATGCCTGAATTTTATGGTGGTGGCCTTCGGGTGATTTGGCACGTGCAATTGGTGAAGAGCACTTCTCGTGCGCAAAAAAATAAATGTACTATTAGCACCCCGGAGGGAGCCTCTGCACTTCTTATAGGGAGAAAACTCTGCAATGGAAGGGGACAGGGTCAATAACAGCTGTAAACTCTCACAAGACCATCACTGCTCTCACACTTTCCTGCTCTCAGGCTGGCGGGCCATTATCGGCCCTGGCTGCCGCACCATTGCCAGGTTTGTGTAACTATATTATTTCTAATTGGCTCCACTTTGATGACTTTCATTTGGATTCTGACTTGATTATTGAGATCTTAAATAAGTGACTGGGGATCAGGTGTCCACTTATTCTCATGGATAACATCACAACCAACCTTTAATTCAAACATGAGTCATGACATCACAGATGGAGTACAGCTTATGATAGAGGTGGAACGTCACATTGTAGCAGCCCAAGTAGCTCGCCATGATCGTATAGTGGTTAGTACTCTGCGTTGTGGCCACAGCAACCTCGGTTGAATCCGATTCACGGCATTGCGGTGAGGCAGTTGGGCAGATATTTTAGAATTTCCATTAATACATTGGCAATCTCTGTGGAGGACTGAAACAATTCGATATGGCCTGTTACTGTTATGAACCTTTTGTTTCTTTAATGCTCTTTGCACACTTTTTCATCGGGTGACTGTAATGTATTTCAACCAAATCTAATTAAGAGCGCATTATGTGGTGACATTTGCAGTACATGAAACATTATAACACTGCCATTTACGTCAATAACCACTAGCTTGATTAAGACATATGTATTGCAGCGACAGTATTTCCCAGTTACAAATGGGAATAAAAACAACATCCGCGAGGGATTGAATGAACGACATTTAACTGATGTTGCCAATGGAGCGCGTTACAGAGAGCGCGAGGTCCCGCCTTTACAGTCACACGCTGATGATAATACAGATGTTTAAATAAACAGGCATATCTGTGGACTTGTGGTCTTTCTACATTGGGACTCATAGTCTAGTCCTAGGCTATTGTAGGCACTGGCGTATCTTTTAGTGGAATGAGAGGCATTCTGTAGTCGCGTGAAAGGACCTTTCAAGTCAATCTGATCTGTATTGTCCTGTGAAAAAAAGCGTTCTTAGACACAGTGAGGAGTTTTTGGGGATAATGGGAAAATCATTTCCAACTAAATGACAGGAATTTCTTAGTCCAATCATGAGGTGTGCTAGGCTTTTTTATACTGTGGCGGAAAGAGAGAGAGTATAACAGTCATTATAAATAAAGGGCCAAGGAAGTGACAGTTTATGGAAGGAACAATTTGCACATAGTTTTAGAATGTGGTCAGGAGGAGGACAATGTGCTTACACATATGAACCATTAGAAGGTAGACATTATGGAAGCACATATATTTCTTTATTTTTATTGTATTTGGGGAGAGGGGGTTAATATAGCACGTCCAATGTGGAAAAGTGCTTTCCATAGCACCTTGCAGGTGGGCGACATCTAGAGCTGTGCAGTAGCCACCCATGCCCCAGACGTCAAAGAGAACAAGAAGTTACACATGTTGGAAGTGAGGGTGAGACATTGAGGAGATATGATCCCCGTATGAAGCTGAGAGAAGGAGGAGGCGTGAACGTGCATCCATGTATGCAGGCGAGAAGGGAAGGAGCATTGGTCATGCATCCCTACATGAGGGTGAGACAGGGAGGAGATATGATCCCCGTATGAAGCCGAGAGAAGGAGGAGGCGTGAACGTGCGTCCATGTATGCGGGCGAGACAGGAAGGAGCGTTGGTCATGCATCCCTGCATGAGGGTGAGACAGGGAGGAGATATGATCCCCGTATGAAGCCGAGAGAAGGAGGAGGCGTGAACGTGCATCCATGTATGCAGGCGAGAAGGGAAGGAGCATTGGTCATGCATCCCTGCATGAGGGTGAGACAGGGAGGAGATATGATCCCCGTATGAAGCCGAGAGAAGGAGGAGGCGTGAACGTGCATCCATGTATGCGGGCGAGACAGGAAGGAGCATTGGTCATGCATCCCTGCATGAGGGTGAGACAGGGAGGAGATATGATCCCCGTATGAAGCCGAGAGAAGGAGGAGGCGTGAACGTGCATCCATGTATGCGGGCGAGACGGGAAGGAGCATTGGTCATGCATCCCTTCCTGAGGGTGAGACAGGGAGGAGATAAAATCCCAGTATGAAGCCGAGAGAACGAGGAGACATGAACGTGCATCCATGTATGCGGGCGAGAAGGGAAGGAGCATTGGTCATGCATCCCTGCATGAGGGTGAGACAGGGAGGAGATAAAATCCCTGTATGAAGCCAAGAGAACGAGGTGGCATGAACATGCATCCTTGTATGCAGGTGTGATATGGAGTCATCATGAACATGCATCCCTTTATAAGGACATAACATGGAGGACGCATGAACATGAATGCCTGAATTTTATGGTGGTGGCCTTCGGGTGATTTGGCACGTGCAATCGGTGAAGAGCACTTCTCCTGCGCAAAAAAATAAATGTACTATTAGCACCCCGGAGGGAGCCTCTGCACTTCTTATAGGGAGAAAACTCTGCAATGGAAGGGGACAGGGTCAATAACAGCTGTAAACTCTCACAAGACCATCACTGCTCTCACACTTTCCTGCTCTCAGGCTGGCGGGCCATTATCGGCCCTGGCTGCCGCACCATTGCCAGGTTTGTGTAACTATATTGTTTCTAATTGGCTCCACTTTGATGACTTTCATTTGGATTCTGACTTGATTATTGAGATCTTAAAAAAGTGACTGGGGATCAGGTGTCCACTTATTCTCATGGATAACATCACAACCAACCTTTAATTCAAACATGAGTCATGACATCACAGATGGAGTACAGCTTATGATAGAGGTGGAACGTCACATTGTAACAGCCCAAGTAGCTCGCTGTGATCGTATAGTGGTTAGTACTCTGCGTTGTGGCCGCAGCAACCTCGGTTCGAATCCGAGTCATGGCATTGCGGTGAGGCAATGTCACGGCAGTTGGGCAGATATTTTAGAATTTCCATTAATACATTGGCAATCTCTGTGGAGGACTGAAACAATTCGATATGGCCTGTTACTGTTATGAACCTTTTGTTTCTTTAATGCTCTTTGCACACTTTTTCATCGGGTGACTGTAATGTATTTCAACCAAATCTAATTAAGAGCGCATTATGTGGTGACATTTGCAGTACATGAAACATTATAACACTGCCATTTACGTCAATAACCACTAGCTTGATTAAGACATATGTATTGCAGCGACAGTATTTCCCAGTTACAAATGGGAATAAAAACAACATCCGCGAGGGATTGAACGAACGACATTTAACTGATGTTGCCAATGGAGCGCGTTACAGAGAGCGCGAGGTCCCGCCTTTACAGTCACACGCTGATGATAATACAGATGTTTAAATAAACAGGCATATCTGTGGATTTGTGGTCTTTCTACATTGGGACTCATAGTCTAGTCCTAGGCTATTGTAGGCACTGGCGTATCTTTTAGTGGAATGAGAGGCATTCTGTAGTCGCGTGAAAGGATCTTTCAAGTCAATCTGATCTGTATTGTCCTGTGAAAAAAAGCGTTCTTAGACGCAGTGAGAAGTTTTTGGGGATAATGGGAAAATCATTTCCAACTAAATGACAGGAATTTCTTAGTCCAATCATGAGGTGTGCTAGGCTTTTTTATACTGTGGCGGAAAGAGAGAGAGTATAACAGTCATTATAAATAAAGGGCCAAGGAAGTGACAGTTTATGGAAGGAACAATTTGCACATAGTTTTAGAATGTGGTCAGGAGGAGGACAATGTGCTTACACATATGAAACATTAGAAGGTAGACATTATGGAAGCACATATATTTCTTTATTTTTATTGTATTTGGGGAGAGGGGGTTAATATAGCACGTCCAATGTGGAAAAGTGCTTTCCATAGCACCTTGCAGGTGGGCGACATCTAGAGCTGTGCAGTAGCCACCCATGCCCCAGACGTCAAAGAGAACAAGAAGTTACACATGTTGGAAGTGAGGGTGAGACATTGAGGAGATATGATCCCCGTATGAAGCCGAGAGAAGGAGGAGGCGTGAACGTGCATCCATGTATGCAGGCGAGAAGGGAAGGAGCATTGGTCATGCATCCCTGCATGAGGGTGAGACAGGGAGGAGATATGATCCCCGTATGAAGCCGAGAGAAGGAGGAGGCGTGAACGTGCATCCATGTATGCGGGCGAGACAGGAAGGAGCGTTGGTCATGCATCCCTGCATGAGGGTGAGACAGGGAGGAGATATGATCCCCGTATGAAGCCGAGAGAAGGAGGAGGCGTGAACGTGCATCCATGTATGCAGGCGAGAAGGGAAGGAGCATTGGTCATGCATCCCTGCATGAGGGTGAGACAGGGAGGAGATATGATCCCCGTATGAAGCCGAGAGAAGGAGGAGGCGTGAACGTGCATCCATGTATGCGGGCGAGACAGGAAGGAGCATTGGTCATGCATCCCTGCATGAGGGTGAGACAGGGAGGAGATATGATCCCCGTATGAAGCCGAGAGAAGGAGGAGGCGTGAACGTGCATCCATGTATGCGGGCGAGACGGGAAGGAGCATTGGTCATGCATCCCTTCCTGAGGGTGAGACAGGGAGGAGATAAAATCCCAGTATGAAGCCGAGAGAACGAGGAGACATGAACGTGCATCCATGTATGCGGGCGAGAAGGGAAGGAGCATTGGTCATGCATCCCTGCATGAGGGTGAGACAGGGAGGAGATAAAATCCCTGTATGAAGCCAAGAGAACGAGGCGGCATGAACATGCATCCTTGTATGCAGGTGTGACATGGAGTCATCATGAACATGCATCCCTTTATAAGGACATAACATGGAGGAAGCATGAACATGAATGCCTGAATTTTATGGTGGTGGCCTTCGGGTGATTTGGCACGTGCAATTGGTGAAGAGCACTTTTCGTGCGCAAAAAAATAAATGTACTATTAGCACCCCGGAGGGAGCCTCTGCACTTCTTATAGGGAGAAAACTCTGCAATGGAAGGGGACAGGGTCAATAACAGCTGTAAACTCTCACAAGACCATCACTGCTCTCACACGTTCCTGCTCTCAGGCTGGCGGGCCATTATCGGCCCTGGCTGCCGCACCATTGCCAGGTTTGTGTAACTATATTATTTCTAATTGGCTCCACTTTGATGACTTTCATTTGGATTCTGACTTGATTATTGAGATCTTAAATAAGTGACTGGGGATCAGGTGTCCACTTATTCTCAATGATAACATCACAACCAACCTTTAATTCAAACATGAGTCATGACATCACAGATGGAGTACAGCTTATGATAGAGGTGGAACGTCACATTGTAGCAGCCCAAGTAGCTCGCCGTGATCGTATAGTGGTTAGTACTGTGGCCACAGCAACCTCGGTTCGAATCCGATTCACGGCATTGCGGTGAGGCAATGTCACGGCAGTTGGGCAGATATTTTAGAATTTCCATTAATACATTGGCAATCTCTGTGGAGGACTGAAACAATTCGATATGTCCTGTTACTGTTATGAACCTTTTGTTTCTTTAATGCTCTTTGCACACTTTTTCATCGGGTGACTGTAATGTATTTCAACCAAATCTAATTAAGAGCGCATTATGTGGTGACATTTGCAGTACATGAAACATTATAACACTGCCATTTACGTCATTAACCACTAGCTTGATTAAGACATATGTATTGCAGCGACAGTATTTCCCAGTTACAAATGGGAATAAAAACAACATCCGCGAGGGATTGAACGAACGACATTTAACTGATGTTGCCAATGGAGCGCGTTACAGAGAGCGCGAGGTCCCGCCTTTACAGTCACACGCTGATGATAATACAGATGTTTAAATAAACAGGCATATCTGTGGACTTGTGGTCTTTCTACATTGGGACTCATAGTCTAGTCCTAGGCTATTGTAGGCACTGGCGTATCTTTTAGTGGAATGAGAGGCATTCTGTAGTCGCGTGAAAGGACCTTTCAAGTCAATCTGATCTGTATTGTCCTGTGAAAAAAAGCGTTCTTAGACACAGTGAGGAGTTTTTGGGGATAATGGGAAAATCATTTCCAACTAAATGACAGGAATTTCTTAGTCCAATCATGAGGTGTGCTAGGCTTTTTTATACTGTGGCGGAAAGAGAGAGAGTATAACAGTCATTATAAATAAAGGGCCAAGGAAGTGACAGTTTATGGAAGGAACAATTTGCACATAGTTTTAGAATGTGGTCAGGAGGAGGACAATGTGCTTACACATATGAAACATTAGAAGGTAGACATTATGGAAGCACATATATTTCTTTATTTTTATTGTATTTGGGGAGAGGGGGTTAATATAGCACTTCCAATGTGGAAAACTGCTTTCCATAGCACCTTGCTGGTGGGCGACATCTAGAGCTGTGCAGTAGCCACCCATGCCCCAGACGTCAAAGAGAACAAGAAGTTACACATGTTGGAAGTGAGGGTGAGACATTGAGGAGATATGATCCCCGTATGAAGCCGAGAGAAGGAGGAGGCGTGAACGTGCATCCATGTATGCAGGCGAGAAGGGAAGGAACATTGGTCCTGCATCCCTACATGAGGGTGAGACAGGGAGGAGATATGATCCCCGTATGAAGCCGAGAGAAGAAAGAGGCGTGAACGTGCATCCATTTATGCGGGCGAGACAGGAAGGAGCGTTGGTCATGCATCCCTGCATGAGGGTGAGACAGGGAGGAGATATGATCCCCGTATGAAGCCGAGAGAAGGAGGAGGCGTGAACGTGCATCCATGTATGCAGGCGAGAAGGGAAGGAGCATTGGTCATGCATCCCTGCATGAGGGTGAGACAGGGAGGAGATATGATCCCCGTATGAAGCCAAGAGAAGGAGGAGGCGTGAACGTGCATCCATGTATGCGGGCGAGACAGGAAGGAGCATTGGTCATGCATCCCTGCATGAGGGTGAGACAGGGAGGAGATATGATCCCCGTATGAAGCCGAGAGAAGGAGGAGGCGTGAACGTGCATCCATGTATGTGGGCGAGACGGGAAGGAGCATTGGTCATGCATCCCTTCCTGAGGGTGAGACAGGGAGGAGATAAAATCCCAGTATGAAGCCGAGAGAACGAGGAGACATGAACGTGCATCCATGTATGCTGGCGAGAAGGGAAGGAGCATTGGTCATGCATCCCTGCATGAGGGTGAGACAGGGAGGAGATAAAATCCCTGTATGAAGCCAAGAGAACGAGGTGGCATGAACATGCATCCTTGTATGCAGGTGTGACATGGAGTCATCATGAACATGCATCCCTTTATAAGGACATAACATGGAGGACGCATGAACATGAATGCCTGAATTTTATGGTGGTGGCCTTCGGGTGATTTGGCACGTGCAATCGGTGAAGAGCACTTCTCCTGCGCAAAAAAATAAATGTACTATTAGCACCCCGGAGGGAGCCTCTGCACTTCTTATAGGGAGAAAACTCTGCAATGGAAGGGGACAGGGTCAATAACAGCTGTAAACTCTCACAAGACCATCACTGCTCTCACACTTTCCTGCTCTCAGGCTGGCGGGCCATTATCGGCCCTGGCAGCCGCACCATTGCCAGGTTTGTGTAACTATATTATTTCTAATTGGCTCCACTTTGATGACTTTCATTTGGATTCTGACTTGATTATTGAGATCTTAAATAAGTGACTGGGGATCAGGTGTCCACTTATTCTCATGGATAACATCACAACCAACCTTTAATTCAAACATGAGTCATGACATCACAGATGGAGTACAGCTTATGATAGAGGTGGAACGTCACATTGTAGCAGCCCAAGTAGCTCGCCGTGATCGTATAGTGGTTAGTACTCTGCGTTGTGGCCGCAGCAACCTCGGTTCGAATCCGAGTCACCGCATTGCGGTGAGGCAGTTGGGCAGATATTTTAGAATTTCCATTAATACATTGGCAATCTCTGTGGAGGACTGAAACAATTCGATATGTCCTGTTACTGTTATGAACCTTTTGTTTCTTTAATGCTCTTTGCACACTTTTTCATCGGGTGACTGTAATGTATTTCAACCAAATCTAATTAAGAGCGCATTATGTGGTGACATTTGCAGTACATGAAACATTATAACACTGCCATTTACGTCAATAACCACTAGCTTGATTAAGACATATGTATTGCAGCGACAGTATTTCCCAGTTACAAATGGGAATAAAAACAACATCCGCGAGGGATTGAACGAACGACATTTAACTGATGTTGCCAATGGAGCGCGTTACAGAGAGCGTGAGGTCCCGCCTTTACAGTCACACGCTGATGATAATACAGATGTTTAAATAAACAGGCATATCTGTGGACTTGTGGTCTTTCTACATTGGGACTCATAGTCTAGTCCTAGGCTATTGTAGGCACTGGCGTATCTTTTAGTGGAATGAGAGGCATTCTGTAGTCGCGTGAAAGGACCTTTCAAGTCAATCTGATCTGTATTGTCCTGTGAAAAAAAGCGTTCTTAGACACAGTGAGGAGTTTTTGGGGATAATGGGAAAATCATTTCCAACTAAATGACAGGAATTTCTTAGTCCAATCATGAGGTGTGCTAGGCTTTTTTATACTGTGGCGGAAAGAGAGAGAGTATAACAGTCATTATAAATAAAGGGCCAAGGAAGTGACAGTTTATGGAAGGAACAATTTGCACATAGTTTTAGAATGTGGTCAGGAGGAGGACAATGTGCTTACACATATGAAACATTAGAAGGTAGACATTATGGAAGCACATATATTTCTTTATTTTTATTGTATTTGGGGAGAGGGGGTTAATATAGCACGTCCAATGTGGAAAAGTGCTTTCCATAGCACCTTGCAGGTGGGCGACATCTAGAGCTGTGCAGTAGCCACCCATGCCCCAGACGTCAAAGAGAACAAGAAGTTACACATGTTGGAAGTGAGGGTGAGACATTGAGGAGATATGATCCCCGTATGAAGCCGAGAGAAGGAGGAGGCGTGAACGTGCATCCATGTATGCAGGCGAGAAGGGAAGGAGCATTGGTCATGCATCCCTGCATGAGGGTGAGACAGGGAGGAGATATGATCCCCGTATGAAGCCGAGAGAAGGAGGAGGCGTGAACGTGCATCCATGTATGCGGGCGAGACAGGAAGGAGCGTTGGTCATGCATCCCTGCATGAGGGTGAGACAGGGAGGAGATATGATCCCCGTATGAAGCCGAGAGAAGGAGGAGGCGTGAACGTGCATCCATGTATGCAGGCGAGAAGGGAAGGAGCATTGGTCATGCATCCCTGCATGAGGGTGAGACAGGGAGGAGATATGATCCCCGTATGAAGCCGAGAGAAGGAGGAGGCGTGAACGTGCATCCATGTATGCGGGCGAGACAGGAAGGAGCATTGGTCATGCATCCCTGCATGAGGGTGAGACAGGGAGGAGATATGATCCCCGTATGAAGCCGAGAGAAGGAGGAGGCGTGAACGTGCATCCATGTATGCGGGCGAGACGGGAAGGAGCATTGGTCATGCATCCCTTCCTGAGGGTGAGACAGGGAGGAGATAAAATCCCAGTATGAAGCCGAGAGAACGAGGAGACATGAACGTGCATCCATGTATGCTGGCGAGAAGGGAAGGAGCATTGGTCATGCATCCCTGCATGAGGGTGAGACAGGGAGGAGATAAAATCCCTGTATGAAGCCAAGAGAACGAGGTGGCATGAACATGCATCCTTGTATGCAGGTGTGACATGGAGTCATCATGAACATGCATCCCTTTATAAGGACATAACATGGAGGACGCATGAACATGAATGCCTGAATTTTATGGTGGTGGCATTCGGGTGATTTGGCACGTGCAATTGGTGAAGAGCACTTCTCGTGCGCAAAAAAATAAATGTACTATTAGCACCCCGGAGGGAGCCTCTGCACTTCTTATAGGGAGAAAACTCTGCAATGGAAGGGGACAGGGTCAATAACAGCTGTAAACTCTCACAAGACCATCACTGCTCTCACACTTTCCTGCTCTCAGGCTGGCGGGCCATTATCGGCCCTGGCTGCCGCACCATTGCCAGGTTTGTGTAACTATATTATTTCTAATTGGCTCCACTTTGATGACTTTCATTTGGATTCTGACTTGATTATTGAGATCTTAAATAAGTGACTGGGGATCAGGTGTCCACTTATTCTCATGGATAACATCACAACCAACCTTTAATTCAAACATGAGTCATGACATCACAGATGGAGTACAGCTTATGATAGAGGTGGAACGTCACATTGTAGCAGCCCAAGTAGCTCGCCGTGATCGTATTGTGGTTAGTACTCTGCGTTGTGGCCACAGCAACCTTGGTTCGAATCCGATTCACGGCATTGCGGTGAGGCAATGTCACGGCAGTTGGGCAGATATTTTAGAATTTCCATTAATACATTGGCAATCTCTGTGGAGGACTGAAACAATTCGATATGGCCTGTTACTGTTATGAACCTTTTGTTTCTTTAATGCTCTTTGCACACTTTTTCATCGGGTGACTGTAATGTATTTCAACCAAATCTAATTAAGAGCGCATTATGTGGTGACATTTGCAGTACATGAAACATTATAACACTGCCATTTACGTCAATAACCACTAGCTTGATTAAGAAATATGTATTGCAGCGACAGTATTTCCCAGTTACAAATGGGAATAAAAACAACATCCGCGAGGGATTGAACCAACGACATTTAACTGATGTTGCCAATGGAGCGCGTTACAGAGAGCGCGAGGTCCCTCCTTTACAGTCACACGCTGATGATAATACAGATGTTTAAATAAACAGGCATATATGTGGACTTGTGGTCTTTCTACATTGGGACTCATAGTCTAGTCCTAGGCTATTGTAGGCACTGGCGTATCTTTTAGTGGAATGAGAGGCATTCTGTAGTCGCGTGAAAGGACCTTTCAAGTCAATCTGATCTGTATTGTCCTGTGAAAAAAAGCGTTCTTAGACACAGTGAGGAGTTTTTGGGGATAATGGGAAAATCATTTCCAACTAAATGACAGGAATTTCTTAGTCCAATCATGAGGTGTGCTAGGCTTTTTTATACTGTGGCGGAAAGAGAGAGAGTATAACAGTCATTATAAATAAAGGGCCAAGGAAGTGACAGTTTATGGAAGGAACAATTTGCACATAGTTTTAGAATGTGGTCAGGAGGAGGACAATGTGCTTACACATATGAAACATTAGAAGGTAGACATTATGGAAGCACATATATTTCTTTATTTTTATTGTATTTGGGGAGAGGGGGTTAATATAGCACGTCCAATGTGGAAAAGTGCTTTCCATAGCACCTTGCAGGTGGGCGACATCTAGAGCTGTGCATTAGCCACCCATGCCCCAGACGTCAAAGAGAACAAGAAGTTACACATGTTGGAAGTGAGGGTGAGACATTGAGGAGATATGATCCCCGTATGAAGCCGAGAGAAGGAGGAGGCGTGAACGTGCATCCATGTATGCAGGCGAGAAGGGAAGGAGCATTGGTCATGCATCCCTGCATGAGGGTGAGACAGGGAGGAGATATGATCCCCGTATGAAGCCGAGAGAAGGAGGAGGCGTGAACGTGCATCCATGTATGCGGGCGAGACAGGAAGGAGCGTTGGTCATGCATCCCTGCATGAGGGTGAGACAGGGAGGAGATATGATCCCCGTATGAAGCCGAGAGAAGGAGGAGGCGTGAACGTGCATCCATGTATGCAGGCGAGAAGGGAAGGAGCATTGGTCATGCATCCCTGCATGAGGGTGAGACAGGGAGGAGATATGATCCCCGTATGAAGCCGAGAGAAGGAGGAGGCGTGAACGTGCATCCATGTATGCGGGCGAGACAGGAAGGAGCATTGGTCATGCATCCCTGCATGAGGGTGAGACAGGGAGGAGATATGATCCCCGTATGAAGCCGAGAGAAGGAGGAGGCGTGAACGTGCATCCATGTATGCGGGCGAGACGGGAAGGAGCATTTGTCATGCATCCCTTCCTGAGGGTGAGACAGGGAGGAGATAAAATCCCTGTATGAAGCCAAGAGAACGAGGCGGCATGAACATGCATCCTTGTATGCAGGTGTGACATGGAGTCATCATGAACATGCATCCCTTTATAAGGACATAACATGGAGGACGCATGAACATGAATGCCTGAATTTTATGGTGGTGGCCTTTGGGTGATTTGGCACGTGCAATTGGTGAAGAGCACTTTTCGTGCGCAAAAAAATAAATGTACTATTAGCACCCCGGAGGGAGCCTCTGCACTTCTTATAGGGAGAAAACTCTGCAATGGAAGGGGACAGGGTCAATAACAGCTGTAAACTCTCACAAGACCATCACTGCTCTCACACTTTCCTGCTCTCAGGCTGGCGGGCCATTATCGGCCCTGGCTGCCGCACCATTGCCAGGTTTGTGTAACTATATTATTTCTAATTGGCTCCACTTTGATGACTTTCATTTGGATTCTGACTTGATTATTGAGATCTTAAATAAGTGACTGGGGATCAGGTGTCCACTTATTCTCATGGATAACATCACAACCAACCTTTAATTCAAACATGAGTCATGACATCACAGATGGAGTACAGCTTATGATAGAGGTGGAACGTCACATTGTAGAAGCCCAAGTAGCTCGCCGTGATCGTATAGTGGTTAGTACTGTGGCCACAGCAACCTCGGTTCGAATCCGATTCACGGCATTGCGGTGAGGCAATGTCACGGCAGTTGGGCAGATATTTTAGAATTTCCATTAATACATTGGCAATCTCTGTGGAGGACTGAAACAATTCGATATGGCCTGTTACTGTTATGAACCTTTTGTTTCTTTAATGCTCTTTGCACACTTTTTCATCGGGTGACTGTAATGTATTTCAACCAAATCTAATTAAGAGCGCATTATGTGGTGACATTTGCAGTACATGAAACATTATAACACTGCCATTTACGTCATTAACCACTAGCTTGATTAAGACATATGTATTGCAGCGACAGTATTTCCCAGTTACAAATGGGAATAAAAACAACATCCGCGAGGGATTGAACCAACGACATTTAACTGATGTTGCCAATGGAGCGCGTTACAGAGAGCGCGAGGTCCCGCCTTTACAGTCACACGCTGATGATAATACAGATGTTTAAATAAACAGGCATATCTGTGGACTTGTGGTCTTTCTACATTGGGACTCATAGTCTAGTCCTAGGCTATTGTAGGCACTGGCGTATCTTTTAGTGGAATGAGAGGCATTCTGTGGTCGCGTGAAAGGACCTTTCAAGTCAATCTGATCTGTATTGTCCTGTGAAAAAAAGCGTTCTTAGACACAGTGAGGAGTTTTTGGGGATAATGGGAAAATCATTTCCAACTAAATGACAGGAATTTCTTAGTCCAATCATGAGGTGTGCTAGGCTTTTTTATACTGTGGCGGAAAGAGAGAGAGTATAACAGTCATTATAAATAAAGGGCCAAGGAAGTGACAGTTTATGGAAGGAACAATTTGCACATAGTTTTAGAATGTGGTCAGGAGGAGGACAATGTGCTTACACATATGAAACATTAGAAGGTAGACATTATGGAAGCACATATATTTCTTTATTTTTATTGTATTTGGGGAGAGGGGGTTAATATAGCACGTCCAATGTGGAAAAGTGCTTTCCATAGCACCTTGCAGGTGGGCGACATATAGAGCTGTGCAGTAGCCACCCATGCCCCAGACGTCAAAGAGAACAAGAAGTTACACATGTTGGAAGTGAGGGTGAGACATTGAGGAGATATGATCCCCATATGAAGCCGAGAGAAGGAGGAGGCGTGAACGTGCATCCATGTATGCAGGCGAGAAGGGAAGGAGCATTGGTCATGCATCCCTGCATGAGGGTGAGACAGGGAGGAGATATGATCCCCGTATGAAGCCGAGAGAAGGAGGAGGCGTGAACGTGCATCCATGTATGCGGGCGAGACAGGAAGGAGCGTTGGTCATGCATCCCTGCATGAGGGTGAGACAGGGAGGAGATATGATCCCCGTATGAAGCCCAGAGAAGGAGGAGGCGTGAACGTGCATCCATGTATGCGGGCGAGAAGGGAAGGAGCATTGGTCATGCATCCCTGCATGAGGGTGAGACAGGGAGGAGATATGATCCCCGTATGAAGCCGAGAGAAGGAGCAGGCGTGAACGTGCATCCATGTATGCGGGCGAGACGGGAAGGAGCATTGGTCATGCATCCCTGCATGAGGGTGAGACAGGGAGGAGATATGATCCCCGTATGAAGCCGAGAGAAGGAGGAGGCGTGAACGTGCATCCATGTATGCGGGCGAGACGGGAAGGAGCATTGGTCATGCATCCCTTCCTGAGGGTGAGAAAGGGAGGAGATAAAATCCCTGTATGAAGCCGAGAGAACGAGGAGACATGAACGTGCATCCATGTATGCGGGCGAGAAGGGAAGGAGCATTGGTCATGCATCCGTGCATGAGGGTGAGACAGGGAGGAGATAAAATCCCTGTATGAAGCCAAGAGAACGAGGCGGCATGAACATGCATCCTTGTATTCAGGTGTGACATGGAGTCATCATGAACATGCATCCCTTTATAAGGACATAACATGGAGGACGCATGAACATGAATGCCTGAATTTTATGGTGGTGGCCTTCGGGTGATTTGGCACATGCAATCGGTGAAGAGCACTTCTCCTGCGCAAAAAAATAAATGTACTATTAGCACCCCGGAGGGAGCCTCTGCACTTCTTATAGGGAGAAAACTCTGCAATGGAAGGGGACAGGGTCAATAACAGCTGTAAACTCTCACAAGACCATCACTGCTCTCACACTTTCCTGCTCTCAGGCTGGCGGGCCATTATCGGCCCTGGCTGCCGCACCATTGCCACGTTTGTGTAACTATATTATTTCTAATTGGCTCCACTTTGATGACTTTCATTTGGATTCTGACTTGATTATTGAGATCTTAAATAAGTGAATGGGGATCAGGTGTCCACTTATTCTCATGGATAACATCACAACCAACCTTTAATTCAAACATGAGTCATGACATCACAGATGGAGTACAGTTTATGATAGAGGTGGAACGTCACATTGTAGCAGCCCAAGTAGCTCGCCGTGATCGTATAGTGGTTAGTACTCTGCGTTGTGGCAGCAGCAACCTCGGATCGAATCCAAGTCACGGCATTGCGCAGTTGGGCAGATATTTTAGAATTTCCATTAATACATTGGCAATCTCTGTGGAGGACTGAAACAATTCGATATGTCCTGTTACTGTTATGAACCTTTTGTTTCTTTAATGCTCTTTGCACACTTTTTCATCGGGTGACTGTAATGTATTTCAACCAAATCTAATTAAGAGCGCATTATGTGGTGACATTTGCAGTACATGAAACATTATAACACTGCCATTTACGTCAATAACCACTAGCTTGATTAAGACATATGTATTGCAGCGACAGTATTTCCCAGTTACAAATGGGAATAAAAACAACATCTTCGAGGGATTGAACCAACGACATTTAACTGATGTTGCCAATGGAGCGCGTTACAGAGAGCGCAAGGTCCCGCCTTTACAGTCACACGCTGATGATGATACAGATGTTTAAATAAACAGGCATATCTGTGGACTTGTGGTCTTTCTACATTGGGACTCATAGTCTAGTCCTAGGCTATTGTAGGCACTGGCGTATCTTTTAGTGGAATGAGAGGCATTCTGTAGTCGCGTGAAAGGACCTTTCAAGTCAATCTGATCTGTATTGTCCTGTGAAAAAAAGCGTTCTTAGACACAGTGAGGAGTTTTTGGGGATAATGGGAAAATCATTTCCAACTAAATGACAGGAATTTCTTAGTCCAATCATGAGGTGTGCTAGGCTTTTTTATACTGTGGCGGAAAGAGAGAGAGTATAACAGTCATTATAAATAAAGGGCCAAGGAAGTGACAGTTTATGGAAGGAACAATTTGCACATAGTTTTAGAATGTGGTCAGGAGGAGGACAATGTGCTTACACATATGAAACATTAGAAGGTAGACATTATGGAAGCACATATATTTCTTTATTTTTATTGTATTTGGGGAGAGGGGGTTAATATAGCACGTCCAATGTGGAAAAGTGCTTTCCATAGCACCTTGCAGGTGGGCGACATATAGAGCTGTGCAGTAGCCACCCATGCCCCAGACGTCAAAGAGAACAAGAAGTTACACATGTTGGAAGTGAGGGTGAGACATTGAGGAGATATGACCCCCGTATGAAGCCGAGAGAAGGAGGAGGCGTGAACGTGCATCCATGTATGCAGGCGAGAAGTGAAGGAGCATTGGTCATGCATCCCTGCATGAGGGTGAGACAGGGAGGAGATATGATCCCCGTATGAAGCCGAGAGAAGGAGGAGGCGTGAACGTGCATCCATGTATGCGGGCGAGACAGGAAGGAGCGTTGGTCATGCATCCCTGCATGAGGGTGAGACAGGGAGGAGATATGATCCCCGTATGAAGCCGAGAGAAGGAGGAGGCGTGAACGTGCATCCATGTATGCAGGCGAGAAGGGAAGGAGCATTGGTCATGCATCCCTGCATGAGGGTGAGACAGGGAGGAGATATGATCCCCGTATGAAGCCGAGAGAAGGAGGAGGCGTGAACGTGCATCCATGTATGCGGGCGAGACAGGAAGGAGCATTGGTCATGCATCCCTTCCTGAGGGTGAGACAGGGAGGAGATATGATCCCCGTATGAAGCCGAGAGAAGGAGGAGGCGTGAACGTGCATCCATGTATGCGGGCGAGACAGGAAGGAGCGTTGGTCATGCATCCCTGCATGAGGGTGAGACAGGGAGGAGATATGATCCCCGTATGAAGCCGAGAGAAGGAGGAGGCGTGAACGTGCATCCATGTATGCAGGCGAGAAGGGAAGGAGCATTGGTCATGCATCCCTGCATGAGGGTGAGACAGGGAGGAGATATGATCCCCGTATGAAGCCGAGAGAAGGAGGAGGCGTGAACGTGCATCCATGTATGCGGGCGAGACGGGAAGGAGCATTGGTCATGCATCCCTTCCTGAGGGTGAGACAGGGAGGAGATAAAATCCCCGTATGAAGCCGAGAGAACGAGGAGACATGAACGTGCATCCATGTATGCGGGCGAGAAGGGAAGGAGCATTGGTCATGCATCCCTGCATGAGGGTGAGACAGGGAGGAGATAAAATCCCTGTATGAAGCCAAGAGAACGAGGCGGCATGAACATGCATCCTTGTATGCAGGTGTGACATGGAGTCATCATGAACATGCATCCCTTTATAAGGACATAACATGGAGGACGCATGAACATGAATGCCTGAATTTTATGGTGGTGGCCTTCGGGTGATTTGGCACGTGCAATTGGTGAAGAGCACTTCTCCTGCGCAAAAAAATAAATTTACTATTAGCACCCCGGAGGGAGCCTCTGCACTTCTTATAGGGAGAAAACTCTGCAATGGAAGGGGACAGGGTCAATAACAGCTGTAAACTCTCACAAGACCATCACTGCTCTCACACTTTCCTGCTCTCAGGCTGGCGGGCCATTATCGGCCCTGGCTGCCGCATCATTGCCAGGTTTGTGTAACTATATTATTTCTAATTGGCTCCACTTTGATGACTTTCATTTGGATTCTGACTTGATTATTGAGATCTTAAATAAGTGACTGGGGATCAGGTGTCCACTTATTCTCATGGATAACATCACAACCAACCTTTAATTCAAACATGAGTCATGACATCACAGATGGAGCACAGCTTATGATAGAGGTGGAACGTCACTTTGTAGCAGCCCAAGTAGCTCGCCGTGATCGTATAGTGGTTAGTACTCTGCGTTGTGGCCGCAGCAACCTCGGTCCGAATCCGAGTCACGGCATTGCGGTGAGGCAATGTCACGGCAGTTGGGCAGATATTTTAGAATTTCCATTAATACATTGGCAATCTCTGTGGAGGACTGAAACAATTCGATATGTCCTGTTACTGTTATGAACCTTTTGTTTCTTTAATGCTCTTTGCACACTTTTTCATCGGGTGACTGTAATGTATTTCAACCAAATCTAATTAAGAGCGCATTATGCGGTGACATTTGCAGTACATGAAACATTATAACACTGCCATTTACGTCAATAACCACTAGCTTGATTAAGACATATGTATTGCAGCGACAGTATTTCCCAGTTACAAATGGGAATAAAAACAACATCCGCGAGGGATTGAACGAACGACATTTAACTGATGTTGCCAATGGAGCGCGTTACAGAGAGCGCGAGGTCCCGCCTTTACAGTCACACGCTGATGATAATACAGATGTTTAAATAAACAGGCATATCTGTGGACTTGTGGTCTTTCTACATTGGGACTCATAGTCTAGTCCTAGGCTATTGTAGGCACTGGCGTATCTTTTAGAGGAATGAGTGGCATTCTGTAGTCGCTTGAAAGGACCTTTCAAGTCAATCTGATCTGTATTGTCCTGTGAAAAAAAAGCGTTCTTAGACACAGTGAGGAGTTTTTGGGGATAATGGGAAAATCATTTCCAACTAAATGACAGGAATTTCTTAGTCCAATCATGAGGTGTGCTAGGCTTTTTTATACTGTGGCGGAAAGAGAGAGAGTATAACAGTCATTATAAATAAAGGGCCAAGGAAGTGACAGTTTATGGAAGGAACAATTTGCACATAGTTTTAGAATGTGGTCAGGAGGAGGACAATGTGCTTACACATATGAAACATTAGAAGGTAGACATTATGGAAGCACATATATTTCTTTATTTTTATTGTATTTGGGGAGAGGGGGTTAATATAGCACGTCCAATGTGGAAAAGTGCTTTCCATAGCACCTTGCAGGTGGGCGACATCTAGAGCTATGCAGTAGCCACCCATGCCCCAGACGTCAAAGAGAACAAGAAGTTACACATGTTGGAAGTGAGGGTGAGACATTGAGGAGATATGATCCCCGTATGAAGCCGAGAGAAGGAGGAGGCGTGAACGTGCATCCATGTATGCAGGCGAGAAGGGAAGGAGCATTGGTCATGCATCCCTGCATGAGGGTGAGACAGGGAGGAGATATGATCCCCGTATGAAGCCGAGAGAAGGAGGAGGCGTGAACGTGCATCCATGTATGCGGGCGAGACAGGAAGGAGCGTTGGTCATGCATCCCTGCATGAGGGTGAGACAGGGAGGAGATATGATCCCCGTATGAAGCCGAGAGAAGGAGGAGGCGTGAACGTGCATCCATGTATGCAGGCGAGAAGGGAAGGAGCATTGGTCATGCATCCCTGCATGAGGGTGAGACAGGGAGGAGATATGATCCCCGTATGAAGCCGAGAGAAGGAGGAGGCGTGAACGTGCATCCATGTATGCGGGCGAGACAGGAAGGAGCATTGGTCATGCATCCCTGCATGAGGGTGAGACAGGGAGGAGATATGATCCCCGTATGAAGCCGAGAGAAGGAGGAGGCGTGAACATGCATCCATGTATGCGGGCGAGACGGGAAGGAGCATTGGTCATGCATCCCTTCCTGAGGGTGAGACAGGGAGGAGATAAAATCCCCGTATGAAGCCAAGAGAACGAGGAGACATGAACGTGCATCCATGTATGCGGGCGAGAAGGGAAGGAGCATTGGTCATGCATCCCTGCATGAGGGTGAGACAGGGAGGAGATAAAATCCCTGTATGAAGCCAAGAGAACGAGGCGGCATGAACATGCATCCTTGTATTCAGGTGTGACATGGAGTCATCATGAACATGCATCCCTTTATAAGGACATAACATGGAGGACGCATGAACATGAATGCGTGAATTTTATGGTGGTGGCCTTCGGGTGATTTGGCACGTGCAATCGGTGAAGAGCACTTCTCCTGCGCAAAAAAATAAATGTACTATTAGCACCCCGGAGGGAGCCTCTGCACTTCTTATAGGGAGAAAACTCTGCAATGGAAGGGGACAGGGTCAATAACAGCTGTAAACTCTCACAAGACCATCACTGCTCTCACACTTTCCTGCTCTCAGGCTGGCGGGCCATTATCGGCCCTGGCTGCCGCACCATTGCCAGGTTTGTGTAACTATATTGTTTCTAATTGGCTCCACTTTGATGACTTTCATTTGGATTCTGACTTGATTATTGAGATCTTAAATAAGTGACTGGGGATCAGGTGTCCACTTATTCTCATGGATACCATCACAACCAACCTTTAATTCAAACATGAGTCATGACATCACAGATGGAGTACAGCTTATGATAGAGGTGAAACGTCATATTGTAGCAGCCCAAGTAGCTCGCCGTGATCGTATAGTGGTTAGTACTCTGCTTTCTGGCCACCTCGATTCGAATCCGAGTCACGGCATTGCGGTGAGGCAGTTGGGCAGATATTTTAGAATTTCCATTAATACATTGGCAATCTCTGTGGAGGACTGAAACAATTCGATATGTCCTGTTACTGTTATGAACCTTTTGTTTCTTTAATGCTCTTTGCACACTTTTTCATCGGGTGACTGTAATGTATTTCAACCAAATCTAATTAAGAGCGCATTATGTGGTGACATTTGCAGTACATGAAACATTATAACACTGCCATTTACGTCAATAACCACTAGCTTGATTAAGACATATGTATTGCAGCGACAGTATTTCCCAGTTACAAATGGGAATAAAAACAACATCCGCGAGGGATTGAACGAACGCCATTTAACTGATGTTGCCAATGGAGCGCGTTACAGAGAGCGCGAGGTCCCTCCTTTACAGTCACACGGTGATGATAATACAGATGTTTAAATAAACAGGCATATCTGTGGACTTGTGGTCTTTCTACATTGGGACTCATAGTCTAGTCCTAGGCTATTGTAGGCACTGGCGTATCTTTTAGTGGAATGAGAGGCATTCTGTAGTCGCGTGAAAGGACCTTTCAAGTCAATCTGGTCTGTATTGTCCTGTGAAAAAAAGCGTTCTTAGACACAGTGAGGAGTTTTTGGGGATAATGGGAAAATCATTTCCAACTAAATGACAGGAATTTCTTAGTCCAATCATGAGGTGTGCTAGGCTTTTTTATACTGTGGCGGAAAGAGAGAGAGTATAACAGTCATTATAAATAAATGCCAAGGAAGTGACAGTTTATGGAAGGAACAATTTGCACATAGTTTTAGAATGTGGTCAGGAGGAGGACAATGTGCTTACACATATGAAACATTAGAAGGTAGACATTATGGAAGCACATATATTTCTTTATTTTTATTGTATTTGGGGAGAGGGGGTTAATATAGCACGTCCAATGTGGAAAAGTGCTTTCCATAGCACCTTGCAGGTGGGCGACATCTAGAGCTGTGCAGTAGCCACCCATGCCCCAGACGTCAAAGAGAACAAGAAGTTACACATGTTGGAAGTGAGGGTGAGACATTGAGGAGATATGATCCGCGTATGAAGCAGAGAGAAGGAGGAGGCGTGAACGTGCATCCATGTATGCAGGCGAGAAGGGAAGGAGCATTGGTCATGCATCCCTGCATGAGGGTGAGACAGGGAGGAGATATGATCCCCGTATGAAGCCGAGAGAAGGAGGAGGCGTGAACGTGCATCCATGTATGCGGGCGAGACAGGAAGGAGCGTTGGTCATGCATCCCTGCATGAGGGTGAGACAGGGAGGAGAAATGATCCCTGTATGAAGCCGAGAGAAGGAGGAGGCGTGAACGTGCATCCATGTATGCAGGCGAGAAGGGAAGGAGCATTGGTCATGCATCCCTGCATGAGGGTGAGACAGGGAGGAGATATGATCCCCGTATGAAGCCGAGAGAAGGAGGAGGCGTGAACGTGCATCCATGTATGCAGGCGAGAAGGGAACGAGCATTGGTCATGCATCCCTGCATGAGGGTGAGACAGGGAGGAGATATGATCCCCGTATGAAGCCGAGAGAAGGAGGAGGCGTGAACGTGCATCCATGTATGCGGGCGAGACAGGAAGGAGCGTTGGTCATGCATCCCTGCATGAGGGTGAGACAGGGAGGAGATATGATCCCCGTATGAAGCCGAGAGAAGGAGGAGGCGTGAACGTGCATCCATGTATGCAGGCGAGAAGGGAAGGAGCATTGGTCATGCATCCCTGCATGAGGGTGAGACAGGGAGGAGATATGATCCCCGTATGAAGCCGAGAGAAGGAGGAGGCGTGAACGTCCATCCATGTATGCAGGCGAGACAGGAAGGAACATTGGTCATGCATCCCTGCATGAGGGTGAGACAGGGAGGAGATATGATCCCCGTATGAAGCCGAGAGAAGGAGGAGGCGTGAACGTGCATCCATGTATGCGGGCGAGACGGGAAGGAGCATTGGTCATGCATCCCTTCCTGAGGGTGAGACAGGGAGGAGATAAAATCCCAGTATGAAGCCGAGAGAACGAGGAGACATGAACGTGCATCCATGTATGCGGGCGAGAAGGGAAGGAGCATTGGTCATGCATCCCTGCATGAGGGTGAGACAGGGAGGAGATAAAATCCCTGTATGAAGCCAAGAGAACGAGGTGGCATGATCATGCATCCTTGTATGCAGGTGTGACATGGAGTCATCATGAACATGCATCCCTTTATAAGGACATAACATGGAGGACGCATGAACATGAATGCCTGAATTTTATGGTGGTGGCCTTCGGGTGATTTGGCACGTGCAATTGGTGAAGAGCACTTCTCCTGCGCAAAAAAATAAATTTACTATTAGCACCCCGGAGGGAGCCTCTGCACTTCTTATAGGGAGAAAACTCTGCAATGGAAGGGGACAGGGTCAATAACAGCTGTAAACTCTCACAAGACCATCACTGCTCTCACACTTTCCTGCTCTCAGGCTGGCGGGCCATTATCGGCCCTGGCTGCCGCACCATTGCCAGGTTTGTGTAACTATATTATTTCTAATTGGCTCCACTTTGATGACTTTCATTTGGATTCTGACTTGATTATTGAGATCTTAAATAAGTGACTGGGGATCAGGTGTCCACTTATTCTCATGGATAACATCACAACCAACCTTTAATTCAAACATGAGTCATGACATCACAGATGGAGTACAGCTTATGATAGAGGTGGAACGTCACATTGTAGCAGCCCAAGTAGCTCGCCGTGATCGTATAGTGGTTAGTACTCTGCGTTGTGGCTGCAGCAACCTCTGTTCGAATCCGAGTCACGGCATTGCGGTGAGGCAATGTCACGGCAGTTGGGCAGATATTTTAGAATTTCCATTAATACATTGGCAATCTCTGTGGAGGACTGAAACAATTCGATATGTCCTATTACTGTTATGAACCTTTTGTTTCTTTAATGCTCTTTGCACACTTTTTCATCGGGTGACTGTAATGTATTTCAACCAAATCTAATTAAGAGCGCATTATGTGGTGACATTTGCAGTACATGAAACATTATAACACTGCCATTTACGTCAATAACCACTAGTTTGATTAAGACATATGTATTGCAGCGACAGTATTTCCCAGTTACAAATGGGAATAAAAACAACATCCGCGAGGGATTGAACAAACAACATTTAACTGATGTTGCCAATGGAGCGCGTTACAGAGAGCGCGAGGTCCCGCCTTTACAGTCACACGCTGATGATAATACAGATGTTTAAATAAACAGGCATATCTGTGGACTTGTGGTCTTTCTACATTGGGACTCATAGTCTAGTCCTAGGCTATTGTAGGCACTGGCGTATCTTTTAGTGGAATGAGAGGCATTCTGTAGTCGCGTGAAAGGACCTTTCAAGTCAATCTGATCTGTATTGTCCTGTGAAAAAAAGCGTTCTTAGACACAGTGAGGAGTTTTTGGGGATAATGGGAAAATCATTTCCAACTAAATGACAGGAATTTCTTAGTCCAATCATGAGGTGTGCTAGGCTTTTTTATACTGTGGCGGAAAGAGAGAGAGTATAACAGTCATTATAAATAAAGGGCCAAGGAAGTGACAGTTTATGGAAGGAACAATTTGCACATAGTTTTAGAATGTGGTCAGGAGGAGGACAATGTGCTTACACATATGAAACATTAGAAGGTAGACATTATGGAAGCACATATATTTCTTTATTTTTATTGTATTTGGGGAGAGGGGGTTAATATAGCACGTCCAATGTGGAAAAGTGCTTTCCATAGCACCTTGCAGGTGGGCGACATCTAGAGCTGTGCAGTAGCCACCCATGCCCCAGACGTCAAAGAGAACAAGAAGTTACACATGTTGGAAGTGAGGGTGAGACATTGAGGAGATATGATCCCCGTATGAAGCCGAGAGAAGGAGGAGGCGTGAACGTGCATCCATGTATGCAGGCGAGAAGGGAAGGAGCATTGGTCATGCATCCCTGCATGAGGGTGAGACAGGGAGGAGATATGATCCCCGTATGAAGCCGAGAGAAGGAGGAGGCGTGAACGTGCATCCATGTATGCGGGCAAGACAGGAAGGAGCGTTGGTCATGCATCCCTGCATGAGGGTGAGACAGGGAGGAGATATGATCCCCGTATGAAGCCGAGAGAAGGAGGAGGCGTGAACGTGCATCCATGTATGCAGGCGAGAAGGGAAGGAGCATTGGTCATGCATCCCTGCATGAGGGTGAGACAGGGAGGAGATATGATCCCCGTATGAAGCCGAGAGAAGGAGGAGGCGTGAACGTGCATCCATGTATGCGGGCGAGACAGGAAGGAGCATTGGTCATGCATCCCTGCATGAGGGTGAGACAGGGAGGAGATATGATCCCCGTATGAAGCCGAGAGAAGGAGGAGGCGTGAACGTGCATCCATGTATGCGGGCGAGACGGGAAGGAGCATTGGTCATGCATCCCTTCCTGAGGGTGAGACAGGGAGGAGATAAAATCCCCGTATGAAGCCAAGAGAACGAGGAGACATGAACGTGCATCCATGTATGCGGGCGAGAAGGGAAGGAGCATTGGTCATGCATCCCTGCATGAGGGTGAGACAGGGAGGAGATAAAATCCCTGTATGAAGCCAAGAGAACGAGGCGGCATGAACATGCATCCTTGTATTCAGGTGTGACATGGAGTCATCATGAACATGCATCCCTTTATAAGGACATAACATGGAGGACGCATGAATATGAATGCCTGAATTTTATGGTGGTGGCCTTCGGGTGATTTGGCACGTGCAATCGGTGAAGAGCACTTCTCCTGCGCAAAAAAATAAATGTACTATTAGCACCCCGGAGGGAGCCTCTGCACTTCTTATAGGGAGAAAACTCTGCAATGGAAGGGGACAGGGTCAATAACAGCTGTAAACTCTCACAAGACCATCACTGCTCTCACACTTTCCTGCTCTCAGGCTGGCGGGCCATTATCGGCCCTGGCTGCCGCACCATTGCCAGGTTTGTGTAACTATATTGTTTCTAATTGGCTCCACTTTGATGACTTTCATTTGGATTCTGACTTGATTATTGAGATCTTAAATAAGTGACTGGGGATCAGGTGTCCACTTATTCTCATGGATACCATCACAACCAACCTTTAATTCAAACATGAGTCATGACATCACAGATGGAGTACAGCTTATGATAGAGGTGAAACGTCATATTGTAGCTGCCCAAGTAGCTCGCCGTGATCGTATAGTGGTTAGTACTCTGCGTTGTGGCCGCAGCAACCTCGATTCGAATCCGAGTCATGGCATTGCGGTGAGGCAATGTCACGGCAGTTGGGCAGATATTTTAGAATTTCCATTAATACATTGGCAATCTCTGTGGAGGACTGAAACAATTCGATATGTCCTGTTACTGTTATGAACCTTTTGTTTCTTTAATGCTCTTTGCACACTTTTTCATCGGGTGACTGTAATGTATTTCAACCAAATCTAATTAAGAGCGCATTATGTGGTGACATTTGCAGTACATGAAACATTATAACACTGCCATTTACGTCAATAACCACTAGCTTGATTAAGACATATGTATTGCAGCGACAGTATTTCCCAGTTACAAATGGGAATAAAAACAACATCCGCGAGGGATTGAACGAACGCCATTTAACTGATGTTGCCAATGGAGCGCGTTACAGAGAGCGCGAGGTCCCTCCTTTACAGTCACACGGTGATGATAATACAGATGTTTAAATAAACAGGCATATCTGTGGACTTGTGGTCTTTCTACATTGGGACTCATAGTCTAGTCCCAGGCTATTGTAGGCACTGGCGTATCTTTTAGTGGAATGAGAGGCATTCTGTAGTCGCGTGAAAGGACCTTTCAAGTCAATCTGATCTGTATTGTCCTGTGAAAAAAAGCGTTCTTAGACACAGTGAGGAGTTTTTGGGGATAATGGGAAAATCATTTCCAACTAAATGACAGGAATTTCTTAGTCCAATCATGAGGTGTGCTAGGCTTTTTTATACTGTGGCGGAAAGAGAGAGAGTATAACAGTCATTATAAATAAAGGGCCAAGGAAGTGACAGTTTATGGAAGGAACAATTTGCACATAGTTTTAGAATGTGGTCAGGAGGAGGACAATGTGCTTACACATATGAAACATTAGAAGGTAGACATTATGGAAGCACATATATTTCTTTATTTTTATTGTATTTGGGGAGAGGGGGTTAATATAGCACGTCCAATGTGGAAAAGTGCTTTCCATAGCACCTTGCAGGTGGGCGACATCTAGAGCTGTGCAGTAGCCACCCATGCCCCAGACGTCAAAGAGAACAATAAGTTACACATGTTGGAAGTGAGGGTGAGACATTGAGGAGATATGATCCCCGTATGAAGCCGAGAGAAGGAGGAGGCGTGAACGTGCATCCATGTATGCAGGCAAGAAGGGAAGGAGCGTTGGTCATGCATCCCTGCATGAGGGTGAGACAGGGAGGAGATATGATCCCCGTATGAAGCCGAGAGAAGGAGGAGGCGTGAACGTGCATCCATGTATGCGGGCGAGACAGGAAGGAGCGTTGGTCATGCATCCCTGCATGAGGGTGAGACAGGGAGGAGATATGATCCCCGTATGAAGCCGAGAGAAGTCGGAGGCGTGAACGTGCATCCATGTATGCAGGCGAGAAGGGAAGGAGCATTGGTCATGCATCCCTGCATGAGGGTGAGACAGGGAGGAGATATGATCCCCGTATGAAGCCGAGAGAAGGAGGAGGCGTGAACGTGCATCCATGTATGCGGGCGAGACAGGAAGTAGCATTGGTCATGCATCCCTGCATGAGGATGAGACAGGGAGGAGATATGATCCCCGTATGAAGCCGAGAGAAGGAGGAGGCGTGAACGTGCATCCATGTATGCGGGCGAGACGGGAAGGAGCATTAGTCATGCATCCCTTCCTGAGGGTGAGACAGGGAGGAGATAAAATCCCCGTATGAAGCCCAGAGAACGAGGAGACATGAACGTGCATCCATGTATGCGGGCGAGAAGGGAAGGAGCATTGGTCATGCATCCCTGCATGAGGGTGAGACAGGGAGGAGATAAAATCCCTGTATGAAGCCAAGAGAACGAGGCGGCATGAACATGCATCCTTGTATTCAGGTGTGACATGGAGTCATCATGAGCATGCATCCCTTTATAAGGACATAACATGGAGGACGCATGAACATGAATGCCTGAATTTTATGGTGGTGGCCTTCGGGTGATTTGGCACGTGCAATCGGTGAAGAGCACTTCTCCTGCGCAAAAAAATAAATGTACTATTAGCACCCCGGAGGGAGCCTCTGCACTTCTTATAGGGAGAAAACTCTGCAATGGAAGGGGACAGGGTCAATAACAGCTGTAAACTCTCACAAGACCATCACTGCTCTCACACTTTCCTGCTCTCAGGCTGGCGGGCCATTATCGGCCCTGGCTGCCGCACCATTGCCAGGTTTGTGTAACTATATTGTTTCTAATTGGCTCCACTTTGATGACTTTCATTTGGATTCTGACTTGATTATTGAGATCTTAAATAAGTGACTGGGGATCAGGTGTCCACTTATTCTCATGGATAACATCACAACCAACCTTTAATTCAAACATGAGTCATGACATCACAGATGGAGTACAGCTTATGATAGAGGTGGAACGTCACATTGCAGCAGCCCAAGTAGCTCGCCGTGATCGTATAGTGGTTAGTACTCTGCGTTGTGGCCGCAGCAACCTCGGTTGGAATCCGAGTCACGGCATTGCGGTGAGGCAATGTCACGGCAGTTGGGCAGATATTTTAGAATTTCCATTAATACATTGGCAATCTCTGTGGAGGACTGAAACAATTCGATATGTCCTGTTACTGTTATGAACCTTTTGTTTCTTTAATGCTCTTTGCACACTTTTTCATCGGGTGACTGTAATGTATTTCAACCAAATCTAATTAAGAGCGCATTATGTGGTGACATTTGCAGTACATGAAACATTATAACACTGCCATTTACGTCAATAACCACTAGCTTGATTAAGACATATGTATTGCAGCGAGAGTATTTCCCAGTTACAAATGGGAATAAAAACAACATCCGCGAGGGATTGAACGAACGACATTTAACTGATGTTGCCAATGGAGCGCGTTACAGAGAGCGCGAGGTCCCGCCTTTACAGTCACACGCTGATGATAATACAGATGTTTAAATAAACAGGCATATCTGTGGACTTGTGGTCTTTCTACATTGGGACTCATAGTCTAGTCCTAGGCTATTGTAGGCACTGGCGTATCTTTTAGTGGAATGAGAGGCATTCTGTAGTCGCGTGAAAGGACCTTTCAAGTCAATCTGATCTGTATTGTCCTGTGAAAAAAAGCGTTCTTAGACACAGTGAGGAGTTTTTGGGGATAATGGGAAAATAATTTCCAACTAAATGACAGGAATTTCTTAGTCCAATCATGAGGTGTGCTAGGCTTTTTTATACTGTGGCGGAAAGAGAGAGAGTATAACAGTCATTATAAATAAAGGGCCAAGGAAGTGACAGTTTATGGAAGGAACAATTTGCACATAGTTTTAGAATGTGGTCAGGAGGAGGACAATGTGCTTACACATATGAAACATTAGAAGGTAGACATTATGGAAGCACATATATTTCTTTATTTTTATTGTATTTGGGGAGAGGGGGTTAATATAGCACGTCCAATGTGGAAAAGTTATTTCCATAGCACCTTGCAGGTGCGCGACATCTAGAGCTGTGCAGTAGCCACCCATGCCCCAGACGTCAAAGAGAACAAGAAGTTACACATGTTGGAAGTGAGGGTGAGACATTGAGGAGATATGATCCCCGTATGAAGCCGAGAGAAGGAGGAGGCGTGAACGTGCATCCATGTATGCAGGCGAGAAGGGAAGGAGCATTGGTCATGCATCCCTGCATGAGGCTGAGACAGGGAGGAGATATGATCCCCGTATGAAGCCGAGAGAAGGAGGAGGCGTGAACGTGCATCCATGTATGCGGGCGAGACAGGAAGGAGCGTTGGTCATGCATCCCTGCATGAGGGTGAGACAGGGAGGAGATATGATCCCCGTATGAAGCCGAGAGAAGGAGGAGGCGTGAACGTGCATCCATGTATGCAGGCGAGAAGGGAAGGAGCATTGGTCATGCATCCCTGCATGAGGGTGAGACAGGGAGGAGATATGATCCCCGTATGAAGCCGAGAGAAGGAGGAGGCGTGAACGTGCATCCATGTATGCGGGCGAGACGGGAAGGAGCATTGGTCATGCATCCCTTCCTGAGGGTGAGACAGGGAGGAGATAAAATCCCAGTATGAAGCCGAGAGAACGAGGAGACATGAACGTGCATCCATGTATGCGGGCGAGAAGGGAAGGAGCATTGGTCATGCATCCCTGCATGAGGGTGAGACAGGGAGGAGATAAAATCCCTGTATGAAGCCAAGAGAACGAGGTGGCATGAACATGCATCCTTGTATGCAGGTGTGACATGGAGTCATCATGAACATGCATCCCTTTATAAGGACATAACATGGAGGACGCATGAACATGAATGCCTGATTTTATGGTGGTGGCCTTCGGGTGATTTGGCATGTGCAATCGGTGAAGAGCACTTCTCCTGCGCAAAAAAATAAATGTACTATTAGCACCCCGGAGGGAGCCTCTGCACTTCTTATAGGGAGAAAACTCTGCAATGGAAGGGGACAGGGTCAATAACAGCTGTAAACTCTCACAATACCATCACTGCTCTCACACTTTCCTGCTCTCAGGCTGGCGGGCCATTATCGGCCCTGGCTGCCGCACCATTGCCAGGTTTGTGTAACTATATTATTTCTAATTGGCTCCACTTTGATGACTTTCATTTGGATTCTGACTTGATTATTGAGATCTTAAATAAGTGACTGGGGATCAGGTGTCCACTTATTCTCATGGATAACATCACAACCAACCTTTAATTCAAACATGAGTCACGACATCACAGATGGAGTACAGCTTATGACAGAGGTGGAACGTCACATTGTAGCAGCCCAAGTAGCTCGCGTGATTGTATAGTGGTTAGTACTCTGCGTTGTGTTCGCAGCAACCTCGGTTCGAATCCGAGTCACGGCATTGCGGTGAGGCAATGTCACGGCAGTTGGGCAGATATTTTAGAATTTCCATTAATACATTGGCAATCTCTGTGGAGGACTGAAACAATTCGATATGTCCTGTTACTGTTATGAACCTTTTGTTTCTTTAATGCTCTTTGCACACTTTTTCATCGGGTGACTGTAATGTATTTCAACCAAATCTAATTAAGAGCGCATTATGCGGTGACATTTGCAGTACATGAAACATTATAACACTGCCATTTACGTCAATAACCACTAGCTTGATTAAGACATATGTATTGCAGCGACAGTATTTCCCAGTTACAAATGGGAATAAAAACAACATCCGCGAGAGATTGAACGAACGACATTTAACTGATGTTGCCAATGGAGCGCGTTACAGAGAGCGCGAGGTCCCGCCTTTACAGTCACACGCTGATGATAATACAGATGTTTAAATAAACAGGCATATCTGTGGACTTGTGGTCTTTCTACATTGGGACTCATAGTCTAGTCCTAGGCTATTGTAGGCACTGGCGTATCTTTTAGTGGAATGAGAGGCATTCTGTAGTCGCTTGAAAGGACCTTTCAAGTCAATCTGATCTGTATTGTCCTGTGAAAAAAAAGCGTTCTTAGACACAGTGAGGAGTTTTTGGGGATAATGGGAAAATCATTTCCAACTAAATGACAGGAATTTCTTAGTCCAATCATGAGGTGTGCTAGGCTTTTTTATACTGTGGCGGAAAGAGAGAGAGTATAACAGTCATTATAAATAAAGGGCCAAGGAAGGGACAGTTTATGGAAGGAACAATTTGCACATAGTTTTAGAATGTGGTCAGGAGGAGGACAATGTGCTTACACATATGAAACATTAGAAGGTAGACATTATGGAAGCACATATATTTCTTTATTTTTATTGTATTTGGGGAGAGGGGGTTAATATAGCACGTCCAATGTGGAAAAGTGCTTTCCATAGCACCTTGCAGGTGGGCGACATCTAGAGCTATGCAGTAGCCACCCATGCCCCAGACGTCAAAGAGAACAAGAAGTTACACATGTTGGAAGTGAGGGTGAGACATTGAGGAGATATGATCCCCGTATGAAGCCGAGGGAAGGAGGAGGCGTGAACGTGCATCCATGTATGCAGGCAAGAAGGGAAGGAGCATTGGTCATGCATCCCTGCATGAGGGTGAGACAGGGAGGAGATATGATCCCCGTATGAAGCCGAGAGAAGGAGGAGGCGTGAACGTGCATCCATGTATGCGGGCGAGACAGGAAGGAGCGTTGGTCATGCATCCCTGCATGAGGGTGAGACAGGGAGGAGATATGATCCCCGTATGAAGCCGAGAGAAGGAGGAGGCGTGAACGTGCATCCATGTATGCAGGCGAGAAGGGAAGGAGCATTGGTCATGCATCCCTGCATGAGGGTGAGACAGGGAGGAGATATGATCCCCGTATGAAGCCGAGAGAAGGAGGAGGCGTGAACGTGCATCCATGTATGCGGGCGAGACAGGAAGGAGCATTGGTCATGCATCCCTGCATGAGGGTGAGACAGGGAGGAGATATGATCCCCGTATGAAGCCGAGAGAAGGAGGAGGCGTGAACGTGCATCCATGTATGCGGGCGAGACGGGAAGGAGCATTGGTCATGCATCCCTTCCTGAGGGTGAGACAGGGAGGAGATAAAATCCCAGTATGAAGCCGAGAGAACGAGGTGGCATGAACATGCATCCTTGTATGCAGGTGTGACATGGAGTCATCATGAGCATGCATCCCTTTATAAGGACATAACATGGAGGACGCATGAACATGAATGCCTGAATTTTATGGTGGTGGCCTTCGGGTGATTTGGCACGTGCAATCGGTGAAGAGCACTTCTCCTGCGCAAAAAAATAAATGTACTATTAGCACCCCGGAGGGAGCCTCTGCACTTCTTATAGGGAGAAAACTCTGCAATGGAAGGGGACAGGGTCAATAACAGCTGTAAACTCTCACAAGACCATCACTGCTCTCACACTTTCCTGCTCTCAGGCTGGCGGGCCATTATCGGCCCTGGCTGCCGCACCATTGCCAGGTTTGTGTAACTATATTATTTCTAATTGGCTCCACTTTGATGACTTTCATTTGGATTCTGACTTGATTATTGAGATCTTAAATAAGTGACTGGGGATCAGGTGTCCACTTATTCTCATGGATAACATCACAACCAACCTTTAATTCAAACATGAGTCATGACATCACAGATGGAGTACAGCTTATGATAGAGGTGGAACGTCACATTGTAGCAGCCCAAGTAGCTCGCCGTGATCGATTGTAGCAGTCCAAGTAGCTCGCCGTGATCGTAGTACTTTGCGTTGTGGCCGCAGCAACCTCGGTTCGAATCCGAGTCACGACATTGCGGTGAGGCAATGTCACGGCAGTTGGGCAGATATTTTAGAATTTCCATTAATACATTGGCAATCTCTGTGGAGGACTGAAACAATTCGATATGTCCTGTTACTGTTATGAACCTTTTGTTTCTTTAATGCTCTTTGCACACTTTTTCATCGGGTGACTGTAATGTATTTCAACCAAATCTAATTAAGAGCGCATTATGTGGTGACATTTGCAGTACATGAAACATTATAACACTGCCATTTACGTCAATAACCACTAGCTTGATTAAGACATATGTATTGCAGCGACAGTATTTCCCAGTTACAAATGGGAATAAAAACAACATCCGCGAGGGATTGAACGAACGACATTTAACTGATGTTGCCAATGGAGCGCGTTACAGAGAGCTTGAGGTCCCGCCTTTACAGTCACACGCTGATGATAATACAGATGTTTAAATAAACAGGCATATCTGTGGACTTGTGGTCTTTCTACATTGGGACTCATAGTCTAGTCCTAGGCTATTGTAGGCACTGGCGTATCTTTTAGTGGAATGAGAGGCATTCTGTAGTCGCGTGAAAGGACCTTTCAAGTCAATCTGATCTGTATTGTCCTGTGAAAAAAAGCGTTCTTAGACACAGTGAGGAGTTTTTGGGGATAATGGGAAAATCATTTCCAACTAAATGACAGGAATTTCTTAGTCCAATCATGAGGTGTGCTAGGCTTTTTTATACTGTGGCGGAAAGAGAGAGAGTATAACAGTCATTATAAATAAAGGGCCAAGGAAGTGACAGTTTATGGAAGGAACAATTTGCACATAGTTTTAGAATGTGGTCAGGAGGAGGACAATGTGCTTACACATATGAAACATTAGAAGGTAGACATTATGGAAGCACATATATTTCTTTATTTTTATTGTATTTGGGGAGAGGGGGTTAATATAGCACGTCCAATGTGGAAAAGTGCTTTCCATAGCACCTTGCAGGTGGGCGACATCTAGAGCTGTGCAGTAGCCACCCATGCCCCAGACGTCAAAGAGAACAAGAAGTTACACATGTTGGAAGTGAGGGTGAGACATTGAGGAGATATGATCCCGGTATGAAGCCGAGAGAAGGAGGAGGCGTGAACGTGCATCCATGTATGCAGGCGAGAAGGGAAGGAGCATTGGTCATGCATCCCTGCATGAGGCTGAGACAGGGAGGAGATATGATCCCCGTATGAAGCCGAGAGAAGGAGGAGGCGTGAACGTGCATCCATGTATGCGGGCGAGACAGGAAGGAGCGTTGGTCATGCATCCCTGCATGAGGGTGAGACAGGGAGGAGATATGATCCCTGTATGAAGCCGAGAGAAAGAGGAGGCGTGAACGTGCATCCATGTATGCAGGCGAGAAGGGAAGGAGCATTGGTCATGCATCCCTGCATGAGGGTGAGACAGGGAGGAGATATGATCCCCGTATGAAGCCGAGAGAAGGAGGAGGCGTGAACGTGCATCCATGTATGCGGGCTAGACAGGAAGGAGCATTGGTCATGCATCCCTGCATGAGGGTGAGACAGGGAGGAGATATGATCCCCGTATGAAGCCGAGAGAAGGAGGAGGCGTGAACGTGCATCCATGTATGCGGGCGAGACGGGAAGGAGCATTGGTCATGCATCCCTTCCTGAGGGTGAGACAGGGAGGAGATAAAATCCCAGTATGAAGCCGAGAGAACGAGGAGACATGAACGTGCATCCATGTATGCGGGCGAGAAGGGAAGGAGCATTGGTCATGCATCCCTGCATGAGGGTGAGACAGGGAGGAGATAAAATCCCTGTATGAAGCCCAGAGAACGAGGTGGCATGAACATGCATCCTTGTATGCAGGTGTGACATGGAGTCATCATGAACAGGCATCCCTTTATAAGGACATAACATGGAGGACGCATGAACATGAATGCCTGAATTTTATGGTGGTGGCCTTCGGGTGATTTGGCACGTGCAATCGGTGAAGAGCACTTCTCCTGCGCAAAAAAATAAATGTACTATTAGCACCCCGGAGGGAGCCTCTGCACTTCTTATAGGGAGAAAACTCTGCAATGGAAGGGGACAGGGTCAATAACAGCTGTAAACTCTCACAAGACCATCACTGCTCTCACACTTTCCTGCTCTCAGGCTGGCGGGCCATTATCGGCCCTGGCTGCCGCACCATTGCCAGGTTTGTGTAACTATATTATTTCTAATTGGCTCCACTTTGATGACTTTCATTTGGATTCTGACTTGATTATTGAGATCTTAAATAAGTGACTGGGGATCAGGTGTCCACTTATTCTCATGGATAACATCACAACCAACCTTTAATTCAAACATGAGTCATGACATCACAGATGGAGTACAGCTTATGATAGAGGTGGAACGTCACATTGTAGCAGCCCAAGTAGCTCGCCGTGATCGATTGTAGCAGCCCAAGTAGCTCGCCGTGATCGTATAGTGGTTAGTACTCTGCGTTGTGGCCGCAGCAACCTCGGTTCGAATCCGAGTCACGGCATTGCGGTGAGGCAATGTCACGGCAGTTGGGCAGATATTTTAGAATTTCCATTAATACATTGGCAATCTCTGTGGAGGACTGAAACAATTCGATATGTCCTGTTACTGTTATGAACCTTTTGTTTCTTTAATGCTCTTTGCACACTTTTTCATCGGGTGACTGTAATGTATTTCAACCAAATCTAATTAAGAGCGCATTATGTGGTGACATTTGCAGTACATGAAACATTATAACACTGCCATTTACGTCAATAACCACTAGCTTGATTAAGACATATGTATTGCAGCGACAGTATTTCCCAGTTACAAATGGGAATAAAAACAACATCCGCGAGGGATTGAACCAACAACATTTAACTGATGTTGCCAATGGAGCGCGTTACAGAGAGCGCGAGGTCCCGCCTTTACAGTCACACGCTGATGATAATACAGATGTTTAAATAAACAGGAATATCTGTGGACTTGTGGTCTTTCTACATTGGGACTCATAGTCTAGTCCTAGGCTATTGTAGGCACTGGCGTATCTTTTAGTGGAATGAGAGGCATTCTGTAGTCGCGTGAAAGGACCTTTCAAGTCAATCTGATCTGTATTGTCCTGTGAAAAAAAGCGTTCTTAGACACAGTGAGGAGTTTTTGGGGATAATGGGAAAATCATTTCCAACTAAATGACAGGAATTTCTTAGTCCAATCATGAGGTGTGCTAGGCTTTTTTATACTGTGGCGGAAAGAGAGAGAGTATAACAGTCATTATAAATAAAGGGCCAAGGAAGTGACAGTTTATGGAAGGAACAATTTGCACATAGTTTTAGAATGTGGTCAGGAGGAGGACAATGTGCTTACACATATGAAACATTAGAAGGTAGACATTATGGAAGCACATATATTTCTTTATTTTTATTGTATTTGGGGAGAGGGGGTTAATATAGCACGTCCAATGTGGAAAAGTGCTTTCCATAGCACCTTGCAGGTGGGCGACATCTAGAGCTGTGCAGTAGCCACCCATGCCCCAGACGTCAAAGAGAACAAGAAGTTACACATGTTGGAAGTGAGGGTGAGACATTGAGGAGATATGATCCCCGTATGAAGCCGAGAGAAGGAGGAGGCGTGAACGTGCATCCATGTATGCAGGCGAGAAGGGAAGGAGCATTGGTCATGCATCCCTACATGAGGGTGAGACAGGGAGGAGATATGATCCCCGTATGAAGCCGAGAGAAGGAGGAGGCGTGAACGTGCATCCATGTATGCGGGCGAGACAGGAAGGAGCGTTGGTCATGCATCCCTGCATGAGGGTGAGACAGGGAGGAGATATGATACCCGTATGAAGCCGAGAGAAGGAGGAGGCGTGAACGTGCATCTATGTATGCAGGCGAGAAGGGAAGGAGCATTGGTCATGCATCCCTGCATGAGGGTGAGACAGGGAGGAGATATGATCCCCGTATGAAGCCGAGAGAAGGAGGAGGCGTGAACGTGCATCCATGTATGCGGGCGAGACAGGAAGGAGCATTGGTCAAGCATCCCTGCATGAGGGTGAGACAGGGAGGAGATATGATCCCCGTATGAAGCCGAGAGAAGGAGGAGGCGTGAACGTGCATCCATGTATGCGGGCGAGACGGGAAGGAGCATTGGTCATGCATCCCTTCCTGAGGGTGAGACAGGGAGGAGATAAAATCCCAGTATGAAGCCGAGAGAACGAGGAGACATGAACGTGCATCCATGTATGCGGGCGAGAAGGGAAGGAGCATTGGTCATGCATCCCTGCATGAGGGTGAGACAGGGAGGAGATAAAATCCCTGTATGAAGCCAAGAGAACGAGGTGGCATGAACATGCATCCTTGTATGCAGGTGTGACATGGAGTCATCATGAACATGCATCCCTTTATAAGGACATAACATGGAGGACGCATGAACATGAATGCCTGAATTTTATGGTGGTGGCCTTCGGGTGATTTGGCACGTGCAATCGGTGAAGAGCACTTCTCCTGCGCAAAAAAATAAATGTACTATTAGCACCCCGGAGGGAGCCTCTGCACTTCTTATAGGGAGAAAACTCTGCAATGGAAGGGGACAGGGTCAATAACAGCTGTAAACTCTCACAAGACCATCACTGCTCTCACACTTTCCTGCTCTCAGGCTGGCGGGCCATTATCGGCCCTGGCTGCCGCACCATTGCCAGGTTTGTGTAACTATATTGTTTCTAATTGGCTCCACTTTGATGACTTTCATTTGGATTCTGACTTGATTATTGAGATCTTAAATAAGTGACTGGGGATCAGGTGTCCACTTATTCTCATGGATAACATCACAACCAACCTTTAATTCAAACATGAGTCATGACATCACAGATGGAGTACAGCTTATGATAGAGGTGGAACGTCACATTGTAGCAGCCCAAGTAGCTCGCCGTGATCGTATAGTGGTTAGTACTCTGCGTTGTGGCCGCAGCAACCTCGGTTCGAATCCGAGTCACGGCATTGCGGTGAGGCAATGTCACGGCAGTTGGGCAGATATTTTAGAATTTCCATTAATACATTGGCAATCTCTGTGGAGGACTGAAACAATTCGATATGTCCTGTTACTGTTATGAACCTTTTGTTTCTTTAATGCTCTTTGCACACTTTTTCATCGGGTGACTGTAATGTATTTCAACCAAATCTAATTAAGAGCGCATTATGTGGTGACATTTACAGTACATGAAACATTATAACACTGCCATTTACGTCAATAACCACTAGCTTGATTAAGACATATGTATTGCAGCGACAGTATTTCCCAGTTACAAATGGGAATAAAAACAACATCCGCGAGGGATTGAACGAACGACATTTAACTGATGTTGCCAATGGAGCGCGTTACAGAGAGCGCGAGGTCCCGCCTTTACAGTCACACGCTGATGATAATACAGATGTTTAAATAAACAGGCATATCTGTGGACTTGTGGTCTTTCTACATTGGGACTCATAGTCTAGTCCTAGGCTATTGTAGGCACTGGCGTATCTTTTAGTGGAATGAGAGGCATTCTGTAGTCGCGTGAAAGGACCTTTCAAGTCAATCTGATCTGTATTGTCCTGTGAAAAAAAGCGTTCTTAGACACAGTGAGGAGTTTTTGGGGATAATGGGAAAATCATTTCCAACTAAATGACAGGAATTTCTTAGTCCAATCATGAGGTGTGCTAGGCTTTTTTATACTGTGGCGGAAAGAGAGAGAGTATAACAGTCATTATAAATAAAGGGCCAAGGAAGTGACAGTTTATGGAAGGAACAATTTGCACATAGTTTTAGAATGTGGTCAGGAGGAGGACAATGTGCTTACACATATGAAACATTAGAAGGTAGACATTATGGAAGCACATATATTTCTTTATTTTTATTGTATTTGGGGAGAGGGGGTTAATATAGCACGTCCAATGTGGAAAAGTGCTTTCCATAGCACCTTGCAGGTGGGCGACATCTAGAGCTGTGCAGTAGCCACCCATGCCCCAGACGTCAAAGAGAACAAGAAGTTACACATGTTGGAAGTGAGGGTGAGACATTGAGGAGATATGATCCCCGTATGAAGCCGAGAGAAGGAGGAGGCGTGAACGTGCATCCATGTATGCAGGCGAGAAGGGAAGGAGCATTGGTCATGCATCCCTGCATGAGGCTGAGACAGGGAGGAGATATGATCCCCGTATGAAGCCGAGAGAAGGAGGAGGCGTGAACGTGCATCCATGTATGCGGGCGAGACAGGAAGGAGCGTTGGTCATGCATCCCTGCATGAGGGTGAGACAGGGAGAAGATATGATCCCCGTATGAAGCCGAGAGAAGGAGGAGGCGTGAACGTGCATCCATGTATGCAGGCGAGAAGGGAAGGAGCATTGGTCATGCATCCCTGCATGAGGGTGAGACAGGGAGGAGATATGATCCCCGTATGAAGCCGAGAGAAGGAGGAGGCGTGAACGTGCATCCATGTATGCGGGCGAGACGGGAAGGAGCATTGGTCATGCATCCCTTCCTGAGGGTGAGACAGGGAGGAGATAAAATCCCAGTATGAAGCCGAGAGAACGAGGAGACATGAACGTGCATCCATGTATGCGGGCGAGAAGGGAAGGAGCATTGGTCATGCATCCCTGCATGAGGGTGAGACAGGGAGGAGATAAAATCCCTGTATGAAGCCAAGAGAACGAGGTGGCATGAACATGCATCCTTGTATGCAGGTGTGACATGGAGTCATCATGAACATGCATCCCTTTATAAGGACATAACATGGAGGACGCATGAACATGAATGCCTGAATTTTTTGGTGGTGGCCTTCGGGTGATTTGGCACGTGCAATCGGTGAAGAGCACTTCTCCTGCGCAAAAAAATAAATGTACTATTAGCACCCCGGAGGGAGCCTCTGCACTTCTTATAGGGAGAAAACTCTGCAATGGAAGGGGACAGGGTCAATAACAGCTGTAAACTCTCACAAGACCATCACTGCTCTCACACTTTCCTACTCTCAGGCTGGCGGGCCATTATCGGCCCTGGCTGCCGCACCATTGCCAGGTTTGTGTAACTATATTATTTCTAATTGGCTCCACTTTGATGACTTTCATTTGGATTCTGACTTGATTATTGAGATCTTAAATAAGTGACTGGGGATCAGGTGTCCACTTATTCTCATGGATAACATCACAACCAACCTTTAATTCAAACATGAGTCATGACATCACAGATGGAGTACAGCTTATGATAGAGGTGGAACGTCACATTGTAGCAGCCCTAGTAGCTCTTCGTGATCGTATAGTGGTTAGTACACTGCGTTGTGGCGGCAGCAACCTCGGTTCGAATCCGAGTCACGCAGTTGGGCAGATATTTTAGAATTTCCATTAATACATTGGCAATCTCTGTGGAGGACTGAAACAATTCGATATGTCCTGTTACTGTTATGAACCTTTTGTTTCTTTAATGCACTTTGCACACTTTTTCATCGGGTGACTGTAATGTATTTCAACCAAATCTAATTAAGAGCGCATTATGTGGTGACATTTGCAGTACATGAAACATTATAACACTGCCATTTACGTCAATAACCACTAGCTTGATTAAGACATATGTATTGCAGCGACAGTATTTCCCAGTTACAAATGGGAATAAAAACAACATCCGCGAGGGATTGAATGAACAACATTTAACTGATGTTGCCAACGGAGCGCGTTACAGAGAGCGCGAGGTCCCGCCTTTACAGTCACACGCTGATGATAATACAGATGTTTAAATAAACAGGCATATCTGTGGACTTGTGGTCTTTCTACATTGGGACTCATAGTCTAGTCCTAGGCTATTGTAGGCACTGGCGTATCTTTGAGTGGAATGAGAGGCATTCTGTAGTCGCGTGAAAGGACCTTTCAAGTCAATCTGATCTGTATTGTCCTGTGAAAAAAAGCGTTCTTAGACACAGTGAGGAGTTTTTGGGGATAATGGGAAAATCATTTCCAACTAAATGACAGGAATTTCTTAGTCCAATCATGAGGTGTGCTAGGCTTTTTTATACTGTGGCGGAAAGAGAGAGAGTATAACAGTCATTATAAATAAAGGGCCAAGGAAGTGACAGTTTATGGAAGGAACAATTTGCACATAGTTTTAGAATGTGGTCAGGAGGAGGACAATGTGCTTACACATATGAAACATTAGAAGGTAGACATTATGGAAGCACATATATTTCTTTATTTTTATTGTATTTGGGGAGAGGGGGTTAATATAGCACGTCCAATGTGGAAAAGTGCTTTCCATAGCACCTTGCAGGTGGGCGACATCTAGAGCTGTGCAGTAGCCACCCATGCCCCAGACGTCAAAGAGAACAAGAAGTTACACATGTTGGAAGTGAGGGTGAGACATTGAGGAGATATGATCCGTGTATGAAGCAGAGAGAAGGAGGAGGCGTGAACGTGCATCCATGTATGCAGGCGAGAAGGGAAGGAGCATTGGTCATGCATCCCTGCATGAGGGTGAGACAGGGAGGAGATATGATCCCCGTATGAAGCCGAGAGAAGGTGGAGGCGTGAACGTGCATCCATGTATGCGGGCGAGACAGGAAGGAGCGTTGGTCATGCATCCCTGCATGAGGGTGAGACAGGGAGGAGATATGATCCCCGTATGAAGCCGAGAGAAGGAGGAGGCGTAAACGTGCATCCATGTATGCAGGCGAGAAGGGAAGGAGCATTGGTCATGCATCCCTGCATGAGGGTGAGACAGGGAGGAGATATGATCCCCGTATGAAGCCGAGAGAAGGAGGAGGCGTGAACGTGCATCCATGTATGCGGGCGAGTCGGGAAGGAGCATTGGTCATGCATCCCTTCCTGAGGGTGAGACAGGGAGGAGATAAAATCCCAGTATGAAGCCGAGAGAACGAGGAGACATGAACGTGCATCCATGTATGCGGGCGAGAAGGGAAGGAGCATTGGTCATGCATCCCTGCATGAGGGTGAGACAGGGAGGAGATAAAAACCCTGTATGAAGCCAAGAGAACGAGGTGGCATGAACATGCATCCTTGTATGCAGGTGTGACATGGAGTCATCATGAACATGCATCCCTTTATAAGGACATAACATGGAGGACGCATGAACATGAATGCCTGAATTTTATGGTGGTGGCCTTCGGGTGATTTGGCACGTGCAATCGGTGAAGAGCACTTCTCCTGCGCAAAAAAATAAATGTACTATTAGCACCCCGGAGGGAGCCTCTGCACTTCTTATAGGGAGAAAACTCTGCAATGGAAGGGGACAGGGTCAATAACAGCTGTAAACTCTCACAAGACCATCACTGCTCTCACACTTTCCTGCTCTCAGGCTGGCGGGCCATTATCGGCCCTGGCTGCCGCACCATTGCCAGGTTTGTGTAACTATATTGTTTCTAATTGGCTCCACTTTGATGACTTTCATTTGGATTCTGACTTGATTATTGAGATCTTAAATAAGTGACTGGGGATCAGGTGTCCACTTATTCTCATGGATAACATCACAACCAACCTTTAATTCAAACATGAGTCATGACATCACAGATGGAGCACAGCTTATGATAGAGGTGGAACGTCACATTGTAGCAGCCCAAGTAGCTCGCTGTGATGTATAGTGGTTAGTACTCTGCGTTGTGGCCGCAGCAACCTCGGTTCGAATCCGAGTCACGGCATTGCGGTGAGGCAATGTCACGGCAGTTGGGCAGATATTTTAGAATTTCCATTAATACATTGGCAATCTCTGTGGAGGACTGAAACAATTCGATATGTCCTGTTACTGTTATGAACCTTTTGTTTCTTTAATGCTCTCTGCACACTTTTTCATCGGGTGACTGTAATGTATTTCAACCAAATCTAATTAAGAGCGCATTATGTGGTGACATTTGCAGTACATGAAACATTATAACACTGCCATTTACGTCAATAACCACTAGCTTGATTAAGACATATGTATTGCAGCGACAGTATTTCCCAGTTACAAATGGGAATAAAAACAACATCCGCGAGGGATTGAACCAACGACATTTAACTGATGTTGCCAATGGAGCGCGTTACAGAGAGCGCGAGGTCCCGCCTTTACAGTCACACGCTGATGATAATACAGATGTTTAAATAAACAGGCATATCTGTGGACTTGTGGTCTTTCTACATTGGGACTCATAGTCTAGTCCTAGGCTATTGTAGGCACTGGCGTATCTTTTAGTGGAATGAGAGGCATTCTGTAGTCGCGTGAAAGGACCTTTCAAGTCAATCTGATCTGTATTGTCCTGTGAAAAAAAGCGTTCTTAGACACAGTGAGGAGTTTTTGGGGATAATGGGAAAATCATTTCCAACTAAATGACAGGAATTTCTTAGTCCAATCATGAGGTGTGCTAGGCTTTTTTATACTGTGGCGGAAAGAGAGACAGTATAACAGTCATTATAAATAAAGGGCCAAGGAAGTGACAGTTTATGGAAGGAACAATTTGCACATAGTTTTAGAATGTGGTCAGGAGGAGGACAATGTGCTTACACATATGAAACATTAGAAGGTAGACATTATGGAAGCACATATATTTCTTTATTTTTATTGTATTTGGGGAGAGGGGGTTAATATAGCACGTCCAATGTGGAAAAGTGCTTTCCATAGCATCTTGCAGGTGGGCGACATCTAGAGCTGTGCAGTAGCCACCCATGCCCCAGACGTCAAAGAGAACAAGAAGTTACACATGTTGGAAGTGAGGGTGAGACATTGAGGAGATATGATCCCCGTATGAAGCCGAGAGAAGGAGGAGGCGTGAACGTGCATCCATGTATGCAGGCGAGAAGGGAAGGAGCATTGGTCATGCATCCCTGCATGAGGGTGAGACAGGGAGGAGATATGATCCCCGTATAAAGCCGAGAGAAGGAGGAGGCGTGAACGTGCATCCATGTATGCGGGCGAGACAGGAAGGAGCGTTGGTCATGCATCCCTGCATGAGGGTGAGACAGGGAGGAGATATGATCCCCGTATGAAGCCGAGAGAAGGAGGAGGCGTGAACGTGCATCCATGTATGCAGGCGAGAAGGGAAGGAGTATTGGTCATGCATCCCTGCATGAGGGTGAGACAGGGAGGAGATATGATCCCCGTATGAAGCCGAGAGAAGGAGGAGGCATGAACGTGCATCCATGTATGCGGGCGAGACAGGAAGGACCATTGGTCATGCATCCCTGCATGAGGGTGAGACAGGGAGGAGATATGATCCCCGTATGAAGCCGAGAGAAGGATTAGGCGTGAACGTGCATCCATGTATGCGGGCGAGACGTGAAGGAGCATTGGGCATGCATCCCTTCCTGAGGGTGAGACAGGGAGGAGATAAAATCCCCGTATGAAGCCGAGAGAACGAGAAGACATGAACGTGCATCCATGTATGCGGGCGAGAAGGGAAGGAGCATTGGTCATGCATCCCTGCATGAGGGTGAGACAGGGAGGAGATAAAATCCCTGTATGAAGCCAAGAGAACGAGGCGGCATGAACATGCATCCTTGTATGCAGGTGTGACATGGAGTCATCATGAACATGCATCCCTTTATAAGGACATAACATGGAGGACGCATGAACATGAATGCCTGAATTTTATGGTGGTGGCCTTCGGGTGATTTGGCACGTGCAATTGGCGAAGAGCACTTCTCCTGTGCAAAAAAATAAATGTACTATTAGCACCCCGGAGGGAGCCTCTGCACTTCTTATAGGGAGAAAACTCTGCAATGGAAGGGGACAGGGTCAATAACAGCTGTAAACTCTCACAAGACCATCACTGCTCTCACACTTTCCTGCTCTCAGGCTGGCGGGCCATTATCGGCCCTGGCTGCCGCACCATTGCCAGGTTTGTGTAACTATATTATTTGTAATTGGCTCCACTTTGATGACTTGCATTTGGATTCTGACTTGATTATTGAGATCTTAAATAAGTGACTGGGGATCAGGTGTCCACTTATTCTCATGGATAACATCACAACCAACCTTTAATTCAAACATGAGTCATGACATCACAGATGGAGTACAGCTTATGATAGAGGTGGAACGTCACATTGTAGCAGCCCAAGTAGCTCGCCGTGATCGTATAGTGGTTAGTACTCTGCATTGTGGCTGCAGCAACCTCGGTTGGAATCCGAGTCACGGCTTTGCGGTGAGGCAATGTCACGGCAGTTGGGCAGATATTTTAGAATTTCCATTAATACATTGGCAATCTCTGTGGAGGACTGAAACAATTCGATATGTCCTGTTACTGTTATGAACCTTTTGTTTCTTTAATGCTCTTTGCACACTTTTTCATCGGGTGACTGTAATGTATTTCAACCAAATCTAATTAAGAGCGCATTATGTGGTGACATTTGCAGTACATGAAACATTATAACACTGCCATTTTTGTCAATAACCACTAGCTTGATTAAGACATATGTATTGCAGCGACAGTATTTCCCAGTTACAAATGGGAATAAAAACAACATCCACGAGGGATTGAACCAACGACATTTAACTGATGTTGCCAATGGAGCGCGTTACAGAGAGCGTGAGGTCCCGCCTTTACAGTCACACGCTGATGATAATACAGATGTTTAAATAAACAGGCATATCTGTGGACTTGTGGTCTTTCTACATTGGGACTCATAGTCTAGTCCTAGGCTATTGTAGGCACTGGCGTATCTTTTAGTGGAATGAGAGGCATTCTGTAGTCGCGTGAAAGGACCTTTCAAGTCAATCTGATCTGTATTGTCCTGTGAAAAAAAGCGTTCTTAGACACAGTGAGGAGTTTTTGGGGATAATGGGAAAATCATTCCCAACTAAATGACAGGAATTTCTTAGTCCAATCATGAGGTGTGCTAAGCTTTTTTATACTGTGGCGGAAAGAGAGAGAGTATAACAGTCATTATAAATAAAGGGCCAAGGAAGTGACAGTTTATGGAAGGAACAATTTGCACATAGTTTTAGAATGTGGTCAGGAGGAGGACAATGTGCTTACACATATGAAACATTAGAAGGTAGACATTATGGAAGCACATATATTTCTTTATTTTTATTGTATTTGGGGAGAGGGGGTTAATATAGCACGTCCAATGTGGAAAAGTGCTTTCCATAGCACCTTGCAGGTGGGCGACATCTAGAGCTGTGCAGTAGCCACCCATGCCCCAGACGTCAAAGAGAACAAGAAGTTACACATGTTGGAAGTGAGGGTGAGACATTGAGGAGATATGATCCCCGTATGAAGCCGAGAGAAGGAGGAGGCGTGAACGTGCATCCATGTATGCAGGCGAGAAGGGAAGGAACATTGGTCATGCATCCCTGCATGAGGGTGAGACAGGGAGGAGATATGATCCCCGTATGAAGCCGAGAGAAGGAGGAAGCATGAACGTGCATCCATGTATGCGGGCGAGACAGGAAGGAGCATTGGTCATGCATCCCTGCATGAGGGTGAGACAGGGAGGAGATATGATCCCCGTATGAAGCCGAGAGAAGGAGGAGGCGTGAACGTGCATCCATGTATGCAGGCGAGAAGGGAAGGAGCATTGGTCATGCATCCCTGCATGAGGGTGAGACAGGGAGGAGATATGATCCCTGTATGAAGCCGAGAGAAGGAGGAGGCGTGAACGTGCATCCATGTATGCAGGCGAGACAGGAAGGAGCATTGGTCATGCATCCCTGCATGAGGGTGAGACAGGGAGGAGATATGATCCCCGTATGAAGCCGAGAGAAGGAGGAGGCGTGAACGTGCATCCATGTATGCAGGCGAGACGGGAAGGAGCATTGGTCATGCATCCCTTCCTGAGGGTGAGACAGGGAGGAGATAAAATCCCCGTATGAAGCCGAGAGAACGAGGAGACATGAACGTGCATCCATGTATGCGGGCGAGAAGGGAAGGAGCATTGGTCATGCATCCCTGCATGAGGGTGAGACAGGGAGGAGATAAAATCCCTGTATGAAGCCAAGAAAACGAGGCGGCATGAACATGCATCCTTGTATGCAGGTGTGACATGGAGTCATCATGAACATGCATCCCTTTATAAGGACATAACATGGAGGACGCATGAACATGAATGCCTGAATTTTATGGTGGTGGCCTTCGGGTGATTTGGCACGTGCAATTGGTGAAGAGCACTTCTCCTGCGCAAAAAAATAAATGTACTATTAGCACCCCGGAGGGAGCCTCTGCACTTCCTATAGGGAGAAAACTCTGCAATGGAAGGGGACAGGGTCAATAACAGCTGTAAACTCTCACAAGACCATCACTGCTCTCACACTTTCCTGCTCTCAGGCTGGCGGGCCATTATCGGCCCTGGCTGCCGCACCATTGCCAGGTTTGTGTAACTATATTATTTCTAATTGGCTCCACTTTGATGACTTTCATTTGGATTCTGACTTGATTATTGAGATCTTAAATAAGTGACTGGGGATCAGGTGTCCACTTATTCTCATGGATAACATCACAACCAACCTTTAATTCAAACATGAGTCATGACATCACAGATGGAGTACAGCTTATGATAGAGGTGGAACGTCACATGGTAGCAGCCCAAGTAGCTCGCTGTGATCTTATAGTGGTTAGTACTCTGCGTTGTGGCCGCAGCAACCTCGGTTCGAATCCGAGTCACGGCATTGCGGTGAGGCAATGTCACGGCAGTTGGGCAAATATTTTAGAATTTCCATTAATACATTGGCAATCTCTGTGGAGGACTGAAACAATTCGATATGTCCTGTTACTGTTATGAACCTTTTGTTTCTTTAATGCTCTCTGCACACTTTTTCATCGGGTGACTGTAATGTATTTCAACCAAATCTAATTAAGAGCGCATTATGTGGTGACATTTGCAGTACATGAAACATTATAACACTGCCATTTACGTCAATAACCACTAGCTTGATTAAGACATATGTATTGCAGCGACAGTATTTCCCAGTTACAAATGGGAATAAAAACAACATCCGCGAGGGATTGAACCAACGACATTTAACTGATGTTGCCAATGGAGCGCGTTACAGAGAGCGCGATGTCCCGCCTTTACAGTAAACACGCTGATGATAATACAGATGTTTAAATAAACAGGCATATCTGTGGACTTGTGGTCTTTCTACATTGGGACTCATAGTCTAGTCCTAGGCTATTGTAGGCACTGGCGTATCTTTTAGTGGAATGAGAGGCATTCTGTAGTCGGGTGAAAGGACCTTTCAAGTCAATCTGATCTGTATTGTCCTGTGAAAAAAAGCGTTCTTAGACACAGTGAGGAGTTTTTGGGGATAATGGGAAAATCATTTCCAACTAAATGACAGGAATTTCTTAGTCCAATCATGAGGTGTGCTAGGCTTTTTTATACTGTGGCGGAAAGAGAGAGAGTATAACAGTCATTATAAATAAAGGGCCAAGGAAGTGACAGTTTATGGAAGGAACAATTTGCACATAGTTTTAGAATGTGGTCAGGAGGAGGACAATGTGCTTACACATATGAAACATTAGAAGGTAGACATTATGGAAGCACATATATTTCTTTATTTTTATTGTATTTGGGGAGAGGGGGTTAATATAGCACGTCCAATGTGGAAAAGTGCTTTCCATAGCACCTTGCAGGTGGGCGACATCTAGAGCTGTGCAGTAGCCACCCATGCCCCAGACGTCAAAGAGAACAAGAAGTTACACTTGTTGGAAGTGAGGGTGAGACATTGAGGAGATATGATCCCCGTATGAAGCCGAGAGAAGGAGGAGGCGTGAACGTGCATCCATGTAAGCAGGCGAGAAGGGAAGGAGCATTCGTCATGCATCCCTGCATGAGGGTGAGACAGGGAGGAGATATGATCCCCGTATGAAGCCGAGAGAAGGAGGAGGCGTGAACATGCATCCATGTATGCGGGCGAGACAGGAAGGAGCATTGGTCATGCATCCCTGCATGAGGGTGAGACAGGGAGGAGATATGATCCCCGTATGAAGCCGAGAGAAGGAGGAGGCGTGAACGTGCATCCATGTATGCAGGCGAGAAGGGAAGGAGCATTGGTCATGCATCCCTGCATGAGGGTGAGACAGGGAGGAGATATGATCCCCGTATGAAGCCGAGAGAAGGAGGAGGCGTGAACGTGCATCCATGTATGCGGGGCGAGACAGGAAGGGGCATTGGTCATGCATCCCTGCATGAGGGTGAGACAGGGAGGAGATATGATCCCCGTATGAAGCCGAGAGAAGGAGGAGGCATGAACGTGCATCCATGTATGCGGGCGAGACGGGAAGGAGCACTGGTCATGCATCCCTTCCTGAGGGTGAGACAGGGAGGAGATAAAATCCCCGTATGAAGCCGAGAGAACGAGGAGACATGAACGTGCATCCATGTATGCGGGCGAGAAGGGAAGGAGCATTGGTCATGCATCCCTGCATGAGGGTGAGACAGGGAGGAGATAAAATCCCTGTATGAAGCCAAGAGAACGAGGCGGCATGAACATGCATCCTTGTATGCAGGTGTGACATGGAGTCATCATGAACATGCATCCCTTTATAAGGACATAACATGGAGGACGCATGAACATGAATGCCTGAATTTTATGGTGGTGGCCTTCAGGTGATTTGGCACGTGCAATTGGTGAAGAGCACTTCTCCTGCGCAAAAAATAAATGTACTATTAGCACCCCGGAGGGAGCCTCTGCACTTCTTATAGGGAGAAAACTCTGCAATCAAAGGGGACAGGGTCAATAACAGCTGTAAACTCTCACAAGACCATCACTGCTCTCACACTTTCCTGCTCTCAGGCTGGCGGGCCATTATCGGCCCTGGCTGCCGCACCATTGCCAGGTTTGTGTAACTATATTATTTCTAATTGGCTCCACTTTGATGACTTTCATTTGGATTCTGACTTGATTATTGAGATCTTAAATAAGTGACTGGGGATCAGGTGTCCACTTATTCTCATGGATAACATCACAACCAACCTTTAATTCAAACATGAGTCATGACATCACAGATGGAGTACAGCTTATGATAGAGGTGGAACGTCACATTGTAGCAGCCCAAGTAGCTCGCCGTGATCGTATAGTGGTTAGTACTCTGCGTTGTGGCTGCAGCAACCTCTGTTCGAATCCGAGTCACGGCATTGCGGTGAGGCAATGTCACGGCAGTTGGGCAGATATTTTAGAATTTCCATTAATACATTGGCAATCTCTGTGGAGGACTGAAACAATTCGATATGTCCTGTTACTGTTATGAACCTTTTGTTTCTTTAATGCTCTTTGCACACTTTTTCATCGGGTGACTGTAATGTATTTCAACCAAATCTAATTAAGAGCGCATTATGTGGTGACATTTGCAGTACATGAAACATTATAACACTGCCATTTACGTCAATAACCACTAGCTTGATTAAGACATATGTATTGCAGCGGCAGTATTTCCCAGTTACAAATGGGAATAAAAACAACATCCGCGAGGGATTGAACCAACGACATTTAACTGATGTTGCCAATGGAGCGCGTTACAGAGAGCGCGAGGTCCCGCCTTTACAGTCACACGCTGATGATAATACAGATGTTTAAATAAACAGGCATATCTGTGGACTTGTGGTCTTTCTACATTGGGACTCATAGTCTAGTCCTAGGCTATTGTAGGCACTGGCGTATCTTTTAGTGGAATGAGAGGCATTCTGTAGTCGCGTGAAAGGACCTTTCAAGTCAATCTGATCTGTATTGTCCTGTGAAAAAAAGCGTTCTTAGACACAGTGAGGAGTTTTTGGGGATAATGGGAAAATCATTTCCAACTAAATGACAGGAATTTCTTAGTCCAATCATGAGGTGTGCTAGGCTTTTTTATACTGTGGCGGAAAGAGAGAGAGTATAACAGTCATTATAAATAAAGGGCCAAGGAAGTGACAGTTTATGGAAGGAGCAATTTGCACATAGTTTTAGAATGTGGTCAGGAGGAGGACAATGTGCTTACACATATGAAACATTAGAAGGTAGACATTATGGAAGCACATATATTTCTTTATTTTTATTGTATTTGGGGAGAGGGGGTTAATATAGCACGTCCAATGTGGAAAAGTGCTTTCCATAGCACCTTGCAGGTGGGCGACATCTAGAGCTGTGCAGTAGCCACCCATGCCCCAGACGTCAAAGAGAACAAGAAGTTACACATGTTGGAAGTGAGGGTGAGACATTGAGGAGATATGATCCCCGTATGAAGCCGAGAGAAGGAGGAGGCGTGAACGTGCATCCATATATGCAGGCGAGAAGGGAAGGAGCATTGGTCATGCATCCCTGCATGAGGGTGAGACAGGGAGGAGATATGATCCCCGTATGAAGCCGAGAGAAGGAGGAGGCGTGAACATGCATCCATGTATGCGGGCGAGACAGGAAGGAGCATTGGTCATGCATCCCTGCATGAGGGTGAGACAAGGAGGAGATATGATCCCCGTATGAAGCCGAGAGAAGGAGGAGGCGTGAACGTGCATCCATGTATGCAGGCGAGAAGGGAAGGAGCATTGGTCATGCATCCCTGCATGAGGGTGAGACAGGGAGGAGATATGATCCCCGTATGAAGCCGAGAGAAGGAGGAGGCGTGAACGTGCATCCATGTATGCGGGCGAGACAGGAAGGAGCATTGGTCATGCATCCCTGCATGAGGGTGAGACAGGGAGGAGATATGATCCCTGTATGAAGCCGAGAGAAGGAGGAGGCGTGAACGTACATCCATGTATGCGGGCGAGACGGGAAGGAGCATTGGTCATGCATCCCTTCCTGAGGGTGAGACAGGGAGGAGATAAAATCCCCGTATGAAGCAGAGAGAACGAGGAGACATGAACGTGCATCCATGTATGCGGGCGAGAAGGGAAGGAGCATTGGTCATGCATCCCTGCATGAGGGTGAGACAGGGAGGAGATAAAATCCCTGTATGAAGCCAAGAGAACGAGGCGGCATGAACATGCATCCTTGTATGCAGGTGTGACATGGAGTCATCATGAACATGCATCCCTTTATAAGGACATAACATGGAGGACGCATGAACATGAATGCCTGAATTTTATGGTGGTGGCCTTCGGGTGATTTGGCACGTGCAATTGGTGAAGAGCACTTCTCCTGCGCAAAAAAATAAATGTACTATTAGCACCCCGGAGGGAGCCTCTGCACTTCTTATAGGGAGAAAACTCTGCAATGGAAGGGGACAGGGTCAATAACAGCTGTAAACTCTCACAAGACCATCACTGCTCTCACACTTTCCTGCTCTCAGGCTGGCGGGCCATTATCGGCCCTGGCTGCCGCACCATTGCCAGGTTTGTGTAACTATATTATTTCTAATTGGCTCCACTTTGATGACTTTCATTTGGATTCTGACTTGATTATTGAGATCTTAAATAAGTGACTGGGGATCAGGTGTCCACTTATTCTCATGGATAACATCACAACCAACCTTTAATTCAAACATGAGTCATGACATCACAGATGGAGTACAGCTTATGATAGAGGTGGAACGTCACATTGTAGCAGCCCAAGTAGCTCACCGTGATCGTATAGTGGTTAGTACTCTGCGTTGTGGCCGCAGCAACCTCGGTTCGAATCCGAGTCACGGCATTGCGGTGAGGCAATGTCACGGCAGTTGGGCAGATATTTTAGAATTTCCATTAATACATTGGCAATCTCTGTGGAGGACTGAAACAATTCGATATGTCCTGTTACTGTTATGAACCTTTTGTTTCTTTAATGCTCTTTGCACACTTTTTCATCGGGTGACTGTAATGTATTTCAACCAAATCTAATTAAGAGCGCATTATGTGGTGACATTTGCAGTACATGAAACATTATAACACTGCCATTTACGTCAATAACCACTAGCTTGATTAAGACATATGTATTGCAGCGGCAGTATTTCCCAGTTACAAATGGGAATAAAAACAACATCCGCGAGGGATTGAACCAACGACATTTAACTGATGTTGCCAATGGAGCGCGTTACAGAGAGCGCGAGGTCCCGCCTTTACAGTCACACGCTGATGATAATACAGATGTTTAAATAAACAGGCATATCTGTGGACTTGTGGTCTTTCTACATTGGGACTCATAGTCTAGTCCTAGGCTATTGTAGGCACTGGCGTATCTTTTAGTGGAATGAGAGGCATTCTGTAGTCGCGTGAAAGGACCTTTCAAGTCAATCTGATCTGTATTGTCCTGTGAAAAAAAGCGTTCTTAGACACAGTGAGGAGTTTTTGGGGATAATGGGAAAATCATTTCCAACTAAATGACAGGAATTTCTTAGTCCAATCATGAGGTGTGCTAGGCTTTTTTATACTGTGGCGGAAAGAGAGAGAGTATAACAGTCATTATAAATAAAGGGCCAAGGAAGTGACAGTTTATGGAAGGAGCAATTTGCACATAGTTTTAGAATGTGGTCAGGAGGAGGACAATGTGCTTACACATATGAAACATTAGAAGGTAGACATTATGGAAGCACATATATTTCTTTATTTTTATTGTATTTGGGGAGAGGGGGTTAATATAGCACGTCCAATGTGGAAAAGTGCTTTCCATAGCACCTTGCAGGTGGGCGACATCTAGAGCTGTGCAGTAGCCACCCATGCCCCAGACGTCAAAGAGAACAAGAAGTTACACATGTTGGAAGTGAGGGTGAGACATTGAGGAGATATGATCCCCGTATGAAGCCAAGAGAAGGAGGAGGCGTGAACGTGCATCCATATATGCAGGCGAGAAGGGAAGGAGCATTGGTCATGCATCCCTGCATGAGGGTGAGACAGGGAGGAGATATGATCCCCGTATGAAGCCGAGAGAAGGAGGAGGCGTGAACATGCATCCATGTATGCGGGCGAGACAGGAAGGAGCATTGGTCATGCATCCCTGCATGAGGGTGAGACAAGGAGGAGATATGATCCCCGTATGAAGCCGAGAGAAGGAGGAGGCGTGAACGTGCATCCATGTATGCAGGCGAGAAGGGAAGGAGCATTGGTCATGCATCCCTGCATGAGGGTGAGACAGGGAGGAGATATGATCCCCGTATGAAGCCGAGAGAAGGAGGAGGCGTGAACGTGCATCCATGTATGCGGGCGAGACAGGAAGGAGCATTGGTCATGCATCCCTGCATGAGGGTGAGACAGGGAGGAGATATGATCCCTGTATGAAGCCGAGAGAAGGAGGAGGCGTGAACGTACATCCATGTATGCGGGCGAGACGGGAAGGAGCATTGGTCATGCATCCCTTCCTGAGGGTGAGACAGGGAGGAGATAAAATCCCCGTATGAAGCAGAGAGAACGAGGAGACATGAACGTGCATCCATGTATGCGGGCGAGAACGGAAGGAGCATTGGTCATGCATCCCTGCATGAGGGTGAGACAGGGAGGAGATAAAATCCCTGTATGAAGCCAAGAGAACGAGGCGGCATGAACATGCATCCTTGTATGCAGGTGTGACATGGAGTCATCATGAACATGCATCCCTTTATAAGGACATAACATGGAGGACGCATGAACATGAATGCCTGAATTTTATGGTGGTGGCCTTCGGGTGATTTGGCACGTGCAATTGGTGAAGAGCACTTCTCCTGCGCAAAAAAATAAATGTACTATTAGCACCCCGGAGGGAGCCTCTGCACTTCTTATAGGGAGAAAACTCTGCAATGGAAGGGGACAGGGTCAATAACAGCTGTAAACTCTCACAAGACCATCACTGCTCTCACACTTTCCTGCTCTCAGGCTGGCGGGCCATTATCGGCCCTGGCTGCCGCACCATTGCCAGGTTTGTGTAACTATATTATTTCTAATTGGCTCCACTTTGATGACTTTCATTTGGATTCTGACTTGATTATTGAGATCTTAAATAAGTGACTGGGGATCAGGTGTCCACTTATTCTCATGGATAACATCACAACCAACCTTTAATTCAAACATGAGTCATGACATCACAGATGGAGTACAGCTTATGATAGAGGTGGAACGTCACATGGTAGCAGCCCAAGTAGCTCGCTGTGATCGTATAGTGGTTAGTACTCTGCGTTGTGGCCGCAGCAACCTCGGTTGGAATCCGAGTCACGGCATTGCGGTGAGGCAATGTCACGGCAGTTGGGCAGTTATTTTAGAATTTCCATTAATACATTGGCAATCTCTGTGGAGGACTGAAACAATTCGATATGTCCTGTTACTGTTATGAACCTTTTGTTTCTTTAATGCTCTCTGCACACTTTTTCATCAGGTGACTGTAATGTATTTCAACCAAATCTAATTAAGAGCGCATTATGTGGTGACATTTGCAGTACATGAAACATTATAACACTGCCATTTACGTCAATAACCACTAGCTTGATTAAGACATATGTATTGCAGCGACAGTATTTCCCAGTTACAAATGGGAATAAAAACAACATCCGCGAGGGATTGAACCAACGACATTTAACTGATGTTGCCAATGGAGCGCGTTACAGAGAGCGCGAGGTCCCGCCTTTACAGTCACACGCTGATGATAATACAGATGTTTAAATAAACAGGCATATCTGTGGACTTGTGGTCTTTCTACATTGGGACTCATAGTCTAGTCCTAGGCTATTGTAGGCACTGGCGTATCTTTTAGTGGAATGAGAGGCATTCTGTAGTCGCGTGAAAGGACTTTTCAAGTCAATCTGATCTGTATTGTCCTGTGAAAAAAAGCGTTCTTAGACACAGTGAGGAGTTTTTGGGGATAATGGGAAAATCATTTCCAACTAAATGACAGGAATTTCTTAGTCCAATCATGAGGTGTGCTAGGCTTTTTTATACTGTGGCGGAAAGAGAGAGAGTATAACAGTCATTATAAATAAAGGGCCAAGGAAGTGACAGTTTATGGAAGGAACAATTTGCACATAGTTTTAGAATGTGGTCAGGAGGAGGACAATGTGCTTACACATATGAAACATTAGAAGGTAGACATTATGGAAGCACATATATTTCTTTATTTTTATTGTATTTGGGGAGAGGGGGTTAATATAGCACGTCCAATGTGGAAAAGTGCTTTCCATAGCACCTTGCAGGTGGGCGACATCTAGAGCTGTGCAGTAGCCAACCATGCCCCAGACGTCAAAGAGAACAAGAAGTTACACATGTTGGAAGTGAGGGTGAGACATTGAGGAGATATGATCCCCGTATGAAGCCGAGAGAAGGAGGAGGCGTGAACGTGCATCCATGTATGCAGGCGAGAAGGGAAGGAGCATTGGTCATGCATCCCTGCATGAGGGTGAGACAGGGAGGAGATATGATCCCCGTATGAAGCCGAGAGAAGGAGGAGGCGTGAACGTGCATCCATGTATGCGGGCGAGACAGGAAGGAGCGTTGGTCATGCATCCCTGCATGAGGGTGAGACAGGGAGGAGATATGATCCCCGTATGAAGCCGAGAGAAGGAGGAGGCGTGAACGTGCATCCATGTATGCAGGCGAGAAGGGAAGGAGCATTGGTCATGCATCCCTGCATGAGGGTGAGACAGGGAGGAGATATGATCCCTGTATGAAGCCGAGAGAAGGAGGAGGCGTGAACGTGCATCCATGTATGCGGGCGAGACAGGAAGGACCATTGGTCATGCATCCCTGCATGAGGGTGAGACAGGGAGGAGATATGATCCCCGTATGAAGCCGAGAGAAGGAGGAGGCGTGAACGTGCATCCATGTATGCGGGCGAGACGTGAAGGAGCATTGGGCATGCATCCCTTCCTGAGGGTGAGACAGGGAGGAGATAAAATCCCCGTATGAAGCCGAGAGAACGAGAAGACATGAACGTGCATCCATGTATGCGGGCGAGAAGGGAAGGAGCATTGGTCATGCATCCCTGCATGAGGGTGAGACAGGGAGGAGATAAAATCCCTGTATGAAGCCTAGAGAACGAGGCGGCATGAACATGCATCCTTGTATGCAGGTGTGACATGGAGTCATCATGAACATGCATCCCTTTATAAGGACATAACATGGAGGATGCATGAACATGAATGCCTGAATTTTATGGTGGTGGCCTTCGGGTGATTTGGCACGTGCAATTGGCGAAGAGCACTTCTCCTGTGCAAAAAAATAAATGTACTATTAGCGCCCCGGAGGGAGCCTCTGCACTTCTTATAGGGAGAAAACTCTGCAATGGAAGGGGACAGGGTCAATAACAGCTGTAAACTCTCACAAGACCATCACTGCTCTCACACTTTCCTGCTCTCAGGCTGGCGGGCCATTATCGGCCCTGGCTGCCGCACCATTGCCAGATTTGTGTAACTATATTATTTGTAATTGGCTCCACTTTGATGACTTGCATTTGGATTCTGACTTGATTATTGAGATCTTAAATAAGTGACTGGGGATCAGGTGTCCACTTATTCTCATGGATAACATCACAACCAACCTTTAATTCAAACATGAGTCATGACATCACAGATGGAGTACAGCTTATGATAGAGGTGGAACGTCACATTGTAGCAGCCCAAGTGTCACATTGTAGCAGCCCAAATATCTCGCCGTGATCGTATAGTGGTTAGTACTCTGCGTTGTGGCCTCAGCAACCTCGGTTCGAATCCGAGACACGGCATTGCGGTGAGGCAATGTCACGGCAGTTGGGCAGATATTTTAGAATTTCCATTAATACATTGGCAATCTCTGTGGAGGACTGAAACAATTCGATATGTCCTGTTACTGTTATGAACCTTTTGTTTCTTTAATGCTCTTTGCACACTTTTTCATCGGGTGACTGTAATGTATTTCAACCAAATCTAATTAAGAGCGCATTATGTGGTGACATTTGCAGTACATGAAACATTATAACACTGCCATTTACGTCAATAACCACTAGCTTGATTAAGACATATGTATTGCAGCGACAGTATTTCCCAGTTACAAATGGGAATAAAAACAACATCCGCGAGGGATTGAACCAACGACATTTAACTGATGTTGCCAATGGAGCGCGTTACAGAGAGCGCGAGGTCCCGCCTTTACAGTCACACGCTGATGATAATACAGATGTTTAAATAAACAGGCATATCTGTGGACTTGTGGTCTTTCTACATTGGGACTCATAGTCTAGTCCTAGGCTATTGTAGGCACTGGCGTATCTTTTAGTGGAATGAGAGGCATTCTGTAGTCGCGTGAAAGGACCTTTCAAGTCAATCTGATCTGTATTGTCCTGTGAAAAAAAGCGTTCTTAGACACAGTGAGGAGTTTTTGGGGATAATGGGAAAATAATTTCCAACTAAATGACAGGAATTTCTTAGTCCAATCATGAGGTGTGCTAGGCTTTTTTATACTGTGGCGGAAAGAGAGAGAGTATAACAGTCATTATAAATAAAGGGCCAAGGAAGTGACAGTTTATGGAAGGAACAATTTGCACATAGTTTTAGAATGTGGTCAGGAGGAGGGCAATGTGCTTACACATATGAAACATTAGAAGGTAGACATTATGGAAGCACATATATTTCTTTATTTTTATTGTATTTGGGGAGAGGGGGTTAATATAGCACGTCCAATGTGGAAAAGTGCTTTCCATAACACCTTGCAGGTGGGCGACATCTAGAGCTGTGCAGTAGCCACCCATGCCCCAGACGTCAAAGAGAACAAGAAGTTACACATGTTGGAAGTGAGGGTGAGACATTGAGGAGATATGATCCCCGTATGAAGCCGAGAGAAGGAGGAGGCGTGAACGTGCATCCATGTATGCAGGCGAGAAGGGAAGGAGCATTGGTCATGCATCCCTGCATGAGGGTGAGACAGGGAGGAGATATGATCCCCGTATGAAGCCGAGAGAAGGAGGAGGCGTGAACGTGCATCCATGTATGCGGGCGAGACAGGAAGGAGCGTTGGTCATGCATCCCTGCATGAGGGTGAGAAAGGGAGGAGATATGATCCCCGTATGAAGCCGAGAGAAGGAGGAGGCGTGAACGTGCATCCATGTATGCAGGCGAGAAGGGAAGGAGCATTGGTCATGCATCCCTGCATGAGGGTGAGACAGGGAGGAGATATGATCCCTGTATGAAGCCGAGAGAAGGAGGAGGCGTGAACGTGCATCCATGTGTGCGGGCGAGACAGGAAGGAGCATTGGTCATGCATCCCTGCATGAGGGTGAGACAGGGAGGAGATATGATCCCTGTATGAAGCCGAGAGAAGGAGGAGGCATGAACGTGCATCCATGTATGCGGGCGAGACGGGAAGGAGCATTGGTCATGCATCCCTTCCTGAGGGTGAGACAAGGAGGAGATAAAATCCCCATATGAAGCAGAGAGAACGAGGAGACATGAACGTGCATCCATGTATGCGGGCGAGAAGGTAAGGAGCATTGGTCATGCATCCCTGCATGAGGGTGAGACAGGGAGGAGATAAAATCCCTGTATGAAGCCAAGAGAATGAGGCGGCATGAACATGCATCCTTGTATGCAGGTGTGACATGGAGTCATCATGAACATGCATCCCTTTATAAGGACATAACATGGAGGACGCATGAACATGAATGCCTGAATTTTATGGTGGTGGCCTTCGGGTGATTTGGCACGTGCAATTGGTGAAGAGCACTTCTCCTGCGCAAAAAAATAAATTTACTATTAGCACCCCGGAGGGAGCCTCTGCACTTCTTATAGGGAGAAAACTCTGCAATGGAAGGGGACAGGGTCAATAACAGCTGTAAACTCTCATAAGACCATCACTGCTCTCACACTTTCCTGCTCTCAGGCTGGCGGGCCATTATCGGCCCTGGCTGCCGCACCATTGTCAGGTTTGTGTAACTATATTATTTCTAATTGGCTCCACTTTGATGACTTTCATTTGGATTCTAACATGATTATTGAGATCTTAAATAAGTGACTGGGGATCAGGTGTCCACTTATTCTCATGGATAACATCACAACCAACCTTTAATTCAAACATGAGTCATGACATCACAGATGGAGTACAGCTTATGATAGAGGTGGAACGTCACATTGTAGCAGCCCAAGTAGCTCGCCGTGATCGTATAGTGGTTAGTACTCTGCGTTGTGGCCGCAGCAACCTCGGTTCGAATCCGAGTCACGGCATTGTGGTGAGGCAATGTCACGGCAGTTCGGCAGATATTTTAGAATTTCCATTAATACATTGGCAATCTCTGTGGAGGACTGAAACAATTCGATATGTCCTGTTACTGTTATGAACCTTTTGTTTCTTTAATGCTCTTTGCACACTTTTTCATCGGGTGACTGTAATGTATTTCAACCAAATCTAATTAAGAGCGCATTATGTGGTGACATTTGCAGTACATGAAACATTATAACACTGCCATTTACGTCAATAACCACTAGCTTGATTAAGACATATGTATTGCAGCGACAGTATTTCCCAGTTACAAATGGGAATAAAAACAACATCCGCGAGGGATTGAACCAACGACATTTAACTGATGTTGCCAATGGAGCGCATTACAGAGAACGCGAGGTCCCGCCTTTACAGTCACACGCTGATGATAATACAGATGTTTAAATAAACAGGCATATCTGTGGACTTGTGGTCTTTCTACATTGGGACTCATAGTCTAGTCCTAGGCTATTAGTAGGCACTGGCGTATCTTTTAGTGGAATGAGAGGCATTCTGTAGTCGCGTGAAAGGACCTTTCAAGTCAATCTGATCTGTATTGTCCTGTGAAAAAAAGCGTTCTTAGACACAGTGAGGAGTTTTTGGGGATAATGGGAAAATCATTTCCAACTAAATGACAGGAATTTCTTAGTCCAATCATGAGGTGTGCTAGGCTTTTTTATACTGTGGCGGAAAGAGAGACAGTATAACAGTCATTATAAATAAAGGGCCAAGGAAGTGACAGTTTATGGAAGGAACAATTTGCACATAGTTTTAGAATGTGGTCAGGAGGAGGACAATGTGCTTACACATATGAAACATTAGAAGGTAGACATTATGGAAGCACATATATTTCTTTATTTTTATTGTATTTGGGGAGAGGGGGTTAATATAGCACGTCCAATGTGGAAAAGTGCTTTCCATAGCACCTTGCAGGTGGGCGACATCTAGAGCTGTGCAGTAGCCACCCATACCCCAGACGTGAAAGAGAACAAGAAGTTACACATGTTGGAAGTGAGGGTGAGACATTGAGGAGATATGATCCCCGTATGAAGCCGAGAGAAGGAGGAGGCGTGAACGTGCATCCATGTATGCAGGCGAGAAGGGAAGGAGCATTGGTCATGCATCCCTGCATGAGGGTGAGACAGGGAGGAGATATGATCCCCGTATGAAGCCGAGAGAAGGAGGAGGCGTGAACGTGCATCCATGTATGCGGGCGAGACAGGAAGGAGCATTGGTCATGCATCCCTGCATGAGGGTGAGACAGGGAGGAGATATGATCCCCGTATGAAGCCGAGAGAAGGAGGAGGCGTGAACGTGCATCCATGTATGCAGGCGAGAAGGGAAGGAGCATTGGTCATGCATCCCTGCATGAGGGTGAGACAGAGAGGAGATATGATCCCTGTATGAAGCCGAGAGAAGGAGGAGGCGTGAACATGCATCCATGTATGCGGGCGAGACAGGAAGGAGCATTGGTCATGCATCCCTGCATGAGGGTGAGACAGGGAGGAGATATGATCCCCGTATGAAGCCGAGAGAAGGAGGAGGCGTGAACGTGCATCCATGTATGCAGGCGAGACGGGAAGGAGCATTGGTCATGCATCCCTTCCTGAGGGTGAGACAGGGAGGAGATAAAATCCCCGTATGAAGCCGAGAGAACGAGGAGACATGAACGTGCATCCATGTATGCGGGCGAGAAGGGAAGGAGCATTGGTCATGCATCCCTGCATGAGGGTGAGACAGGGAGGAGATAAAATCCCTGTATGAAGCCAATAGAACGAGGCGGCATGAACATGCATCCATGTATGCAGGTGTGACATGGAGTCATCATGAACATGCATCCCTTTATAAGGACATAACATGGAGGACGCATGAACATGAATGCCTGAATTTTATGGTGGTGGCCTTCGGGTGATTTGGCACGTGCAATTGGTGAAGAGCACTTCTCCTGCACAAAAAAATAAATGTACTATTAGCACCCCGGAGGGAGCCTCTGCACTTCTTATAGGGAGAAAACTCTGCAATGGAAGGGGACAGGGTCAATAAAAGCTGTAAACTCTCACAAGACCATCACTGCTCTCACACTTTCCTGCTCTCAGGCTGGCGGGCCATTATCGGCCCTGGCTGCCGCACCATTGCCAGGTTTGTGTAACTATATTATTTCTAATTGGCTCCACTTTGATGACTTTCATTTGGATTCTGACTTGATTATTGAGATCTTAAATAAGTGACTGGGGATCAGGTGTCCACTTATTCTCATGGATAACATCACAACCAACCTTTAATTCAAACATGAGTCATGACATCACAGATGGAGTACAGCTTATGATAGAGGTGGAACGTCACATTGTAGCAGCCCAAGTAGCTCGCCGTGATAGTATAGTGGTTAGTACTCTGCTTTGTGGCCGCAGCAACCTCGGTTCGAATCCGAGTCACGGCATTGCAGTGAGGCAATGTCACGGCAGTTGGGCAGATATTTTAGAATTTCCATTAATACATTGGCAATCTCTGTGGAGGACTGAAACAATTCGATATGTCCTGTTACTGTTATGAACCTTTTGTTTCTTTAATGCTCTTTGCACACTTTTTCATCGGGTGACTGTAATGTATTTCAACCAAATCTAATTAAGAGCGCATTATGTGGTGACATTTGCAGTACATGAAACATTATAACACTGCCATTTACGTCAATAACCACTAGCTTGATTAAGACATATGTATTGCAGCGACAGTATTTCCCAGTTACAAATGGGAATAAAAACAACATCCGCGAGGGATTGAACCAACGACATTTAACTGATGTTGCCAATGGAGCGCGTTACAGAGAGCGCGAGGTCCCGCCTTTACAGTCACACGCTGATGATAATACAGATGTTTAAATAAACAGGCATATCTGTGGACTTGTGGTCTTTCTACATTGGGACTCATAGTCTAGTCCTAGGCTATTGTAGGCACTGGCGTATCTTTTAGTGGAATGAGAGGCATTCTGTAGTCGCGTGAAAGGACCTTTCAAGTCAATCTGATCTGTATTGTCCTGTGAAAAAAAGCGTTCTTAGACACAGTGAGGAGTTTTTGGGGATAATGGGAAAATCATTTCCAACTAAATGACAGGAATTTCTTAGTCCAATCATGAGGTGTGCTAAGCTTTTTTATACTGTGGCGGAAAGAGAGAGAGTATAACAGTCATTATAAATAAAGGGCCAAGGAAGTGACAGTTTATGGAAGGAACAATTTGCACATAGTTTTAGAATGTGGTCAGGAGGAGGACAATGTGCTTACACATATGAAACATTAGAAGGTAGACATTATGGAAGCACATATATTTCTTTATTTTTATTGTATTTGGGGAGAGGGGGTTAATATAGCACGTCCAATGTGGAAAAGTGCTTTCCATAGCACCTTGCAGGTGGGCGACATCTAGAGCTGTGCAGTAGCCACCCATGCCCCAGACGTGAAAGAGAACAAGAAGTTACACATGTTGGAAGTGAGGGTGAGACATTGAGGAGATATGATCCCCGTATGAAGCCGAGAGAAGGAGGAGGCGTGAACGTGCATCCATGTATGTAGGCGAGAAGGGAAGGAGCATTGGTCATGCATCGCTGCATGAGGGTGAGACAGGGAGGAGATATGATCCCCGTATGAAGCCGAGAGAAGGAGGAGGCGTGAACGTGCATCCATGTATGCGGGCGAGACAAGAAGGAGCATTGGTCATGCATCCCTGCATGAGGGTGAGACAGGGAGGAGATATGATCCCCTTATGAAGCCGAGAGAAGGAGGAGGCGTGAACGTGCATCCATGTATGCAGGCGAGAAGGGAAGGAGCATTGGTCATGCATCCCTGCATGAGGGTGAGACAGGGAGGAGATATGATCCCTGTATGAAGCCGAGAGAAGGAGGAGGCGTGAACGTGCATCCATGTATGCGGGCGAGACAGGAAGGAGCATTGGTCATGCATCCCTGCATGAGGGTGAGACAGGGAGGAGATATGATCCCCGTATGAAGCCGAGAGAAGGAGGAGGCGTGAACGTGCATCCATGTATGCAGGCGAGACGGGAAGGAGCATTGGTCATGCATCCCTTCCTGAGGGTGAGACAGGGAGGAGATAAAATCCCCGTATGAAGCCGAGAGAACGAGGAGACATGAACGTGCATCCATGTATGCGGGCGAGAAGGGAAGGAGCATTGGTCATGCATCCCTGCATGAGGGTGAGACAGGGAGGAGATAAAATCCCTGTATGAAGCCAAGAGAACGAGGCGGCATGAACATGCATCCTTGTATGCAGGTGTGACATGGAGTCATCATGAACATGCATCCCTTTATAAGGACATAACATGGAGGACGCATGAACATGAATGCCTGAATTTTATGGTGGTGGCCTTCGGGTGATTTGGCACGTGCAATTGGTGAAGAGCACTTCTCCTGCGCAAAAAAATAAATGTACTATTAGCACCCCGGAGGGAGCCTCTGCACTTCTTATAGGGAGAAAACTCTGCAATGGAAGGGGACAGGGTCAATAACAGCTGTAAACTCTCACAAGACCATCACTGCTCTCACACTTTCCTGCTCTCAGGCTGGCGGGCCATTATCGGCCCTGGCTGCCGCACCATTGCCAGGTTTGTGTAACTGTATTATTTCTAATTGGCTCCACTTTGATGACTTTCATTTGGATTCTGACTTGATTATTGAGATCTTAAATAAGTGACTGGGGATTAGGTGTCCACTTATTCTCATGGATAACATCACAACCAACCTTTAATTCAAACATGAGTCATGACATCACAGATGGAGTACAGCTTATGATAGAGGTGGAACGTCACATTGTAGCAGCCCAAGTAGCTCGCTGTGATCGTATAGTGGTTAGTACTCTGCAGTTGTGGCCGCAGCAACCTCGGTTCGAATCCGATTCACGGCATTGCGGTGAGGCAATGTCACGGCAGTTGGGCAGATATTTTAGAATTTCCATTAATACATTGGCAATCTCTGTGGAGGACTGAAACAATTCGATATGTCCTGTTACTGTTATGAACCTTTTGTTTCTTTAATGCTCTTTGCACACTTTTTCATCGGGTGACTGTAATGTATTTCAACCAAATCTAATTAAGAGCGCATTATGTGGTGACATTTGCAGTACATGAAACATTATAACACTGCCATTTACGTCAATAACCACTAGCTTGATTAAGACATATGTATTGCAGCGACAGTATTTCCCAGTTACAAATGGGAATAAAAACAACATCCGCGAGGGATTGAACCAACAACATTTAACTGATGTTGCCAATGGAGCGCGTTACAGAGAGCGCGATGTCCCGCCTTTACAGTCACACGCTGATGATAATACAGATGTTTAAATAAACAGGCATATCTGTGGACTTGTGGTCTTTCTACATTGGGACTCATAGTCTAGTCCTAGGCTAGTGTAGGCACTGGCGTATCTTTTAGTGGAATGAGAGGCATTCTGTAGTCGCGTGAAAGGACCTTTCAAGTCAATCTGATCTGTATTGTCCTGTGAAAAAAAGCGTTCTTAGACACAGTGAGGAGTTTTTGGGGATAATGGGAAAATCATTTCCAACTAAATGACAGGAATTTCTTAGTCCAATCATGAGGTGTGCTAGGCTTTTTTATACTGTGGCGGAAAGAGAGAGAGTATAACAGTCATTATAAATAAAGGGCCAAGGAAGTGACAGTTTATGGAAGGAACAATTTGCACATAGTTTTAGAATGTGGTCAGGAGGAGGACAATTGCTTACACATATGAAACATTAGAAGGTAGACATTATGGAAGCACATATATTTCTTTATTTTTATTGTATTTGGGGAGAGGGGGTTAATATAGCACGTCCAATGTGGAAAAGTGCTTTCCATAGCACCTTGCAGGTGGGCGACATCTAGAGCTGTGCAGTAGCCACCCATGCCCCAGACGTCAAAGAGAACAAGAAGTTACACATGTTGGAAGTGATGGTGAGACATTGAGGAGATATGATCCCCGTATGAAGCCGAGAGAAGGAGGAGGCGTGAACGTGCATCCATGTATGCAGGCGAGAAGGGAAGGAGCATTGGTCATGCATCCCTGCATGAGGGTGAGACAGGGAGGAGATATGATCCCCGTATGAAGCCGAGAGAAGGAGGAGGCGTGAACGTGCATCCATGTATGCGGGCGAGACAGGAAGGAGCGTTGGTCATGCATCCCTGCATGAGGGTGAGACAGGGAGGAGATATGATCCCCTTTTGAAGCCGAGAGAAGGAGGAGGCGTGAACGTGCATCCATGTATGCAGGCGAGAAGGGAAGGAGCATTGGTCATGCATCCCTGCATGAGGGTGAGACAGGGAGGAGATATGATCCCCGTATGAAGCCGAGAGAAGGAGGAGGCGTGAACGTGCATCCATGTATGCGGGCGAGACAGGAAGGACCATTGGTCATGCATCCCTGCATGAGGGTGAGACAGGGAGGAGATATGATCCCCGTATGAAGCCGAGAGAAGGAGGAGGCGTGAACGTGCATCCATGTATGCGGGCGAGACGGGAAGGAGCATTGGGCATGCATCCCTTCCTGAGGGTGAGACAGGGAGGAGATAAAATCCCCGTATGAAGCCGAGAGAACGAGAAGACATGAACGTGCATCCATGTATGCGGGCGAGAAGGGAAGGAGCATTGGTCATGCATCCCTGCATGAGGGTGAGACAGGGAGGAGATAAAATCCCTGTATGAAGCCAAGAGAACGAGGCGGCATGAACATGCATCCTTGTATGCAGGTGTGACATGGAGTCATCATGAACATGCATCCCTTTATAAGGACATAACATGGAGGACGCATGAACATGAATGCCTGAATTTTATGGTGGTGGCCTTCGGGTGATTTGGCACGTGCAATTGGCGAAGAGCACTTCTCCTGTGCAAAAAAATAAATGTACTATTAGCACCCCGGAGGGAGCCTCTGCACTTCTTATAGGGAGAAAACTCTGCAATGGAAGGGGACAGGGTCAATAACAGCTGTAAACTCTCACAAGACCATCACTGCTCTCACACTTTCCTGCTCTCAGGCTGGCGGGCCATTATCGGCCCTGGCTGCCGCACCATTGCCAGGTTTGTGTAACTATATTATTTGTAACTGGCTCCACTTTGATGACTTGCATTTGGATTCTGACTTGATTATTGAGATCTTAAATAAGTGACTGGGGATCAGGTGTCCACTTATTCTCATGGATAACATCACAACCAACCTTTAATTCAAACATGAGTCATGACATCACAGATGGAGTACAGCTTATGATAGAGGTGGAACGTCACATTGTAGCAGCCCAAGTAGCTCGCTGTGATCGTATAGTGGTTAGTACTCTGCATTGTGGCTGCAGCAACCTCGGTTGGAATCCGAGTCACGGCATTGCAGTGAGGCAATGTCACGGCAGTTGGGCAGATATTTTAGAATTTCCATTAATACATTGGCAATCTCTGTGGAGGACTGAAACAATTCGATATGTCCTGTTACTGTTATGAACCTTTTGTTTCTTTAATGCTCTTTGCACACTTTTTCATCGGGTGACTGTAATGTATTTCAACCAAATCTAATTAAGAGCGCATTATGTGGTGACATTTGCAGTACATGAAACATTATAACACTGCCATTTTTGTCAATAACCACTAGCTTGATTAAGACATATGTATTGCAGCGACAGTATTTCCCAGTTACAAATGGGAATAAAAACAACATCCACGAGGGATTGAACCAACGACATTTAACTGATGTTGCCAATGGAGCGCGTTACAGAGAGCGCGAGGTCCCGCCTTTACAGTCACACGCTGATGATAATACAGATGTTTAAATAAACAGGCATATCTGTGGACTTGTGGTCTTTCTACATTGGGACTCATAGTCTAGTCCTAGGCTATTGTAGGCATTGGCGTATCTTTTAGTGGAATGAGAGGCATTCTGTAGTCGCGTGAAAGGACCTTTCAAGTCAATCTGATCTGTATTGTCCTGTGAAAAAAAGCGTTCTTAGACACAGTGAGGAGTTTTTGGGGATAATGGGAAAATCATTCCCAACTAAATGACAGGAATTTCTTAGTCCAATCATGAGGTGTGCTAAGCTTTTTTATACTGTGGCGGAAAGAGAGAGAGTATAACAGTCATTATAAATAAAGGGCCAAGGAAGTGACAGTTTATGGAAGGAACAATTTGCACATAGTTTTAGAATGTGGTCAGGAGGAGGACAATGTGCTTACACATATGAAACATTAGAAGGTAGACATTATGGAAGCACATATATTTCTTTATTTTTATTGTATTTGGGGAGAGGGGGTTAATATAGCACGTCCAATGTGGAAAAGTGCTTTCCATAGCACCTTGCAGGTGGGCGACATCTAGAGCTGTGCAGTAGCCACCCATGCCCCAGACGTCAAAGAGAACAAGAAGTTACACATGTTGGAAGTGAGGGTGAGACATTGAGGAGATATGATCCCCGTATGAAGCCGAGAGAAGGAGGAGGCGTGAACGTGCATCCATGTATGCAGGCGAGAAGGGAAGGAGCATTGGTCATGCATCCCTGCATGAGGGTGAGACAGGGAGGAGATATGATCCCCGTATGAAGCCGAGAGAAGGAGGAGGCGTGAACGTGCATCCATGTATGCGGGGTGAGACAGGAAGGAGCATTGGTCATGCATCCCTGCATGAGGGTGAGACAGGGAGGAGATATGATCCCCGTATGAAGCCGAGAGAAGGAGGAGGCGTGAACGTGCATCCATGTATGCAGGCGAGAAGGGAAGGAGCATTGGTCATGCATCCCTGCATGAGGGTGAGACAGGGAGGAGATATGATCCCTGTATGAAGCCGAGAGAAGGAGGAGGCGTGAACGTGCATCCATGTATGCGGGCGAGACAGGAAGGAGCATTGGTCATGCATCCCTGCATGAGGGTGAGACAGGGAGGAGATATGATCCCCGTATGAAGCCGAGAGAAGGAGGAGGCGTGAACGTGCATCCATGTATGCAGGCGAGACGGGAAGGAGCATTGGTCATGCATCCCTTCCTGAGGGTGAGACAGGGAGGAGATAAAATCCCCGTATGAAGCCGAGAGAACGAGGAGACATGAACGTGCATCCATGTATGCGGGCGAGAAGGGAAGGAGCATTGGTCATGCATCCCTGCATGAGGGTGAGACAGGGAGGAGATAAAATCCCTGTATGAAGCCAAGAGAATGAGGTGGCATGAACATGCATCCTTGTATGCAGGTGTGACATGGAGTCATCATGAACATGCATCCCTTTATAAGGACATAACATGGAGGACGCATGAACATGAATGCCTGAATTTTATGGTGGTGGCCTTCGGGTGATTTGGCACGTGCAATTGGTGAAGAGCACTTCTCCTGCACAAAAAAATAAATGTACTATTAGCACCCCGGAGGGAGCCTCTGCACTTCCTATAGGGAGAAAACTCTGCAATGGAAGGGGACAGGGTCAATAACAGCTGTAAACTCTCACAAGACCATCACTGCTCTCACACTTTCCTGCTCTCAGGCTGGCGGGCCATTATCGGCCCTGGCTGCCGCACCATTGCCAGGTTTGTGTAACTATATTATTTCTAATTGGCTCCACTTTGATGACTTTCATTTGGATTCTGACTTGATTATTGAGATCTTAAATAAGTGACTGGGGATCAGGTGTCCACTTATTCTCATGGATAACATCACAACCAACCTTTAATTCAAACATGAGTCATGACATCACAGATGGAGTACAGTTTATGATAGAGGTGGAACGTCACATGGTAGCAGCCCAAGTAGCTCGCTGTGATCTTATAGTGGTTAGTACTCTGCGTTGTGGCCGCAGCAACCTCGGTTCGAATCCGAGTCACGGCATTGCGGTGAGGCAATGTCACGGCAGTTGGGCAGATATTTTAGAATTTCCATTAATACATTGGCAATCTCTGTGGAGGACTGAAACAATTCGATATGTCCTGTTACTGTTATGAACCTTTTGTTTCTTTAATGCTCTCTGCACACTTTTTCATCGGGTGACTGTAATGTATTTCAACCAAATCTAATTAAGAGCGCATTATGTGGTGACATTTGCAGTACATGAAACATTATAACACTGCCATTTACGTCAATAACCACTAGCTTGATTAAGACATATGTATTGCAGCGACAGTATTTCCCAGTTACAAATGGGAATAAAAACAACATCCGCGAGGGATTGAACCAACGACATTTAACTGATGTTGCCAATGGAGCGCGTTACAGAGAGCACGAGGACCCGCCTTTACAGTAAACACGCTGATGATAATACAGATGTTTAAATAAACAGGCATATCTGTGGACTTGTGGTCTTTCTACATTGGGACTCATAGTCTAGTCCTAGGCTATTGTAGGCACTGGCGTATCTTTTAGTGGAATGAGAGGCATTCTGTAGTCGCGTGAAAGGACCTTTGAAGTCAATCTGATCTGTATTGTCCTGTGAAAAAAAGCGTTCTTAGACACAGTGAGGAGTTTTTGGGGATAATGGGAAAATCATTTCCAACTAAATGACAGGAATTTCTTAGTCCAATCATGAGGTGTGCTAGGCTTTTTTATACTGTGGCGGAAAGAGAGAGAGTATAACAGTAATTATAAATAAAGGGCCGAGGAAGTGACAGTTTATGGAAGGAACAATTTGCACATAGTTTTAGAATGTGGTCAGGAGGAGGACAATGTGCTTACACATATGAAACATTAGAAGGTAGACATTATGGAAGCACATATATTTCTTTATTTTTATTGTATTTGGGGAGAGGGGGTTAATATAGCACGTCCAATGTGGAAAAGTGCTTTCCATAGCACCTTGCAGGTGGGCGACATCTAGAGCTGTGCAGTAGCCACCCATGCCCCAGACGTCAAAGAGAACAAGAAGTTACACTTGTTGGAAGTGAGGGTGAGACATTGAGGAGATATGATCCCCGTATGAAGCCGAGAGAAGGAGGAGGCGTGAACGTGCATCCATGTATGCAGGCGAGAAGGGAAGGAGCATTGGTCATGCATCCCTGCATGAGGGTGAGACAGGGAGGAGATATGATCCCCGTATGAAGCCGAGAGAAGGAGGAGGCGTGAACATGCATCCATGTATGCGGGCGAGACAGGAAGGAGCATTGGTCATGCATCCCTGCATGAGGGTGAGACAGGGAGGAGATATGATCCCCGTATGAAGCCGAGAGAAGGAGGAGGCGTGAACGTGCATCCATGTATGCAGGCGAGAAGGGAAGGAGCATTGGTCATGCATCCCTGCATGAGGGTGAGACAGGGAGGAGATATGATCCCCGTATGAAGCCGAGAGAAGGAGGAGGCGTGAACGTGCATCCATGTACGCGGGCGAGACAGGAAGGGGCATTGGTCATGCATCCCTGCATGAGGGTGAGACAGGGAGGAGATATGATCCCCGTATGAAGCCGAGAGAAGGAGGAGGCATGAACGTGCATCCATGTATGCGGGCGAGACGGGAAGGAGCATTGGTCATGCATCCCTTCCTGAGGGTGAGACAGGGAGGAGATAAAATCCCCGTATGAAGCCGAGAGAACGAGGAGACATGAACGTGCATCCATGTATGCGGGCGAGAAGGGAAGGAGCATTGGTCATGCATCCCTGCATGAGGGTGAGACAGGGAGGAGATATGATCCCCGTATGAAGCCGAGAGAAGGAGGAGGCGTGAACGTGCATCCAGGTATGCGGGCGAGACAGGAAGGAGCGTTGGTCATGCATCCCTGCATGAGGGTGAGACAGGGAGGAGATATGATCCCCTTTTGAAGCCGAGAGAAGGAGGAGGCGTGAACGTGCATCCATGTATGCAGGCGAGAAGGGAAGGAGCATTGGTCATGCATCCCTGCATGAGGGTGAGACAGGGAGGAGATATGATCCCCGTATGAAGCCGAGAGAAGGAGGAGGCGTGAACGTGCATCCATGTATGCGGGCGAGACAGGAAGGACCATTGGTCATGCATCCCTGCATGAGGGTGAGACAGGGAGGAGATATGATCCCCGTATGAAGCCGAGAGAAGGAGGAGGCGTGAACGTGCATCCATGTATGCGGGCGAGACGGGAAGGAGCATTGGGCATGCATCCCTTCCTGAGGGTGAGACAGGGAGGAGATAAAATCCCCGTATGAAGCCGAGAGAACGAGAAGACATGAACGTGCATCCATGTATGCGGGCGAGAAGGGAAGGAGCATTGGTCATGCATCCCTGCATGAGGGTGAGACAGGGAGGAGATAAAATCCCTGTATGAAGCCAAGAGAACGAGGCGGCATGAACATGCATCCTTGTATGCAGGTGTGACATGGAGTCATCATGAACATGCATCCCTTTATAAGGACATAACATGGAGGACGCATGAACATGAATGCCTGAATTTTATGGTGGTGGCCTTCGGGTGATTTGGCACGTGCAATTGGCGAAGAGCACTTCTCCTGTGCAAAAAAATAAATGTACTATTAGCACCCCGGAGGGAGCCTCTGCACTTCTTATAGGGAGAAAACTCTGCAATGGAAGGGGACAGGGTCAATAACAGCTGTAAACTCTCACAAGACCATCACTGCTCTCACACTTTCCTGCTCTCAGGCTGGCGGGCCATTATCGGCCCTGGCTGCCGCACCATTGCCAGGTTTGTGTAACTATATTATTTGTAATTGGCTCCACTTTGATGACTTGCATTTGGATTCTGACTTGATTATTGAGATCTTAAATAAGTGACTGGGGATCAGGTGTCCACTTATTCTCATGGATAACATCACAACCAACCTTTAATTCAAACATGAGTCATGACATCACAGATGGAGTACAGCTTATGATAGAGGTGGAACGTCACATTGTAGCAGCCCAAGTAGCTCGCCGTGATCGTATAGTGGTTAGTACTTTGCATTGTGGCTGCAGCAACCTCGGTTGGAATCCGAGTCACGGCATTGCGGTGAGGCAATGTCACGGCAGTTGGGCAGATATTTTAGAATTTCCATTAATACATTGGCAATCTCTGTGGAGGACTGAAACAATTCGATATGTCCTGTTACTGTGATGAACCTTTTGTTTCTTTAATGCTCTTTGCACACTTTTTCATCGGGTGACTGTAATGTATTTCAACCAAATCTAATTAAGAGCGCATTATATGGTGACATTTGCAGTACATGAAACATTATAACACTGCCATTTACGTCAATAACCACTAGCTTGATTAAGACATATGTATTGCAGCGACAGTATTTCCCAGTTACAAATGGGAATAAAAACAACATCCACGAGGGATTGAACCAACGACATTTAACTGATGTTGCCAATGGAGCGCGTTACAGAGAGCGCGAGGTCCCGCCTTTACAGTCACACGCTGATGATAATACAGATGTTTAAATAAACAGGCATATCTGTGGACTTGTGGTCTTTCTACATTGGGACTCATAGTCTAGTCCTAGGCTATTGTAGGCATTGGCGTATCTTTTAGTGGAATGAGAGGCATTCTGTAGTCGCGTGAAAGGACCTTTCAAGTCAATCTGATCTGTATTGTCCTGTGAAAAAAAGCGTTCTTAGACACAGTGAGGAGTTTTTGGGGATAATGGGAAAATCATTCCCAACTAAATGACAGGAATTTCTTAGTCCAATCATGAGGTGTGCTAAGCTTTTTTATACTGTGGCGGAAAGAGAGAGAGTATAAGAGTCATTATAAATAAAGGGCCAAGGAAGTGACAGTTTATGGAAGGAACAATTTGCACATAGTTTTAGAATGTGGTCAGGAGGAGGACAATGTGCTTACACATATGAAACATTAGAAGGTAGACATTATGGAAGCACATATATTTCTTTATTTTTATTGTATTTGGGGAGAGGGGGTTAATATAGCACGTCCAATGTGGAAAAGTGCTTTCCATAGCACCTTGCAGGTGGGCGACATCTAGAGCTGTGCAGTAGCCACCCATGCCCCAGACGTCAAAGAGAACAAGAAGTTACACATGTTGGAAGTGAGGGTGAGACATTGAGGAGATATGATCCCCGTATGAAGCCGAGAGAAGGAGGAGGCGTGAACGTGCATCCATGTATGCAGGCGAGAAGGGAAGGAGCATTGGTCATGCATCCCTGCATGAGGGTGAGACAGGGAGGAGATATGATCCCCGTATGAAGCCGAGAGAAGGAGGAGGCGTGAACGTGCATCCATGTATGCGGGCGAGACAGGAAGGAGCATTGGTCATGCATCCCTGCATGAGGGTGAGACAGGGAGGAGATATGATCCCCGTATGAAGCCGAGAGAAGGAGGAGGCGTGAACGTGCATCCATGTATGCAGGCGAGAAGGGAAGGAGCATTGGTCATGCATCCCTGCATGAGGGTGAGACAGGGAGGAGATATGATCCCTGTATGAAGCCGAGAGAAGGAGGAGGCGTGAACGTGCATCCATGTATGCGGGCGAGACAGGAAGGAGCATTGGTCATGCATCCCTGCATGAGGGTGAGACAGGGAGGAGATATGATCCCCGTATGAAGCCGAGAGAAGGAGGAGGCGTGAACGTGCATCCATGTATGCAGGCGAGACGGGAAGGAGCATTGGTCATGCATCCCTTCCTGAGGGTGAGACAGGGAGGAGATAAAATCCCCGTATGAAGCCGAGAGAACGAGGAGACATGAACGTGCATCCATGTATGCGGGCGAGAAGGGAAGGAGCATTGGTCATGCATCCCTGCATGAGGGTGAGACAGGGAGGAGATAAAATCCCTGTATGAAGCCAAGAGAACGAGGTGGCATGAACATGCATCCTTGTATGCAGGTGTGACATGGAGTCATCATGAACATGCATCCCTTTATAAGGACATAACATGGAGGACGCATGAACATGAATGCCTGAATTTTATGGTGGTGGCCTTCGGGTGATTTGGCACGTGCAATTGGTGAAGAGCACTTCTCCTGCGCAAAAAAATAAATGTACTATTAGCACCCCGGAGGGAGCCTCTGCACTTCCTATAGGGAGAAAACTCTGCAATGGAAGGGGACAGGGTCAATAACAGCTGTAAACTCTCACAAGACCATCACTGCTCTCACACTTTCCTGCTCTCAGGCTGGCGGGCCATTATCGGCCCTGGCTGCCGCACCATTGCCAGGTTTGTGTAACTATATTATTTCTAATTGGCTCCACTTTGATGACTTTCATTTGGATTCTGACTTGATTATTGAGATCTTAAATAAGTGACTGGGGATCAGGTGTCCACTTATTCTCATGGATAACATCACAACCAACCTTTAATTCAAACATGAGTCATGACATCACAGATGGAGTACAGCTTATGATTGAGGTGGAACGTCACATGGTAGCAGCCCAAGTAGCTCGCTGTGATCGTATAGTGGTTAGTACTCTGCGTTGTGGCCGCAGCAACCTCGGTTCGAATCCGAGTCATGGCATTGCGGTGAGGCAATGTCACGGCAGTTGGGCAGATATTTTAGAATTTCCATTAATACATTGGCAATCTCTGTGGAGGACTGAAACAATTCGATATGTCCTGTTACTGTTATGAACCTTTTGTTTCTTTAATGCTCTCTGCACACTTTTTCATCGGTGACTGTAATGTATTTCAACCAAATCTAATTAAGAGCGCATTATGTGGTGACATTTGCAGTACATGAAACATTATAACACTGCCATTTACGTCAATAACCACTAGCTTGATTAAGACATATGTATTGCAGCGACAGTATTTCCCAGTTACAAATGGGAATAAAAACAACATCCGCGAGGGATTGAACCAACGACATTTAACTGATGTTGCCAATGGAGCGCGTTACAGAGAGCGCGAGGTCCCGCCTTTACAGTAAACACGCTGATGATAATACAGATGTTTAAATAAACAGGCATATCTGTGGACTTGTGGTCTTTCTACATTGGGACTCATAGTCTAGTCCTAGGCTATTGTAGGCACTGGCGAATCTTTTAGTGGAATGAGAGGCATTCTGTAGTCGCGTGAAAGGACCTTTCAAGTCAATCTGATCTGTATTGTCCTGTGAAAAAAAGCGTTCTTAGACACAGTAAGGAGTTTTTGGGGATAATGGGAAAATCATTTCCAACTAAATGACAGGAATTTCTTAGTCCAATCATGAGGTGTGCTAGGCTTTTTTATACTGTGGCGGAAAGAGAGAGAGTATAACAGTCATTATAAATAAAGGGCCAAGGAAGTGACAGTTTATGGAAGGAACAATTTGCACATAGTTTTAGAATGTGGTCAGGAGGAGGACAATGTGCTTACACATATGAAACATTAGAAGGTAGACATTATGGAAGCACATATATTTCTTTATTTTTATTGTATTTGGGGAGAGGGGGTTAATATAGCACGTCCAATGTGGAAAAGTGCTTTCCATAGCACCTTGCAGGTGGGCGACATCTAGAGCTGTGCAGTAGCCACCCATGCCCCAGACGTCAAAGAGAACAAGAAGTTACACTTGTTGGAAGTGAGGGTGAGACATTGAGGAGATATGATCCCCGTATGAAGCCGAGAGAAGGAGGAGGCGTGAACGTGCATCCATGTATGCAGGCGAGAAGGGAAGGAGCATTGGTCATGCATCCCTGCATGAGGGTGAGACAGGGAGGAGATATGATCCCCGTATGAAGCCGAGAGAAGGAGGAGGCGTGAACATGCATCCATGTATGCGGGCGAGACAGGAAGGAGCATTGGTCATGCATCCCTGCATGAGGGTGAGACAGGGAGGAGATATGATCCCCGTATGAAGCCGAGAGAAGGAGGAGGCGTGAACGTGCATCCATGTATGCAGGCGAGAAGGGAAGGAGCATTGGTCATGCATCCCTGCATGAGGGTGAGACAGGGAGGAGATATGATCCCCGTATGAAGCCGAGAGAAGGAGGAGGCGTGAACGTGCATCCATGTATGCGGGCGAGACAGGAAGGGGCATTGGTCATGCATCCCTGCATGAGGGTGAGACAGGGAGGAGATATGATCCCCGTATGAAGCCGAGAGAAGGAGGAGGCATGAACGTGCATCCATGTATGCGGGCGAGACGGGAAGGAGCATTGGTCATGCATCCCTTCCTGAGGGTGAGACAGGGAGGAGATAAAATCCCCGTATGAAGCCGAGAGAACGAGGAGACATGAACGTGCATCCATGTATGCGGGCGAGAAGGGAAGGAGCATTGGTCATGCATCCCTGCATGAGGGTGAGACAGGGAGGAGATAAAATCCCTGTATGAAGCCAAGAGAACGAGGCGGCATGAACATGCATCCTTGTATGCAGGTGTGACATGGAGTCATCATGAACATGCATCCCTTTATAAGGACATAACATGGAGGACGCATGAACATGAATGCCTGAATTTTATGGTGGTGGCCTTCAGGTGATTTGGCACGTGCAATTGGTGAAGAGCACTTCTCCTGCGCAAAAAATAAATGTACTATTAGCACCCCGGAGGGAGCCTCTGCACTTCTTATAGGGAGAAAACTCTGCAATCAAAGGGGACAGGGTCAATAACAGCTGTAAACTCTCACAAGACCATCACTGCTCTCACACTTTCCTGCTCTCAGGCTGGCGGGCCATTATCGGCCCTGGCTGCCGCACCATTGCCAGGTTTGTGTAACTATATTATTTCTAATTGGCTCCACTTTGATGACTTTCATTTGGATTCTGACTTGATTATTGAGATCTTAAATAAGTGACTGGGGATCAGGTGTCCACTTATTCTCATGGATAACATCACAACCAACCTTTAATTCAAACATGAGTCATGACATCACAGATGGAGTACAGCTTATGATAGAGGTGGAACGTCACATTGTAGCAGCCCAAGTAGCTTGCAGTGATCGTATAGTGGTTAGTACTCTGCGTTGTGGCCACAGCAACCTCGGTTCGATTCCGAGTCACGGCATTGCGGTGAGGCAATGTCACAGCAGTTGGGCAGATATTTTAGAATTTCCATTAATACATTGGCAATCTCTGTGGAGGACTGAAACAATTCGATATGTCCTGTTACTGTTATGAACCTTTTGTTTCTTTAATGCTCTTTGCACACTTTTTCATCGGGTGACTGTAATGTATTTCAACCAAATCTAATTAAGAGCGCATTATGTGGTGACATTTGCAGTACATGAAACATTATAACACTGCCATTTACGTCAATAACCACTAGCTTGATTAAGACATATGTATTGCAGCGGCAGTATTTCCCAGTTACAAATGGGAATAAAAACAACATCCGCGAGGGATTGAACCAACGACATTTAACTGATGTTGCCAATGGAGCGCGTTACAGAGAGCGCGAGGTCCCGCCTTTACAGTCACACGCTGATGATAATACAGATGTTTAAATAAACAGGCATATCTGTGGACTTGTGGTCTTTCTACATTGGGACTCATAGTCTAGTCCTAGGCTATTGTAGGCACTGGCGTATCTTTTAGTGGAATGAGAGGCATTCTGTAGTCGCGTGAAAGGACCTTTCAAGTCAATCTGATCTGTATTGTCCTGTGAAAAAAAGCGTTCTTAGACACAGTGAGGAGTTTTTGGGGATAATGGGAAAATCATTTCCAACTAAATGACAGGAATTTCTTAGTCCAATCATGAGGTGTGCTAGGCTTTTTTATACTGTGGCGGAAAGAGAGAGAGTATAACAGTCATTATAAATAAAGGGCCAAGGAAGTGACAGTTTATGGAAGGAGCAATTTGCACATAGTTTTAGAATGTGGTCAGGAGGAGGACAATGTGCTTACACATATGAAACATTAGAAGGTAGACATTATGGAAGCACATATATTTCTTTATTTTTATTGTATTTGGGGAAAGGGGGTTAATATAGCACGTCCAATGTGGAAAAGTGCTTTCCATAGCACCTTGCAGGTGGGCGACATCTAGAGCTGTGCAGTAGCCACCCATGCCCCAGACGTCAAAGAGAACAAGAAGTTACACATGTTGGAAGTGAGGGTGAGACATTGAGGAGATATGATCCCCGTATGAAGCCGAGAGAAGGAGGAGGCGTGAACGTGCATCCATATATGCAGGCGAGAAGGGAAGGAGCATTGGTCATGCATCCCTGCATGAGGGTGAGACAGGGAGGAGATATGATCCCCGTATGAAGCCGAGAGAAGGAGGAGGCGTGAACATGCATCCATGTATGCGGGTGAGACAGGAAGGAGCATTGGTCATGCATCCCTGCATGAGGGTGAGACAAGGAGGAGATATGATCCCTGTATGAAGCCGAGAGAAGGAGGAGGCGTGAACGTGCATCCATGTATGCAGGCGAGAAGGGAAGGAGCATTGGTCATGCATCCCTGCATGAGGGTGAGACAGGGAGGAGATATGATCCCCGTATGAAGCCGAGAGAAGGAGGAGGCGTGAACGTGCATCCATGTATGCGGGCGAGACAAGAAGGAGCATTGGTCATGCATCCCTGCATGAGGGTGAGACAGGGAGGAGATACGATCCCCCTATGAAGCCGAGAGAAGGAGGAGGCGTGAACGTGCATCCATGTATGCGGGCGAGACGGGAAGGAGCATTGGTCATGCATCCCTTCCTGAGGGTGAGACAGGGAGGAGATAAAATCCCCGAATGAAGCCGAGAGAACGAGGAGACATGAACGTGCATCCATGTATGCGGGCGAGAAGGGAAGGAGCATTGGTCATGCATCCCTGCATGAGGGTGAGACAGGGAGGAGATAAAATCCCTGTATGAAGCCAAGAGAACGAGGCGGCATGAACATGCATCCTTGTATGCAGGTGTGACATGGAGTCATCATGAACATGCATCCCTTTATAAGGACATAACATGGAGGACGCATGAACATGAATGCCTGAATTTTATGGTGGTGGCCTTCGGGTGATTTGGCACGTGCAATTGGTGAAGAGCACTTCTCCTGCGCAAAAAAATAAATGTACTATTAGCACCCCGGAGGGAGCCTCTGCACTTCTTATAGGGAGAAAACTCTGCAATGGAAGGGGACAGGGTCAATAACAGCTGTAAACTCTCACAAGACCATCACTGCTCTCACACTTTCCTGCTCTCAGGCTGGCGGGCCATTATCGGCCCTGGCTGCCGCACCATTGCCAGGTTTGTGTAACTATATTATTTCTAATTGGCTCCACTTTGATGACTTTCATTTGGATTCTGACTTGATTATTGAGATCTTAAATAAGTGACTGGGGATCAGGTGTCCACTTATTCTCATGGATAACATCACAACCAACCTTTAATTCAAACATGAGTCATGACATCACAGATGGAGTACAGCTTATGATAGAGGTGGAACGTCACATGGTAGCAGCCCAAATAGCTCGCTGTGATCGTATAGTGGTTAGTAGTCTGCGTTGTGGCCGCAGCAACCTCGGTTCGAATCCGAGTCACGGCATTGCGGTGAGGCAATGTCACGGCAGTTGGGCAGATATTTTAGAATTTCCATTAATACATTGGCAATCTCTGTGGAGGACTGAAAGAATTCGATATGTCCTGTTACTGTTATGAACCTTTGGTTTCTTTAATGCTCTTTGCACACTTTTTCATCGGGTGACTGTAATGTATTTCAACCAAATCTAATTAAGAGCGCATTATGTGGTGACATTTGCAGTACATGAAACATTATAACACTGCCATTTACGTCAATAACCACTAGCTTGATTAAGACATATGTATTGCAGCGACAGTATTTCCCAGTTACAAATGGGAATAAAAACAACATCCGCGAGGGATTGAACCAACAACATTTAACTGATGTTGCCAATGGAGCGCGTTACAGAGAGCGCGATGTCCCGCCTTTACAGTCACACGCTGATGATAATACAGATGTTTAAATAAACAGGCATATCTGTGGACTTGTGGTCTTTCTACATTGGGACTCATAGTCTAGTCCTAGGCTAGTGTAGGCACTGGCGTATCTTTTAGTGGAATGAGAGGCATTCTGTAGTCGCGTGAAAGGACCTTTCAAGTCAATCTGATCTGTATTGTCCTGTGAAAAAAAGCGTTCTTAGACACAGTGAGGAGTTTTTGGGGATAATGGGAAAATCATTTCCAACTAAATGACAGGAATTTCTTAGTCCAATCATGAGGTGTGCTAGGCTTTTTTATACTGTGGCGGAAAGAGAGAGAGTATAACAGTCATTATAAATAAAGGGCCAAGGAAGTGACAGTTTATGGAAGGAACAATTTGCACATAGTTTTAGAATGTGGTCAGGAGGAGTACAATTGCTTACACATATGAAACATTAGAAGGTAGACATTATGGAAGCACATATATTTCTTTATTTTTATTGTATTTGGGGAGAGGGGGTTAATATAGCACGTCCAATGTGGAAAAGTGCTTTCCATAGCACCTTGCAGGTGGGCGACATCTAGAGCTGTGCAGTAGCCACCCATGCCCCAGACGTCAAAGAGAACAAGAAGTTACACATGTTGGAAGTGAGGGTGAGACATTGAGGAGATATGATCCCCGTATGAAGCCGAGAGAAGGAGGAGGCGTGAACGTGCATCCATGTATGCAGGCGAGAAGGGAAGGAGCATTGATCATGCATCCCTGCATGAGGGTGAGACAGGGAGGAGATATGATCCCCGTATGAAGCCGAGAGAAGGAGGAGGCGTGAACGTGCATCCATGTATGCGGGCGAGACAGGAAGGAGCGTTGGTCATGCATCCCTGCATGAGGGTGAGACAGGGAGGAGATATGATCCCCGTATGAAGCCGAGAGAAGGAGGAGGCGTGAACGTGCATCCATGTATGCAGGCGAGAAGGGAAGGAGCATTGGTCATGCATCCCTGCATGAGGGTGAGACAGGGAGGAGATATGATCCCCGTATGAAGCCGAGAGAAGGAGGAGGCGTGAACGTGCATCCATGTATGCGGGCGAGACAGGAAGGAGCATTGGTCATGCATCCCTGCATGAGGGTGAGACAGGGAGGAGATATGATCCCCGTATGAAGCCGAGAGAAGGAGGAGGCGTGAACGTACATCCATGTATGCGGGCGAGATGGGAAGGAGCATTGGTCATGCATCCCTTCCTGAGGGTGAGACAGGGAGGAGATAAAATCCCCGTATGAAGCAGAGAGAACGAGGAGACATGAACGTGCATCCATGTATGCGGGCGAGAAGGGAAGGAGCATTGGTCATGCATCCCTGCATGAGGGTGAGACAGGGAGGAGATAAAATCCCTGTATGAAGCCAAGAGAACGAGGCGGCATGAACATGCATCCTTGTATGCAGGTGTGACATGGAGTCATCATGAACATGCATCCCTTTATAAGGACATAACATGGAGGACGCATGAACATGAATGCCTGAATTTTATGGTGGTGGCCTTCGGGTGATTTGGCACGTGCAATTGGTGAAGAGCACTTCTCCTGCGCAAAAAAATAAATGTACTATTAGCACCCCGGAGGGAGCCTCTGCACTTCTTATAGGGAGAAAACTCTGCAATGGAAGGGGACAGGGTCAATAACAGCTGTAAACTCTCACAAGACCATCACTGCTCTCACACTTTCCTGCTCTCAGGCTGGCGGGCCATTATCGGCCCTGGCTGCCGCACCATTGCCAGGTTTGTGTAACTATATTATTTCTAATTGGCTCCACTTTGATGACTTTCATTTGGATTCTGACTTGATTATTGAGATCTTAAATAAGTGACTGGGGATCAGGTGTCCACTTATTCTCATGGATAACATCACAACCAACCTTTAATTCAAACATGAGTCATGACATCACAGATGGAGTACAGCTTATGATAGAGGTGGAACGTCACATGGTAGCAGCCCAAATAGCTCGCTGTGATCGTATAGTGGTTAGTACTCTGCGTTGTGGCCGCAGCAACCTCGGTTCGAATCCGAGTCACGGCATTGCGGTGAGGCAATGTCACGGCAGTTGGGCAGATATTTTAGAATTTCCATTAATACATTGGCAATCTCTGTGGAGGACTGAAACAATTCGATATGTCCTGTTACTGTTATGAACCTTTTGTTTCTTTAATGCTCTCTGCACACTTTTTCATCAGGTGACTGTAATGTATTTCAACCAAATCTAATTAAGAGCGCATTATGTGGTGACATTTGCAGTACATGAAACATTATAACACTGCCATTTACGTCAATAACCACTAGCTTGATTAAGACATATGTATTGCAGCGACAGTATTTCCCAGTTACAAATGGGAATAAAAACAACATCCGCGAGGGATTGAACCAACGACATTTAACTGATGTTGCCAATGGAGCGCGTTACAGAGAGCGCGAGGTCCCGCCTTTACAGTCACACGCTGATGATAATACAGATGTTTAAATAAACAGGCATATCTGTGGACTTGTGGTCTTTCTACATTGGGACTCATAGTCTAGTCCTAGGCTATTGTAGGCACTGGCGTATCTTTTAGTGGAATGAGAGGCATTCTGTAGTCGCGTGAAAGGACCTTTCAAGTCAATCTGATCTGTATTGTCCTGTGAAAAAAAGCGTTCTTAGACACAGTGAGGAGTTTTTGGGGATAATGGGAAAATCATTTCCAACTAAATGACAGGAATTTCTTAGTCCAATCATGAGGTGTGCTAGGCTTTTTTATACTGTGGCGGAAAGAGAGAGAGTATAACAGTCATTATAAATAAAGGGCCAAGGAAGTGACAGTTTATGGAAGGAACAATTTGCACATAGTTTTAGAATGTGGTCAGGAGGAGGGCAATGTGCTTACACATATGAAACATTAGAAGGTAGACATTATGGAAGCACATATATTTCTTTATTTTTATTGTATTTGGGGAGAGGGGGTTAATATAGCACGTCCAATGTGGAAAAGTGCTTTCCATAACACCTTGCAGGTGGGCGACATCTAGAGCTGTGCAGTAGCCACCCATGCCCCAGACGTCAAAGAGAACAAGAAGTTACACATGTTGGAAGTGAGGGTGAGACATTGAGGAGATATGATCCCCGTATGAAGCCGAGAGAAGGAGGAGGCGTGAACGTGCATCCATGTATGCAGGCGAGAAGGGAAGGAGCATTGGTCATGCATCCCTGCATGAGGGTGAGACAGGGAGGAGATATGATCCCCGTATGAAGCCGAGAGAAGGAGGAGGCGTGAACGTGCATCCATGTATGCGGGCGAGACAGGAAGGAGCGTTGGTCATGCATCCCTGCATGAGGGTGAGAAAGGGAGGAGATATGATCCCCGTATGAAGCCGAGAGAAGGAGGAGGCGTGAACGTGCATCCATGTATGCAGGCGAGAAGGGAAGGAGCATTGGTCATGCATCCCTGCATGAGGGTGAGACAGGGAGGAGATATGATCCCCGTATGAAGCCGAGAGAAGGAGGAGGCGTGAACGTGCATCCATGTATGCGGGCGAGACAGGAAGGAGCATTGGTCATGCATCCCTGCATGAGGGTGAGACAGGGAGGAGATATGATCCCTGTATGAAGCCGAGAGAAGGAGGAGGCATGAACGTGCATCCATGTATGCGGGCGAGACGGGAAGGAGCATTGGTCATGCATCCCTTCCTGAGGGTGAGACAAGGAGGAGATAAAATCCCCATATGAAGCAGAGAGAACGAGGAGACATGAACGTGCATCCATGTATGCGGGCGAGAAGGTAAGGAGCATTGGTCATGCATCCCTGCATGAGGGTGAGACAGGGAGGAGATAAAATCCCTGTATGAAGCCAAGAGAATGAGGCGGCATGAACATGCATCCTTGTATGCAGGTGTGACATGGAGTCATCATGAACATGCATCCCTTTATAAGGACATAACATGGAGGACGCATGAACATGAATGCCTGAATTTTATGGTGGTGGCCTTCGGGTGATTTGGCACGTGCAATTGGTGAAGAGCACTTCTCCTGCGCAAAAAAATAAATTTACTATTAGCACCCCGGAGGGAGCCTCTGCACTTCTTACAGGGGGAAAACTCTGCAATGGAAGGGGACAGGGTCAATAACAGCTGTAAACTCTCATAAGACCATCACTGCTCTCACACTTTCCTGCTCTCAGGCTGGCGGGCCATTATCGGCCCTGGCTGCCGCACCATTGTCAGGTTTGTGTAACTATATTATTTCTAATTGGCTCCACTTTGATGACTTTCATTTGGATTCTGACATGATTATTGAGATCTTAAATAAGTGACTGGGGATCAGGTGTCCACTTATTCTCATGGATAACATCACAACCAACCTTTAATTCAAACATGAGTCATGACATCACAGATGGAGTACAGCTTATGATAGAGGTGGAACGTCACATTGTAGCAGCCCAAGTAGCTCGCCGTGATCGTATAGTGGTTAGTACTCTGCGTTGTGGCCGCAGCAACCTCGGTTCGAATCCGAGTCACGGCATTGCGGTGAGGCAATGTCACGGCAGTTGGGCAGATATTTTAGAATTTCCATTAATACATTGGCAATCTCTGTGGAGGACTGAAACAATTCGATATGTCCTGTTACTGTTATGAACCTTTTGTTTCTTTAATGCTCTTTGCACACTTTTTCATCGGGTGACTGTAATGTATTTCAACCAAATCTAATTAAGAGCGCATTATGTGGTGACATTTGCAGTACATGAAACATTATAACACTGCCATTTACGTCAATAACCACTAGCTTGATTAAGACATATGTATTGCAGCGACAGTATTTCCCAGTTACAAATGGGAATAAAAACAACATCCGCGAGGGATTGAACCAACGACATTTAACTGATGTTGCCAATGGAGCGCGTTACAGAGAGCGCGAGGTCCCGCCTTTACAGTCACACGCTGATGATAATACAGATGTTTAAATAAACAGGCATATCTGTGGACTTGTGGTCTTTCTACATTGGGACTCATAGTCTAGTCCTAGGCTATTAGTAGGCACTGGCGTATCTTTTAGTGGAATGAGAGGCATTCTGTAGTCGCGTGAAAGGACCTTTCAAGTCAATCTGATCTGTATTGTCCTGTGAAAAAAAGCGTTCTTAGACACACTGAGGAGTTTTTGGGGATAATGGGAAAATCATTTCCAACTAAATGACTGGAATTTCTTAGTCCAATCATGAGGTGTGCTAGGCTTTTTTATACTGTGGCGGAAAGAGAGACAGTATAACAGTCATTATAAATAAAGGGCCAAGGAAGTGACAGTTTATGGAAGGAACAATTTGCACATAGTTTTAGAATGTGGTCAGGAGGAGGACAATGTGCTTACACATATGAAACATTAGAAGGTAGACATTATGGAAGCACATATATTTCTTTATTTTTATTGTATTTGGGGAGAGGGGGTTAATATAGCACGTCCAATGTGGAAAAGTGCTTTCCATAGCACCTTGCAGGTGGGCGACATCTAGAGCTGTGCAGTAGCCACCCATGCCCCAGACGTGAAAGAGAACAAGAAGTTACACATGTTGGAAGTGAGGGTGAGACATTGAGGAGATATGATCCCCGTATGAAGCCGAGAGAAGGAGGAGGCGTGAACGTGCATCCATGTATGCAGGCGAGAAGGGAAGGAGCATTGGTCATGCATCCCTGCATGAGGGTGAGACAGGGAGGAGATATGATCCCCGTATGAAGCCGAGAGAAGGAGGAGGCGTGAACGTGCATCCATGTATGCGGGCGAGACAGGAAGGAGCATTGGTCATGCATCCCTGCATGAGGGTGAGACAGGAAGGAGATATGATCCCCGTATGAAGCCGAGAGAAGGAGGAGGCGTGAACGTGCATCCATGTATGCAGGCGAGAAGGGAAGGAGCATTGGTCATGCATCCCTGCATGAGGGTGAGACAGGGAGGAGATATGATCCCTGTATGAAGCCGAGAGAAGGAGGAGGCGTGAACATGCATCCATGTATGCGGGCGAGACAGGAAGGAGCATTGGTCATGCATCCCTGCATGAGGGTGAGACAGGGAGGAGATATGATCCCCGTATGAAGCCGAGAGAAGGAGGAGGCGTGAACGTGCATCCATGTATGCAGGCGAGACGGGAAGGAGCATTGGTCATGCATCCCTTCCTGAGGGTGAGACAGGGAGGAGATAAAATCCCCGTATGAAGCCGAGAGAACGAGGAGACATGAACGTGCATCCATGTATGCGGGCGAGAAGGGAAGGAGCATTGGTCATGCATCCCTGCATGAGGGTGAGACAGGGAGGAGATAAAATCCCTGTATGAAGCCAATAGAACGAGGCGGCATGAACATGCATCCATGTATGCAGGTGTGACATGGAGTCATCATGAACATGCATCCCTTTATAAGGACATAACATGGAGGACGCATGAACATGAATGCCTGAATTTTATGGTGGTGGCCTTCGGGTGATTTGGCACGTGCAATTGGTGAAGAGCACTTCTCCTGCACAAAAAAATAAATGTACTATTAGCACCCCGGAGGGAGCCTCTGCACTTCTTATAGGGAGAAAACTCTGCAATGGAAGGGGACAGGGTCAATAACAGCTGTAAACTCTCACAAGACCATCACTGCTCTCACACTTTCCTGCTCTCAGGCTGGCGGGCCATTATCGGCCCTGGCTGCCGCACCATTGCCAGGTTTGTGTAACTATATTATTTCTAATTGGCTCCACTTTGATGACTTTCATTTGGATTCTGACTTGATTATTGAGATCTTAAATAAGTGACTGGGGATCAGGTGTCCACTTATTCTCATGGATAACATCACAACCAACCTTTAATTCAAACATGAGTCATGACATCACAGATGGAGTACAGCTTATGATAGAGGTGGAACGTAACATTGTAGCAGCCCAAGTAGCTCGCCGTGATCGTATAGTGGTTAGTACTCTGCGTTGTGGCCGCAGCAACCACGGTTCGAATCCGAGTCACGGCATTGCAGTGAGGCAATGTCACGGCAGTTGGGCAGATATTTTAGAATTTCCATTAATACATTGGCAATCTCTGTGGAGGACTGAAACAATTCGATATGTCCTGTTACTGTTATGAACCTTTTGTTTCTTTAATGCTCTTTGCACACTTTTTCATCGGGTGACTGTAATGTATTTCAACCAAATCTAATTAAGAGCGCATTATGTGGTGACATTTGCAGTACATGAAACATTATAACACTGCCATTTACGTCAATAACCACTAGCTTGATTAAGACATATGTATTGCAGCGACAGTATTTCCCAGTTACAAATGGGAATAAAAACAACATCCGCGAGGGATTGAACCAACGACATTTAACTGATGTTGCCAATGGAGAGCGTTACAGAGAGCGCGAGGTCCCGCCTTTACAGTCACACGCTGATGATAATACAGATGTTTAAATAAACAGGCATATCTGTGGACTTGTGGTCTTTCTACATTGGGACTCATAGTCTAGTCCTAGGCTATTGTAGGCACTGGCGTATCTTTTAGTGGAATGAGAGGCATTCTGTAGTCGCGTGAAAGGACCTTTCAAGTCAATCTGATCTGTATTGTCCTGTGAAAAAAAGCGTTCTTAGACACAGTGAGGAGTTTTTGGGGATAATGGGAAAATCATTTCCAACTAAATGACAGGAATTTCTTAGTCCAATCATGAGGTGTGCTAGGCTTTTTTATACTGTGGCGGAAAGAGAGAGAGTATAACAGTCATTATAAATAAAGGGCCAAGGAAGTGACAGTTTATGGAAGGAACAATTTTCACATAGTTTTAGAATGTGGTCAGGAGGAGGACAATTGCTTACACATATGAAACATTAGAAGGTAGACATTATGGAAGCACATATATTTCTTTATTTTCATTGTATTTGGGGAGAGGGGGTTAATATAGCACGTCCAATGTGGAAAAGTGCTTTCCATAGCACCTTGCAGGTGGGCGACATCTAGAGCTGTGCAGTAGCCACCCATGCCCCAGACGTCAAAGAGAACAAGAAGTTACACATGTTGGAAGTGAGGGTGAGACATTGAGGAGATATGATCCCCGTATGAAGCCGAGAGAAGGAGGAGGCGTGAACGTGCATCCATGTATGCAGGCGAGAAGGGAAGGAGCATTGGTCATGCATCCCTGCATGAGGGTGAGACAGGGAGGAGATATGATCCCCGTATGAAGCCGAGAGAAGGAGGAGGCGTGAACGTGCATCCACGTATGCGGGCGAGACAGGAAGGAGCGTTGGTCATGCATCCCTGCATGAGGGTGAGACAGGGAGGAGATATGATCCCCGTATGAAGCCGAGAGAAGGAGGAGGCGTGAACGTGCATCCATGTATGCAGACGAGAAGGGAAGGAGCATTGGTCATGCATCCCTGCATGAGGGTGAGACAGGGAGGAGATATGATCCCCGTATGAAGCCGAGAGAAGGAGGAGGCGTGAACGTGCATCCATGTATGCGGGCGAGACAGGAAGGAGCATTGGTCATGCATCCCTGCATGAGGGTGAGACAGGGAGGAGATATGATCCCCGTATGAAGCCGAGAGAAGGAGGAGGCGTGAACGTGCATCCATGTATGCGGGCGAGACGGGAAGGAGCATTGGTCATGCATCCCTTCCTGAGGGTGAGACAGGGAGGAGATAAAATCCCCGTATGAAGCAGAGAGAACGAGGAGACATGAACGTGCATCCATGTATGCGGGCGAGAAGGGAAGGAGCATTGGTCATGCATCCCTGCATGAGGGTGAGACAGGGAGGAGATAAAATCCCTGTATGAAGCCAAGAGAACGAGGCGGCATGAACATGCATCCTTGTATGCAGGTGTGACATGGAGTCATCATGAACATGCATCCCTTTATAAGGACATAACATGGAGGACGCATGAACATGAATGCCTGAATTTTATGGTGGTGGCCTTCGGGTGATTTGGCACGTGCAATTGGCGAAGAGCACTTCTCCTGTGCAAAAAAATAAATGTACTATTAGCGCCCCGGAGGGAGCCTCTGCACTTCTTGTAGGGAGAAAACTCTGCAATGGAAGGGGACAGGGTCAATAACAGCTGTAAACTCTCACAAGACCATCACTGCTCTCACACTTTCCTGCTCTCAGGCTGGCGGGCCATTATCGGCCCTGGCTGCCGCACCATTGCCAGGTTTGTGTAACTATATTATTTGTAATTGGCTCCACTTTGATGACTTGCATTTGGATTCTGACTTGATTATTGAGATCTTAAATAAGTGACTGGGGATCAGGTGTCCACTTATTCTCATGGATAACATCACAACCAACCTTTAATTCAAACATGAGTCATGACATCACAGATGGAGTACAGCTTATGATAGAGGTGGAACGTCACATTGTAGCAGCCCAAGTGTCACATTGTAGCAGCCCAAGTATCTCGCCGTGATCGTATAGTGGTTAGTACTCTGCGTTGTGGCCTCAGCAACCTCGGTTCGAATCCGAGATACGGCATTGCGGTGAGGCAATGTCACGGCAGTTGGGCAGATATTTTAGAATTTCCATTAATACATTGGCAATCTCTGTGGAGGACTGAAACAATTCGATATGTCCTGTTACTGTTATGAACCTTTTGTTTCTTTAATGCTCTTTGCACACTTTTTCATCGGGTGACTGTAATGTATTTCAACCAAATCTAATTAAGAGCGCATTATGTGGTGACATTTGCAGTACATGAAACATTATAACACTGCCATTTACGTCAATAACCACTAGCTTGATTAAGACATATGTATTGCAGCGACAGTATTTCCCAGTTACAAATGGGAATAAAAACAACATCCGCGAGGGATTGAACCAACGACATTTAACTGATGTTGCCAATGGAGCGCGTTACAGAGAGCGCGAGGTCCCGCCTTTACAGTCACACGCTGATGATAATACAGATGTTTAAATAAACAGGCATATCTGTGGACTTGTGGTCTTTCTACATTGGGACTCATAGTCTAGTCCTAGGCTATTGTAGGCACTGGCGTATCTTTTAGTGGAATGAGAGGCATTCTGTAGTCGCGTGAAAGGACCTTTCAAGTCAATCTGATCTGTATTGTCCTGTGAAAAAAAGCGTTCTTAGACACAGTGAGGAGTTTTTGGGGATAATGGGAAAATCATTTCCAACTAAATGACAGGAATTTCTTAGTCCAATCATGAGGTGTGCTAGGCTTTTTTATACTGTGGCGGAAAGAGAGAGAGTATAACAGTCATTATAAATAAAGGGCCAAGGAAGTGACAGTTTATGGAAGGAACAATTTGCACATAGTTTTAGAATGTGGTCAGGAGGAGGGCAATGTGCTTACACATATGAAACATTAGAAGGTAGACATTATGGAAGCACATATATTTCTTTATTTTTATTGTATTTGGGGAGAGGGGGTTAATATAGCACGTCCAATGTGGAAAAGTGCTTTCCATAACACCTTGCAGGTGGGCGACATCTAGAGCTGTGCAGTAGCCACCCATGCCCCAGACGTCAAAGAGAACAAGAAGTTACACATGTTGGAAGTGAGGGTGAGACATTGAGGAGATATGATCCCCGTATGAAGCCGAGAGAAGGAGGAGGCGTGAACGTGCATCCATGTATGCAGGCGAGAAGGGAAGGAGCATTGGTCATGCATCCCTGCATGAGGGTGAGACAGGGAGGAGATATGATCCCCGTATGAAGCCGAGAGAAGGAGGAGGCGTGAACGTGCATCCATGTATGCGGGCGAGACAGGAAGGAGCGTTGGTCATGCATCCCTGCATGAGGGTGAGAAAGGGAGGAGATATGATCCCCGTATGAAGCCGAGAGAAGGAGGAGGCGTGAACGTGCATCCATGTATGCAGGCGAGAAGGGAAGGAGCATTGGTCATGCATCCCTGCATGAGGGTGAGACAGGGAGGAGATATGATCCCCGTATGAAGCCGAGAGAAGGAGGAGGCGTGAACGTGCATCCATGTATGCGGGCGAGACAAGAAGGAGCATTGGTCATGCATCCCTGCATGAGGGTGAGACAGGGAGGAGATATGATCCCCTTATGAAGCCGAGAGAAGGAGGAGGCGTGAACGTGCATCCATGTATGCAGGCGAGAAGGGAAGGAGCATTGGTCATGCATCCCTGCATGAGGGTGAGACAGGGAGGAGATATGATCCCTGTATGAAGCCGAGAGAAGGAGGAGGCGTGAACGTGCATCCATGTATGCGGGCGAGACAGGAAGGAGCATTGGTCATGCATCCCTGCATGAGGGTGAGACAGGGAGGAGATATGATCCCCGTATGAAGCCGAGAGAAGGAGGAGGCGTGAACGTGCATCCATGTATGCAGGCGAGACGGGAAGGAGCATTGGTCATGCATCCCTTCCTGAGGGTGAGACAGGGAGGAGATAAAATCCCCGTATGAAGCCGAGAGAACGAGGAGACATGAACGTGCATCCATGTATGCGGGCGAGAAGGGAAGGAGCATTGGTCATGCATCCCTGCATGAGGGTGAGACAGGGAGGAGATAAAATCCCTGTATGAAGCCAAGAGAACGAGGCGGCATGAACATGCATCCTTGTATGCAGGTGTGACATGGAGTCATCATGAACATGCATCCCTTTATAAGGACATAACATGGAGGACGCATGAACATGAATGCCTGAATTTTATGGTGGTGGCCTTCGGGTGATTTGGCACGTGCAATTGGTGAAGAGCACTTCTCCTGCGCAAAAAAATAAATGTACTATTAGCACCCCGGAGGGAGCCTCTGCACTTCTTATAGGGAGAAAACTCTGCAATGGAAGGGGACAGGGTCAATAACAGCTGTAAACTCTCACAAGACCATCACTGCTCTCACACTTTCCTGCTCTCAGGCTGGCGGGCCATTATCGGCCCTGGCTGCCGCACCATTGCCAGGTTTGTGTAACTGTATTATTTCTAATTGGCTCCACTTTGATGACTTTCATTTGGATTCTGACTTGATTATTGAGATCTTAAATAAGTGACTGGGGATTAGGTGTCCACTTATTCTCATGGATAACATCACAACCAACCTTTAATTCAAACATGAGTCATGACATCACAGATGGAGTACAGCTTATGATAGAGGTGGAACGTCACATTGTAGCAGCCCAAGTAGCTCGCTGTGATCGTATAGTGGTTAGTACTCTGCGTTGTGGCCGCAGCAACCTCGGTTCGAATCCGATTCACGGCATTGCGGTGAGGCAATGTCACGGCAGTTGGGCAGATATTTTAGAATTTCCATTAATACATTGGCAATCTCTGTGGAGGACTGAAACAATTCGATATGTCCTGTTACTGTTATGAACCTTTTGTTTCTTTAATGCTCTTTGCACACTTTTTCATCGGGTGACTGTAATGTATTTCAACCAAATCTAATTAAGAGCGCATTATGTGGTGACATTTGCAGTACATGAAACATTATAACACTGCCATTTACGTCAATAACCACTAGCTTGATTAAGACATATGTATTGCAGCGACAGTATTTCCCAGTTACAAATGGGAATAAAAACAACATCCGCGAGGGATTGAACCAACAACATTTAACTGATGTTGCCAATGGAGCGCGTTACAGAGAGCGCGATGTCCCGCCTTTACAGTCACACGCTGATGATAATACAGATGTTTAAATAAACAGGCATATCTGTGGACTTGTGGTCTTTCTACATTGGGACTCATAGTCTAGTCCTAGGCTAGTGTAGGCACTGGCGTATCTTTTAGTGGAATGAGAGGCATTCTGTAGTCGCGTGAAAGGACCTTTCAAGTCAATCTGATCTGTATTGTCCTGTGAAAAAAAGCGTTCTTAGACACAGTGAGGAGTTTTTGGGGATAATGGGAAAATCATTTCCAACTAAATGACAGGAATTTCTTAGTCCAATCATGAGGTGTGCTAGGCTTTTTTATACTGTGGCGGAAAGAGAGAGAGTATAACAGTCATTATAAATAAAGGGCCAAGGAAGTGACAGTTTATGGAAGGAACAATTTGCACATAGTTTTAGAATGTGGTCAGGAGGAGGACAATTGCTTACACATATGAAACATTAGAAGGTAGACATTATGGAAGCACATATATTTCTTTATTTTTATTGTATTTGGGGAGAGGGGGTTAATATAGCACGTCCAATGTGGAAAAGTGCTTTCCATAGCACCTTGCAGGTGGGCGACATCTAGAGCTGTGCAGTAGCCACCCATGCCCCAGACGTCAAAGAGAACAAGAAGTTACACATGTTGGAAGTGATGGTGAGACATTGAGGAGATATGATCCCCGTATGAAGCCGAGAGAAGGAGGAGGCGTGAACGTGCATCCTTGTATGCAGGTGTGACATGGAGTCATCATGAACATGCATCCCTTTATAAGGACATAACATGGAGGAAGCATGAACATGAATGCCTGAATTTTATGGTGGTGGCCTTCGGGTGATTTGGCACGTGCAATTGGTGAAGAGCACTTTTCGTGCGCAAAAAAATAAATGTACTATTAGCACCCCGGAGGGAGCCTCTGCACTTCTTATAGGGAGAAAACTCTGCAATGGAAGGGGACAGGGTCAATAACAGCTGTAAACTCTCACAAGACCATCACTGCTCTCACACGTTCCTGCTCTCAGGCTGGCGGGCCATTATCGGCCCTGGCTGCCGCACCATTGCCAGGTTTGTGTAACTATATTATTTCTAATTGGCTCCACTTTGATGACTTTCATTTGGATTCTGACTTGATTATTGAGATCTTAAATAAGTGACTGGGGATCAGGTGTCCACTTATTCTCAATGATAACATCACAACCAACCTTTAATTCAAACATGAGTCATGACATCACAGATGGAGTACAGCTTATGATAGAGGTGGAACGTCACATTGTAGCAGCCCAAGTAACTCGCCGTGATCGTATAGTGGTTAGTACTGTGGCCACAGCAACCTCGGTTCGAATCCGATTCACGCCATTGCGGTGAGGCAATGTCACGGCAGTTGGGCAGATATTTTAGAATTTCCATTAATACATTGGCAATCTCTGTGGAGGACTGAAACAATTCGATATGTCCTGTTACTGTTATGAACCTTTTGTTTCTTTAATGCTCTTTGCACACTTTTTCATCGGGTGACTGTAATGTATTTCAACCAAATCTAATTAAGAGCGCATTATGTGGTGACATTTGCAGTACATGAAACATTATAACACTGCCATTTACGTCATTAACCACTAGCTTGATTAAGACATATGTATTGCAGCGACAGTATTTCCCAGTTACAAATGGGAATAAAAACAACATCCGCGAGGGATTGAACGAACGACATTTTACTGATGTTGCCAATGGAGCGCGTTACAGAGAGCGTGAGGTCCCGCCTTTACAGTCACACGCTGATGATAATACAGATGTTTAAATAAACAGGCATATCTGTGGACTTGTGGTCTTTCTACATTGGGACTCATAGTCTAGTCCTAGGCTATTGTAGGCACTGGCGTATCTTTTAGTGGAATGAGAGGCATTCTGTAGTCGCGTGAAAGGACCTTTCAAGTCAATCTGATCTGTATTGTCCTGTGAAAAAAAGCGTTCTTAGACACAGTGAGGAGTTTTTGGGGATAATGGGAAAATCATTTCCAACTAAATGACAGGAATTTCTTAGTCCAATCATGAGGTGTGCTAGGCTTTTTATACTGTGGCGGAAAGAGAGAGAGTATAACAGTCATTATAAATAAAGGGCCAAGGAAGTGACAGTTTATGGAAGGAACAATTTGCACATAGTTTTAGAATGTGATCAGGAGGAGGACAATGTGCTTACACATATGAAGCATTAGAAGGTAGACATTATGGAAGCACATATATTTCTTTATTTTTATTGTATTTGGGGAGAGCGGGTTAATATAGCACGTCCAATGTGGAAAAGTGCTTTCCATAGCACCTTGCAGGTGGGCGACATCTAGAGCTGTGCAGTAGCCACCCATGCCCCAGACGTCAAAGAGAACAAGAAGTTACACATGTTGGAAGTGAGGGTGAGACATTGAGGAGATATGATCCCCGTATGAAGCCGAGAGAAGGAGGAGGCGTGAACGTGCATCCATGTATGCAGGCGAGAAGGGAAGGAGCATTGGTCATGCATCCCTGCATGAGGGTGAGACAGGGAGGAGATATGATCCCCGTATGAAGCCGAGAGAAGGAGGAGGCGTGAACGTGCATCCATGTATGCGGGCGAGACAGGAAGGAGCATTGGTCATGCATCCCTGCATGAGGGTGAGACAGGGAGGAGATATGATCCCCGTATGAAGCCGAGAGAAGGAGGAGGCGTGAACGTGCATCCATGTATGCGGGCGAGACGGGAAGGAGCATTGGTCATGCATCCCTGCCTGAGGGTGAGACAGGGAGGAGATAAAATCCCAGTATGAAGCCGAGAGAACGAGGAGACATGAACATGCATCCATGTATGCGGGCGAGAAGGGAAGGAGCATTGGTCATGCATCCCTGCATGAGGGTGAGACAGGGAGGAGATAAAATCCCTGTATGAAGCCAAGAGAACGAGGCGGCATGAACATGCATCCTTGTATGCAGGTGTGACATGGAGTCATCATGAACATGCATCCCTTTATAAGGACATAACATGGAGGACGCATGAACATGAATGCCTGAATTTTATGGTGGTGGCCTTCGGGTGATTTGGCACGTGCAATTGGTGAAGAGCACTTCTCGTGCGCAAAAAAATAAATGTACTATTAGCACCCCGGAGGGAGCCTCTGCACTTCTTATAGGGAGAAAACTCTGCAATGGAAGGGGACAGGGTCAATAACAGCTGTAAACTCTCACAAGACCATCACTGCTCTCACACTTTCCTGCTCTCAGGCTGGCGGGCCATTATCGGCCCTGGCTGCCGCACCATTGCCAGGTTTGTGTAACTATATTGTTTCTAATTGGCTCCACTTTGATGACTTTCATTTGGATTCTGACTTGATTATTGAGATCTTAAAAAAGTGACTGGGGATCAGGTGTCCACTTATTCTCATGGATAACATCACAACCAACCTTTAATTCAAACATGAGTCATGACATCACAGATGGATTACAGCTTATGATAGAGGTGGAACGTCACATTGTAGCAGCCCAAGTAGCTCGCCGTGATCGTATAGTGGTTAGTACTCTGCGTTGTGGCCGCAGCAACCTCGGTTCGAATCCGAGTCACGACATTGCGGTGAGGCAATGTCACGGCAGTTGGGCAGATATTTTAGAATTTCCATTAATACATTGGCAATCTCTGTGGAGGACTGAAACAATTCGATATGTCCTGTTACTGTTATGAACCTTTTGTTTCTTTAATGCTCTTTGCACACTTTTTCATCGGGTGACTGTAATGTATTTCAACCAAATCTAATTAAGAGCGCATTATGTGGTGACATTTGCAGTACCTGAAACATTATAACACTGCCATTTACGTCAATAACCACTAGCTTGATTAAGACATATGTATTGCAGCGACAGTATTTCCCAGTTACAAATGGGAATAAAAACAACATCCGCGAGGGATTGAACGAACGACATTTAACTGATGTTGCCAATGGAGCGCGTTACAGAGAGTGCGAGGTCCCGCCTTTACAGTCACACGCTGATGATAATACAGATGTTTAAATAAACAGGCATATCTGTGGACTTGTGGTCTTTCTACATTGGGACTCATAGTCTAGTCCTAGGCTATTGTAGGCACTGGCGTATCTTTTAGTGGAATGAGAGGCATTCTGTAGTCGCGTGAAAGGACCTTTCAAGTCAATCTGATCTGTATTGTCCTGTGAAAAAAAGCGTTCTTAGACACAGTGAGGAGTTTTTGGGGATAATGGGAAAATCATTTCCAACTAAATGACAGGAATTTCTTAGTCCAATCATGAGGTGTGCTAGGCTTTTTTATACTGTGGCGGAAAGAGAGAGAGTATAACAGTCATTATAAATAAAGGGCCAAGGAAGTGACAGTTTATGGAAGGAACAATTTGCACATAGTTTTAGAATGTGATCAGGAGGAGGACAATGTGCTTACACATATGAAATATTAGAAGGTAGACATTATGGAAGCACATATATTTCTTTATTTTTATTGTATTTGGGGAGAGGGGGTTAATATAGCACGTCCAATGTGGAAAAGTGCTTTCCATAGCACCTTGCAGGTGGGCGACATCTAGAGCTGTGCAGTAGCCACCCATGCCCCAGACGTCAAAGAGAACAAGAAGTTACACATGTTGGAAGTGAGGGTGAGACATTGAGGAGATATGATCCCCGTATGAAGCCGAGAGAAGGAGGAGGCGTGAACGTGCATCCATGTATGCAGGCGAGAAGGGAAGGAGCATTGGTCATGCATCCCTGCATGAGGGTGAGACAGGGAGGAGATATGATCCCCGTATGAAGCCGAGAGAAGGAGGAGGCGTGAACGTGCATCCATGTATGCGGGCGAGACAGGAAGGAGCATTGGTCATGCATCCCTGCATGAGGGTGAGACAGGGAGGAGATATGATCCCCGTATGAAGCCGAGAGAAGGAGGAGGCGTGAACGTGCATCCATGTATGCGGGCGAGACGGGAAGGAGCATTGGTCATGCATCCCTTCCTGAGGGTGAGACAGGGAGGAGATAAAATCCCAGTATGAAGCCGAGAGAACGAGGAGACATGAACATGCATCCATGTATGCGGGCGAGAAGGGAAGGAGCATTGGTCATGCATCCCTGCATGAGGGTGAGACAGGGAGGAGATAAAATCCCTGTATAAAGCCAAGAGAACGAGGCGGCATGAACATGCATCCTTGTATGCAGGTGTGACATGGAGTCATCATGAACATGCATCCCTTTATAAGGACATAACATGGAGGACGCATGAACATGAATGCCTGAATTTTATGGTGGTGGCCTTCGGGTGATTTGGCACGTGCAATTGGTGAAGAGCACTTCTCGTGCGCAAAAAAATAAATGTACTATTAGCACCCCGGAGGGAGCCTCTGCACTTCTTATAGGGAGAAAACTCTGCAATGGAAGGGGACAGGGTCAATAACAGCTGTAAACTCTCACAAGACCATCACTGCTCTCACACTTTCCTGCTCTCAGGCTGGCGGGCCATTATCGGCCCTGGCTGCCGCACCATTGCCAGGTTTGTGTAACTATATTATTTCTAATTGGCTCCACTTTGATGACTTTCATTTGGATTCTGACTTGATTATTGAGATCTTAAATAAGTGACTGGGGATCAGGTGTCCACTTATTCTCATGGATAACATCACAACCAACCTTTAATTCAAACATGAGTCATGACATCACAGATGGAGTACAGCTTATGATAGAGGTGGAACGTCACATTGTAGCAGCCCAAGTAGCTCGCCATGATCGTATAGTGGTTAGTACTCTGCGTTGTGGCCACAGCAACCTCGGTTGAATCCGATTCACGCCATTGCGGTGAGGCAGTTGGGCAGATATTTTAGAATTTCCATTAATACATTGGCAATCTCTGTGGAGGACTGAAACAATTCGATATGGCCTGTTACTGTTATGAACCTTTTGTTTCTTTAATGCTCTTTGCACACTTTTTCATCGGGTGACTGTAATGTATTTCAACCAAATCTAATTAAGAGCGCATTATGTGGTGACATTTGCAGTACATGAAACATTATAACACTGCCATTTACGTCAATAACCACTAGCTTGATTAAGACATATGTATTGCAGCGACAGTATTTCCCAGTTACAAATGGGAATAAAAACAACATCCGCGAGGGATTGAACGAACGACATTTAACTGATGTTGCCAATGGAGCGCGTTACAGAGAGCGCGAGGTCCCGCCTTTACAGTCACACGCTGATGATAATACAGATGTTTAAATAAACAGGCATATCTGTGGACTTGTGGTCTTTCTACATTGGGACTCATAGTCTAGTCCTAGGCTATTGTAGGCACTGGCGTATCTTTTAGTGGAATGAGAGGCATTCTGTAGTCGCGTGAAAGGACCTTTCAAGTCAATCTGATCTGTATTGTCCTGTGAAAAAAAGCGTTCTTAGACACAGTGAGGAGTTTTTGGGGATAATGGGAAAATCATTTCCAACTAAATGACAGGAATTTCTTAGTGCAATCATGAGGTGTGCTAGGCTTTTTTATACTGTGGCGGAAAGAGAGAGAGTATAACAGTCATTATAAATAAAGGGCCAAGGAAGTGACAGTTTATGGAAGGAACAATTTGCACATAGTTTTAGAATGTGGTCAGGAGGAGGACAATGTGCTTACACATATGAAACATTAGAAGGTAGACATTATGGAAGCACATATATTTCTTTATTTTTATTGTATTTGGGGAGAGGGGGTTAATATAGCACGTCCAATGTGGAAAAGTGCTTTCCATAGCACCTTGCAGGTGGGCGACATCTAGAGCTGTGCAGTAGCCACCCATGCACCAGACGTCAAAGAGAACAAGAAGTTACACATGTTGGAAGTGAGGGTGAGACATTGAGGAGATATGATCCCCGTATGAAGCCGAGAGAAGGAGGAGGCGTGAACGTGCATCCATGTATGCAGGCGAGAAGGGAAGGAGCATTGGTCATGCATCCCTGCATGAGGGTGAGACAGGGAGGAGATATGATCCCCGTATGAAGCCGAGAGAAGGAGGAGGCGTGAACGTGCATCCATGTATGCGGGCGAGACAGGAAGGAGCGTTGGTCATGCATCCCTGCATGAGGGTGAGACAGGGAGGAGATATGATCCCCGTATGAAGCCGAGAGAAGGAGGAGGCGTGAACGTGCATCCATGTATGCAGGCAAGAAGGGAAGGAGCATTGGTCATGCATCCCTGCATGAGGGTGAGACAGGGAGGAGATATGTTCCCCGTATGAAGCCGAGAGAAGGAGGAGGCGTGAACGTGCATCCATGTATGCGGGCGAGACGGGAAGGAGCATTGGTCATGCATCCCTTCCTGAGGGTGAGACAGGGAGGAGATAAAATCCCTGTATGAAGCCAAGAGAACGAGGCGGCATGAACATGCATCCTTGTATGCAGGTGTGACATGGAGTCATCATGAACATGCATCCCTTTATAAGGACATAACATGGAGGACGCATGAACATGAATGCCTGAATTTTATGGTGGTGGCCTTCGGGTGATTTGGCACGTGCAATTGGTGAAGAGCACTTCTCGTGCGCAAAAAAATAAATGTACTATTAGCACCCCGGAGGGAGCCTCTGCACTTCTTATAGGGAGAAAACTCTGCAATGGAAGGGGACAGGGTCAATAACAGCTGTAAACTCTCACAAGACCATCACTGCTCTCACACTTTCCTGCTCTCAGGCTGGCGGGCCATTATCGGCCCTGGCTGCCGCACCATTGCCAGGTTTGTGTAACTATATTATTTCTAATTGGCTCCACTTTGATGACTTTCATTTGGATTCTGACTTGATTATTGAGATCTTAAATAAGTGACTGGGGATCAGGTGTCCACTTATTCTCATGGATAACATCACAACCAACCTTTAATTCAAACATGAGTCATGACATCACAGATGGAGTACAGCTTATGATAGAGGTGGAAAGTCACATTGTAGCAGCCCAAGTAGCTCGCCATGATCGTATAGTGGTTAGTACTCTGCGTTGTGGCCACAGCAACCTCGGTTCGAATCCGATTCACGGCATTGCGGTGAGGCAGTTGGGCAGATATTTTAGAATTTCCATTAATACATTGGCAATCTCTGTGGAGGACTGAAACAATTCGATATGGCCTGTTACTGTTATGAACCTTTTGTTTCTTTAATGCTCTTTGCACACTTTTTCATCGGGTGACTGTAATGTATTTCAACCAAATCTAATTAAGAGCGCATTATGTGGTGACATTTGCAGTACATGAAACATTATAACACTGCCATTTACGTCAATAACCACTAGCTTGATTAAGACATATGTATTGCAGCGACAGTATTTCCCAGTTACAAATGGGAATAAAAACAACATCCGCGAGGGATTGAACGAACGACATTTAACTGATGTTGCCAATGGAGCGCGTTACAGAGAGCGCGAGGTCCCGCCTGTACAGTCACACGCTGATGATAATACAGATGTTTAAATAAACAGGCATATCTGTGGACTTGTGGTCTTTCTACATTGGGACTCATAGTCTAGTCCTAGGCTATTGTAGGCACTGGCGTATCTTTTAGTGGAATGAGAGGCATTCTGTAGTCGCGTGAAAGGACCTTTCAAGTCAATCTGATCTGTATTGTCCTGTGAAAAAAAGCGTTCTTAGACACAGTGAGGAGTTTTTGGGGATAATGGGAAAATCATTTCCAACTAAATGACAGGAATTTCTTAGTCCAATCATGAGGTGTGCTAGGCTTTTTTATACTGTGGCGGAATGAGAGAGAGTATAACAGTCATTATAAATAAAGGGCCAAGGAAGTGACAGTTTATGGAAGGAACAATTTGCACATAGTTTTAGAATGTGGTCAGGAGGAGGACAATGTGCTTACACATATGAAACATTAGAAGGTAGACATTATGGAAGCACATATATTTCTTTATTTTTATTGTATTTGGGGAGAGAGGGTTAATATAGCACGTCCAATGTGGAAAAGTGCTTTCCATAGCACCTTGCAGGTGGGCGACATCTAGAGCTGTGCAGTAGCCACCCATGCCCCAGACGTCAAAGAGAACAAGAAGTTACACATGTTGGAAGTGAGGGTGAGACATTGAGGAGATATGATCCCCGTATGAAGCCGAGAGAAGGAGGAGGCGTGAACGTGCATCCATGTATGCAGGCGAGAAGGGAAGGAGCATTGGTCATGCATCCCTACATGAGGGTGAGACAGGGAGGAGATATGATCCCCGTATGAAGCCGAGAGAAGGAGGAGGCGTGAACGTGCGTCCATGTATGCGGGCGAGACAGGAAGGAGCGTTGGTCATGCATCCCTGCATGAGGGTGAGACAGGGAGGAGATATGATCCCCGTATGAAGCCGAGAGAAGGAGGAGGCGTGAACGTGCATCCATGTATGCAGGCGAGAAGGGAAGGAGCATTGGTCATGCATCCCTGCATGAGGGTGAGACAGGGAGGAGATATGATCCCCGTATGAAGCCGACAGAAGGAGGAGGCGTGAACGTGCATCCATGTATGCGGGCGAGACAGGAAGGAGCATTGGTCATGCATCCCTGCATGAGGGTGAGACAGGGAGGAGATATGATCCCCATATGAAGCCGAGAGAAGGAGGAGGCGTGAACGTGCATCCATGTATGCGGGCGAGACGGGAAGGAGCATTGGTCATGCATCCCTTCCTGAGGGTGAGACAGGGAGGAGATAAAATCCCAGTATGAAGCCGAGAGAACGAGGAGACATGAACGTGCATCCATGTATGCGGGCGAGAAGGGAAGGAGCATTGGTCATGCATCCCTGCATGAGGGTGAGACAGGGAGGAGATAAAATCCCTGTATGAAGCCAAGAGAACGAGGTGGCATGAACATGCATCCTTGTATGCAGGTGTGACATGGAGTCATCATGAACATGCATCCCTTTATAAGGACATAACATGGAGGACGCATGAACATGAATGCCTGAATTTTATGGTGGTGGCCTTCGGGTGATTTGGCACGTGCAATCGGTGAAGAGCACTTCTCCTGCGCAAAAAAATAAATGTACTATTAGCACCCCGGAGGGAGCCTCTGCACTTCTTATAGGGAGAAAACTCTGCAATGGAAGGGGACAGGGTCAATAACAGCTGTAAACTCTCACAAGACCATCACTGCTCTCACACTTTCCTGCTCTCAGGCTGGCGGGCCATTATCGGCCCTGGCTGCCGCACCATTGCCAGGTTTGTGTAACTATATTATTTCTAATTGGCTCCACTTTGATGACTTTCATTTGGATTCTGACTTGATTATTGAGATCTTAAATAAGTGACTGGGGATCAGGTGTCCACTTATTCTCATGGATAACATCACAACCAACCTTTAATTCAAACATGAGTCATGACATCACAGATGGAGTGCAGCTTATGATAGAGGTGGAACGTCACATTGTAGCAGCCCAAGTAGCTCGCCATGATCGTATAGTGGTTAGTACTCTGCGTTGTGGCCACAGCAACCTCGGTTCGAATCTGATTCACGGCATTGCGGTGAGGCAGTTGGGCAGATATTTTAGAATTCCCATTAATACATTGGCAATCTCTGTGGAGGACTGAAACAATTCGATATGGCCTGTTACTGTTATGAACCTTTTGTTTCTTTAATGCTCTTTGCACACTTTTTCATCGGGTGACTGTAATGTATTTCAACCAAATCTAATTAAGAGCGCATTATGTGGTGACATTTGCAGTACATGAAACATTATAACACTGCCATTTACGTCAATAACCACTAGCTTGATTAAGACATATGTATTGCAGTGACAGTATTTCCCAGTTACAAATGGGAATAAAAACAACATCCGCGAGGGATTGAACGAACGACATTTAACTGATGTTGCCAATGGAGCGCGTTACAGAGAGCGCGAGGTCCCGCCTTTACAGTCACACGCTGATGATAATACAGATGTTTAAATAAACAGGCATATCTGTGGACTTGTGGTCTTTCTACATTGGGACTCATAGTCTAGTCCTAGGCTATTGTAGGCACTGGCGTATCTTTTAGTGGAATGAGAGGCATTCTGTAGTCGCGTGAAAGGACCTTTCAAGTCAATCTGATCTGTATTGTCCTGTGAAAAAAAGCGTTCTTAGACACAGTGAGGAGTTTTTGGGGATAATGGGAAAATCATTTCCAACTAAATGACAGGAATTTCTTAGTCCAATCATGAGGTGTGCTAGGCTTTTTTATACTGTGGCGGAAAGAGAGAGAGTATAACAGTCATTATAAATAAAGGGCCAAGGAAGTGACAGTTTATGGAAGGAACAATTTGCACATAGTTTTAGAATGTGGTCAGGAGGAGGACAATGTGCTTACACATATGAACCATTAGAAGGTAGACATTATGGAAGCACATATATTTCTTTATTTTTATTGTATTTGGGGAGAGGGGGTTAATATAGCACGTCCAATGTGGAAAAGTGCTTTCCATAGCACCTTGCAGGTGGGCGACATCTAGAGCTGTGCAGTAGCCACCCATGCCCCAGACGTCAAAGAGAACAAGAAGTTACACATGTTGGAAGTGAGGGTGAGACATTGAGGAGATATGATCCCCGTATGAAGCCGAGAGAAGGAGGAGGCGTGAACGTGCATCCATGTATGCAGGCGAGAAGGGAAGGAGCATTGGTCATGCATCCCTGCATGAGGGTGAGACAGGGAGGAGATATGATCCCCGTATGAAGCCGAGAGAAGGAGGAGGCGTGAACGTGCATCCATGTATGCGGGCGAGACAGGAAGGAGCGTTGGTCATGCATCCCTGCATGAGGGTGAGACAGGGAGGAGATATGATCCCCGTATGAAGCCGAGAGAAGGAGGAGGCGTGAACGTGCATCCATGTATGCAGGCAAGAAGGGAAGGAGCATTGGTCATGCATCCCTGCATGAGGGTGAGACAGGGAGGAGATATGTTCCCCGTATGAAGCCGAGAGAAGGAGGAGGCGTGAACGTGCATCCATGTATGCGGGCGAGACGGGAAGGAGCATTGGTCATGCATCCCTTCCTGAGGGTGAGACAGGGAGGAGATAAAATCCCTGTATGAAGCCAAGAGAACGAGGCGGCATGAACATGCATCCTTGTATGCAGGTGTGACATGGAGTCATCATGAACATGCATCCCTTTATAAGGACATAACATGGAGGACGCATGAACATGAATGCCTGAATTTTATGGTGGTGGCCTTCGGGTGATTTGGCACGTGCAATCGGTGAAGAGCACTTCTCCTGCGCAAAAAAATAAATGTACTATTAGCACCCCGGAGGGAGCCTCTGCACTTCTTATAGGGAGGAAACTCTGCAATGGAAGGGGACAGGGTCAATAACAGCTGTAAACTCTCACAAGACCATCACTGCTCTCACACTTTCCTGCTCTCAGGCTGGCGGGCCATTATCGGCCCTGGCTGCCGCACCATTGCCAGGTTTGTGTAACTATATTGTTTCTAATTGGCTCCACTTTGATGACTTTCATTTGGATTCTGACTTGATTATTGAGATCTTAAAAAAGTGACTGGGGATCAGGTGTCCACTTATTCTCATGGATAACATCACAACCAACCTTTAATTCAAACATGAGTCATGACATCACAGATGGAGTACAGCTTATGATAGAGGTGGAACGTCACATTGTAGCAGCCCAAGTAGCTCGCCGTGATCGTATAGTGGTTAGTACTCTGCGTTGTGGCTGCAGCAACCTCTGTTCGAATCCGAGTCACGGCATTGCGGTGAGGCAATGTCACGGCAGTTGGGCAGATATTTTAGAATTTCCATTAATACATTGGCAATCTCTGTGGAGGACTGAAACAATTCGATATGTCCTGTTACTGTTATGAACCTTTTGTTTCTTTAATGCTCTTTGCACACTTTTTCATCGGGTGACTGTAATGTATTTCAACCAAATCTAATTAAGAGCGCATTATGTGGTGACATTTGCAGTACCTGAAACATTATAACACTGCCATTTACGTCAATAACCACTAGCTTGATTAAGACATATGTATTGCAGCGACAGTATTTCCCAGTTACAAATGGGAATAAAAACAACATCCGCGAGGGATTGAACGAACGACATTTAACTGATGTTGCCAATGGAGCGCGTTACAGAGAGTGCGAGGTCCCGCCTTTACAGTCACACGCTGATGATAATACAGATGTTTAAATAAACAGGCATATCTGTGGACTTGTGGTCTTTCTACATTGGGACTCATAGTCTAGTCCTAGGCTATTGTAGGCACTGGCGTATCTTTTAGTGGAATGAGAGGCATTCTGTAGTCGCGTGAAAGGACCTTTCAAGTCAATCTGATCTGTATTGTCCTGTGAAAAAAAGCGTTCTTAGACACAGTGAGGAGTTTTTGGGGATAATGGGAAAATCATTTCCAACTAAATGACAGGAATTTCTTAGTCCAATCATGAGGTGTGCTAGGCTTTTTTATACTGTGGCGGAAAGAGAGAGAGTATAACAGTCATTATAAATAAAGGGCCAAGGAAGTGACAGTTTATGGAAGGAACAATTTGCACATAGTTTTAGAATGCGATCAGGAGGAGGACAATGTGCTTACACATATGAAATATTAGAAGGTAGACATTATGGAAGCACATATATTTCTTTATTTTTATTGTATTTGGGGAGAGGGGGTTAATATAGCACGTCCAATGTGGAAAAGTGCTTTCCATAGCACCTTGCAGGTGGGCGACATCTAGAGCTGTGCAGTAGCCACCCATGCCCCAGACGTCAAAGAGAACAAGAAGTTACACATGTTGGAAGTGAGGGTGAGACATTGAGGAGATATGATCCCCGTATGAAGCCGAGAGAAGGAGGAGGCGTGAACGTGCATCCATGTATGCAGGCGAGAAGGGAAGGAGCATTGGTCATGCATCCCTGCATGAGGGTGAGACAGGGAGGAGATATGATCCCCGTATGAAGCCGAGAGAAGGAGGAGGCGTGAACGTGCATCCATGTATGCGGGCGAGACAGGAAGGAGCATTGGTCATGCATCCCTGCATGAGGGTGAGACAGGGAGGAGATATGATCCCCGTATGAAGCCGAGAGAAGGAGGAGGCGTGAACGTGCATCCATGTATGCGGGCGAGACGGGAAGGAGCATTGGTCATGCATCCCTTCCTGAGGGTGAGACAGGGAGGAGATAAAATCCCAGTATGAAGCCGAGAGAACGAGGAGACATGAACATGCATCCATGTATGCGGGCGAGAAGGGAAGGAGCATTGGTCATGCATCCCTGCATGAGGGTGAGACAGGGAGGAGATAAAATCCCTGTATAAAGCCAAGAGAACAAGGCGGCATGAACATGCATCCTTGTATGCAGGTGTGACATGGAGTCATCATGAACATGCATCCCTTTATAAGGACATAACATGGAGGACGCATGAACATGAATGCCTGAATTTTATGGTGGTGGCCTTCGGGTGATTTGGCACGTGCAATTGGTGAAGAGCACTTCTCGTGCGCAAAAAAATAAATGTACTATTAGCACCCCGGAGGGAGCCTCTGCACTTCTTATAGGGAGAAAACTCTGCAATGGAAGGGGACAGGGTCAATAACAGCTGTAAACTCTCACAAGACCATCACTGCTCTCACACTTTCCTGCTCTCAGGCTGGCGGGCCATTATCGGCCCTGGCTGCCGCACCATTGCCAGGTTTGTGTAACTATATTATTTCTAATTGGCTCCACTTTGATGACTTTCATTTGGATTCTGACTTGATTATTGAGATCTTAAATAAGTGACTGGGGATCAGGTGTCCACTTATTCTCATGGATAACATCACAACCAACCTTTAATTCAAACATGAGTCATGACATCACAGATGGAGTACAGCTTATGATAGAGGTGGAACGTCACATTGTAGCAGCCCAAGTAGCTCGCCATGATCGTATAGTGGTTAGTACTCTGCGTTGTGGCCACAGCAACCTCGGTTGAATCCGATTCACGGCATTGCGGTGAGGCAGTTGGGCAGATATTTTAGAATTTCCATTAATACATTGGCAATCTCTGTGGAGGACTGAAACAATTCGATATGGCCTGTTACTGTTATGAACCTTTTGTTTCTTTAATGCTCTTTGCACACTTTTTCATCGGGTGACTGTAATGTATTTCAACCAAATCTAATTAAGAGCGCATTATGTGGTGACATTTGCAGTACATGAAACATTATAACACTGCCATTTACGTCAATAACCACTAGCTTGATTAAGACATATGTATTGCAGCGACAGTATTTCCCAGTTACAAATGGGAATAAAAACAACATCCGCGAGGGATTGAATGAACGACATTTAACTGATGTTGCCAATGGAGCGCGTTACAGAGAGCGCGAGGTCCCGCCTTTACAGTCACACGCTGATGATAATACAGATGTTTAAATAAACAGGCATATCTGTGGACTTGTGGTCTTTCTACATTGGGACTCATAGTCTAGTCCTAGGCTATTGTAGGCACTGGCGTATCTTTTAGTGGAATGAGAGGCATTCTGTAGTCGCGTGAAAGGACCTTTCAAGTCAATCTGATCTGTATTGTCCTGTGAAAAAAAGCGTTCTTAGACACAGTGAGGAGTTTTTGGGGATAATGGGAAAATCATTTCCAACTAAATGACAGGAATTTCTTAGTCCAATCATGAGGTGTGCTAGGCTTTTTTATACTGTGGCGGAAAGAGAGAGAGTATAACAGTCATTATAAATAAAGGGCCAAGGAAGTGACAGTTTATGGAAGGAACAATTTGCACATAGTTTTAGAATGTGGTCAGGAGGAGGACAATGTGCTTACACATATGAACCATTAGAAGGTAGACATTATGGAAGCACATATATTTCTTTATTTTTATTGTATTTGGGGAGAGGGGGTTAATATAGCACGTCCAATGTGGAAAAGTGCTTTCCATAGCACCTTGCAGGTGGGCGACATCTAGAGCTGTGCAGTAGCCACCCATGCCCCAGACGTCAAAGAGAACAAGAAGTTACACATGTTGGAAGTGAGGGTGAGACATTGAGGAGATATGATCCCCGTATGAAGCTGAGAGAAGGAGGAGGCGTGAACGTGCATCCATGTATGCAGGCGAGAAGGGAAGGAGCATTGGTCATGCATCCCTACATGAGGGTGAGACAGGGAGGAGATATGATCCCCGTATGAAGCCGAGAGAAGGAGGAGGCGTGAACGTGCGTCCATGTATGCGGGCGAGACAGGAAGGAGCGTTGGTCATGCATCCCTGCATGAGGGTGAGACAGGGAGGAGATATGATCCCCGTATGAAGCCGAGAGAAGGAGGAGGCGTGAACGTGCATCCATGTATGCAGGCGAGAAGGGAAGGAGCATTGGTCATGCATCCCTGCATGAGGGTGAGACAGGGAGGAGATATGATCCCCGTATGAAGCCGAGAGAAGGAGGAGGCGTGAACGTGCATCCATGTATGCGGGCGAGACAGGAAGGAGCATTGGTCATGCATCCCTGCATGAGGGTGAGACAGGGAGGAGATATGATCCCCGTATGAAGCCGAGAGAAGGAGGAGGCGTGAACGTGCATCCATGTATGCGGGCGAGACGGGAAGGAGCATTGGTCATGCATCCCTTCCTGAGGGTGAGACAGGGAGGAGATAAAATCCCAGTATGAAGCCGAGAGAACGAGGAGACATGAACGTGCATCCATGTATGCGGGCGAGAAGGGAAGGAGCATTGGTCATGCATCCCTGCATGAGGGTGAGACAGGGAGGAGATAAAATCCCTGTATGAAGCCAAGAGAACGAGGTGGCATGAACATGCATCCTTGTATGCAGGTGTGATATGGAGTCATCATGAACATGCATCCCTTTATAAGGACATAACGTGGAGGACGCATGAACATGAATGCCTGAATTTTATGGTGGTGGCCTTCGGGTGATTTGGCACGTGCAATCGGTGAAGAGCACTTCTCCTGCGCAAAAAAATAAATGTACTATTAGCACCCCGGAGGGAGCCTCTGCACTTCTTATAGGGAGAAAACTCTGCAATGGAAGGGGACAGGGTCAATAACAGCTGTAAACTCTCACAAGACCATCACTGCTCTCACACTTTCCTGCTCTCAGGCTGGCGGGCCATTATCGGCCCTGGCTGCCGCACCATTGCCAGGTTTGTGTAACTATATTGTTTCTAATTGGCTCCACTTTGATGACTTTCATTTGGATTCTGACTTGATTATTGAGATCTTAAAAAAGTGACTGGGGATCAGGTGTCCACTTATTCTCATGGATAACATCACAACCAACCTTTAATTCAAACATGAGTCATGACATCACAGATGGAGTACAGCTTATGATAGAGGTGGAACGTCACATTGTAGCATCCCAAGTAGCTCGTCATGATCGTATAGTGGTTAGTACTCTGGGTTGTGGCTGCAGCAACCTCGGTTCGAATCCGAGTAACGGCATTGCGGTGAGGCAATGTCACGGCAGTTGGGCAGATATTTTAGAATTTCCATTAATACATTGGCAATCTCTGTGGAGGACTGAAACAATTCGATATGGCCTGTTACTGTTATGAACCTTTTGTTTCTTTAATGCTCTTTGCACACTTTTTCATCGGGTGACTGTAATGTATTTCAACCAAATCTAATTAAGAGCGCATTATGTGGTGACATTTGCAGTACATGAAACATTATAACACTGCCATTTACGTCAATAACCACTAGCTTGATTAAGACATATGTATTGCAGCGACAGTATTTCCCAGTTACAAATGGGAATAAAAACAACATCCGCGAGGGATTGAACGAACGACATTTAACTGATGTTGCCAATGGAGCGCGTTACAGAGAGCGCGAGGTCCCGCCTTTACAGTCACACGCTGATGATAATACAGATGTTTAAATAAACAGGCATATCTGTGGATTTGTGGTCTTTCTACATTGGGACTCATAGTCTAGTCCTAGGCTATTGTAGGCACTGGCGTATCTTTTAGTGGAATGAGAGGCATTCTGTAGTCGCGTGAAAGGACCTTTCAAGTCAATCTGATCTGTATTGTCCTGTGAAAAAAAGCGTTCTTAGACGCAGTGAGAAGTTTTTGGGGATAATGGGAAAATCATTTCCAACTAAATGACAGGAATTTCTTAGTCCAATCATGAGGTGTGCTAGGCTTTTTTATACTGTGGCGGAAAGAGAGAGAGTATAACAGTCATTATAAATAAAGGGCCAAGGAAGTGACAGTTTATGGAAGGAACAATTTGCACATAGTTTTAGAATGTGGTCAGGAGGAGGACAATGTGCTTACACATATGAAACATTAGAAGGTAGACATTATGGAAGCACATATATTTCTTTATTTTTATTGTATTTGGGGAGAGGGGGTTAATATAGCACGTCCAATGTGGAAAAGTGCTTTCCATAGCACCTTGCAGGTGGGCGACATCTAGAGCTGTGCAGTAGCCACCCATGCCCCAGACGTCAAAGAGAACAAGAAGTTACACATGTTGGAAGTGAGGGTGAGACATTGAGGAGATATGATCCCCGTATGAAGCCGAGAGAAGGAGGAGGCGTGAACGTGCATCCATGTATGCAGGCGAGAAGGGAAGGAGCATTGGTCATGCATCCCTGCATGAGGGTGAGACAGGGAGGAGATATGATCCCCGTATGAAGCCGAGAGAAGGAGGAGGCGTGAACGTGCATCCATGTATGCGGGCGAGACAGGAAGGAGCGTTGGTCATGCATCCCTGCATGAGGGTGAGACAGGGAGGAGATATGATCCCCGTATGAAGCCGAGAGAAGGAGGAGGCGTGAACGTGCATCCATGTATGCAGGCGAGAAGGGAAGGAGCATTGGTCATGCATCCCTGCATGAGGGTGAGACAGGGAGGAGATATGATCCCCGTATGAAGCCGAGAGAAGGAGGAGGCGTGAACGTGCATCCATGTATGCGGGCGAGACAGGAAGGAGCATTGGTCATGCATCCCTGCATGAGGGTGAGACAGGGAGGAGATATGATCCCCGTATGAAGCCGAGAGAAGGAGGAGGCGTGAACGTGCATCCATGTATGCGGGCGAGACGGGAAGGAGCATTGGTCATGCATCCCTTCCTGAGGGTGAGACAGGGAGGAGATAAAATCCCAGTATGAAGCCGAGAGAACGAGGAGACATGAACGTGCATCCATGTATGCGGGCGAGAAGGGAAGGAGCATTGGTCATGCATCCCTGCATGAGGGTGAGACAGGGAGGAGATAAAATCCCTGTATGAAGCCAAGAGAACGAGGCGGCATGAACATGCATCCTTGTATGCAGGTGTGACATGGAGTCATCATGAACATGCATCCCTTTATAAGGACATAACATGGAGGAAGCATGAACATGAATGCCTGAATTTTATGGTGGTGGCCTTCGGGTGATTTGGCACGTGCAATTGGTGAAGAGCACTTTTCGTGCGCAAAAAAATAAATGTACTATTAGCACCCCGGAGGGAGCCTCTGCACTTCTTATAGGGAGAAAACTCTGCAATGGAAGGGGACAGGGTCAATAACAGCTGTAAACTCTCACAAGACCATCACTGCTCTCACACGTTCCTGCTCTCAGGCTGGCGGGCCATTATCGGCCCTGGCTGCCGCACCATTGCCAGGTTTGTGTAACTATATTATTTCTAATTGGCTCCACTTTGATGACTTTCATTTGGATTCTGACTTGATTATTGAGATCTTAAATAAGTGACTGGGGATCAGGTGTCCACTTATTCTCAATGATAACATCACAACCAACCTTTAATTCAAACATGAGTCATGACATCACAGATGGAGTACAGCTTATGATAGAGGTGGAACGTCACATTGTAGCAGCCCAAGTAGCTCGCCGTGATCGTATAGTGGTTAGTACTGTGGCCACAGCAACCTCGGTTCGAATCCGATTCACGCCATTGCGGTGAGGCAATGTCACGGCAGTTGGGCAGATATTTTAGAATTTCCATTAATACATTGGCAATCTCTGTGGAGGACTGAAACAATTCGATATGTCCTGTTACTGTTATGAACCTTTTGTTTCTTTAATGCTCTTTGCACACTTTTTCATCGGGTGACTGTAATGTATTTCAACCAAATCTAATTAAGAGCGCATTATGTGGTGACATTTGCAGTACATGAAACATTATAACACTGCCATTTACGTCATTAACCACTAGCTTGATTAAGACATATGTATTGCAGCGACAGTATTTCCCAGTTACAAATGGGAATAAAAACAACATCCACGAGGGATTGAACGAACGACATTTAACTGATGTTGCCAATGGAGCGCGTTACAGAGAGCGCGAGGTCCCGCCTTTACAGTCACACGCTGATGATAATACAGATGTTTAAATAAACAGGCATATCTGTGGACTTGTGGTCTTTCTACATTGGGACTCATAGTCTAGTCCTAGGCTATTGTAGGCACTGGCGTATCTTTTAGTGGAATGAGAGGCATTCTGTAGTCGCGTGAAAGGACCTTTCAAGTCAATCTGATCTGTATTGTCCTGTGAAAAAAAGCGTTCTTAGACACAGTGAGGAGTTTTTGGGGATAATGGGAAAATCATTTCCAACTAAATGACAGGAATTTCTTAGTCCAATCATGAGGTGTGCTAGGCTTTTTTATACTGTGGCGGAAAGAGAGAGAGTATAACAGTCATTATAAATAAAGGGCCAAGGAAGTGACAGTTTATGGAAGGAACAATTTGCACATAGTTTTAGAATGTGGTCAGGAGGAGGACAATGTGCTTACACATATGAAACATTAGAAGGTAGACATTATGGAAGCACATATATTTCTTTATTTTTATTGTATTTGGGGAGAGGGGGTTAATATAGCACTTCCAATGTGGAAAACTGCTTTCCATAGCACCTTGCTGGTGGGCGACATCTAGAGCTGTGCAGTAGCCACCCATGCCCCAGACGTCAAAGAGAACAAGAAGTTACACATGTTGGAAGTGAGGGTGAGACATTGAGGAGATATGATCCCCGTATGAAGCCGAGAGAAGGAGGAGGCGTGAACGTGCATCCATGTATGCAGGCGAGAAGGGAAGGAACATTGGTCCTGCATCCCTACATGAGGGTGAGACAGGGAGGAGATATGATCCCCGTATGAAGCCGAGAGAAGAAAGAGGCGTGAACGTGCATCCATTTATGCGGGCGAGACAGGAAGGAGCGTTGGTCATGCATCCCTGCATGAGGGTGAGACAGGGAGGAGATATGATCCCCGTATGAAGCCGAGAGAAGGAGGAGGCGTGAACGTGCATCCATGTATGCAGGCGAGAAGGGAAGGAGCATTGGTCATGCATCCCTGCATGAGGGTGAGACAGGGAGGAGATATGATCCCCGTATGAAGCCGAGAGAAGGAGGAGGCGTGAACGTGCATCCATGTATGCGGGCGAGACAGGAAGGAGCATTGGTCATGCATCCCTGCATGAGGGTGAGACAGGGAGGAGATATGATCCCCGTATGAAGCCGAGAGAAGGAGGAGGCGTGAACGTGCATCCATGTATGTGGGCGAGACGGGAAGGAGCATTGGTCATGCATCCCTTCCTGAGGGTGAGACAGGGAGGAGATAAAATCCCAGTATGAAGCCGAGAGAACGAGGAGACATGAACGTGCATCCATGTATGCTGGCGAGAAGGGAAGGAGCATTGGTCATGCATCCCTGCATGAGGGTGAGACAGGGAGGAGATAAAATCCCTGTATGAAGCCAAGAGAACGAGGTGGCATGAACATGCATCCTTGTATGCAGGTGTGACATGGAGTCATCATGAACATGCATCCCTTTATAAGGACATAACATGGAGGACGCATGAACATGAATGCCTGAATTTTATGGTGGTGGCCTTCGGGTGATTTGGCACGTGCAATCGGTGAAGAGCACTTCTCCTGCGCAAAAAAATAAATGTACTATTAGCACCCCGGAGGGAGCCTCTGCACTTCTTATAGGGAGAAAACTCTGCAATGGAAGGGGACAGGGTCAATAACAGCTGTAAACTCTCACAAGACCATCACTGCTCTCACACTTTCCTGCTCTCAGGCTGGCGGGCCATTATCGGCCCTGGCTGCCGCACCATTGCCAGGTTTGTGTAACTATATTATTTCTAATTGGCTCCACTTTGATGACTTTCATTTGGATTCTGACTTGATTATTGAGATCTTAAATAAGTGACTGGGGATCAGGTGTCCACTTATTCTCATGGATAACATCACAACCAACCTTTAATTCAAACATGAGTCATGACATCACAGATGGAGTACAGCTTATGATAGAGGTGGAACGTCACATTGTAGCAGCCCAAGTAGCTCGCCGTGATCGTATAGTGGTTAGTACTCTGCGTTGTGGCCGCAGCAACCTCGGTTCGAATCCGAGTCACCGCATTGCGGTGAGGCAGTTGGGCAGATATTTTAGAATTTCCATTAATACATTGGCAATCTCTGTGGAGGACTGAAACAATTCGATATGTCCTGTTACTGTTATGAACCTTTTGTTTCTTTAATGCTCTTTGCACACTTTTTCATCGGGTGACTGTAATGTATTTCAACCAAATCTAATTAAGAGCGCATTATGTGGTGACATTTGCAGTACATGAAACATTATAACACTGCCATTTACGTCAATAACCACTAGCTTGATTAAGACATATGTATTGCAGCGACAGTATTTCCCAGTTACAAATGGGAATAAAAACAACATCCGCGAGGGATTGAACGAACGACATTTAACTGATGTTGCCAATGGAGCGCGTTACAGAGAGCGTGAGGTCCCGCCTTTACAGTCACACGCTGATGATAATACAGATGTTTAAATAAACAGGCATATCTGTGGACTTGTGGTCTTTCTACATTGGGACTCATAGTCTAGTCCTAGGCTATTGTAGGCACTGGCGTATCTTTTAGTGGAATGAGAGGCATTCTGTAGTCGCGTGAAAGGACCTTTCAAGTCAATCTGATCTGTATTGTCCTGTGAAAAAAAGCGTTCTTAGACACAGTGAGGAGTTTTTGGGGATAATGGGAAAATCATTTCCAACTAAATGACAGGAATTTCTTAGTCCAATCATGAGGTGTGCTAGGCTTTTTTATACTGTGGCGGAAAGAGAGAGAGTATAACAGTCATTATAAATAAAGGGCCAAGGAAGTGACAGTTTATGGAAGGAACAATTTGCACATAGTTTTAGAATGTGGTCAGGAGGAGGACAATGTGCTTACACATATGAAACATTAGAAGGTAGACATTATGGAAGCACATATATTTCTTTATTTTTATTGTATTTGGGGAGAGGGGGTTAATATAGCACGTCCAATGTGGAAAAGTGCTTTCCATAGCACCTTGCAGGTGGGCGACATCTAGAGCTGTGCAGTAGCCACCCATGCCCCAGACGTCAAAGAGAACAAGAAGTTACACATGTTGGAAGTGAGGGTGAGACATTGAGGAGATATGATCCCCGTATGAAGCCGAGAGAAGGAGGAGGCGTGAACGTGCATCCATGTATGCAGGCGAGAAGGGAAGGAGCATTGGTCATGCATCCCTGCATGAGGGTGAGACAGGGAGGAGATATGATCCCCGTATGAAGCCGAGAGAAGGAGGAGGCGTGAACGTGCATCCATGTATGCGGGCGAGACAGGAAGGAGCGTTGGTCATGCATCCCTGCATGAGGGTGAGACAGGGAGGAGATATGATCCCCGTATGAAGCCGAGAGAAGGAGGAGGCGTGAACGTGCATCCATGTATGCAGGCGAGAAGGGAAGGAGCATTGGTCATGCATCCCTGCATGAGGGTGAGACAGGGAGGAGATATGATCCCCGTATGAAGCCGAGAGAAGGAGGAGGCGTGAACGTGCATCCATGTATGCGGGCGAGACAGGAAGGAGCATTGGTCATGCATCCCTGCATGAGGGTGAGACAGGGAGGAGATATGATCCCCGTATGAAGCCGAGAGAAGGAGGAGGCGTGAACGTGCATCCATGTATGCGGGCGAGACGGGAAGGAGCATTGGTCATGCATCCCTTCCTGAGGGTGAGACAGGGAGGAGATAAAATCCCAGTATGAAGCCGAGAGAACGAGGAGACATGAACGTGCATCCATGTATGCTGGCGAGAAGGGAAGGAGCATTGGTCATGCATCCCTGCATGAGGGTGAGACAGGGAGGAGATAAAATCCCTGTATGAAGCCAAGAGAACGAGGTGGCATGAACATGCATCCTTGTATGCAGGTGTGACATGGAGTCATCATGAACATGCATCCCTTTATAAGGACATAACATGGAGGACGCATGAACATGAATGCCTGAATTTTATGGTGGTGGCATTCGGGTGATTTGGCACGTGCAATTGGTGAAGAGCACTTCTCGTGCGCAAAAAAATAAATGTACTATTAGCACCCCGGAGGGAGCCTCTGCACTTCTTATAGGGAGAAAACTCTGCAATGGAAGGGGACAGGGTCAATAACAGCTGTAAACTCTCACAAGACCATCACTGCTCTCACACTTTCCTGCTCTCAGGCTGGCGGGCCATTATCGGCCCTGGCTGCCGCACCATTGCCAGGTTTGTGTAACTATATTATTTCTAATTGGCTCCACTTTGATGACTTTCATTTGGATTCTGACTTGATTATTGAGATCTTAAATAAGTGACTGGGGATCAGGTGTCCACTTATTCTCATGGATAACATCACAACCAACCTTTAATTCAAACATGAGTCATGACATCACAGATGGAGTACAGCTTATGATAGAGGTGGAACGTCACATTGTAGCAGCCCAAGTAGCTCGCCGTGATCGTATAGTGATTAGTACTCTGCGTTGTGGCCACAGCAACCTTGGTTCGAATCCGAGTCACGGCATTGCGGTGAGGCAATGTCACAGCAGTTGGGCAGATATTTTAGAATTTCCATTAATACATTGGCAATCTCTGTGGAGGACTGAAACAATTCGATATGGCCTGTTACTGTTATGAACCTTTTGTTTCTTTAATGCTCTTTGCACACTTTTTCATCGGGTGACTGTAATGTATTTCAACCAAATCTAATTAAGAGCGCATTATGTGGTGACATTTGCAGTACATGAAACATTATAACACTGCCATTTACGTCAATAACCACTAGCTTGATTAAGACATATGTATTGCAGCGACAGTATTTCCCAGTTACAAATGGGAATAAAAACAACATCCGCGAGGGATTGAACCAACGACATTTAACTGATGTTGCCAATGGAGCGCGTTACAGAGAGCGCGAGGTCCCTCCTTTACAGTCACACGCTGATGATAATACAGATGTTTAAATAAACAGGCATATATGTGGACTTGTGGTCTTTCTACATTGGGACTCATAGTCTAGTCCTAGGCTATTGTAGGCACTGGCGTATCTTTTAGTGGAATGAGAGGCATTCTGTAGTCGCGTGAAAGGACCTTTCAAGTCAATCTGATCTGTATTGTCCTGTGAAAAAAAGCGTTCTTAGACACAGTGAGGAGTTTTTGGGGATAATGGGAAAATCATTTCCAACTAAATGACAGGAATTTCTTAGTCCAATCATGAGGTGTGCTAGGCTTTTTTATACTGTGGCGGAAAGAGAGAGAGTATAACAGTCATTATAAATAAAGGGCCAAGGAAGTGACAGTTTATGGAAGGAACAATTTGCACATAGTTTTAGAATGTGGTCAGGAGGAGGACAATGTGCTTACACATATGAAACATTAGAAGGTAGACATTATGGAAGCACATATATTTCTTTATTTTTATTGTATTTGGGGAGAGGGGGTTAATATAGCACGTCCAATGTGGAAAAGTGCTTTCCATAGCACCTTGCAGGTGGGCGACATCTAGAGCTGTGCAGTAGCCACCCATGCCCCAGACGTCAAAGAGAACAAGAAGTTACACATGTTGGAAGTGAGGGTGAGACATTGAGGAGATATGATCCCCGTATGAAGCCGAGAGAAGGAGGAGGCGTGAACGTGCATCCATGTATGCAGGCGAGAAGGGAAGGAGCATTGGTCATGCATCCCTGCATGAGGGTGAGACAGGGAGGAGATATGATCCCCGTATGAAGCCGAGAGAAGGAGGAGGCGTGAACGTGCATCCATGTATGCGGGCGAGACAGGAAGGAGCGTTGGTCATGCATCCCTGCATGAGGGTGAGACAGGGAGGAGATATGATCCCCGTATGAAGCCGAGAGAAGGAGGAGGCGTGAACGTGCATCCATGTATGCAGGCGAGAAGGGAAGGAGCATTGGTCATGCATCCCTGCATGAGGGTGAGACAGGGAGGAGATATGATCCCCGTATGAAGCCGAGAGAAGGAGGAGGCGTGAACGTGCATCCATGTATGCGGGCGAGACAGGAAGGAGCATTGGTCATGCATCCCTGCATGAGGGTGAGACAGGGAGGAGATATGATCCCCGTATGAAGCCGAGAGAAGGAGGAGGCGTGAACGTGCATCCATGTATGCGGGCGAGACGGGAAGGAGCATTTGTCATGCATCCCTTCCTGAGGGTGAGACAGGGAGGAGATAAAATCCCTGTATGAAGCCAAGAGAACGAGGCGGCATGAACATGCATCCTTGTATGCAGGTGTGACATGGAGTCATCATGAACATGCATCCCTTTATAAGGACATAACATGGAGGACGCATGAACATGAATGCCTGAATTTTATGGTGGTGGCCTTTGGGTGATTTGGCACGTGCAATTGGTGAAGAGCACTTTTCGTGCGCAAAAAAATAAATGTACTATTAGCACCCCGGAGGGAGCCTCTGCACTTCTTATAGGGAGAAAACTCTGCAATGGAAGGGGACAGGGTCAATAACAGCTGTAAACTCTCACAAGACCATCACTGCTCTCACACTTTCTTGCTCTCAGGCTGGCGGGCCATTATCGGCCCTGGCTGCCGCACCATTGCCAGGTTTGTGTAACTATATTATTTCTAATTGGCTCCACTTTGATGACTTTCATTTGGATTCTGACTTGATTATTGAGATCTTAAATAAGTGACTGGGGATCAGGTGTCCACTTATTCTCATGGATAACATCACAACCAACCTTTAATTCAAACATGAGTCATGACATCACAGATGGAGTACAGCTTATGATAGAGGTGGAACGTCACATTGTAGAAGCCCAAGTAGCTCGCCGTGATCGTATAGTGGTTAGTACTGTGGCCACAGCAACCTCGGTTCGAATCCGATTCACGGCATTGCGGTGAGGCAATGTCACGGCAGTTGGGCAGATATTTTAGAATTTCCATTAATACATTGGCAATCTCTGTGGAGGACTGAAACAATTCGATATGGCCTGTTACTGTTATGAACCTTTTGTTTCTTTAATGCTCTTTGCACACTTTTTCATCGGGTGACTGTAATGTATTTCAACCAAATCTAATTAAGAGCGCATTATGTGGTGACATTTGCAGTACATGAAACATTATAACACTGCCATTTACGTCATTAACCACTAGCTTGATTAAGACATATGTATTGCAGCGACAGTATTTCCCAGTTACAAATGGGAATAAAAACAACATCCGCGAGGGATTGAACCAACGACATTTAACTGATGTTGCCAATGGAGCGCGTTACAGAGAGCGCGAGGTCCCGCCTTTACAGTCACACGCTGATGATAATACAGATGTTTAAATAAACAGGCATATCTGTGGACTTGTGGTCTTTCTACATTGGGACTCATAGTCTAGTCCTAGGCTATTGTAGGCACTGGCGTATCTTTTAGTGGAATGAGAGGCATTCTGTAGTCGCGTGAAAGGACCTTTCAAGTCAATCTGATCTGTATTGTCCTGTGAAAAAAAGCGTTCTTAGACACAGTGAGGAGTTTTTGGGGATAATGGGAAAATCATTTCCAACTAAATGACAGGAATTTCTTAGTCCAATCATGAGGTGTGCTAGGCTTTTTTATACTGTGGCGGAAAGAGAGAGAGTATAACAGTCATTATAAATAAAGGGCCAAGGAAGTGACAGTTTATGGAAGGAACAATTTGCACATAGTTTTAGAATGTGGTCAGGAGGAGGACAATGTGCTTAAACATATGAAACATTAGAAGGTAGACATTATGGAAGCACATATATTTCTTTATTTTTATTGTATTTGGGGAGAGGGGGTTAATATAGCACGTCCAATGTGGAAAAGTGCTTTCCATAGCACCTTGCAGGTGGGCGACATCTAGAGCTGTGCAGTAGCCACCCATGCCCCAGACGTCAAAGAGAACAAGAAGTTACACATGTTGGAAGTGAGGGTGAGACATTGAGGAGATATGATCCCCGTATGAAGCCGAGAGAAGGAGGAGGCGTGAACGTGCATCCATGTATGCAGGCGAGAAGGGAAGGAGCATTGGTCATGCATCCCTACATGAGGGTGAGACAGGGAGGAGATATGATCCCCGTATGAAGCCAAGAGAAGAAGGAGGCGTGAACGTGCATCCATGTATGCGGGCGAGACAGGAAGGAGCGTTGGTCATGCATCCCTGCATGAGGGTGAGACAGGGAGGAGATATGATCCCCGTATGAAGCCGAGAGAAGGAGGAGGCGTGAACGTGCATCCATGTATGCAGGCGAGAAGGGAAGGAGCATTGGTCATGCATCCCTGCATGAGGGTGAGACAGGGAGGAGATATGATCCCCGTATGAAGCCGAGAGAAGGAGGAGGCGTGAACGTGCATCCATGTATGCGGGCGAGACAGGAAGGAGCATTGGTCATGCATCCCTGCATGAGGGTGAGACAGGGAGGAGATATGATCCCCGTATAAAGCCGAGAGAAGGAGGAGGCGTGAACGTGCATCCATGTATGTGGGCGAGACGGGAAGGAGCATTGGTCATGCATCCCTTCCTGAGGGTGAGACAGGGAGGAGATAAAATCCCAGTATGAAGCCGAGAGAACGAGGAGACATGAACGTGCATCCATGTATGCTGGAGAGAAGGGAAGGAGCATTGGTCATGCATCCCTGCATGAGGGTGAGACAGGGAGGAGATAAAATCCCTGTATGAAGCCAAGAGAACGAGGTGGCATGAACATGCATCCTTGTATGCAGGTGTGACATGGAGTCATCATGAACATGCATCCCTTTATAAGGACATAACATGGAGGACGCATGAACATGAATGCCTGAATTTTATGGTGGTGGCCTTCGGGTGATTTGGCACGTGCAATCGGTGAAGAGCACTTCTCCTGCGCAAAAAAATAAATGTACTATTAGCACCCCGGAGGGAGCCTCTGCACTTCTTATAGGGAGAAAACTCTGCAATGGAAGGGGACAGGGTCAATAACAGCTGTAAACTCTCACAAGACCATCACTGCTCTCACACTTTCCTGCTCTCAGGCTGGTGGGCCATTATCGGCCCTGGCTGCCGCACCATTGCCAGGTTTGTGTAACTATATTATTTCTAATTGGCTCCACTTTGATGACTTTCATTTGGATTCTGACTTGATTATTGAGATCTTAAATAAGTGACTGGGGATCAGGTGTCCACTTATTCTCATGGATAACATCACAACCAACCTTTAATTCAAACATGAGTCATGACATCACAGATGGAGTACAGCTTATGATAGAGGTGGAACGTCACATTGTAGCAGCCCAAGTAGCTCGCCGTGATCGTATAGTGGTTAGTACTCTGCGTTGTGGCCGCAGCAACCTCGGTGCAGCAACCTCGGTTCGAATCTGAGTCACGGCATTGCGGTGAGGCAGTTGGGAAGATATTTTAGAATTTCCATTAATACATTGGCAATCTCTGTGGAGGACTGAAACAATTCGATATGTCCTGTTACTGTTATGAACCTTTTGTTTCTTTAATGCTCTTTGCACACTTTTTCATCGGGTGACTGTAATGTATTTCAACCAAATCTAATTAAGAGCGCATTATGTGGTGACATTTGCAGTACATGAAACATTATAACACTGCCATTTACGTCAATAACCACTAGCTTGATTAAGACATATGTATTGCAGCGACAGTATTTCCCAGTTACAAATGGGAATAAAAACAACATCCGCGAGGGATTGAACGAACGACATTTAACTGATGTTGCCAATGGAGCGCGTTACAGAGAGCGTGAGGTCCCGCCTTTACAGTCACACGCTGATGATAATACAGATGTTTAAATAAACAGGCATATCTGTGGACTTGTGGTCTTTCTACATTGGGACTCATAGTCTAGTCCTAGGCTATTGTAGGCACTGGCGTATCTTTTAGTGGAATGAGAGGCATTCTGTGGTCGCGTGAAAGGACCTTTCAAGTCAATCTGATCTGTATTGTCCTGTGAAAAAAAGCGTTCTTAGACACAGTGAGGAGTTTTTGGGGATAATGGGAAAATCATTTCCAACCAAATGACAGGAATTTCTTAGTCCAATCATGAGGTGTGCTAGGCTTTTTTATACTGTGGCGGAAAGAGAGAGAGTATAACAGTCATTATAAATAAAGGGCCAAGGAAGTGACAGTTTATGGAAGGAACAATTTGCACATAGTTTTAGAATGTGGTCAGGAGGAGGACAATGTGCTTACACATATGAAACATTAGAAGGTAGACATTATGGAAGCACATATATTTCTTTATTTTTATTGTATTTGGGGAGAGGGGGTTAATATAGCACGTCCAATGTGGAAAAGTGCTTTCCATAGCACCTTGCAGGTGGGCGACATATAGAGCTGTGCAGTAGCCACCCATGCCCCAGACGTCAAAGAGAACAAGAAGTTACACATGTTGGAAGTGAGGGTGAGACATTGAGGAGATATGATCCCCATATGAAGCCGAGAGAAGGAGGAGGCGTGAACGTGCATCCATGTATGCAGGCGAGAAGGGAAGGAGCATTGGTCATGCATCCCTGCATGAGGGTGAGACAGGGAGGAGATATGATCCCCGTATGAAGCCGAGAGAAGGAGGAGGCGTGAACGTGCATCCATGTATGCGGGCGAGACAGGAAGGAGCGTTGGTCATGCATCCCTGCATGAGGGTGAGACAGGGAGGAGATATGATCCCCGTATGAAGCCCAGAGAAGGAGGAGGCGTGAACGTGCATCCATGTATGCGGGCGAGAAGGGAAGGAGCATTGGTCATGCATCCCTGCATGAGGGTGAGACAGGGAGGAGATATGATCCCCGTATGAAGCCGAGAGAAGGAGCAGGCGTGAACGTGCATCCATGTATGCGGGCGAGACGGGAAGGAGCATTGGTCATGCATCCCTGCATGAGGGTGAGACAGGGAGGAGATATGATCCCCGTATGAAGCCGAGAGAAGGAGGAGGCGTGAACGTGCATCCATGTATGCGGGCGAGACGGGAAGGAGCATTGGTCATGCATCCCTTCCTGAGGGTGAGACAGGGAGGAGATAAAATCCCTGTATGAAGCCGAGAGAACGAGGAGACATGAACGTGCATCCATGTATGCGGGCGAGAAGGGAAGGAGCATTGGTCATGCATCCGTGCATGAGGGTGAGACAGGGAGGAGATAAAATCCCTGTATGAAGCCAAGAGAACGAGGCGGCATGAACATGCATCCTTGTATTCAGGTGTGACATGGAGTCATCATGAACATGCATCCCTTTATAAGGACATAACATGGAGGACGCATGAACATGAATGCCTGAATTTTATGGTGGTGGCCTTCGGGTGATTTGGCACATGCAATCGGTGAAGAGCACTTCTCCTGCGCAAAAAAATAAATGTACTATTAGCACCCCGGAGGGAGCCTCTGCACTTCTTATAGGGAGAAAACTCTGCAATGGAAGGGGACAGGGTCAATAACAGCTGTAAACTCTCACAAGACCATCACTGCTCTCACACTTTCCTGCTCTCAGGCTGGCGGGCCATTATCGGCCCTGGCTGCCGCACCATTGCCACGTTTGTGTAACTATATTATTTCTAATTGGCTCCACTTTGATGACTTTCATTTGGATTCTGACTTGATTATTGAGATCTTAAATAAGTGACTGGGGATCAGGTGTCCACTTATTCTCATGGATAACATCACAACCAACCTTTAATTCAAACATGAGTCATGACATCACAGATGGAGTACAGTTTATGATAGAGGTGGAACGTCACATTGTAGCAGCCCAAGTAGCTCGCCGTGATCGTATAGTGGTTAGTACTCTGCGTTGTGGCAGCAGCAACCTCGGATCGAATCCAAGTCACGGCATTGCGCAGTTGGGCAGATATTTTAGAATTTCCATTAATACATTGGCAATCTCTGTGGAGGACTGAAACAATTCGATATGTCCTGTTACTGTTATGAACCTTTTGTTTCTTTAATGCTCTTTGCACACTTTTTCATCGGGTGACTGTAATGTATTTCAACCAAATCTAATTAAGAGCGCATTATGTGGTGACATTTGCAGTACATGAAACATTATAACACTGCCATTTACGTCAATAACCACTAGCTTGATTAAGACATATGTATTGCAGCGACAGTATTTCCCAGTTACAAATGGGAATAAAAACAACATCTTCGAGGGATTGAACCAACGACATTTAACTGATGTTGCCAATGGAGCGCGTTACAGAGAGCGCAAGGTCCCGCCTTTACAGTCACACGCTGATGATGATACAGATGTTTAAATAAACAGGCATATCTGTGGACTTGTGGTCTTTCTACATTGGGACTCATAGTCTAGTCCTAGGCTATTGTAGGCACTGGCGTATCTTTTAGTGGAATGAGAGGCATTCTGTAGTCGCGTGAAAGGACCTTTCAAGTCAATCTGATCTGTATTGTCCTGTGAAAAAAAGCGTTCTTAGACACAGTGAGGAGTTTTTGGGGATAATGGGAAAATCATTTCCAACTAAATGACAGGAATTTCTTAGTCCAATCATGAGGTGTGCTAGGCTTTTTTATACTGTGGCGGAAAGAGAGAGAGTATAACAGTCATTATAAATAAAGGGCCAAGGAAGTGACAGTTTATGGAAGGAACAATTTGCACATAGTTTTAGAATGTGGTCAGGAGGAGGACAATGTGCTTACACATATGAAACATTAGAAGGTAGACATTATGGAAGCACATATATTTCTTTATTTTTATTGTATTTGGGGAGAGGGGGTTAATATAGCACGTCCAATGTGGAAAAGTGCTTTCCATAGCACCTTGCAGGTGGGCGACATATAGAGCTGTGCAGTAGCCACCCATGCCCCAGACGTCAAAGAGAACAAGAAGTTACACATGTTGGAAGTGAGGGTGAGACATTTAGGAGATATGACCCCCGTATGAAGCCGAGAGAAGGAGGAGGCGTGAACGTGCATCCATGTATGCAGGCGAGAAGTGAAGGAGCATTGGTCATGCATCCCTGCATGAGGGTGAGACAGGGAGGAGATATGATCCCCGTATGAAGCCGAGAGAAGGAGGAGGCGTGAACGTGCATCCATGTATGCGGGCGAGACAGGAAGGAGCGTTGGTCATGCATCCCTGCATGAGGGTGAGACAGGGAGGAGATATGATCCCCGTATGAAGCCGAGAGAAGGAGGAGGCGTGAACGTGCATCCATGTATGCAGGCGAGAAGGGAAGGAGCATTGGTCATGCATCCCTGCATGAGGGTGAGACAGGGAGGAGATATGATCCCCGTATGAAGCCGAGAGAAGGAGGAGGCGTGAACGTGCATCCATGTATGCGGGCGAGACAGGAAGGAGCATTGGTCATGCATCCCTTCCTGAGGGTGAGACAGGGAGGAGATATGATCCCCGTATGAAGCCGAGAGAAGGAGGAGGCGTGAACGTGCATCCATGTATGCGGGCGAGACAGGAAGGAGCGTTGGTCATGCATCCCTGCATGAGGGTGAGACAGGGAGGAGATATGATCCCCGTATGAAGCCGAGAGAAGGAGGAGGCGTGAACGTGCATCCATGTATGCAGGCGAGAAGGGAAGGAGCATTGGTCATGCATCCCTGCATGAGGGTGAGACAGGGAGGAGATATGATCCCCGTATGAAGCCGAGAGAAGGAGGAGGCGTGAACGTGCATCCATGTATGCGGGCGAGACGGGAAGGAGCATTGGTCATGCATCCCTTCCTGAGGGTGAGACAGGGAGGAGATAAAATCCCCGTATGAAGCCGAGAGAACGAGGAGACATGAACGTGCATCCATGTATGCGGGCGAGAAGGGAAGGAGCATTGGTCATGCATCCCTGCATGAGGGTGAGACAGGGAGGAGATAAAATCCCTGTATGAAGCCAAGAGAACGAGGCGGCATGAACATGCATCCTTGTATGCAGGTGTGACATGGAGTCATCATGAACATGCATCCCTTTATAAGGACATAACATGGAGGACGCATGAACATGAATGCCTGAATTTTATGGTGGTGGCCTTCGGGTGATTTGGCACGTGCAATTGGTGAAGAGCACTTCTCCTGCGCAAAAAAATAAATTTACTATTAGCACCCCGGAGGGAGCCTCTGCACTTCTTATAGGGAGAAAACTCTGCAATGGAAGGGGACAGGGTCAATAACAGCTGTAAACTCTCACAAGACCATCACTGCTCTCACACTTTCCTGCTCTCAGGCTGGCGGGCCATTATCGGCCCTGGCTGCCGCATCATTGCCAGGTTTGTGTAACTATATTATTTCTAATTGGCTCCACTTTGATGACTTTCATTTGGATTCTGACTTGATTATTGAGATCTTAAATAAGTGACTGGGGATCAGGTGTCCACTTATTCTCATGGATAACATCACAACCAACCTTTAATTCAAACATGAGTCATGACATCACAGATGGAGCACAGCTTATGATAGAGGTGGAACGTCACTTTGTAGCAGCCCAAGTAGCTCGCCGTGATCGTATAGTGGTTAGTACTCTGCGTTGTGGCCGCAGCAACCTCGGTCCGAATCCGAGTCACGGCATTGCGGTGAGGCAATGTCACGGCAGTTGGGCAGATATTTTAGAATTTCCATTAATACATTGGCAATCTCTGTGGAGGACTGAAACAATTCGATATGTCCTGTTACTGTTATGAACCTTTTGTTTCTTTAATGCTCTTTGCACACTTTTTCATCGGGTGACTGTAATGTATTTCAACCAAATCTAATTAAGAGCGCATTATGTGGTGACATTTGCAGTACATGAAACATTATAACACTGCCATTTACGTCAATAACCACTAGCTTGATTAAGACATATGTATTCCAGCGACAGTATTTCCCAGTTACAAATGGGAATAAAAACAACATCCGCGAGGGATTGAACCAACGACATTTAACTGATGTTGCCAATGGAGCGCGTTACAGAGAGCGCGAGGTCCCGCCTTTACAGTCACACGCTGATGATAATACAGATGTTTAAATAAACAGGCATATCTGTGGACTTGTGGTCTTTCTACATTGGGACTCATAGTCTAGTCCTAGGCTATTGTAGGCACTGGCGTATCTTTTAGTGGAATGAGAGGCATAATGTAGTCGCGTGAAAGGACCTTTCAAGTCAATCTGATCTGTATTGTCCTGTGAAAAAAAGCGTTCTTAGACACAGTGAGGAGTTTTTGGGGATAATGGGAAAATCATTTCCAACTAAATGACAGGAATTTCTTAGTCCAATCATGAGGTGTGCTAGGCTTTTTTATACTGTGGCGGAAAGAGAGAGAGTATAACAGTCATTATAAATAAAGGGCCAAGGAAGTGACAGTTTATGGAAGGAACAATTTGCACATAGTTTTAGAATGTGGTCAGGAGGAGGACAATGTGCTTACACATATGAAACATTAGAAGGTAGACATTATGGAAGCACATATATTTCTTTATTTTTATTGTATTTGGGGTGAGGGGGTTAATATAGCACGTCCAATGTGGAAAAGTGCTTTCCATAGCACCTTGCAGGTGGGCGACATCTAGAGCTGTGCAGTAGCCACCCATGCCCCAGACGTCAAAGAGAACAAGAAGTTACACATGTTGGAAGTGAGGGTGAGACATTGAGGAGATATGATCCCCGTATGAAGCCGAGAGAAGGAGGAGGCGTGAACGTGCATCCATGTATGCAGGCGAGAAGGGAAGGAGCATTGGTCATGCATCCCTGCATGAGGGTGAGACAGGGAGGAGATATGATCCCCGTATGAAGCCGAGAGAAGGAGGAGGCGTGAACGTGCATCCATGTATGCGGGCGAGACAGGAAGGAGCGTTGGTCATGCATCCCTGCATGAGGGTGAGACAGGGAGGAGATATGATCCCCGTATGAAGCCGAGAGAAGGAGGAGGCGTGAACGTGCATCCATGTATGCAGGCGAGAAGGGAAGGAGCATTGGTCATGCATCCCTGCATGAGGGTGAGACACGGAGGAGATATGATCCCCGTATGAAGCCGAGAGAAGGAGGAGGCGTGAACGTGCATCCATGTATGCGGGCGAGACAGGAAGGAGCATTGGTCATGCATCCCTGCATGAGGGTGAGACAGGGAGGAGATATGATCCCCGTATGAAGCCGAGAGAAGGAGGAGGCGTGAACGTGCATCCATGTATGCGGGCAAGACGGGAAGGAGCATTGGTCATGCATCCCTTCCTGAGGGTGAGACAGGGAGGAGATAAAATCCCCGTATGAAGCCGAGAGAACGAGGAGACATGAACGTGCATCCATGTATGCGGGCGAGAAGGGAAGGAGCATTGGTCATGCATCCCTGCATGAGGGTGAGACAGGGAGGAGATTAAATCCCTGTATGAAGCCAAGTGAACGAGGCGGCATGAACATGCATCCTTGTATTCAGGTGTGACATGGAGTCATCATGAACATGCATCCCTTTATAAGGACATAACATGGAGGACGCATGAACATGAATGCCTGAATTTTATGGTGGTGGCCTTCGGGTGATTTGGCACGTGCAATCGGTGAAGAGCACTTCTCCTGCGCAAAAAAATAAATGTACTATTAGCACCCCGGAGGGAGCCTCTGCACTTCTTATAGGGAGAAAACTCTGCAATGGAAGGGGACAGGGTCAATAACAGCTGTAAACTCTCACAAGACCATCACTGCTCTCACACTTTCCTGCTCTCAGGCTGGCGGGCCATTATCGGCCCTGGCTGCCGCACCATTGCCAGGTTTGTGTAACTATATTATTTCTAATTGGCTCCACTTTGATGACTTTCATTTGGATTCTGACTTGATTATTGAGCTCTTAAATAAGTGACTGGGGATCAGGTGTCCACTTATTCTCATGGATAACATCACAACCAACCTTTAATTCAAACATGAGTCATGACATCACAGATGGAGTACAGCTTATGACAGAGGTGGAACGTCACATTGTAGCAGCCCAAGTAGCTCGCCGTGATTGTATAGTGGTTAGTACGCAACCTCGGTTCGAATCCGAGTCACGGCATTGCGGTGAGGCAATGTCACGGCAGTTGGGCAGATATTTTAGAATTTCCATTAATACATTGGCAATCTCTGTGGAGGACTGAAACAATTCGATATGTCCTGTTACTGTTATGAACCTTTTGTTTCTTTAATGCTCTTTGCACACTTTTTCATCGGGTGACTGTAATGTATTTCAACCAAATCTAATTAAGAGCGCATTATGCGGTGACATTTGCAGTACATGAAACATTATAACACTGCCATTTACGTCAATAACCACTAGCTTGATTAAGACATATGTATTGCAGCGACAGTATTTCCCAGTTACAAATGGGAATAAAAACAACATCCGCGAGGGATTGAACGAACGACATTTAACTGATGTTGCCAATGGAGCGCGTTACAGAGAGCGCGAGGTCCCGCCTTTACAGTCACACGCTGATGATAATACAGATGTTTAAATAAACAGGCATATCTGTGGACTTGTGGTCTTTCTACATTGGGACTCATAGTCTAGTCCTAGGCTATTGTAGGCACTGGCGTATCTTTTAGAGGAATGAGTGGCATTCTGTAGTCGCTTGAAAGGACCTTTCAAGTCAATCTGATCTGTATTGTCCTGTGAAAAAAAAGCGTTCTTAGACACAGTGAGGAGTTTTTGGGGATAATGGGAAAATCATTTCCAACTAAATGACAGGAATTTCTTAGTCCAATCATGAGGTGTGCTAGGCTTTTTTATACTGTGGCGGAAAGAGAGAGAGTATAACAGTCATTATAAATAAAGGGCCAAGGAAGTGACAGTTTATGGAAGGAACAATTTGCACATAGTTTTAGAATGTGGTCAGGAGGAGGACAATGTGCTTACACATATGAAACATTAGAAGGTAGACATTATGGAAGCACATATATTTCTTTATTTTTATTGTATTTGGGGAGAGGGGGTTAATATAGCACGTCCAATGTGGAAAAGTGCTTTCAATAGCACCTTGGAGGTGGGCGACATCTAGAGCTATGCAGTAGCCACCCATGCCCCAGACGTCAAAGAGAACAAGAAGTTACACATGTTGGAAGTGAGGGTGAGACATTGAGGAGATATGATCCCCGTATGAAGCCGAGAGAAGGAGGAGAGGTGAACGTGCATCCATGTATGCAGGCGAGAAGGGAAGGAGCATTGGTCATGCATCCCTGCATGAGGGTGAGACAGGGAGGAGATATGATCCCCGTATGAAGCCGAGAGAAGGAGGAGGCGTGAACGTGCATCCATGTATGCAGGCGAGAAGGGAAGGAGTATTGGTCATGCATCCCTGCATGAGGGTGAGACAGGGAGGAGATATGATCCCCGTATGAAGCCGAGAGAAGGAGGAGGCGTGAACGTGCATCCATGTATGCGGGCGAGACAGGAAGGAGCATTGGTCATGCATCCCTGCATGAGGGTGAGACAGGGAGGAGATATGATCCCCGTATGAAGCCGAGAGAAGGAGGAGGCGTGAACGTGCATCCATGTATGCGGGCGAGATGGGAAGGAGCATTGGTCATGCATCCCTTCCTGAGGGTGAGACAGGGAGGAGATAAAATCCCCGTATGAAGCCGAGAGAACGAGGAGACATGAACGTGCATCCATGTATGTGGGCGAGAAGGGAAGGAGCATTGGTCATGCATCCCTGCATGAGGGTGAGACAGGGAGGAGATAAAATCCCTGTATGAAGCCAAGAGAACGAGGCGGCATGAACATGCATCCTTGTATGCAGGTATGACATGGAGTCATCATGAACATGCATCCCTTTATAAGGACATAACATGGAGGACGCATGAACATGAATGCCTGAATTTTATGGTGGTGGCCTTCGGGTGATTTGGCACGTGCAATTGGTAAAGAGCACTTCTCCTGTGCAAAAAAATAAATGTACTATTAGCACCCCGGAGGGAGCCTCTGCACTTCTTATAGGGAGAAAACTCTGCAATGGAAGGGGACAGGGTCAATAACAGCTGTAAACTCTCACAAGACCATCACTGCTCTCACACTTTCCTGCTCTCAGGCTGGCGGGCCATTATCGGCCCTGGCTGCCGCACCATTGCCAGGTTTGTGTAACTATATTATTTCTAATTGGCTCCACTTTGATGACTTTCATTTGGATTCTGACTTGATTATTGAGATCTTAAATAAGTGACTGGGGATCAGGTGTCCACTTATTCTCATGGATAACATCACAACCAACCTTTAATTCAAACATGAGTCATGACATCACAGATGGAGTACAGCTTATGATAGAGGTGGAACGTCACATTGTAGCAGCCCAAGTAGCTCGCCGTGATCGTATAGTGGTTAGTACTCTGCGTTGTGGCCGCAGCAACCTCGGTTCGAATCCGAGTCACGGCATTGCGGTGAGGCAATGTCACGGCAGTTGGGCAGATATTTTAGAATTTCCATTAATACATTGGCAATCTCTGTGGAGGACTGAAACAATTCGATATGTCCTGTTACTGTTATGAACCTTTTGTTTCTTTAATGCTCTTTGCACACTTTTTCATCGGGTGACTGTAATGTATTTCAACCAAATCTAATTAAGAGCGCATTATGTGGTGACATTTGCAGTACATGAAACATTATAACACTGCCATTTACGTCAATAACCACTAGCTTGATTAAGACATATGTATTGCAGCAACAGTATTTCCCAGTTACAAATGGGAATAAAAACAACATCCGCGAGGGATTGAACCAACGACATTTAACTGATGTTGCCAATGGAGCGCGTTACAGAGAGCGCGAGGTCCCGCCTTTACAGTCACACGCTGATGATAATACAGATGTTTAAATAAACAGGCATATCTGTGGACTTGTGGTCTTTCTACATTGGGACTCATAGTCTAGTCCTAGGCTATTGTAGGCACTGGCGTATCTTTTAGTGGAATGAGAGGCATTCTGTAGTCGCGTGAAAGGACCTTTCAAGTCAATCTGATCTGTATTGTCCTGTGAAAAAAAGCGTTCTTAGACACAGTGAGGAGTTTTTGGGGATAATGGGAAAATCATTTCCAACTAAATGACAGGAATTTCTTAGTCCAATCATGAGGTGTGCTAGGCTTTTTTATACTGTGGCGGAAAGAGAGAGAGTATAACAGTCATTATAAATAAAGGGCCAAGGAAGTGACAGTTTATGGAAGGAACAATTTGCACATAGTTTTAGAATGTGGTCAGGAGGAGGACAATGTGCTTACACATATGAAACATTAGAAGGTAGACATTATGGAAGCACATATATTTCTTTATTTTTATTGTATTAGGGGAGAGGGGGTTAATATAGCACGTCCAATGTGGAAAAGTGCTTTCCATAGCACCTTGCAGGTGGGCGACATCTAGAGCTGTGCAGTAGCCACCCATGCCCCAGACGTCAAAGAGAACAAGAAGTTACACATGTTGGAAGTGAGGGTGAGACATTGAGGAGATATGATCCCCGTATGAAGCCGAGAGAAGGAGGAGGCGTGAACGTGCATCCATGTATGCAGGCGAGAAGGGAAGGAGCATTGGTCATGCATCGCTGCATGAGGGTGAGACAGGGAGGAGATATGATCCCCGTATGAAGCCGAGAGAAGGAGGAGGCGTGAACGTGCATCCATGTATGCGGGCGAGACAGGAAGGAGCGTTGGTCATGCATCCCTGCATGAGGGTGAGACAGGGAGGAGATATGATCCCCGTATGAAGCCGAGAGAAGGAGGAGGCGTGAACGTGCATCCATGTATGCAGGCGAGAAGGGAAGGAGCATTGGTCATGCATCCCTGCATGAGGGTGAGACAGGGAGGAGATATGATCCCCGTATGAAGCCGAGAGAAGGAGGAGGCGTGAACGTGCATCCATGTATGCGGGCGAGACAGGAAGGAGCATTGGTCATGCATCCCTGCATGAGGGTGAGACAGGGAGGAGATATGATCCCCGTATGAAGCCGAGAGAAGGAGGAGGCGTGAACATGCATCCATGTATGCGGGCGAGACGGGAAGGAGCATTGGTCATGCATCCCTTCCTGAGGGTGAGACAGGGAGGAGATAAAATCCCCGTATGAAGCCGAGAGAACGAGGAGACATGAACGTGCATCCATGTATGCGGGCGAGAAGGGAAGGAGCATTGGTCATGCATCCCTGCATGAGGGTGAGACAGGGAGGAGATATGATCCCCGTATGAAGCCGAGAGAAGGAGGAGGCGTGAACGTCCATCCATGTATGCAGGCGAGACAGGAAGGAGCATTGGTCATGCATCCCTGCATGAGGGTGAGACAGGGAGGAGATATGATCCCCGTATGAAGCCGAGAGAAGGAGGAGGCGTGAACGTGCATCCATGTATGCGGGCGAGACGGGAAGGAGCATTGGTCATGCATCCCTTCCTGAGGGTGAGACAGGGAGGAGATAAAATCCCAGTATGAAGCCGAGAGAACGAGGAGACATGAACGTGCATCCATGTATGCGGGCGAGAAGGGAAGGAGCATTGGTCATGCATCCCTGCATGAGGGTGAGACAGGGAGGAGATAAAATCCCTGTATGAAGCCAAGAGAACGAGGTGGCATGATCATGCATCCTTGTATGCAGGTGTGACATGGAGTCATCATGAACATGCATCCCTTTATAAGGACATAACATGGAGGACGCATGAACATGAATGCCTGAATTTTATGGTGGTGGCCTTCGGGTGATTTGGCACGTGCAATTGGTGAAGAGCACTTCTCCTGCGCAAAAAAATAAATTTACTATTAGCACCCCGGAGGGAGCCTCTGCACTTCTTATAGGGAGAAAACTCTGCAATGGAAGGGGACAGGGTCAATAACAGCTGTAAACTCTCACAAGACCATCACTGCTCTCACACTTTCCTGCTCTCAGGCTGGCGGGCCATTATCGGCCCTGGCTGCCGCACCATTGCCAGGTTTGTGTAACTATATTATTTCTAATTGGCTCCACTTTGATGACTTTCATTTGGATTCTGACTTGATTATTGAGATCTTAAATAAGTGACTGGGGATCAGGTGTCCACTTATTCTCATGGATAACATCACAACCAACCTTTAATTCAAACATGAGTCATGACATCACAGATGGAGTACAGCTTATGATAGAGGTGGAACGTCACATTGTAGCAGCCCAAGTAGCTCCCCGTGATCGTATAGTGGTTAGTACTCTGCGTTGTGGCCGCAGCAACCTCGGTCCGAATCCGAGTCACGGCATTGCGGTGAGGCAATGTCACGGCAGTTGGGCAGATATTTTAGAATTTCCATTAATACATTGGCAATCTCTGTGGAGGACTGAAACAATTCGATATGTCCTGTTACTGTTATGAACCTTTTGTTTCTTTAATGCTCTGTGCACACTTTTTCATCGGGTGACTGTAATGTATTTCAACCAAATCTAATTAAGAGCGCATTATGTGGTGACATTTGCAGTACATGAAACATTATAACACTGCCATTTACGTCAATAACCACTAGCTTGATTAAGACATATGTATTGCAGCGACAGTATTTCCCAGTTACAAATGGGAATAAAAACAACATCCGCGAGGGATTGAACCAACGACATTTAACTGATGTTGCCAATGGAGCGCGTTACAGAGAGCGCGAGGTCCCGCCTTTACAGTCACACGCTGATGATAATACAGATGTTTAAATAAACAGGCATATCTGTGGACTTGTGGTCTTTCTACATTGGGACTCATAGTCTAGTCCTAGGCTATTGTAGGCACTGGAGTATCTTTTAGTGGAATGAGAGGCATTCTGTAGTCGCGTGAAAGGACCTTTCAAGTCAATCTGATCTGTATTGTCCTGTGAAAAAAAGCGTTCTTAGACACAGTGAGGAGTTTTTGGGGATAATGGGAAAATCATTTCCAACTAAATGACAGGAATTTCTTAGTCCAATCATGAGGTGTGCTAGGCTTTTTTATACTGTGGCGGAAAGAGAGAGAGTATAACAGTCATTATAAATAAAGGGCCAAGGAAGTGACAGTTTATGGAAGGAACAATTTGCACATAGTTTTAGAATGTGGTCAGGAGGAGGACAATGTGCTTACACATATGAAACATTAGAAGGTAGACATTATGGAAGCACATATATTTCTTTATTTTTATTGTATTTGGGGAGAGGGGGTTAATATAGCACGTCCAATGTGGAAAAGTGCTTTCCATAGCACCTTGCAGGTGGGCGACATCTAGAGCTGTGCAGTAGCCACCCATGCCCCAGACGTCAAAGAGAACAAGAAGTTACACATGTTGGAAGTGAGGGTGAGACATTGAGGAGATATGATCCCCGTATGAAGCCGAGAGAAGGAGGAGGCGTGAACGTGCATCCATGTATGCAGGCGAGAAGGGAAGGAGCATTGGTCATGCATCCCTGCATGAGGGTGAGACAGGGAGGAGATATGATCCCCGTATGAAGCCGAGAGAAGGAGGAGGCGTGAACGTGCATCCATGTATGCGGGCAAGACAGGAAGGAGCGTTGGTCATGCATCCCTGCATGAGGGTGAGACAGGGAGGAGATATGATCCCCGTATGAAGCCGAGAGAAGGAGGAGGCGTGAACGTGCATCCATGTATGCAGGCGAGAAGGGAAGGAGCATTGGTCATGCATCCCTGCATGAGGGTGAGACAGGGAGGAGATATGATCCCCGTATGAAGCCGAGAGAAGGAGGAGGCGTGAACGTGCATCCATGTATGCGGGCGAGACAGGAAGGAGCATTGGTCATGCATCCCTGCATGAGGGTGAGACAGGGAGGAGATATGATCCCCGTATGAAGCCGAGAGAAGGAGGAGGCGTGAACGTGCATCCATGTATGCGGGCGAGACGGGAAGGAGCATTGGTCATGCATCCCTTCCTGAGGGTGAGACAGGGAGGAGATAAAATCCCCGTATGAAGCCAAGAGAACGAGGAGACATGAACGTGCATCCATGTATGCGGGCGAGAAGGGAAGGAGCATTGGTCATGCATCCCTGCATGAGGGTGAGACAGGGAGGAGATAAAATCCCTGTATGAAGCCAAGAGAACGAGGCGGCATGAACATGCATCCTTGTATTCAGGTGTGACATGGAGTCATCATGAACATGCATCCCTTTATAAGGACATAACATGGAGGACGCATGAATATGAATGCCTGAATTTTATGGTGGTGGCCTTCGGGTGATTTGGCACGTGCAATCGGTGAAGAGCACTTCTCCTGCGCAAAAAAATAAATGTACTATTAGCACCCCGGAGGGAGCCTCTGCACTTCTTATAGGGAGAAAACTCTGCAATGGAAGGGGACAGGGTCAATAACAGCTGTAAACTCTCACAAGACCATCACTGCTCTCACACTTTCCTGCTCTCAGGCTGGCGGGCCATTATCGGCCCTGGCTGCCGCACCATTGCCAGGTTTGTGTAACTATATTGTTTCTAATTGGCTCCACTTTGATGACTTTCATTTGGATTCTGACTTGATTATTGAGATCTTAAATAAGTGACTGGGGATCAGGTGTCCACTTATTCTCATGGATACCATCACAACCAACCTTTAATTCAAACATGAGTCATGACATCACAGATGGAGTACAGCTTATGATAGAGGTGAAACGTCATATTGTAGCTGCCCAAGTAGCTCGCCGTGATCGTATAGTGGTTAGTACTCTGCGTTGTGGCCGCAGCAACCTCGATTCGAATCCGAGTCATGGCATTGCGGTGAGGCAATGTCACGGCAGTTGGGCAGATATTTTAGAATTTCCATTAATACATTGGCAATCTCTGTGGAGGACTGAAACAATTCGATATGTCCTGTTACTGTTATGAACCTTTTGTTTCTTTAATGCTCTTTGCACACTTTTTCATCGGGTGACTGTAATGTATTTCAACCAAATCTAATTAAGAGCGCATTATGTGGTGACATTTGCAGTACATGAAACATTATAACACTGCCATTTACGTCAATAACCACTAGCTTGATTAAGACATATGTATTGCAGCGACAGTATTTCCCAGTTACAAATGGGAATAAAAACAACATCCGCGAGGGATTGAACGAACGCCATTTAACTGATGTTGCCAATGGAGCGCGTTACAGAGAGCGCGAGGTCCCTCCTTTACAGTCACACGGTGATGATAATACAGATGTTTAAATAAACAGGCATATCTGTGGACTTGTGGTCTTTCTACATTGGGACTCATAGTCTAGTCCCAGGCTATTGTAGGCACTGGCGTATCTTTTAGTGGAATGAGAGGCATTCTGTAGTCGCGTGAAAGGACCTTTCAAGTCAATCTGATCTGTATTGTCCTGTGAAAAAAAGCGTTCTTAGACACAGTGAGGAGTTTTTGGGGATAATGGGAAAATCATTTCCAACTAAATGACAGGAATTTCTTAGTCCAATCATGAGGTGTGCTAGGCTTTTTTATACTGTGGCGGAAAGAGAGAGAGTATAACAGTCATTATAAATAAAGGGCCAAGGAAGTGACAGTTTATGGAAGGAACAATTTGCACATAGTTTTAGAATGTGGTCAGGAGGAGGACAATGTGCTTACACATATGAAACATTAGAAGGTAGACATTATGGAAGCACATATATTTCTTTATTTTTATTGTATTTGGGGAGAGGGGGTTAATATAGCACGTCCAATGTGGAAAAGTGCTTTCCATAGCACCTTGCAGGTGGGCGACATCTAGAGCTGTGCAGTAGCCACCCATGCCCCAGACGTCAAAGAGAACAATAAGTTACACATGTTGGAAGTGAGGGTGAGACATTGAGGAGATATGATCCCCGTATGAAGCCGAGAGAAGGAGGAGGCGTGAACGTGCATCCATGTATGCAGGCGAGAAGGGAAGGAGCGTTGGTCATGCATCCCTGCATGAGGGTGAGACAGGGAGGAGATATGATCCCCGTATGAAGCCGAGAGAAGGAGGAGGCTTGAACGTGCATCCATGTATGCGGGCGAGACAGGAAGGAGCGTTGGTCATGCATCCCTGCATGAGGGTGAGACAGGGAGGAGATATGATCCCCGTATGAAGCCGAGAGAAGTCGGAGGCGTGAACGTGCATCCATGTATGCAGGCGAGAAGGGAAGGAGCATTGGTCATGCATCCCTGCATGAGGGTGAGACAGGGAGGAGATATGATCCCCGTATGAAGCCGAGAGAAGGAGGAGGCGTGAACGTGCATCCATGTATGCGGGCGAGACAGGAAGTAGCATTGGTCATGCATCCCTGCATGAGGATGAGACAGGGAGGAGATATGATCCCCGTATGAAGCCGAGAGAAGGAGGAGGCGTGAACGTGCATCCATGTATGCGGGCGAGACGGGAAGGAGCATTGGTCATGCATCCCTTCCTGAGGGTGAGACAGGGAGGAGATAAAATCCCCGTATGAAGCCCAGAGAACGAGGAGACATGAACGTGCATCCATGTATGCGGGCGAGAAGGGAAGGAGCATTGGTCATGCATCCCTGCATGAGGGTGAGACAGGGAGGAGATAAAATCCCTGTATGAAGCCAAGAGAACGAGGCGGCATGAACATGCATCCTTGTATTCAGGTGTGACATGGAGTCATCATGAGCATGCATCCCTTTATAAGGACATAACATGGAGGACGCATGAACATGAATGCCTGAATTTTATGGTGGTGGCCTTCGGGTGATTTGGCACGTGCAATCGGTGAAGAGCACTTCTCCTGCGCAAAAAAATAAATGTACTATTAGCACCCCGGAGGGAGCCTCTGCACTTCTTATAGGGAGAAAACTCTGCAATGGAAGGGGACAGGGTCAATAACAGCTGTAAACTCTCACAAGACCATCACTGCTCTCACACTTTCCTGCTCTCAGGCTGGCGGGCCATTATCGGCCCTGGCTGCCGCACCATTGCCAGGTTTGTGTAACTATATTGTTTCTAATTGGCTCCACTTTGATGACTTTCATTTGGATTCTGACTTGATTATTGAGATCTTAAATAAGTGACTGGGGATCAGGTGTCCACTTATTCTCATGGATAACATCACAACCAACCTTTAATTCAAACATGAGTCATGACATCACAGATGGAGTACAGCTTATGATAGAGGTGGAACGTCACATTGCAGCAGCCCAAGTAGCTCGCCGTGATCGTATAGTGGTTAGTACTCTGCGTTGTGGCCGCAGCAACCTCGGTTGGAATCCGAGTCACGGCATTGCGGTGAGGCAATGTCACGGCAGTTGGGCAGATATTTTAGAATTTCCATTAATACATTGGCAATCTCTGTGGAGGACTGAAACAATTCGATATGTCCTGTTACTGTTATGAACCTTTTGTTTCTTTAATGCTCTTTGCACACTTTTTCATCGGGTGACTGTAATGTATTTCAACCAAATCTAATTAAGAGCGCATTATGTGGTGACATTTGCAGTACATGAAACATTATAACACTGCCATTTACGTCAATAACCACTAGCTTGATTAAGACATATGTATTGCAGCGAGAGTATTTCCCAGTTACAAATGGGAATAAAAACAACATCCGCGAGGGATTGAACGAACGACATTTAACTGATGTTGCCAATGGAGCGCGTTACAGAGAGCGCGAGGTCCCGCCTTTACAGTCACACGCTGATGATAATACAGATGTTTAAATAAACAGGCATATCTGTGGACTTGTGGTCTTTCTACATTGGGACTCATAGTCTAGTCCTAGGCTATTGTAGGCACTGGCGTATCTTTTAGTGGAATGAGAGGCATTCTGTAGTCGCGTGAAAGGACCTTTCAAGTCAATCTGATCTGTATTGTCCTGTGAAAAAAAGCGTTCTTAGACACAGTGAGGAGTTTTTGGGGATAATGGGAAAATAATTTCCAACTAAATGACAGGAATTTCTTAGTCCAATCATGAGGTGTGCTAGGCTTTTTTATACTGTGGCGGAAAGAGAGAGAGTATAACAGTCATTATAAATAAAGGGCCAAGGAAGTGACAGTTTATGGAAGGAACAATTTGCACATAGTTTTAGAATGTGGTCAGGAGGAGGACAATGTGCTTACACATATGAAACATTAGAAGGTAGACATTATGGAAGCACATATATTTCTTTATTTTTATTGTATTTGGGGAGAGGGGGTTAATATAGCACGTCCAATGTGGAAAAGTTATTTCCATAGCACCTTGCAGGTGCGCGACATCTAGAGCTGTGCAGTAGCCACCCATGCCCCAGACGTCAAAGAGAACAAGAAGTTACACATGTTGGAAGTGAGGGTGAGACATTGAGGAGATATGATCCCCGTATGAAGCCGAGAGAAGGAGGAGGCGTGAACGTGCATCCATGTATGCAGGCGAGAAGGGAAGGAGCATTGGTCATGCATCCCTGCATGAGGCTGAGACAGGGAGGAGATATGATCCCCGTATGAAGCCGAGAGAAGGAGGAGGCGTGAACGTGCATCCATGTATGCGGGCGAGACAGGAAGGAGCGTTGGTCATGCATCCCTGCATGAGGGTGAGACAGGGAGGAGATATGATCCCCGTATGAAGCCGAGAGAAGGAGGAGGCGTGAACGTGCATCCATGTATGCAGGCGAGAAGGGAAGGAGCATTGGTCATGCATCCCTGCATGAGGGTGAGACAGGGAGGAGATATGATCCCCGTATGAAGCCGAGAGAAGGAGGAGGCGTGAACGTGCATCCATGTATGCGGGCGAGACGGGAAGGAGCATTGGTCATGCATCCCTTCCTGAGGGTGAGACAGGGAGGAGATAAAATCCCAGTATGAAGCCGAGAGAACGAGGAGACATGAACGTGCATCCATGTATGCGGGCGAGAAGGGAAGGAGCATTGGTCATGCATCCCTGCATGAGGGTGAGACAGGGAGGAGATAAAATCCCTGTATGAAGCCAAGAGAACGAGGTGGCATGAACATGCATCCTTGTATGCAGGTGTGACATGGAGTCATCATGAACATGCATCCCTTTATAAGGACATAACATGGAGGACGCATGAACATGAATGCCTGATTTTATGGTGGTGGCCTTCGGGTGATTTGGCATGTGCAATCGGTGAAGAGCACTTCTCCTGCGCAAAAAAATAAATGTACTATTAGCACCCCGGAGGGAGCCTCTGCACTTCTTATAGGGAGAAAACTCTGCAATGGAAGGGGACAGGGTCAATAACAGCTGTAAACTCTCACAAGACCATCACTGCTCTCACACTTTCCTGCTCTCAGGCTGGCGGGCCATTATCGGCCCTGGCTGCCGCACCATTGCCAGGTTTGTGTAACTATATTATTTCTAATTGGCTCCACTTTGATGACTTTCATTTGGATTCTGACTTGATTATTGAGATCTTAAATAAGTGACTGGGGATCAGGTGTCCACTTATTCTCATGGATAACATCACAACCAACCTTTAATTCAAACATGAGTCACGACATCACAGATGGAGTACAGCTTATGACAGAGGTGGAACGTCACATTGTAGCAGCCCAAGTAGCTCGCGTGATTGTATAGTGGTTAGTACTCTGCGTTGTGGCCGCAGCAACCTCGGTTCGAATCCGAGTCACGGCATTGCGGTGAGGCAATGTCACGGCAGTTGGGCAGATATTTTAGAATTTCCATTAATACATTGGCAATCTCTGTGGAGGACTGAAACAATTCGATATGTCCTGTTACTGTTATGAACCTTTTGTTTCTTTAATGCTCTTTGCACACTTTTTCATCGGGTGACTGTAATGTATTTCAACCAAATCTAATTAAGAGCGCATTATGCGGTGACATTTGCAGTACATGAAACATTATAACACTGCCATTTACGTCAATAACCACTAGCTTGATTAAGACATATGTATTGCAGCGACAGTATTTCCCAGTTACAAATGGGAATAAAAACAACATCCGCGAGAGATTGAACGAACGACATTTAACTGATGTTGCCAATGGAGCGCGTTACAGAGAGCGCGAGGTCCCGCCTTTACAGTCACACGCTGATGATAATACAGATGTTTAAATAAACAGGCATATCTGTGGACTTGTGGTCTTTCTACATTGGGACTCATAGTCTAGTCCTAGGCTATTGTAGGCACTGGCGTATCTTTTAGTGGAATGAGAGGCATTCTGTAGTCGCTTGAAAGGACCTTTCAAGTCAATCTGATCTGTATTGTCCTGTGAAAAAAAAGCGTTCTTAGACACAGTGAGGAGTTTTTGGGGATAATGGGAAAATCATTTCCAACTAAATGACAGGAATTTCTTAGTCCAATCATGAGGTGTGCTAGGCTTTTTTATACTGTGGCGGAAAGAGAGAGAGTATAACAGTCATTATAAATAAAGGGCCAAGGAAGGGACAGTTTATGGAAGGAACAATTTGCACATAGTTTTAGAATGTGGTCAGGAGGAGGACAATGTGCTTACACATATGAAACATTAGAAGGTAGACATTATGGAAGCACATATATTTCTTTATTTTTATTGTATTTGGGGAGAGGGGGTTAATATAGCACGTCCAATGTGGAAAAGTGCTTTCCATAGCACCTTGCAGGTGGGCGACATCTAGAGCTATGCAGTAGCCACCCATGCCCCAGACGTCAAAGAGAACAAGAAGTTACACATGTTGGAAGTGAGGGTGAGACATTGAGGAGATATGATCCCCGTATGAAGCCGAGGGAAGGAGGAGGCGTGAACGTGCATCCATGTATGCAGGCAAGAAGGGAAGGAGCATTGGTCATGCATCCCTGCATGAGGGTGAGACAGGGAGGAGATATGATCCCCGTATGAAGCCGAGAGAAGGAGGAGGCGTGAACGTGCATCCATGTATGCGGGCGAGACAGGAAGGAGCGTTGGTCATGCATCCCTGCATGAGGGTGAGACAGGGAGGAGATATGATCCCCGTATGAAGCCGAGAGAAGGAGGAGGCGTGAACGTGCATCCATGTATGCAGGCGAGAAGGGAAGGAGCATTGGTCATGCATCCCTGCATGAGGGTGAGACAGGGAGGAGATATGATCCCCGTATGAAGCCGAGAGAAGGAGGAGGCGTGAACGTGCATCCATGTATGCGGGCGAGACAGGAAGGAGCATTGGTCATGCATCCCTGCATGAGGGTGAGACAGGGAGGAGATATGATCCCCGTATGAAGCCGAGAGAAGGAGGAGGCGTGAACGTGCATCCATGTATGCGGGCGAGACGGGAAGGAGCATTGGTCATGCATCCCTTCCTGAGGGTGAGACAGGGAGGAGATAAAATCCCAGTATGAAGCCGAGAGAACGAGGTGGCATGAACATGCATCCTTGTATGCAGGTGTGACATGGAGTCATCATGAGCATGCATCCCTTTATAAGGACATAACATGGAGGACGCATGAACATGAATGCCTGAATTTTATGGTGGTGGCCTTCGGGTGATTTGGCACGTGCAATCGGTGAAGAGCACTTCTCCTGCGCAAAAAAATAAATGTACTATTAGCACCCCGGAGGGAGCCTCTGCACTTCTTATAGGGAGAAAACTCTGCAATGGAAGGGGACAGGGTCAATAACAGCTGTAAACTCTCACAAGACCATCACTGCTCTCACACTTTCCTGCTCTCAGGCTGGCGGGCCATTATCGGCCCTGGCTGCCGCACCATTGCCAGGTTTGTGTAACTATATTATTTCTAATTGGCTCCACTTTGATGACTTTCATTTGGATTCTGACTTGATTATTGAGATCTTAAATAAGTGACTGGGGATCAGGTGTCCACTTATTCTCATGGATAACATCACAACCAACCTTTAATTCAAACATGAGTCATGACATCACAGATGGAGTACAGCTTATGATAGAGGTGGAACGTCACATTGTAGCAGCCCAAGTAGCTCGCCGTGATCGATTGTAGCAGTCCAAGTAGCTCGCCGTGATCGTAGTACTTTGCGTTGTGGCCGCAGCAACCTCGGTTCGAATCCGAGTCACGACATTGCGGTGAGGCAATGTCACGGCAGTTGGGCAGATATTTTAGAATTTCCATTAATACATTGGCAATCTCTGTGGAGGACTGAAACAATTCGATATGTCCTGTTACTGTTATGAACCTTTTGTTTCTTTAATGCTCTTTGCACACTTTTTCATCGGGTGACTGTAATGTATTTCAACCAAATCTAATTAAGAGCGCATTATGTGGTGACATTTGCAGTACATGAAACATTATAACACTGCCATTTACGTCAATAACCACTAGCTTGATTAAGACATATGTATTGCAGCGACAGTATTTCCCAGTTACAAATGGGAATAAAAACAACATCCGCGAGGGATTGAACGAACGACATTTAACTGATGTTGCCAATGGAGCGCGTTACAGAGAGCTTGAGGTCCCGCCTTTACAGTCACACGCTGATGATAATACAGATGTTTAAATAAACAGGCATATCTGTGGACTTGTGGTCTTTCTACATTGGGACTCATAGTCTAGTCCTAGGCTATTGTAGGCACTGGCGTATCTTTTAGTGGAATGAGAGGCATTCTGTAGTCGCGTGAAAGGACCTTTCAAGTCAATCTGATCTGTATTGTCCTGTGAAAAAAAGCGTTCTTAGACACAGTGAGGAGTTTTTGGGGATAATGGGAAAATCATTTCCAACTAAATGACAGGAATTTCTTAGTCCAATCATGAGGTGTGCTAGGCTTTTTTATACTGTGGCGGAAAGAGAGAGAGTATAACAGTCATTATAAATAAAGGGCCAAGGAAGTGACAGTTTATGGAAGGAACAATTTGCACATAGTTTTAGAATGTGGTCAGGAGGAGGACAATGTGCTTACACATATGAAACATTAGAAGGTAGACATTATGGAAGCACATATATTTCTTTATTTTTATTGTATTTGGGGAGAGGGGGTTAATATAGCACGTCCAATGTGGAAAAGTGCTTTCCATAGCACCTTGCAGGTGGGCGACATCTAGAGCTGTGCAGTAGCCACCCATGCCCCAGACGTCAAAGAGAACAAGAAGTTACACATGTTGGAAGTGAGGGTGAGACATTGAGGAGATATGATCCCGGTATGAAGCCGAGAGAAGGAGGAGGCGTGAACGTGCATCCATGTATGCAGGCGAGAAGGGAAGGAGCATTGGTCATGCATCCCTGCATGAGGCTGAGACAGGGAGGAGATATGATCCCCGTATGAAGCCGAGAGAAGGAGGAGGCGTGAACTTGCATCCATGTATGCGGGCGAGACAGGAAGGAGCGTTGGTCATGCATCCCTGCATGAGGGTGAGACAGGGAGGAGATATGATCCCTGTATGAAGCCGAGAGAAAGAGGAGGCGTGAACGTGCATCCATGTATGCAGGCGAGAAGGGAAGGAGCATTGGTCATGCATCCCTGCATGAGGGTGAGACAGGGAGGAGATATGATCCCCGTATGAAGCCGAGAGAAGGAGGAGGCGTGAACGTGCATCCATGTATGCGGGCTAGACAGGAAGGAGCATTGGTCATGCATCCCTGCATGAGGGTGAGACAGGGAGGAGATATGATCCCCGTATGAAGCCGAGAGAAGGAGGAGGCGTGAACGTGCATCCATGTATGCGGGCGAGACGGGAAGGAGCATTGGTCATGCATCCCTTCCTGAGGGTGAGACAGGGAGGAGATAAAATCCCAGTATGAAGCCGAGAGAACGAGGAGACATGAACGTGCATCCATCTATGCGGGCGAGAAGGGAAGGAGCATTGGTCATGCATCCCTGCATGAGGGTGAGACAGGGAGGAGATAAAAACCCTGTATGAAGCCCAGAGAACGAGGTGGCATGAACATGCATCCTTGTATGCAGGTGTGACATGGAGTCATCATGAACAGGCATCCCTTTATAAGGACATAACATGGAGGACGCATGAACATGAATGCCTGAATTTTATGGTGGTGGCCTTCGGGTGATTTGGCACGTGCAATCGGTGAAGAGCACTTCTCCTGCGCAAAAAAATAAATGTACTATTAGCACCCCGGAGGGAGCCTCTGCACTTCTTATAGGGAGAAAACTCTGCAATGGAAGGGGACAGGGTCAATAACAGCTGTAAACTCTCACAAGACCATCACTGCTCTCACACTTTCCTGCTCTCAGGCTGGCGGGCCATTATCGGCCCTGGCTGCCGCACCATTGCCAGGTTTGTGTAACTATATTATTTCTAATTGGCTCCACTTTGATGACTTTCATTTGGATTCTGACTTGATTATTGAGATCTTAAATAAGTGACTGGGGATCAGGTGTCCACTTATTCTCATGGATAACATCACAACCAACCTTTAATTCAAACATGAGTCATGACATCACAGATGGAGTACAGCTTATGATAGAGGTGGAACGTCACATTGTAGCAGCCCAAGTAGCTCGCCGTGATCGATTGTAGCAGCCCAAGTAGCTCGCCGTGATCGTATAGTGGTTAGTACTCTGCGTTGTGGCCGCAGCAACCTCGGTTCGAATCCGAGTCACGGCATTGCGGTGAGGCAATGTCACGGCAGTTGGGCAAATATTTTAGAATTTCCATTAATACATTGGCAATCTCTGTGGAGGACTGAAACAATTCGATATGTCCTGTTACTGTTATGAACCTTTTGTTTCTTTAATGCTCTTTGCACACTTTTTCATCGGGTGACTGTAATGTATTTCAACCAAATCTAATTAAGAGCGCATTATGTGGTGACATTTGCAGTACATGAAACATTATAACACTGCCATTTACGTCAATAACCACTAGCTTGATTAAGACATATGTATTGCAGCGACAGTATTTCCCAGTTACAAATGGGAATAAAAACAACATCCGCGAGGGATTGAACCAACAACATTTAACTGATGTTGCCAATGGAGCGCGTTACAGAGAGCGCGAGGTCCCGCCTTTACAGTCACACGCTGATGATAATACAGATGTTTAAATAAACAGGAATATCTGTGGACTTGTGGTCTTTCTACATTGGGACTCATAGTCTAGTCCTAGGCTATTGTAGGCACTGGCGTATCTTTTAGTGGAATGAGAGGCATTCTGTAGTCGCGTGAAAGGACCTTTCAAGTCAATCTGATCTGTATTGTCCTGTGAAAAAAAGCGTTCTTAGACACAGTGAGGAGTTTTTGGGGATAATGGGAAAATCATTTCCAACTAAATGACAGGAATTTCTTAGTCCAATCATGAGGTGTGCTAGGCTTTTTTATACTGTGGCGGAAAGAGAGAGAGTATAACAGTCATTATAAATAAAGGGCCAAGGAAGTGACAGTTTATGGAAGGAACAATTTGCACATAGTTTTAGAATGTGGTCAGGAGGAGGACAATGTGCTTACACATATGAAACATTAGAAGGTAGACATTATGGAAGCACATATATTTCTTTATTTTTATTGTATTTGGGGAGAGGGGGTTAATATAGCACGTCCAATGTGGAAAAGTGCTTTCCATAGCACCTTGCAGGTGGGCGACATCTAGAGCTGTGCAGTAGCCACCCATGCCCCAGACGTCAAAGAGAACAAGAAGTTACACATGTTGGAAGTGAGGGTGAGACATTGAGGAGATATGATCCCCGTATGAAGCCGAGAGAAGGAGGAGGCGTGAACGTGCATCCATGTATGCAGGCGAGAAGGGAAGGAGCATTGGTCATGCATCCCTACATGAGGGTGAGACAGGGAGGAGATATGATCCCCGTATGAAGCCGAGAGAAGGAGGAGGCGTGAACGTGCATCCATGTATGCGGGCGAGACAGGAAGGAGCGTTGGTCATGCATCCCTGCATGAGGGTGAGACAGGGAGGAGATATGATACCCGTATGAAGCCGAGAGAAGGAGGAGGCGTGAACGTGCATCTATGTATGCAGGCGAGAAGGGAAGGAGCATTGGTCATGCATCCCTGCATGAGGGTGAGACAGGGAGGAGATATGATCCCCGTATGAAGCCGAGAGAAGGAGGAGGCGTGAACGTGCATCCATGTATGCGGGCGAGACAGGAAGGAGCATTGGTCAAGCATCCCTGCATGAGGGTGAGACAGGGAGGAGATATGATCCCCGTATGAAGCCGAGAGAAGGAGGAGGCGTGAACGTGCATCCATGTATGCGGGCGAGACGGGAAGGAGCATTGGTCATGCATCCCTTCCTGAGGGTGAGACAGGGAGGAGATAAAATCCCAGTATGAAGCCGAGAGAACGAGGAGACATGAACGTGCATCCATGTATGCGGGCGAGAAGGGAAGGAGCATTGGTCATGCATCCCTGCATGAGGGTGAGACAGGGAGGAGATAAAATCCCTGTATGAAGCCAAGAGAACGAGGTGGCATGAACATGCATCCTTGTATGCAGGTGTGACATGGAGTCATCATGAACATGCATCCCTTTATAAGGACATAACATGGAGGACGCATGAACATGAATGCCTGAATTTTATGGTGGTGGCCTTCGGGTGATTTGGCACGTGCAATCGGTGAAGAGCACTTCTCCTGCGCAAAAAAATAAATGTACTATTAGCACCCCGGAGGGAGCCTCTGCACTTCTTATAGGGAGAAAACTCTGCAATGGAAGGGGACAGGGTCAATAACAGCTGTAAACTCTCACAAGACCATCACTGCTCTCACACTTTCCTGCTCTCAGGCTGGCGGGCCATTATCGGCCCTGGCTGCCGCACCATTGCCAGGTTTGTGTAACTATATTGTTTCTAATTGGCTCCACTTTGATGACTTTCATTTGGATTCTGACTTGATTATTGAGATCTTAAATAAGTGACTGGGGATCAGGTGTCCACTTATTCTCATGGATAACATCACAACCAACCTTTAATTCAAACATGAGTCATGACATCACAGATGGAGTACAGCTTATGATAGAGGTGGAACGTCACATTGTAGCAGCCCAAGTAGCTCGCCGTGATCGTATAGTGGTTAGTACTCTGCGTTGTGGCCGCAGCAACCTCGGTTCGAATCCGAGTCACGGCATTGCGGTGAGGCAATGTCACGGCAGTTGGGCAGATATTTTAGAATTTCCATTAATACATTGGCAATCTCTGTGGAGGACTGAAACAATTCGATATGTCCTGTTACTGTTATGAACCTTTTGTTTCTTTAATGCTCTTTGCACACTTTTTCATCGGGTGACTGTAATGTATTTCAACCAAATCTAATTAAGAGCGCATTATGTGGTGACATTTACAGTACATGAAACATTATAACACTGCCATTTACGTCAATAACCACTAGCTTGATTAAGACATATGTATTGCAGCGACAGTATTTCCCAGTTACAAATGGGAATAAAAACAACATCCGCGAGGGATTGAACGAACGACATTTAACTGATGTTGCCAATGGAGCGCGTTACAGAGAGCGCGAGGTCCCGCCTTTACAGTCACACGCTGATGATAATACAGATGTTTAAATAAACAGGCATATCTGTGGACTTGTGGTCTTTCTACATTGGGACTCATAGTCTAGTCCTAGGCTATTGTAGGCACTGGCGTATCTTTTAGTGGAATGAGAGGCATTCTGTAGTCGCGTGAAAGGACCTTTCAAGTCAATCTGATCTGTATTGTCCTGTGAAAAAAAGCGTTCTTAGACACAGTGAGGAGTTTTTGGGGATAATGGGAAAATCATTTCCAACTAAATGACAGGAATTTCTTAGTCCAATCATGAGGTGTGCTAGGCTTTTTTATACTGTGGCGGAAAGAGAGAGAGTATAACAGTCATTATAAATAAAGGGCCAAGGAAGTGACAGTTTATGGAAGGAACAATTTGCACATAGTTTTAGAATGTGGTCAGGAGGAGGACAATGTGCTTACACATATGAAACATTAGAAGGTAGACATTATGGAAGCACATATATTTCTTTATTTTTATTGTATTTGGGGAGAGGGGGTTAATATAGCACGTCCAATGTGGAAAAGTGCTTTCCATAGCACCTTGCAGGTGGGCGACATCTAGAGCTGTGCAGTAGCCACCCATGCCCCAGACGTCAAAGAGAACAAGAAGTTACACATGTTGGAAGTGAGGGTGAGACATTGAGGAGATATGATCCCCGTATGAAGCCGAGAGAAGGAGGAGGCGTGAACGTGCATCCATGTATGCAGGCGAGAAGGGAAGGAGCATTGGTCATGCATCCCTGCATGAGGCTGAGACAGGGAGGAGATATGATCCCCGTATGAAGCCGAGAGAAGGAGGAGGCGTGAACGTGCATCCATGTATGCGGGCGAGACAGGAAGGAGCGTTGGTCATGCATCCCTGCATGAGGGTGAGACAGGGAGAAGATATGATCCCCGTATGAAGCCGAGAGAAGGAGGAGGCGTGAACGTGCATCCATGTATGCAGGCGAGAAGGGAAGGAGCATTGGTCATGCATCCCTGCATGAGGGTGAGACAGGGAGGAGATATGATCCCCGTATGAAGCCGAGAGAAGGAGGAGGCGTGAACGTGCATCCATGTATGCGGGCGAGACGGGAAGGAGCATTGGTCATGCATCCCTTCCTGAGGGTGAGACAGGGAGGAGATAAAATCCCAGTATGAAGCCGAGAGAACGAGGAGACATGAACGTGCATCCATGTATGCGGGCGAGAAGGGAAGGAGCATTGGTCATGCATCCCTGCATGAGGGTGAGACAGGGAGGAGATAAAATCCCTGTATGAAGCCAAGAGAACGAGGTGGCATGAACATGCATCCTTGTATGCAGGTGTGACATGGAGTCATCATGAACATGCATCCCTTTATAAGGACATAACATGGAGGACGCATGAACATGAATGCCTGAATTTTTTGGTGGTGGCCTTCGGGTGATTTGGCACGTGCAATCGGTGAAGAGCACTTCTCCTGCGCAAAAAAATAAATGTACTATTAGCACCCCGGAGGGAGCCTCTGCACTTCTTATAGGGAGAAAACTCTGCAATGGAAGGGGACAGGGTCAATAACAGCTGTAAACTCTCACAAGACCATCACTGCTCTCACACTTTCCTACTCTCAGGCTGGCGGGCCATTATCGGCCCTGGCTGCCGCACCATTGCCAGGTTTGTGTAACTATATTATTTCTAATTGGCTCCACTTTGATGACTTTCATTTGGATTCTGACTTGATTATTGAGATCTTAAATAAGTGACTGGGGATCAGGTGTCCACTTATTCTCATGGATAACATCACAACCAACCTTTAATTCAAACATGAGTCATGACATCACAGATGGAGTACAGCTTATGATAGAGGTGGAACTTCACATTGTAGCAGCCCTAGTAGCTCTTCGTGATCGTATAGTGGTTAGTACACTGCGTTGTGGCGGCAGCAACCTCGGTTCGAATCCGAGTCACGCAGTTGGGCAGATATTTTAGAATTTCCATTAATACATTGGCAATCTCTGTGGAGGACTGAAACAATTCGATATGTCCTGTTACTGTTATGAACCTTTTGTTTCTTTAATGCACTTTGCACACTTTTTCATCGGGTGACTGTAATGTATTTCAACCAAATCTAATTAAGAGCGCATTATGTGGTGACATTTGCAGTACATGAAACATTATAACACTGCCATTTACGTCAATAACCACTAGCTTGATTAAGACATATGTATTGCAGCGACAGTATTTCCCAGTTACAAATGGGAATAAAAACAACATCCGCGAGGGATTGAACGAACGACATTTAACTGATGTTGCCAACGGAGCGCGTTACAGAGAGCGCGAGGTCCCGCCTTTACAGTCACACGCTGATGATAATACAGATGTTTAAATAAACAGGCATATCTGTGGACTTGTGGTCTTTCTACATTGGGACTCATAGTCTAGTCCTAGGCTATTGTAGGCACTGGCGTATCTTTGAGTGGAATGAGAGGCATTCTGTAGTCGCGTGAAAGGACCTTTCAAGTCAATCTGATCTGTATTGTCCTGTGAAAAAAAGCGTTCTTAGACACAGTGAGGAGTTTTTGGGGATAATGGGAAAATCATTTCCAACTAAATGACAGGAATTTCTTAGTCCAATCATGAGGTGTGCTAGGCTTTTTTATACTGTGGCGGAAAGAGAGAGAGTATAACAGTCATTATAAATAAAGGGCCAAGGAAGTGACAGTTTATGGAAGGAACAATTTGCACATAGTTTTAGAATGTGGTCAGGAGGAGGACAATGTGCTTACACATATGAAACATTAGAAGGTAGACATTATGGAAGCACATATATTTCTTTATTTTTATTGTATTTGGGGAGAGGGGGTTAATATAGCACGTCCAATGTGGAAAAGTGCTTTCCATAGCACCTTGCAGGTGGGCGACATCTAGAGCTGTGCAGTAGCCACCCATGCCCCAGACGTCAAAGAGAACAAGAAGTTACACATGTTGGAAGTGAGGGTGAGACATTGAGGAGATATGATCCGTGTATGAAGCAGAGAGAAGGAGGAGGCGTGAACGTGCATCCATGTATGCAGGCGAGAAGGGAAGGAGCATTGGTCATGCATCCCTGCATGAGGGTGAGACAGGGAGGAGATATGATCCCCGTATGAAGCCGAGAGAAGGTGGAGGCGTGAACGTGCATCCATGTATGCGGGCGAGACAGGAAGGAGCGTTGGTCATGCATCCCTGCATGAGGGTGAGACAGGGAGGAGATATGATCCCCGTATGAAGCCGAGAGAAGGAGGAGGCGTAAACGTGCATCCATGTATGCAGGCGAGAAGGGAAGGAGCATTGGTCATGCATCCCTGCATGAGGGTGAGACAGGGAGGAGATATGATCCCCGTATGAAGCCGAGAGAAGGAGGAGGCGTGAACGTGCATCCATGTATGCGGGCGAGACGGGAAGGAGCATTGGTCATGCATCCCTTCCTGAGGGTGAGACAGGGAGGAGATAAAATCCCAGTATGAAGCCGAGAGAACGAGGAGACATGAACGTGCATCCATGTATGCGGGCGAGAAGGGAAGGAGCATTGGTCATGCATCCCTGCATGAGGGTGAGACAGGGAGGAGATAAAAACCCTGTATGAAGCCAAGAGAACGAGGTGGCATGAACATGCATCCTTGTATGCAGGTGTGACATGGAGTCATCATGAACATGCATCCCTTTATAAGGACATAACATGGAGGACGCATGAACATGAATGCCTGAATTTTATGGTGGTGGCCTTCGGGTGATTTGGCACGTGCAATCGGTGAAGAGCACTTCTCCTGCGCAAAAAAATAAATGTACTATTAGCACCCCGGAGGGAGCCTCTGCACTTCTTATAGGGAGAAAACTCTGCAATGGAAGGGGACAGGGTCAATAACAGCTGTAAACTCTCACAAGACCATCACTGCTCTCACACTTTCCTGCTCTCAGGCTGGCGGGCCATTATCGGCCCTGGCTGCCGCACCATTGCCAGGTTTGTGTAACTATATTGTTTCTAATTGGCTCCACTTTGATGACTTTCATTTGGATTCTGACTTGATTATTGAGATCTTAAATAAGTGACTGGGGATCAGGTGTCCACTTATTCTCATGGATAACATCACAACCAACCTTTAATTCAAACATGAGTCATGACATCACAGATGGAGCACAGCTTATGATAGAGGTGGAACGTCACATTGTAGCAGCCCAAGTAGCTCGCTGTGATGTATAGTGGTTAGTACTCTGCGTTGTGGCCGCAGCAACCTCGGTTCGAATCCGAGTCACGGCATTGCGGTGAGGCAATGTCACGGCAGTTGGGCAGATATTTTAGAATTTCCATTAATACATTGGCAATCTCTGTGGAGGACTGAAACAATTCGATATGTCCTGTTACTGTTATGAACCTTTTGTTTCTTTAATGCTCTTTGCACACTTTTTCATCGGGTGACTGTAATGTATTTCAACCAAATCTAATTAAGAGCGCATTATGTGGTGACATTTGCAGTACATGAAACATTATAACACTGCCATTTACGTCAATAACCACTAGCTTGATTAAGACATATGTATTGCAGCGACAGTATTTCCCAGTTACAAATGGGAATAAAAACAACATCCGCGAGGGATTGAACCAACGACATTTAACTGATGTTGCCAATGGAGCGCGTTACAGAGAGCGCGAGGTCCCGCCTTTACAGTCACACGCTGATGATAATACAGATGTTTAAATAAACAGGCATATCTGTGGACTTGTGGTCTTTCTACATTGGGACTCATAGTCTAGTCCTAGGCTATTGTAGGCACTGGCGTATCTTTTAGTGGAATGAGAGGCATTCTGTAGTCGCGTGAAAGGACCTTTCAAGTCAATCTGATCTGTATTGTCCTGTGAAAAAAAGCGTTCTTAGACACAGTGAGGAGTTTTTGGGGATAATGGGAAAATCATTTCCAACTAAATGACAGGAATTTCTTAGTCCAATCATGAGGTGTGCTAGGCTTTTTTATACTGTGGCGGAAAGAGAGAGAGTATAACAGTCATTATAAATAAAGGGCCAAGGAAGTGACAGTTTATGGAAGGAACAATTTGCACATAGTTTTAGAATGTGGTCAGGAGGAGGACAATTGCTTACACATATGAAACATTAGAAGGTAGACATTATGGAAGCACATATATTTCTTTATTTTTATTGTATTTGGGGAGAGGGGGTTAATATAGCACGTCCAATGTGGAAAAGTGCTTTCCATAGCACCTTGCAGGTGGGCGACATCTAGAGCTGTGCAGTAGCCACCCATGCCCCAGACGTCAAAGAGAACAAGAAGTTACACATGTTGGAAGTGAGGGTGAGACATTGAGGAGATATGATCCCCGTATGAAGCCGAGAGAAGGAGGAGGCGTGAACGTGCATCCATGTATGCAGGCGAGAAGGGAAGGAGCATTGGTCATGCATCCCTGCATGAGGGTGAGACAGGGAGGAGATATGATCCCCGTATGAAGCCGAGAGAAGGAGGAGGCGTGAACGTGCATCCATGTATGCGGGCGAGATAGGAAGGAGCGTTGGTCATGCATCCCTGCATGAGGGTGAGACAGGGAGGAGATATGATCCCCTTTTGAAGCCGAGAGAAGGAGGAGGCGTGAACGTGCATCCATGTATGCAGGCGAGAAGGGAAGGAGCATTGGTCATGCATCCCTGCATGAGGGTGAGACAGGGAGGAGATATGATCCCCGTATGAAGCCGAGAGAAGGAGGAGGCGTGAACGTGCATCCATGTATGCGGGCGAGACAGGAAGTAGCATTGGTCATGCATCCCTGCATGAGGGTGAGACAGGGAGGAGATATGATCCCCGTATGAAGCCGAGAGAAGGAGGAGGCGTGAACGTGCATCCATGTATGCGGACGAGACGGGAAGGAGCATTGGTCATGCATCCCTTCCTGAGGGTGAGACAGGGAGGAGATAAAATCCCCGTATGAAGCAGAGAGAACGAGGAGACATGAACGTGCATCCATGTATGCGGGCGAGAAGGGAAGGAGCATTGGTCATGCATCCCTGCATGAGGGTGAGACAGGGAGGAGATAAAATCCCTGTATGAAGCCAAGAGAACGAGGCGGCATGAACATGCATCCTTGTATGCAGGTGTGACATGGAGTCATCATGAACATGCATCCCTTTATAAGGACATAACATGGAGGACGCATGAACATGAATGCCTGAATTTTATGGTGGTGGCCTTCGGGTGATTTGGCACGTGCAATTGGTGAAGAGCACTTCTCCTGCGCAAAAAAAATAAATTTACTATTAGCACCCCGGAGGGAGCCTCTGCACTTCTTATAGGGAGAAAACTCTGCAATGGAAGGGGACAGGGTCAATAACAGCTGTAAACTCTCACAAGACCATCACTGCTCTCACACTTTCCTGCTCTCAGGCTGGCGGGCCATTATCGGCCCTGGCTGCCGCACCATTGCCACGTTTGTGTAACTATATTATTTCTAATTGGCTCCACTTTGATGACTTTCATTTGGATTCTGACTTGATTATTGAGATCTTTAATAAGTGACTGGGGATCAGGTGTCCACTTATTCTCATGGATAACATCACAACCAACCTTTAATTCAAACATGAGTCATGACATCACAGATAGAGTACAGCTTATGATAGAGGTGGAACGTCACATGGTAGCAGCCCAAGTAGCTCGCTGTGATCGTATAGTGGTTAGTACCCTACGTTGTGGCCGCAGCAACCTCGGTTCGAATCCGAGTCACGGGACTGCGGTGAGGCAATGTCACGGCAGTTGGGCAGATATTTTAGAATTTCCATTAATACATTGGCAATCTCTGTGGAGGACTGAAACAATTCGATATGTCCTGTTACTGTTATGAACCTTTTGTTTCTTTAATGCTCTCTGCACACTTTTTCATCGGGTGACTGTAATGTATTTCAACCAAATCTAATTAAGAGCGCATTATGTGGTGACATTTGCAGTACATGAAACATTATAACACTGCCATTTACGTCAATAACCACTAGCTTGATTAAGACATATGTATTGCAGCGACAGTATTTCCCAGTTACAAATGGGAATAAAAACAACATCCGCGAGGGATTGAACCAACGACATTTAACTGATGTTGCCAATGGAGCGCGTTACAGAGAGCGCGAGGTCCCGCCTTTACAGTCACACGCTGATGATAATACAGATGTTTAAATAAACAGGCATATCTGTGGACTTGTGGTCTTTCTACATTGGGACTCATAGTCTAGTCCTAGGCTATTGTAGGCACTGGCGTATCTTTTAGTGGAATGAGAGGCATTCTGTAGTCGCGTGAAAGGACCTTTCAAGTCAATCTGATCTGTATTGTCCTGTGAAAAAAAGCGTTCTTAGACACAGTGAGGAGTTTTTGGGGATAATGGGAAAATCATTTCCAACTAAATGACAGGAATTTCTTAGTCCAATCATGAGGTGTGCTAGGCTTTTTTATACTGTGGCGGAAAGAGAGACAGTATAACAGTCATTATAAATAAAGGGCCAAGGAAGTAACAGTTTATGGAAGGAACAATTTGCACATAGTTTTAGAATGTGGTCAGGAGGAGGACAATGTGCTTACACATATGAAACATTAGAAGGTAGACATTATGGAAGCACATATATTTCTTTATTTTTATTGTATTTGGGGAGAGGGGGTTAATATAGCACGTCCAATGTGGAAAAGTGCTTTCCATAGCATCTTGCAGGTGGGCGACATCTAGAGCTGTGCAGTAGCCACCCATGCCCCAGACGTCAAAGAGAACAAGAAGTTACACATGTTGGAAGTGAGGGTGAGACATTGAGGAGATATGATCCCCGTATGAAGCCGAGAGAAGGAGGAGGCGTGAACGTGCATCCATGTATGCAGGCGAGAAGGGAAGGAGCATTGGTCATGCATCCCTGCATGAGGGTGAGACAGGGAGGAGATATGATCCCCGTATAAAGCCGAGAGAAGGAGGAGGCGTGAACGTGCATCCATGTATGCGGGCGAGACAGGAAGGAGCGTTGGTCATGCATCCCTGCATGAGGGTGAGACAGGGAGGAGATATGATCCCCGTATGAAGCCGAGAGAAGGAGGAGGCGTGAACGTGCATCCATGTATGCAGGCGAGAAGGGAAGGAGTATTGGTCATGCATCCCTGCATGAGGGTGAGACAGGGAGGAGATATGATCCCCGTATGAAGCCGAGAGAAGGAGGAGGCATGAACGTGCATCCATGTATGCGGGCGAGACAGGAAGGACCATTGGTCATGCATCCCTGCATGAGGGTGAGACAGGGAGGAGATATGATCCCCGTATGAAGCCGAGAGAAGGATTAGGCGTGAACGTGCATCCATGTATGCGGGCGAGACGTGAAGGAGCATTGGGCATGCATCCCTTCCTGAGGGTGAGACAGGGAGGAGATAAAATCCCCGTATGAAGCCGAGAGAACGAGAAGACATGAACGTGCATCCATGTATGCGGGCGAGAAGGGAAGGAGCATTGGTCATGCATCCCTGCATGAGGGTGAGACAGGGAGGAGATAAAATCCCTGTATGAAGCCAAGAGAACGAGGCGGCATGAACATGCATCCTTGTATGCAGGTGTGACATGGAGTCATCATGAACATGCATCCCTTTATAAGGACATAACATGGAGGACGCATGAACATGAATGCCTGAATTTTATGGTGGTGGCCTTCGGGTGATTTGGCACGTGCAATTGGCGAAGAGCACTTCTCCTGTGCAAAAAAATAAATGTACTATTAGCACCCCGGAGGGAGCCTCTGCACTTCTTATAGGGAGAAAACTCTGCAATGGAAGGGGACAGGGTCAATAACAGCTGTAAACTCTCACAAGACCATCACTGCTCTCACACTTTCCTGCTCTCAGGCTGGCGGGCCATTATCGGCCCTGGCTGCCGCACCATTGCCAGGTTTGTGTAACTATATTATTTGTAATTGGCTCCACTTTGATGACTTGCATTTGGATTCTGACTTGATTATTGAGATCTTAAATAAGTGACTGGGGATCAGGTGTCCACTTATTCTCATGGATAACATCACAACCAACCTTTAATTCAAACATGAGTCATGACATCACAGATGGAGTACAGCTTATGATAGAGGTGGAACGTCACATTGTAGCAGCCCAAGTAGCTCGCCGTGATCGTATAGTGGTTAGTACTCTGCATTGTGGCTGCAGCAACCTCGGTTGGAATCCGAGTCACGGCTTTGCGGTGAGGCAATGTCACGGCAGTTGGGCAGATATTTTAGAATTTCCATTAATACATTGGCAATCTCTGTGGAGGACTGAAACAATTCGATATGTCCTGTTACTGTTATGAACCTTTTGTTTCTTTAATGCTCTTTGCACACTTTTTCATCGGGTGACTGTAATGTATTTCAACCAAATCTAATTAAGAGCGCATTATGTGGTGACATTTGCAGTACATGAAACATTATAACACTGCCATTTTTGTCAATAACCACTAGCTTGATTAAGACATATGTATTGCAGCGACAGTATTTCCCAGTTACAAATGGGAATAAAAACAACATCCACGAGGGATTGAACCAACGACATTTAACTGATGTTGCCAATGGAGCGCGTTACAGAGAGCGTGAGGTCCCGCCTTTACAGTCACACGCTGATGATAATACAGATGTTTAAATAAACAGGCATATCTGTGGACTTGTGGTCTTTCTACATTGGGACTCATAGTCTAGTCCTAGGCTATTGTAGGCACTGGCGTATCTTTTAGTGGAATGAGAGGCATTCTGTAGTCGCGTGAAAGGACCTTTCAAGTCAATCTGATCTGTATTGTCCTGTGAAAAAAAGCGTTCTTAGACACAGTGAGGAGTTTTTGGGGATAATGGGAAAATCATTTCCAACTAAATGACAGGAATTTCTTAGTCCAATCATGAGGTGTGCTAGGCTTTTTTATACTGTGGCGGAAAGAGAGAGAGTATAACAGTCATTATAAATAAAGGGCCAAGGAAGTGACAGTTTATGGAAGGAACAATTTGCACATAGTTTTAGAATGTGGTCAGGAGGAGGACAATGTGCTTACACATATGAAACATTAGAAGGTAGACATTATGGAAGCACATATATTTCTTTATTTTTATTGTATTTGGGGAGAGGGGGTTAATATAGCACGTCCAATGTGGAAAAGTGCTTTCCATAGCACCTTGCAGGTGGGCGACATCTAGAGCTGTGCAGTAGCCACCCATGCCCCAGACGTCAAAGAGAACAAGAAGTTACACTTGTTGGAAGTGAGGGTGAGACATTGAGGAGATATGATCCCCGTATGAAGCCGAGAGAAGGAGGAGGCGTGAACGTGCATCCATGTAAGCAGGCGAGAAGGGAAGGAGCATTCGTCATGCATCCCTGCATGAGGGTGAGACAGGGAGGAGATATGATCCCCGTATGAAGCCGAGAGAAGGAGGAAGCATGAACGTGCATCCATGTATGCGGGCGAGACAGGAAGGAGCATTGGTCATGCATCCCTGCATGAGGGTGAGACAGGGAGGAGATATGATCCCCGTATGAAGCCGAGAGAAGGAGGAGGCGTGAACGTGCATCCATGTATGCAGGCGAGAAGGGAAGGAGCATTGGTCATGCATCCCTGCATGAGGGTGAGACAGGGAGGAGATATGATCCCTGTATGAAGCCGAGAGAAGGAGGAGGCGTGAACGTGCATCCATGTATGCAGGCGAGACAGGAAGGAGCATTGGTCATGCATCCCTGCATGAGGGTGAGACAGGGAGGAGATATGATCCCCGTATGAAGCCGAGAGAAGGAGGAGGCGTGAACGTGCATCCATGTATGCAGGCGAGACGGGAAGGAGCATTGGTCATGCATCCCTTCCTGAGGGTGAGACAGGGAGGAGATAAAATCCCCGTATGAAGCCGAGAGAACGAGGAGACATGAACGTGCATCCATGTATGCGGGCGAGAAGGGAAGGAGCATTGGTCATGCATCCCTGCATGAGGGTGAGACAGGGAGGAGATAAAATCCCTGTATGAAGCCAAGAAAACGAGGCGGCATGAACATGCATCCTTGTATGCAGGTGTGACATGGAGTCATCATGAACATGCATCCCTTTATAAGGACATAACATGGAGGACGCATGAACATGAATGCCTGAATTTTATGGTGGTGGCCTTCGGGTGATTTGGCACGTGCAATTGGTGAAGAGCACTTCTCCTGCGCAAAAAAATAAATGTACTATTAGCACCCCGGAGGGAGCCTCTGCACTTCCTATAGGGAGAAAACTCTGCAATGGAAGGGGACAGGGTCAATAACAGCTGTAAACTCTCACAAGACCATCACTGCTCTCACACTTTCCTGCTCTCAGGCTGGCGGGCCATTATCGGCCCTGGCTGCCGCACCATTGCCAGGTTTGTGTAACTATATTATTTCTAATTGGCTCCACTTTGATGACTTTCATTTGGATTCTGACTTGATTATTGAGATCTTAAATAAGTGACTGGGGATCAGGTGTCCACTTATTCTCATGGATAACATCACAACCAACCTTTAATTCAAACATGAGTCATGACATCACAGATGGAGTACAGCTTATGATAGAGGTGGAACGTCACATGGTAGCAGCCCAAGTAGCTCGCTGTGATCGTATAGTGGTTAGTACTCTGCGTTGTGGCCGCAGCAACCTCGGTTCGAATCCGAGTCACGGCATTGCGGTGAGGCAATGTCACGGCAGTTGGGCAAATATTTTAGAATTTCCATTAATACATTGGCAATCTCTGTGGAGGACTGAAACAATTCGATATGTCCTGTTACTGTTATGAACCTTTTGTTTCTTTAATGCTCTCTGCACACTTTTTCATCGGGTGACTGTAATGTATTTCAACCAAATCTAATTAAGAGCGCATTATGTGGTGACATTTGCAGTACATGAAACATTATAACACTGCCATTTACGTCAATAACCACTAGCTTGATTAAGACATATGTATTGCAGCGACAGTATTTCCCAGTTACAAATGGGAATAAAAACAACATCCGCGAGGGATTGAACCAACGACATTTAACTGATGTTGCCAATGGAGCGCGTTACAGAGAGCGCGATGTCCCGCCTTTACAGTAAACACGCTGATGATAATACAGATGTTTAAATAAACAGGCATATCTGTGGACTTGTGGTCTTTCTACATTGGGACTCATAGTCTAGTCCTAGGCTATTGTAGGCACTGGCGTATCTTTTAGTGGAATGAGAGGCATTCTGTAGTCGGGTGAAAGGACCTTTCAAGTCAATCTGATCTGTATTGTCCTGTGAAAAAAAGCGTTCTTAGACACAGTGAGGAGTTTTTGGGGATAATGGGAAAATCATTTCCAACTAAATGACAGGAATTTCTTAGTCCAATCATGAGGTGTGCTAGGCTTTTTTATACTGTGGCGGAAAGAGAGAGAGTATAACAGTCATTATAAATAAAGGGCCAAGGAAGTGACAGTTTATGGAAGGAACAATTTGCACATAGTTTTAGAATGTGGTCAGGAGGAGGACAATGTGCTTACACATATGAAACATTAGAAGGTAGACATTATGGAAGCACATATATTTCTTTATTTTTATTGTATTTGGGGAGAGGGGGTTAATATAGCACGTCCAATGTGGAAAAGTGCTTTCCATAGCACCTTGCAGGTGGGCGACATCTAGAGCTGTGCAGTAGCCACCCATGCCCCAGACGTCAAAGAGAACAAGAAGTTACACTTGTTGGAAGTGAGGGTGAGACATTGAGGAGATATGATCCCCGTATGAAGCCGAGAGAAGGAGGAGGCGTGAACGTGCATCCATGTAAGCAGGCGAGAAGGGAAGGAGCATTCGTCATGCATCCCTGCATGAGGGTGAGACAGGGAGGAGATATGATCCCCGTATGAAGCCGAGAGAAGGAGGAGGCGTGAACATGCATCCATGTATGCGGGCGAGACAGGAAGGAGCATTGGTCATGCATCCCTGCATGAGGGTGAGACAGGGAGGAGATATGATCCCCGTATGAAGCCGAGAGAAGGAGGAGGCGTGAACGTGCATCCATGTATGCAGGCGAGAAGGGAAGGAGCATTGGTCATGCATCCCTGCATGAGGGTGAGACAGGGAGGAGATATGATCCCCGTATGAAGCCGAGAGAAGGAGGAGGCGTGAACGTGCATCCATGTATGCGGGGCGAGACAGGAAGGGGCATTGGTCATGCATCCCTGCATGAGGGTGAGACAGGGAGGAGATATGATCCCCGTATGAAGCCGAGAGAAGGAGGAGGCATGAACGTGCATCCATGTATGCGGGCGAGACGGGAAGGAGCACTGGTCATGCATCCCTTCCTGAGGGTGAGACAGGGAGGAGATAAAATCCCCGTATGAAGCCGAGAGAACGAGGAGACATGAACGTGCATCCATGTATGCGGGCGAGAAGGGAAGGAGCATTGGTCATGCATCCCTGCATGAGGGTGAGACAGGGAGGAGATAAAATCCCTGTATGAAGCCAAGAGAACGAGGCGGCATGAACATGCATCCTTGTATGCAGGTGTGACATGGAGTCATCATGAACATGCATCCCTTTATAAGGACATAACATGGAGGACGCATGAACATGAATGCCTGAATTTTATGGTGGTGGCCTTCAGGTGATTTGGCACGTGCAATTGGTGAAGAGCACTTCTCCTGCGCAAAAAATAAATGTACTATTAGCACCCCGGAGGGAGCCTCTGCACTTCTTATAGGGAGAAAACTCTGCAATCAAAGGGGACAGGGTCAATAACAGCTGTAAACTCTCACAAGACCATCACTGCTCTCACACTTTCCTGCTCTCAGGCTGGCGGGCCATTATCGGCCCTGGCTGCCGCACCATTGCCAGGTTTGTGTAACTATATTATTTCTAATTGGCTCCACTTTGATGACTTTCATTTGGATTCTGACTTGATTATTGAGATCTTAAATAAGTGACTGGGGATCAGGTGTCCACTTATTCTCATGGATAACATCACAACCAACCTTTAATTCAAACATGAGTCATGACATCACAGATGGAGTACAGCTTATGATAGAGGTGGAACGTCACATTGTAGCAGCCCAAGTAGCTCGCCGTGATCGTATAGTGGTTAGTACTCTGCGTTGTGGCTGCAGCAACATCGGTTGGAATCCGAGTCACGGCATTGCGGTGAGGCAATGTCACGGCAGTTGGGCAGATATTTTAGAATTTCCATTAATACATTGGCAATCTCTGTGGAGGACTGAAACAATTCGATATGTCCTGTTACTGTTATGAACCTTTTGTTTCTTTAATGCTCTTTGCACACTTTTTCATCGGGTGACTGTAATGTATTTCAACCAAATCTAATTAAGAGCGCATTATGTGGTGACATTTGCAGTACATGAAACATTATAACACTGCCATTTACGTCAATAACCACTAGCTTGATTAAGACATATGTATTGCAGCGGCAGTATTTCCCAGTTACAAATGGGAATAAAAACAACATCCGCGAGGGATTGAACCAACGACATTTAACTGATGTTGCCAATGGAGCGCGTTACAGAGAGCGCGAGGTCCCGCCTTTACAGTCACACGCTGATGATAATACAGATGTTTAAATAAACAGGCATATCTGTGGACTTGTGGTCTTTCTACATTGGGACTCATAGTCTAGTCCTAGGCTATTGTAGGCACTGGCGTATCTTTTAGTGGAATGAGAGGCATTCTGTAGTCGCGTGAAAGGACCTTTCAAGTCAATCTGATCTGTATTGTCCTGTGAAAAAAAGCGTTCTTAGACACAGTGAGGAGTTTTTGGGGATAATGGGAAAATCATTTCCAACTAAATGACAGGAATTTCTTAGTCCAATCATGAGGTGTGCTAGGCTTTTTTATACTGTGGCGGAAAGAGAGAGAGTATAACAGTCATTATAAATAAAGGGCCAAGGAAGTGACAGTTTATGGAAGGAGCAATTTGCACATAGTTTTAGAATGTGGTCAGGAGGAGGACAATGTGCTTACACATATGAAACATTAGAAGGTAGACATTATGGAAGCACATATATTTCTTTATTTTTATTGTATTTGGGGAGAGGGGGTTAATATAGCACGTCCAATGTGGAAAAGTGCTTTCCATAGCACCTTGCAGGTGGGCGACATCTAGAGCTGTGCAGTAGCCACCCATGCCCCAGACGTCAAAGAGAACAAGAAGTTACACATGTTGGAAGTGAGGGTGAGACATTGAGGAGATATGATCCCCGTATGAAGCCGAGAGAAGGAGGAGGCGTGAACGTGCATCCATATATGCAGGCGAGAAGGGAAGGAGCATTGGTCATGCATCCCTGCATGAGGGTGAGACAGGGAGGAGATATGATCCCCGTATGAAGCCGAGAGAAGGAGGAGGCGTGAACATGCATCCATGTATGCGGGCGAGACAGGAAGGAGCATTGGTCATGCATCCCTGCATGAGGGTGAGACAAGGAGGAGATATGATCCCCGTATGAAGCCGAGAGAAGGAGGAGGCGTGAACGTGCATCCATGTATGCAGGCGAGAAGGGAAGGAGCATTGGTCATGCATCCCTGCATGAGGGTGAGACAGGGAGGAGATATGATCCCCGTATGAAGCCGAGAGAAGGAGGAGGCGTGAACGTGCATCCATGTATGCGGGCGAGACAGGAAGGAGCATTGGTCATGCATCCCTGCATGAGGGTGAGACAGGGAGGAGATATGATCCCTGTATGAAGCCGAGAGAAGGAGGAGGCGTGAACATACATCCATGTATGCGGGCGAGACGGGAAGGAGCATTGGTCATGCATCCCTTCCTGAGGGTGAGACAGGGAGGAGATAAAATCCCCGTATGAAGCAGAGAGAACGAGGAGACATGAACGTGCATCCATGTATGCGGGCGAGAAGGGAAGGAGCATTGGTCATGCATCCCTGCATGAGGGTGAGACAGGGAGGAGATAAAATCCCTGTATGAAGCCAAGAGAACGAGGCGGCATGAACATGCATCCTTGTATGCAGGTGTGACATGGAGTCATCATGAACATGCATCCCTTTATAAGGACATAACATGGAGGACGCATGAACATGAATGCCTGAATTTTATGGTGGTGGCCTTCGGGTGATTTGGCACGTGCAATTGGTGAAGAGCACTTCTCCTGCGCAAAAAAATAAATGTACTATTAGCACCCCGCAGGGAGCCTCTGCACTTCTTATAGGGAGAAAACTCTGCAATGGAAGGGGACAGGGTCAATAACAGCTGTAAACTCTCACAAGACCATCACTGCTCTCACACTTTCCTGCTCTCAGGCTGGCGGGCCATTATCGGCCCTGGCTGCCGCACCATTGCCAGGTTTGTGTAACTATATTATTTCTAATTGGCTCCACTTTGATGACTTTCATTTGGATTCTGACTTGATTATTGAGATCTTAAATAAGTGACTGGGGATCAGGTGTCCACTTATTCTCATGGATAACATCACAACCAACCTTTAATTCAAACATGAGTCATGACATCACAGATGGAGTACAGCTTATGATAGAGGTGGAACGTCACATGGTAGCAGCCCAAGTAGCTCGCTGTGATCGTATAGTGGTTAGTACTCTGCGTTGTGGCCGCAGCAACCTCGGTTGGAATCCGAGTCACGGCATTGCGGTGAGGCAATGTCACGGCAGTTGGGCAGTTATTTTAGAATTTCCATTAATACATTGGCAATCTCTGTGGAGGACTGAAACAATTCGATATGTCCTGTTACTGTTATGAACCTTTTGTTTCTTTAATGCTCTCTGCACACTTTTTCATCAGGTGACTGTAATGTATTTCAACCAAATCTAATTAAGAGCGCATTATGTGGTGACATTTGCAGTACATGAAACATTATAACACTGCCATTTACGTCAATAACCACTAGCTTGATTAAGACATATGTATTGCAGCGACAGTATTTCCCAGTTACAAATGGGAATAAAAACAACATCCGCGAGGGATTGAACCAACGACATTTAACTGATGTTGCCAATGGAGCGCGTTACAGAGAGCGCGAGGTCCCGCCTTTACAGTCACACGCTGATGATAATACAGATGTTTAAATAAACAGGCATATCTGTGGACTTGTGGTCTTTCTACATTGGGACTCATAGTCTAGTCCTAGGCTATTGTAGGCACTGGCGTATCTTTTAGTGGAATGAGAGGCATTCTGTAGTCGCGTGAAAGGACTTTTCAAGTCAATCTGATCTGTATTGTCCTGTGAAAAAAAGCGTTCTTAGACACAGTGAGGAGTTTTTGGGGATAATGGGAAAATCATTTCCAACTAAATGACAGGAATTTCTTAGTCCAATCATGAGGTGTGCTAGGCTTTTTTATACTGTGGCGGAAAGAGAGAGAGTATAACAGTCATTATAAATAAAGGGCCAAGGAAGTGACAGTTTATGGAAGGAACAATTTGCACATAGTTTTAGAATGTGGTCAGGAGGAGGACAATGTGCTTACACATATGAAACATTAGAAGGTAGACATTATGGAAGCACATATATTTCTTTATTTTTATTGTATTTGGGGAGAGGGGGTTAATATAGCACGTCCAATGTGGAAAAGTGCTTTCCATAGCACCTTGCAGGTGGGCGACATCTAGAGCTGTGCAGTAGCCAACCATGCCCCAGACGTCAAAGAGAACAAGAAGTTACACATGTTGGAAGTGAGGGTGAGACATTGAGGAGATATGATCCCCGTATGAAGCCGAGAGAAGGAGGAGGCGTGAACGTGCATCCATGTATGCAGGCGAGAAGGGAAGGAGCATTGGTCATGCATCCCTGCATGAGGGTGAGACAGGGAGGAGATATGATCCCCGTATGAAGCCGAGAGAAGGAGGAGGCGTGAACGTGCATCCATGTATGCGGGCGAGACAGGAAGGAGCGTTGGTCATGCATCCCTGCATGAGGGTGAGACAGGGAGGAGATATGATCCCCGTATGAAGCCGAGAGAAGGAGGAGGCGTGAACGTGCATCCATGTATGCAGGCGAGAAGGGAAGGAGCATTGGTCATGCATCCCTGCATGAGGGTGAGACAGGGAGGAGATATGATCCCTGTATGAAGCCGAGAGAAGGAGGAGGCGTGAACGTGCATCCATGTATGCGGGCGAGACAGGAAGGACCATTGGTCATGCATCCCTGCATGAGGGTGAGACAGGGAGGAGATATGATCCCCGTATGAAGCCGAGAGAAGGAGGAGGCGTGAACGTGCATCCATGTATGCGGGCGAGACGTGAAGGAGCATTGGGCATGCATCCCTTCCTGAGGGTGAGACAGGGAGGAGATAAAATCCCCGTATGAAGCCGAGAGAACGAGAAGACATGAACGTGCATCCATGTATGCGGGCGAGAAGGGAAGGAGCATTGGTCATGCATACCTGCATGAGGGTGAGACAGGGAGGAGATAAAATCCCTGTATGAAGCCAAGAGAACGAGGCGGCATGAACATGCATCCTTGTATGCAGGTGTGACATGGAGTCATCATGAACATGCATCCCTTTATAAGGACATAACATGGAGGATGCATGAACATGAATGCCTGAATTTTATGGTGGTGGCCTTCGGGTGATTTGGCACGTGCAATTGGCGAAGAGCACTTCTCCTGTGCAAAAAAATAAATGTACTATTAGCGCCCCGGAGGGAGCCTCTGCACTTCTTATAGGGAGAAAACTCTGCAATGGAAGGGGACAGGGTCAATAACAGCTGTAAACTCTCACAAGACCATCACTGCTCTCACACTTTCCTGCTCTCAGGCTGGCGGGCCATTATCGGCCCTGGCTGCCGCACCATTGCCAGATTTGTGTAACTATATTATTTGTAATTGGCTCCACTTTGATGACTTGCATTTGGATTCTGACTTGATTATTGAGATCTTAAATAAGTGACTGGGGATCAGGTGTCCACTTATTCTCATGGATAACATCACAACCAACCTTTAATTCAAACATGAGTCATGACATCACAGATGGAGTACAGCTTATGATAGAGGTGGAACGTCACATTGTAGCAGCCCAAGTGTCACATTGTAGCAGCCCAAATATCTCGCCGTGATCGTATAGTGGTTAGTACTCTGCGTTGTGGCCTCAGCAACCTCGGTTCGAATCCGAGACACGGCATTGCGGTGAGGCAATGTCACGGCAGTTGGGCAGATATTTTAGAATTTCCATTAATACATTGGCAATCTCTGTGGAGGACTGAAACAATTCGATATGTCCTGTTACTGTTATGAACCTTTTGTTTCTTTAATGCTCTTTGCACACTTTTTCATCGGGTGACTGTAATGTATTTCAACCAAATCTAATTAAGAGCGCATTATGTGGTGACATTTGCAGTACATGAAACATTATAACACTGCCATTTACGTCAATAACCACTAGCTTGATTAAGACATATGTATTGCAGCGACAGTATTTCCCAGTTACAAATGGGAATAAAAACAACATCCGCGAGGGATTGAACCAACGACATTTAACTGATGTTGCCAATGGAGCGCGTTACAGAGAGCGCGAGGTCCCGCCTTTACAGTCACACGCTGATGATAATACAGATGTTTAAATAAACAGGCATATCTGTGGACTTGTGGTCTTTCTACATTGGGACTCATAGTCTAGTCCTAGGCTATTGTAGGCACTGGCGTATCTTTTAGTGGAATGAGAGGCATTCTGTAGTCGCGTGAAAGGACCTTTCAAGTCAATCTGATCTGTATTGTCCTGTGAAAAAAAGCGTTCTTAGACACAGTGAGGAGTTTTTGGGGATAATGGGAAAATAATTTCCAACTAAATGACAGGAATTTCTTAGTCCAATCATGAGGTGTGCTAGGCTTTTTTATACTGTGGCGGAAAGAGAGAGAGTATAACAGTCATTATAAATAAAGGGCCAAGGAAGTGACAGTTTATGGAAGGAACAATTTGCACATAGTTTTAGAATGTGGTCAGGAGGAGGGCAATGTGCTTACACATATGAAACATTAGAAGGTAGACATTATGGAAGCACATATATTTCTTTATTTTTATTGTATTTGGGGAGAGGGGGTTAATATAGCACGTCCAATGTGGAAAAGTGCTTTCCATAACACCTTGCAGGTGGGCGACATCTAGAGCTGTGCAGTAGCCACCCATGCCCCAGACGTCAAAGAGAACAAGAAGTTACACATGTTGGAAGTGAGGGTGAGACATTGAGGAGATATGATCCCCGTATGAAGCCGAGAGAAGGAGGAGGCGTGAACGTGCATCCATGTATGCAGGCGAGAAGGGAAGGAGCATTGGTCATGCATCCCTGCATGAGGGTGAGACAGGGAGGAGATATGATCCCCGTATGAAGCCGAGAGAAGGAGGAGGCGTGAACGTGCATCCATGTATGCGGGCGAGACAGGAAGGAGCGTTGGTCATGCATCCCTGCATGAGGGTGAGAAAGGGAGGAGATATGATCCCCGTATGAAGCCGAGAGAAGGAGGAGGCGTGAACGTGCATCCATGTATGCAGGCGAGAAGGGAAGGAGCATTGGTCATGCATCCCTGCATGAGGGTGAGACAGGGAGGAGATATGATCCCTGTATGAAGCCGAGAGAAGGAGGAGGCGTGAACGTGCATCCATGTGTGCGGGCGAGACAGGAAGGAGCATTGGTCATGCATCCCTGCATGAGGGTGAGACAGGGAGGAGATATGATCCCTGTATGAAGCCGAGAGAAGGAGGAGGCATGAACGTGCATCCATGTATGCGGGCGAGACGGGAAGGAGCATTGGTCATGCATCCCTTCCTGAGGGTGAGACAAGGAGGAGATAAAATCCCCATATGAAGCAGAGAGAACGAGGAGACATGAACGTGCATCCATGTATGCGGGCGAGAAGGTAAGGAGCATTGGTCATGCATCCCTGCATGAGGGTGAGACAGGGAGGAGATAAAATCCCTGTATGAAGCCAAGAGAATGAGGGGGCATGAACATGCATCCTTGTATGCAGGTGTGACATGGAGTCATCATGAACATGCATCCCTTTATAAGGACATAACATGGAGGACGCATGAACATGAATGCCTGAATTTTATGGTGGTGGCCTTCGGGTGATTTGGCACGTGCAATTGGTGAAGAGCACTTCTCCTGCGCAAAAAAATAAATTTACTATTAGCACCCCGGAGGGAGCCTCTGCACTTCTTATAGGGAGAAAACTCTGCAATGGAAGGGGACAGGGTCAATAACAGCTGTAAACTCTCATAAGACCATCACTGCTCTCACACTTTCCTGCTCTCAGGCTGGCGGGCCATTATCGGCCCTGGCTGCCGCACCATTGTCAGGTTTGTGTAACTATATTATTTCTAATTGGCTCCACTTTGATGACTTTCATTTGGATTCTAACATGATTATTGAGATCTTAAATAAGTGACTGGGGATCAGGTGTCCACTTATTCTCATGGATAACATCACAACCAACCTTTAATTCAAACATGAGTCATGACATCACAGATGGAGTACAGCTTATGATAGAGGTGGAACGTCACATTGTAGCAGCCCAAGTAGCTCGCCGTGATCGTATAGTGGTTAGTACTCTGCGTTGTGGCCGCAGCAACCTCGGTTCGAATCCGAATCACGGCATTGTGGTGAGGCAATGTCCCGGCAGTTGGGCAGATATTTTAGAATTTCCATTAATACATTGGCAATCTCTGTGGAGGACTGAAACAATTCGATATGTCCTGCTACTGTTATGAACCTTTTGTTTCTTTAATGCTCTTTGCACACTTTTTCATCGGGTGACTGTAATGTATTTCAACCAAATCTAATTAAGAGCGCATTATGTGGTGACATTTGCAGTACATGAAACATTATAACACTGCCATTTACGTCAATAACCACTAGCTTGATTAAGACATATGTATTGCAGCGACAGTATTTCCCAGTTACAAATGGGAATAAAAACAACATCCGCGAGGGATTGAACCAACGACATTTAACTGATGTTGCCAATGGAGCGCATTACAGAGAACGCGAGGTCCCGCCTTTACAGTCACACGCTGATGATAATACAGATGTTTAAATAAACAGGCATATCTGTGGACTTGTGGTCTTTCTACATTGGGACTCATAGTCTAGTCCTAGGCTATTAGTAGGCACTGGCGTATCTTTTAGTGGAATGAGAGGCATTCTGTAGTCGTGTGAAAGGACCTTTCAAGTCAATCTGATCTGTATTGTCCTGTGAAAAAAAGCGTTCTTAGACACAGTGAGGAGTTTTTGGGGATAATGGGAAAATCATTTCCAACTAAATGACAGGAATTTCTTAGTCCAATCATGAGGTGTGCTAGGCTTTTTTATACTGTGGCGGAAAGAGAGACAGTATAACAGTCATTATAAATAAAGGGCCAAGGAAGTGACAGTTTATGGAAGGAACAATTTGCACATAGTTTTAGAATGTGGTCAGGAGGAGGACAATGTGCTTACACATATGAAACATTAGAAGGTAGACATTATGGAAGCACATATATTTCTTTATTTTTATTGTATTTGGGGAGAGGGGGTTAATATAGCACGTCCAATGTGGAAAAGTGCTTTCCATAGCACCTTGCAGGTGGGCGACATCTAGAGCTGTGCAGTAGCCACCCATACCCCAGACGTGAAAGAGAACAAGAAGTTACACATGTTGGAAGTGAGGGTGAGACATTGAGGAGATATGATCCCCGTATGAAGCCGAGAGAAGGAGGAGGCGTGAACGTGCATCCATGTATGCAGGCGAGAAGGGAAGGAGCATTGGTCATGCATCCCTGCATGAGGGTGAGACAGGGAGGAAATATGATCCCCGTATGAAGCCGAGAGAAGGAGGAGGCGTGAACGTGCATCCATGTATGCGGGCGAGACAGGAAGGAGCATTGGTCATGCATCCCTGCATGAGGGTGAGACAGGGAGGAGATATGATCCCCGTATGAAGCCGAGAGAAGGAGGAGGCGTGAACGTGCATCCATGTATGCAGGCGAGAAGGGAAGGAGCATTGGTCATGCATCCCTGCATGAGGGTGAGACAGGGAGGAGATATGATCCCTGTATGAAGCCGAGAGAAGGAGGAGGCGTGAACATGCATCCATGTATGCGGGCGAGACAGGAAGGAGCATTGGTCATGCATCCCTGCATGAGGGTGAGACAGGGAGGAGATATGATCCCCGTATGAAGCCGAGAGAAGGAGGAGGCGTGAACGTGCATCCATGTATGCAGGCGAGACGGGAAGGAGCATTGGTCATGCATCCCTTCCTGAGGGTGAGACAGGGAGGAGATAAAATCCCCGTATGAAGCCGAGAGAACGAGGAGACATGAACGTGCATCCATGTATGCGGGCGAGAAGGGAAGGAGCATTGGTCATGCATCCCTGCATGAGGGTGAGACAGGGAGGAGATAAAATCCCTGTATGAAGCCAATAGAACGAGGCGGCATGAACATGCATCCATGTATGCAGGTGTGACATGGAGTCATCATGAACATGCATCCCTTTATAAGGACATAACATGGAGGACGCATGAACATGAATGCCTGAATTTTATGGTGGTGGCCTTCGGGTGATTTGGCACGTGCAATTGGTGAAGAGCACTTCTCCTGCACAAAAAAATAAATGTACTATTAGCACCCCGGAGGGAGCCTCTGCACTTCTTATAGGGAGAAAACTCTGCAATGGAAGGGGACAGGGTCAATAACAGCTGTAAACTCTCACAAGACCATCACTGCTCTCACACTTTCCTGCTCTCAGGCTGGCGGGCCATTATCGGCCCTGGCTGCCGCACCATTGCCAGGTTTGTGTAACTATATTATTTCTAATTGGCTCCACTTTGATGACTTTCATTTGGATTCTGACTTGATTATTGAGATCTTAAATAAGTGACTGGGGATCAGGTGTCCACTTATTCTCATGGATAACATCACAACCAACCTTTAATTCAAACATGAGTCATGACATCACAGATGGAGTACAGCTTATGATAGAGGTGGAACGTCACATTGTAGCAGCCCAAGTAGCTCGCCGTGATAGTATAGTGGTTAGTACTCTGCTTTGTGGCCGCAGCAACCTCGGTTCGAATCCGAGTCACGGCATTGCAGTGAGGCAATGTCACGGCAGTTGGGCAGATATTTTAGAATTTCCATTAATACATTGGCAATCTCTGTGGAGGACTGAAACAATTCGATATGTCCTGTTACTGTTATGAACCTTTTGTTTCTTTAATGCTCTTTGCACACTTTTTCATCGGGTGACTGTAATGTATTTCAACCAAATCTAATTAAGAGCGCATTATGTGGTGACATTTGCAGTACATGAAACATTATAACACTGCCATTTACGTCAATAACCACTAGCTTGATTAAGACATATGTATTGCAGCGACAGTATTTCCCAGTTACAAATGGGAATAAAAACAACATCCGCGAGGGATTGAACCAACGACATTTAACTGATGTTGCCAATGGAGCGCGTTACAGAGAGCGCGAGGTCCCGCCTTTACAGTCACACGCTGATGATAATACAGATGTTTAAATAAACAGGCATATCTGTGGACTTGTGGTCTTTCTACATTGGGACTCATAGTCTAGTCCTAGGCTATTGTAGGCACTGGCGTATCTTTTAGTGGAATGAGAGGCATTCTGTAGTCGCGTGAAAGGACCTTTCAAGTCAATCTGATCTGTATTGTCCTGTGAAAAAAAGCGTTCTTAGACACAGTGAGGAGTTTTTGGGGATAATGGGAAAATCATTTCCAACTAAATGACAGGAATTTCTTAGTCCAATCATGAGGTGTGCTAAGCTTTTTTATACTGTGGCGGAAAGAGAGAGAGTATAACAGTCATTATAAATAAAGGGCCAAGGAAGTGACAGTTTATGGAAGGAACAATTTGCACATAGTTTTAGAATGTGGTCAGGAGGAGGACAATGTGCTTACACATATGAAACATTAGAAGGTAGACATTATGGAAGCACATATATTTCTTTATTTTTATTGTATTTGGGGAGAGGGGGTTAATATAGCACGTCCAATGTGGAAAAGTGCTTTCCATAGCACCTTGCAGGTGGGCGACATCTAGAGCTGTGCAGTAGCCACCCATGCCCCAGACGTGAAAGAGAACAAGAAGTTACACATGTTGGAAGTGAGGGTGAGACATTGAGGAGATATGATCCCCGTATGAAGCCGAGAGAAGGAGGAGGCGTGAACGTGCATCCATGTATGTAGGCGAGAAGGGAAGGAGCATTGGTCATGCATCCCTGCATGAGGGTGAGACAGGGAGGAGATATGATCCCCGTATGAAGCCGAGAGAAGGAGGAGGCGTGAACGTGCATCCATGTATGCGGGCGAGACAAGAAGGAGCATTGGTCATGCATCCCTGCATGAGGGTGAGACAGGGAGGAGATATGATCCCCTTATGAAGCCGAGAGAAGGAGGAGGCGTGAACGTGCATCCATGTATGCAGGCGAGAAGGGAAGGAGCATTGGTCATGCATCCCTGCATGAGGGTGAGACAGGGAGGAGATATGATCCCTGTATGAAGCCGAGAGAAGGAGGAGGCGTGAACGTGCATCCATGTATGCGGGCGAGACAGGAAGGAGCATTGGTCATGCATCCCTGCATGAGGGTGAGACAGGGAGGAGATATGATCCCCGTATGAAGCCGAGAGAAGGAGGAGGCGTGAACGTGCATCCATGTATGCAGGCGAGACGGGAAGGAGCATTGGTCATGCATCCCTTCCTGAGGGTGAGACAGGGAGGAGATAAAATCCCCGTATGAAGCCGAGAGAACGAGGAGACATGAACGTGCATCCATGTATGCGGGCGAGAAGGGAAGGAGCATTGGTCATGCATCCCTGCATGAGGGTGAGACAGGGAGGAGATAAAATCCCTGTATGAAGCCAAGAGAACGAGGCGGCATGAACATGCATCCTTGTATGCAGGTGTGACATGGAGTCATCATGAACATGCATCCCTTTATAAGGACATAACATGGAGGACGCATGAACATGAATGCCTGAATTTTATGGTGGTGGCCTTCGGGTGATTTGGCACGTGCAATTGGTGAAGAGCACTTCTCCTGCGCAAAAAAATAAATGTACTATTAGCACCCCGGAGGGAGCCTCTGCACTTCTTATAGGGAGAAAACTCTGCAATGGAAGGGGACAGGGTCAATAACAGCTGTAAACTCTCACAAGACCATCACTGCTCTCACACTTTCCTGCTCTCAGGCTGGCGGGCCATTATCGGCCCTGGCTGCCGCACCATTGCCAGGTTTGTGTAATTGTATTATTTCTAATTGGCTCCACTTTGATGACTTTCATTTGGATTCTGACTTGATTATTGAGATCTTAAATAAGTGACTGGGGATTAGGTGTCCACTTATTCTCATGGATAACATCACAACCAACCTTTAATTCAAACATGAGTCATGACATCACAGATGGAGTACAGCTTATGATAGAGGTGGAACGTCACATTGTAGCAGCCCAAGTAGCTCGCTGTGATCGTATAGTGGTTAGTACTCTGCGTTGTGGCCGCAGCAACCTCGGTTCGAATCCGATTCACGGCATTGCGGTGAGGCAATGTCACGGCAGTTGGGCAGATATTTTAGAATTTCCATTAATACATTGGCAATCTCTGTGGAGGACTGAAACAATTCGATATGTCCTGTTACTGTTATGAACCTTTTGTTTCTTTAATGCTCTTTGCACACTTTTTCATCGGGTGACTGTAATGTATTTCAACCAAATCTAATTAAGAGCGCATTATGTGGTGACATTTGCAGTACATGAAACATTATAACACTGCCATTTACGTCAATAACCACTAGCTTGATTAAGACATATGTATTGCAGCGACAGTATTTCCCAGTTACAAATGGGAATAAAAACAACATCCGCGAGGGATTGAACCAACAACATTTAACTGATGTTGCCAATGGAGCGCGTTACAGAGAGCGCGATGTCCCGCCTTTACAGTCACACGCTGATGATAATACAGATGTTTAAATAAACAGGCATATCTGTGGACTTGTGGTCTTTCTACATTGGGACTCATAGTCTAGTCCTAGGCTAGTGTAGGCACTGGCGTATCTTTTAGTGGAATGAGAGGCATTCTGTAGTCGCGTGAAAGGACCTTTCAAGTCAATCTGATCTGTATTGTCCTGTGAAAAAAAGCGTTCTTAGACACAGTGAGGAGTTTTTGGGGATAATGGGAAAATCATTTCCAACTAAATGACAGGAATTTCTTAGTCCAATCATGAGGTGTGCTAGGCTTTTTTATACTGTGGCGGAAAGAGAGAGAGTATAACAGTCATTATAAATAAAGGGCCAAGGAAGTGACAGTTTATGGAAGGAACAATTTGCACATAGTTTTAGAATGTGGTCAGGAGGAGGACAATTGCTTACACATATGAAACATTAGAAGGTAGACATTATGGAAGCACATATATTTCTTTATTTTTATTGTATTTGGGGAGAGGGGGTTAATATAGCACGTCCAATGTGGAAAAGTGCTTTCCATAGCACCTTGCAGGTGGGCGACATCTAGAGCTGTGCAGTAGCCACCCATGCCCCAGACGTCAAAGAGAACAAGAAGTTACACATGTTGGAAGTGATGGTGAGACATTGAGGAGATATGATCCCCGTATGAAGCCGAGAGAAGGAGGAGGCGTGAACGTGCATCCATGTATGCAGGCGAGAAGGGAAGGAGCATTGGTCATGCATCCCTGCATGAGGGTGAGACAGGGAGGAGATATGATCCCCGTATGAAGCCGAGAGAAGGAGGAGGCGTGAACGTGCATCCATGTATGCGGGCGAGACAGGAAGGAGCGTTGGTCATGCATCCCTGCATGAGGGTGAGACAGGGAGGAGATATGATCCCCTTTTGAAGCCGAGAGAAGGAGGAGGCGTGAACGTGCATCCATGTATGCAGGCGAGAAGGGAAGGAGCATTGGTCATGCATCCCTGCATGAGGGTGAGACAGGGAGGAGATATGATCCCCGTATGAAGCCGAGAGAAGGAGGAGGCGTGAACGTGCATCCATGTATGCGGGCGAGACAGGAAGGACCATTGGTCATGCATCCCTGCATGAGGGTGAGACAGGGAGGAGATATGATCCCCGTATGAAGCCGAGAGAAGGAGGAGGCGTGAACGTGCATCCATGTATGCGGGCGAGACGGGAAGGAGCATTGGGCATGCATCCCTTCCTGAGGGTGAGACAGGGAGGAGATAAAATCCCCGTATGAAGCCGAGAGAACGAGAAGACATGAACGTGCATCCATGTATGCGGGCGAGAAGGGAAGGAGCATTGGTCATGCATCCCTGCATGAGGGTGAGACAGGGAGGAGATAAAATCCCTGTATGAAGCCAAGAGAACGAGGCGGCATGAACATGCATCCTTGTATGCAGGTGTGACATGGAGTCATCATGAACATGCATCCCTTTATAAGGACATAACATGGAGGACGCATGAACATGAATGCCTGAATTTTATGGTGGTGGCCTTCGGGTGATTTGGCACGTGCAATTGGCGAAGAGCACTTCTCCTGTGCAAAAAAATAAATGTACTATTAGCACCCCGGAGGGAGCCTCTGCACTTCTTATAGGGAGAAAACTCTGCAATGGAAGGGGACAGGGTCAATAACAGCTGTAAACTCTCACAAGACCATCACTGCTCTCACACTTTCCTGCTCTCAGGCTGGCGGGCCATTATCGGCCCTGGCTGCCGCACCATTGCCAGGTTTGTGTAACTATGTTATTTGTAATTGGCTCCACTTTGATGACTTGCATTTGGATTCTGACTTGATTATTGAGATCTTAAATAAGTGACTGGGGATCAGGTGTCCACTTATTCTCATGGAATACATCACAACCAACCTTTAATTCAAACATGAGTCATGACATCACAGATGGAGTACAGCTTATGATAGAGGTGGAACGTCACATTGTAGCAGCCCAAGTAGCTCGCCGTGATCGTATAGTGGTTAGTACTCTGCATTGTGGCTGCAGCAACCTCGGTTGGAATCCGAGTCACGGCATTGCGGTGAGGCAATGTCACGGCAGTTGGGCAGATATTTTAGAATTTCCATTAATACATTGGCAATCTCTGTGGAGGACTGAAACAATTCGATATGTCCTGTTACTGTGATGAACCTTTTGTTTCTTTAATGCTCTTTGCACACTTTTTCATCGGGTGACTGTAATGTATTTCAACCAAATCTAATTAAGAGCGCATTATGTGGTGACATTTGCAGTACATGAAACATTATAACACTGCCATTTTTGTCAATAACCACTAGCTTGATTAAGACATATGTATTGCAGCGACAGTATTTCCCAGTTACAAATGGGAATAAAAACAACATCCACGAGGGATTGAACCAACGACATTTAACTGATGTTGCCAATGGAGCGCGTTACAGAGAGCGCGAGGTCCCGCCTTTACAGTCACACGCTGATGATAATACAGATGTTTAAATAAACAGGCATATCTGTGGACTTGTGGTCTTTCTACATTGGGACTCATAGTCTAGTCCTAGGCTATTGTAGGCATTGGCGTATCTTTTAGTGGAATGAGAGGCATTCTGTAGTCGCGTGAAAGGACCTTTCAAGTCAATCTGATCTGTATTGTCCTGTGAAAAAAAGCGTTCTTAGACACAGTGAGGAGTTTTTGGGGATAATGGGAAAATCATTCCCAACTAAATGACAGGAATTTCTTAGTCCAATCATGAGGTGTGCTAAGCTTTTTTATACTGTGGCGGAAAGAGAGAGAGTATAACAGTCATTATAAATAAAGGGCCAAGGAAGTGACAGTTTATGGAAGGAACAATTTGCACATAGTTTTAGAATGTGGTCAGGAGGAGGACAATGTGCTTACACATATGAAACATTAGAAGGTAGACATTATGGAAGCACATATATTTCTTTATTTTTATTGTATTTGGGGAGAGGGGGTTAATATAGCACGTCCAATGTGGAAAAGTGCTTTCCATAGCACCTTGCAGGTGGGCGACATCTAGAGCTGTGCAGTAGCCACCCATGCCCCAGACGTCAAAGAGAACAAGAAGTTACACATGTTGGAAGTGAGGGTGAGACATTGAGGAGATATGATCCCCGTATGAAGCCGAGAGAAGGAGGAGGCGTGAACGTGCATCCATGTATGCAGGCGAGAAGGGAAGGAGCATTGGTCATGCATCCCTGCATGAGGGTGAGACAGGGAGGAGATATGATCCCCGTATGAAGCCGAGAGAAGGAGGAGGCGTGAACGTGCATCCATGTATGCGGGCGAGACAGGAAGGAGCATTGGTCATGCATCCCTGCATGAGGGTGAGACAGGGAGGAGATATGATCCCCGTATGAAGCCGAGAGAAGGAGGAGGCGTGAACGTGCATCCATGTACGCAGGCGAGAAGGGAAGGAGCATTGGTCATGCATCCCTGCATGAGGGTGAGACAGGGAGGAGATATGATCCCTGTATGAAGCCGAGAGAAGGAGGAGGCGTGAACGTGCATCCATGTATGCGGGCGAGACAGGAAGGAGCATTGGTCATGCATCCCTGCATGAGGGTGAGACAGGGAGGAGATATGATCCCCGTATGAAGCCGAGAGAAGGAGGAGGCGTGAACGTGCATCCATGTATGCAGGCGAGACGGGAAGGAGCATTGGTCATGCATCCCTTCCTGAGGGTGAGACAGGGAGGAGATAAAATCCCCGTATGAAGCCGAGAGAACGAGGAGACATGAACGTGCATCCATGTATGCGGGCGAGAAGGGAAGGAGCATTGGTCATGCATCCCTGCATGAGGGTGAGACAGGGAGGAGATAAAATCCCTGTATGAAGCCAAGAGAATGAGGTGGCATGAACATGCATCCTTGTATGCAGGTGTGACATGGAGTCATCATGAACATGCATCCCTTTATAAGGACATAACATGGAGGACGCATGAACATGAATGCCTGAATTTTATGGTGGTGGCCTTCGGGTGATTTGGCACGTGCAATTGGTGAAGAGCACTTCTCCTGCACAAAAAAATAAATGTACTATTAGCACCCCGGAGGGAGCCTCTGCACTTCCTATAGGGAGAAAACTCTGCAATGGAAGGGGACAGGGTCAATAACAGCTGTAAACTCTCACAAGACCATCACTGCTCTCACACTTTCCTGCTCTCAGGCTGGCGGGCCATTATCGGCCCTGGCTGCCGCACCATTGCCAGGTTTGTGTAACTATATTATTTCTAATTGGCTCCACTTTGATGACTTTCATTTGGATTCTGACTTGATTATTGAGATCTTAAATAAGTGACTGGGGATCAGGTGTCCACTTATTCTCATGGATAACATCACAACCAACCTTTAATTCAAACATGAGTCATGACATCACAGATGGAGTACAGTTTATGATAGAGGTGGAACGTCACATGGTAGCAGCCCAAGTAGCTCGCTGTGATCTTATAGTGGTTAGTACTCTGCGTTGTGGCCGCAGCAACCTCGGTTCGAATCCGAGTCACGGCATTGCGGTGAGGCAATGTCACGGCAGTTGGGCAGATATTTTAGAATTTCCATTAATACATTGGCAATCTCTGTGGAGGACTGAAACAATTCGATATGTCCTGTTACTGTTATGAACCTTTTGTTTCTTTAATGCTCTCTGCACACTTTTTCATCGGGTGACTGTAATGTATTTCAACCAAATCTAATTAAGAGCGCATTATGTGGTGACATTTGCAGTACATGAAACATTATAACACTGCCATTTACGTCAATAACCACTAGCTTGATTAAGACATATGTATTGCAGCGACAGTATTTCCCAGTTACAAATGGGAATAAAAACAACATCCGCGAGGGATTGAACCAACGACATTTAACTGATGTTGCCAATGGAGCGCGTTACAGAGAGCACGAGGACCCGCCTTTACAGTAAACACGCTGATGATAATACAGATGTTTAAATAAACAGGCATATCTGTGGACTTGTGGTCTTTCTACATTGGGACTCATAGTCTAGTCCTAGGCTATTGTAGGCACTGGCGTATCTTTTAGTGGAATGAGAGGCATTCTGTAGTCGCGTGAAAGGACCTTTGAAGTCAATCTGATCTGTATTGTCCTGTGAAAAAAAGCGTTCTTAGACACAGTGAGGAGTTTTTGGGGATAATGGGAAAATCATTTCCAACTAAATGACAGGAATTTCTTAGTCCAATCATGAGGTGTGCTAGGCTTTTTTATACTGTGGCGGAAAGAGAGAGAGTATAACAGTAATTATAAATAAAGGGCCGAGGAAGTGACAGTTTATGGAAGGAACATATTTGCACATAGTTTTAGAATGTGGTCAGGAGGAGGACAATGTGCTTACACATATGAAACATTAGAAGGTAGACATTATGGAAGCACATATATTTCTTTATTTTTATTGTATTTGGGGAGAGGGGGTTAATATAGCACGTCCAATGTGGAAAAGTGCTTTCCATAGCACCTTGCAGGTGGGCGACATCTAGAGCTGTGCAGTAGCCACCCATGCCCCAGACGTCAAAGAGAACAAGAAGTTACACTTGTTGGAAGTGAGGGTGAGACATTGAGGAGATATGATCCCCGTATGAAGCCGAGAGAAGGAGGAGGCGTGAACGTGCATCCATGTATGCAGGCGAGAAGGGAAGGAGCATTGGTCATGCATCCCTGCATGAGGGTGAGACAGGGAGGAGATATGATCCCCGTATGAAGCCGAGAGAAGGAGGAGGCGTGAACATGCATCCATGTATGCGGGCGAGACAGGAAGGAGCATTGGTCATGCATCCCTGCATGAGGGTGAGACAGGGAGGAGATATGATCCCCGTATGAAGCCGAGAGAAGGAGGAGGCGTGAACGTGCATCCATGTATGCAGGCGAGAAGGGAAGGAGCATTGGTCATGCATCCCTGCATGAGGGTGAGACAGGGAGGAGATATGATCCCCGTATGAAGCCGAGAGAAGGAGGAGGCGTGAACGTGCATCCATGTATGCGGGCGAGACAGGAAGGGGCATTGGTCATGCATCCCTGCATGAGGGTGAGACAGGGAGGAGATATGATCCCCGTATGAAGCCGAGAGAAGGAGGAGGCATGAACGTGCATCCATGTATGCGGGCGAGACGGGAAGGAGCATTGGTCATGCATCCCTTCCTGAGGGTGAGACAGGGAGGAGATAAAATCCCCGTATGAAGCCGAGAGAACGAGGAGACATGAACGTGCATCCATGTATGCGGGCGAGAAGGGAAGGAGCATTGGTCATGCATCCCTGCATGAGGGTGAGACAGGGAGGAGATATGATCCCCGTATGAAGCCGAGAGAAGGAGGAGGCGTGAACGTGCATCCATGTATGCGGGCGAGACAGGAAGGAGCGTTGGTCATGCATCCCTGCATGAGGGTGAGACAGGGAGGAGATATGATCCCCTTTTGAAGCCGAGAGAAGGAGGAGGCGTGAACGTGCATCCATGTATGCAGGCGAGAAGGGAAGGAGCATTGGTCATGCATCCCTGCATGAGGGTGAGACAGGGAGGAGATATGATCCCCGTATGAAGCCGAGAGAAGGAGGAGGCGTGAACGTGCATCCATGTATGCGGGCGAGACAGGAAGGACCATTGGTCATGCATCCCTGCATGAGGGTGAGACAGGGAGGAGATATGATCCCCGTATGAAGCCGAGAGAAGGAGGAGGCGTGAACGTGCATCCATGTATGCGGGCGAGACGGGAAGGAGCATTGGGCATGCATCCCTTCCTGAGGGTGAGACAGGGAGGAGATAAAATCCCCGTATGAAGCCGAGAGAACGAGAAGACATGAACGTGCATCCATGTATGCGGGCGAGAAGGGAAGGAGCATTGGTCATGCATCCCTGCATGAGGGTGAGACAGGGAGGAGATAAAATCCCTGTATGAAGCCAAGAGAACGAGGCGGCATGAACATGCATCCTTGTATGCAGGTGTGACATGGAGTCATCATGAACATGCATCCCTTTATAAGGACATAACATGGAGGACGCATGAACATGAATGCCTGAATTTTATGGTGGTGGCCTTCGGGTGATTTGGCACGTGCAATTGGCGAAGAGCACTTCTCCTGTGCAAAAAAATAAATGTACTATTAGCACCCCGGAGGGAGCCTCTGCACTTCTTATAGGGAGAAAACTCTGCAATGGAAGGGGACAGGGTCAATAACAGCTGTAAACTCTCACAAGACCATCACTGCTCTCACACTTTCCTGCTCTCAGGCTGGCGGGCCATTATCGGCCCTGGCTGCCGCACCATTGCCAGGTTTGTGTAACTATATTATTTGTAATTGGCTCCACTTTGATGACTTGCATTTGGATTCTGACTTGATTATTGAGATCTTAAATAAGTGACTGGGGATCAGGTGTCCACTTATTCTCATGGATAACATCACAACCAACCTTTAATTCAAACATGAGTCATGACATCACAGATGGAGTACAGCTTATGATAGAGGTGGAACGTCACATTGTAGCAGCCCAAGTAGCTCGCCGTGATCGTATAGTGGTTAGTACTCTGCATTGTGGCTGCAGCAACCTCGGTTGGAATCCGAGTCACGGCATTGCGGTGAGGCAATGTCACGGCAGTTGGGCAGATATTTTAGAATTTCCATTAATACATTGGCAATCTCTGTGGAGGACTGAAACAATTCGATATGTCCTGTTACTGTGATGAACCTTTTGTTTCTTTAATGCTCTTTGCACACTTTTTCATCGGGTGACTGTAATGTATTTCAACCAAATCTAATTAAGAGCGCATTATATGGTGACATTTGCAGTACATGAAACATTATAACACTGCCATTTACGTCAATAACCACTAGCTTGATTAAGACATATGTATTGCAGCGACAGTATTTCCCAGTTACAAATGGGAATAAAAACAACATCCACGAGGGATTGAACCAACGACATTTAACTGATGTTGCCAATGGAGCGCGTTACAGAGAGCGCGAGGTCCCGCCTTTACAGTCACACGCTGATGATAATACAGATGTTTAAATAAACAGGCATATCTGTGGACTTGTGGTCTTTCTACATTGGGACTCATAGTCTAGTCCTAGGCTATTGTAGGCATTGGCGTATCTTTTAGTGGAATGAGAGGCATTCTGTAGTCGCGTGAAAGGACCTTTCAAGTCAATCTGATCTGTATTGTCCTGTGAAAAAAAGCGTTCTTAGACACAGTGAGGAGTTTTTGGGGATAATGGGAAAATCATTCCCAACTAAATGACAGGAATTTCTTAGTCCAATCATGAGGTGTGCTAAGCTTTTTTATACTGTGGCGGAAAGAGAGAGAGTATAACAGTCATTATAAATAAAGGGCCAAGGAAGTGACAGTTTATGGAAGGAACAATTTGCACATAGTTTTAGAATGTGGTCAGGAGGAGGACAATGTGCTTACACATATGAAACATTAGAAGGTAGACATTATGGAAGCACATATATTTCTTTATTTTTATTGTATTTGGGGAGAGGGGGTTAATATAGCACGTCCAATGTGGAAAAGTGCTTTCCATAGCACCTTGCAGGTGGGCGACATCTAGAGCTGTGCAGTAGCCACCCATGCCCCAGACGTCAAAGAGAACAAGAAGTTACACATGTTGGAAGTGAGGGTGAGACATTGAGGAGATATGATCCCCGTATGAAGCCGAGAGAAGGAGGAGGTGTGAACGTGCATCCATGTATGCAGGCGAGAAGGGAAGGAGCATTGGTCATGCATCCCTGCATGAGGGTGAGACAGGGAGGAGATATGATCCCCGTATGAAGCCGAGAGAAGGAGGAGGCGTGAACGTGCATCCATGTATGCGGGCGAGACAGGAAGGAGCATTGGTCATGCATCCCTGCATGAGGGTGAGACAGGGAGGAGATATGATCCCCGTATGAAGCCGAGAGAAGGAGGAGGCGTGAACGTGCATCCATGTATGCAGGCGAGAAGGGAAGGAGCATTGGTCATGCATCCCTGCATGAGGGTGAGACAGGGAGGAGATATGATCCCTGTATGAAGCCGAGAGAAGGAGGAGGCGTGAACGTGCATCCATGTATGCGGGCTAGACAGGAAGGAGCATTGGTCATGCATCCCTGCATGAGGGTGAGACAGGGAGGAGATATGATCCCCGTATGAAGCCGAGAGAAGGAGGAGGCGTGAACGTGCATCCATGTATGCAGGCGAGACGGGAAGGAGCATTGGTCATGCATCCCTTCCTGAGGGTGAGACAGGGAGGAGATAAAATCCCCGTATGAAGCCGAGAGAACGAGGAGACATGAACGTGCATCCATGTATGCGGGCGAGAAGGGAAGGAGCATTGGTCATGCATCCCTGCATGAGGGTGAGACAGGGAGGAGATAAAATCCCTGTATGAAGCCAAGAGAACGAGGTGGCATGAACATGCATCCTTGTATGCAGGTGTGACATGGAGTCATCATGAACATGCATCCCTTTATAAGGACATAACATGGAGGACGCATGAACATGAATGCCTGAATTTTATGGTGGTGGCCTTCGGGTGATTTGGCACGTGCAATTGGTGAAGAGCACTTCTCCTGCGCAAAAAAATAAATGTACTATTAGCACCCCGGAGGGAGCCTCTGCACTTCCTATAGGGAGAAAACTCTGCAATGGAAGGGGACAGGGTCAATAACAGCTGTAAACTCTCACAAGACCATCACTGCTCTCACACTTTCCTGCTCTCAGGCTGGCGGGCCATTATCGGCCCTGGCTGCCGCACCATTGCCAGGTTTGTGTAACTATATTATTTCTAATTGGCTCCACTTTGATGACTTTCATTTGGATTCTGACTTGATTATTGAGATCTTAAATAAGTGACTGGGGATCAGGTGTCCACTTATTCTCATGGATAACATCACAACCAACCTTTAATTCAAACATGAGTCATGACATCACAGATGGAGTACAGCTTATGATTGAGGTGGAACGTCACATGGTAGCAGCCCAAGTAGCTCGCTGTGATCGTATAGTGGTTAGTACTCTGCGTTGTGGCCGCAGCAACCTCGGTTCGAATCCGAGTCATGGCATTGCGGTGAGGCAATGTCACGGCAGTTGGGCAGATATTTTAGAATTTCCATTAATACATTGGCAATCTCTGTGGAGGACTGAAACAATTCGATATGTCCTGTTACTGTTATGAACCTTTTGTTTCTTTAATGCTCTCTGCACACTTTTTCATCGGGTGACTGTAATGTATTTCAACCAAATCTAATTAAGAGCGCATTATGTGGTGACATTTGCAGTACATGAAACATTATAACACTGCCATTTACGTCAATAACCACTAGCTTGATTAAGACATATGTATTGCAGCGACAGTATTTCCCAGTTACAAATGGGAATAAAAACAACATCCGCGAGGGATTGAACCAACGACATTTAACTGATGTTGCCAATGGAGCGCGTTACAGAGAGCGCGAGGTCCCGCCTTTACAGTAAACACGCTGATGATAATACAGATGTTTAAATAAACAGGCATATCTGTGGACTTGTGGTCTTTCTACATTGGGACTCATAGTCTAGTCCTAGGCTATTGTAGGCACTGGCGAATCTTTTAGTGGAATGAGAGGCATTCTGTAGTCGCGTGAAAGGACCTTTCAAGTCAATCTGATCTGTATTGTCCTGTGAAAAAAAGCGTTCTTAGACACAGTAAGGAGTTTTTGGGGATAATGGGAAAATCATTTCCAACTAAATGACAGGAATTTCTTAGTCCAATCATGAGGTGTGCTAGGCTTTTTTATACTGTGGCGGAAAGAGAGAGAGTATAACAGTCATTATAAATAAAGGGCCAAGGAAGTGACAGTTTATGGAAGGAACAATTTGCACATAGTTTTAGAATGTGGTCAGGAGGAGGACAATGTGCTTACACATATGAAACATTAGAAGGTAGACATTATGGAAGCACATATATTTCTTTATTTTTATTGTATTTGGGGAGAGGGGGTTAATATAGCACGTCCAATGTGGAAAAGTGCTTTCCATAGCACCTTGCAGGTGGGCGACATCTAGAGCTGTGCAGTAGCCACCCATGCCCCAGACGTCAAAGAGAACAAGAAGTTACACTTGTTGGAAGTGAGGGTGAGACATTGAGGAGATATGATCCCCGTATGAAGCCGAGAGAAGGAGGAGGCGTGAACGTGCATCCATGTATGCAGGCGAGAAGGGAAGGAGCATTGGTCATGCATCCCTGCATGAGGGTGAGACAGGGAGGAGATATGATCCCCGTATGAAGCCGAGAGAAGGAGGAGGCGTGAACATGCATCCATGTATGCGGGCGAGACAGGAAGGAGCATTGGTCATGCATCCCTGCATGAGGGTGAGACAGGGAGGAGATATGATCCCCGTATGAAGCCGAGAGAAGGAGGAGGCGTGAACGTGCATCCATGTATGCAGGCGAGAAGGGAAGGAGCATTGGTCATGCATCCCTGCATGAGGGTGAGACAGGGAGGAGATATGATCCCCGTATGAAGCCGAGAGAAGGAGGAGGCGTGAACGTGCATCCATGTATGCGGGCGAGACAGGAAGGGGCATTGGTCATGCATCCCTGCATGAGGGTGAGACAGGGAGGAGATATGATCCCCGTATGAAGCCGAGAGAAGGAGGAGGCATGAACGTGCATCCATGTATGCGGGCGAGACGGGAAGGAGCATTGGTCATGCATCCCTTCCTGAGGGTGAGACAGGGAGGAGATAAAATCCCCGTATGAAGCCGAGAGAACGAGGAGACATGAACGTGCATCCATGTATGCGGGCGAGAAGGGAAGGAGCATTGGTCATGCATCCCTGCATGAGGGTGAGACAGGGAGGAGATAAAATCCCTGTATGAAGCCAAGAGAACGAGGCGGCATGAACATGCATCCTTGTATGCAGGTGTGACATGGAGTCATCATGAACATGCATCCCTTTATAAGGACATAACATGGAGGACGCATGAACATGAATGCCTGAATTTTATGGTGGTGGCCTTCAGGTGATTTGGCACGTGCAATTGGTGAAGAGCACTTCTCCTGCGCAAAAAATAAATGTACTATTAGCACCCCGGAGGGAGCCTCTGCACTTCTTATAGGGAGAAAACTCTGCAATCAAAGGGGACAGGGTCAATAACAGCTGTAAACTCTCACAAGACCATCACTGCTCTCACACTTTCCTGCTCTCAGGCTGGCGGGCCATTATCGGCCCTGGCTGCCGCACCATTGCCAGGTTTGTGTAACTATATTATTTCTAATTGGCTCCACTTTGATGACTTTCATTTGGATTCTGACTTGATTATTGAGATCTTAAATAAGTGACTGGGGATCAGGTGTCCACTTATTCTCATGGATAACATCACAACCAACCTTTAATTCAAACATGAGTCATGACATCACAGATGGAGTACAGCTTATGATAGAGGTGGAACGTCACATTGTAGCAGCCCAAGTAGCTTGCAGTGATCGTATAGTGGTTAGTACTCTGCGTTGTGGCCACAGCAACCTCGGTTCGATTCCGAGTCACGGCATTGCGGTGAGGCAATGTCACAGCAGTTGGGCAGATATTTTAGAATTTCCATTAATACATTGGCAATCTCTGTGGAGGACTGAAACAATTCGATATGTCCTGTTACTGTTATGAACCTTTTGTTTCTTTAATGCTCTTTGCACACTTTTTCATCGGGTGACTGTAATGTATTTCAACCAAATCTAATTAAGAGCGCATTATGTGGTGACATTTGCAGTACATGAAACATTATAACACTGCCATTTACGTCAATAACCACTAGCTTGATTAAGACATATGTATTGCAGCGGCAGTATTTCCCAGTTACAAATGGGAATAAAAACAACATCCGCGAGGGATTGAACCAACGACATTTAACTGATGTTGCCAATGGAGCGCGTTACAGAGAGCGCGAGGTCCCGCCTTTACAGTCACACGCTGATGATAATACAGATGTTTAAATAAACAGGCATATCTGTGGACTTGTGGTCTTTCTACATTGGGACTCATAGTCTAGTCCTAGGCTATTGTAGGCACTGGCGTATCTTTTAGTGGAATGAGAGGCATTCTGTAGTCGCGTGAAAGGACCTTTCAAGTCAATCTGATCTGTATTGTCCTGTGAAAAAAAGCGTTCTTAGACACAGTGAGGAGTTTTTGGGGATAATGGGAAAATCATTTCCAACTAAATGACAGGAATTTCTTAGTCCAATCATGAGGTGTGCTAGGCTTTTTTATACTGTGGCGGAAAGAGAGAGAGTATAACAGTCATTATAAATAAAGGGCCAAGGAAGTGACAGTTTATGGAAGGAGCAATTTGCACATAGTTTTAGAATGTGGTCAGGAGGAGGACAATGTGCTTACACATATGAAACATTAGAAGGTAGACATTATGGAAGCACATATATTTCTTTATTTTTATTGTATTTGGGGAAAGGGGGTTAATATAGCACGTCCAATGTGGAAAAGTGCTTTCCATAGCACCTTGCAGGTGGGCGACATCTAGAGCTGTGCAGTAGCCACCCATGCCCCAGACGTCAAAGAGAACAAGAAGTTACACATGTTGGAAGTGAGGGTGAGACATTGAGGAGATATGATCCCCGTATGAAGCCGAGAGAAGGAGGAGGCGTGAACGTGCATCCATATATGCAGGCGAGAAGGGAAGGAGCATTGGTCATGCATCCCTGCATGAGGGTGAGACAGGGAGGAGATATGATCCCCGTATGAAGCCGAGAGAAGGAGGAGGCGTGAACATGCATCCATGTATGCGGGTGAGACAGGAAGGAGCATTGGTCATGCATCCCTGCATGAGGGTGAGACAAGGAGGAGATATGATCCCTGTATGAAGCCGAGAGAAGGAGGAGGCGTGAACGTGCATCCATGTATGCAGGCGAGAAGGGAAGGAGCATTGGTCATGCATCCCTGCATGAGGGTGAGACAGGGAGGAGATATGATCCCCGTATGAAGCCGAGAGAAGGAGGAGGCGTGAACGTGCATCCATGTATGCGGGCGAGACAAGAAGGAGCATTGGTCATGCATCCCTGCATGAGGGTGAGACAGGGAGGAGATACGATCCCCCTATGAAGCCGAGAGAAGGAGGAGGCGTGAACGTGCATCCATGTATGCGGGCGAGACGGGAAGGAGCATTGGTCATGCATCCCTTCCTGAGGGTGAGACAGGGAGGAGATAAAATCCCCGAATGAAGCCGAGAGAACGAGGAGACATGAACGTGCATCCATGTATGCGGGCGAGAAGGGAAGGAGCATTGGTCATGCATCCCTGCATGAGGGTGAGACAGGGAGGAGATAAAATCCCTGTATGAAGCCAAGAGAACGAGGCGGCATGAACATGCATCCTTGTATGCAGGTGTGACATGGAGTCATCATGAACATGCATCCCTTTATAAGGACATAACATGGAGGACGCATGAACATGAATGCCTGAATTTTATGGTGGTGGCCTTCGGGTGATTTGGCACGTGCAATTGGTGAAGAGCACTTCTCCTGCGCAAAAAAATAAATGTACTATTAGCACCCCGGAGGGAGCCTCTGCACTTCTTATAGGGAGAAAACTCTGCAATGGAAGGGGACAGGGTCAATAACAGCTGTAAACTCTCACAAGACCATCACTGCTCTCACACTTTCCTGCTCTCAGGCTGGCGGGCCATTATCGGCCCTGGCTGCCGCACCATTGCCAGGTTTGTGTAACTATATTATTTCTAATTGGCTCCACTTTGATGACTTTCATTTGGATTCTGACTTGATTATTGAGATCTTAAATAAGTGACTGGGGATCAGGTGTCCACTTATTCTCATGGATAACATCACAACCAACCTTTAATTCAAACATGAGTCATGACATCACAGATGGAGTACAGCTTATGATAGAGGTGGAACGTCACATGGTAGCAGCCCAAATAGCTCGCTGTGATCGTATAGTGGTTAGTAGTCTGCGTTGTGGCCGCAGCAACCTGGGTTCGAATCCGAGTCACGGCATTGCGGTGAGGCAATGTCACGGCAGTTGGGCAGATATTTTAGAATTTCCATTAATACATTGGCAATCTCTGTGGAGGACTGAAAGAATTCGATATGTCCTGTTACTGTTATGAACCTTTGGTTTCTTTAATGCTCTTTGCACACTTTTTCATCGGGTGACTGTAATGTATTTCAACCAAATCTAATTAAGAGCGCATTATGTGGTGACATTTGCAGTACATGAAACATTATAACACTGCCATTTACGTCAATAACCACTAGCTTGATTAAGACATATGTATTGCAGCGACAGTATTTCCCAGTTACAAATGGGAATAAAAACAACATCCGCGAGGGATTGAACCAACAACATTTAACTGATGTTGCCAATGGAGCGCGTTACAGAGAGCGCGATGTCCCGCCTTTACAGTCACACGCTGATGATAATACAGATGTTTAAATAAACAGGCATATCTGTGGACTTGTGGTCTTTCTACATTGGGACTCATAGTCTAGTCCTAGGCTAGTGTAGGCACTGGCGTATCTTTTAGTGGAATGAGAGGCATTCTGTAGTCGCGTGAAAGGACCTTTCAAGTCAATCTGATCTGTATTGTCCTGTGAAAAAAAGCGTTCTTAGACACAGTGAGGAGTTTTTGGGGATAATGGGAAAATCATTTCCAACTAAATGACAGGAATTTCTTAGTCCAATCATGAGGTGTGCTAGGCTTTTTTATACTGTGGCGGAAAGAGAGAGAGTATAACAGTCATTATAAATAAAGGGCCAAGGAAGTGACAGTTTATGGAAGGAACAATTTGCACATAGTTTTAGAATGTGGTCAGGAGGAGTACAATTGCTTACACATATGAAACATTAGAAGGTAGACATTATGGAAGCACATATATTTCTTTATTTTTATTGTATTTGGGGAGAGGGGGTTAATATAGCACGTCCAATGTGGAAAAGTGCTTTCCATAGCACCTTGCAGGTGGGCGACATCTAGAGCTGTGCAGTAGCCACCCATGCCCCAGACGTCAAAGAGAACAAGAAGTTACACATGTTGGAAGTGAGGGTGAGACATTGAGGAGATATGATCCCCGTATGAAGCCGAGAGAAGGAGGAGGCGTGAACGTGCATCCATGTATGCAGGCGAGAAGGGAAGGAGCATTGATCATGCATCCCTGCATGAGGGTGAGACAGGGAGGAGATATGATCCCCGTATGAAGCCGAGAGAAGGAGGAGGCGTGAACGTGCATCCATGTATGCGGGCGAGACAGGAAGGAGCGTTGGTCATGCATCCCTGCATGAGGGTGAGACAGGGAGGAGATATGATCCCCGTATGAAGCCGAGAGAAGGAGGAGGCGTGAACGTGCATCCATGTATGCAGGCGAGAAGGGAAGGAGCATTGGTCATGCATCCCTGCATGAGGGTGAGACAGGGAGGAGATATGATCCCCGTATGAAGCCGAGAGAAGGAGGAGGCGTGAACGTGCATCCATGTATGCGGGCGAGACAGGAAGGAGCATTGGTCATGCATCCCTGCATGAGGGTGAGACAGGGAGGAGATATGATCCCCGTATGAAGCCGAGAGAAGGAGGAGGCGTGAACGTACATCCATGTATGCGGGCGAGATGGGAAGGAGCATTGGTCATGCATCCCTTCCTGAGGGTGAGACAGGGAGGAGATAAAATCCCCGTATGAAGCAGAGAGAACGAGGAGACATGAACGTGCATCCATGTATGCGGGCGAGAAGGGAAGGAGCATTGGTCATGCATCCCTGCATGAGGGTGAGACAGGGAGGAGATAAAATCCCTGTATGAAGCCAAGAGAACGAGGCGGCATGAACATGCATCCTTGTATGCAGGTGTGACATGGAGTCATCATGAACATGCATCCCTTTATAAGGACATAACATGGAGGACGCATGAACATGAATGCCTGAATTTTATGGTGGTGGCCTTCGGGTGATTTGGCACGTGCAATTGGTGAAGAGCACTTCTCCTGCGCAAAAAAATAAATGTACTATTAGCACCCCGGAGGGAGCCTCTGCACTTCTTATAGGGAGAAAACTCTGCAATGGAAGGGGACAGGGTCAATAACAGCTGTAAACTCTCACAAGACCATCACTGCTCTCACACTTTCCTGCTCTCAGGCTGGCGGGCCATTATCGGCCCTGGCTGCCGCACCATTGCCAGGTTTGTGTAACTATATTATTTCTAATTGGCTCCACTTTGATGACTTTCATTTGGATTCTGACTTGATTATTGAGATCTTAAATAAGTGACTGGGGATCAGGTGTCCACTTATTCTCATGGATAACATCACAACCAACCTTTAATTCAAACATGAGTCATGACATCACAGATGGAGTACAGCTTATGATAGAGGTGGAACGTCACATGGTAGCAGCCCAAATAGCTCGCTGTGATCGTATAGTGGTTAGTACTCTGCGTTGTGGCCGCAGCAACCTCGGTTCGAATCCGAGTCACGGCATTGCGGTGAGGCAATGTCACGGCAGTTGGGCAGATATTTTAGAATTTCCATTAATACATTGGCAATCTCTGTGGAGGACTGAAACAATTCGATATGTCCTGTTACTGTTATGAACCTTTTGTTTCTTTAATGCTCTCTGCACACTTTTTCATCAGGTGACTGTAATGTATTTCAACCAAATCTAATTAAGAGCGCATTATGTGGTGACATTTGCAGTACATGAAACATTATAACACTGCCATTTACGTCAATAACCACTAGCTTGATTAAGACATATGTATTGCAGCGACAGTATTTCCCAGTTACAAATGGGAATAAAAACAACATCCGCGAGGGATTGAACCAACGACATTTAACTGATGTTGCCAATGGAGCGCGTTACAGAGAGCGCGAGGTCCCGCCTTTACAGTCACACGCTGATGATAATACAGATGTTTAAATAAACAGGCATATCTGTGGACTTGTGGTCTTTCTACATTGGGACTCATAGTCTAGTCCTAGGCTATTGTAGGCACTGGCGTATCTTTTAGTGGAATGAGAGGCATTCTGTAGTCGCGTGAAAGGACCTTTCAAGTCAATCTGATCTGTATTGTCCTGTGAAAAAAAGCGTTCTTAGACACAGTGAGGAGTTTTTGGGGATAATGGGAAAATCATTTCCAACTAAATGACAGGAATTTCTTAGTCCAATCATGAGGTGTGCTAGGCTTTTTTATACTGTGGCGGAAAGAGAGAGAGTATAACAGTCATTATAAATAAAGGGCCAAGGAAGTGACAGTTTATGGAAGGAACAATTTGCACATAGTTTTAGAATGTGGTCAGGAGGAGGGCAATGTGCTTACACATATGAAACATTAGAAGGTAGACATTATGGAAGCACATATATTTCTTTATTTTTATTGTATTTGGGGAGAGGGGGTTAATATAGCACGTCCAATGTGGAAAAGTGCTTTCCATAACACCTTGCAGGTGGGCGACATCTAGAGCTGTGCAGTAGCCACCCATGCCCCAGACGTCAAAGAGAACAAGAAGTTACACATGTTGGAAGTGAGGGTGAGACATTGAGGAGATATGATCCCCGTATGAAGCCGAGAGAAGGAGGAGGCGTGAACGTGCATCCATGTATGCAGGCGAGAAGGGAAGGAGCATTGGTCATGCATCCCTGCATGAGGGTGAGACAGGGAGGAGATATGATCCCCGTATGAAGCCGAGAGAAGGAGGAGGCGTGAACGTGCATCCATGTATGCGGGCGAGACAGGAAGGAGCGTTGGTCATGCATCCCTGCATGAGGGTGAGAAAGGGAGGAGATATGATCCCCGTATGAAGCCGAGAGAAGGAGGAGGCGTGAACGTGCATCCATGTATGCAGGCGAGAAGGGAAGGAGCATTGGTCATGCATCCCTGCATGAGGGTGAGACAGGGAGGAGATATGATCCCCGTATGAAGCCGAGAGAAGGAGGAGGCGTGAACGTGCATCCATGTATGCGGGCGAGACAGGAAGGAGCATTGGTCATGCATCCCTGCATGAGGGTGAGACAGGGAGGAGATATGATCCCTGTATGAAGCCGAGAGAAGGAGGAGGCATGAACGTGCATCCATGTATGCGGGCGAGACGGGAAGGAGCATTGGTCATGCATCCCTTCCTGAGGGTGAGACAAGGAGGAGATAAAATCCCCATATGAAGCAGAGAGAACGAGGAGACATGAACGTGCATCCATGTATGCGGGCGAGAAGGTAAGGAGCATTGGTCATGCATCCCTGCATGAGGGTGAGACAGGGAGGAGATAAAATCCCTGTATGAAGCCAAGAGAATGAGGCGGCATGAACATGCATCCTTGTATGCAGGTGTGACATGGAGTCATCATGAACATGCATCCCTTTATAAGGACATAACATGGAGGACGCATGAACATGAATGCCTGAATTTTATGGTGGTGGCCTTCGGGTGATTTGGCACGTGCAATTGGTGAAGAGCACTTCTCCTGCGCAAAAAAATAAATTTACTATTAGCACCCCGGAGGGAGCCTCTGCACTTCTTACAGGGGGAAAACTCTGCAATGGAAGGGGACAGGGTCAATAACAGCTGTAAACTCTCATAAGACCATCACTGCTCTCACACTTTCCTGCTCTCAGGCTGGCGGGCCATTATCGGCCCTGGCTGCCGCACCATTGTCAGGTTTGTGTAACTATATTATTTCTAATTGGCTCCACTTTGATGACTTTCATTTGGATTCTGACATGATTATTGAGATCTTAAATAAGTGACTGGGGATCAGGTGTCCACTTATTCTCATGGATAACATCACAACCAACCTTTAATTCAAACATGAGTCATGACATCACAGATGGAGTACAGCTTATGATAGAGGTGGAACGTCACATTGTAGCAGCCCAAGTAGCTCGCCGTGATCGTATAGTGGTTAGTACTCTGCGTTGTGGCCGCAGCAACCTCGGTTCGAATCCGAGTCACGGCATTGCGGTGAGGCAATGTCACGGCAGTTGGGCAGATATTTTAGAATTTCCATTAATACATTGGCAATCTCTTTGGAGGACTGAAACAATTCGATATGTCCTGTTACTGTTATGAACCTTTTGTTTCTTTAATGCTCTTTGCACACTTTTTCATCGGGTGACTGTAATGTATTTCAACCAAATCTAATTAAGAGCGCATTATGTGGTGACATTTGCAGTACATGAAACATTATAACACTGCCATTTACGTCAATAACCACTAGCTTGATTAAGACATATGTATTGCAGCGACAGTATTTCCCAGTTACAAATGGGAATAAAAACAACATCCGCGAGGGATTGAACCAACGACATTTAACTGATGTTGCCAATGGAGCGCGTTACAGAGAGCGCGAGGTCCCGCCTTTACAGTCACACGCTGATGATAATACAGATGTTTAAATAAACAGGCATATCTGTGGACTTGTGGTCTTTCTACATTGGGACTCATAGTCTAGTCCTAGGCTATTAGTAGGCACTGGCGTATCTTTTAGTGGAATGAGAGGCATTCTGTAGTCGCGTGAAAGGACCTTTCAAGTCAATCTGATCTGTATTGTCCTGTGAAAAAAAGCGTTCTTAGACACACTGAGGAGTTTTTGGGGATAATGGGAAAATCATTTCCAACTAAATGACTGGAATTTCTTAGTCCAATCATGAGGTGTGCTAGGCTTTTTTATACTGTGGCGGAAAGAGAGACAGTATAACAGTCATTATAAATAAAGGGCCAAGGAAGTGACAGTTTATGGAAGGAACAATTTGCACATAGTTTTAGAATGTGGTCAGGAGGAGGACAATGTGCTTACACATATGAAACATTAGAAGGTAGACATTATGGAAGCACATATATTTCTTTATTTTTATTGTATTTGGGGAGAGGGGGTTAATATAGCACGTCCAATGTGGAAAAGTGCTTTCCATAGCACCTTGCAGGTGGGCGACATCTAGAGCTGTGCAGTAGCCACCCATGCCCCAGACGTGAAAGAGAACAAGAAGTTACACATGTTGGAAGTGAGGGTGAGACATTGAGGAGATATGATCCCCGTATGAAGCCGAGAGAAGGAGGAGGCGTGAACGTGCATCCATGTATGCAGGCGAGAAGGGAAGGAGCATTGGTCATGCATCCCTGCATGAGGGTGAGACAGGGAGGAGATATGATCCCCGTATGAAGCCGAGAGAAGGAGGAGGCGTGAACGTGCATCCATGTATGCGGGCGAGACAGGAAGGAGCATTGGTCATGCATCCCTGCATGAGGGTGAGACAGGAAGGAGATATGATCCCCGTATGAAGCCGAGAGAAGGAGGAGGCGTGAACGTGCATCCATGTATGCAGGCGAGAAGGGAAGGAGCATTGGTCATGCATCCCTGCATGAGGGTGAGACAGGGAGGAGATATGATCCCTGTATGAAGCCGAGAGAAGGAGGAGGCGTGAACATGCATACATGTATGCGGGCGAGACAGGAAGGAGCATTGGTCATGCATCCCTGCATGAGGGTGAGACAGGGAGGAGATATGATCCCCGTATGAAGCCGAGAGAAGGAGGAGGCGTGAACGTGCATCCATGTATGCAGGCGAGACGGGAAGGAGCATTGGTCATGCATCCCTTCCTGAGGGTGAGACAGGGAGGAGATAAAATCCCCGTATGAAGCCGAGAGAACGAGGAGACATGAACGTGCATCCATGTATGCGGGCGAGAAGGGAAGGAGCATTGGTCATGCATCCCTGCATGAGGGTGAGACAGGGAGGAGATAAAATCCCTGTATGAAGCCAATAGAACGAGGCGGCATGAACATGCATCCATGTATGCAGGTGTGACATGGAGTCATCATGAACATGCATCCCTTTATAAGGACATAACATGGAGGACGCATGAACATGAATGCCTGAATTTTATGGTGGTGGCCTTCGGGTGATTTGGCACGTGCAATTGGTGAAGAGCACTTCTCCTGCACAAAAAAATAAATGTACTATTAGCACCCCGGAGGGAGCCTCTGCACTTCTTATAGGGAGAAAACTCTGCAATGGAAGGGGACAGGGTCAATAACAGCTGTAAACTCTCACAAGACCATCACTGCTCTCACACTTTCCTGCTCTCAGGCTGGCGGGCCATTATCGGCCCTGGCTGCCGCACCATTGCCAGGTTTGTGTAACTATATTATTTCTAATTGGCTCCACTTTGATGACTTTCATTTGGATTCTGACTTGATTATTGAGATCTTAAATAAGTGACTGGGGATCAGGTGTCCACTTATTCTCATGGATAACATCACAACCAACCTTTAATTCAAACATGAGTCATGACATCACAGATGGAGTACAGCTTATGATAGAGGTGGAACGTAACATTGTAGCAGCCCAAGTAGCTCGCCGTGATCTTATAGTGGTTAGTACTCTGCGTTGTGGCCGCAGCAACCACGGTTCGAATCCGAGTCACGGCATTGCAGTGAGGCAATGTCACGGCAGTTGGGCAGATATTTTAGAATTTCCATTAATACATTGGCAATCTCTGTGGAGGACTGAAACAATTCGATATGTCCTGTTACTGTTATGAACCTTTTGTTTCTTTAATGCTCTTTGCACACTTTTTCATCGGGTGACTGTAATGTATTTCAACCAAATCTAATTAAGAGCGCATTATGTGGTGACATTTGCAGTACATGAACCATTATAACACTGCCATTTACGTCAATAACCACTAGCTTGATTAAGACATATGTATTGCAGCGACAGTATTTCCCAGTTACAAATGGGAATAAAAACAACATCCGCGAGGGATTGAACCAACGACATTTAACTGATGTTGCCAATGGAGAGCGTTACAGAGAGCGCGAGGTCCCGCCTTTACAGTCACACGCTGATGATAATACAGATGTTTAAATAAACAGGCATATCTGTGGACTTGTGGTCTTTCTACATTGGGACTCATAGTCTAGTCCTAGGCTATTGTAGGCACTGGCGTATCTTTTAGTGGAATGAGAGGCATTCTGTAGTCGCGTGAAAGGACCTTTCAAGTCAATCTGATCTGTATTGTCCTGTGAAAAAAAGCGTTCTTAGACACAGTGAGGAGTTTTTGGGGATAATGGGAAAATCATTTCCAACTAAATGACAGGAATTTCTTAGTCCAATCATGAGGTGTGCTAGGCTTTTTTATACTGTGGCGGAAAGAGAGAGAGTATAACAGTCATTATAAATAAAGGGCCAAGGAAGTGACAGTTTATGGAAGGAACAATTTTCACATAGTTTTAGAATGTGGTCAGGAGGAGGACAATTGCTTACACATATGAAACATTAGAAGGTAGACATTATGGAAGCACATATATTTCTTTATTTTCATTGTATTTGGGGAGAGGGGGTTAATATAGCACGTCCAATGTGGAAAAGTGCTTTCCATAGCACCTTGCAGGTGGGCGACATCTAGAGCTGTGCAGTAGCCACCCATGCCCCAGACGTCAAAGAGAACAAGAAGTTACACATGTTGGAAGTGAGGGTGAGACATTGAGGAGATATGATCCCCGTATGAAGCCGAGAGAAGGAGGAGGCGTGAACGTGCATCCATGTATGCAGGCGAGAAGGGAAGGAGCATTGGTCATGCATCCCTGCATGAGGGTGAGACAGGGAGGAGATATGATCCCCGTATGAAGCCGAGAGAAGGAGGAGGCGTGAACGTGCATCCACGTATGCGGGCGAGACAGGAAGGAGCGTTGGTCATGCATCCCTGCATGAGGGTGAGACAGGGAGGAGATATGATCCCCGTATGAAGCCGAGAGAAGGAGGAGGCGTGAACGTGCATCCATGTATGCAGACGAGAAGGGAAGGAGCATTGGTCATGCATCCCTGCATGAGGGTGAGACAGGGAGGAGATATGATCCCCGTATGAAGCCGAGAGAAGGAGGAGGCGTGAACGTGCATCCATGTATGCGGGCGAGACAGGAAGGAGCATTGGTCATGCATCCCTGCATGAGGGTGAGACAGGGAGGAGATATGATCCCCGTATGAAGCCGAGAGAAGGAGGAGGCGTGAACGTGCATCCATGTATGCGGGCGAGACGGGAAGGAGCATTGGTCATGCATCCCTTCCTGAGGGTGAGACAGGGAGGAGATAAAATCCCCGTATGAAGCAGAGAGAACGAGGAGACATGAACGTGCATCCATGTATGCGGGCGAGAAGGGAAGGAGCATTGGTCATGCATCCCTGCATGAGGGTGAGACAGGGAGGAGATAAAATCCCTGTATGAAGCCAAGAGAACGAGGCGGCATGAACATGCATCCTTGTATGCAGGTGTGACATGGAGTCATCATGAACATGCATCCCTTTATAAGGACATAACATGGAGGACGCATGAACATGAATGCCTGAATTTTATGGTGGTGGCCTTCGGGTGATTTGGCACGTGCAATTGGCGAAGAGCACTTCTCCTGTGCAAAAAAATAAATGTACTATTAGCGCCCCGGAGGGAGCCTCTGCACTTCTTATAGGGAGAAAACTCTGCAATGGAAGGGGACAGGGTCAATAACAGCTGTAAACTCTCACAAGACCATCACTGCTCTCACACTTTCCTGCTCTCAGGCTGGCGGGCCATTATCGGCCCTGGCTGCCGCACCATTGCCAGGTTTGTGTAACTATATTATTTGTAATTGGCTCCACTTTGATGACTTGCATTTGGATTCTGACTTGATTATTGAGATCTTAAATAAGTGACTGGGGATCAGGTGTCCACTTATTCTCATGGATAACATCACAACCAACCTTTAATTCAAACATGAGTCATGACATCACAGATGGAGTACAGCTTATGATAGAGGTGGAACGTCACATTGTAGCAGCCCAAGTGTCACATTGTAGCAGCCCAAGTATCTCGCCGTGATCGTATAGTGGTTAGTACTCTGCGTTGTGGCCTCAGCAACCTCGGTTCGAATCCGAGATACGGCATTGCGGTGAGGCAATGTCACGGCAGTTGGGCAGATATTTTAGAATTTCCATTAATACATTGGCAATCTCTGTGGAGGACTGAAACAATTCGATATGTCCTGTTACTGTTATGAACCTTTTGTTTCTTTAATGCTCTTTGCACACTTTTTCATCGGGTGACTGTAATGTATTTCAACCAAATCTAATTAAGAGCGCATTATGTGGTGACATTTGCAGTACATGAAACATTATAACACTGCCATTTACGTCAATAACCACTAGCTTGATTAAGACATATGTATTGCAGCGACAGTATTTCCCAGTTACAAATGGGAATAAAAACAACATCCGCGAGGGATTGAACCAACGACATTTAACTGATGTTGCCAATGGAGCGCGTTACAGAGAGCGCGAGGTCCCGCCTTTACAGTCACACGCTGATGATAATACAGATGTTTAAATAAACAGGCATATCTGTGGACTTGTGGTCTTTCTACATTGGGACTCATAGTCTAGTCCTAGGCTATTGTAGGCACTGGCGTATCTTTTAGTGGAATGAGAGGCATTCTGTAGTCGCGTGAAAGGACCTTTCAAGTCAATCTGATCTGTATTGTCCTGTGAAAAAAAGCGTTCTTAGACACAGTGAGGAGTTTTTGGGGATAATGGGAAAATCATTTCCAACTAAATGACAGGAATTTCTTAGTCCAATCATGAGGTGTGCTAGGCTTTTTTATACTGTGGCGGAAAGAGAGAGAGTATAACAGTCATTATAAATAAAGGGCCAAGGAAGTGACAGTTTATGGAAGGAACAATTTGCACATAGTTTTAGAATGTGGTCAGGAGGAGGGCAATGTGCTTACACATATGAAACATTAGAAGGTAGACATTATGGAAGCACATATATTTCTTTATTTTTATTGTATTTGGGGAGAGGGGGTTAATATAGCACGTCCAATGTGGAAAAGTGCTTTCCATAACACCTTGCAGGTGGGCGACATCTAGAGCTGTGCAGTAGCCACCCATGCCCCAGACGTCAAAGAGAACAAGAAGTTACACATGTTGGAAGTGAGGGTGAGACATTGAGGAGATATGATCCCCGTATGAAGCCGAGAGAAGGAGGAGGCGTGAACGTGCATCCATGTATGCAGGCGAGAAGGGAAGGAGCATTGGTCATGCATCCCTGCATGAGGGTGAGACAGGGAGGAGATATGATCCCCGTATGAAGCCGAGAGAAGGAGGAGGCGTGAACGTGCATCCATGTATGCGGGCGAGACAGGAAGGAGCGTTGGTCATGCATCCCTGCATGAGGGTGAGAAAGGGAGGAGATATGATCCCCGTATGAAGCCGAGAGAAGGAGGAGGCGTGAACGTGCATCCATGTATGCAGGCGAGAAGGGAAGGAGCATTGGTCATGCATCCCTGCATGAGGGTGAGACAGGGAGGAGATATGATCCCCGTATGAAGCCGAGAGAAGGAGGAGGCATGAACGTGCATCCATGTATGCGGGCGAGACAGGAAGGAGCATTGATCATGCATCCCTTCATGAGGGTGAGACAGGGAGGAGATATGATCCCCGTATGAAGCCGAGAGAAGGAGGAGGCATGAACGTGCATCCATGTATGCAGGCGAGAAGGGAAGGAGCATTGGTCATGCATCCCTGCATGAGGGTGAGACGGGGAGGAGATATGATCCCCGTATGAAGCCGAGAGAAGGAGGAGGCGTGAACGTGCATCCATGTATGCAGGCGAGAAAGGAAGGAGCGTTGGTCATGCATCCCTGCATGAGGGTGAGACAGGGAGGAGATATGATCCCCGTATGAAGCCGAGAGAAGGAGGAGGCGTGAACGTGCATCCATGTATGCGGGCGAGACAGGAAGGAGCATTGGTCATGCATCCCTGCATGAGGGTGAGACAGGGAGGAGATATGATCCCCGTATGAAGCCGAGAGAAGGAGGAGGCGTGAACGTGCATCCATGTATGCGGGAGAGACAGGAAGGAGCATTGGTCATGCATCCCTTCCTGAGGGTGAGACAGGGAGGAGATAAAATCCCCGTATGAAGCAGAGAGAACGAGGAGACATGAACGTGCATCCATGTATGCGGGCGAGAAGGGAAGGAGCATTGGTCATGCATCCCTGCATGAGGGTGAGACAGGGAGGAGATAAAATCCCTGTATGAAGCCAAGAGAACGAGGCGGCATGAACATGCATCCTTGTATGCAGGTGTGACATGGAGTCATCATGAACATGCATCCCTTTATAAGGACATAACATGGAGGACGCATGAACATGAATGCCTGAATTTTATGGTGGTGGCCTTCGGGTGATTTGGCACGTGCAATTGGTGAAGAGCACTTCTCCTGCGCAAAAAAATAAATTTACTATTAGCACCCCGGAGGGAGCCTCTGCACTTCTTATAGGGAGAAAACTCTGCAATGGAAGGGGACAGGGTCAATAACAGCTGTAAACTCTCACAAGACCATCACTGCTTTCACACTTTCCTGCTCTCAGGCTGGCGGGCCATTATCGGCCCTGGCTGCCGCACCATTGCCAGGTTTGTGTAACTATATTATTTCTAATTGGCTCCACTTTGATGACTTTCATTTGGATTCTGACTTGATTATTGAGATCTTAAATAAGTGACTGGGGATCAGGTGTCCACTTATTCTCATGGATAACATCACAACCAACCTTTAATTCAAACATGAGTCATGACATCACAGATGGAGTACAGCTTATGATAGAGGTGGAACGTCACATTTTAGCAGCCCAAGTAGCTCGCCGTGATCGTATAGTGGTTAGTACTCTGTGTTGTGGCCGCAGCAACCTCGGTTCGAATCGGAGTCACGGCATTGCGGTGAGGCAATGTCACGGCATTTGGGCAGATATTTTAGAATTTCCATTAATACATTGGCAATCTCTGTGGAGGACTGAAACAATTCGATATGTCCTGTTACAGTTATGAACCTTTTGTTTCTTTAATGCTCTTTGCACACTTTTTCATCGGGTGACTGTAATGTATTTCAACCAAATCTAATTAAGAGCGCATTATGTGGTGACATTTGCAGTACATGAAACATTATAACACTGCCATTTACGTCAACAACCACTAGCTTGATTAAGACATATGTATTGCAGCGACAGTATTTTCCAGTTACAAATGGGAATAAAAACAACATCCGCGAGGGATTGAACCAACGACATTTAACTGATGTTGCCAATGGAGCGCGTTACAGAGAGCGCGAGGTCCCGCCTTTACAGTCACACGCTGATGATAATACAGATGTTTAAATAAACAGGCATATCTGTGGACTTGTGGTCTTTCTACATTGGGACTCATAGTCTAGTCCTAGGCTATTGTAGGCACTGGCGTATCTTTTAGTGGAATGAGAGGCATTCTGTAGTCGCGTGAAAGGACCTTTCAAGTCAATCTGATCTGTATTGTCCTGTGAAAAAAAGCGTTCTTAGACACAGTGAGGAGTTTTTGGGGATAATGGGAAAATCATTTCCAACTAAATGACAGGAATTTCTTAGTCCAATCATGAGGTGTGCTAGGCTTTTTTATACTGTGGCGGAAAGAGAGAGAGAGTATAACAGTCATTATAAATAAAGGGCCAAGGAAGTGACAGTTTATGGAAGGAACAATTTGCACATAGTTTTAGAATGTGGTCAGGAGGAGGACAATGTGCTTACACATATGAAACATTAGAAGGTAGACATTATGGAAGCACATATATTTCTTTATTTTTATTGTATTTGGGGAGAGGGGGTTAATATAGCACGTCCAATGTGGAAAAGTGCTTTCCATAGCACCTTGCAGGTGGGCGACATCTAGAGCTGTGCAGTAGCCACCCATGCCCCAGACGTCAAAGAGAACAAGAAGTTACACATGTTGGAAGTGAGGGTGAGACATTGAGGAGATATGATCCCCGTATGAAGCCGAGAGAAGGAGGAGGCATGAACGTGCATCCATGTATGCAGGCGAGAAGGGAAGGAGCATTGGTCATGCATCCCTGCATGAGGGTGAGACAGGGAGGAGATATGATCCCCGTATGAAGCCGAGAGAAGGAGGAGGCATGAACGTGCATCCATGTATACGGGCGAGACAGGAAGGAGCATTGGTCATGCATCCCTGCATGAGGGTGAGACAGGGAGGAGATATGATCCCTGTATGAAGCCGAGAGAAGGAGGAGGCGTGAACGTGCATCCATGTATGCAGACGAGAAGGGAAGGAGCATTGGTCATGCATCCCTGCATGAGGGTGAGACAGGGAGGAGATATGATCCCTGTATGAAGCCGAGAGAAGGAGGAGGCGTGAACGTGCATCCATGTATGCAGACGAGAAGGGAAGGAGCATTGGTCATGCATCCCTGCATGAGGGTGAGACAGGGAGGAGATATGATCCCCGTATGAAGCCGAGAGAAGGAGGAGGCGTGAACGTGCATCCATGTATGTGGGCGAGACAGGAAGGAGCATTGGTCATGCATCCCTGCATGATGGTGAGACAGGGAGGAGATATGATCCCCGTATGAAGCCGAGAGAAGGAGGAGGCGTGAACGTGCATCCATGTATGCGGGTGAGACGGGAAGGAGCATTGGTCATGCATCCCTTCCTGAGGGTGAGACAGGGAGGAGATAAAATCCCTGTATGAAGCAGAGAGAACGAGGAGACATGAATGTGCATCCATGTATGCAGGCGAGAAGGGAAGGAGCATTGGTCATGCATCCCTGCATGAGGGTGAGACAGGGAGGAGATAAAATCCCTGTATGAAGCCAAGAGAACGAGGCGGCATGAACATGCATCCTTGTATGCAGGTGTGACATGGAGTCATCATGAACATGCATCCCTTTATAAGGACATAACATGGAGGACGCATGAACATGAATACCTGAATTTTATGGTGGTGGCCTTCAGGTGATTTGGCACGTGCAATTTGTGAAGAGCACTTCTCCTGCGCAAAAAAATAAATTTACTATTAGCACCCCGGAGGGAGCCTCTGCACTTCTTATAGGGAGAAAACTCTGCAATGGAAGGGGACAGGGTCAATAACAGCTGTAAACTCTCACAAGACCATCACTGCTCCCACACTTTCCTGCTCTCAGGCTGGCGGGCTATTATCGGCCCTGGCTGCCGCACCATTGCCAGGTTTGTGCAACTATATTATTTCTAATTGGCTCCACTTTGATGACTTTCATTTGGATTCTGACTTGATTATTGAGATCTTAAATAAGTGACTGGGAATCAGGTGTCCACTTATTCTCATGGATAACATCACAACCAACCTTTAATTCAAACATGAGTCATGAAATCACAGATGGAGTACAGCTTATGATAGAGGTGGAACTTAGCGTTTTAGCAGCCCAAGTAGCTCGCCGTGATCTTATAGTGGTTAGTACTCTGTGTTGTGGTCGCAGCAACCTCGGTTCGAATCCGAGTCACAGCATTGCGGTGAGGCAATGTCACTGCATTTGGGCAGATATTTTAGAATTTCCATTAATACATTGGCAATCTCTGTGGAGGACTGAAACAATTCGATATGTCCTGTTACTGTTATGAACCTTTTGTTTCTTTAATGCTCTTTGCACACTTTTTCATCGGGTGACTGTAATGTATTTCAACCAAATCTAATTAAGAGCGCATTATGTGGTGACATTTGCAGTACATGAAACATTATAACACTGCCATTTACGTCAATAACCACTAGCTTGATTAAGACATATGTATTGCAGCGACAGTATTTCCCAGTTACAAATGGGAATAAAAACAACATCCGCGAGGGATTGAACCAACGACATTTAACTGATGTTGCCAATGGAGCGCGTTACAGAGAGCGCGAGGTCCCGCCTTTACAGTCACACGCTGATGATAATACAGATGTTTAAATAAACAGGCATATCTGTGGACTTGTGGTCTTTCTACATTGGGACTCATAGTCTAGTCCTAGGCTATTGTAGGCACTGGCGTATCTTTTAGTGGAATGAGAGGCATTCTGTAGTCGCGTGAAAGGACCTTTCAAGTCAATCTGATCTGTATTGTCCTGTGAAAAAAAGCGTTCTTAGACACAGTGAGGAGTTTTTGGGGATAATGGGAAAATCATTTCCAACTAAATGACAGGAATTTCTTAGTCCAATCATGAGGTGTGCTAGGCTTTTTTATACTGTGGCGGAAAGAGAGAGAGTATAACAGTCATTATAAATAAAGGGCCAAGGAAGTGACAGTTTATGGAAGGAACAATTTGCACATCGTTTTAGAATGTGGTCAGGAGGAGGACAATGTGCTTACACATATGAAACATTAGAAGGTAGACATTATGGAAGCACATATATTTCTTTATTTTTATTGTATTTGGGGAGAGGGGGTTAATATAGCACGTCCAATGTGGAAAAGTGCTTTCCATAACACCTTGCAGGTGGGCGACATCTAGAGCTGTGCAGTAGCCACCCATGCCCCAGGCGTCAAAGAGAACAAGAAGTTACAAAGGTTGGAAGTGAGGGTGAGACATTGAGGAGATATGATCCCCGTATGAAGCCGAGAGAAGGAGGAGGCATGAACGTGCATCCATGTATGCAGGCGAGAAGGGAAGGAGCATTGGTCATGCATCCCTGCATGAGGGTGAGACAGGGAGGAGATATGATCCCCGTATGAAGCCGAGAGAAGGAGGAGGCGTGAACGTGCATCCATGTATGCGGGAGAGACAGGAAGGAGCATTGGTCATGCATCCCTGCATGAGGGTGAGACAGGGAGGAGATATGATCCCCGTATGAAGCCGAGAGAAGGAGGAGGCGTCAATGTGCATCCATGTATGCAGGCGAGAAGGGAAGGAGCATTGGTCATGCATCCCTGCATGAGGGTGAGACAGGGAGGAGATATGATCCCCGTATGAAGCCGAGAGAAGGAGGAGGCGTGAACGTGCATCCATGTATGCGGGCGAGACAGGAAGGAGCATTGGTCATGCATCCCTGCATGAGGGTGAGACAGGGAGGAGATATGATCCCCGTATCAAGCCGAGAGAAGGAGGAGGCGTGAACGTGCATCCATGTATGTGGGCGAGACGGGAAGGAGCATTGGTCATGCATCCCTTCCTGAGGGTGAGACAGGGAGGAGATAAAATCCCTGTATGAAGCCGAGAGAACGAGGAGACATGAATGTGCATCCATGTATGCAGGCGAGAAGGGAAGGAGCATTGGTCATGCATCCCTGCATGAGGGTGAGACAGGGAGGAGATAAAATCCCTGTATGAAGCCAAGAGAACGAGGCGGCATGAACATGCATCCTTGTATGCAGGTGTGACATGGAGTCATCATGAACATGCATCCCTTTATAAGGACATAACATGGAGGACGCATGAACATGAATGCCTGAATTTTATGGTGGTGGCCTTCGGGTGATTTGGCACGTGCAATTGGTGAAGAGCACTTCTCCTGCGCAAAAAAATAAATTTACTATTAGCACCCCGGAGGGAGCCTCTGCACTTCTTATAGGGAGAAAACTCTGCAATGGAAGGGGACAGGGTCAATAACAGCTGTAAACTCTCACAAGACCATCACTGCTCTCACACTTTCCTGCTCTCAGGCTGGCGGGCCATTATCGGCCCTGGCTTCCGCACCATTGCCAGGTTTGTGTAACTATATTATTTCTAATTGGCTCCACTTTGATGACTTTCATTTGGATTCTGACTTGATTATTGAGATCTTAAATAAGTGACTGGGGATCAGGTGTCCACTTATTCTCATGTGTAACATCACAACCAACCGTTAATTCAAACATGAGTCATGACATCACAGATGGAGTACAGCTTATGATAGAGGTGGAACGTCACATTGTAGCAGCCCAAGTAGCTCGTCGTGATCGTATAGTGGTTAGTACTCTGCGTTGTGGCCGCAGCAACCTAGGTTCGAATCCGAGTCACGGCATTTCGGTGAGGCAATGTCACAGCAGTTGGGCAGATATTTTAGAATTTCCATTAATACATTGGCAATCTCTGTGGAGGACTGAAACAATTCGATATGTCCTGTTACTGTTATGAACCTTTTGTTTCTTTAATGCTCTTTGCACACTTTTCCATCGGGTGACTGTAATGTATTTCAACCAAATCTAATTAAGAGCGCATTATGTGGTGACATTTGCAGTACATGAAACATTATAACACTGCCATTTACGTCAATAACCACTAGCTTGATTAAGACATATGTATTGCAGCGACAGTATTTCCCAGTTACAAATGGGAATAAAAACAACATCCACGAGGGATTGAACCAACGACATTTAACTGATGTTGCCAATGGAGCGCGTTACAGAGAGCGCGAGGTCCCGCCTTTACAGTCACACGCTGATGATAATACAGATGTTTAAATAAACAGGCATATCTGTGGACTTGTGGTCTTTCTACATTGGGACTCATAGTCTAGTCCTAGGCTATTGTAGGCACTGGCGTATCTTTTAGTGGAATGAGAGGCATTCTGTAGTCGCGTGAAAGGGCCTTTCAAGTCAATCTGATCTGTATTGTCCTGTGAAAAAAAGCGTTCTTCGACACAGTGAGGAGTTTTTGGGGATAATGGGAAAATCATTCCCAACTAAATGACAGGAATTTCTTAGTCCAATCATGAGGTGTGCTAAGCTTTTTTATACTGTGGCGGAAAGAGAGAGAGTATAACAGTCATTATAAATAAAGGGCCAAGGAAGTGACAGTTTATGGAAGGAACAATTTGCACATAGTTTTAGAATGTGGTCAGGAGGAGGACAATGTGCTTACACATATGAAACATTAGAAGGTAGACATTATGGAAGCACATATATTTCTTTATTTTTATTGTATTTGGGGAGAGGGGGTTAATATAGCACGTCAAATGTGGAAACGTGCTTTCCATAGCACCTTGCAGGTGGGCGACATCTAGAGCTGTGCAGTAGCCACCCATGCCCCAGACGTCAAAGAGAACAAGAAGTTACACATGTTGGAAGTGAGGGTGAGACATTGAGGAGATATGATCCCCGTATGAAGCCGAGAGAAGGAGGAGGCGTGAACGTGCATCCATGTATGCAGGCGAGAAGGGAAGGAGCATTGGTCATGCATCCCTGCATGAGGGTGAGACAGGGAGGAGATATGATCCCCGTATGAAGCCGAGAGAAGGAGGAGGCGTGAACGTGCATCCATGTATGCGGGCGAGACAGGAAGGAGCATTGGTCATGCATCCCTGCATGAGGGTGAGACAGGGAGGAGATATGATCCCCGTATGAAGCCGAGAGAAGGAGGAGGCGTGAACGTGCATCCATGTATGCAGGTGAGAAGGGAAGGAGCATTGGTCATGCATCCCTGCATGAGGGTGAGACAGGGAGGAGATATGATCCCCGTATGAAGCCGAGAGAAGGAGGAGGCGTGAACGTGCATCCATGTATGCGGGCGTGACAGGAAGGAGCATTGGTCATGCATCCCTGCATGAGGGTGAGACAGGGAGGAGATATGATCCCCATATGAAGCCGAGAGAAGGAGGAGGCGTGAACGTGCATCCATGTATGCGGGCGAGACGGGAAGGAGCATTGGTCATGCATCCCTTCCTGAGGGTGAGACAGGGAGGAGATAAAATCCCCGTATGAAGCCGAGAGAACAAGGAGACATGAACGTGCATCCATGTATGCGGGCGAGAAGGGAAGGAGCATTGGTCATGCATCCCTACATGAGGGTGAGACAGGGAGGAGATATGATCCCCGTATGAAGCCGAGAGAAGGAGGAGGCGTGAACGTGCATCCATGTATGCGGGCGAGACGGGAAGGAGCATTGGTCATGCATCCCTTCCTGAGGGTGAGACAGGGAGGAGATAAAATCCCTGTATGAAGCCAAGAGAACGAGGAGACATGAACGTGCATCCATGTATGCGGGCGAGAAGGGAAGGAGCATTGGTCATGCATCCCTGCATGAGGGTGAGACAGGGAGGAGATAAAATCCCTGTATGAAGCCAAGAGAACGAGGCGGCATGAACATGCATCCTTGTATGCAGGTGTGACATGGAGTCATCATGAACATGCATCCCTTTATAAGGACATAACATGGAGGACGCATGAACATGAATGCCTGAATTTTATGGTGGTGGCCTTCGGGTGATTTGGCACGTCTAATTGGTGAAGAGCACTTCTCCTGCGCAAAAAAATAAATGTACTATTAGCACCCCGGAGGGAGCCTCTGCACTTCTTATAGGGAGAAAACTCTGCAATGGAAGGGGACAGGGTCAATAACAGCTGTAAACTCTCACAAGACCATCAATGCTCTCACACTTTCCTGCTCTCAGGCTGGCGGGTCATTATCGGCCCTGGCTGACGCACCATTGCCAGGTTTGTGTAACTGTATTATTTCTAATTGGCTCCACTTTGATGACTTTCATTTGGATTCTGACTTGATTATTGAGATCTTAAATAAGTGACTGGGGATCAGGTGTCCACTTATTCTCATGGATAACATCACAACCAACCTTTAATTCAAACATGAGTCATGACATCACAGATGGAGTACAGCTTATGATAGAGGTGGAGCGTCACATTGTAGCAGCCCAAGTAGCTCGCTGTGATGTATAGTGGTTAGTACTCTGCTTTGTGGCCGCAGCAACCTCGGTTCGAATCCGAGTCACGGCATAGCGGTGAGGCAATGTCACGGCGGTTGGGCAGATATTTTAGAATTTCCATTAATACATTGTCAATCTCTGTGGAGGACTGAAACAATTCGATATGTCCTGTTACTGTTCTGAACCTTTTGTGTCTTTAATGCTCTTTGCACACTTTTTCATTGGGTGACTGTAATGTATTTCAACCAAATCTAATTAAGAGCGCATTATGTGGTGACATTTGCAGTACATGAAACATTATAACACTGCCATTTACGTCAATAACCACTAGCTTGATTAAGACATATGTATTGCAGCGACAGTATTTCCCAGTTACAAATGGGAATAAAAACAACATCCGCGAGGGATTGAACCAACGACATTTAACTGATGTTGCCAATGGAGCACGTTACAGAGAGCGCAAAGTCCCGCCTTTACAGTCACACGCTGATCATAATACAGATGTTTAAATAAACAGGCATATCTGTGGACTTGTGGTCTTTCTACATTGGGACTCATAGTCTAGTCCTAGGCTATTGTAGGCACTGGCGTATCTTCTAGTGGAATGAGAGGCATTCTGTAGTCGCGTGAAAGGACCTTTCAAGTCAATCTGATCTGTATTGTCCTGTGAAAAAAAGCGTTCTTAGACACAGTGAGGAGTTTTTGGGGATAATGGGAAAATCATTTCCAACTAAATGACAGGAATTTCTTAGTCCAATCATGAGGTGTGCTAGGCTTTTTTATACTGTGGCGGAAAGAGAGAGAGTATAACAGTCATTATAAATAAAGGGCCAAGGAAGTGACAGTTTATGGAAGGAACAATTTGCACATAGTTTTAGAATGTGGTCAGGAGGAGGACAATGTGCTTACACATATGAAACATTAGAAGGTAGACATTATGGAAGCACATATATTTCTTTATTTTTATTGTATTTGGGGAGAGGGGGTTAATATAGCACGTCCAATGTGGAAAAGTGCTTTCCATAGCACCTTGCAGGTGGGCGACATCCAGAGCTGTGCAGTAGCCACCCATGCCCCAGACGTCAAAGAGAACAAGAAGTTACACATGTTGGAAGTGAGGGTGAGACATTGAGGAGATATGATCCCCCTATGAAGCCGAGAAAAGGAGGAGGCGTGAACGTGCATCCATGTATGCAGGTGAGAAGGGAAGGAACATTGGTCATGCATCCCTGCATGAGGGTGAGACAGGGAGGAGATATGATCCCCGTATGAAGCCGAGAGAAGGAGGAGGCGTGAACGTGCATCCATGTATGCGGGCGAGACAGGAAGGAGCATTGGTCATGCATCCCTGCATGAGGGTGAGACAGGGAGGAGATATGATCCCCGTATGAAGCCGAGAGAAGGAGGAGGCGTGAACGTGCATCCATGTATGCGGGCGAGACGGGAAGGAGCATTGGTCATGCATCCCTTCCCGAGGGTGAGACAGGGAGGAGATAAAATCCCCGTATGAAGCCGAGAGAACGAGGAGACATGAACGTGCATCCATGTATGCGGGCGAGAAGGGAAGGAGCATTGGTCATGCATCCCTGCATGAGGGTGAGACAGGGAGGAGATAAAATCCCTGTATGAAGCCAAGAGAACGAGGCGGCATGAACATGCATCCTTGTATGCAGGTGTGACATGTAGTCATCATGAACATGCATCCCTTTATAAGGACATAACATGGAGGACGCATGAACATGAATGCCTGAATTTTATGGTGGTGGCCTTCGGGTGATTTGGCGCGTGCAATTGGTGAAAAGCACTTCTCCTGCGCAAAAAAATAAATTTACTATTAGCACCCCGGAGGGAGCCTCTGCACTTCTTATAGGGAGAAAACTCTGCAATGGAAGGGGACAGGGTCAATAACAGCTGTAAACTCTCACAAGACCATCACTGCTCTCACACTTTCCTGCTCTCAGGCTGGCGGGCCATTATCGGCCCTGGCTGCCGCACCATTGCCAGGTTTGTGTAACTATATTATTTCTAATTGGCTCCACTTTGATGACTTTCATTTGGATTCTGACTTGATTATTGAGATCTTAAATAAGTGACTGGGGATCAGGTGTCCACTTATTCTCATGGATAACATCACAACCAAGCTTTAATTCAAACATGAGTCATGACATCACAGATGGAGTACAGCTTATGATAGAGGTGGAACGTCACATTGTAGCAGCCCAAGTAGCTCGCTGTGATCGTATAGTGGTTAGTACTCTGCGTTGTGGCCGCAGCAACCTCGGTTCGAATCCGAGTCATGGCATTGCGGTGAGGCAATGTCACGGCAGTTGGGCAGATATTTTAGAATTTCCATTAATACATTGGCAATCTCTGTGGAGGACTGATACAATTCGATATGTCCTGTTACTGTTATGAACCTTTTGTTTCTTTAATGCTCTTTGCACACTTTTTCATCGGGTGACTGTAATGTATTTCAACCAAATCTAATTAAGAGCGCATTATGTGGTGACATTTGCAGTACATGAAACATTATAACACTGCCATTTACGTCAATAACCACTAGCTTGATTAAGACATATGTATTGCAGCGACAGTATTTCCCAGTTACAAATGGGAATAAAAACAACATCCGCGAGGGATTGAACCAACGACATTTAACTGATGTTGCCAATGGAGCACGTTACAGAGAGCGCAAAGTCCCGCCTTTACAGTCACACGCTGATCATAATACAGATGTTTAAATAAACAGGCATATCTGTGGACTTGTGGTCTTTCTACATTGGGACTCATAGTCTAGTCCTAGGCTATTGTAGGCACTGGCGTATCTTCTAGTGGAATGAGAGGCATTCTGTAGTCGCGTGAAAGGACCTTTCAAGTCAATCTGATCTGTATTGTCCTGTGAAAAAAAATGTTCTTAGACACAGTGAGGAGTTTTTGGGGATAATGGGAAAATCATTTCCAACTAAATGACAGGAATTTCTTAGTCCAATCATGAGGTGTGCTAGGCATTTTTATACTGTGGCGGAAAGAGAGAGAGTATAACAGTCATTATAAATAAAGGGCCAAGGAAGTGACAGTTTATGGAAGGAACAATTTGCACATAGTTTTAGAATTTGGTCAGGAGGAGGACAATGTGCTTACACATATGAAACATTAGAAGGTAGACATTATGGAAGCACATATATTTCTTTATTTTTATTGTATTTGGGGAGAGGGGGTTAATATAGCACGTCCAATGTGGAAAAGTGCTTTCCATAGCACCTTGCAGGTGGGCGACATCTAGAGCTGTGCAGTAGCCACCCATGCCCCAGACGTCAAAGAGAACAAGAAGTTACACATGTTGGAAGTGAGGGTGAGACATTGAGGAGATATGATCCCGGTATGAAGCCGAGAAAAGGAGGAGTCGTGAACGTGCATCCATGTATGCAGGCGAGAAGGGAAGGAGCATTGGTCATGCATCCCTGCATGAGGGTGAGACAGGGAGGAGATATGATCCCCGTATGAAGCCGAGAGAAGGAGGAGGCGTGAACGTGCATCCATGTATGCGGGCGAGACAGGAAGGAGCATTGGTCATGCATCCCTGCATGAGGGTGAGACAGGGAGGAGATATGATCCCCGTATGAAGCCGAGAGAAGGAGGAGGCGTGAACTTGCATCCATGTATGCAGGCGAGAAGGGAAGGAGCATTGGTCATGCATCCCCTCATGAGGATGAGACAGGGATGAGATATGATCCCCGTATGAAGCCGAGAGAAGGAGGAGGCGTGAACGTGCATCCATGTATGCGGGCGAGACGGGAAGGAGCATTGGTCATGCATCCCTTCCCGAGGGTGAGACAGGGAGGAGATAAAATCCCCGTATGAAGCCGAGAGAACGAGGAGACATGAACGTGCATCCATGTATGCGGGCGAGAAGGGAAGGAGCATTGGTCATGCATCCCTGCATGAGGGTGAGACAGGGAGGAGATAAAATCCCTGTATGAAGCCAAGAGAACGAGGCGGCATGAACATGCATCCTTGTATGCAGGTGTGACATGGAGTCATCATGAACATGCATCCCTTTATAAGGACATAACATGGAGGACGCATGAACATGAATGCCTGAATTTTATGGTGGTGGCCTTCGGGTGATTTGGCACGTGCAATTGGTGAAGAGCACTTCTCCTGCGCAAAAAAATAAATTTACTATTAGCACCCGTGGAGGGAGCCTCTGCACTTCTTATAGGGAGAAAACTCTGCAATGGAAGGGGACAGGTTCAATAACAGCTGTAAACTCTCACAAGACCATCACTGCTCTCACACTTTCCTGCTCTCAGGCAGGCGGGCCATTATCAGCCCTGGCTGCCGCACCATTGCCAGGTTTGTGTAACTATATTATTTCTAATTGGCTCCACTTTGATGACTTTCATTTGGATTCTGACTTGATTATTGAGATCTTAAATAAGTGACTGGGGATCAGGTGTCCACTTATTCTCATGGATAACATCACAACCAACCTTTAATTCAAACATGAGTCATGACATCACAGATGGAGTACAGCTTATGATAGAGGTGGAACGTCACATTGTAGCAGCCCAAGTAGCTCGCCGTGATCGTATAGTGGTTAGTACTCTGCGTTGTGGCCGCAGCAACCTCGGTTCGAATCCGAGTCACGGCATTGCGGTGAGGCAATGTCACGGCAGTTGGGCAGATATTTTAGAATTTCCATTAATACATTGGCAATCTCTGTGGAGGACTGAAACAATTCGATATGTCCTGTTACTGTTATGAACCTTTTGTTTCTTTAATGCTCTTTGCACACTTTTTCATCGGGTGACTGTAATGTATTTCAACCAAATCTAATTAAGAGCGCATTATGTGGTGACATTTGCAGTACATGAAACATTATAACACTGCCATTTACGTCAATAACCACTAGCTTGATTAAGACATATGTATTGCAGCGACAGTATTTCCCAGTTACAAATGGGAATAAAAACAACATCCGCGAGGGATTGAACCAACGACATTTAACTGATGTTGCCAATGGAGCGCGTTACAGAGAGCGCAAAGTCCCGCCTTTACAGTCACACGCTGATGATAATACAGATGTTTAAATAAACAGGCATATCTGTGGACTTGTGGTCTTTCTACATTGGGACTCATAGTCTAGTCCTAGGCTATTGTAGGCACTGGCGTATCTTTTAGTGGAATGAGAGGCATTCTGTAGTCGCGTGAAAGGACCTTTCAAGTCAATCTGATCTGTATTGTCCTGTGAAAAAAAGCGTTCTTAGACACAGTGAGGAGTTTTTGGGGATAATGGGAAAATCATTTCCAACTAAATGACAGGAATTTCTTAGTCCAATCATGAGGTGTGCTAGGCTTTTTTATACTGTGGCGGAAAGAGAGAGAGTATAACAGTCATTATAAATAAAGGGCCAAGGAAGTGACAGTTTATGGAAGGAACAATTTGCACATAGTTTTAGAATGTGGTCAGGAGGAGGACAATGTGCTTACACATATGAAACATTAGAAGGTAGACATTATGGAAGCACATATATTTCTTTATTTTTATTGTATTTGGGGAGAGGGGGTTAATATAGCACGTCCAATGTGGAAAAGTGCTTTCCATAGCACCTTGCAGGTGGGCGACATCTAGAGCTGTGCAGTAGCCACCCATGCCCCAGACGTCAAAGAGAACAAGAAGTTACACATGTTGGAAGTGAGGGTGAGACATTGAGGAGATATGATCCCCGTATGAAGCCGAGAAAAGGAGGAGGCGTGAACGTGCATCCATGTATGCAGGCGAGAAGGGAAGGAGCATTGGTCATGCATCCCTGCATGAGGGTGAGACAGGGAGGAGATATGATCCCCGTATGAAGCCGAGAGAAGGAGGAGGTGTGAACGTGCATCCATGTATGCGGGCGAGACAGGAAGGAGCATTGGTCATGCATCCCTGCATGAGGGTGAGACAGGGAGGAGATATGATCCCCGTATGAAGCCGAGAGAAGGAGGAGGCGTGAACGTGCATCCATGTATGCAGGCGAGAAGGGAAGGAGCATTGGTCATGCATCCCCTCATGAGGGTGAGACAGGGAGGAGATATGATCCCCGTATGAAGCCGAGAGAAGGAGGAGGCGTGAACGTGCATCCATGTATGCGGGCGAGACGGGAAGGAGCATTGGTCATGCATCCCTTCCCGAGGGTGAGACAGGGAGGAGATAAAATCCCTGTATGAAGCCGAGAGAACGAGGAGACATGAACGTGCATCCATGTATGCGGAGGAGAAGGGAAGGAGCATTGGTCATGCATCCCTGCATGAGGGTGAGACAGGGAGAAGATAAAATCCCTGTATGAAGCCAAGAGAACGAGGCGGCATGAACATGCATCCTTGTATGCAGGTGTGACATGGAGTCATCATGAACATGCATCCCTTTATAAGGACATAACATGGAGGACGCATGAACATGAATGCCTGAATTTTATGGTGGTGGCCTTCGGGTGATTTGGCACGTGCAATTGGTGAAGAGCACTTCTCCTGCGCAAAAAAATAAATTTACTATTAGCACCCCGGAGGGAGCCTCTGCACTTCTTATAGGGAGAAAACTCTGCAATGGAAGGGGACAGGGTCAATAACAGCTGTAAACTCTCACAAGACCATCACTGCTCTCACACTTTCCTGCTCTCAGGCTGGCGGGCCATTATCGGCCCTGGCTGCCGCACCATAGCCAGGTTTGTGTAACTATATTATTTCTAATTGGCTCCACTTTGATGACTTTCATTTGGATTCTGACTTGATTATTGAGATCTTAAATAAGTGACTGGGGATCAGGTGTCCACTTATTCTCATGGATAACATCACAACCAACCTTTAATTCAAACATGAGTCATGACATCACAGATGGAGTACAGCTTATGATAGAGGTGGAACGTCACATTGTAGCAGCCCAAGTAGCTCGCCGTGATCGTATAGTGGTTAGTACTCTGCGTTGTGGCCGCAGCAAACTCGGTTCGAATCCGAGTCACGGCATTGCGGTGAGGCAATGTCACGGCAGTTGGGCAGATATTTTAGAATTTCCATTAATACATTGGCAATCTCTGTGGAGGACTGAAACAATTCGATATGTCCTGTTACTGTTATGAACCTTTTGTTTCTTTAATGCTCTTTGCACACTTTTTCATCGGGTGACTGTAATGTATTTCAACCAAATCTAATTAAGAGCGCATTATGTGGTGACATTTGCAGTACATGAAACATTATTACACTGCCATTTACGTCAATAACCACTAGCTTGATTAAGACATATGTATTGCAGCGACAGTATTTCCCAGTTACAAATGGGAATAAAAACAACATCCGCGAGGGATTGAACCAACGACATTTAACTGATGTTGCCAATGGAGCGCGTTACAGAGAGCGCGAGGTCCCGCCTTTACAGTCACACGCTGATGATAATACAGATGTTTAAATAAACAGGCATATCTGTGGACTTGTGGTCTTTCTACATTGGGACTCATAGTCTAGTCCTAGGCTATTGTAGGCACTGGCGTATCTTTTAGTGGAATGAGAGGCATTCTGTAGTCGCGTGAAAGGACCTTTCAAGTCAATCTGATCTGTATTGTCCTGTGAAAAAAAGCGTTCTTAGACACAGTGAGGAGTTTTTGGGGATAATGGGAAAATCATTTCCAACTAAATGACAGGAATTTCTTAGTCCAATCATGAGGTGTGCTAGGCTTTTTTATACTGTGGCGGAAAGAGAGAGAGTATAACAGTCATTATAAATAAAGGGCCAAGGAAGTGACAGTTTATGGAAGGAACAATTTGCACATAGTTTTAGAATGTGGTCAGGAGGAGGACAATGTGCTTACACATATGAAACATTAGAAGGTAGACATTATGGAAGCACATATATTTCTTTATTTTTATTGTATTTGGGGAGAGGGGGTTAATATAGCACGTCCAATGTGGAAAAGTGCTTTCCATAGCACCTTGCAGGTGGGCGACATCTAGAGCTGTGCAGTAGCCACCCATGCCCCAGACGTCAAAGAGAACAAGAAGTTACACATGTTGGAAGTGAGGGTGAGACATTGAGGAGATATGATCCCCCTATGAAGCCGAGAAAAGGAGGAGGCGTGAACGTGCATCCATGTATGCAGGTGAGAAGGGAAGGAACATTGGTCATGCATCCCTGCATGAGGGTGAGACAGGGAGGAGATATGATCCCCGTATGAAGCCGAGAGAAGGAGGAGGCGTGAACGTGCATCCATGTATGCGGGCGAGACAGGAAGGAGCATTGGTCATGCATCCCTGCATGAGGGTGAGACAGGGAGGAGATATGATCCCCGTATGAAGCCGAGAGAAGGAGGAGGCGTGAACGTGCATCCATGTATGCGGGCGAGACAGGAAGGAGCATTGGTCATGCATCCCTGCATGAGGGTGAGACAGGGAGGAGATATGATCCCCGTATGAAGCCGAGAGAAGGAGGAGGGGTGAACGTGCATCCATGTATGCGGGCGAGACGGGAAGGAGCATTGGTCATGCATCCCTTCCCGAGGGTGAGACAGGGAGGAGATAAAATCCCCGTATGAAGCCGAGAGAACGAGGAGACATGAACGTGCATCCATGTATGCGGGCGAGAAGGGAAGGAGCATTGGTCATGCATCCCTGCATGAGGGTGAGACAGGGAGGAGATAAAATCCCTGTATGAAGCCAAGAGAACGAGGCGGCATGAACATGCATCCTTGTATGCAGGTGTGACATGTAGTCATCATGAACATGCATCCCTTTATAAGGACATAACATGGAGGACGCATGAACATGAATGCCTGAATTTTATGGTGGTGGCCTTCGGGTGATTTGGCGCGTGCAATTGGTGAAGAGCACTTCTCCTGCGCAAAAAAATAAATTTACTATTAGCACCCCGGAGGGAGCCTCTGCACTTCTTATAGGGAGAAAACTCTGCAATGGAAGGGGACAGGGTCAATAACAGCTGTAAACTCTCACAAGACCATCACTGCTCTCACACTTTCCTGCTCTCAGGCTGGCGGGCCATTTTCGGCCCTGGCTGCCGCACCATTGCCAGGTTTGTGTAACTATATTATTTCTAATTGGCTCCACTTTGATGACTTTCATTTGGATTCTGACTTGATTATTGAGATCTTAAATAAGTGACTGGGGATCAGGTGTCCACTTATTCTCATGGATAACATCACAACCAAGCTTTAATTCAAACATGAGTCATGACATCACAGATGGAGTACAGCTTATGATAGAGGTGGAACGTCACATTGTAGCAGCCCAAGTAGCTCGCTGTGATCGTATAGTGGTTAGTACTCTGCGTTGTGGCCGCAGCAACCTCGGTTCGAATCCGAGTCACGGCATTGCGGTGAGGCAATGTCACGGCAGTTGGGCAGATATTTTAGAATTTCCATTAATACATTGGCAATCTCTGTGGAGGACTGAAACAATTCGATATGTCCTGTTACTGTTATGAACCTTTTGTTTCTTTAATGCTCTTTGCACACTTTTTCATCGGGTGACTGTAATGTATTTCAACCAAATCTAATTAAGAGCGCATTATGTGGTGACATTTGCAGTACATGAAACATTATAACACTGCCATTTACGTCAATAACCACTAGCTTGATTAAGACATATGTATTGCAGCGACAGTATTTCCCAGTTACAAATGGGAATAAAAACAACATCCGCGAGGGATTGAACCAACGACATTTAACTGATGTTGCCAATGGAGCGCGTTACAGAGAGCGCAAAGTCCCGCCTTTACAGTCACACGCTGATGATAATACAGATGTTTAAATAAACAGGCATATCTGTGGACTTGTGGTCTTTCTACATTGGGACTCATAGTCTAGTCCTAGGCTATTGTAGGCACTGGCGTATCTTTTAGTGGAATGAGAGGCATTCTGTAGTCGCGTGAAAGGACCTTTCAAGTCAATCTGATCTGTATTGTCCTGTGAAAAAAAGCGTTCTTAGACACAGTGAGGAGTTTTTGGGGATAATGGGAAAATCATTTCCAACTAAATGACAGGAATTTCTTAGTCCAATCATGAGGTGTGCTAGGCTTTTTTATACTGTGGCGGAAAGAGAGAGAGTATAACAGTCATTATAAATAAAGGGCCAAGGAAGTGACAGTTTATGGAAGGAACAATTTGCACATAGTTTTAGAATGTGGTCAGGAGGAGGACAATGTGCTTACACATATGAAACATTAGAAGGTAGACATTATGGAAGCACATATATTTCTTTATTTTTATTGTATTTGGGGAGAGGGGGTTAATATAGCACGTCCAATGTGGAAAAGTGCTTTCCATAGCACCTTGCAGGTGGGCGACATCTAGAGCTGTGCAGTAGCCACCCATGCCCCAGACGTCAAAGAGAACAAGAAGTTACACATGTTGGAAGTGAGGGTGAGACATTGAGGAGATATGATCCCCCTATGAAGCCGAGAAAAGGAGGAGGCGTGAACGTGCATCCATGTATGCAGGTGAGAAGGGAAGGAACATTGGTCATGCATCCCTGCATGAGGGTGAGACAGGGAGGAGATATGATCCCCGTATGAAGCCGAGAGAAGGAGGAGGCGTGAACGTGCATCCATGTATGCGGGCGAGACAGGAAGGAGCATTGGTCATGCATCCCTGCATGAGGGTGAGACAGGGAGGAGATATGATCCCCGTATGAAGCCGAGAGAAGGAGGAGGCGTGAACGTGCATCCATGTATGCGGGCGAGACAGGAAGGAGCATTGGTCATGCATCCCTGCATGAGGGTGAGACAGGGAGGAGATATGATCCCCGTATGAAGCCGAGAGAAGGAGGAGGCGTGAACGTGCATCCATGTATGCGGGCGAGACGGGAAGGAGCATTGGTCATGCATCCCTTCCCGAGGGTGAGACAGGGAGGAGATAAAATCCCCGTATGAAGCCGAGAGAACGAGGAGACATGAACGTGCATCCATGTATGCGGGCGAGAAGGGAAGGAGCATTGGTCATGCTTCCCTGCATGAGGGTGAGACAGGGAGGAGATAAAATCCCTGTATGAAGCCAAGAGAACGAGGCAGCATGAACATGCATCCTTGTATGCAGGTGTGACATGTAGTCATCATGAACATGCATCCCTTTATAAGGACATAACATGGAGGACGCATGAACATGAATGCCTGAATTTTATGGTGGTGGCCTTCGGGTGATTTGGCGCGTGCAATTGGTGAAGAGCACTTCTCCTGCGCAAAAAAATAAATTTACTATTAGCACCCCGGAGGGAGCCTCTGCACTTCTTATAGGGAGAAAACTCTGCAATGGAAGGGGACAGGGTCAATAACAGCTGTAAACTCTCACAAGACCATCACTGCTCTCACACTTTCCTGCTCTCAGGCTGGCGGGCCATTTTCGGCCCTGGCTGCCGCACCATTGCCAGGTTTGTGTAACTATATTATTTCTAATTGGCTCCACTTTGATGACTTTCATTTGGATTCTGACTTGATTATTGAGATCTTAAATAAGTGACTGGGGATCAGGTGTCCACTTATTCTCATGGATAACATCACAACCAAGCTTTAATTCAAACATGAGTCATGACATCACAGATGGAGTAGAGGTTATGATAGAGGTGGAACGTCACATTGTAGCAGCCCAAGTAGCTCGCTGTGATCGTATAGTGGTTAGTACTCTGCGTTGTGGCCGCAGCAACCTCGGTTCGAATCCGAGTCACGGCATTGCGGTGAGGCAATGTCACGGCAGTTGGGCAGATATTTTAGAATTTCCATTAATACATTGGCAATCTCTGTGGAGGACTGAAACAATTCGATATGTCCTGTTACTGTTATGAACCTTTTGTTTCTTTAATGCTCTTTGCACACTTTTTCATCGGGTGACTGTAATGTATTTCAACCAAATCTAATTAAGAGCGCATTATGTGGTGACATTTGCAGTACATGAAACATTATAACACTGCCATTTACGTCAATAACCACTAGCTTGATTAAGACATATGTATTGCAGCGACAGTATTTCCCAGTTACAAATGGGAATAAAAACAACATCCGCGAGGGATTGAACCAACGACATTTAACTGATGTTGCCAATGGAGCGCGTTACAGAGAGCGCAAAGTCCCGCCTTTACAGTCACACGCTGATGATAATACAGATGTTTAAATAAACAGGCATATCTGTGGACTTGTGGTCTTTCTACATTGGGACTCATAGTCTAGTCCTAGGCTATTGTAGGCATTGGCGTATCTTCTAGTGGAATGAGAGGCATTCTGTAGTCGCGTGAAAGGACCTTTCAAGTCAATCTGATCTGTATTGTCCTGTGAAAAAAAGCGTTCTTAGACACAGTGAGGAGTTTTTGGGGATAATGGGAAAATCATTTCCAACTAAATGACAGGAATTTCTTAGTCCAATCATGAGGTGTGCTAGGCTTTTTTATACTGTGGCGGAAAGAGAGAGAGTATAATAGTCATTATAAATAAAGGGCGAAGGAAGTGACAGTTTATGGAAGGAACAATTTGCACATAGTTTTAGAATGTGGTCAGGAGGAGGACAATGTGCTTACACATATGAAACATTAGAAGGTAGACATTATGGAAGCACATATATTTCTTTATTTTTATTGTATTTGGGGAGAGGGGGTTAATATAGCACGTCCAATGTGGAAAAGTGCTTTCCATAGCACCTTGCAGGTGGGCGACATCTAGATCTGTGCAGTAGCCACCCATGCCCCAGACGTCAAAGAGAACAAGAAGTTACACATGTTGGAAGTGAGGGTGAGACATTGAGGAGATATGATCCCCGTATGAAGCCGAGAGAAGGAGGAGGCGTGAACGTGCATCCATGTATGCAGGCGAGAAGGGAAGGAGCATTGGTCATGCATCCCTGCATGAGGGTGAGACAGGGAGGAGATATGATCCCCGTATGAAGCCGAGAGAAGGAGGAGGCGTGAACGTGCATCCATGTATGCGGGCGAGACAGGAAGGAGCGTTGGTCATGCATCCCTGCATGAGGGTGAGACAGGGAGGAGATATGATCCCCGTATGAAGCCGAGAGAAGGAGGAGGCGTGAACGTTGCTCCATGTATGCAGGCGAGAAGGGAAGGAGCATTGGTCATGCATCCCTGCATGAGGGTGAGACAGGGAGGAGATATGATCCCCGTATGAAGCCGAGAGAAGGAGGAGGCGTGAACGTGCATCCATGTATGCGGGCGAGACAGGAAGGAGCATTGGTCATGCATCCCTGCATGAGGGTGAGACAGGGAGGAGATATGATCCCCGTATGAAGCCGAGAGAAGGAGGAGGCGTGAACGTGCATCCATGTATGCGGGCGAGACGGGAAGGAGCATTGGTCATGCATCCCTTCCTGAGGGTGAGACAGGGAGGAGATAAAATCCCCGTATGAAGCCGAGAGAACGACAAGACATGAACGTGCATCCATGTATGCGGGCGAGAAGGGAAGGAGCATTGGTCATGCATCCCTGCATGAGGGTGAGACAGGGAGGAGATAAAATCCCTTTATGAAGCCAAGAGAACGAGGCGGCATGAACATGCATCCTTGTATGCAGGTGTGACATGGAGTCATCATGAACATGCATCCCTTTATAAGGACATAACATGGAGGACGCATGAACATGAATGCCTGAATTTTATGGTGGTGGCCTTCGGGTGATTTGGCACGTGCAATTGGTCAAGAGCACTTCTCCTGTGCAAAAAAATAAATGTACTATTAGCACCCCGGAGGGAGCCTCTGCACTTCTTATAGGGAGAAAACTCTGCAATGGAAGGGGACAGGTTCAATAACAGCTGTAAACTCTCACAAGACCATCACTGCTCTCACACTTTCCTGCTCTCAGGCTGGCGGGCCATTATCAGCCCTGGCTGCCGCACCATTGCCAGGTTTGTGTAACTATATTATTTCTAATTGGCTCCACTTTGATGACTTTCATTTGGATTCTGACTTGATTATTGAGATCTTAAATAAGTGACTGGGGATCAGTTGTCCACTTATTCTCATGGATAACATCACAACCAACCTTTAATTCAAACATGAGTCATGACATCACAGATGGAGTACAGCTTATGATAGAGGTGGAACGTCGCATTGTAGCTGCCCAAGTAGCTCGCCGTGATCGTATAGTGGTTAGTACTCTGCGTTGTGGCCACAGCAACCTCGGTTCAAATCCGAGTCACGGCATTGCGGTGAGGCAATGTCACGGCAGTTGGGCAGATATTTTAGAATTTCCATTAATACATTGGCAATCTCTGTGGAGGACTGAAACAATTCGATATGTCCTGTTACTGTTATGAACCTTTTGTTTCTTTAATGCTCTTTGCACACTTTTTCATCGGGTGACTGTAATGTATTTCAACCAAATCTAATTAAGAGCGCATTATGTGGTGACATTTGCAGTACATGAAACATTATAACACTGCCATTTACGTCAATAACCACTAGCTTGATTAAGACATATGTATTGCAGCGACAGTATTTCCCAGTTACAAATGGGAATAAAAACAACATCCGCGAGGGATTGAACCAACGACATTTAACTGATGTTGCCAATGGAGCGCGTTACAGAGAGCGCGAGGTCCCGCCTTTACAGTCACACGCTGATGATAATACAGGTGTTTAAATAAACAGGCATATCTGTGGACTTGTGGTCTTTCTACATTGGGACTCATAGTCTAGTCCTAGGCTATTGTAGGCACTGGCGTATCTTTTAGTGGAATGAGAGGCATTCTGTAGTCGCGTGAAAGGACCTTTCAAGTCAATCTGATCTGTATTGTCCTGTGAAAAAAAGCGTTCTTAGACACAGTGAGGAGTTTTTGGGGATAATGGGAAAATCATTTCCAACTAAATGACAGGAATTTCTTAGTCCAATCATGAGGTGTGCTAGGCTTTTTTATACTGTGGCGGAAAGAGAGAGAGTATAACAGTCATTATAAATAAAGGGCCAAGGAAGTGACAGTTTATGGAAGGAACAATTTGCACATAGTTTTAGAATGTGGTCAGGAGGAGGACAATGTGCTTACACATATGAAACATTAGAAGGTAGACATTATGGAAGCACATATATTTCTTTATTTTTATTGTATTTGGGGAGAGGGGGTTAATATAGCACGTCCAATGTGGAAAAGTGCTTTCCATAGCACCTTGCAGGTGGGCGACATCTAGAGCTGTGCAGTAGCCACCCATGCCCCAGACGTCAAAGAGAACAAGAAGTTACACATGTTGGAAGTGAGGGTGAGACATTGAGGAGATATGATCCCCCTATGAAGCCGAGAAAAGGAGGAGGCGTGAACGTGCATCCATGTATGCGGGCGAGACAGGAAGGAGCATTGGTCATGCATCCCTGCATGAGGGTGAGACAGGGAGGAGATATGATCCCCGTATGAAGCCGAGAGAAGGAGGAGGCGTGAACGTGCATCCATGTATGCGGGCGAGACAGGAAGGAGCATTGGTCATGCATCCCTGCATGAGGGTGAGACAGGGAGGAGATATGATCCCCGTATGAAGCCGAGAGAAGGAGGAGGCGTGAACGTGCATCCATGTATGCGGGCGAGACGGGAAGGAGCATTGGTCATGCATCCCTTCCCGAGGGTGAGACAGGGAGGAGATAAAATCCCCGTATGAAGCCGAGAGAACGAGGAGACATGAACGTGCATCCATGTATGCGGGAGAGAAGGGAAGGAGCATTGGTCATGCATCCCTGCATGAGGGTGAGACAGGGAGGAGATAAAATCCCTGTATGAAGCCAAGAGAACGAGGCGGCATGAACATGCATCCTTGTATGCAGGTGTGACATGTAGTCATCATGAACATGCATCCCTTTATAAGGACATAACATGGAGGACGCATGAACATGAATGCCTGAATTTTATGGTGGTGGCCTTCGGGTGATTTGGCACTCAAACTCAAACTCAAACTCAATTGGTGAAGAGCACTTCTCCTGCGCAAAAAAATAAATTTACTATTAGCACCCCGGAGGGAGCCTCTGCACTTCTTAAAGGGAGAAACCTCTGCAATGGAAGGGGACAGGGTCAATAACAGCTGTAAACTCTCACAAGACCATCACTGCTCTCACACTTTCCTGCTCTCAGGCTGGCGGGCCATTATCGGCCCTGGCTGCCGCACCATTGCCAGGTTTGTGTAACTATATTATTTCTAATTGGCTCCACTTTGATGACTTTCATTTGGATTCTGACTTGATTATTGAGATCTTAAATAAGTGACTGGGGATCAGGTGTCCACTTATTCTCATGGATAACATCACAACCAACCTTTAATTCAAACATGAGTCATGACATCACAGATGGAGTGCAGCTTATGATAGAGGTGGAACGTCACATTGTAGCAGCCCAAGTAGCTCGCTATGATCGTATAGTGGTTAGTACTCTGCGTTGTGGCCGCAGCAACCTCGGTTCGAATCCGAGTCACGGCATTGCGGTGAGGCAATGTCACGGCAGTTGGGCAGATATTTTAGAATTTCCATTAATACATTGGCAATCTCTGTGGAGGACTGAAACAATTCGATATGTCCTGTTACTGTTATGAACCTTTTGTTTCTTTAATGCTCTTTGCACACTTTTTCATCGGGTGACTGTAATGTATTTCAACCAAATCTAATTAAGAGCGCATTATGTGGTGACATTTGCAGTACATGAAACATTATAACACTGCCATTTACGTCAATAACCACTAGCTTGATTAAGACATATGTATTGCAGCGACAGTATTTCCCAGTTACAAATGGGAATAAAAACAACATCCGCGAGGGATTGAACCAACGACATTTAACTGATGTTGCCAATGGAGCGCGTTACAGAGAGCGCAAAGTCCCGCCTTTACAGTCACACGCTGATGATAATACAGATGTTTAAATAAACAGGCATATCTGTGGACTTGTGGTCTTTCTACATTGGGACTCATAGTCTAGTCCTAGGCTATTGTAGGCACTGGCGTATCTTCTAGTGGAATGAGAGGCATTCTGTAGTCGCGTGAAAGGACCTTTCAAGTCAATCTGATCTGTATTGTCCTGTGAAAAAAAATGTTCTTAGACACAGTGAGGAGTTTTTGGGGATAATGGGAAAATCATTTCCAACTAAATGACAGGAATTTCTTAGTCCAATCATGAGGTGTGCTAGGCATTTTTATACTGTGGCGGAAAGAGAGAGAGTATAACAGTAATTATAAATAAAGGGCCAAGGAAGTGACAGTTTATGGAAGGAACAATTTGCACATAGTTTTAGAATTTGGTCAGGAGGAGGACAATGTGCTTACACATATGAAACATTAGAAGGTAGACATTATGGAAGCACATATATTTCTTTATTTTTATTGTATTTGGGGAGAGGGGGTTAATATAGCACGTCCAATGTGGAAAAGTGCTTTCCATAGCACCTTGCAGGTGGGCGACATCTAGAGCTGTGCAGTAGCCACCCATGCCCCAGACGTCAAAGAGAACAAGAAGTTACACATGTTGGAAGTGAGGGTGAGACATTGAGGAGATATGATCCCCGTATGAAGCCGAGAAAAGGAGGAGGCGTGAACGTGCATCCATGTATGCAGGCGAGAAGGGAAGGAGCATTGGTCATGCATCCCTGCATGAGGGTGAGACAGGGAGGAGATATGATCCCCGTATGAAGCCGAGAGAAGGAGGAGGTGTGAACGTGCATCCATGTATGCGGGCGAGACAGGAAGGAGCATTGGTCATGCATCCCTGCATGAGGGTGAGACAGGGAGGAGATATGATCCCCGTATGAAGCCGAGAGAAGGAGGAGGCGTGAACGTGCATCCATGTATGCAGGCGAGAAGGGAAGGAGCATTGGTCATGCATCCCCTCATGAGGGTGAGACAGGGAGGAGATAAAATCCCTGTATGAAGCCGAGAGAACGAGGAGACATGAACGTGCATCCATGTATGCGGGCGAGAAGGGAAGGAGCATTGGTCATGCATCCCTGCATGAGGGTGAGACAGGGAGAAGATAAAATCCCTGTATGAAGCCAAGAGAACGAGGCGGCATGAACATGCATCCTTGTATGCAGGTGTGACATGGAGTCATCATGAACATGCATCCCTTTATAAGGACATAACATGGAGGACGCATGAACATGAATGCCTGAATTTTATGGTGGTGGCCTTCGGGTGATTTGGCACGTGCAATTGGTGAAGAGCACTTCTCCTGCGCAAAAAAATAAATTTACTATTAGCACCCCGGAGGGAGCCTCTGCACTTCTTATAGGGAGAAAACTCTGCAATGGAAGGGGACAGGGTCAATAACAGCTGTAAACTCTCACAAGACCATCACTGCTCTCACACTTTCCTGCTCTCAGGCTGGCGGGCCATTATCGGCCCTGGCTGCCGCACCATTGCCAGGTTTGTGTAACTATATTATTTCTAATTGGCTCCACTTTGATGACTTTCATTTGGATTCTGACTTGATTATTGAGATCTTAAATAAGTGACTGGGGATCAGGTGTCCACTTATTCTCATGGATAACATCACAACCAACCTTTAATTCAAACATGAGTCATGACATCACAGATGGAGTACAGCTTATGATAGAGGTGGAACGTCACATTGTAGCAGCCCAAGTAGCTCACCGTGATCGTATAGTGGTTAGTACTCTGCGTTGTGGCCGCAGCAAACTCGGTTCGAATCCGAGTCACGGCATTGCGGTAAGGCAATGTCACGGCAGTTGGGCAGATATTTTAGAATTTCCATTAATACATTGGCAATCTCTGTGGAGGACTGAAACAATTCGATATGTCCTGTTACTGTTATGAACCTTTTGTTTCTTTAATGCTCTTTGCACACTTTTTCATCGGGTGACTGTAATGTATTTCAACCAAATCTAATTAAGAGCGCATTATGTGGTGACATTTGCAGTACATGAAACATTATAACACTGCCATTTACGTCAATAACCACTAGCTTGATTAAGACATATGTATTGCAGCGACAGTATTTCCCAGTTACAAATGGGAATAAAAACAACATCCGCGAGGGATTGAACCAACGACATTTAACTGATGTTGCCAATGGAGCGCGTTACAGAGAGCGCGAGGTCCCGCCTTTACAGTCACACGCTGATGATAATACAGATGTTTAAATAAACAGGCATATCTGTGGACTTGTGGTCTTTCTACATTGGGACTCATAGTCTAGTCCTAGGCTATTGTAGGCACTGGCGTATCTTTTAGTGGAATGAGAGGCATTCTGTAGTCGCGTGAAAGGACCTTTCAAGTCAATCTGATCTGTATTGTCCTGTGAAAAAAAGCGTTCTTAGACACAGTGAGGAGTTTTTGGGGATAATGGGAAAATCATTTCCAACTAAATGACAGGAATTTCTTAGTCCAATCATGAGGTGTGCTAGGCTTTTTTATACTGTGGCGGAAAGAGAGAGAGTATAACAGTCATTATAAATAAAGGGCCAAGGAAGTGACAGTTTATGGAAGGAACAATTTGCACATAGTTTTAGAATGTGGTCAGGAGGAGGACAATGTGCTTACACATATGAAACATTAGAAGGTAGACATTATGGAAGCACATATATTTCTTTATTTTTATTGTATTTGGGGAGAGGGGGTTAATATAGCACGTCCAATGTGGAAAAGTGCTTTCCATAGCACCTTGCAGGTGGGCGACATCTAGAGCTGTGCAGTAGCCACCCATGCCCCAGACGTCAAAGAGAACAAGAAGTTACACATGTTGGAAGTGAGGGTGAGACATTGAGGAGATATGATCCCCCTATGAAGCAGAGAAAAGGAGGAGGCGTGAACGTGCATCCATGTATGCAGGTGAGAAGGGAAGGAACATTGGTCATGCATCCCTGCATGAGGGTGAGACAGGGAGGAGATATGATCCCCGTATGAAGCCGAGAGAAGGAGGAGGCGTGAACGTGCATCCATGTATGCGGGCGAGACAGGAAGGAGCATTGGTCATGCATCCCTGCATGAGGGTGAGACAGGGAGGAGATATGATCCCCGTATGAAGCCGAGAGAAGGAGGAGGCGTGAACGTGCATCCATGTATGCGGGCGAGACAGGAAGGAGCATTGGTCATGCATCCCTGCATGAGGGTGAGACAGGGAGGAGATATGATCCCCGTATGAAGCCGAGAGAAGGAGGAGGCGTGAACGTGCATCCATGTATGCGGGCGAGACGGGAAGGAGCATTGGTCATGCATCCCTTCCCGAGGGTGAGACAGGGAGGAGATAAAATCCCCGTATGAAGCCGAGAGAACGAGGAGACATGAACGTGCATCCATGTATGCGGGCGAGAAGGGAAGGAGCATTGGTCATGCATCCCTGCATGAGGGTGAGACAGGGAGAAGATAAAATCCCTGTATGAAGCCAAGAGAACGAGGCGGCATGAACATGCATCCTTGTATGCAGGTGTGACATGGAGTCATCATGAACATGCATCCCTTTATAAGGACATAACATGGAGGACGCATGAACATGAATGCCTGAATTTTATGGTGGTGGCCTTCGGGTGATTTGGCACGTGCAATTGGTGAAGAGCACTTCTCCTGCGCAAAAAAATAAATTTACTATTAGCACCCCGGAGGGAGCCTCTGCACTTCTTATAGGGAGAAAACTCTGCAATGGAAGGGGACAGGGTCAATAACAGCTGTAAACTCTCACAAGACCATCACTGCTCTCACACTTTCCTGCTCTCAGGCTGGCGGGCCATTATCGGCCCTGGCTGCCGCACCATTGCCAGGTTTGTGTAACTATATTATTTCTAATTGGCTCCACTTTGATGACTTTCATTTGGATTCTGACTTGATTATTGAGATCTTAAATAAGTGACTGGGGATCAGGTGTCCACTTATTCTCATGGATAACATCACAACCAACCTTTAATTCAAACATGAGTCATGACATCACAGATGGAGTACAGCTTATGATAGAGGTGGAACGTCACATTGTAGCAGCCCAAGTAGCTCGCCGTGATCGTATAGTGGTTAGTACTCTGCGTTGTGGCCGCAGCAAACTCGGTTCGAATCCGAGTCACGGCATTGCGGTAAGGCAATGTCACGGCAGTTGGGCAGATATTTTAGAATTTCCATTAATACATTGGCAATCTCTGTGGAGGACTGAAACAATTCGATATGTCCTGTTACTGTTATGAACCTTTTGTTTCTTTAATGCTCTTTGCACACTTTTTCATCGGGTGACTGTAATGTATTTCAACCAAATCTAATTAAGAGCGCATTATGTGGTGACATTTGCAGTACATGAAACATTATAACACTGCCATTTACGTCAATAACCACTAGCTTGATTAAGACATATGTATTGCAGCGACAGTATTTCCCAGTTACAAATGGGAATAAAAACAACATCCGCGAGGGATTGAACCAACGACATTTAACTGATGTTGCCAATGGAGCGCGTTACAGAGAGCGCGAGGTCCCGCCTTTACAGTCACACGCTGATGATAATACAGATGTTTAAATAAACAGGCATATCTGTGGACTTGTGGTCTTTCTACATTGGGACTCATAGTCTAGTCCTAGGCTATTGTAGGCACTGGCGTATCTTTTAGTGGAATGAGAGGCATTCTGTAGTCGCGTGAAAGGACCTTTCAAGTCAATCTGATCTGTATTGTCCTGTGAAAAAAAGCGTTCTTAGACACAGTGAGGAGTTTTTGGGGATAATGGGAAAATCATTTCCAACTAAATGACAGGAATTTCTTAGTCCAATCATGAGGTGTGCTAGGCTTTTTTATACTGTGGCGGAAAGAGAGAGAGTATAACAGTCATTATAAATAAAGGGCCAAGGAAGTGACAGTTTATGGAAGGAACAATTTGCACATAGTTTTAGAATGTGGTCAGGAGGAGGACAATGTGCTTACACATATGAAACATTAGAAGGTAGACATTATGGAAGCACATATATTTCTTTATTTTTATTGTATTTGGGGAGAGGGGGTTAATATAGCACGTCCAATGTGGAAAAGTGCTTTCCATAGCACCTTGCAGGTGGGCGACATCTAGAGCTGTGCAGTAGCCACCCATGCCCCAGACGTCAAAGAGAACAAGAAGTTACACATGTTGGAAGTGAGGGTGAGACATTGAAGAGATATGATCCCCCTATGAAGCAGAGAAAAGGAGGAGGCGTGAACGTGCATCCATGTATGCAGGTGAGAAGGGAAGGAACATTGGTCATGCATCCCTGCATGAGGGTGAGACAGGGAGGAGATATGATCCCCGTATGAAGCCGAGAGAAGGAGGAGGCGTGAACGTGCATCCATGTATGCGGGCGAGACAGGAAGGAGCATTGGTCATGCATCCCTGCATGAGGGTGAGACAGGGAGGAGATATGATCCCCGTATGAAGCCGAGAGAAGGAGGAGGCGTGAACGTGCATCCATGTATGCGGGCGAGACGGGAAGGAGCATTGGTCATGCATCCCTTCCCGAGGGTGAGACAGGGAGGAGATAAAATCCCCGTATGAAGCCGAGAGAACGAGGAGACATGAACGTGCATCCATGTATGCGGGCGAGAAGGGAAGGAGCATTGGTCATGCATCCCTGCATGAGGGTGAGACAGGGAGGAGATAAAATCCCTGTATGAAGCCAAGAGAACGAGGCGGCATGAACATGCATCCTTGTATGCAGGTGTGACATGTAGTCATCATGAACATGCATCCCTTTATAAGGACATAACATGGAGGACGCATGAACATGAATGCCTGAATTTTATGGTGGTGGCCTTCGGGTGATTTGGCGCGTGCAATTGGTGAAGAGCACTTCTCCTGCGCAAAAAAATAAATTTACTATTAGCACCCCGGAGGGAGCCTCTGCACTTCTTATAGGGAGAAAACTCTGCAATGGAAGGGGACAGGGTCAATAACAGCTGTAAACTCTCACAAGACCATCACTGCTCTCACACTTTCCTGCTCTCAGGCTGGCGGGCCATTTTCGGCCCTGGCTGCCGCACCATTGCCAGGTTTGTGTAACTATATTATTTCTAATTGGCTCCACTTTGATGACTTTCATTTGGATTCTGACTTGATTATTGAGATCTTAAATAAGTGACTGGGGATCAGGTGTCCACTTATTCTCATGGATAACATCACAACCAAGCTTTAATTCAAACATGAGTCATGACATCACAGATGGAGTACAGCTTATGATAGAGGTGGAACGTCACATTGTAGCAGCCCAAGTAGCTCGCTGTGATCGTATAGTGGTTAGTACTCTGCGTTGTGGCCGCAGCAACCTCGGTTCGAATCCGAGTCACGGCATTGCGGTGAGGCAATGTCACGGCAGTTGGGCAGATATTTTAGAATTTCCATTAATACATTGGCAATCTCTGTGGAGGACTGAAACAATTCGATATGTCCTGTTACTGTTATGAACCTTTTGTTTCTTTAATGCTCTTTGCACACTTTTTCATCCGGTGACTGTAATGTATTTCAACCAAATCTAATTAAGAGCGCATTATGTGGTGACATTTGCAGTACATGAAACATTATAACACTGCCATTTACGTCAATAACCACTAGCTTGATTAAGACATATGTATTGCAGCGACAGTATTTCCCAGTTACAAATGGGAATAAAAACAACATCCGCGAGGGATTGAACCAACGACATTTAACTGATGTTGCCAATGGAGCGCGTTACAGAGAGCGCAAAGTCCCGCCTTTACAGTCACACGCTGATGATAATACAGATGTTTAAATAAACAGGCATATCTGTGGACTTGTGGTCTTTCTACATTGGGACTCATAGTCTAGTCCTAGGCTATTGTAGGCACTGGCGTATCTTCTAGTGGAATGAGAGGCATTCTGTAGTCGCGTGAAAGGACCTTTCAAGTCAATCTGATCTGTATTGTCCTGTGAAAAAAAATGTTCTTAGACACAGTGAGGAGTTTTTGGGGATAATGGGAAAATCATTTCCAACTAAATGACAGGAATTTCTTAGTCCAATCATGAGGTGTGCTAGGCATTTTTATACTGTGGCGGAAAGAGAGAGAGTATAACAGTCATTATAAATAAAGGGCCAAGGAAGTGACAGTTTATGGAAGGAACAATTTGCACATAGTTTTAGAATTTGGTCAGGAGGAGGACAATGTGCTTACACATATGAAACATTAGAAGGTAGACATTATGGAAGCACATATATTTCTTTATTTTTATTGTATTTGGGGAGAGGGGGTTAATATAGCACGTCCAATGTGGAAAAGTGCTTTCCATAGCACCTTGCAGGTGGGCGACATCTAGAGCTGTGCAGTAGCCACCCATGCCCCAGACGTCAAAGAGAACAAGAAGTTACACATGTTGGAAGTGAGGGTGAGACATTGAGGAGATATGATCCCGGTATGAAGCCGAGAAAAGGAGGAGGCGTGAACGTGCATCCATGTATGCAGGCGAGAAGGGAAGGAGCATTGGTCATGCATCCCTGCATGAGGGTGAGACAGGGAGGAGATATGATCCCCGTATGAAGCCGAGAGAAGGAGGAGGCGTGAACGTGCATCCATGTATGCGGGCGAGACAGGAAGGAGCATTGGTCATGCATCCCTGCATGAGGGTGAGACAGGGAGGAGATATGATCCCCGTATGAAGCCGAGAGAAGGAGGAGGCGTGAACGTGCATCCATGTATGCGGGCGAGACAGGAAGGAGCATTGGTCATGCATCCCTGCATGAGGGTGAGACAGGGAGGAGATATGATCCCCGTATGAAGCCGAGAGAAGGAGGAGGCGTGAACGTGCATCCATGTATGCGGGCGAGACGGGAAGGAGCATTGGTCATGCATCCCTTCCCGAGGGTGAGACAGGGAGGAGATAAAATCCCCGTATGAAGCCGAGAGAACGAGGAGACATGAACGTGCATCCATGTATGCGGGCGAGAAGGGAAGGAGCATTGGTCATGCATCCCTGCATGAGGGTGAGACAGGGAGGAGATAAAATCCCTGTATGAAGCCAAGAGAACGAGGCGGCATGAACATGCATCCTTGTATGCAGGTGTGACATGTAGTCATCATGAACATGCATCCCTTTATAAGGACATAACATGGAGGACGCATGAACATGAATGCCTGAATTTTATGGTGGTGGCCTTCGGGTGATTTGGCGCGTGCAATTGGTGAAGAGCACTTCTCCTGCGCAAAAAAATAAATTTACTATTAGCACCCCGGAGGGAGCCTCTGCACTTCTTATAGGGAGAAAACTCTGCAATGGAAGGGGACAGGGTCAATAACAGCTGTAAACTCTCACAAGACCATCACTGCTCTCACACTTTCCTGCTCTCAGGCTGGCGGGCCATTTTCGGCCCTGGCTGCCGCACCATTGCCAGGTTTGTGTAACTATATTATTTCTAATTGGCTCCACTTTGATGACTTTCATTTGGATTCTGACTTGATTATTGAGATCTTAAATAAGTGACTGGGGATCAGGTGTCCACTTATTCTCATGGATAACATCACAACCAAGCTTTAATTCAAACATGAGTCATGACATCACAGATGGAGTACAGCTTATGATAGAGGTGGAACGTCACATTGTAGCAGCCCAAGTAGCTCGCTGTGATCGTATAGTGGTTAGTACTCTGCGTTGTGGCCGCAGCAACCTCGGTTCGAATCCGAGTCACGGCATTGCGGTGAGGCAATGTCACGGCAGTTGGGCAGATATTTTAGAATTTCCATTAATACATTGGCAATCTCTGTGGAGGACTGAAACAATTCGATATGTCCTGTTACTGTTATGAACCTTTTGTTTCTTTAATGCTCTTTGCACACTTTTTCATCGGGTGACTGTAATGTATTTCAACCAAATCTAATTAAGAGCGCATTATGTGGTGACATTTGCAGTACATGAAACATTATAACACTGCCATTTACGTCAATAACCACTAGCTTGATTAAGACATATGTATTGCAGCGACAGTATTTCCCAGTTACAAATGGGAATAAAAACAACATCCGCGAGGGATTGAACCAACGACATTTAACTGATGTTGCCAATGGAGCGCGTTACAGAGAGCGCAAAGTCCCGCCTTTACAGTCACACGCTGATGATAATACAGATGTTTAAATAAACAGGCATATCTGTGGACTTGTGGTCTTTCTACATTGGGACTCATAGTCTAGTCCTAGGCTATTGTAGGCACTGGCGTATCTTCTAGTGGAATGAGAGGCATTCTGTAGTCGCGTGAAAGGACCTTTCAAGTCAATCTGATCTGTATTGTCCTGTGAAAAAAAATGTTCTTAGACACAGTGAGGAGTTTTTGGGGATAATGGGAAAATCATTTCCAACTAAATGACAGGAATTTCTTAGTCCAATCATGAGGTGTGCTAGGCATTTTTATACTGTGGCGGAAAGAGAGAGAGTATAACAGTCATTATAAATAAAGGGCCAAGGAAGTGACAGTTTATGGAAGGAACAATTTGCACATAGTTTTAGAATTTGGTCAGGAGGAGGACAATGTGCTTACACATATGAAACATTAGAAGGTAGACATTATGGAAGCACATATATTTCTTTATTTTTATTGTATTTGGGGAGAGGGGGTTAATATAGCACGTCCAATGTGGAAAAGTGCTTTCCATAGCACCTTGCAGGTGGGCGACATCTAGAGCTGTGCAGTAGCCACCCATGCCCCAGACGTCAAAGAGAACAAGAAGTTACACATGTTGGAAGTGAGGGTGAGACATTGAGGAGATATGATCCCGGTATGAAGCCGAGAAAAGGAGGAGGCGTGAACGTGCATCCATGTATGCAGGCGAGAAGGGAAGGAGCATTGGTCATGCATCCCTGCATGAGGGTGAGACAGGGAGGAGATATGATCCCCGTATGAAGCCGAGAGAAGGAGGAGGTGTGAACGTGCATCCATGTATGCGGGCGAGACAGGAAGGAGCATTGGTCATGCATCCCTGCATGAGGGTGAGACAGGGAGGAGATATGATCCCCGTATGAAGCCGAGAGAAGGAGGAGGCGTGAACGTGCATCCATGTATGCAGGCGAGAAGGGAAGGAGCATTGGTCATGCATCCCCTCATGAGGGTGAGACAGGGAGGAGATAAAATCCCTGTATGAAGCCGAGAGAACGAGGAGACATGAACGTGCATCCATGTATGCGGGCGAGAAGGGAAGGAGCATTGGTCATGCATCCCTGCATGAGGGTGAGACAGGGAGAAGATAAAATCCCTGTATGAAGCCAAGAGAACGAGGCGGCATGAACATGCATCCTTGTATGCAGGTGTGACATGGAGTCATCATGAACATGCATCCCTTTATAAGGACATAACATGGAGGACGCATGAACATGAATGCCTGAATTTTATGGTGGTGGCCTTCGGGTGATTTGGCACGTGCAATTGGTGAAGAGCACTTCTCCTGCGCAAAAAAATAAATTTACTATTAGCACCCCGGAGGGAGCCTCTGCACTTCTTATAGGGAGAAAACTCTGCAATGGAAGGGGACAGGGTCAATAACAGCTGTAAACTCTCACAAGACCATCACTGCTCTCACACTTTCCTGCTCTCAGGCTGGCGGGCCATTATCGGCCCTGGCTGCCGCACCATTGCCAGGTTTGTGTAACTATATTATTTCTAATTGGCTCCACTTTGATGACTTTCATTTGGATTCTGACTTGATTATTGAGATCTTAAATAAGTGACTGGGGATCAGGTGTCCACTTATTCTCATGGATAACATCACAACCAACCTTTAATTCAAACATGAGTCATGACATCACAGATGGAGTACAGCTTATGATAGAGGTGGAACGTCACATTGTAGCAGCCCAAGTAGCTCGCCGTGATCGTATAGTGGTTAGTACTCTGCGTTGTGGCCGCAGCAAACTCGGTTCGAATCCGAGTCACGGCATTGCGGTAAGGCAATGTCACGGCAGTTGGGCAGATATTTTAGAATTTCCATTAATACATTGGCAATCTCTGTGGAGGACTGAAACAATTCGATATGTCCTGTTACTGTTATGAACCTTTTGTTTCTTTAATGCTCTTTGCACACTTTTTCATCGGGTGACTGTAATGTATTTCAACCAAATCTAATTAAGAGCGCATTATGTGGTGACATTTGCAGTACATGAAACATTATAACACTGCCATTTACGTCAATAACCACTAGCTTGATTAAGACATATGTATTGCAGCGACAGTATTTCCCAGTTACAAATGGGAATAAAAACAACATCCGCGAGGGATTGAACCAACGACATTTAACTGATGTTGCCAATGGAGCGCGTTACAGAGAGCGCGAGGTCCCGCCTTTACAGTCACACGCTGATGATAATACAGATGTTTAAATAAACAGGCATATCTGTGGACTTGTGGTCTTTCTACATTGGGACTCATAGTCTAGTCCTAGGCTATTGTAGGCACTGGCGTATCTTTTAGTGGAATGAGAGGCATTCTGTAGTCGCGTGAAAGGACCTTTCAAGTCAATCTGATCTGTATTGTCCTGTGAAAAAAAGCGTTCTTAGACACAGTGAGGAGTTTTTGGGGATAATGGGAAAATCATTTCCAACTAAATGACAGGAATTTCTTAGTCCAATCATGAGGTGTGCTAGGCTTTTTTATACTGTGGCGGAAAGAGAGAGAGTATAACAGTCATTATAAATAAAGGGCCAAGGAAGTGACAGTTTATGGAAGGAACAATTTGCACATAGTTTTAGAATGTGGTCAGGAGGAGGACAATGTGCTTACACATATGAAACATTAGAAGGTAGACATTATGGAAGCACATATATTTCTTTATTTTTATTGTATTTGGGGAGAGGGGGTTAATATAGCACGTCCAATGTGGAAAAGTGCTTTCCATAGCACCTTGCAGGTGGGCGACATCTAGAGCTGTGCAGTAGCCACCCATGCCCCAGACGTCAAAGAGAACAAGAAGTTACACATGTTGGAAGTGAGGGTGAGACATTGAGGAGATATGATCCCCCTATGAAGCAGAGAAAAGGAGGAGGCGTGAACGTGCATCCATGTATGCAGGTGAGAAGGGAAGGAACATTGGTCATGCATCCCTGCATGAGGGTGAGACAGGGAGGAGATATGATCCCCGTATGAAGCCGAGAGAAGGAGGAGGCGTGAACGTGCATCCATGTATGCGGGCGAGACAGGAAGGAGCATTGGTCATGCATCCCTGCATGAGGGTGAGACAGGGAGGAGATATGATCCCCGTATGAAGCCGAGAGAAGGAGGAGGCGTGAACGTGCATCCATGTATGCGGGCGAGACAGGAAGGAGCATTGGTCATGCATCCCTGCATGAGGGTGAGACAGGGAGGAGATATGATCCCCGTATGAAGCCGAGAGAAGGAGGAGGCGTGAACGTGCATCCATGTATGCGGGCGAGACGGGAAGGAGCATTGGTCATGCATCCCTTCCCGAGGGTGAGACAGGGAGGAGATAAAATCCCCGTATGAAGCCGAGAGAACGAGGAGACATGAACGTGCATCCATGTATGCGGGCGAGAAGGGAAGGAGCATTGGTCATGCATCCCTGCATGAGGGTGAGACAGGGAGAAGATAAAATCCCTGTATGAAGCCAAGAGAACGAGGCGGCATGAACATGCATCCTTGTATGCAGGTGTGACATGGAGTCATCATGAACATGCATCCCTTTATAAGGACATAACATGGAGGACGCATGAACATGAATGCCTGAATTTTATGGTGGTGGCCTTCGGGTGATTTGGCACGTGCAATTGGTGAAGAGCACTTCTCCTGCGCAAAAAAATAAATTTACTATTAGCACCCCGGAGGGAGCCTCTGCACTTCTTATAGGGAGAAAACTCTGCAATGGAAGGGGACAGGGTCAATAACAGCTGTAAACTCTCACAAGACCATCACTGCTCTCACACTTTCCTGCTCTCAGGCTGGCGGGCCATTATCGGCCCTGGCTGCCGCACCATTGCCAGGTTTGTGTAACTATATTATTTCTAATTGGCTCCACTTTGATGACTTTCATTTGGATTCTGACTTGATTATTGAGATCTTAAATAAGTGACTGGGGATCAGGTGTCCACTTATTCTCATGGATAACATCACAACCAACCTTTAATTCAAACATGAGTCATGACATCACAGATGGAGTACAGCTTATGATAGAGGTGGAACGTCACATTGTAGCAGCCCAAGTAGCTCGCCGTGATCGTATAGTGGTTAGTACTCTGCGTTGTGGCCGCAGCAAACTCGGTTCGAATCCGAGTCACGGCATTGCGGTAAGGCAATGTCACGGCAGTTGGGCAGATATTTTAGAATTTCCATTAATACATTGGCAATCTCTGTGGAGGACTGAAACAATTCGATATGTCCTGTTACTGTTATGAACCTTTTGTTTCTTTAATGCTCTTTGCACACTTTTTCATCGGGTGACTGTAATGTATTTCAACCAAATCTAATTAAGAGCGCATTATGTGGTGACATTTGCAGTACATGAAACATTATAACACTGCCATTTACGTCAATAACCACTAGCTTGATTAAGACATATGTATTGCAGCGACAGTATTTCCCAGTTACAAATGGGAATAAAAACAACATCCGCGAGGGATTGAACCAACGACATTTAACTGATGTTGCCAATGGAGCGCGTTACAGAGAGCGCGAGGTCCCGCCTTTACAGTCACACGCTGATGATAATACAGATGTTTAAATAAACAGGCATATCTGTGGACTTGTGGTCTTTCTACATTGGGACTCATAGTCTAGTCCTAGGCTATTGTAGGCACTGGCGTATCTTTTAGTGGAATGAGAGGCATTCTGTAGTCGCGTGAAAGGACCTTTCAAGTCAATCTGATCTGTATTGTCCTGTGAAAAAAAGCGTTCTTAGACACAGTGAGGAGTTTTTGGGGATAATGGGAAAATCATTTCCAACTAAATGACAGGAATTTCTTAGTCCAATCATGAGGTGTGCTAGGCTTTTTTATACTGTGGCGGAAAGAGAGAGAGTATAACAGTCATTATAAATAAAGGGCCAAGGAAGTGACAGTTTATGGAAGGAACAATTTGCACATAGTTTTAGAATGTGGTCAGGAGGAGGACAATGTGCTTACACATATGAAACATTAGAAGGTAGACATTATGGAAGCACATATATTTCTTTATTTTTATTGTATTTGGGGAGAGGGGGTTAATATAGCACGTCCAATGTGGAAAAGTGCTTTCCATAGCACCTTGCAGGTGGGCGACATCTAGAGCTGTGCAGTAGCCACCCATGCCCCAGACGTCAAAGAGAACAAGAAGTTACACATGTTGGAAGTGAGGGTGAGACATTGAAGAGATATGATCCCCCTATGAAGCAGAGAAAAGGAGGAGGCGTGAACGTGCATCCATGTATGCAGGTGAGAAGGGAAGGAACATTGGTCATGCATCCCTGCATGAGGGTGAGACAGGGAGGAGATATGATCCCCGTATGAAGCCGAGAGAAGGAGGAGGCGTGAACGTGCATCCATGTATGCGGGCGAGACAGGAAGGAGCATTGGTCATGCATCCCTGCATGAGGGTGAGACAGGGAGGAGATATGATCCCCGTATGAAGCCGAGAGAAGGAGGAGGCGTGAACGTGCATCCATGTATGCGGGCGAGACGGGAAGGAGCATTGGTCATGCATCCCTTCCCGAGGGTGAGACAGGGAGGAGATAAAATCCCCGTATGAAGCCGAGAGAACGAGGAGACATGAACGTGCATCCATGTATGCGGGCGAGAAGGGAAGGAGCATTGGTCATGCATCCCTGCATGAGGGTGAGACAGGGAGGAGATAAAATCCCTGTATGAAGCCAAGAGAACGAGGCGGCATGAACATGCATCCTTGTATGCAGGTGTGACATGTAGTCATCATGAACATGCATCCCTTTATAAGGACATAACATGGAGGACGCATGAACATGAATGCCTGAATTTTATGGTGGTGGCCTTCGGGTGATTTGGCGCGTGCAATTGGTGAAGAGCACTTCTCCTGCGCAAAAAAATAAATTTACTATTAGCACCCCGGAGGGAGCCTCTGCACTTCTTATAGGGAGAAAACTCTGCAATGGAAGGGGACAGGGTCAATAACAGCTGTAAACTCTCACAAGACCATCACTGCTCTCACACTTTCCTGCTCTCAGGCTGGCGGGCCATTTTCGGCCCTGGCTGCCGCACCATTGCCAGGTTTGTGTAACTATATTATTTCTAATTGGCTCCACTTTGATGACTTTCATTTGGATTCTGACTTGATTATTGAGATCTTAAATAAGTGACTGGGGATCAGGTGTCCACTTATTCTCATGGATAACATCACAACCAAGCTTTAATTCAAACATGAGTCATGACATCACAGATGGAGTACAGCTTATGATAGAGGTGGAACGTCACATTGTAGCAGCCCAAGTAGCTCGCTGTGATCGTATAGTGGTTAGTACTCTGCGTTGTGGCCGCAGCAACCTCGGTTCGAATCCGAGTCACGGCATTGCGGTGAGGCAATGTCACGGCAGTTGGGCAGATATTTTAGAATTTCCATTAATACATTGGCAATCTCTGTGGAGGACTGAAACAATTCGATATGTCCTGTTACTGTTATGAACCTTTTGTTTCTTTAATGCTCTTTGCACACTTTTTCATCCGGTGACTGTAATGTATTTCAACCAAATCTAATTAAGAGCGCATTATGTGGTGACATTTGCAGTACATGAAACATTATAACACTGCCATTTACGTCAATAACCACTAGCTTGATTAAGACATATGTATTGCAGCGACAGTATTTCCCAGTTACAAATGGGAATAAAAACAACATCCGCGAGGGATTGAACCAACGACATTTAACTGATGTTGCCAATGGAGCGCGTTACAGAGAGCGCAAAGTCCCGCCTTTACAGTCACACGCTGATGATAATACAGATGTTTAAATAAACAGGCATATCTGTGGACTTGTGGTCTTTCTACATTGGGACTCATAGTCTAGTCCTAGGCTATTGTAGGCACTGGCGTATCTTCTAGTGGAATGAGAGGCATTCTGTAGTCGCGTGAAAGGACCTTTCAAGTCAATCTGATCTGTATTGTCCTGTGAAAAAAAATGTTCTTAGACACAGTGAGGAGTTTTTGGGGATAATGGGAAAATCATTTCCAACTAAATGACAGGAATTTCTTAGTCCAATCATGAGGTGTGCTAGGCATTTTTATACTGTGGCGGAAAGAGAGAGAGTATAACAGTCATTATAAATAAAGGGCCAAGGAAGTGACAGTTTATGGAAGGAACAATTTGCACATAGTTTTAGAATTTGGTCAGGAGGAGGACAATGTGCTTACACATATGAAACATTAGAAGGTAGACATTATGGAAGCACATATATTTCTTTATTTTTATTGTATTTGGGGAGAGGGGGTTAATATAGCACGTCCAATGTGGAAAAGTGCTTTCCATAGCACCTTGCAGGTGGGCGACATCTAGAGCTGTGCAGTAGCCACCCATGCCCCAGACGTCAAAGAGAACAAGAAGTTACACATGTTGGAAGTGAGGGTGAGACATTGAGGAGATATGATCCCGGTATGAAGCCGAGAAAAGGAGGAGGCGTGAACGTGCATCCATGTATGCAGGCGAGAAGGGAAGGAGCATTGGTCATGCATCCCTGCATGAGGGTGAGACAGGGAGGAGATATGATCCCCGTATGAAGCCGAGAGAAGGAGGAGGCGTGAACGTGCATCCATGTATGCGGGCGAGACAGGAAGGAGCATTGGTCATGCATCCCTGCATGAGGGTGAGACAGGGAGGAGATATGATCCCCGTATGAAGCCGAGAGAAGGAGGAGGCGTGAACGTGCATCCATGTATGCGGGCGAGACAGGAAGGAGCATTGGTCATGCATCCCTGCATGAGGGTGAGACAGGGAGGAGATATGATCCCCGTATGAAGCCGAGAGAAGGAGGAGGCGTGAACGTACATCCATGTATGCGGGCGAGACGGGAAGGAGCATTGGTCATGCATCCCTTCCCGAGGGTGAGACAGGGAGGAGATAAAATCCCCGTATGAAGCCGAGAGAACGAGGAGACATGAACGTGCATCCATGTATGCGGGCGAGAAGGGAAGGAGCATTGGTCATGCATCCCTGCATGAGGGTGAGACAGGGAGGAGATAAAATCCCTGTATGAAGCCAAGAGAACGAGGCGGCATGAACATGCATCCTTGTATGCAGGTGTGACATGTAGTCATCATGAACATGCATCCCTTTATAAGGACATAACATGGAGGACGCATGAACATGAATGCCTGAATTTTATGGTGGTGGCCTTCGGGTGATTTGGCGCGTGCAATTGGTGAAGAGCACTTCTCCTGCGCAAAAAAATAAATTTACTATTAGCACCCCGGAGGGAGCCTCTGCACTTCTTATAGGGAGAAAACTCTGCAATGGAAGGGGACAGGGTCAATAACAGCTGTAAACTCTCACAAGACCATCACTGCTCTCACACTTTCCTGCTCTCAGGCTGGCGGGCCATTTTCGGCCCTGGCTGCCGCACCATTGCCAGGTTTGTGTAACTATATTATTTCTAATTGGCTCCACTTTGATGACTTTCATTTGGATTCTGACTTGATTATTGAGATCTTAAATAAGTGACTGGGGATCAGGTGTCCACTTATTCTCATGGATAACATCACAACCAAGCTTTAATTCAAACATGAGTCATGACATCACAGATGGAGTACAGCTTATGATAGAGGTGGAACGTCACATTGTAGCAGCCCAAGTAGCTCGCTGTGATCGTATAGTGGTTAGTACTCTGCGTTGTGGCCGCAGCAACCTCGGTTCGAATCCGAGTCACGGCATTGCGGTGAGGCAATGTCACGGCAGTTGGGCAGATATTTTAGAATTTCCATTAATACATTGGCAATCTCTGTGGAGGACTGAAACAATTCGATATGTCCTGTTACTGTTATGAACCTTTTGTTTCTTTAATGCTCTTTGCACACTTTTTCATCGGGTGACTGTAATGTATTTCAACCAAATCTAATTAAGAGCGCATTATGTGGTGACATTTGCAGTACATGAAACATTATAACACTGCCATTTACGTCAATAACCACTAGCTTGATTAAGACATATGTATTGCAGCGACAGTATTTCCCAGTTACAAATGGGAATAAAAACAACATCCGCGAGGGATTGAACCAACGACATTTAACTGATGTTGCCAATGGAGCGCGTTACAGAGAGCGCAAAGTCCCGCCTTTACAGTCACACGCTGATGATAATACAGATGTTTAAATAAACAGGCATATCTGTGGACTTGTGGTCTTTCTACATTGGGACTCATAGTCTAGTCCTAGGCTATTGTAGGCACTGGCGTATCTTCTAGTGGAATGAGAGGCATTCTGTAGTCGCGTGAAAGGACCTTTCAAGTCAATCTGATCTGTATTGTCCTGTGAAAAAAAATGTTCTTAGACACAGTGAGGAGTTTTTGGGGATAATGGGAAAATCATTTCCAACTAAATGACAGGAATTTCTTAGTCCAATCATGAGGTGTGCTAGGCATTTTTATACTGTGGCGGAAAGAGAGAGAGTATAACAGTCATTATAAATAAAGGGCCAAGGAAGTGACAGTTTATGGAAGGAACAATTTGCACATAGTTTTAGAATTTGGTCAGGAGGAGGACAATGTGCTTACACATATGAAACATTAGAAGGTAGACATTATGGAAGCACATATATTTCTTTATTTTTATTGTATTTGGGGAGAGGGGGTTAATATAGCACGTCCAATGTGGAAAAGTGCTTTCCATAGCACCTTGCAGGTGGGCGACATCTAGAGCTGTGCAGTAGCCACCCATGCCCCAGACGTCAAAGAGAACAAGAAGTTACACATGTTGGAAGTGAGGGTGAGACATTGAGGAGATATGATCCCGGTATGAAGCCGAGAAAAGGAGGAGGCGTGAACGTGCATCCATGTATGCAGGCGAGAAGGGAAGGAGCATTGGTCATGCATCCCTGCATGAGGGTGAGACAGGGAGGAGATATGATCCCCGTATGAAGCCGAGAGAAGGAGGAGGCGTGAACGTGCATCCATGTATGCGGGCGAGACAGGAAGGAGCATTGGTCATGCATCCCTGCATGAGGGTGAGACAGGGAGGAGATATGATCCCCGTATGAAGCCGAGAGAAGGAGGAGGCGTGAACTTGCATCCATGTATGCAGGCGAGAAGGGAAGGAGCATTGGTCATGCATCCCCTCATGAGGGTGAGACAGGGAGGAGATATGATCCCCGTATGAAGCCGAGAGAAGGAGGAGGCGTGAACGTGCATCCATGTATGCGGGCGAGACGGGAAGGAGCATTGGTCATGCATCCCTTCCCGAGGGTGAGACAGGGAGGAGATAAAATCCCCGTATGAAGCCGAGAGAACGAGGAGACATGAACGTGCATCCATGTATGCGGGCGAGAAGGGAAGGAGCATTGGTCATGCATCCCTGCATGAGGGTGAGACAGGGAGGAGATAAAATCCCTGTATGAAGCCAAGAGAACGAGGCGGCATGAACATGCATCCTTGTATGCAGGTGTGACATGGAGTCATCATGAACATGCATCCCTTTATAAGGACATAACATGGAGGACGCATGAACATGAATGCCTGAATTTTATGGTGGTGGCCTTCGGGTGATTTGGCACGTGCAATTGGTGAAGAGCACTTCTCCTGCGCAAAAAAAATAAATTTACTATTAGCACCCCGGAGGGAGCCTCTGCACTTCTTATAGGGAGAAAACTCTGCAATGGAAGGGGACAGGGTCAATAACAGCTGTAAACTCTCACAAGACCATCACTGCTCTCACACTTTCCTGCTCTCAGGCTGGCGGGTCATTATCGGCCCTGGCTGCCGCACCATTGCCAGGTTTGTGTAACTATATTATTTCTAATTGGCTCCACTTTGATGACTTTCATTTGGATTCTGACTTGATTATTGAGATCTTAAATAAGTGACTGGGGATCAGGTGTCCACTTATTCTCATGGATAACATCACAACCAACCTTTAATTCAAACATGAGTCATGACATCACAGATGGAGTACAGCTTATGATAGAGGTGGAACGTCGCATTGTAGCAGCCCAAGTAGCTCGCCCTGATCGTATAGTGGTTAGTACTCTGCATTGTGGCCACAGCAACCTCGGTTCAAATCCGAGTCACGGCATTGCGGTCAGGCAATGTCACGGCAGTTGGGCAGATATTTTAGAATTTCCATTAATACATTGGCAATCTCTGTGGAGGACTGAAACAATTCGATATGTCCTGTTACTGTTATGAACCTTTTGTTTCTTTAATGCTCTTTGCACACTTTTTCATCGGATGACTGTAATGTATTTCAACCAAATCTAATTAAGAGCGCATTATGTGGTGACATTTGCAGTACATGAAACATTATAACACTGCCATTTACGTCAATAACCACTAGCTTGATTAAGACATATGTATTGCAGCGACAGTATTTCCCAGTTACAAATGGGAATAAAAACAACATCCGCGAGGGATTGAACCAACGACATTTAACTGATGTTGCCAATGGAGCGCGTTACAGAGAGTGCGAGGTCCCGCCTTTACAGTCACACGCTGATGATAATACAGATGTTTAAATAAACAGGCATATCTGTGGACTTGTGGTCTTTCTACATTGGGACTCATAGTCTAGTCCTAGGCTATTGTAGGCACTAGCGTATCTTTTAGTGGAATGAGAGGCATTCTGTAGTCGCATGAAAGGACCTTTCAAGTCAATCTGATCTGTATTGTCCTGTGAAAAAAAGCGTTCTTAGACACAGTGAGGAGTTTTTGGGGATAATGGGAAAATCATTTCCAACTAAATGACAGGAATTTCTTAGTCCAATCATGAGGTGTGCTAGGCTTTTTTATACTGTGGCGGAAAGAGAGAGAGTATAACAGTCATTATAAATAAAGGGCCAAGGAAGTGACAGTTTATGGAAGGAACAATTTGCACATAGTTTTAGAATGTGGTCAGGAGGAGGACAAAGTGCTTACACATATGAAACATTAGAAGGTAGACATTATGGAAGCACATATATTTCTTTATTTTTATTGTATTTGGGGAGAGGGAGTTAATATAGCACGTCCAATGTGGAAAAGTGCTTTCCATAGCACCTTGCAGGTGGGCGACATCTAGAGCTGTGCAGTAGCCACCCATGCCCCAGACGTCAAAGAGAACAAGAAGTTACACATGTTGGAAGTGAGGGTGAGACATTGAGGAGATATGATCCCCGTATGAAGCCGAGAAAAGGAGGAGGCGTGAACGTGCATCCATGTATGCAGGCGAGAAGGGAAGGAGCATTGGTCATGCATCCCTGCATGAGGGTGAGACAGGGAGGAGATAAAATCCCTGTATGAAGCCAAGAGAACGAGGCGGCATGAACGTGCATCCATGTATGCGGGCGAGAAGGGAAGGAGCATTGGTCATGCATCCCTGCATGAGGGTGAGACAGGGAGGAGATAAAATCCCTGTATGAAGCCAAGAAAACGAGGCGGCATGAACATGCATCCTTGTATGCAGGTGTGACATGGAGTCATCATGAACATGCATCCCTTTATAAGGTCATAACATGGAGGACGCATGAACATGAATGCCTGAATTTTATGGTGGTGGCCTTCGGGTGATTTGGCACGTGCAATTGGTGAAGAGCACTTCTCCTGCGCAAAAAAATAAATTTACTATTAGCACCCCGGAGGGAGCCTCTGCACTTCTTATAGGGAGAAAACTCTGCAATGGAAGGGGACAGGGTCAATAACAGCTGTAAACTCTCACAAGACCATCACTGCTCTCACACTTTCCTGCTCTCAGGCTGGCGGGCCATTATCGGCCCTGGCTGCCGCACCATTGCCAGGTTTGTGTAACTATATTATTTCTAATTGGCTCCACTTTGATGACTTTCATTTGGATTCTGACTTGATTATTGAGATCTTAAATAAGTGACTGGGGATCAGGTGTCCACTTATTCTCATGGATAACATCACAACCAACCTTTAATTCAAACAAGAGCCATGACATCACAGATGGAGTACAGCTTATGATAGAGGTGGAACGTCACATTGTAGCAGCCCAAGTAGCTCGCCGTGATCGTATAGTGGTTAGTTCTCGGTTCGAATCCGAGTCACGGCAGTTGGGCAGATATTTTACAATTTCCATTAATACATTGGCAATCTCTGTGGAGGACTGACACAATTCGATATGTCCTGTTACTGTTATGAACCTTTTGTTTCTTTAATGCTCTTTGCACACTTTTTCATCGGGTGACTGTAATGTATTTCAACCAAATCTAATTAAGTGCGCATTATGTGCTGACATTTGCAGTACATGAAACATTCTAACACTGCCATTTACGTCAATAACCACTAGCTTGATTAAGACATATGTATTGCAGCGACAGTATTTCCCAGTTACAAATGGGAATAAAAACAACATCCGCGAGGGATTGAACCAACAACATTTAACTGATGTTGCCAATGGAGCGTGTTACAGAGAGCGCGAGGTCCCGCCTTTACAGTCAGACGCTGATGATAATACAGATGTTTGAATAAACAGGCATATCTGTGGACTTGTGGTCTTTCTACATTGGGACTCATAGTCTAGTCCTAGGCTATTGTAGGCACTGGCGTATCTTTTAGTGGAATGAGAGGCATTCTGTAGTCGCGTGAAAGGACCTTTCAAGTCAATCTGATCTGTATTGTCCTGTGAAAAAAAGCGTTCTTAGACACAGTGAGGAGTTTTTGGGGATAATGGGAAAATCATTTCCAACTAAATGACAGGAATTTCTTAGTCCAATCATGAGGTGTCCTAGGCTTTTTTATACTGTGGCGGAAAGAGAGAGAGTATAACAGTCATTATAAATAAAGGGCCAAGGAAGTGACAGTTTATGGAAGGAAACATTTGCACATAGTTTTAGAATGTGGTCAGGAGGAGGACAATGTGCTTACACATATGAAACATTAGAAGGTAGACATTATGGAAGCACATATATTTCTTTATTTTTATTGTATTTGGGGAGAGGGGGTTAATATAGCACGTCCAATGTGGAAAAGTGCTTTCCATAGCACCTTGCAGGTGGGCGACATCTAGATCTGTGCAGTAGCCACCCATGCCCCAGACGTCAAAGAGAACAAGAAGTTACACATGTTGGAAGTGAGGGTGAGACATTGAGGAGATATGATCCCCGTATGAAGCCGAGAGAAGGAGGAGGCGTGAACGTGCATCCATGTATGCAGGCGAGAAGGGAAGGAGCATTGGTCATGCATCCCTGCATGAGGGTGAGACAGGGAGGAGATATGATCCCCGTATGAAGCCGAGAGAAGGAGGAGGCGTGGACGTGCATCCATGTATGCGGGCGAGACAGGAAGGAGCGTTGGTCATGCATCCCTGCATGAGGGTGAGACAGGGAGGAGATATGATCCCCGTATGAAGCCGAGAGAAGGAGGAGGCGTGAACGTGCATCCATGTATGCAGGTGAGAAGGGAAGGAGCATTGGTCATGCATCCCTGCATGAGGGTGAGACAGGGAGGAGATATGATCCCCGTATGAAGCCGAGAGAAGGAGGAGGCGTGAACGTGCATCCATGTATGCGGGCGAGACAGGAAGGAGCATTGGTCATGCATCTCTGCATGAGGGTGAGACAGGGAGGAGATATGATCCCCGTATGAAGCCGAGAGAAGGAGGAGGCGTGAACGTGCATCCATGTATGCGGGCGAGACGGGAAGGAGCATTGGTCATGCATCCCTTCCTGAGGGTGAGACAGGGAGGAGATAAAATCCCCGTATGAAGCCGAGAGAACGACAAGACATGAACGTGCATCCATGTATGCGGGCGAGAAGGGAAGGAGCATTGGTCATGCATCCCTGCATGAGGGTGAGACAGGGAGGAGATAAAATCCCTTTATGAAGCCAAGAGAACGAGGCGGCATGAACATGCATCCTTGTGTGCAGGTGTGACATGGAGTCATCATGAACATGCATCCCTTTATAAGGACATAACATGGAGGACGCATGAACATGAATGCCTGAATTTTATGGTGGTGGCCTTCGGGTGATTTGGCACGTGCAATTGGTGAAGAGCACTTCTCCTGCGCAAAAAAATAAATGTACTATTAGCACCCCGGAGGGAGCCTCTGCACTTCTTATAGGGAGAAAACTCTGCAATGGAAGGGGACAGGTTCAATAACAGCTGTAAACTCTCACAAGACCATCACTGCTCTCACACTTTCCTGCTCTCAGGCTGGCGGGCCATTATCAGCCCTGGCTGCCGCACCATTGCCAGGTTTGTGTAGCTATATTATTTCTAACTGGCTCCACTTTGATGACTTTCATTTGGATTCTGACTTGATTATTGAGATCTTAAATAAGTGACTGGGGATCAGGTGTCCACTTATTCTCATGGATAACATCACAACCAACCTTTAATTCAAACATGAGTCATGACATCACAGATGGAGTTCAGCTTATGATAGAGGTGGAACATCACATTGTAGCAGCCCAAGTAGCTCGCCGTGATCGTATAGTGGTTAGTACTCTGCGTTGTGGCCGCAGCAACCTCGGTTCGAATCCGAGTCACGCATTGCGGTGAGGCAATGTCACGGCAGTTGGGCAGATATTTTAGAATTTCCATTAATACATTGGCAATCTCTGTGGAGGACTGAAACAATTCGATATGTCCTGTTACTGTTATGAACCTTTTGTTTCTTTAATGCTCTTTGCACACTTTTTCATCGGGTGACTGTAATGTATTTCAACCAAATCTAATTAAGAGCGTATTATGTGGTGACATTTGCAGTACATGAAACATTATAACACTGCCATTTACGTCAATAACCACTAGCTTGATTAAGACATATGTATTGCAGCGACAGTATTTCCCAGTTACAAATGGGAATAAAAACAACATCCGCGAGGGATTGAACCAACGACATTTAACTGATGTTGCCAATGGAGCGCGTTACAGAGAGCGCGAGGTCCCGCCTTTACAGTCACACGCTGATGATAATACAGATGTTTAAATAAACAGGCATATCTGTGGACTTGTCGTCTTTCTACATTGGGACTCATAGTCTAGTCCTAGGCTATTGTAGGCACTGGCGTATCTTTTAGTGGAATGAGAGGCATTCTGTAGTCGCGTGAAAGGACCTTTCAAGTCAATCTGATCTGTATTGTCCTGTGAAAAAAAGCGTTCTTAGACACAGTGAGGAGTTTTTGGGGATAATGGGAAAATCATTTCCAACTAAATGACAGGAATTTCTTAGTCCAATCATGAGGTGTGCTAGGCTTTTTTATACTGTGGCGGAAAGAGAGAGAGTATAACAGTCATTATAAATAAAGGGCCAAGGAAGTGACAGTTTATGGAAGGAACAATTTGCACATAGTTTTAGAATGTGGTCAGGAGGAGGACAATGTGCTTACACATATGAAACATTAGAAGGTAGACATTATGGAAGTACATATATTTCTTTATTTTTATTGTATTTGGGGAGAGGGGGTTAATATAGCACGTCCAATGTGGAAAAGTGCTTTCCATAGCACCTTGCAGGTGGGCGACATCTAGAGCTGTGCAGTAGCCACCCATGCCCCAAACGTCAAAGAGAACAAGAAGTTACACATGTTGGAAGTGAGGGTGAGACATTGAGGAGATATGATCCCCGTATGAAGCCGAGAAAAGGAGGAGGCGTGAACGTGCATCCATGTATGCAGGTGAGAAGGGAAGGAGCATTGGTCATGCATCCCTGCATGAGGGTGAGACAGGGAGGAGATATGATCCCCGTATGAAGCCGAGAGAAGGAGGAGGCGTGAACGTGCATCCATGTATGCGGGCGAGACAGGAAGGAGCATTGGTCATGCATCCCTGCATGAGGGTGAGACAGGGAGGAGATATGATCCCCGTATGAAGCCGAGAGAAGGAGGAGGCGTGAACGTGCATCCATGTATGCAGGCGAGAAGGGAAGGAGCATTGGTCATGCATCCCTGCATGAGGGTGAGACAGGGAGGAGATATGATCCCCGTATGAAGCCGAGAGAAGGTGGAGGCGTGAACGTGCATCCATGTATGCGGGCGAGACGGGAAGGAGCATTGGTCATGCATCCCTTCCCGAGGGTGAGACAGGGAGGAGATAAATTCCCCGTATGAAGCCGAGAGAACGAGGAGACATGAACGTGCATCCATGTATGCGGGCGAGAAGGGAAGGAGCATTGGTCATGCATCCCTGCATGAGGGTGAGACAGGGAGGAGATAAAATCCCTGTATGAAGCCAAGAGAACGAGGCGGCATGAACATGCATCCTTGTATGCAGGTGTGACATGTAGTCATCATGAACATGCATCCCTTTATAAGGACATAACATGGAGGACGCATGAACATGAATGCCTGAATTTTATGGTGGTGGCCTTCGGGTGATTTGGCACGTGCAATTGGTGAAGAGCACTTCTCCTGCGCAAAAAAATAAATTTACTATTAGCACCCCGGAGGGAGCCTCTGCACTTCTTATAGGGAGAAAACTCTGCAATGGAAGGGGACAGGGTCAATAACAGCTGTAAACTCTCACAAGACCATCACTGCTCTCACACTTTCCTGCTCTCAGGCTGGCGGGCCATTAACGGCCCTGGCTGCCGCACCATTGCCAGGTTTGTGTAACTATATTATTTCTAATTGGCTCCACTTTGATGACTTTCATTTGGATTCTGACTTGATTATTGAGATCTTAAATAAGTGACTGGGGATCAGGTGTCCACTTATTCTCATGGATAACATCACAACCAACCTTTAATTCAAACATGAGTCATGACATCACAGATGGAGTACAGCTTATGATAGAGGTGGAACGTCACATTGTAGCAGCCCAAGTAGCTCGCCGTGATTGTATAGGGGTTAGTACTCTGTGTTGTGGCCGCAGCAACCTCGGTTGGAATCCGAGTCACGGCATTGCGGTGAGGCAATGTCACGGCAGTTGGGCAGATATTTTAGAATTTCCATTAATACATTGGCAATCTCTGTGGAGGACTGAAACAATTCGATATGTCCTGTTACTGTTATGAACCTTTTGTTTCTTTAATGCTCTTTGCACACTTTTTCATCGGGTGACTGTAATGTATTTCAACCAAATCTAATTAAGAGCGCATTATGTGGTGACATTTGCAGTACATGAAACATTATAACACTGCCATTTACGTCAATAACCACTAGCTTGATTAAGACATATGTATTGCAGCGACAGTATTTCCCAGTTACAAATGGGAATAAAAACAACATCCGCGAGGGATTGAACCAACGACATTTAACTGATGTTGCCAATGGAGCGCGTTACAGAGAGCGCAAAGTCCCGCCTTTACAGTCACACGCTGATGATAATACAGATGTTTAAATAAACAGGCATATCTCTGGACTTGTGGTCTTTCTACATTGGGACTCATAGTCTAGTCCTAGGCTATTGTAGGCACTGGCGTATCTTCTAGTGGAATGAGAGGCATTCTGTAGTCGCGTGAAAGGACCTTTCAAGTCAATCTGATCTGTATTGTCCTGTGAAAAAAAATGTTCTTAGACACAGTGAGGAGTTTTTGGGGATAATGGGAAAATCATTTCCAACTAAATGACAGGTATTTCTTAGTCCAATCATGAGGTGTGCTAGGCATTTTTATACTGTGGCGGAAAGAGAGAGAGTATAACAGTCATTATAAATAAAGGGCCAAGGAAGTGACAGTTTATGGAAGGAACAATTTGCACATAGTTTTAGAATTTGGTCAGGAGGAGGACAATGTGCTTACACATATGAAACATTAGAAGGTAGACATTATGGAAGCACATATATTTCTTTATTTTTATTGTATTTGGGGAGAGGGGGTTAATATAGCACGTCCAATGTGGAAAAGTGCTTTCCATAGCACCTTGCAGGTGGGCGACATCTAGAGCTGTGCAGTAGCCACCCATGCCCCAGACGTCAAAGAGAACAAGAAGTTACACATGTTGGAAGTGAGGGTGAGACATTGAGGAGATATGATCCCCGTATGAAGCCGAGAAAAGGAGGAGGCGTGAACGTGCATCCATGTATGCAGGCGAGAAGGGAAGGAGCATTGGTCATGCATCCCTGCATGAGGGTGAGACAGGGAGGAGATATGATCCCCGTATGAAGCCGAGAGAAGGAGGAGGCGTGAACGTGCATCCATGTATGCGGGCGAGACAGGAAGGAGCATTGGTCATGCATCCCTGCATGAGGGTGAGACAGGGAGGAGATATGATCCCCGTATGAAGCCGAGAGAAGGAGGAGGCGTGAACGTGCATCCATGTATGCAGGCGAGAAGGGAAGGAGCATTGGTCATGCATCCCCTCATGAGGGTGAGACAGGGAGGAGATATGATCCCCGTATGAAGCCGAGAGAAGGAGGAGGCGTGAACGTGCATCCATGTATGCGGGCGAGACGGGAAGGAGCATTGGTCATGCATCCCTTCCCGAGGGTGAGACAGGGAGGAGATAAAATCCCCGTATGAAGCCGAGAGAACGAGGAGACATGAACGTGCATCCATGTATGCGGGCGAGACAGGAAGGAGCATTGGTCATGCATCCCTGCATGAGGGTGAGACAGGGAGGAGATATGATCCCCGTATGAAGCCGAGAGAAGGAGGAGGCGTGAACGTGCATCCATGTATGCAGGCGAGAAGGGAAGGAGCATTGGTCATGCATCCCCTCATGAGGGTGAGACAGGGAGGAGATATGATCCCCGTATGAAGCCGAGAGAAGGAGGAGGCGTGAACGTGCATCCATGTATGCGGGCGAGACAGGAAGGAGCATTGGTCATGCATCCCTGCATGAGGGTGAGACAGGGAGGAGATATGATCCCCGTATGAAGCCGAGAGAAGGAGGAGGCGTGAACGTGCATCCATGTATGCGGGCGAGACAGGAAGGAGCATTGGTCATGCATCCCTGCATGAGGGTGAGACAGGGAGGAGATATGATCCCCGTATGAAGCCGAGAGGAGGAGGAGGCGTGAACGTGCATCCATGTATGCGGGCGAGACGGGAAGGAGCATTGGTCATGCATCCCTTCCCGAGGGTGAGACAGGGAGGATATAAAATCCCCGTATGAAGCCGAGAGAACGAGGAGACATGAACGTGCATCCATGTATGCGGGCGAGAAGGGAAGGAGCATTGGTCATGCATCCCTGCATGAGGGTGAGACAGGGAGGAGATAAAATCCCTGTATGAAGCCAAGAGAACGAGGCGGCATGAACATGCATCCTTGTATGCAGGTGTGACATGGAGTCATCATGAACATGCATCCCTTTATAAGGACATAACATGGAGGACGCATGAACATGAATGCCTGAATTTTATGGTGGTGGCCTTCGGGTGATTTGGCACATGCAATTGGTGAAGAGCACTTCTCCTGCGCAAAAAAATAAATGTACTATTAGCACCCCGGAGGGAGCCTCTGCACTTCTTATAGGGAGAAAACTCTGCAATGGAAGGGGACAGGGTCAATAACAGCTGTAAACTCTCACAAGACCATCACTGCTCTCACACTTTCCTGCTCTCAGGCTGGCGGGCCATTATCGGCCCTGGCTGCCGCACCATTGCCAGGTTTGTGTAACTATATTATTTCTAATTGGCTCCACTTTGATGACTTTCATTTGGATTCTGACTTGATTATTGAGATCTTAAATAAGTGACTGGGGATCAGGTGTCCACTTATTCTCATGGATAACATCACAACCAACCTTTAATTCAAACATGAGTCATGACATCACAGATGGAGTACAGCTTATGATAGAGGTGGAACGTCACATTGTAGCAGCCCAAGTAGCTCGCCGTGATCGTATAGTGGTTAGTACTCTGCGTTGTGGCCGCAGCAAACTCGGTTCGAATCCGAGTCACGGCATTGCGGTGAGGCAATGTCACGCCAGTTGGGCAGATATTTTAGAATTTCCATTAATACATTGGCAATCTCTGTGGAGGACTGAAACAATTCGATATGTCCTGTTACTGTTATGAACCTTTTGTTTCTTTAATGCTCTTTGCACACTTTTTCATCGGGTGACTGTAATGTATTTCAACCAAATCTAATTAAGAGCGCATTATGTGGTGACATTTGCAGTACATGAAACATTATAACACTGCTATTTACGTCAATAACCACTAGCTTGATTAAGACATATGTATTGCAGCGACAGTATTTCCCAGTTACAAATGGGAATAAAAACAACATCCGCGAGGGATTGAACCAACGACATTTAACTGATGTTGCCAATGGAGCGCGTTACAGAGAGCGCAAAGTCCCGCCTTTACAGTCACACGCTGATGATAATACAGATGTTTAAATAAACAGGCATATCTGTGGACTTGTGGTCTTTCTACATTGGGACTCATAGTCTAGTCCTAGGCTATTGTAGGCACTGGCGTATCCTTTAGTGGAATGAGAGGCATTCTGTAGTCGCGTGAAAGGACCTTTCAAGTCAATCTGATCTGTATCGTCCTGTGAAAAAAAGCGTTCTTAGACACAGTGAGGAGTTTTTGGGGATAATGGGAAAATCATTTCCAACTAAATGACAGGAATTTCTTAGTCCAATCATGAGGTGTGCTAGGCATTTTTATACTGTGGCGGAAAGAGAGAGAGTATAACAGTCATTATAAATAAAGGGCCAAGGAAGTGACAGTTTATGGAAGGAACAATTTGCACATAGTTTTAGAATGTGGTCAGGAGGAGGACAATGTGCTTACACATATGAAACATTAGAAGGTAGACATTATGGAAGCACATATATTTCTTTATTTTTATTGTATTTGGGGAGAGGGGGTTAATATAGCACGTCCAATGTGGAAAAGTGCTTTCCATAGCACCTTGCAGGTGGGCGACATCTAGAGCTGTGCAGTAGCCACCCATGCCCCAGACGTCAAAGAGAACAAGAAGTTACACATGTTGGAAGTGAGGGTGAGACATTGAGGAGATATGATCCCAGTATGAAGCCGAGAAAAGGAGGAGGCGTGAACGTGCATCCATGTATGCAGGCGAGAAGGGAAGGAGCGTTGGTCATGCATCCCTGCATGAGGGTGAGACAGGGAGGAGATATGATCCCCGTATGAAGCCGAGAGAAGGAGGAGGCGTGAACGTGCATCCATGTATGCGGGCGAGACAGGAAGGAGCATTGGTCATGCATCCCTGCATGAGGGTGAGACAGGGAGGAGATATGATCCCCGTATGAAGCCGAGAGAAGGAGGAGGCGTGAACGTGCATCCATGTATGCGGGCGAGACAGGAAGGAGCATTGGTCATGCATCCCTGCATGAGGGTGAGACAGGGAGGAGATATGATCCCCGTATGAAGCCGAGAGGAGGAGGAGGCGTGAACGTGCATCCATGTATGCGGGCGAGACGGGAAGGAGCATTGGTCATGCATCCCTTCCCGAGGGTGAGACAGGGAGGATATAAAATCCCCGTATGAAGCCGAGAGAACGAGGAGACATGAACGTGCATCCATGTATGCGGGCGAGAAGGGAAGGAGCATTGGTCATGCATCCCTGCATGAGGGTGAGACAGGGAGGAGATAAAATCCCTGTATGAAGCCAAGAGAACGAGGCGGCATGAACATGCATCCTTGTATGCAGGTGTGACATGTAGTCATCATGAACATGCATCCCTTTATAAGGACATAACATGGAGGACGCATGAACATGAATGCCTGAAATTTATGGTGGTGGCCTTCGGGTGATTTGGCACGTGCAATTGGTGAAGAGCACTTCTCCTGCGCAAAAAAATAAATTTACTATTAGCACCCCGGAGGGAGCCTCTGCACTTCTTATAGGGAGAAAACTCTGCAATGGAAGGGGACAGGGTCAATAACAGCTGTAAACTCTCACAAGACCATCACTGCTCTCACACTTTCCTGCTCTCAGGCTGGCGGGCCATTATCGGCCCTGGCTGCCGCACCATTGCCAGGTTTGTGTAACTATATTATTTCTAATTGGCTCCACTTTGATGACTTTCATTTGGATTCTGACTTGATTATTGAGATCTTAAATAAGTGACTGGGGATCAGGTGTCCACTTATTCTCATGGATAACATCACAACCAACCTTTAATTCAAACATGAGTCATGACATCACAGATGGAGTACAGCTTATGATAGAGGTGGAACGTCACATTGTAGCAGCCCAAGTAGCTCGCCGTGATCGTATAGTGGTTAGTACTCTGCGTTGTGGCCGCAGCAAACTCGGTTCGAATCCGAGTCACGGCATTGCTTGCGGTGAGGCAATGTCACGGCAGTTGGGCAGATATTTTAGAATTTCCATTAATACATTGGCAATCTCTGTGGAGGACTGAAACAATTCGATATGTCCTGCTACTGTTATGAACCTTTTGTTTCTTTAATGCTCTTTGCACACTTTTTCATCGGGTGACTGTAATGTATTTCAACCAAATCTAATTAAGAGCGCATTATGTGGTGACATTTGCAGTACATGAAACATTATAACACTGCCATTTACGTCAATAACCACTAGCTTGATTAAGACATATGTATTGCAGCGACAGTATTTCCCAGTTACAAATGGGAATAAAAACAACATCCGCGAGGGATTGAACCAACGACATTTAACTGATGTTGCCAATGGAGCGCGTTACAGAGAGCGCAAAGTCCCGCCTTTACAGTCACACGCTGATGATAATACAGATGTTTAAATAAACAGGCATATCTGTGGACTTGTGGTCTTTCTACATTGGGACTCATAGTCTAGTCCTAGGCTATTGTAGGCACTGGCGTATCTTTTAGTGGAATGAGAGGCATTCTGTAGTCGCGTGAAAGGACCTTTCAAGTCAATCTGATCTGTACTGTCCTGTGAAAAAAAGCGTTCTTAGACACAGTGAGGAGTTTTTGGGGATAATGGGAAAATCATTTCCAACTAAATGACAGGAATTTCTTAGTCCAATCATGAGGTGTGCTAGGCATTTTTATACTGTGGCGGAAAGAGAGAGAGTATAACAGTCATTATAAATAAAGGGCCAAGGAAGTGACAGTTTATGGAAGGAACAATTTGCACATAGTTTTAGAATGTGGTCAGGAGGAGGACAATGTGCTTACACATATGAAACATTAGAAGGTAGACATTATGGAAGCACATATATTTCTTTATTTTTATTGTATTTGGGGAGAGGGGGTTAATATAGCACGTCCAATGTGGAAAAGTGCTTTCCATAGCACCTTGCAGGTGGGCGACATCTAGAGCTGTGCAGTAGCCACCCATGCCCCAGACGTCAAAGAGAACAAGAAGTTACACATGTTGGAAGTGAGGGTGAGACATTGAGGAGATATGATCCCAGTATGAAGCCGAGAAAAGGAGGAGGCGTGAACGTGCATCCATGTATGCAGGCGAGAAGGGAAGGAGCATTGGTCATGCATCCCTGCATGAGGGTGAGACAGGGAGGAGATATGATCCCCGTATGAAGCCGAGAGAAGGAGGAGGCGTGAACGTGCATCCATGTATGCGGGCGAGACAGGAAGGAGCATTGGTCATGCATCCCTGCATGAGGGTGAGACAGGGAGGAGATATGATCCCCGTATGAAGCCGAGAGAAGGAGGAGGCGTGAATGTGCATCCATGTATGCAGGCGAGAAGGGAAGGAGCATTGGTCATGCATCCCCTCATGAGGGTGAGACAGGGAGGAGATATGATCCCCGTATGAAGCCGAGAGAAGGAGGAGGCGTGAACGTGCATCCATGTATGCGGGCCAGACGGGAAGGAGCATTGGTCATGCATCCCTTCCCGAGGGTGAGACAGGGAGGAGATAAAATCCCCGTATGAAGCCGAGAGAACGAGGAGACATGAACGTGCATCCATGTATGCGGGTGAGAAGGGAAGGGGCATTGGTCATGCATCCCTGCATGAGGGTGAGACAGGGAGAAGATAAAATCCCTGTATGAAGCCAAGAGAACGAGGCGGCATGAACATGCATCCTTGTATGCAGGTGTGACATGGAGTCATCATGAACATGCATCCCTTTATAAGGACATAACATGGAGGACGCATGAACATGAATGCCTGAATTTTATGGTGGTGGCCTTCGGGTGATTTGGCACGTGCAATTGGTGAAGAGCACTTCTCCTGCGCAAAAAAATAAATTTACTATTAGCACCCCGGAGGGAGCCTCTGCACTTCTTATAGGGAGAAAACTCTGCAATGGAAGGGGACAGGGTCAATAACAGCTGTAAACTCTCACAAGACCATCACTGCTCTCACACTTTCCTGCTCTCAGGCTGGCGGGCCATTATCGGCCCTGGCTGCCGCACCATTGCCAGGTTTGTGTAACTATATTATTTCTAATTGGCTCCACTTTGATGACTTTCATTTGGATTCTGACTTGATTATTGAGATCTTAAATAAGTGACTGGGGATCAGGTGTCCACTTATTCTCATGGATAACATCACAACCAACCTTTAATTCAAACATGAGTCATGACATCACAGATGGAGTACAGCTTATGATAGAGGTGGAACGTCACATTGTAGCAGCCCAAGTAGCTCGCCGTGATCGTATAGTGGTTAGTACTCTGCGTTGTGGCCGCAGCAACCTCGGTTTGAATCCGAGTCACGGCAGTTGGGCAGATATTTTAGAATTTCCATTAATACATTGGCAATCTCTGTGGAGGACTGAAACAATTCGATATGTCCTGTTACTGTTATGAACCTTTTGTTTCTTTAATGCTCTTTGCACACTTTTTCATCGGGTGACTGTAATGTATTTCAACCAAATCTAATTAAGAGCGCATTATGTGGTGACATTTGCAGTACATGAAACATTATAACACTGCCATTTACGTCAATAACCACTAGCTTGATTAAGACATATGTATTGCAGCGACAGTATTTCCCAGTTACAAATGGGAATAAAAACAACATCTGCGAGGGATTGAACCAACGACATTTAACTGATGTTGCCAATGGAGCGCGTTACAGAGAGCGCGAGGTCCCGCCTTTACAGTCACACGCTGATGATAATACAGATGTTTAAATAAACAGGCATATCTGTGGACTTGTGGTCTTTCTACATTGGGACTCATAGTCTAGTCCTAGTCTATTGTAGGCACTGGCGTATCTTTTAGTGGAATGAGAGGCATTCTGTAGTCGCGTGAAAGGACCTTTCAAGTCAATCTGATCTGTATTGTCCTGTGAAAAAAAGCGTTCTTAGACACAGTGAGGAGTTTTTGGGGATAATGGGAAAATCATTTCCAACTAAATGACAGGAATTTCTTAGTCCAATCACGAGGTGTGCCAGGTTTTTTTATACTGTGGCGGAAAGAGAGAGAGTATAACAGTCATTATAAATAAAGGGCCAAGGAAGTGACAGTTTATGGAAGGAACAATTTGCACATAGTTTTAGAATGTGGTCAGGAGGAGGACAATGTGCTTACACATATGAAACATTAGAAGGTAGACATTATGGAAGCACATATATTTCTTTATTTTTATTGTATTTGGGGAGAGGGGGTTAATATAGCACGTCCAATGTGGAAAAGTGCTTTCCATAGCACCTTGCAGGTGGGCGACATCTAGATCTGTGCAGTAGCCACCCATGCCCCAGACGTCAAAGAGAACAAGAAGTTACACATGTTGGAAGTGAGGGTGAGACATTGAGGAGATATGATCCCCGTATGAAGCCGAGAGAAGGAGGAGGCGTGAACGTGCATCCATGTATGCAGGCGAGAAGGGAAGGAGCATTGGTCATGCATCCCTGCATGAGGGTGAGACAGGGAGGAGATATGATCCCCGTATGAAGCCGAGAGAAGGAGGAGGCGTGAAATTGCATCCATGTATGCGGGCGAGACAGGAAGGAGCATTGGTCATGCATCCCTGCATGAGGGTGAGACAGGGAGGAGATATGATCCCCGTATGAAGCCGAGAGAAGGAGGAGGCGTGAACGTGCATCCATGTATGCAGGCGAGAAGGGAAGGAGCATTGGTCATGCATCCCTGCATGAGGGTGAGACAGGGAGGAGATATGATCCCCGTATGAAGCCGAGAGAAGGAGGAGGCGTGAACGTGCATCCATGTATGCGGGCGAGACAGGAAGGAGCATTGGTCATGCATCCCTGCATGAGGGTGAGACAGGGAGGAGATATGATCCCCGTATGAAGCCGAGAGAAGGAGGAGGCGTGAACGTGCATCCATGTATGCGGGCGAGACGGGAAGGAGCATTGGTCATGCATCCCTTCCCGAGGGTGAGACAGGGAGGAGATAAAATCCCCGTATGAAGCCGAGAGAACGAGAAGACATGAACGTGCATCCATGTATGCGGGCGAGAAGGGAAGGAGCATTGGTCATGCATCCCTGCATGAGGGTGAGACAGGGAGGAGATAAAATCCCTGTATGAAGCCAAGAGAACGAGGCGGCATGAACATGCATCCTTGTATGCAGGTGTGACATGGAGTCATCATGAACATGCATCCCTTTATAAGGACATAACATGGAGGACGCATGAACATGAATGCCTGAATTTTATGGTGGTGGCCTTCGGGTGATTTGGCACGTGCAATTGGTGAAGAGCACTTCTCCTGCGCAAAAAAATAAATTTACTATTAGCACCCCGGAGGGAGCCTCTGCACTTTTTATAGGGAGAAAACTCTGCAATGGAAGGGGACAGGGTCAATAACAGCTGTAAACTCTCACAAGACCATCACTGCTCTCACACTTTCCTGCTCTCAGGCTGGCGGGCCATTATCGGCCCTGGCTGCCGCACCATTGCCAGGTTTGTGTAACTATATTATTTCTAATTGGCTCCACTTTGATGACTTTCATTTGGATTCTGACTTGATTATTGAGATCTTAAATAAGTGACTGGGGATCAGGTGTCCACTTATTCTCATGGATAACATCACAACCAACCTTTAATTCAAACATGAGTCATGACATCACAGATGGAGTACAGTTTATGATAGAGGTGGAACGTCACATTGTAGCAGCCCAAGTAGCTCGCCGTGATCGTATAGTGGTTAGTACTCTGCGTTGTGGCCGCAGCAACCTCGGTTCGAATCCGAGTCACGGCATTGCGGTGAGGCAATGTCACGTCACGGCAGTTGGGCAGATATTTTAGAATTTCCATTAATACATTGGCAATCTCTGTGGAGGACTGAAACAATTCGATATGTCCTGTTACTGTTATGAACCTTTTGTTTCTTTAATGCTCTTTGCACACTTTTTCATCGGGTGACTGTAATGTATTTCAACCAAATCTAATTAAGAGCGCATTATGTGGTGACATTTGCAGTACATGAAACATTATAACACTGCCATTTACGTCAATAACCACTAGTTTGATTAAGACATATGTATTGCAGCGACAGTATTTCCCAGTTACAAATGGGAATAAAAACAACATCTGCGAGGGATTGAACCAACGACATTTAACTGATGTTGCCAATGGAGCGCGTTACAGAGAGCGCGAGGTCCCGCCTTTACAGTCACACGCTGATGATAATACAGATGTTTAAATAAACAGGCATATCTGTGGACTTGTGGTCTTTCTACATTGGGACTCATAATCTAGTCCTAGTCTATTGTAGGCACTGGCGTATCTTTTAGTGGAATGAGAGGCATTCTGTAGTCGCGTGAAAGGACCTTTCAAGTCAATCTGATCTGTATTGTCCTGTGAAAAAAAGCGTTCTTAGACACAGTGAGGAGTTTTTGGGGATAATGGGAAAATCATTTCCAACTAAATGACAGGAATTTCTTAGTCCAATCACGAGGTGTGCCAGGTTTTTTTATACTGTGGCGGAAAGAGAGAGAGTATAACAGTCATTATAAATAAAGGGCCAAGGAAGTGACAGTTTATGGAAGGAACAATTTGCACATAGTTTTAGAATGTGGTCAGGAGGAGGACAATGTGCTTACACATATGAAACATTAGAAGGTAGACATTATGGAAGCACATATATTTCTTTATTTTTATTGTATTTGGGGAGAGGGGGTTAATATAGCACGTCCAATGTGGAAAAGTGCTTTCCATAGCACCTTGCAGGTGGGCGACATCTAGATCTGTGCAGTAGCCACCCATGCCCCAGACGTCAAAGAGAACAAGAAGTTACACATGTTGGAAGTGAGGGTGAGACATTGAGGAGATATGATCCCCGTATGAAGCCGAGAGAAGGAGGAGGCGTGAACGTGCATCCATGTATGCAGGCGAGAAGGGAAGGAGCATTGGTCATGCATCCCTGCATGAGGGTGAGACAGGGAGGAGATATGATCCCCGTATGAAGCCGAGAGAAGGAGGAGGCGTGAAATTGCATCCATGTATGCGGGCGAGACAGGAAGGAGCATTGGTCATGCATCCCTGCATGAGGGTGAGACAGGGAGGAGATATGATCCCCGTATGAAGCCGAGAGAAGGAGGAGGCGTGAACGTGCATCCATGTATGCAGGCGAGAAGGGAAGGAGCATTGGTCATGCATCCCTGCATGAGGGTGAGACAGGGAGGAGATATGATCCCCGTATGAAGCCGAGAGAAGGAGGAGGCGTGAACGTGCATCCATGTATGCGGGCGAGACAGGAAGGAGCATTGGTCATGCATCCCTGCATGAGGGTGAGACAGGGAGGAGATATGATCCCCGTATGAAGCCGAGAGAAGGAGGAGGCGTGAACGTGCATCCATGTATGCGGGCGAGACGGGAAGGAGCATTGGTCATGCATCCCTTCCCGAGGGTGAGACAGGGAGGAGATAAAATCCCCGTATGAAGCCGAGAGAACGAGAAGACATGAACGTGCATCCATGTATGCGGGCGAGAAGGGAAGGAGCATTGGTCATGCATCCCTGCATGAGGGTGAGACAGGGAGGAGATAAAATCCCTGTATGAAGCCAAGAGAACGAGGCGGCATGAACATGCATCCTTGTATGCAGGTGTGACATGGAGTCATCATGAACATGCATCCCTTTATAAGGACATAACATGGAGGACGCATGAACATGAATGCCTGAATTTTATGGTGGTGGCCTTCGGGTGATTTGGCACGTGCAATTGGTGAAGAGCACTTCTCCTGCGCAAAAAAATAAATTTACTATTAGCACCCCGGAGGGAGCCTCTGCACTTCTTATAGGGAGAAAACTCTGCAATGGAAGGGGACAGGGTCAATAACAGCTGTAAACTCTCACAAGACCATCACTTCTCTCACACTTTCCTGCTCTCAGGCTGGCGGGCCATTATCGGCCCTGGCTGCCGCACCATTGCCAGGTTTGTGTAACTATATTATTTCTAATTGGCTCCACTTTGATGACTTTCATTTGGATTCTGACTTGATTATTGAGATCTTAAATAAGTGACTGGGGATCAGGTGTCCACTTATTCTCATGGATAACATCACAACCAACCTTTAATTCAAACATGAGTCATGACATCACAGATGGAGTACAGCTTATGATAGAGGTGGAACGTAACATTGTAGCAGCCCAAGTAGCTCGCCGTGATCGTATAGTGATTAGTACTCTGCGTTGTGGCCGCAGCAAACTCGGTTCGAATCCGAGTCACGGCATTGCGGTGAGGCAATGTCACGTCACGGCAGTTGGTCAAATATTTTAGAATTTCCATTAATACATTGGCAATCTCTGTGGAGGACTGAAACAATTCGATATGTCCTTACTGTTATGAACCTTTTGTTTCTTTAATGCTCTTTGCACACTTTTTCATCGGGTGACTGTAATGTATTTCAACCAAATCTAATTAAGAGCGCATTATGTGGTGACATTTGCAGTACATGAAACATTATAACACTGCCATTTACGTCAATAACCACTAGCTTGATTAAGACATATGTATTGCAGCGACAGTATTTCCCAGTTACAAATGGGAATAAAAACAACATCCGCGAGGGATTGAACCAACGACATTTAACTGATATTGCCAATGGAGCGCGTTACAGAGAGCGCGAGGTCCCCCCTTTACAGTCACACGCTGATGATAATACAGATGTTTAAATAAACAGGCATATCTGTGGACTTGTGGTCTTTCTACATTGGGACTCATAGTCTAGTCCTAGGCTATTGTAGGCACTGGCGTATCTTTTAGTGGAATGAGAGGCATTCTGTAGTCGCGTGAAAGGACCTTTCAAGTCAATCTGATCTGTATTGTCCTGTGAAAAAAAGCGTTCTTAGACACAGTGAGGAGTTTTTGGGGATAATGGGAAAATCATTTCCAACTAAATGACAGGAATTTCTTAGTCCAATCATGAGGTGTGCTAGGCTTTTTTATACTGTGGCGGAAAGAGAGAGAGTATAACAGTCATTATAAATAAAGGGCCAAGGAAGTGACAGTTTATGGAAGGAACAATTTGCACATAGTTTTAGAATGTGGTCAGGAGGAGGACAATGTGCTTACACATATGAAACATTAGAAGGTAGACATTATGGAAGCACATATATTTCTTTATTTTTATTGTATTTGGGGAGAGGGGGTTAATATAGCACGTCCAATGTGGAAAAGTGCTTTCCATAGCACCTTGCAGGTGGGCGACATCTAGAACTGTGCAGTAGCCACCCATGCCCCAGACGTCAAAGAGAACAAGAAGTTACACATGTTGGAAGTGAGGGTGAGACATTGAGGAGATATGATCCCCGTATGAAGCCGAGAGAAGGAGGAGGCGTGAACGTGCATCCATGTATGCAGGCGAGAAGGGAAGGAGTATTGGTCATGCATCCCTGCATGAGGGTGAGACAGGGAGGAGATATGATCCCCGTATGAAGCCGAGAGAAGGAGGAGGCGTGAACGTGCATCCATGTATGCGGGCGAGACAGGAAGGAGCATTGGTCATGCATCCCTGCATGAGGGTGAGACAGGGAGGAGATATGATCCCCGTATGAAGCCGAGAAAAGGAGGAGGCGTGAACGTGCATCCATGTATGCAGGCGAGAAGGGAAGGAGCATTGGTCATGCATCCCTGCATGAGGGTGAGACAGGGAGGAGATATGATCCCCGTATGAAGCCGAGAGAAGGAGGAGGCGTGAACGTGCATCCATGTATGCGGGCGAGACAGGAAGGAGCATTGGTCATGCATCCCTGCATGAGGGTGAGACAGGGAGGAGATATGATCCCCGTATGAAGCCGAGAGAAGGAGGAGGCGTGAACGTGCATCCATGTATGCGGGCGAGACAGGAAGGAGCATTAGTCATGCATCCCTGCATGAGGGTGAGACAGGGAGGAGATATGATCCCCGTATGAAGCCGAGAGGAGGAGGAGGCGTGAACGTGCATCCATGTATGCGGGCGAGACGGGAAGGAGCATTGGTCATGCATCCCTTCCCGAGGGTGAGACAGGGAGGATATAAAATCCCCGTATGAAGCCGAGAGAACGAGGAGACATGAACGTGCATCCATGTATGCGGGCGAGAAGGGAAGGAGCATTGGTCATGCATCCCTGCATGAGGGTGAGACAGGGAGGAGATAAAATCCCTGTATGAAGCCAAGAGAACGAGGCGGCATGAACATGCATCCTTGTATGCAGGTGTGACATGTAGTCATCATGAACATGCATCCCTTTATAAGGACATAACATGGAGGACGCATGAACATGAATGCCTGAAATTTATGGTGGTGGCCTTCGGGTGATTTGGCACGTGCAATTGGTGAAGAGCACTTCTCCTGCGCAAAAAAATAAATTTACTATTAGCACCCCGGAGGGAGCCTCTGCACTTCTTATAGGGAGAAAACTCTGCAATGGAAGGGGACAGGGTCAATAACAGCTGTAAACTCTCACAAGACCATCACTGCTCTCACACTTTCCTGCTCTCAGGCTGGCGGGCCATTATCGGCCCTGGCTGCCGCACCATTGCCAGGTTTGTGTAACTATATTATTTCTAATTGGCTCCACTTTGATGACTTTCATTTGGATTCTGACTTGATTATTGAGATCTTAAATAAGTGACTGGGGATCAGGTGTCCACTTATTCTCATGGATAACATCACAACCAACCTTTAATTCAAACATGAGTCATGACATCACAGATGGAGTACAGCTTATGATAGAGGTGGAACGTCACATTGTAGCAGCCCAAGTAGCTCGCCGTGATCGTATAGTGGTTAGTACTCTGCGTTGTGGCCGCAGCAAACTCGGTTCGAATCCGAGTCACGGCATTGCGGTGAGGCAATGTCACGGCAGTTGGGCAGATATTTTAGAATTTCCATTAATACATTGGCAATCTCTGTGGAGGACTGAAACAATTCGATATGTCCTGCTACTGTTATGAACCTTTTGTTTCTTTAATGCTCTTTGCACACTTTTTCATCGGGTGACTGTAATGTATTTCAACCAAATCTAATTAAGAGCGCATTATGTGGTGACATTTTCAGTACATGAAACATTATAACACTGCCATTTACGTCAATAACCACTAGCTTGATTAAGACATATGTATTGCAGCGACAGTATTTCCCAGTTACAAATGGGAATAAAAACAACATCCGCGAGGGATTGAACCAACGACATTTAACTGATATTGCCAATGGAGCACGTTACAGAGAGCGCGAGGTCCCCCCTTTACAGTCACACGCTGATGATAATACAGATGTTTAAATAAACAGGCATATCTGTGGACTTGTGGTCTTTCTACATTGGGACTCATAGTCTAGTCCTAGGCTATTGTAGGCACTGGCGTATCTTTTAGTGGAATGAGAGGCATTCTGTAGTCGCGTGAAAGGACCTTTCAAGTCAATCTGATCTGTATTGTCCTGTGAAAAAAAGCGTTCTTAGACACAGTGAGGAGTTTTTGGGGATAATGGGAAAATCATTTCCAACTAAATGACAGGAATTTCTTAGTCCAATCATGAGGTGTGCTAGGCTTTTTTATACTGTGGCGGAAAGAGAGAGAGTATAACAGTCATTATAAATAAAGGGCCAAGGAAGTGACAGTTTATGGAAGGAACAATTTGCACATAGTTTTAGAATGTGGTCAGGAGGAGGACAATGTGCTTACACATATGAAACATTAGAAGGTAGACATTATGGAAGCACATATATTTCTTTATTTTTATTGTATTTGGGGAGAGGGGGTTAATATAGCACGTCCAATGTGGAAAAGTGCTTTCCATAGCACCTTGCAGGTGGGCGACATCTAGAACTGTGCAGTAGCCACCCATGCCCCAGACGTCAAAGAGAACAAGAAGTTACACATGTTGGAAGTGAGGGTGAGACATTGAGGAGATATGATCCCCGTATGAAGCCGAGAGAAGGAGGAGGCGTGAACGTGCATCCATGTATGCAGGCGAGAAGGGAAGGAGCATTGGTCATGCATCCCTGCATGAGGGTGAGACAGGGAGGAGATATGATCCCCGTATGAAGCCGAGAGAAGGAGGAGGCGTGAACGTGCATCCATGTATGCGGGCGAGACAGGAAGGAGCATTGGTCATGCATCCCTGCATGAGGGTGAGACAGGGAGGAGATATGATCCCCGTATGAAGCCGAGAAAAGGAGGAGGCGTGAACGTGCATCCATGTATGCAGGCGAGAAGGGAAGGAGCATTGGTCATGCATCCCTGCATGAGGGTGAGACAGGGAGGAGATATGATCCCCGTATGAAGCCGAGAGAAGGAGGAGGCGTGAACGTGCATCCATGTATGCGGGCGAGACAGGAAGGAGCATTGGTCATGCATCCCTGCATGAGGGTGAGACAGGGAGGAGATATGATCCCCGTATGAAGCCGAGAGAAGGAGGAGGCGTGAACGTGCATCCATGTATGCGGGCGAGACAGGAAGGAGCATTGGTCATGCATCCCTGCATGAGGGTGAGACAGGGAGGAGATATGATCCCCGTATGAAGCCGAGAGGAGGAGGAGGCGTGAACGTGCATCCATGTATGCGGGCGAGACGGGAAGGAGCATTGGTCATGCATCCCTTCCCGAGGGTGAGACAGGGAGGATATAAAATCCCCGTATGAAGCCGAGAGAACGAGGAGACATGAACGTGCATCCATGTATGCGGGCGAGAAGGGAAGGAGCATTGGTCATGCATCCCTGCATGAGGGTGAGACAGGGAGGAGATAAAATCCCTGTATGAAGCCAAGAGAACGAGGCGGCATGAACATGCATCCTTGTATGCAGGTGTGACATGGAGTCATCATGAACATGCATCCCTTTATAAGGACATAACATGGAGGACGCATGAACATGAATGCCTGAATTTTATGGTGGTGGCCTTCGGGTGATTTGGCACATGCAATTGGTGAAGAGCACTTCTCCTGCGCAAAAAAATAAATGTACTATTAGCACCCCGGAGGGAGCCTCTGCACTTCTTATAGGGAGAAAACTCTGCAATGGAAGGGGACAGGGTCAATAACAGCTGTAAACTCTCACAAGACCATCACTGCTCTCACACTTTCCTGCTCTCAGGCTGGCGGGCCATTATCGGCCCTGGCTGCCGCACCATTGCCAGGTTTGTGTAACTATATTATTTCTAATTGGCTCCACTTTGATGACTTTCATTTGGATTCTGACTTGATTATTGAGATCTTAAATAAGTGACTGGGGATCAGGTGTCCACTTATTCTCATGGATAACATCACAACCAACCTTTAATTCAAACATGAGTCATGACATCACAGATGGAGTACAGCTTATGATAGAGGTGGAACGTCACATTGTAGCAGCCCAAGTAGCTCGCCGTGATCGTATAGTGGTTAGTACTCTGCGTTGTGGCCGCAGCAAACTCGGTTCGAATCCGAGTCACGGCATTGCGGTGAGGCAATGTCACGCCAGTTGGGCAAATATTTTAGAATTTCCATTAATACATTGGCAATCTCTGTGGAGGACTGAAACAATTCGATATGTCCTGTTACTGTTATGAACCTTTTGTTTCTTTAATGCTCTTTGCACACTTTTTCATCGGGTGACTGTAATGTATTTCAACCAAATCTAATTAAGAGCGCATTATGTGGTGACATTTGCAGTACATGAAACATTATAACACTGCTATTTACGTCAATAACCACTAGCTTGATTAAGACATATGTATTGCAGCGACAGTATTTCCCAGTTACAAATGGGAATAAAAACAACATCCGCGAGGGATTGAACCAACGACATTTAACTGATGTTGCCAATGGAGCGCGTTACAGAGAGCGCAAAGTCCCGCCTTTACAGTCACACGCTGATGATAATACAGATGTTTAAATAAACAGGCATATCTGTGGACTTGTGGTCTTTCTACATTGGGACTCATAGTCTAGTCCTAGGCTATTGTAGGCACTGGCGTATCCTTTAGTGGAATGAGAGGCATTCTGTAGTCGCGTGAAAGGACCTTTCAAGTCAATCTGATCTGTATCGTCCTGTGAAAAAAAGCGTTCTTAGACACAGTGAGGAGTTTTTGGGGATAATGGGAAAATCATTTCCAACTAAATGACAGGAATTTCTTAGTCCAATCATGAGGTGTGCTAGGCATTTTTATACTGTGGCGGAAAGAGAGAGAGTATAACAGTCATTATAAATAAAGGGCCAAGGAAGTGACAGTTTATGGAAGGAACAATTTGCACATAGTTTTAGAATGTGGTCAGGAGGAGGACAATGTGCTTACACATATGAAACATTAGAAGGTAGACATTATGGAAGCACATATATTTCTTTATTTTTATTGTATTTGGGGAGAGGGGGTTAATATAGCACGTCCAATGTGGAAAAGTGCTTTCCATAGCACCTTGCAGGTGGGCGACATCTAGAGCTGTGCAGTAGCCACCCATGCCCCAGACGTCAAAGAGAACAAGAAGTTACACATGTTGGAAGTGAGGGTGAGACATTGAGGAGATATGATCCCAGTATGAAGCCGAGAAAAGGAGGAGGCGTGAACGTGCATCCATGTATGCAGGCGAGAAGGGAAGGAGCGTTGGTCATGCATCCCTGCATGAGGGTGAGACAGGGAGGAGATATGATCCCCGTATGAAGCCGAGAGAAGGAGGAGGCGTGAACGTGCATCCATGTATGCGGGCGAGACAGGAAGGAGCATTGGTCATGCATCCCTGCATGAGGGTGAGACAGGGAGGAGATATGATCCCCGTATGAAGCCGAGAGAAGGAGGAGGCGTGAACGTGCATCCATGTATGCGGGCGAGACAGGAAGGAGCATTGGTCATGCATCCCTGCATGAGGGTGAGACAGGGAGGAGATATGATCCCCGTATGAAGCCGAGAGGAGGAGGAGGCGTGAACGTGCATCCATGTATGCGGGCGAGACGGGAAGGAGCATTGGTCATGCATCCCTTCCCGAGGGTGAGACAGGGAGGATATAAAATCCCCGTATGAAGCCGAGAGAACGAGGAGACATGAACGTGCATCCATGTATGCGGGCGAGAAGGGAAGGAGCATTGGTCATGCATCCCTGCATGAGGGTGAGACAGGGAGGAGATAAAATCCCTGTATGAAGCCAAGAGAACGAGGCGGCATGAACATGCATCCTTGTATGCAGGTGTGACATGTAGTCATCATGAACATGCATCCCTTTATAAGGACATAACATGGAGGACGCATGAACATGAATGCCTGAAATTTATGGTGGTGGCCTTCGGGTGATTTGGCACGTGCAATTGGTGAAGAGCACTTCTCCTGCGCAAAAAAATAAATTTACTATTAGCACCCCGGAGGGAGCCTCTGCACTTCTTATAGGGAGAAAACTCTGCAATGGAAGGGGACAGGGTCAATAACAGCTGTAAACTCTCACAAGACCATCACTGCTCTCACACTTTCCTGCTCTCAGGCTGGCGGGCCATTATCGGCCCTGGCTGCCGCACCATTGCCAGGTTTGTGTAACTATATTATTTCTAATTGGCTCCACTTTGATGACTTTCATTTGGATTCTGACTTGATTATTGAGATCTTAAATAAGTGACTGGGGATCAGGTGTCCACTTATTCTCATGGATAACATCACAACCAACCTTTAATTCAAACATGAGTCATGACATCACAGATGGAGTACAGCTTATGATAGAGGTGGAACGTCACATTGTAGCAGCCCAAGTAGCTCGCCGTGATCGTATAGTGGTTAGTACTCTGCGTTGTGGCCGCAGCAAACTCGGTTCGAATCCGAGTCACGGCATTGCGGTGAGGCAATGTCACGGCAGTTGGGCAGATATTTTAGAATTTCCATTAATACATTGGCAATCTCTGTGGAGGACTGAAACAATTCGATATGTCCTGCTACTGTTATGAACCTTTTGTTTCTTTAATGCTCTTTGCACACTTTTTCATCGGGTGACTGTAATGTATTTCAACCAAATCTAATTAAGAGCGCATTATGTGGTGACATTTGCAGTACATGAAACATTATAACACTGCCATTTACGTCAATAACCACTAGCTTGATTAAGACATATGTAATGCAGCGACAGTATTTCCCAGTTACAAATGGGAATAAAAACAACATCCGCGAGGGATTGAACCAACGACATTTAACTGATGTTGCCAATGGAGCGCGTTACAGAGAGCGCAAAGTCCCGCCTTTACAGTCACACGCTGATGATAATACAGATGTTTAAATAAACAGGCATATCTGTGGACTTGTGGTCTTTCTACATTGGGACTCATAGTCTAGTCCTAGGCTATTGTAGGCACTGGCGTATCTTTTAGTGGAATGAGAGGCATTCTGTAGTCGCGTGAAAGGACCTTTCAAGTCAATCTGATCTGTATTGTCCTGTGAAAAAAAGCGTTCTTAGACACAGTGAGGAGTTTTTGGGGATAATGGGAAAATCATTTCCAACTAAATGACAGGAATTTCTTAGTCCAATCACGAGGTGTGCTAGGCATTTTTATACTGTGGCGGAAAGAGAGAGAGTATAACAGTCATTATAAATAAAGGGCCAAGGAAGTGACAGTTTATGGAAGGAACAATTTGCACATAGTTTTAGAATGTGGTCAGGAGGAGGACAATGTGCTTACACATATGAAACATTAGAAGGTAGACATTATGGAAGCACATATATTTCTTTATTTTTATTGTATTTGGGGAGAGGGGGTTAATATAGCACGTCCAATGTGGAAAAGTGCTTTCCATAGCACCTTGCAGGTGGGCGACATCTAGAGCTGTGCAGTAGCCACCCATGCCCCAGACGTCAAAGAGAACAAGAAGTTACACATGTTGGAAGTGAGGGTGAGACATTGAGGAGATATGATCCCAGTATGAAGCCGAGAAAAGGAGGAGGCGTGAACGTGCATCCATGTATGCAGGCGAGAAGGGAAGGAGCATTGGTCATGCATCCCTGCATGAGGGTGAGACAGGGAGGAGATATGATCCCTGTATGAAGCCGAGAGAAGGAGGAGGCGTGAACGTGCATCCATGTATGCGGGCGAGACAGGAAGGAGCATTGGTCATGCATCCCTGCATGAGGGTGAGACAGGGAGGAGATATGATCCCCGTATGAAGCCGAGAGAAGGAGGAGGCGTGAATGTGCATCCATGTATGCAGGCGAGAAGGGAAGGAGCATTGGTCATGCATCCCCTCATGAGGGTGAGACAGGGAGGAGATATGATCCCCGTATGAAGCCGAGAGAAGGAGGAGGCGTGAACGTGCATCCATGTATGCGGGCGAGACGGGAAGGAGCATTGGTCATGCATCCCTTCCCGAGGGTGAGACAGGGAGGAGATAAAATCCCCGTATGAAGCCGAGAGAACGAGGAGACATGAACGTGCATCCATGTATGCGGGTGAGAAGGGAAGGGGCATTGGTCATGCATCCCTGCATGAGGGTGAGACAGGGAGAAGATAAAATCCCTGTATGAAGCCAAGAGAACGAGGCGGCATGAACATGCATCCTTGTATGCAGGTGTGACATGGAGTCATCATGAACATGCATCCCTTTATAAGGACATAACATGGAGGACGCATGAACATGAATGCCTGAATTTTATGGTGGTGGCCTTCGGGTGATTTGGCACGTGCAATTGGTGAAGAGCACTTCTCCTGCGCAAAAAAATAAATTTACTATTAGCACCCCGGAGGGAGCCTCTGCACTTCTTATAGGGAGAAAACTCTGCAATGGAAGGGGACAGGGTCAATAACAGCTGTAAACTCTCACAAGACCATCACTGCTCTCACACTTTCCTGCTCTCAGGCTGGCGGGCCATTATCGGCCCTGGCTGCCGCACCATTGCCAGGTTTGTGTAACTATATTATTTCTAATTGGCTCCACTTTGATGACTTTCATTTGGATTCTGACTTGATTATTGAGATCTTAAATAAGTGACTGGGGATCAGGTGTCCACTTATTCTCATGGATAACATCACAACCAACCTTTAATTCAAACATGAGTCATGACATCACAGATGGAGTACAGCTTATGATAGAGGTGGAACGTCACATTGTAGCAGCCCAAGTAGCTCGCCGTGATCGTATAGTGGTTAGTACTCTGCGTTGTGGCCGCAGCAACCTCGGTTCGAATCCGAGTCACGGCATTGCGGTGAGGCAATGTCACGTCACGGCAGTTGGGCAGATATTTTAGAATTTCCATTAATACATTGGCAATCTCTGTGGAGGACTGAAACAATTCGATATGTCCTGTTACTGTTATGAACCTTTTGTTTCTTTAATGCTCTTTGCACACTTTTTCATCGGGTGACTGTAATGTATTTCAACCAAATCTAATTAAGAGCGCATTATGTGGTGACATTTGCAGTACATGAAACATTATAACACTGCCATTTACGTCAATAACCACTAGCTTGATTAAGACATATGTATTGCAGCGACAGTATTTCCCAGTTACAAATGGGAATAAAAACAACATCTGCGAGGGATTGAACCAACGACATTTAACTGATGTTGCCAATGGAGCGCGTTACAGAGAGCGCGAGGTCCCGCCTTTACAGTCACACGCTGATGATAATACAGATGTTTAAATAAACAGGCATATCTGTGGACTTGTGGTCTTTCTACATTGGGACTCATAGTCTAGTCCTAGTCTATTGTAGGCACTGGCGTATCTTTTAGTGGAATGAGAGGCATTCTGTAGTCGCGTGAAAGGACCTTTCAAGTCAATCTGATCTGTATTGTCCTGTGAAAAAAAGCGTTCTTAGACACAGTGAGGAGTTTTTGGGGATAATGGGAAAATCATTTCCAACTAAATGACAGGAATTTCTTAGTCCAATCACGAGGTGTGCCAGGTTTTTTTATACTGTGGCGGAAAGAGAGAGAGTATAACAGTCATTATAAATAAAGGGCCAAGGAAGTGACAGTTTATGGAAGGAACAATTTGCACATAGTTTTAGAATGTGGTCAGGAGGAGGACAATGTGCTTACACATATGAAACATTAGAAGGTAGACATTATGGAAGCACATATATTTCTTTATTTTTATTGTATTTGGGGAGAGGGGGTTAATATAGCACGTCCAATGTGGAAAAGTGCTTTCCATAGCACCTTGCAGGTGGGCGACATCTAGATCTGTGCAGTAGCCACCCATGCCCCAGACGTCAAAGAGAACAAGAAGTTACACATGTTGGAAGTGAGGGTGAGACATTGAGGAGATATGATCCCCGTATGAAGCCGAGAGAAGGAGGAGGCGTGAACGTGCATCCATGTATGCAGGCGAGAAGGGAAGGAGCATTGGTCATGCATCCCTGCATGAGGGTGAGACAGGGAGGAGATATGATCCCCGTATGAAGCCGAGAGAAGGAGGAGGCGTGAAATTGCATCCATGTATGCGGGCGAGACAGGAAGGAGCATTGGTCATGCATCCCTGCATGAGGGTGAGACAGGGAGGAGATATGATCCCCGTATGAAGCCGAGAGAAGGAGGAGGCGTGAACGTGCATCCAGGTATGCAGGCGAGAAGGGAAGGAGCATTGGTCATGCATCCCTGCATGAGGGTGAGACAGGGAGGAGATATGATCCCCGTATGAAGCCGAGAGAAGGAGGAGGCGTGAACGTGCATCCATGTATGCGGGCGAGACAGGAAGGAGCATTGGTCATGCATCCCTGCATGAGGGTGAGACAGGGAGGAGATATGATCCCCGTATGAAGCCGAGAGAAGGAGGAGGCGTGAACGTGCATCCATGTATGCGGGCGAGACGGGAAGGAGCATTGGTCATGCATCCCTTCCCGAGGGTGAGACAGGGAGGAGATAAAATCCCCGTATGAAGCCGAGAGAACGAGAAGACATGAACGTGCATCCATGTATGCGGGCGAGAAGGGAAGGAGCATTGGTCATGCATCCCTGCATGAGGGTGAGACAGGGAGGAGATAAAATCCCTGTATGAAGCCAAGAGAACGAGGCGGCATGAACATGCATCCTTGTATGCAGGTGTGACATGGAGTCATCATGAACATGCATCCCTTTATAAGGACATAACATGGAGGACGCATGAACATGAATGCCTGAATTTTATGGTGGTGGCCTTCGGGTGATTTGGCACGTGCAATTGGTGAAGAGCACTTCTCCTGCGCAAAAAAATAAATTTACTATTAGCACCCCGGAGGGAGCCTCTGCACTTCTTATAGGGAGAAAACTCTGCAATGGAAGGGGACAGGGTCAATAACAGCTGTAAACTCTCACAAGACCATCACTTCTCTCACACTTTCCTGCTCTCAGGCTGGCGGGCCATTATCGGCCCTGGCTGCCGCACCATTGCCAGGTTTGTGTAACTATATTATTTCTAATTGGCTCCACTTTGATGACTTTCATTTGGATTCTGACTTGATTATTGAGATCTTAAATAAGTGACTGGGGATCAGGTGTCCACTTATTCTCATGGATAACATCACAACCAACCTTTAATTCAAACATGAGTCATGACATCACAGATGGAGTACAGCTTATGATAGAGGTGGAACGTAACATTGTAGCAGCCCAAGTAGCTCGCCATGATCGTATAGTGATTAGTACTCTGCGTTGTGGCCGCAGCAAACTCGGTTCGAATCCGAGTCACGGCATTGCGGTGAGGCAATGTCACGTCACGGCAGTTGGTCAGATATTTTAGAATTTCCATTAATACATTGGCAATCTCTGTGGAGGACTGAAACAATTCGATATGTCCTTACTGTTATGAACCTTTTGTTTCTTTAATGCTCTTTGCACACTTTTTCATCGGGTGACTGTAATGTATTTCAACCAAATCTAATTAAGAGCGCATTATGTGGTGACATTTGCAGTACATGAAACATTATAACACTGCCATTTACGTCAATAACCACTAGCTTGATTAAGACATATGTATTGCAGCGACAGTATTTCCCAGTTACAAATGGGAATAAAAACAACATCCGCGAGGGATTGAACCAACGACATTTAACTGATATTGCCAATGGAGCGCGTTACAGAGAGCGCGAGGTCCCCCCTTTACAGTCACACGCTGATGATAATACAGATGTTTAAATAAACAGGCATATCTGTGGACTTGTGGTCTTTCTACATTGGGACTCATAGTCTAGTCCTAGGCTATTGTAGGCACTGGCGTATCTTTTAGTGGAATGAGAGGCATTCTGTAGTCGCGTGAAAGGACCTTTCAAGTCAATCTGATCTGTATTGTCCTGTGAAAAAAAGCGTTCTTAGACACAGTGAGGAGTTTTTGGGGATAATGGGAAAATCATTTCCAACTAAATGACAGGAATTTCTTAGTCCAATCATGAGGTGTGCTAGGCTTTTTTATACTGTGGCGGAAAGAGAGAGAGTATAACAGTCATTATAAATAAAGGGCCAAGGAAGTGACAGTTTATGGAAGGAACAATTTGCACATAGTTTTAGAATGTGGTCAGGAGGAGGACAATGTGCTTACACATATGAAACATTAGAAGGTAGACATTATGGAAGCACATATATTTCTTTATTTTTATTGTATTTGGGGAGAGGGGGTTAATATAGCACGTCCAATGTGGAAAAGTGCTTTCCATAGCACCTTGCAGGTGGGCGACATCTAGAACTGTGCAGTAGCCACCCATGCCCCAGACGTCAAAGAGAACAAGAAGTTACACATGTTGGAAGTGAGGGTGAGACATTGAGGAGATATGATCCCCGTATGAAGCCGAGAGAAGGAGGAGGCGTGAACGTGCATCCATGTATGCAGGCGAGAAGGGAAGGAGTATTGGTCATGCATCCCTGCATGAGGGTGAGACAGGGAGGAGATATGATCCCCGTATGAAGCCGAGAGAAGGAGGAGGCGTGAACGTGCATCCATGTATGCGGGCGAGACAGGAAGGAGCATTGGTCATGCATCCCTGCATGAGGGTGAGACAGGGAGGAGATATGATCCCCGTATGAAGCCGAGAAAAGGAGGAGGCGTGAACGTGCATCCATGTATGCAGGCGAGAAGGGAAGGAGCATTGGTCATGCATCCCTGCATGAGGGTGAGACAGGGAGGAGATATGATCCCCGTATGAAGCCGAGAGAAGGAGGAGGCGTGAACGTGCATCCATGTATGCGGGCGAGACAGGAAGGAGCATTGGTCATGCATCCCTGCATGAGGGTGAGACAGGGAGGAGATATGATCCCCGTATGAAGCCGAGAAAAGGAGGAGGCGTGAACGTGCATCCATGTATGCAGGCGAGAAGGGAAGGAGCATTGGTCATGCATCCCTGCATGAGGGTGAGACAGGGAGGAGATATGATCCCCGTATGAAGCCGAGAGAAGGAGGAGGCGTGAACGTGCATCCATGTATGCGGGCGAGACAGGAAGGAGCATTGGTCATGCATCCCTGCATGAGGGTGAGACAGGGAGGAGATATGATCCCCGTATGAAGCCGAGAGAAGGAGGAGGCGTGAACGTGCATCCATGTATGCGGGCGAGACAGGAAGGAGCATTGGTCATGCATCCCTGCATGAGGGTGAGACAGGGAGGAGATATGATCCCCGTATGAAGCCGAGAGGAGGAGGAGGCGTGAACGTGCATCCATGTATGCGGGCGAGACGGGAAGGAGCATTGGTCATGCATCCCTTCCCGAGGGTGAGACAGGGAGGAGATAAAATCCCTGTATGAAGCCAAGAGAACGAGGCGGCATGAACATGCATCCTTGTATGCAGGTGTGACATGTAGTCATCATGAACATGCATCCCTTTATAAGGACATAACATGGAGGACGCATGAACATGAATGCCTGAAATTTATGGTGGTGGCCTTCGGGTGATTTGGCACGTGCAATTGGTGAAGAGCACTTCTCCTGCGCAAAAAAATAAATTTACTATTAGCACCCCGGAGGGAGCCTCTGCACTTCTTATAGGGAGAAAACTCTGCAATGGAAGGGGACAGGGTCAATAACAGCTGTAAACTCTCACAAGACCATCACTGCTCTCACACTTTCCTGCTCTCAGGCTGGCGGGCCATTATCGGCCCTGGCTGCCGCACCATTGCCAGGTTTGTGTAACTATATTATTTCTAATTGGCTCCACTTTGATGACTTTCATTTGGATTCTGACTTGATTATTGAGATCTTAAATAAGTGACTGGGGATCAGGTGTCCACTTATTCTCATGGATAACATCACAACCAACCTTTAATTCAAACATGAGTCATGACAACACAGATGGAGTACAGCTTATGATAGAGGTGGAACGTCACATTGTAGCAGCCCAAGTAGCTCGCCGTGATCGTATAGTGGTTAGTACTCTGCGTTGTGGCCGCAGCAAACTCGGTTCGAATCCGAGTCATGGCATTGCGGTGAGGCAATGTCACGGCAGTTGGGCAGATATTTTAGAATTTCCATTAATACATTGGCAATCTCTGTGGAGGACTGAAACAATTCGATATGTCCTGCTACTGTTATGAACCTTTTGTTTCTTTAATGCTCTTTGCACACTTTTTCATCGGGTGACTGTAATGTATTTCAACCAAATCTAATTAAGAGCGCATTATGTGGTGACATTTGCAGTACATGAAACATTATAACACTGCCATTTACGTCAATAACCACTAGCTTGATTAAGACATATGTAATGCAGCGACAGTATTTCCCAGTTACAAATGGGAATAAAAACAACATCCGCGAGGGATTGAACCAACGACATTTAACTGATGTTGCCAATGGAGCGCGTTACAGAGAGCGCAAAGTCCCGCCTTTACAGTCACACGCTGATGATAATACAGATGTTTAAATAAACAGGCATATCTGTGGACTTGTGGTCTTTCTACATTGGGACTCATAGTCTAGTCCTAGGCTATTGTAGGCACTGGCGTATCTTTTAGTGGAATGAGAGGCATTCTGTAGTCGTGTGAAAGGACCTTTCAAGTCAATCTGATCTGTATTGTCCTGTGAAAAAAAGCGTTCTTAGACACAGTGAGGAGTTTTTGGGGATAATGGGAAAATCATTTCCAACTAAATGACAGGAATTTCTTAGTCCAATCATGAGGTGTGCTAGGCATTTTTATACTGTGGCGGAAAGAGAGAGAGTATAACAGTCATTATAAATAAAGGGCCAAGGAAGTGACAGTTTATGGAAGGAACAATTTGCACATAGTTTTAGAATGTGGTCAGGAGGAGGACAATGTGCTTACACATATGAAACATTAGAAGGTAGACATTATGGAAGCACATATATTTCTTTATTTTTATTGTATTTGGGGAGAGGGGGTTAATATAGCACGTCCAATGTGGAAAAGTGCTTTCCATAGCACCTTGCAGGTGGGCGACATCTAGAGCTGTGCAGTAGCCACCCATGCCCCAGACGTCAAAGAGAACAAGAAGTTACACATGTTGGAAGTGAGGGTGAGACATTGAGGAGATATGATCCCAGTATGAAGCCGAGAAAAGGAGGAGGCGTGAACGTGCATCCATGTATGCAGGCGAGAAGGGAAGGAGCATTGGTCATGCATCCCTGCATGAGGGTGAGACAGGGAGGAGATATGATCCCCGTATGAAGCCAAGAGAAGGAGGAGGCGTGAACGTGCATCCATGTATGCGGGCGAGACAGGAAGGAGCATTGGTCATGCATCCCTGCATGAGGGTGAGACAGGGAGGAGATATGATCCCCCTATGAAGCCGAGAGAAGGAGGAGGCGTGAATGTGCATCCATGTATGCAGGCGAGAAGGGAAGGAGCATTGGTCATGCATCCCCTCATGAGGGTGAGACAGGGAGGAGATATGATCCCCGTATGAAGCCGAGAGAAGGAGGAGGCGTGAACGTGCATCCATGTATGCGGGCGAGACGGGAAGGAGCATTGGTCATGCATCCCTTCCCGAGGGTGAGACAGGGAGGAGATAAAATCCCCGTATGAAGCCGAGAGAACGAGGAGACATGAACGTGCATCCATGTATGCGGGTGAGAAGGGAAGGAGCATTGGTCATGCATCCCTGCATGAGGGTGAGACAGGGAGGAGATAAAATCCCTGTATGAAGCCAAGAGAACGAGGCGGCATGAACATGCATCCTTGTATGCAGGTGTGACATGGAGTCATCATGAACATGCATCCCTTTATAAGGACATAACATGGAGGACGCATGAACATGAATGCCTGAATTTTATGGTGGTGGCCTTCGGGTGATTTGGCACGTGCAATTGGTGAAGAGCACTTCTCCTGCGCAAAAAAATAAATTTACTATTAGCACCCCGGAGGGAGCCTCTGCACTTCTTATAGGGAGAAAACTCTGCAATGGAAGGGGACAGGGTCAATAACAGCTGTAAACTCTCACAAGACCATCACTGCTCTCACACTTTCCTGCTCTCAGGCTGGCGGGCCATTATCGGCCCTGGCTGCCGCACCATTGCCAGGTTTGTGTAACTATATTATTTCTAATTGGCTCCACTTTGATGACTTTCATTTGGATTCTGACTTGATTATTGAGATCTTAAATAAGTGACTGGGGATCAGGTGTCCACTTATTCTCATGGATAACATCACAACCAACCTTTAATTCAAACATGAGTCATGACATCACAGATGGAGTACAGCTTATGATAGAGGTGGAACGTCACATTATAGCAGCCCAAGTAGCTCGCCGTGATCGTATAGTGGTTAGTACTCTGCGTTGTGGCCGCAGCAACCTCGGTTCGAATCCGAGTCACGGCATTGCGGTGAGGCAATGTCACGTCACGGCAGTTGGGCAGATATTTTAGAATTTCCATTAATACATTGGCAATCTCTGTGGAGGACTGAAACAATTCGATATGTCCTGTTACTGTTATGAACCTTTTGTTTCTTTAATGCTCTTTGCACACTTTTTCATCGGGTGACTGTAATGTATTTCAACCAAATCTAATTAAGAGCGCATTATGTGGTGACATTTGCAGTACATGAAACATTATAACACTGCCATTTACGTCAATAACCACTAGCTTGATTAAGACATATGTATTGCAGCGACAGTATTTCCCAGTTACAAATGGGAATAAAAACAACATCTGCGAGGGATTGAACCAACGACATTTAACTGATGTTGCCAATGGAGCGCGTTACAGAGAGCGCGAGGTCCCGCCTTTACAGTCACACGCTGATGATAATACAGATGTTTAAATAAACAGGCATATCTGTGGACTTGTGGTCTTTCTACATTGGGACTCATAGTCTAGTCCTAGTCTATTGTAGGCACTGGCGTATCTTTTAGTGGAATGAGAGGCATTCTGTAGTCGCGTGAAAGGACCTTTCAAGTCAATCTGATCTGTATTGTCCTGTGAAAAAAAGCGTTCTTAGACACAGTGAGGAGTTTTTGGGGATAATGGGAAAATCATTTCCAACTAAATGACAGGAATTTCTTAGTCCAATCACGAGGTGTGCCAGGTTTTTTTATACTGTGGCGGAAAGAGAGAGAGTATAACAGTCATTATAAATAAAGGGCCAAGGAAGTGACAGTTTATGGAAGGAACAATTTGCACATAGTTTTAGAATGTGGTCAGGAGGAGGACAATGTGCTTACACATATGAAACATTAGAAGGTAGACATTATGGAAGCACATATATTTCTTTATTTTTATTGTATTTGGGGAGAGGGGGTTAATATAGCACGTCCAATGTGGAAAAGTGCTTTCCATAGCACCTTGCAGGTGGGCGACATCTAGATCTGTGCAGTAGCCACCCATGCCCCAGACGTCAAAGAGAACAAGAAGTTACACATGTTGGAAGTGAGGGTGAGACATTGAGGAGATATGATCCCCGTATGAAGCCGAGAGAAGGAGGAGGCGTGAACGTGCATCCATGTATGCAGGCGAGAAGGGAAGGAGCATTGGTCATGCATCCCTGCATGAGGGTGAGACAGGGAGGAGATATGATCCCCGTATGAAGTCGAGAGAAGGAGGAGGCGTGAAATTGCATCCATGTATGCGGGCGAGACAGGAAGGAGCATTGGTCATGCATCCCTGCATGAGGGTGAGACAGGGAGGAGATATGATCCCCGTATGAAGCCGAGAGAAGGAGGAGGCGTGAACGTGCATCCATGTATGCAGGCGAGAAGGGAAGGAGCATTGGTCATGCATCCCTGCATGAGGGTGAGACAGGGAGGAGATATGATCCCCGTATGAAGCCGAGAGAAGGAGGAGGCGTGAACGTGCATCCATGTATGCGGGCGAGACAGGAAGGAGCATTGGTCATGCATCCCTGCATGAGGGTGAGACAGGGAGGAGATATGATCCCCGTATGAAGCCGAGAGAAGGAGGAGGCGTGAACGTGCATCCATGTATGCGGGCGAGACGGGAAGGAGCATTGGTCATGCATCCCTTCCCGAGGGTGAGACAGGGAGGAGATAAAATCCCCGTATGAAGCCGAGAGAACGAGAAGACATGAACGTGCATCCATGTATGCGCGCGAGAAGGGAAGGAGCATTGGTCATGCATCCCTGCATGAGGGTGAGACAGGGAGGAGATAAAATCCCTGTATGAAGCCAAGAGAACGAGGCGGCATGAACATGCATCCTTGTATGCAGGTGTGACATGGAGTCATCATGAACATGCATCCCTTTATAAGGACATAACATGGAGGACGCATGAACATGAAGGCCTGAATTTTATGGTGGTGGCCTTCGGGTGATTTGGCACGTGCAATTGGTGAAGAGCACTTCTCCTGCGCAAAAAAAAAAAATTTACTATTAGCACCCCGGAGGGAGCCTCTGCACTTCTTATAGGGAGAAAACTCTGCAATGGAAGGGGACAGGGTCAATAACAGCTGTAAACTCTCACAAGACCATCACTTCTCTCACACTTTCCTGCTCTCAGGCTGGCGGGCCATTATCGGCCCTGGCTGCCGCACCATTGCCAGGTTTGTGTAACTATATTATTTCTAATTGGCTCCACTTTGATGACTTTCATTTGGATTCTGACTTGATTATTGAGATCTTAAATAAGTGACTGGGGATCAGGTGTCCACTTATTCTCATGGATAACATCACAACCAACCTTTAATTCAAACATGAGTCATGACATCACAGATGGAGTACAGCTTATGATAGAGGTGGAACGTAACATTGTAGCAGCCCAAGTAGCTCGCCGTGATCGTATAGTGATTAGTACTCTGCGTTGTGGCCGCAGCAAACTCGGTTCGAATCCGAGTCACGGCATTGCGGTGAGGCAATGTCACGTCACAGCAGTTGGTCAGATATTTTAGAATTTCCATTAATACATTGGCAATCTCTGTGGAGGACTGAAACAATTCGATATGTCCTTACTGTTATGAACCTTTTGTTTCTTTAATGCTCTTTGCACACTTTTTCATCGGGTGACTGTAATGTATTTCAACCAAATCTAATTAAGAGCGCATTATGTGGTGACATTTGCAGTACATGAAACATTATAACACTGCCATTTACGTCAATAACTACTAGCATGATTAAGACATATGTATTGCAGCGACAGTATTTCCCAGTTACAAATGGGAATAAAAACAACATCTGCGAGGGATTGAACCAACGACATTTAACTGATGTTGCCAATGGAGCGCGTTACAGAGAGCGCGAGGTCCCGCCTTTACAGTCACACGCTGATGATAATACAGATGTTTAAATAAACAGGCATATCTGTGGACTTGTGGTCTTTCTACATTGGGACTCATAGTCTAGTCCTAGGCTATTGTAGGCACTAGCGTATCTTTTAGTGGAATGAGAGGCATTCTGTAGTCACGTGAAAGGACCTTTCAAGTCAATCTGATCTGTATTGTCCTGTGAAAAAAAGCGTTCTTAGACACAGTGAGGAGTTTTTGGGGATAATGGGAAAATCATTTCCAACTAAATGACAGGAATTTCTTAGTCCAATCATGAGGTGTGCTAGGCTTTTTTATACTGTGGCGGAAAGAGAGTGAGTATAACAGTCATTATAAATAAAGGGCCAAGGAAGTGACAGTTTATGGAAGGAACAATTTGCACATAGTTTTAGAATGTGGTCAGGAGGAGGACAATGTGCTTACACATATGAAACATTAGAAGGTAGACATTATGGAAGCACATATATTTCTTTATTTTTATTGTATTTGGGGAGAGGGGGTTAATATAGCACGTCCAATGTGGAAAAGTGCTTTCCATAGCACCTTGCAGGTGGGCGACATCTAGATCTGTGCAGTAGCCACCCATGCCCCAGACGTCAAAGAGAACAAGAAGTTACACATGTTGGAAGTGAGGGTGAGACATTGAGGGGATATGATCCCCGTATGAAGCCGAGAGAAGGAGGAGGCGTGAACGTGCATCCATGTATGCAGGCGAGAAGGGAAGGAGCATTGGTCATGCATCCCTGCATGAGGGTGAGACAGGGAGGAGATATGATCCCCGTATGAAGCCAAGAGAAGGAGGAGGCGTGAACGTGCATCCATGTATGCGGGCGAGACAGGAAGGAGCGTTGGTCATGCATCCCTGCATGAGGGTGAGACAGGGAGGAGATATGATCCCCGTATGAAGCCGAGAGAAGGAGGAGGCGTGAACGTGCATCCATGTATGCAGGCGAGAAGGGAAGGAGCATTGGTCATGCATCCCTGCATGAGGGTGAGACAGGGAGGAGATATGATCCCCGTATGAAGCCGAGAGAAGGAGGAGGCGTGAACGTGCATCCATGTATGCGGGCGAGACAGGAAGGAGCATTGGTCATGCATCCCTGCATGAGGGTGAGACAGGGAGGAGATATGATCCCCGTATGAAGCCGAGAGAAGGAGGAGGCGTGAACGTGCATCCATGTATGCGGGCGAGACGGGAAGGAGCATTGGTCATGCATCCCTTCCTGAGGGTGAGACAGGGAGGAGATAAAATCCCCGTATGAAGCCGAGAGAACGAGAAGACATGAACGTGCATACATGTATGCGGGCGAGAAGGGAAGGAGCATTGGTCATGCATCCCTGCATGAGGGTGAGACAGGGAGGAGATAAAATCCCTTTATGAAGCCAAGAGAACGAGGCGGCATGAACATGCATCCTTGTATGCAGGTGTGACATGGAGTCATCATGAACATGCATCCCTTTATAAGGACATAACATGGAGGACGCATGAACATGAATGCCTGAATTTTATGGTGGTGGCCTTCGGGTGATTTGGCACGTGCAATTGGCAAAGAGCACTTCTCCTGTGCAAAAAAATAAATTTACTATTAGCACCCCGGAGGGAGCCTCTGCACTTCTTATAGGGAGAAAACTCTGCAATGGAAGGGGACAGGGTCAATAACAGCTGTAAACTCTCACAAGACCATCACTGCTCTCACACTTTCCTGCTCTCAGGCTGGCGGGCCATTATCGGCCCTGGCTGCCGCACCATTGCCAGGTTTGTGTAACTATATTATTTCTAATTGGCTCCACTTTGATGACTTTCATTTGGATTCTGACTTGATTATTGAGATCTTAAATAAGTGACTGGGGATCAGGTGTCCACTTATTCTCATGGATAACATCACAACCAACCTTTAATTCAAACATGAGTCATGACATCACAGATGGAGTACAGCTTATGATAGAGGTGGAACGTCACATTGTAGCAGCCCAAGTAGCTCGCCGTGATCGTATAGTGGTTAGTACTCTGCGTTGTGGCCGCAGCAACCTCGGTTCGAATCCGAGTCACGGCATTGCGGTGAGGCAATGTCACGTCACGGCAGTTGGGCAGATATTTTAGAATTTCCATTAATACATTGGCAATCTCTGTGGAGGACTGAAACAATTCGATATGTCCTGTTACTGTTATGAACCTTTTGTTTCTTTAATGCTCTTTGCACACTTTTTCATCGGGTGACTGTAATGTATTTCAACCAAATCTAATTAAGAGCGCATTATGTGGTGACATTTGCAGTACATGAAACATTATAACACTGCCATTTACGTCAATAACCACTAGCTTGATTAAGACATATGTATTGCAGCGACAGTATTTCCCAGTTACAAATGGGAATAAAAACAACATCTGCGAGGGATTGAACCAACGACATTTAACTGATGTTGCCAATGGAGCGCGTTACAGAGAGCGCGAGGTCCCGCCTTTACAGTCACACGCTGATGATAATACAGATGTTTAAATAAACAGGCATATCTGTGGACTTGTGGTCTTTCTACATTGGGACTCATAGTCTAGTCCTAGTCTATTGTAGGCACTGGCGTATCTTTTAGTGGAATGAGAGGCATTCTGTAGTCGCGTGAAAGGACCTTTCAAGTCAATCTGATCTGTATTGTCCTGTGAAAAAAAGCGTTCTTAGACACAGTGAGGAGTTTTTGGGGATAATGGGAAAATCATTTCCAACTAAATGACAGGAATTTCTTAGTCCAATCACGAGGTGTGCCAGGTTTTTTTATACTGTGGCGGAAAGAGAGAGAGTATAACAGTCATTATAAATAAAGGGCCAAGGAAGTGACAGTTTATGGAAGGAACAATTTGCACATAGTTTTAGAATGTGGTCAGGAGGAGGACAATGTGCTTACACATATGAAACATTAGAAGGTAGACATTATGGAAGCACATATATTTCTTTATTTTTATTGTATTTGGGGAGAGGGGGTTAATATAGCACGTCCAATGTGGAAAAGTGCTTTCCATAGCACCTTGCAGGTGGGCGACATCTAGATCTGTGCAGTAGCCACCCATGCCCCAGACGTCAAAGAGAACAAGAAGTTACACATGTTGGAAGTGAGGGTGAGACATTGAGGAGATATGATCCCCGTATGAAGCCGAGAGAAGGAGGAGGCGTGAACGTGCATCCATGTATGCAGGCGAGAAGGGAAGGAGCATTGGTCATGCATCCCTGCATGAGGGTGAGACAGGGAGGAGATATGATCCCCGTATGAAGCCGAGAGAAGGAGGAGGCGTGAAATTGCATCCATGTATGCGGGCGAGACAGGAAGGAGCATTGGTCATGCATCCCTGCATGAGGGTGAGACAGGGAGGAGATATGATCCCCGTATGAAGCCGAGAGAAGGAGGAGGCGTGAACGTGCATCCAGGTATGCAGGCGAGAAGGGAAGGAGCATTGGTCATGCATCCCTGCATGAGGGTGAGACAGGGAGGAGATATGATCCCCGTATGAAGCCGAGAGAAGGAGGAGGCGTGAACGTGCATCCATGTATGCGGGCGAGACAGGAAGGAGCATTGGTCATGCATCCCTGCATGAGGGTGAGACAGGGAGGAGATATGATCCCCGTATGAAGCCGAGAGAAGGAGGAGGCGTGAACGTGCATCCATGTATGCGGGCGAGACGGGAAGGAGCATTGGTCATGCATCCCTTCCCGAGGGTGAGACAGGGAGGAGATAAAATCCCCGTATGAAGCCGAGAGAACGAGAAGACATGAACGTGCATCCATGTATGCGGGCGAGAAGGGAAGGAGCATTGGTCATGCATCCCTGCATGAGGGTGAGACAGGGAGGAGATAAAATCCCTGTATGAAGCCAAGAGAACGAGGCGGCATGAACATGCATCCTTGTATGCAGGTGTGACATGGAGTCATCATGAACATGCATCCCTTTATAAGGACATAACATGGAGGACGCATGAACATGAATGCCTGAATTTTATGGTGGTGGCCTTCGGGTGATTTGGCACGTGCAATTGGTGAAGAGCACTTCTCCTGCGCAAAAAAATAAATTTACTATTAGCACCCCGGAGGGAGCCTCTGCACTTCTTATAGGGAGAAAACTCTGCAATGGAAGGGGACAGGGTCAATAACAGCTGTAAACTCTCACAAGACCATCACTTCTCTCACACTTTCCTGCTCTCAGGCTGGCGGGCCATTATCGGCCCTGGCTGCCGCACCATTGCCAGGTTTGTGTAACTATATTATTTCTAATTGGCTCCACTTTGATGACTTTCATTTGGATTCTGACTTGATTATTGAGATCTTAAATAAGTGACTGGGGATCAGGTGTCCACTTATTCTCATGGATAACATCACAACCAACCTTTAATTCAAACATGAGTCATGACATCACAGATGGAGTACAGCTTATGATAGAGGTGGAACGTAACATTGTAGCAGCCCAAGTAGCTCGCCATGATCGTATAGTGATTAGTACTCTGCGTTGTGGCCGCAGCAAACTCGGTTCGAATCCGAGTCACGGCATTGCGGTGAGGCAATGTCACGTCACGGCAGTTGGTCAGATATTTTAGAATTTCCATTAATACATTGGCAATCTCTGTGGAGGACTGAAACAATTCGATATGTCCTTACTGTTATGAACCTTTTGTTTCTTTAATGCTCTTTGCACACTTTTTCATCGGGTGACTGTAATGTATTTCAACCAAATCTAATTAAGAGCGCATTATGTGGTGACATTTGCAGTACATGAAACATTATAACACTGCCATTTACGTCAATAACCACTAGCTTGATTAAGACATATGTATTGCAGCGACAGTATTTCCCAGTTACAAATGGGAATAAAAACAACATCCGCGAGGGATTGAACCAACGACATTTAACTGATATTGCCAATGGAGCGCGTTACAGAGAGCGCGAGGTCCCCCCTTTACAGTCACACGCTGATGATAATACAGATGTTTAAATAAACAGGCATATCTGTGGACTTGTGGTCTTTCTACATTGGGACTCATAGTCTAGTCCTAGGCTATTGTAGGCACTGGCGTATCTTTTAGTGGAATGAGAGGCATTCTGTAGTCGCGTGAAAGGACCTTTCAAGTCAATCTGATCTGTATTGTCCTGTGAAAAAAAGCGTTCTTAGACACAGTGAGGAGTTTTTGGGGATAATGGGAAAATCATTTCCAACTAAATGACAGGAATTTCTTAGTCCAATCATGAGGTGTGCTAGGCTTTTTTATACTGTGGCGGAAAGAGAGAGAGTATAACAGTCATTATAAATAAAGGGCCAAGGAAGTGACAGTTTATGGAAGGAACAATTTGCACATAGTTTTAGAATGTGGTCAGGAGGAGGACAATGTGCTTACACATATGAAACATTAGAAGGTAGACATTATGGAAGCACATATATTTCTTTATTTTTATTGTATTTGGGGAGAGGGGGTTAATATAGCACGTCCAATGTGGAAAAGTGCTTTCCATAGCACCTTGCAGGTGGGCGACATCTAGAACTGTGCAGTAGCCACCCATGCCCCAGACGTCAAAGAGAACAAGAAGTTACACATGTTGGAAGTGAGGGTGAGACATTGAGGAGATATGATCCCCGTATGAAGCCGAGAGAAGGAGGAGGCGTGAACGTGCATCCATGTATGCAGGCGAGAAGGGAAGGAGTATTGGTCATGCATCCCTGCATGAGGGTGAGACAGGGAGGAGATATGATCCCCGTATGAAGCCGAGAGAAGGAGGAGGCGTGAACGTGCATCCATGTATGCGGGCGAGACAGGAAGGAGCATTGGTCATGCATCCCTGCATGAGGGTGAGACAGGGAGGAGATATGATCCCCGTATGAAGCCGAGAAAAGGAGGAGGCGTGAACGTGCATCCATGTATGCAGGCGAGAAGGGAAGGAGCATTGGTCATGCATCCCTGCATGAGGGTGAGACAGGGAGGAGATATGATCCCCGTATGAAGCCGAGAGAAGGAGGAGGCGTGAACGTGCATCCATGTATGCGGGCGAGACAGGAAGGAGCATTGGTCATGCATCCCTGCATGAGGGTGAGACAGGGAGGAGATATGATCCCCGTATGAAGCCGAGAAAAGGAGGAGGCGTGAACGTGCATCCATGTATGCAGGCGAGAAGGGAAGGAGCATTGGTCATGCATCCCTGCATGAGGGTGAGACAGGGAGGAGATATGATCCCCGTATGAAGCCGAGAGAAGGAGGAGGCGTGAACGTGCATCCATGTATGCGGGCGAGACAGGAAGGAGCATTGGTCATGCATCCCTGCATGAGGGTGAGACAGGGAGGAGATATGATCCCCGTATGAAGCCGAGAGAAGGAGGAGGCGTGAACGTGCATCCATGTATGCGGGCGAGACAGGAAGGAGCATTGGTCATGCATCCCTGCATGAGGGTGAGACAGGGAGGAGATATGATCCCCGTATGAAGCCGAGAGGAGGAGGAGGCGTGAACGTGCATCCATGTATGCGGGCGAGACGGGAAGGAGCATTGGTCATGCATCCCTTCCCGAGGGTGAGACAGGGAGGAGATAAAATCCCTGTATGAAGCCAAGAGAACGAGGCGGCATGAACATGCATCCTTGTATGCAGGTGTGACATGTAGTCATCATGAACATGCATCCCTTTATAAGGACATAACATGGAGGACGCATGAACATGAATGCCTGAAATTTATGGTGGTGGCCTTCGGGTGATTTGGCACGTGCAATTGGTGAAGAGCACTTCTCCTGCGCAAAAAAATAAATTTACTATTAGCACCCCGGAGGGAGCCTCTGCACTTCTTATAGGGAGAAAACTCTGCAATGGAAGGGGACAGGGTCAATAACAGCTGTAAACTCTCACAAGACCATCACTGCTCTCACACTTTCCTGCTCTCAGGCTGGCGGGCCATTATCGGCCCTGGCTGCCGCACCATTGCCAGGTTTGTGTAACTATATTATTTCTAATTGGCTCCACTTTGATGACTTTCATTTGGATTCTGACTTGATTATTGAGATCTTAAATAAGTGACTGGGGATCAGGTGTCCACTTATTCTCATGGATAACATCACAACCAACCTTTAATTCAAACATGAGTCATGACAACACAGATGGAGTACAGCTTATGATAGAGGTGGAACGTCACATTGTAGCAGCCCAAGTAGCTCGCCGTGATCGTATAGTGGTTAGTACTCTGCGTTGTGGCCGCAGCAAACTCGGTTCGAATCCGAGTCATGGCATTGCGGTGAGGCAATGTCACGGCAGTTGGGCAGATATTTTAGAATTTCCATTAATACATTGGCAATCTCTGTGGAGGACTGAAACAATTCGATATGTCCTGCTACTGTTATGAACCTTTTGTTTCTTTAATGCTCTTTGCACACTTTTTCATCGGGTGACTGTAATGTATTTCAACCAAATCTAATTAAGAGCGCATTATGTGGTGACATTTGCAGTACATGAAACATTATAACACTGCCATTTACGTCAATAACCACTAGCTTGATTAAGACATATGTAATGCAGCGACAGTATTTCCCAGTTACAAATGGGAATAAAAACAACATCCGCGAGGGATTGAACCAACGACATTTAACTGATGTTGCCAATGGAGCGCGTTACAGAGAGCGCAAAGTCCCGCCTTTACAGTCACACGCTGATGATAATACAGATGTTTAAATAAACAGGCATATCTGTGGACTTGTGGTCTTTCTACATTGGGACTCATAGTCTAGTCCTAGGCTATTGTAGGCACTGGCGTATCTTTTAGTGGAATGAGAGGCATTCTGTAGTCGTGTGAAAGGACCTTTCAAGTCAATCTGATCTGTATTGTCCTGTGAAAAAAAGCGTTCTTAGACACAGTGAGGAGTTTTTGGGGATAATGGGAAAATCATTTCCAACTAAATGACAGGAATTTCTTAGTCCAATCATGAGGTGTGCTAGGCATTTTTATACTGTGGCGGAAAGAGAGAGAGTATAACAGTCATTATAAATAAAGGGCCAAGGAAGTGACAGTTTATGGAAGGAACAATTTGCACATAGTTTTAGAATGTGGTCAGGAGGAGGACAATGTGCTTACACATATGAAACATTAGAAGGTAGACATTATGGAAGCACATATATTTCTTTATTTTTATTGTATTTGGGGAGAGGGGGTTAATATAGCACGTCCAATGTGGAAAAGTGCTTTCCATAGCACCTTGCAGGTGGGCGACATCTAGAGCTGTGCAGTAGCCACCCATGCCCCAGACGTCAAAGAGAACAAGAAGTTACACATGTTGGAAGTGAGGGTGAGACATTGAGGAGATATGATCCCAGTATGAAGCCGAGAAAAGGAGGAGGCGTGAACGTGCATCCATGTATGCAGGCGAGAAGGGAAGGAGCATTGGTCATGCATCCCTGCATGAGGGTGAGACAGGGAGGAGATATGATCCCCGTATGAAGCCAAGAGAAGGAGGAGGCGTGAACGTGCATCCATGTATGCGGGCGAGACAGGAAGGAGCATTGGTCATGCATCCCTGCATGAGGGTGAGACAGGGAGGAGATATGATCCCCCTATGAAGCCGAGAGAAGGAGGAGGCGTGAATGTGCATCCATGTATGCAGGCGAGAAGGGAAGGAGCATTGGTCATGCATCCCCTCATGAGGGTGAGACAGGGAGGAGATATGATCCCCGTATGAAGCCGAGAGAAGGAGGAGGCGTGAACGTGCATCCATGTATGCGGGCGAGACGGGAAGGAGCATTGGTCATGCATCCCTTCCCGAGGGTGAGACAGGGAGGAGATAAAATCCCCGTATGAAGCCGAGAGAACGAGGAGACATGAACGTGCATCCATGTATGCGGGTGAGAAGGGAAGGAGCATTGGTCATGCATCCCTGCATGAGGGTGAGACAGGGAGGAGATAAAATCCCTGTATGAAGCCAAGAGAACGAGGCGGCATGAACATGCATCCTTGTATGCAGGTGTGACATGGAGTCATCATGAACATGCATCCCTTTATAAGGACATAACATGGAGGACGCATGAACATGAATGCCTGAATTTTATGGTGGTGGCCTTCGGGTGATTTGGCACGTGCAATTGGTGAAGAGCACTTCTCCTGCGCAAAAAAATAAATTTACTATTAGCACCCCGGAGGGAGCCTCTGCACTTCTTATAGGGAGAAAACTCTGCAATGGAAGGGGACAGGGTCAATAACAGCTGTAAACTCTCACAAGACCATCACTGCTCTCACACTTTCCTGCTCTCAGGCTGGCGGGCCATTATCGGCCCTGGCTGCCGCACCATTGCCAGGTTTGTGTAACTATATTATTTCTAATTGGCTCCACTTTGATGACTTTCATTTGGATTCTGACTTGATTATTGAGATCTTAAATAAGTGACTGGGGATCAGGTGTCCACTTATTCTCATGGATAACATCACAACCAACCTTTAATTCAAACATGAGTCATGACATCACAGATGGAGTACAGCTTATGATAGAGGTGGAACGTCACATTATAGCAGCCCAAGTAGCTCGCCGTGATCGTATAGTGGTTAGTACTCTGCGTTGTGGCCGCAGCAACCTCGGTTCGAATCCGAGTCACGGCATTGCGGTGAGGCAATGTCACGTCACGGCAGTTGGGCAGATATTTTAGAATTTCCATTAATACATTGGCAATCTCTGTGGAGGACTGAAACAATTCGATATGTCCTGTTACTGTTATGAACCTTTTGTTTCTTTAATGCTCTTTGCACACTTTTTCATCGGGTGACTGTAATGTATTTCAACCAAATCTAATTAAGAGCGCATTATGTGGTGACATTTGCAGTACATGAAACATTATAACACTGCCATTTACGTCAATAACCACTAGCTTGATTAAGACATATGTATTGCAGCGACAGTATTTCCCAGTTACAAATGGGAATAAAAACAACATCTGCGAGGGATTGAACCAACGACATTTAACTGATGTTGCCAATGGAGCGCGTTACAGAGAGCGCGAGGTCCCGCCTTTACAGTCACACGCTGATGATAATACAGATGTTTAAATAAACAGGCATATCTGTGGACTTGTGGTCTTTCTACATTGGGACTCATAGTCTAGTCCTAGTCTATTGTAGGCACTGGCGTATCTTTTAGTGGAATGAGAGGCATTCTGTAGTCGCGTGAAAGGACCTTTCAAGTCAATCTGATCTGTATTGTCCTGTGAAAAAAAGCGTTCTTAGACACAGTGAGGAGTTTTTGGGGATAATGGGAAAATCATTTCCAACTAAATGACAGGAATTTCTTAGTCCAATCACGAGGTGTGCCAGGTTTTTTTATACTGTGGCGGAAAGAGAGAGAGTATAACAGTCATTATAAATAAAGGGCCAAGGAAGTGACAGTTTATGGAAGGAACAATTTGCACATAGTTTTAGAATGTGGTCAGGAGGAGGACAATGTGCTTACACATATGAAACATTAGAAGGTAGACATTATGGAAGCACATATATTTCTTTATTTTTATTGTATTTGGGGAGAGGGGGTTAATATAGCACGTCCAATGTGGAAAAGTGCTTTCCATAGCACCTTGCAGGTGGGCGACATCTAGATCTGTGCAGTAGCCACCCATGCCCCAGACGTCAAAGAGAACAAGAAGTTACACATGTTGGAAGTGAGGGTGAGACATTGAGGAGATATGATCCCCGTATGAAGCCGAGAGAAGGAGGAGGCGTGAACGTGCATCCATGTATGCAGGCGAGAAGGGAAGGAGCATTGGTCATGCATCCCTGCATGAGGGTGAGACAGGGAGGAGATATGATCCCCGTATGAAGTCGAGAGAAGGAGGAGGCGTGAAATTGCATCCATGTATGCGGGCGAGACAGGAAGGAGCATTGGTCATGCATCCCTGCATGAGGGTGAGACAGGGAGGAGATATGATCCCCGTATGAAGCCGAGAGAAGGAGGAGGCGTGAACGTGCATCCATGTATGCAGGCGAGAAGGGAAGGAGCATTGGTCATGCATCCCTGCATGAGGGTGAGACAGGGAGGAGATATGATCCCCGTATGAAGCCGAGAGAAGGAGGAGGCGTGAACGTGCATCCATGTATGCGGGCGAGACAGGAAGGAGCATTGGTCATGCATCCCTGCATGAGGGTGAGACAGGGAGGAGATATGATCCCCGTATGAAGCCGAGAGAAGGAGGAGGCGTGAACGTGCATCCATGTATGCGGGCGAGACGGGAAGGAGCATTGGTCATGCATCCCTTCCCGAGGGTGAGACAGGGAGGAGATAAAATCCCCGTATGAAGCCGAGAGAACGAGAAGACATGAACGTGCATCCATGTATGCGCGCGAGAAGGGAAGGAGCATTGGTCATGCATCCCTGCATGAGGGTGAGACAGGGAGGAGATAAAATCCCTGTATGAAGCCAAGAGAACGAGGCGGCATGAACATGCATCCTTGTATGCAGGTGTGACATGGAGTCATCATGAACATGCATCCCTTTATAAGGACATAACATGGAGGACGCATGAACATGAAGGCCTGAATTTTATGGTGGTGGCCTTCGGGTGATTTGGCACGTGCAATTGGTGAAGAGCACTTCTCCTGCGCAAAAAAAAAAAATTTACTATTAGCACCCCGGAGGGAGCCTCTGCACTTCTTATAGGGAGAAAACTCTGCAATGGAAGGGGACAGGGTCAATAACAGCTGTAAACTCTCACAAGACCATCACTTCTCTCACACTTTCCTGCTCTCAGGCTGGCGGGCCATTATCGGCCCTGGCTGCCGCACCATTGCCAGGTTTGTGTAACTATATTATTTCTAATTGGCTCCACTTTGATGACTTTCATTTGGATTCTGACTTGATTATTGAGATCTTAAATAAGTGACTGGGGATCAGGTGTCCACTTATTCTCATGGATAACATCACAACCAACCTTTAATTCAAACATGAGTCATGACATCACAGATGGAGTACAGCTTATGATAGAGGTGGAACGTAACATTGTAGCAGCCCAAGTAGCTCGCCGTGATCGTATAGTGATTAGTACTCTGCGTTGTGGCCGCAGCAAACTCGGTTCGAATCCGAGTCACGGCATTGCGGTGAGGCAATGTCACATCACAGCAGTTGGTCAGATATTTTAGAATTTCCATTAATACATTGGCAATCTCTGTGGAGGACTGAAACAATTCGATATGTCCTTACTGTTATGAACCTTTTGTTTCTTTAATGCTCTTTGCACACTTTTTCATCGGGTGACTGTAATGTATTTCAACCAAATCTAATTAAGAGCGCATTATGTGGTGACATTTGCAGTACATGAAACATTATAACACTGCCATTTACGTCAATAACTACTAGCATGATTAAGACATATGTATTGCAGCGACAGTATTTCCCAGTTACAAATGGGAATAAAAACAACATCTGCGAGGGATTGAACCAACGACATTTAACTGATGTTGCCAATGGAGCGCGTTACAGAGAGCGCGAGGTCCCGCCTTTACAGTCACACGCTGATGATAATACAGATGTTTAAATAAACAGGCATATCTGTGGACTTGTGGTCTTTCTACATTGGGACTCATAGTCTAGTCCTAGGCTATTGTAGGCACTAGCGTATCTTTTAGTGGAATGAGAGGCATTCTGTAGTCACGTGAAAGGACCTTTCAAGTCAATCTGATCTGTATTGTCCTGTGAAAAAAAGCGTTCTTAGACACAGTGAGGAGTTTTTGGGGATAATGGGAAAATCATTTCCAACTAAATGACAGGAATTTCTTAGTCCAATCATGAGGTGTGCTAGGCTTTTTTATACTGTGGCGGAAAGAGAGTGAGTATAACAGTCATTATAAATAAAGGGCCAAGGAAGTGACAGTTTATGGAAGGAACAATTTGCACATAGTTTTAGAATGTGGTCAGGAGGAGGACAATGTGCTTACACATATGAAACATTAGAAGGTAGACATTATGGAAGCACATATATTTCTTTATTTTTATTGTATTTGGGGAGAGGGGGTTAATATAGCACGTCCAATGTGGAAAAGTGCTTTCCATAGCACCTTGCAGGTGGGCGACATCTAGATCTGTGCAGTAGCCACCCATGCCCCAGACGTCAAAGAGAACAAGAAGTTACACATGTTGGAAGTGAGGGTGAGACATTGAGGGGATATGATCCCCGTATGAAGCCGAGAGAAGGAGGAGGCGTGAACGTGCATCCATGTATGCAGGCGAGAAGGGAAGGAGCATTGGTCATGCATCCCTGCATGAGGGTGAGACAGGGAGGAGATATGATCCCCGTATGAAGCCAAGAGAAGGAGGAGGCGTGAACGTGCATCCATGTATGCGGGCGAGACAGGAAGGAGCGTTGGTCATGCATCCCTGCATGAGGGTGAGACAGGGAGGAGATATGATCCCCGTATGAAGCCGAGAGAAGGAGGAGGCGTGAACGTGCATCCATGTATGCAGGCGAGAAGGGAAGGAGCATTGGTCATGCATCCCTGCATGAGGGTGAGACAGGGAGGAGATATGATCCCCGTATGAAGCCGAGAGAAGGAGGAGGCGTGAACGTGCATCCATGTATGCGGGCGAGACAGGAAGGAGCATTGGTCATGCATCCCTGCATGAGGGTGAGACAGGGAGGAGATATGATCCCCGTATGAAGCCGAGAGAAGGAGGAGGCGTGAACGTGCATCCATGTATGCGGGCGAGACGGGAAGGAGCATTGGTCATGCATCCCTTCCTGAGGGTGAGACAGGGAGGAGATAAAATCCCCGTATGAAGCCGAGAGAACGAGAAGACATGAACGTGCATACATGTATGCGGGCGAGAAGGGAAGGAGCATTGGTCATGCATCCCTGCATGAGGGTGAGACAGGGAGGAGATAAAATCCCTTTATGAAGCCAAGAGAACGAGGCGGCATGAACATGCATCCTTGTATGCAGGTGTGACATGGAGTCATCATGAACATGCATCCCTTTATAAGGACATAACATGGAGGACGCATGAACATGAATGCCTGAATTTTATGGTGGTGGCCTTCGGGTGATTTGGCACGTGCAATTGGCAAAGAGCACTTCTCCTGTGCAAAAAAATAAATTTACTATTAGCACCCCGGAGGGAGCCTCTGCACTTCTTATAGGGAGAAAACTCTGCAATGGAAGGGGACAGGGTCAATAACAGCTGTAAACTCTCACAAGACCATCACTGCTCTCACACTTTCCTGCTCTCAGGCTGGCGGGCCATTATCGGCCCTGGCTGCCGCACCATTGCCAGGTTTGTGTAACTATATTATTTCTAATTGGCTCCACTTTGATGACTTTCATTTGGATTCTGACTTGATTATTGAGATCTTAAATAAGTGACTGGGGATCAGGTGTCCACTTATTCTCATGTATAACATCACAACCAACCTTTAATTCAAACATGAGTCATGACATCACAGATGGAGTACAGCTTATGATAGAGGTGGAACGTCACATTGTAGCAGCCCAAGTAGCTCGCCGTGATCGTATAGTGGTTAGTACTCTGCGTTGTGGCCGCAGCAGAGGCAATGTCACGGCAGTTGGGCAGATATTTTAGAATTTCCATTAACACATTGGCAATCTCTGTGGAGGACTGAAACAATTCGATATGTCCTGTTACTGTTATGAACCTTTTGTTTCTTTAATGCTCTTTGCACACTTTTTCATCGGGTGACTGTAATGTATTTCAACCAAATCTAATTAAGAGCGCATTATATGGTGACATTTGCAGTACATGAAACATTATAACACTGCCATTTACGTCAATAACCACTAGCTTGATTAAGACATATGTATTGCAGCGACAGTATTTCCCAGTTACAAATGGGAATAAAAACAACATCCGCGAGGGATTGAACCAACGACATTTAACTGATGTTGCCAATGGAGCGCGTTACAGAGAGCGCAAAGTCCCGCCTTTACAGTCACACGCTGATGATAATACAGATGTTTAAATAAACAGGCATATCTGTGGACTTGTGGTCTTTCTACATTGGGACTCATAGTCTAGTCCTAGGCTATTGTAGGCACTGGCGTATCTTTTAGTGGAATGAGAGGCATTCTGTAGTCGCGTGAAAGGACCTTTCAAGTCAATCTGATCTGTATTGTCCTGTGAAAAAAAGCGTTCTTAGACACAGTGAGGAGTTTTTGGGGATAATGGGAAAATCATTTCCAACTAAATGACAGGAATTTCTTAGTCCAATCATGAGGTGTGCTAGGCATTTTTATACTGTGGCGGAAAGAGAGAGAGTATAACAGTCATTATAAATAAAGGGCCAAGGAAGTGACAGTTTATGGAAGGAACAATTTGCACATAGTTTTAGAATGTGGTCAGGAGGAGGACAATGTGCTTACACATATGAAACATTAGAAGGTAGACATTATGGAAGCACATATATTTCTTTATTTTTATTGTATTTGGGGATGTATTTGGGTAGAGGGTGTTAATATAGCACGTCCAATGTGGAAAAGTGCTTTCCATAGCACCTTGCAGGTGGGCGACATCTAGAGCTGTGCAGTAGCCACCCATGCCCCAGACGTCAAAGAGAACAAGAAGTTACACATGTTGGAAGTGAGGGTGAGACATTGAGGAGATATGATCCCTGTATGAAGCCGAGAAAAGGAGGAGGCGTGAACGTGCATCCATGTATGCAGGCGAGAAGGGAAGGAGCATTGGTCATGCATCCCTGCATGAGGGTGAGACAGGGAGGAGATATGATCCCCGTATGAAGCCGAGAGAAGGAGGAGGCGTGAACGTGCATCCATGTATGCGGGCGAGACAGGAAGGAGCATTGGTCATGCATCCCTGCATGAGGGTGAGACAGGGAGGAGATATGATCCCCGTATGAAGCCGAGAGAAGGAGGAGGCGTGAACGTGCATCCATGTATGCAGGCGAGAAGGGAAGGAGCATTGGTCATGCATCCCCTCATGAGGGTGAGACAGGGAGGAGATATGATCCCCGTATGAAGCCGAGAGAAGGAGGAGGCGTGAACGTGCATCCATGTATGCGGGCGAGACGGGAAGGAGCATTGGTCATGCATCCCTTCCCGAGGGTGAGACAGGGAGGAGATAAAATCCCCGTATGAAGCCGAGAGAACGAGGAGACATGAACGTGCATCCATGTATGCGGGCGAGAAGGGAAGGAGCATTGGTCATGCATCCCTGCATGAGGGTGAGACAGGGAGAAGATAAAATCCCTGTATGAAGCCAAGAGAACGAGGCGGCATGAACATGCATCCTTGTATGCAGGTGTGACATGGAGTCATCATGAACATGCATCCCTTTATAAGGACATAACATGGAGGACGCATGAACATGAATGCCTGAATTTTATGGTGGTGGCCTTCGGGTGATTTGGCACGTGCAATTGGCGAAGAGCACTTCTCCTGCGCAAAAAAATAAATTTACTATTAGCACCCCGGAGGGAGCCTATGCACTTCTTATAGGGAGAAAACTCTGCAATGGAAGGGGAGAGGGTCAATAACAGCTGTAAACTCTCACAAGACCATCACTGCTCTCACACTTTCCTGCTCTCAGGCTGGCGGGCCATTATCGGCCCTGGCTGCCGCACCATTGCCAGGTTTGTGTAACTATATTATTTCTAATTGGCTCCACTTTGATGACTTTCATTTGGATTCTGACTTGATTATTGAGATCTTAAATAAGTGACTGGGGATCAGGTGTCCACTTATTCTCATGGATAACATCACAACCAACCTTTAATTCAAACATGAGTCATGACATCACAGATGGAGTACAGCTTATGATAGAGGTGGAACGTCACATTGTAGCAGCCCAAGTAGCTCGCCGTGATCGTATAGTGGTTAGTACTCTGCGTTGTGGCCGCAGCAACCTCGGTTCGAATCCGAGTCACGGCATTGCGGTGAGGCAATGTCACGGCAGTTGGGCAGATATTTTAGAATTTCCATTAATACATTGGCAATCTCTGTGGAGGACTGAAACAATTCGATATGTCCTGTTACTGTTATGAACCTTTTGTTTCTTTAATGCTCTTTGCACACTTTTTCATCGGGTGACTGTAATGTATTTCAACCAAATCTAATTAAGAGCGCATTATGTGGTGACATTTGCAGTACATGAAACATTATAACACTGCCATTTACGTCAATAACCACTAGTTTGATTAAGACATATGTATTGCAGCGACAGTATTTCCCAGTTACAAATGGGAATAAAAACAACATCCGCGAGGGATTGAACCAACGACATTTAAATGATGTTGCCAATGGAGCGCGTTACAGAGAGCGCAAAGTCCCGCCTTTACAGTCACACGCTGATGATAATACAGATGTTTAAATAAACAGGCAAATCTGTGGACTTGTGGTCTTTCTACATTGGGACTCATAGTCTAGTCCTAGGCTATTGTAGGCACTGGCGTATCTTTTAGTGGAATGAGAGGCATTCTGTAGTCGCGTGAAAGGACCTTTCAAGTCAATCTGATCTGTATTGTCCTGTGAAAAAAAGCGTTCTTAGACACAGTGAGGAGTTTTTGGGGATAATGGGAAAATCATTTCCAACTAAATGACAGGAATTTCTTATTCCAATCATGAGGTGTGCTAGGCATTTTAATACTGTGGCGGAAAGAGAGAGAGTATAACAGTCATTATAAATAAAGGGCCAAGGAAGTGACAGTTTATAGAAGGAACAATTTGCACATAGTTTTAGAATGTGGTCAGGAGGAGGACAATGTGCTTACACATATGAAACATTAGAAGGTAGACATTATGGAAGCACATATATTTCTTTATTTTTATTGTATTTGGGGAGAGGGGGTTAATATAGCACGTCCAATGTGGAAAAGTGCTTTCCATAGCACCTTGCAGGTGGGCGACATCTAGAGCTGTGCAGTAGCCACCCATGCCCCAGACGTCAAAGAGAACAAGAAGTTACATATGTTGGAAGTGAGGGTGAGACATTGAGGAGATATGATCCCCGTATGAAGCCGAGAAAAGGAGGAGGCGTGAACGTGCATCCATGTATGCAGGCGAGAAGGGAAGGAGCATTGGTCATGCATCCCTGCATGAGGGTGAGACAGGGAGGAGATATGATCCCCGTATGAAGCCGAGAGAAGGAGGAGGCGTGAACGTGCATCCATGTATGCGGGCGAGACAGGAAGGAGCATTGGTCATGCATCCCTGCATGAGGGTGAGACAGGGAGGAGATATGATCCCCGTATGAAGCCGAGAGAAGGAGGAGGCGTGAACGTGCATCCATGTATGCAGGCGAGAAGGGAAGGAGCATTGGTCATGCATCCCTGCATGAGGGTGAGACAGGGAGGAGATATGATCCCTGTATGAAGCCGAGAGAAGGAGGAGGCGTGAACGTGCATCCATGTATGCGGGCGAGACGGGAAGGAGCATTGGTCATGCATCCCTTCCCGAGGGTGAGACAGGGAGGAGATAAAATCCCTGTATGAAGCCGAGAGAACGAGGAGACATGAACGTGCATCCATGTATGCGGGCGAGAAGGGAAGGAGCATTGGTCATGCATCCCTGCATGAGGGTGAGACAGGGAGAAGATAAAATCCCTGTATGAAGCCAAGAGAACGAGGCGGCATGAACATGCATCCTTGTATGCAGGTGTGACATGGAGTCATCATGAACATGCATCCCTTTATAAGGACATAACATGGAGGACGCATGAACATGAATGCCTGAATTTTATGGTGGTGGCATTCGGGTGATTTGGCACGTGCAATTGGCAAAGAGCACTTCTCCTGTGCAAAAAAATAAATTTACTATTAGCACCCCGGAGGGAGCCTCTGCACTTCTTATAGGGAGAAAACTCTGCAATGGAAGGGGACAGGGTCAATAACAGCTGTAAACTCTCACAAGACCATCACTGCTCTCACACTTTCCTGCTCTCAGGCTGCGGGCCATTATCGGCCCTGGCTGCCGCACCATTGCCAGGTTTGTGTAACTATATTATTTCTAATTGGTTCCACTTTGATGACTTTCATTTGGATTCTGACTTGATTATTGAGATCTTAAATAAGTGACTGGGGATCAGGTGTCCACTTATTCTCATGGATAACATCACAACCAACCTTTAATTCAAACATGAGTCATGACATCACAGATGGAGTACAGCTTATGATAGAGGTGGAACGTCACATTGTAGCAGCCCAAGTAGCTCGCCGTGATCGTATAGTGGTTAGTACTCTGCGTTGTGGCCGCAGCAACCTCGGTTCGATTCCGAGTCACGGCATTGCGGTGAGGCAATGTCATGGCAGTTGGGCAGATATTTTAGAATTTCCATTAATACATTGGCAATCTCTGTGGAGGACTGAAACAATTCGATATGTCCTGTTACTGTTATGAACCTTTTGTTTCTTTAATGCTCTTTGCACACTTTTTCATCGGGTGACTGTAATGTATTTCAACCAAATCTAATTAAGAGCGCATTATGTGGTGACATTTGCAGTACATGAAACATTATAACACTGCCATTTACGTCAATAACCACTAGCTTGATTAAGACATATGTATTGCAGCGACAGTATTTCCCAGTTACAAATGGGAATAAAAACAACATCCGCGAGGGATTGAACCAACGACATTTAACTGATGTTGCCAATTGAGCGCGTTACAGAGAGCGCGAGGTCCCGCCTTTACAGTCACACGCTGATGATAATACAGATGTTTAAATAAACAGGCATATCTGTGGACTTGTGGTCTTTCTACATTGGGACTCATAGTCTAGTCCTAGGATATTGTAGGCACTGGCGTATCTTTTAGTGGAATGAGAGGCATTCTGTAGTCGCGTGAAAGGACCTTTCAAGTCAATCTGATCTGTATTGTCCTGTGAAAAAAAGCGTTCTTAGACACAGTGAGGAGTTTTTGGGGATAATGGGAAAATCATTTCCAACTAAATGACAGGAATTTCTTAGTCCAATCATGAGGTGTGCTAGGCTTTTTTATACTGTGGCGGAAAGAGAGAGAGTATAACAGTCATTATAAATAAAGGGCCAAGGAAGTGACAGTTTATGGAAGGAACAATTTGCACATAGTTTTAGAATGTGGTCAGGAGGAGGACAATGTGCTTACACATATGAAACATTAGAAGGTAGACATTATGGAAGCACATATATTTCTTTATTTTTATTGTATTTGGGGAGAGGGGGTTAATATAGCACGTCCAATGTGGAAAAGTGCTTTCCATAGCAACTTGCAGGTGGGCGACATCTAGATCTGTGCAGTAGCCACCCATGCCCCAGACGTCAAAGAGAACAAGAAGTTACACATGTTGGAAGTGAGGGTGAGACATTGAGGAGATATGATCCCCGTATGAAGCCGAGAGAAGGAGGAGGCGTGAACGTGCATCCATGTATGCAGGCGAGAAGGGAAGGAGCATTGGTCATGCATCCCTGCATGAGGGTGAGACAGGGAGGAGATATGATCCCCGTATGAAGCCGAGAGAAGGAGGAGGCTTGAACGTGCATCCATGTATGCGGGCGAGACAGGAAGGAGCGTTGGTCATGCATCCCTGCATAAGGGTGAGACAGGGAGGAGATATGATCCCCGTATAAAGCCGAGAGAAGGAGGAGGCGTGAACGTGCATCCATGTATGCAGGCGAGAAGGGAAGGAGCATTGGTCATGCATCCCTGCATGAGGGTGAGACAGGGAGGAGATATGATCCCCGTATGAAGCCGAGAGAAGGAGGAGGCGTGAACGTGCATCCATGTATGCGGGCGAGACAGGAAGGAGCATTGGTCATGCATCCCTGCATGTGGGTGAGACAGGGAGGAGATATGATCCCCGTATGAAGCCGAGAGAAGGAGGAGGCGTGAACATGCATCCATGTATGCGGGCGAGACGGGAAGGAGCATTGGTCATGCATCCCTTCCGGAGGGTGAGACAGGGAGGAGATAAAATCCCCGTATGAAGCCGAGAGAACGAGAAGACATGAACGTGCATCCATGTATGCGGGCGAGAAGGGAAGGAGCATTGGTCATGCATCCCTGCATGAGGGTGAGACAGGGAGGAGATAAAATCCCTTTATGAAGCCAAGAGAACGAGGCGGCATGAACATGCATCCTTGTATGCAGGTGTGACATGGAGTCATCATGAACATGCATCCCTTTATAAGGACATAACATGGAGGACGCATGAACATGAATGCCTGAATTTTATGGTGGTGGCCTTCGGGTGATTTGGCACGTGCAATTGGTGAAGAGCACTTCTCCTGCGCAAAAAAATAAATGTACTATTAGCACCCCGGAGGGAGCCTCTGCACTTCTTATAGGGAGAAAACTCTGCAATGGAAGGGGAAAGGTTCAATAACAGCTGTAAACTCTCACAAGACCATCACTGCTCTCACACTTTCCTGCTCTCAGGCTGGCGGGCCATTATCGGCCCTGGCTGCCGCACCATTGCCAGGTTTGTGTAACTATATTATTTCTAATTGGCTCCACTTTGATGACTTTCATTTGGATTCTGACTTGATTATTGAGATCTTAAATAAGTGACTGGGGATCAGGTGTCCACTTATTCTCATGGATAACATCACAACCAACCTTTAATTCAAACATGAGTCATGACATCACAGATGGAGTACAGCTTATGATAGAGGTGGAACATCACATTGTAGCTGCCCAAGTAGCTCGCCGTGATCGTATAGTGGTTAGTACTCTGCGTTGTGGCCGCAGCAGAGGCAATGTCACGGCAGTTGGGCAGATATTTTAGAATTTCCATTAACACATTGGCAATCTCTGTGGAGGACTGAAACAATTCGATATGTCCTGTTACTGTTATGAACCTTTTGTTTCTTTAATGCTCTTTGCACACTTTTTCATCGGGTGACTGTAATGTATTTCAACCAAATCTAATTAAGAGCGCATTATATGGTGACATTTGCAGTACATGAAACATTATAACACTGCCATTTACGTCAATAACCACTAGCTTGATTAAGACATATGTATTGCAGCGACAGTATTTCCCAGTTACAAATGGGAATAAAAACAACATCCGCGAGGGATTGAACCAACGACATTTAACTGATGTTGCCAATGGAGCGCGTTACAGAGAGCGCAAAGTCCCGCCTTTACAGTCACACGCTGATGATAATACAGATGTTTAAATAAACAGGCATATCTGTGGACTTGTGGTCTTTCTACATTGGGACTCATAGTCTAGTCCTAGGCTATTGTAGGCACTGGCGTATCTTTTAGTGGAATGAGAGGCATTCTGTAGTCGCGTGAAAGGACCTTTCAAGTCAATCTGATCTGTATTGTCCTGTGAAAAAAAGCGTTCTTAGACACAGTGAGGAGTTTTTGGGGATAATGGGAAAATCATTTCCAACTAAATGACAGGAATTTCTTAGTCCAATCATGAGGTGTGCTAGGCATTTTTATACTGTGGCGGAAAGAGAGAGAGTATAACAGTCATTATAAATAAAGGGCCAAGGAAGTGACAGTTTATGGAAGGAACAATTTGCACATAGTTTTAGAATGTGGTCAGGAGGAGGACAATGTGCTTACACATATGAAACATTAGAAGGTAGACATTATGGAAGCACATATATTTCTTTATTTTTATTGTATTTGGGGATGTATTTGGGTAGAGGGTGTTAATATAGCACGTCCAATGTGGAAAAGTGCTTTCCATAGCACCTTGCAGGTGGGCGACATCTAGAGCTGTGCAGTAGCCACCCATGCCCCAGACGTCAAAGAGAACAAGAAGTTACACATGTTGGAAGTGAGGGTGAGACATTGAGGAGATATGATCCCTGTATGAAGCCGAGAAAAGGAGGAGGCGTGAACGTGCATCCATGTATGCAGGCGAGAAGGGAAGGAGCATTGGTCATGCATCCCTGCATGAGGGTGAGACAGGGAGGAGATATGATCCCCGTATGAAGCCGAGAGAAGGAGGAGGCGTGAACGTGCATCCATGTATGCGGGCGAGACAGGAAGGAGCATTGGTCATGCATCCCTGCATGAGGGTGAGACAGGGAGGAGATATGATCCCCGTATGAAGCCGAGAGAAGGAGGAGGCGTGAACGTGCATCCATGTATGCAGGCGAGAAGGGAAGGAGCATTGGTCATGCATCCCCTCATGAGGGTGAGACAGGGAGGAGATATGATCCCCGTATGAAGCCGAGAGAAGGAGGAGGCGTGAACGTGCATCCATGTATGCGGGCGAGACGGGAAGGAGCATTGGTCATGCATCCCTTCCCGAGGGTGAGACAGGGAGGAGATAAAATCCCCGTATGAAGCCGAGAGAACGAGGAGACATGAACGTGCATCCATGTATGCAGGCGAGAAGGGAAGGAGCATTGGTCATGCATCCCTGCATGAGGGTGAGACAGGGAGAAGATAAAATCCCTGTATGAAGCCAAGAGAACGAGGCGGCATGAACATGCATCCTTGTATGCAGGTGTGACATGGAGTCATCATGAACATGCATCCCTTTATAAGGACATAACATGGAGGACGCATGAACATGAATGCCTGAATTTTATGGTGGTGGCCTTCGGGTGATTTGGCACGTGCAATTGGCGAAGAGCACTTCTCCTGCGCAAAAAAATAAATTTACTATTAGCACCCCGGAGGGAGCCTATGCACTTCTTATAGGGAGAAAACTCTGCAATGGAAGGGGAGAGGGTCAATAACAGCTGTAAACTCTCACAAGACCATCACTGCTCTCACACTTTCCTGCTCTCAGGCTGGCGGGCCATTATCGGCCCTGGCTGCCGCACCATTGCCAGGTTTGTGTAACTATATTATTTCTAATTGGCTCCACTTTGATGACTTTCATTTGGATTCTGACTTGATTATTGAGATCTTAAATAAGTGACTGGGGATCAGGTGTCCACTTATTCTCATGGATAACATCACAACCAACCTTTAATTCAAACATGAGTCATGACATCAAAGATGGAGTACAGCTTATGATAGAGGTGGAACGTCACATTGTAGCAGCCCAAGTAGCTCGCCGTGATCGTATAGTGGTTAGTACTCTGGTGGCCGCAGCAAACTCGGTTCGAATCAGAGTCACGGCGTTGCGGTGAGGCAATGTCACGGCAGTTGGGCAGATATTTTAGAATTTCCATTAATACATTGGCAATCTCTGTGGAGGACTGAAACAATTCGATATGTCCTGTTACTGTTATGAACCTTTTGTTTCTTTAATGCTCTTTGCACACTTTTTCATCGGGTGACTGTAATGTATTTCAACCAAATCTAATTAAGAGCGCATTATGTGGTGACATTTGCAGTACATGAAACATTATAACACTGCCATTTACGTCAATAACCACTAGTTTGATTAAGACATATGTATTGCAGCGACAGTATTTCCCAGTTACAAATGGGAATAAAAACAACATCCGCGAGGGATTGAACCAACGACATTTAAATGATGTTGCCAATGGAGCGCGTTACAGAGAGCGCAAAGTCCCGCCTTTACAGTCACACGCTGATGATAATACAGATGTTTAAATAAACAGGCAAATCTGTGGACTTGTGGTCTTTCTACATTGGGACTCATAGTCTAGTCCTAGGCTATTGTAGGCACTGGCGTATCTTTTAGTGGAATGAGAGGCATTCTGTAGTCGCGTGAAAGGACCTTTCAAGTCAATCTGATCTGTATTGTCCTGTGAAAAAAAGCGTTCTTAGACACAGTGAGGAGTTTTTGGGGATAATGGGAAAATCATTTCCAACTAAATGACAGGAATTTCTTATTCCAATCATGAGGTGTGCTAGGCATTTTAATACTGTGGCGGAAAGAGAGAGAGTATAACAGTCATTATAAATAAAGGGCCAAGGAAGTGACAGTTTATAGAAGGAACAATTTGCACATAGTTTTAGAATGTGGTCAGGAGGAGGACAATGTGCTTACACATATGAAACATTAGAAGGTAGACATTATGGAAGCACATATATTTCTTTATTTTTATTGTATTTGGGGAGAGGGGGTTAATATAGCACGTCCAATGTGGAAAAGTGCTTTCCATAGCACCTTGCAGATGGGCGACATCTAGAGCTGTGCAGTAGCCACCCATGCCCCAGACGTCAAAGAGAACAAGAAGTTACATATGTTGGAAGTGAGGGTGAGACATTGAGGAGATATGATCCCCGTATGAAGCCGAGAAAAGGAGGAGGCGTGAACGTGCATCCATGTATGCAGGCGAGAAGGGAAGGAGCATTGGTCATGCATCCCTGCATGAGGGTGAGACAGGGAGGAGATATGATCCCCGTATGAAGCCGAGAGAAGGAGGAGGCGTGAACGTGCATCCATGTATGCGGGCGAGACAGGAAGGAGCATTGGTCATGCATCCCTGCATGAGGGTGAGACAGGGAGGAGATATGATCCCCGTATGAAGCCGAGAGAAGGAGGAGGCGTGAACGTGCATCCATGTATGCAGGCGAGAAGGGAAGGAGCATTGGTCATGCATCCCTGCATGAGGGTGAGACAGGGAGGAGATATGATCCCTGTATGAAGCCGAGAGAAGGAGGAGGCGTGAACGTGCATCCATGTATGCGGGCGAGACGGGAAGGAGCATTGGTCATGCATCCCTTCCCGAGGGTGAGACAGGGAGGAGATAAAATCCCCGTATGAAGCCGAGAGAACGAGGAGACATGAACGTGCATCCATGTATGCGGGCGAGAAGGGAAGGAGCATTGGTCATGCATCCCTGCATGAGGGTGAGACAGGGAGAAGATAAAATCCCTGTATGAAGCCAAGAGAACGAGGCGGCATGAACATGCATCCTTGTATGCAGGTGTGACATGGAGTCATCATGAACATGCATCCCTTTATAAGGACATAACATGGAGGACGCATGAACATGAATGCCTGAATTTTATGGTGGTGGCATTCGGGTGATTTGGCACGTGCAATTGGCAAAGAGCACTTCTCCTGTGCAAAAAAATAAATTTACAATTAGCACCCCGGAGGGAGCCTCTGCACTTCTTATAGGGAGAAAACTCTGCAATGGAAGGGGACAGGGTCAATAACAGCTGTAAACTCTCACAAGACCATCACTGCTCTCACACTTTCCTGCTCTCAGGCTGCGGGCCATTATCGGCCCTGGCTGCCGCACCATTGCCAGGTTTGTGTAACTATATTATTTCTAATTGGTTCCACTTTGATGACTTTCATTTGGATTCTGACTTGATTATTGAGATCTTAAATAAGTGACTGGGGATCAGGTGTCCACTTATTCTCATGGATAACATCACAACCAACCTTTAATTCAAACATGAGTCATGACATCACAGATGGAGTACAGCTTATGATAGAGGTGGAACGTCACATTGTAGCAGCCCAAGTAGCTCGCCGTGATTGTATAGTGGTTAGTACTCTGCGTTGTGGCCGCAGCAACCTCGGTTCGATTCTGAGTCACGGCATTGCGGTGAGGCAATGTCATGGCAGTTGGGCAGATATTTTAGAATTTCCATTAATACATTGGCAATCTCTGTGGAGGACTGAAACAATTCGATATGTCCTGTTACTGTTATGAACCTTTTGTTTCTTTAATGCTCTTTGCACACTTTTTCATCGGGTGACTGTAATGTATTTCAACCAAATCTAATTAAGAGCGCATTATGTGGTGACATTTGCAGTACATGAAACATTATAACACTGCCATTTACGTCAATAACCACTAGCTTGATTAAGACATATGTATTGCAGCGACAGTATTTCCCAGTTACAAATGGGAATAAAAACAACATCCGCGAGGGATTGAACCAACGACATTTAACTGATGTTGCCAATTGAGCGCGTTACAGAGAGCGCGAGGTCCCGCCTTTACAGTCACACGCTGATAATAATACAGATGTTTAAATAAACAGGCATATCTGTGGACTTGTGGTCTTTCTACATTGGGACTCATAGTCTAGTCCTAGGATATTGTAGGCACTGGCGTATCTTTTAGTGGAATGAGAGGCATTCTGTAGTCGCGTGAAAGGACCTTTCAAGTCAATCTGATCTGTATTGTCCTGTGAAAAAAAGCGTTCTTAGACACAGTGAGGAGTTTTTGGGGATAATGGGAAAATCATTTCCAACTAAATGACAGGAATTTCTTAGTCCAATCATGAGGTGTGCTAGGCTTTTTTATACTGTGGCGGAAAGAGAGAGAGTATAACAGTCATTATAAATAAAGGGCCAAGGAAGTGACAGTTTATGGAAGGAACAATTTGCACATAGTTTTAGAATGTGGTCAGGAGGAGGACAATGTGCTTACACATATGAAACATTAGAAGGTAGACATTATGGAAGCACATATATTTCTTTATTTTTATTGTATTTGGGGAGAGGGGGTTAATATAGCACGTCCAATGTGGAAAAGTGCTTTCCATAGCAACTTGCAGGTGGGCGACATCTAGATCTGTGCAGTAGCCACCCATGCCCCAGACGTCAAAGAGAACAAGAAGTTACACATGTTGGAAGTGAGGGTGAGACATTGAGGAGATATGATCCCCGTATGAAGCCGAGAGAAGGAGGAGGCGTGAACGTGCATCCATGTATGCAGGCGAGAAGGGAAGGAGCATTGGTCATGCATCCCTGCATGAGGGTGAGACAGGGAGGAGATATGATCCCCGTATGAAGCCGAGAGAAGGAGGAGGCTTGAACGTGCATCCATGTATGCGGGCGAGACAGGAAGGAGCGTTGGTCATGCATCCCTGCATAAGGGTGAGACAGGGAGGAGATATGATCCCCGTATGAAGCCGAGAGAAGGAGGAGGCGTGAACGTGCATCCATGTATGCGGGCGAGACAGGAAGGAGCATTGGTCATGCATCCCTGCATGTGGGTGAGACAGGGAGGAGATATGATCCCCGTATGAAGCCGAGAGAAGGAGGAGGCGTGAACATGCATCCATGTATGCGGGCGAGACGGGAAGGAGCATTGGTCATGCATCCCTTCCTGAGGGTGAGACAGGGAGGAGATAAAATCCCCGTATGAAGCCGAGAGAACGAGAAGACATGAACGTGCATCCATGTATGCGGGCGAGAAGGGAAGGAGCATTGGTCATGCATCCCTGCATGAGGGTGAGACAGGGAGGAGATAAAATCCCTTTATGAAGCCAAGAGAACGAGGCGGCATGAACATGCATCCTTGTATGCAGGTGTGACATGGAGTCATCATGAACATGCATCCCTTTATAAGGACATAACATGGAGGACGCATGAACATGAATGCCTGAATTTTATGGTGGTGGCCTTCGGGTGATTTGGCACGTGCAATTGGTGAAGAGCACTTCTCCTGCGCAAAAAAATAAATGTACTATTAGCACCCCGGAGGGAGCCTCTGCACTTCTTATAGGGAGAAAACTCTGCAATGGAAGGGGAAAGGTTCAATAACAGCTGTAAACTCTCACAAGACCATCACTGCTCTCACACTTTCCTGCTCTCAGGCTGGCGGGCCATTATCGGCCCTGGCTGCCGCAGCATTGCCAGGTTTGTGTAACTATATTATTTCTAATTGGCTCCACTTTGATGACTTTCATTTGGATTCTGACTTGATTATTGAGATCTTAAATAAGTGACTGGGGATCAGGTGTCCACTTATTCTCATGGATAACATCACAACCAACCTTTAATTCAAACATGAGTCATGACATCACAGATGGAGTACAGCTTATGATAGAGGTGGAACATCACATTGTAGCTGCCCAAGTAGCTCGCCGTGATCGTATAGTGGTTAGTACTCTGTGTTGTGGCCGCAGCAACCTCGGTTCGGATCCGAGTCACGGCATTGCGGTGAGGCAATGTCACGGCAGTTGGGCAGATATTTTAGAATTTCCATTAATACATTGGCAATCTCTGTGGAGGACTGAAACAATTCGATATGTCCTGTTACTGTTATGAACCTTTTGTTTCTTTAATGCTCTTTGCACACTTTTTCATCGGGTGACTGTAATGTATTTCAACCAAATCTAATTAAGAGCGCATTATGTGGTGACATTTGCAGTACATGAAACATTATAACACTGCCATTTACGTCAATAACCACTAGCTTGATTAAGACATATGTATTTCAGCGACAGTATTTCCCAGTTACAAATGGGAATAAAAACAACATCCGCGAGGGATTGAACCAACGACATTTAACTGATGTTGCCAATGGAGCGCGTTGCAGAGAGCGCGAGGTCCCGCCTTTACAGTCACACGCTGATGATAATACAGATGTTTAAATAAACAGGCATATCTGTGGACTTGTCGTCTTTCTACATTGGGACTCATAGTCTAGTCCTAGGCTATTGTAGGCACTGGCGTATCTTTTAGTGGAATGAGAGGCATTCTGTAGTCGCGTGAAAGGACCTTTCAAGTCAATCTGATCTGTATTGTCCTGTGAAAAAAAGCGTTCTTAGACACAGTGAGGAGTTTTTGGGGATAATGGGAAAATCATTTCCAACTAAATGACAGGAATTTCTTAGTCCAATCATGAGGTGTGCTAGGCTTTTTTATACTGTGGCGGAAAGAGAGAGAGTATAACAGTCATTATAAATAAAGGGCCAAGGAAGTGACAGTTTATGGAAGGAACAATTTGCACATAGTTTTAGAATGTGGTCAGGAGGAGGACAATGTGCTTACACATATGAAACATTAGAAGGTAGACATTATGGAAGCACATATATTTCTTTATTTTTATTGTATTTGGGGAGAGGGGGTTAATATAGCACGTCCAATGTGGAAAAGTGCTTTCCATAGCACCTTGCAGGTGGGCGACATCTAGAGCTGTGCAGTAGCCACCCATGCCCCAGACGTCAAAGAGAACAAGAAATTACACATGTTGGAAGTGAGGGTGAGACATTGAGGAGATATGATCCCCGTATGAAGCCGAGAAAAGGAGGAGGCGTGAACGTGCATCCATGTATGCAGGCGAGAAGGGAAGGAGCATTGGTCATGCATCCCTGCATGAGGGTGAGACAGGGAGGAGATATGATCCCCGTATGAAGCCCAGAGAAGGAGGAGGCTTGAACGTGCATTCATGTATGCGGGCGAGACAGGAAGGAGCATTGGTCATGCATCCCTGCATGAGGGTGAGACAGGGAGGAGATATGATCCCCGTATGAAGCCGAGAGAAGGAGGAGGCGTGAACGTGCATCCATGTATGCGGGCGAGACAGGAAGGAGCATTGGTCATGCATCCCTGCATGAGGGTGAGACAGGGAGGAGATATGATCCCCGTATGAAGCCGAGAGAAGGAGGAGGCGTGAACGTGCATCCATGTATGCGGGCGAGACGGGAAGGAGCATTGGTCATGCATCCCTTCCCGAGGGTGAGACAGGGAGGAGATAAAATCCCTGTATGAAGCCGAGAGAACGAGGAGACATGAACGTGCATCCATGTATGCGGGCGAGAAGGGAAGGAGCATTGGTCATGCATCCCTGCATGAGGGTGAGACAGGGAGGAGATAAAATCCCTGTATGAAGCCAAGAGAACGAGGCGGCATGAACATGCATCCTTGTATGCAGGTGTGACATGGAGTCATCATGAACATGCATCCCTTTATAAGGACATAACATGGAGGACGCATGAACATGAATGCCTGAATTTTATGGTGGTGGCCTTCGGGTGATTTGGCACGTGCAATTGGTGAAGAGCACTTCTCCTGCGCAAAAAAATAAATTTACTATTAGCACCCCGGAGGGAGCCTCTGCACTTCTTATAGGGAGAAAACTCTGCAATGGAAGGGGACAGGGTCAATAACAGCTGTAAACTCTCACAAGACCATCACTGCTCTCACACTTTCCTGCTCTCAGGCTGGCGGGCCATTATCGGCCCTGGCTGCCGCACCATTGCCAGGTTTGTGTAACTATATTATTTCTAATTGGCTCCACTTTGATGACTTTCCTTTGGATTCTGACTTGATTATTGAGATCTTAAATAAGTGACTGGGGATCAGGTGTCCACTTATTCTCATGGATAACATCACAACCAACCTTTAATTCAAACATGAGTCATGACATCACAGATGGAGTACAGCTTATGATAGAGGTGGAACGTCACATTGTAGCAGCCCAAGTAGCTCGCCGTGATCGTATAGTGGTTAGTGCTCTGTGTTGTGGCCGCAGCAACCTCGGTTCGAATCCGAGTCACGGCATTGTGGTGAGGCAATGTCACGTCACGGCAGTTGGGCAGATATTTTAGAATTTCCATTAATACATTGGCAATCTCTGTGGAGGACTGAAACAATTCGATGTCCTGTTACTGTTATGAACCTTTTGTTTCTTTAATGCTCTTTGCACACTTTTTCATCGGGTGACTGTAATGTATTTCAACCAAATCTAATCAAGAGCGCATTATGTGGTGACATTTGCAGTACATGAAACATTATAACACTGCCATTTACGTCAATAACCACTAGCTTGATTAAGACATATGTATTGCAGCGACAGTATTTCCCAGTTACAAATGGGAATAAAAACAACATCCGCGAGGGATTGAACCAACGACATTTAACTGATGTTGCCAATGGAGCGCGTTACAGAGAGCGCGAGGTCCCGCCTTTACAGTCACACGATGATGATAATACAGATGTTTAAATAAACAGGCATATCTGTGGACTTGTGGTCTTTCTACATTGGGACTCATAGTCTAGTCCTAGGCTATTGTAGGCACTGGCGTATCTTTTAGTGGAATGAGAGGCATTCTGTAGTCGCGTGAAAGGACCTTTCAAGTCAATCTGATCTGTATTGTCCTGTGAAAAAAAGCGTTCTTAGACACAGTGAGGAGTTTTTGGGGATAATGGGAAAATCATTTCCAACTAAATGACAGGAATTTCTTAGTCCAATCATGAGGTGTGCTAGGCATTTTTATACTGTGGCGGAAAGAGAGAGAGTATAACAGTCATTATAAATAAAGGGCCAAGGAAGTGACAGTTTATGGAAGGAACAATTTGCACATAGTTTTAGAATGTGGTCAGGAGGAGGACAATGTGCTGACACATATGAAACATTAGAAGGTAGACATTATGGAAGCACATATATTTCTTTATTTTTATTGTATTTGGGGAGAGGGGGTTAATATAGCACGTCCAATGTGGAAAAGTGCTTTCCATAGCACCTTGCAGGTGGGCGACATCTAGAGCTGTGCAGTAGCCACCCATGCCCCAGACGTCAAAGAGAACAAGAAGTTACACATGTTGGAAGTGAGGGTGAGACATTGAGGAGATATGATCCCCGTATGAAGCCGAGAAAAGGAGGAGGCGTGAACGTGCATCCATGTATGCAGGCGAGAAGGGAAGGAGCATTGGTCATGCATCCCTGCATGAGGGTGAGACAGGGAGGAGATATGATCCCCGTATGAAGCCGAGAGAATGAGGAGGCGTGAACGTGCATCCATGTATGCGGGCGAGACAGGAAGGAGCATTGGTCATGCATCCCTGCATGAGGGTGAGACAGGGAGGAGATATGATCCCCGTATGAAGCCGAGAGAAGGAGGAGGCGTGAACGTGCATCCATGTATGCAGGCGAGAAGGGAAGGAGCATTGGTCATGCATCCCTGCATGAGGGTGAGACAGGGAGGAGATATGATCCCCGTATGAAGCCGAGAGAAGGAGGAGGCGTGAACGTGCATCCATGTATGCGGGCGAGACGGGAAGGAGCATTGGTCATGCATCCCTTCCCGAGGGTGAGACAGGGAGGAGATAAAATCCCCGTATGAAGCCAAGAGAAGGAGGAGGCGTGAACGTGCATCCATGTATGCAGGCGAGAAGGGAAGGAGCATTGGTCATGCATCCCTGCATGAGGGTGAGACAGGGAGGAGATATGATCCCCGTATGAAGCCGAGAGAAGGAGGAGGCGTGAACGTGCATCCATTTATGCGGGTAAGACAGGAAGGAGCATTGGTCATGCATCCCTGCATGAGGGTGAGACAGGGAGGAGATATGATCCCCGTATGAAGCCGAGAGAAGGAGGAGGCGTGAACGTGCATCCATGTATGCGGGCGAGACGGGAAGGAGCATTGGTCATGCATCCCTTCCTGAGGGTGAGACAGGGAGGAGATAAAATCCCCGTATGAAGCCGAGAGAACGAGAAGACATGAACGTGCATCCATGTATGCGGGCGAGAAGGGAAGGAGCATTGGTCATGCATCCCTGCATGAGGGTGAGACAGGGAGGAGATAAAATCCCTTTATGAAGCCAAGAGAACGAGGAGGCATGAACATGCATCCTTGTATGCAGGTGTGACATGGAGTCATCATGAACATGCATCCCTTTATAAGGACATAACATGGAGGACGCATGAACATGAATGCCTGAATTTTATGGTGGTGGCCTTCGGGTGATTTGGCACGTGCAATTGGCAAAGAGCACTTCTCCTGTGCAAAAAAATAAATTTACTATTAGCACCCCGGAGGGAGCCTCTGCACTTCTTATAGGGAGAAAACTCTGCAATGGAAGGGGACAGGGTCAATAACAGCTGTAAACTCTCACAAGACCATCACTGCTCTCACACTTTCCTGCTCTCAGGCTGGCGGGCCATTATCGGCCCTGGCTGCCGCACCATTGCCAGGTTTGTGTAACTATATTATTTCTAATTGGCTCCACTTTGATGACTTTCATTTGGATTCTGACTTGATTATTGAGATCTTAAATAAGTGACTGGGGATCAGGTGTCCACTTATTCTCATGGATAACATCACAACCAACCTTTAATTCAAACATGAGTCATGACATCACAGATGGAGTACAGCTTATGATAGACGTGGAACGTCACATTGTAGCAGCCCAAGTAGCTCGCCGTGATTGTATAGTGGTTAGTACTCTGCATTGTGGCCGCAGCAACCTCGTTTCGAATCGGAGTCACGGCAGTTGGGCAGATATTTTACAATTTCCATTCATACATTGGCAATCTCTGTGGAGGACTGAAACAATTCGATATGTCCTGTTACTGTTATGAACCTTTTGTTTCTTTAATGCTCTTTGCACACTTTTTCATCGGGTGACTGTAATGTATTTCAACCAAATCTAATTAAGAGCGCATTATGTGGTGACATTTGCAGTACATGAAACATTATAACACTGCCATTTACGTCAATAACCACTAGCTTGATTAAGACATATGTATTGCAGCGACAGTATTTCCCAGTTACAAATGGGAATAAAAACAACATCCGCGAGGGATTGAACCAACGACATTTAACTGATGTTGCCAATGGAGCGCGTTACAGAGAGCGCGAGGTCCCGCCTTTACAGTCACACGCTGATGATAATACAGATGTTTAAATAAACAGGCATATCTGTGGACTTGTGGTCTTTCTACATTGGGACTCATAGTCTAGTCCTAGGCTATTGTAGGCACTGGCGTATCTTTTAGTGGAATGAGAGGCATTCTGTAGTCGCGTGAAAGGACCTTTCAAGTCAATCTGATCTGTATTGTCCTGTGAAAAAAAGCGTTCTTAGACACAGTGAGGAGTTTTTGGGGATAATGGGAAAATCATTTCCAACTAAATGACAGGAATTTCTTAGTCCAATCATGAGGTGTGCTAGGCTTTTTTATACTGTGGCGGAAAGAGAGAGAGTATAACAGTCATTATAAATAAAGGGCCAAGGAAGTGACAGTTTATGGAAGGAACAATTTGCACATAGTTTTAGAATGTGGTCAGGAGGAGGACAATGTGCTTACACATATGAAACATTAGAAGGTAGACATTATGGAAGCACATATATTTCTTTATTTTTATTGTATTTGGGGAGAGGGGGTTAATATAGCACGTCCAATGTGGAAAAGTGCTTTCCATAGCACCTTGCAGGTGGGCGACATCTAGATCTGTGCAGTAGCCACCCATGCCCCAGACGTCAAAGAGAACAAGAAGTTACACATGTTGGAAGTGAGGGTGAGACATTGAGGAGATATGATCCCCGTATGAAGCCGAGAGAAGGAGGAGGCGTGAACGTGCATCCATGTATGCAGGCGAGAAGGGAAGGAGCATTGGTCATGCATCCCTGCATGAGGGTGAGACAGGGAGGAGATATGATCCCCGTATGAAGCCGAGAGAAGGAGGAGGCGTGAACGTGCATCCATGTATGCGGGCGAGACAGGAAGGAGCGTTGGTCATGCATCCCTGCATGAGGGTGAGACAGGGAGGAGATATGATCCCCGTATGAAGCCGAGAGACGGAGGAGGCGTGAACGTGCATCCATGTATGCAGGCGAGAAGGGAAGGAGCATTGGTCATGCATCCCTGCATGAGGGTGAGACAGGGAGGAGATATGATCCCCGTATGAAGCCGAGAGAAGGAGGAGGCGTGAACGTGCATCCATGTATGCGGGCGAGACAGGAAGGAGCATTGGTCATGCATCCCTGCATGAGGGTGAGACAGGGAGGAGATATGATCCCCGTATGAAGCCGAGAGAAGGAGGAGGCGTGAACGTGCATCCATGTATGCGGGCGAGACGGGAAGGAGCATTGGTCATGCATCCCTTCCTGAGGGTGAGACAGGGAGGAGATAAAATCCCTGTATGAAGCCGAGAGAAAGAGAAGACATGAACGTGCATCCATGTATGCGGGTGAGAAGGGAAGGAGCATTGGTCATGCATCCCTGCATGAGGGTGAGACAGGGAGGAGATAAAATCCCTTTATGAAGCCAAGAGAACGAGGCGGCATGAACATGCATCCTTGTATGCAGGTGTGACATGGAGTCATCATGAACATGCATCCCTTTATAAGGACATAACATGAAGGACGCATGAACATGAATGCCTGAATTTTATGGTGGTGGCCTTCGGGTGATTTGGCACGTGCAATTGGCAAAGAGCACTTCTCCTGTGCAAAAAAATAAATGTACTATTAGCACCCCGGAGGGAGCCTCTGCACTTCTTATAGGGAGAAAACTCTGCAATGGAAGGGGACAGGGTCAATAACAGCTGTAAACTCTCACAAGACCATCACTGCTCTCACACTTTCCTGCTCTCAGGCTGGCGGGCCATTATCGGCCCTGGCTGCCGCACCATTGCCAGGTTTGTGTAACTATATTATTTCTCATTGGCTCCACTTTGATGACTTTCATTTGGATTCTGACTTGATTATTGAGATCTTAAATAAGTGACTGGGGATCAGGTGTCCACTTATTCTCATGGATAACATCACAACCAACCTTTAATTCAAACATGAGTCATGACATCACAGATGGAGTACAGCTTATGATAGAGGTGGAACGTCACATTGTAGCAGCCCAAGTAGCTTGCCGTGATCGTATAGTGGTTAGTAGCAACCTCGTTTCGAATCCGAGTCACGGCAGTTGGGTAGATATTTTACAATTTCCATTAATACATTGGCAATCTCTGTGGAGGACTGAAACAATTCGATATGTCCTGTTACTGTTATGAACCTTTTGTTTCTTTAATGCTCTTTGCACACTTTTTCATCGGGTGACTGTAATGTATTTCAACCAAATCTAATTAAGAGCGCATTATGTGGTGACATTTGCAGTACATGAAACATTATAACACTGCCATTTACGTCAATAACCACTAGCTTGATTAAGACATATGTATTGCAGCGACAGTATTTCCCAGTTACAAATGGGAATAAAAACAACATCCGCGAGGGATTGAACCAACGACATTTAACTGATGTTGCCAATGGAGCGCGTTACAGAGAGCGCGAGGTCCCGCCTTTACAGTCACACGCTGATGATAATACAGATGTTTAAATAAACAGGCATATCTGTGGACTTGTGGTCTTTCTACATTGGGACTCATAGTCTAGTCCTAGGCTATTGTAGGCACTGGCGTATCTTTTAGTGGAATGAGAGGCATTCTGTAATCGCGTGAAAGGACCTTTCAAGTCAATCTGATCTGTATTGTCCTGTGAAAAAAAGCGTTCTTAGACACAGTGAGGAGTTTTTGGGGATAATGGGAAAATCATTTCCAACTAAATGACAGGAATTTCTTAGTCCAATCATGAGGTGTGCTAGGCTTTTTTATACTGTGGCGGAAAGAGAGAGAGTATAACAGTCATTATAAATAAAGGGCCAAGGAAGTGACAGTTTATGGAAGGAACAATTTGCACATAGTTTTAGAATGTGGTCAGGAGGAGGACAATGTGCTTACACATATGAAACATTAGAAGGTAGACATTATGGAAGCACATATATTTCTTTATTTTTATTGTATTTGGGGTGAGGGGGTTAATATAGCACGTCCAATGTGGAAAAGTGCTTTCCATAGCAACTTGCAGGTGGGCGACATCTAGATCTGTGCAGTAGCCACCCATGCCCCAGATGTCAAAGAGAACAAGAAGTTACACATGTTGGAAGTGAGGGTGAGACATTGAGGAGATATGATCCCCGTATGAAGCCGAGAGAAGGAGGAGGCGTGAACGTGCATCCATGTATGCAGGCGAGAAGGGAAGGAGCATTGGTCATGCATCAATGCATGAGGATGAGACAGGGAGGAGATATGATCCCCGTATGAAGCCGAGAGAAGGAGGAGGCTTGAACGTGCATCCATGTATGCGGGCGAGACAGGAAGGAGCGTTAGTCATGCATCCCTGCATGAGGGTGAGACAGGGAGGAGATATGATCCCCGTATAAAGCCGAGAGAAGGAGGAGGCGTGAACGTGCATCCATGTATGCAGGCGAGAAGGGAAGGAGCATTGGTCATGCATCCCTGCATGAGGGTGAGACAGGGAGGAGATATGATCCCCGTATGAAGCCGAGAGAAGGAGGAGGCGTGAACGTGCATCCATGTATGCGGGCGAGACAGGAAGGAGCATTGGTCATGCATCCCTGCATGAGGGTGAGACAGGGAGGAGATATGATCCCCGTATGAAGCCGAGAGAAGGAGGATGCGTGAACGTGCATCCATGTATGCGGGCGAGACGGGAAGGAGCATTGGTCATGCATCCCTTCCTGAGGGTGAGAAAGGGAGGAGATAAAATCCCCGTATGAAGCCGAGAGAACGAGAAGACATGAACGTGCATCCATGTATGCGGGCGAGAAGGGAAGGAGCATTGGTCATGCATCCCTGCATGAGGGTGAGACAGGGAGGAGATAAAATCCCTTTATGAAGCCAAGAGAACGAGGCGGCATGAACATGCATCCTTGTATGCAGGTGTGACATGGAGTCATCATGAACATGCATCCCTTTATAAGGACATAACATGGAGGACGCATGAACATGAATGCCTGAATTTTATGGTGGTGGCCTTCGGGTGATTTGGCACGTGCAATTGGTGACGAGCACTTCTCCTGCGCAAAAAAATAAATGTACTATTAGCACCCCGGAGGGAGCCTCTGCACTTCTTATAGGGAGAAAACTCTGCAATGGAAGGGGACAGGTTCAATAACAGCTGTAAACTCTCACAAGACCATCACTGCTCTCACACTTTCCTGCTCTCAGGCTGGCGGGCCATTATCAGCCCTGGCTGCCGCACCATTGCCAGTTTTGTGTAACTATATTATTTCTAATTGGCTCCACTTTGATGACTTTCATTTGGATTCTGACTTGATTATTGAGATCTTAAATAAGTGACTGGGGATCAGGTGTCCACTTATTCTCATGGATAACATCACAACCAACCTTTAATTCAAACATGAGTCATGACATCACAGATGGAGTACAGCTTATGATAGAGGTGGAACATCACATTGTAGCAGCCCAAGTAGCTCGCCATGATCTTATAGTGGTTAGTACTTTGCATTGTGGCCGCAGCAACCTCGGTTCGAATCCGGCAGTTGGGCAGATATTTTAGAATTTCCATTAATACATTGGCAATCTCTGTGGAGGACTGAAACAATTCGATATGTCCTGTTACTGTTATGAACCTTTTGTTTCTTTAATGCTCTTTGCACACTTTTTCATCGGGTGACTGTAATGTATTTCAACCAAATGTAATTAAGAGCACATTATGTGGTGACATTTGCAGTACATGAAACATTATAACACTGCCATTTACGTCAATAACCACTAGCTTGATTAAGATATATGTATTGCAGCGACAGTATTTCCCAGTTACAAATGGGAATAAAAACAACATCCGCGAGGGATTGAACCAACGACATTTAACTGATGTTGCCAATGGAGCGCGTTACAGAGAGCGCGAGGTCCCGCCTTTACAGTCACACGCTGATGATAATACAGATGTTTAAATAAACAGGCATATCTGTGGACTTGTGGTCTTTCTACATTGGGACTCATAGTCTAGTCCTAGGCTATTGTAGGCACTGGCGTATCTTTTAGTGGAATGAGAGGCATTCTGTAGTCGCGTGAAAGGACCTTTCAAGTCAATCTGATCTGTATTGTCCTGTGAAAAAAAGCGTTCTTAGACACAGTGAGGAGTTTTTGGGGATAATGGGAAAATCATTTCCAACTAAATGACAGGAATTTCTTAGTCCAATCATGAGGTGTGCTAGGCTTTTTTATACTGTGGCGGAAAGAGAGAGAGTATAACAGTCATTATAAATAAAAGGCCAAGGAAGTGACAGTTTATGGAAGGAACAATTTGCACATAGTTTTAGAATGTGGTCAGGAGGAGGACAATGTGCTTACACATATGAAACATTAGAAGGTAGAAATTATGGAAGCACATATATTTCTTTATTTTTATTGTATTTGGGGAGAGGGGGTTAATATAGCACGTCCAATGTGGAAAAGTGCTTTCCATAGCACCTTGCAGGTGGGCGACATCTAGAGCTGTGCAGTAGCCACCCATGCCCCAGACGTCAAAGAGAACAAGAAGTTACACATGTTGGAAGTGAGGGTGAGACATTGAGGAGATATGATCCCCGTATGAAGCCGAGAAAAGGAGGAGGCGTGAACGTGCATCCATGTATGCAGGCGAGAAGGGAAGGAGCATTGGTCATGCATCCCTGCATGAGGGTGAGACAGGGAGGAGATATGATCCCCGTATGAAGCCGAGAGAAGGAGGAGGCGTGAACGTGCATCCATGTATGCAGGCGAGAAGGGAAGGAGCATTGGTCAAGCATCCCTGCATGAGGGTGAGACAGGGAGGAGATATGATCCCCGTATGAAGCCGAGAGAAGGAGGAGGCGTGAACGTGCATCCATGTATGCGGGCGAGACAGGAAGGAGCATTGGTCATTCATCCCTGCATGAGGGTGAGACAGGGAGGAGATATGATCCCCGTATGAAGCCGAGAGAAGGAGGAGGCGTGAACGTGCATCCATGTATGCGGGAGTGACAGGAAGGAGCATTGGTCATTCATCCATGCATGAGGGTGAGACAGGGAGGAGATATGATCCCCGTATGAAGCCGAGAGAAGGAGGAGGCGTGAACGTGCATCCATGTATGCGGGCGAGACAGGAAGGAGCATTGGTCATGCATCCCTGCATGAGGGTGAGACAGGGAGGAGATATGATCCCCGTATGAAGCCGAGAGAAGGAGGAGGCGTGAACGTGCATCCATGTATGCGGGCGAGACGGGAAGGAGCATTGGTCATGCATCCCTTCCCGAGGGAGAGACAGGGAGGAGATAAAATCCCCATATGAAGCCGAGAGATCGAGGAGACATGAACGTGCATCCATGTATGCGGGCGAGAAGGGAAGGAGCATTGGTCATGCATCCCTGCATGAGGGTGAGACAGGGAGGAGATAAAATCCCTGTATGAAGCCAAGAGAACGAGGCGGCATGAACATGCATCCCTTTATAAGGACATAACATTGAGGACGCATGAACATGAATGCCTGAATTTTATGGTGGTGGCCTTCGGGTGATTTGGCACGTGCAATTGGTGAAGAGCACTTCTCCTGCGCAAAAAAATAAATTTACTATTAGCACCCCGGAGGGAGCCTCTGCACTTCTTATAGGGAGAAAACTCTGCAATGGAAGGGGACAGGGTCAATAACAGCTGTAAACTCTCACAGGACCATCACTGCTCTCACACTTTCCTGCTCTCAGGCTGGCGGGCCATTATCGGCCCTGGCTGCCGCACCATTGCCAGGTTTGTGTAACTATATTATTTCTAATTGGCTCCACTTTGATGACTTTCATTTGGATTCTGACTTGATTATTGAGATCTTAAATAAGTGACTGGGGATCAGGTGTCCACTTATTCTCATGGATAACATCACAACCAACCTTTAATTCAAACATGAGTCATGACATCACAGATGGAGTACAGCTTATGATAGAGGTGGAACATCACATTGTAGCAGCCCAAGTAGCTCGCCATGATCTTATAGTGGTTAGTACTTTGCATTGTGGCCGCAGCAACCTCGGTTCGAATCTGAGTCACGGCATTGCGGTGAGGCAATGTCACGGCAGTTGGGCAGATATTTTAGAATTTCCATTAATACATTGGCAATCTCTGTGGAGGACTGAAACAATTCGATGTCCTGTTACTGTTATGAACCTTTTGTTTCTTTAATGCTCTTTGCACACTTTTTCATCGGGTGACTGTAATGTATTTCAACCAAATCTAATTAAGAGCGCATTATGTGGTGACATTTGCAGTACATGAAACATTATAACACTGCCATTTACGTCAATAACCACTAGCTTGATTAAGACATATGTATTGCAGCGACAGTATTCCCAGTTACAAATGGGAATAAAAACAACACCCGCGAGGGATTGAACCAACGACATTTAACTGATGTTGCCAATGGAGCGCGTTACAGAGAGAGCGAGGTCCCGCCTTTACAGTCACACGCTGATGATAATACAGATGTTTAAATAAACAGGCATATCTGTGGACTTGTGGTCTTTCTACATTGGGACTCATAGTCTAGTCCTAGGCTATTGTAGGCACTGGCGTATCTTTTAGTGGAATGAGAGGCATTCTGTAGTCGCGTGAAAGGACCTTTCAAGTCAATCTGATCTGTATTGTCCTGTGAAAAAAAGCGTTCTTAGACACAGTGAGGAGTTTTTGGGGATAATGGGAAAATCATTTCCAACTAAATGACAGGAATTTCTTAGTCCAATCATGAGGTGTGCTAGGCTTTTTTATACTGTGGCGGAAAGAGAGAGAGTATAACAGTCATTATAAATAAAGGGCCAAGGAAGTGACAGTTTATGGAAGGAACAATTTGCACATAGTTTTAGAATGTGGTCAGAAGAAGGACAATGTGCTTACACATATGAAACATTAGAAGGTAGACATTATGGAAGCACATATATTTCTTTATTTTTATTGTATTTGGGGAGAGGGGGTTAATATAGCACGTACAATGTGGAAAAGTGCTTTCCATAGCACCTTGCAGGTGGGCGACATCTAGAGCTGTGCAGTAGCCACCCATGCCCCAGACGTCAAAGAGAACAAAAAGTTACACATGTTGGAAGTGAGGGTGAGACATTGAGGAGATATGATCCCCGTATGAAGCCGAGAAAAGGAGGAGGCGTGAACGTGCATCCATGTATGCAGGCGAGAAGGGAAGGAGCATTGGTCATGCATCCCTGCATGAGGGTGAGACAGGGAGGAGATATGATCCCCGTATGAAGCCGAGAGAAGGAGGAGGCGTGAACGTGCATCCATGTATGCAGGCGAGAAGGGAAGGAGCATTGGTCATGCATCCCTGCATGAGGGTGAGACAGGGAGGAGATATGATCCCCGTATGAAGCCGAGAGAAGGAGGAGGCGTGAACGTGCATCCATGTATGCGGGCGAGACAGGAAGGAGCATTGGTCATTCATCCCTGCATGAGGGTGAGACAGGGAGGAGATATGATCCCCGTATGAAGCTGAGAGAAGGAGGAGGCGTAAACGTGCATCCATGTATGCGGGCGAGACAGGAAGGAGCATTGGTCATTCATCCCTGCATGAGGGTGAGACAGGGAGGAGATATGATCCCCGTATGAAGCCGAGAGAAGGAGGAGGCGTGAACGTGCATCCATCTATGCGGGCGAGACAGGAAGGAGCATTGGTCATGCATCCCTGCATGAGGGTGAGACAGGGAGGAGATATGATCCCCGTATGAAGCCGAGAGAAGGAGGAGGCGTGAACTTGCATCCATGTATGCGGGCGAGACAGGAAGGATTATTGGTCATGCATCCCTGCATGAGGGTGAGACAGGGAGGAGATATGATCCCCGTATGAAGCCGAGAGAAGGAGGAGGCGTGAACGTGCATCCATGTATGCGGGCGAGACGGGAAGGAGCATTGGTCATGCATCCCTTCCTGAGGGTGAGACAGGGAGGAGATAAAATCCCTGTATGAAGCCGAGAGAACGAGAGGACATGAACGTGCATCATTGTATGCGGGCGAGAAGGGAAGGAGCATTGGTCTTGCATCCCTGCATGAGGGTGAGACAGGGAGGAGATAAAATCCCTGTATGAAGCCAAGAGAACGAGGCGGCATGAACATGCATCCTTGTATGCAGGTGTGACATGGAGTCATCATGAACATGCATCCCTTTATAAGGACATAACATGGAGGACGCATGAACATGATTGCCTGAATTTTATGGTGGTGGCCTTCGGGTGATTTGGCACGTGCAATTGGCGAAGAGCACTTCTCCTGTGCAAAAAAATAAATTTACTATTAGCACCCCGGAGGGAGCCTCTGCGCTTCTTATAGGGAGAAAACTCTGCAATGGAAGGGGACAGGGTCAATAACAGCTGTAAACTCTCACAAGACCATCACTGCTTTCACACTTTCCTGCTCTCAGGCTGGCGGGCCATTATCGGCCCTGGCTGCCGCACCATTGTCAGGTTTGTGTAACTATATTATTTCTAATTGGCTCCACTTTGATGACTTTCATTTGGATTCTGACTTGATTATTGAGATCTTAAATAAGTGACTGGGGATCAGGTGTCCACTTATTCTCATGGATAACATCACAACCAACCTTTAATTCAAACATGAGTCATGACATCACAGATGGAGTACAGCTTATGATAGAGGTGGAACGTCACATTGTAGCAGCCCAAGTAGCTCGCCGTGATCGTATAGTGGTTAGTACTCTGCGTTGTGGCCACAGCAACCTCGGTTCGAATCCGAGTCACGGCATTGCGGTGAGGCAATGTCACGGCAGTTGGGCAGATATTTTAGAATTTCCATTAATACATTGGCAATCTCTGTGGAGGACTGAAACAATTCGATATGTCCTGTTACAGTTATGAACCTTTTGTTTCTTTAATGCTCTCTGCACACTTTTTCATGGGTGACTATAATGTATTTCAACCAAATCTAATTAAGAGTGCATTATGTGGTGACATTTGCAGTACATGAAACATTATAACACTGCCATTTACGTCAATAACCACTAGCTTGATTAAGACATATGTATTGCAGCGACAGTATTTCCCAGTTACAAATGGGAATAAAAACAACATCCGCGAGGGATTGAACCAACGACATTTAACTGATGTTGCCAATGGAGCGCGTTACAGAGAGCGCAAGGTCCCGCCTTTACAGTCACACGCTGATGATAATACAGATGTTTAAATAAACAGGCATATCTGTGGACTTGTGGTCTTTCTACATTGGGACTCATAGTCTAGTCCTAGGCTATTGTAGGCACTGGCGTATCTTTGAGTGGAATGAGAGGCGTTCTGTAGTCGCGTGAAAGGACCTTTCAAGTCAATCTGATCTGTATTGTCCTGTGAAAAAAAGCGTTCTTAGACACAGTGAGGAGTTTTTGGGGATAATGGGAAAATCATTTCCAACTAAATGACAGGAATTTCTTAGTCCAATCATGAGGTGTGCTAGGCTTTTTTATACTGTGGCGGAAAGAGAGAGAGTATAACAGTCATTATAAATAAAGGGCCAAGGAAGTGACAGTTTATGGAAGGAACAATTTGCACATAGTTTTAGAATGTGGTCAGAAGAAGGACAATGTGCTTACACATATGAAACATTAGAAGGTAGACATTATGGAAGCACATATATTTCTTTATTTTTATTGTATTTGGGGAGAGGGGGTTAATATAGCACGTACAATGTGGAAAAGTGCTTTCCATAGCACCTTGCAGGTGGGCGACATCTAGAGCTGTGCAGTAGCCACCCATGCCCCAGACGTCAAAGAGAACAAAAAGTTACACATGTTGGAAGTGAGGGTGAGACATTGAGGAGATATGATCCCCGTATGAAGCCGAGAAAAGGAGGAGGCGTGAACGTGCATCCATGTATGCAGGCGAGAAGGGAAGGAGCATTGGTCATGCATCCCTGCATGAGGGTGAGACAGGGAGGAGATATGATCCCCGTATGAAGCCGAGAGAAGGAGGAGGCGTGAACGTGCATCCATGTATGCAGGCGAGAAGGGAAGGAGCATTGGTCATGCATCCCTGCATGAGGGTGAGACAGGGAGGAGATATGATCCCCGTATGAAGCCGAGAGAAGGAGGAGGCGTGAACGTGCATCCATGTATGCGGGCGAGACAGGAAGGAGCATTGGTCATTCATCCCTGCATGAGGGTGAGACAGGGAGGAGATATGATCCCCGTATGAAGCCGAGAGAAGGAGGAGGCGTGAACGTGCATCCATGTATGCGGGCGAGACAGGAAGGAGCATTGGTCATTCATCCCTGCATGAGGGTGAGACAGGGAGGAGATATGATCCCCGTATGAAGCCGAGAGAAGGAGGAGGCGTGAACGTGCATCCATGTATGCGGGCGAGACAGGAAGGAGCATTGGTCATGCATCCCTGCATGAGGGTGAGACAGGGAGGAGATATGATCTCCGTATGAAGCCGAGAGAAGGAGGAGGCGTGAACGTGCATCCATGTATGCGGGCGAGACGGGAAGGAGCATTGGTCATGCATCCCTTCCCGAGGGAGAGACAGGGAGGAGATAAAATCCCCATATGAAGCCGAGAGATCGAGGAGACATGAACGTGCATCCATGTATGCGGGCGAGAAGGGAAGGAGCATTGGTCATGCATCCCTGCATGAGGGTGAGACAGGGAGGAGATAAAATCCCTGTATGAAGCCAAGAGAACGAGGCGGCATGAACATGCATCCCTTTATAAGGACATAACATTGAGGACGCATGAACATGAATGCCTGAATTTTATGGTGGTGGCCTTCGGGTGATTTGGCACGTGCAATTGGTGAAGAGCACTTCTCCTGCGCAAAAAAATAAATTTACTATTAGCACCCCGGAGGGAGCCTCTGCACTTCTTATAGGGAGAAAACTCTGCAATGGAAGGGGACAGGGTCAATAACAGCTGTAAACTCTCACAAGACCATCACTGCTCTCACACTTTCCTGCTCTCAGGCTGGCGGGCCATTATCGGCCCTGGCTGCCGCACCATTGCCAGGTTTGTGTAACTATATTATTTCTAATTGGCTCCACTTTGATGACTTTCATTTGGATTCTGACTTGATTATTGAGATCTTAAATAAGTGACTGGGGATCAGGTGTCCACTTATTCTCATGGATAACATCACAACCAACCTTTAATTCAAACATGAGTCATGACATCACAGATGGAGTACAGCTTATGATAGAGGTGGAACATCACATTGTAGCAGCCCAAGTAGCTCGCTGTGATCGTATAGTGGTTATTACTTTGCATTGTGGCCGCAGCAACCTCGGTTCGAATCTGAGTCACGGCATTGCGGTGAGGCAATGTCACGGCAGTTGGGCAGATATTTTAGAATTTCCATTAATACATTGGCAATCTCTGTGGAGGACTGAAACAATTCGATATGTCCTGTTACTGTTATGAACCTTTTGTCTCTTTAATGCTCTTTGCACACTTTTTCATCGGGTGACTGTAATGTATTTCAACCAAATCTAATTAAGAGCGCATTATGTGGTGACATTTGCAGTACATGAAACATTATAACACTGCCATTTACGTCAATAACCACTAGCTTGATTAAGACATATGTATTGCAGCGACAGTATTTCCCAGTTACAAATGGGAATAAAAACAACATCCGCGAGGGATTGAGCCAACAACATTTAACTGATGTTGCCAATGGAGCGCGTTACAGAGAGCACGAAGTCCCGCCTTTACAGTCACACGCTGATGATAATACAGATGTTTAAATAAACAGGCATATCTGTGGACTTGTGGTCTTTCTACATTGGGACTCATAGTCTAGTCCTAGGCTATTGTAGGCACTGGCGTATCTTTTAGTGGAATGAGAGGCATTCTGTAGTCGCGTGAAAGGACCTTTCAAGTCAATCTGATCTGTATTGTCCTGTGAAAAAAAGCGTTCTTAGACACAGTGAGGAGTTTTTGGGGATAATGGGAAAATCATTTCCAACTAAATGACAGGAATTTCTTAGTCCAATCATGAGGTGTGCTAGGCTTTTTTATACTGTGGCGGAAAGAGAGAGAGTATAACAGTCATTATAAATAAAGGGCCAAGGAAGTGACAGTTTATGGAAGGAACAATTTGCACATAGTTTTAGAATGTGGTCAGAAGAAGGACAATGTGCTTACACATATGAAACATTAGAAGGTAGACATTATGGAAGCACATATATTTCTTTATTTTTATTGTATTTGGGGAGAGGGGGTTAATATAGCACGTACAATGTGGAAAAGTGCTTTCCATAGCACCTTGCAGGTGGGCGACATCTAGAGCTGTGCAGTAGCCACCCATGCCCCAGACGTCAAAGAGAACAAAAAGTTACACATGTTGGAAGTGAGGGTGAGACATTGAGGAGATATGATCCCCGTATGAAGCCGAGAAAAGGAGGAGGCGTGAACGTGCATCCATGTATGCAGGCGAGAAGGGAAGGAGCATTGGTCATGCATCCCTGCATGAGGGTGAGACAGGGAGGAGATATGATCCCCGTATGAAGCCGAGAGAAGGAGGAGGCGTGAACGTGCATCCATGTATGTGGGCGAGACAGGAAGGAGCACTGGTCATTCATTCCTGCATGAGGGTGAGACAGGGAGGAGATATGATCCCCGTATGAAGCCGAGAGAAGGAGGAGGCGTGAACGTGCATCCATGTATGCGGGCGAGACAGGAAGGAGCATTGGTCATGCATCCCTGCATGAGGGTGAGACAGGGAGGAGATATGATCCCCGTATGAAGCCGAGAGAAGGAGGAGGCGTGAACGTGCATCCATGTATGCGGGCGAGACGGGAAGGAGCATTGGTCATGCATCCCTTCCCGAGGGAGAGACAGGGAGGAGATAAAATCCCCGTATGAAGCCGAGAGATCGAGGAGACATGAACGTGCATCCATGTATGCGGGCGAGAAGGGAAGGAGCATTGGTCATGCATCCCTGCATGAGGGTGAGACAGGGAGGAGATAAAATCCCTGTATGAAGCCAAGAGAACGAGGCGGCATGAACATGCATCCTTGTATGCAGGTGTGACATGGAGTCATCATGAACATGCATCCCTTTATAAGGACATAACATGGAGGACGCATGAACATGAATGCCTGAATTTTATGGTGGTGGCCTTCGGGTGATTTGGCACGTGCAATTGGTGAAGAGCACTTCTCCTGCGCAAAAAAATAAATGTACTATTATCACCCCGGAGGGAGCCTCTGCACTTCTTATAGGGAGAAAACTCTGCAATGGAAGGGGACAGGGTCAATAACAGCTGTAAACTCTCACAAGACCATCACTGCTCTCACACTTTCCTGCTCTCAGGCTGGCGGGCCATTATCGGCCCTGGCTGCCGCACCATTGCCAGGTTTGTGTAACTATATTATTTCTAATTGGCTCCACTTTGATGACTTTCATTTGGATTCTGACTTGATTATTGAGATCTTAAATAAGTGACTGGGGATCAGGTGTCCACTTATTCTCATGGATAACATCACAGCCAACCTCTAATTCAAACATGAGTCATGACATCACAGATGGAGTACAGCTTATGATAGAGGTGGAACGTCACACTGTAGCAGCCCAAGTAGCTCGCCGTGATCGCATAGTGGTTAGTACTCTGCGTTGTGGCCGCAGCAACCTCGGTTCGAATCAGAGTCACGGCGTTGCGGTGAGGCAATGTCACGGCAGTTGGGCAGATATTTTAGAATTTCCATTAATACATTGGCAATCTCTGTGGAGGACTGAAACAATTCGATATGTCCTGTTACTGTTATGAACCTTTTGTTTCTTTAATGCTCTTTGCACACTTTTTCATCGGGTGACTGTAATGTATTTCAACCAAATCTAATTAAGAGCACATTATGTGGCGACATTTGCAGTACATGAAACATTATAACACTGCCATTTACGTCAATAACCACTAGCTTGATTAAGACATATGTATTGCAGCGACAGTATTTCCCAGTTACAAATGGGAATAAAAACAACATCCGCGAGGGATTGAACCAACGACATTTAACTGATGTTGCCAATGGAGCGCGTTACAGAGAGCGCGAGGTCCCGCCTTTACAGTCACACGCTGATGATAATACAGATGTTTAAATACACAGGCATATCTGTGGACTTGTGGTCTTTCTACATTGGGACTCATAGTCTAGTCCTAGGCTATTGTAGGCACTGGCGTATCTTTTAGTGGAATGAGAGGCATTCTGTAGTCGCATGAAAGGACCTTTCAAGTCAATCTGATCTGTATTGTCCTGTGAAAAAAAGCGTTCTTAGACACAGTGAGGAGTTTTTGGGGATAATGGGAAAATCATTTCCAACTAAATGACAGGAATTTCTTAGTCCAATCATGAGGTGTGCTAGGCTTTTTTATACTGTGGCGGAAAGAGAGAGAGTATAACAGTCATTATAAATAAAGGGCCAAGGAAGTGACAGTTTATGGAAGGAACAATTTGCACATAGTTTTAGAATGTGGTCAGGAGGAGGACAATGTGCTTACACATATGAAACATTAGAAGGTAGACATTATGGAAGCACATATATTTCTTTATTTTTATTGTATTTGGGGAGAGGGGGTTAATATAGCACGTCCAATGTGGAAAAGTGCTTTCCATAGCACCTTGCAGGTGGGCGACATCTAGAGCTGTGCAGTAGCCACCCATGCCCCAGACGTCAAAGAGAACAAGAAGTTACACATGTTGGAAGTGAGGGTGAGACATTGAGGAGATATGATCCCCGTATGAAGCCGAGAGAAGGAGGAGGCGTGAACGTGCATCCATGTATGCAGGCGAGAAGGGAAGGAGCATTGGTCATGCATCCCTGCATGAGGGTGAGACAGGGAGGAGATATGATCCCCGTATGAAGCCGAGAGAAGGAGGAGGCGTGAACGTGCATCCATGTATGCGGGCGAGACAGGAAGGATCGTTGTTCATGCATCCCTGCATGAGGGTGAGACAGGGAGGAGATATGATCCCCGTATGGAGCCGAGAGAAGGAGGAGGCGTGAACGTGCATCCATGTATTTAGGCGAGAAGGGAAGGAGCATTGGTCATGCATCCCTGCATGAGGGTGAGACAGCGAGGAGATATGATCCCCGTATGAAGCCGAGAGAAGGAGGAGGCGTGAACGTGCATCCATGTATGCGGGCGAGACAGGAAGGAGCATTGGTCATGCATCCCTGCATGAGGGTGAGACAGGGAGGAGATATGATCCCCGTATGAAGCCGAGAGAAGGAGGAGGCGTGAACGTGCATCCATGTATGCGGGCGAGACGGGAAGGAGCATTGGTCATGCATCCCTTCCTGAGGGTGAGACAGGGAGGAGATAAAATCCCCGTATGAAGCCGAGAGAACGAGGAGACATGAACGTGCATCCATGTATGCGGGCGAGAAGGGAAGGAGCATTGGTCATGCATACCTGCATGAGGGTGAGACAGGGAGGAGATAAAATCCCTGTATGAAGCCAAGAGAACGAGGCGGCATGAACATGCATCCTTGTATGCAGGTGTGACATGGAGTCATCATGAACATGCATCCCTTTATAAGGACATAACATGGAGGACGCATGAACATGAATGCCTGAATTTTATGGTGGTGGCCTTCGGGTGATTTGGCACGTGCAATTGGTGAAGAGCACTTCTCCTGCGCAAAAAAATAAATTTACTATTAGCACCCCGGAGGGAGCCTCTGCACTTCTTATAGGGAGAAAACTCTGCAATGGAAGGGGACAGGGTCAATAACAGCTGTAAACTCTCACAAGACCATCACTGCTCTCACACTTTCCTGCTCTCAGGCTGGCGGGCCATTATCGGCCCTGGCTGCCGCACCATTGCCAGGTTTGTGTAACTATATTATTTCTAATTGGCTCCACTTCGATGACTTTCATTTGGATTCTGACTTGATTATTGAGATCTTAAATAAGTGACTGGGGATCAGGTGTCCTCTTATTCTCATGGATAACATCACAACCAACCTTTAATTCAAACATGAGTCATGACATCACAGATGGAGTACAGCTTATGATAGAGGTGGAACGTCACATTGTAGCAGCCCAAGTAGCTCACCGTGATCGTATAGTGGTTAGTACTCTGCGTTGTGGCCGCAGCAACCTCTGTTCGAATCAGAGTCACGGCATTGCGGTGAGGCAATGTCACGGCAGTTGGGCAGATATTTTAGAATTTCCATTAATACATTGGCAATCTCTGTGGAGGACTGAAACAATTCGATATGTCCTGTTACTGTTATGAACCTTTTGTTTCTTTAATGCTCTTTGCACACTTTTTCATCGGGTGACTGTAATGTATTTCAACCAAATCTAATTAAGAGCGCATTATATGGTGACATTTGCAGTACATGAAACATTATAACACTGCCATTTACGTCAATAACCACTAGCTTTATTAAGACATATGTATTGCATCGACAGTATTTCCCAGTTACAAATGGGAATAAAAACAACATCCGCGAGGGATTGAACCAACGACATTTAACTGATGTTGCCAATGGAGCGCGTTACAGAGAGCGCGAGGTCCCGCCTTTACAGTCACACGCTGATGATAATACAGATGTTTAAATAAACAGGCATATCTGTGGACTTGTGGTCTTTCTACATTGGGACTCATAGTCTAGTCCTAGGCTATTGTAGGCACTGGCGTATCTTTTAGTGGAATGAGAGGCATTCTGTAGTCGCGTGAAAGGACCTTTCAAGTCAATCTGATCTGTATTGTCCTGTGAAAAAAAGCGTTCTTAGACACAGTGAGGAGTTTTTGGGGATAATGGGAAAATCATTTCCAACTAAATGACAGGAATTTCTTAGTCCAATCATGAGGTGTGCTAGGCTTTTTTATACTGTGGCGGAAAGAGAGAGAGTATAACAGTCATTATAAATAAAGGGCCAAGGAAGTGACAGTTTATGGAAGGAACAATTTGCACATAGTTTTAGAATGTGGTCAGGAGGAGGACAATGTGCTTACACATATGAAACATTAGAAGGTAGACATTATGGAAGCACATATATTTCTTTATTTTTATTGTATTTGGGGTGAGGGGGTTAATATAGCACGTCCAATGTGGAAAAGTGCTTTCCATAGCAACTTGCAGGTGGGCGACATCTAGATCTGTGCAGTAGCCACCCATGCCCCAGATGTCAAAAAGAACAAGAAGTTACACATGTTGGAAGTGAGGGTGAGACATTGAGGAGATATGATCCCCGTATGAAGCCGAGAGAAGGAGGAGGCGTGAACGTGCATCCATGTATGCAGGCGAGAAGGGAAGGAGCATTGGTCATGCATCCCTGCATGAGGATGAGACAGGGAGGAGATATGATCCCCGTATGAAGCCGAGAGAAGGAGGAGGCTTGAACGTGCATCCATGTATGCGGGCGAGACAGGAAGGAGCGTTAGTCATGCATCCCTGCATGAGGGTGAGACAGGGAGGAGATATGATCCCCGTATAAAGCCGAGAGAAGGAGGAGGCGTGAACGTGCATCCATGTATGCAGGCGAGAAGGGAAGGAGCATTGGTCATGCATCCCTGCATGAGGGTGAGACAGGGAGGAGATATGATCCCCGTATGAAGCCGAGAGAAGGAGGAGTCGTGAACGTGCATCCATGTATGCGGGCGAGACAGGAAGGAGCATTGGTCATGCATCCCTGCATGAGGGTGAGACAGGGAGGAGATATGATCCCCGTATGAAGCCGAGAGAAGGAGGATGCGTGAACGTGCATCCATGTATGCGGGCGAGACGGGAAGGAGCATTGGTCATGCATCCCTTCCTGAGGGTGAGACAGGGAGGAGATAAAATCCCCGTATGAAGCCGAGAGAACGAGAAGACATGAACGTGCATCCATGTATGCGGGCGAGAAGGGAAGGAGCATTGGTCATGCATCCCTGCATGAGGGTGAGACAGGGAGGAGATAAAATCCCTTTATGAAGCCAAGAGAACGAGGCGGCATGAACATGCATCCTTGTATGCAGATGTGACATGGAGTCATCATGAACATGCATCCCTTTATAAGGACATAACATGGAGGACGCATGAACATGAATGCCTGAATTTTATGGTGGTGGCCTTCGGGTGATTTGGCACGTGCAATTGGTGAAGAGCACTTCTCCTGCGCAAAAAAATAAATGTACTATTAGCACCCCGGAGGGAGCCTCTGCACTTCTTATAGGGAGAAAACTCTGCAATGGAAGGGGACAGGTTCAATAACAGCTGTAAACTCTCACAAGACCATCACTGCTCTCACACTTTCCTGCTCTCAGGCTGGCGGGCCATTATCAGCCCTGGCTGCCGCACCATTGCCAGTTTTGTGTAACTATATTATTTCTAATTGGCTCCACTTTGATGACTTTCATTTGGATTCTGACTTGATTATTGAGATCTTAAATAAGTGACTGGGGATCAGGTGTCCACTTATTCTCATGGATAACATCACAACCAACCTTTAATTCAAACATGAGTCATGACATCACAGATGGAGTACAGCTTATGATAGAGGTGGAACGTCACATTGTAGCAGCCCAAGTAGCTCGCCGTGATCATATAGTGGTTAGTACTCTGTGTTGTGGCCGCAGCAACCTCGGTTCGAATCCGGCAGTTGGGCAGATATTTTAGAATTTCCATTAATACATTGGCAATCTCTGTGGAGGACTGAAACAATTCGATATGTCCTGTTACTGTTATGAACCTTTTGTTTCTTTAATGCTCTTTGCACACTTTTTCATCGGGTGACTGTAATGTATTTCAACCAAATGTAATTAAGAGCACATTATGTGGTGACATTTGCAGTACATGAAACATTATAACACTGCCATTTACGTCAATAACCACTAGCTTGATTAAGATATATGTATTGCAGCGACAGTATTTCCCAGTTACAAATGGGAATAAAAACAACATCCGCGAGGGATTGAACCAACGACATTTAACTGATGTTGCCAATGGAGCGCGTTACAGAGAGCGCGAGGTCCCGCCTTTACAGTCACACGCTGATGATAATACAGATGTTTAAATAAACAGGCATATCTGTGGACTTGTGGTCTTTCTACATTGGGACTCATAGTCTAGTCCTAGGCTATTGTAGGCACTGGCGTATCTTTTAGTGGAATGAGAGGCATTCTGTAGTCGCGTGAAAGGACCTTTCAAGTCAATCTGATCTGTATTGTCCTGTGAAAAAAAGCGTTCTTAGACACAGTGAGGAGTTTTTGGGGATAATGGGAAAATCATTTCCAACTAAATGACAGGAATTTCTTAGTCCAATCATGAGGTGTGCTAGGCTTTTTTATACTGTGGCGGAAAGAGAGAGAGTATAACAGTCATTATAAATAAAAGGCCAAGGAAGTGACAGTTTATGGAAGGAACAATTTGCACATAGTTTTAGAATGTGGTCAGGAGGAGGACAATGTGCTTACACATATGAAACATTAGAAGGTAGAAATTATGGAAGCACATATATTTCTTTATTTTTATTGTATTTGGGGAGAGGGGGTTAATATAGCACGTCCAATGTGGAAAAGTGCTTTCCATAGCACCTTGCAGGTGGGCGACATCTAGAGCTGTGCAGTAGCCACCCATGCCCCAGACGTCATAGAGAACAAGAAGTTACACATGTTGGAAGTGAGGGTGAGACATTGAGGAGATATGATCCCCGTATGAAGCCGAGAAAAGGAGGAGGCGTGAACGTGCATCCATGTATGCAGGCGAGAAGGGAAGGAGCATTGGTCATGCGTCCCTGCATGAGGGTGAGACAGGGAGGAGATATGATCCCCGTATGAAGCCCAGAGAAGGAGGAGGCGTGAACGTGCATCCATGTATGCGGGCGAGACAGGAAGGAGCATTGGTCATGCATCCCTGCATGAGGGTGAGACAGGGAGGAGATATGATCCCCGTATGAAGCCGAGAGAAGGAGGAGGCATGAACGTGCATCCATGTATGCGGGCGAGACGGGAAGGAGCATTGGTCATGCATCCCTTCCCGAGGGTGAGACAGGGAGGAGATAAAATCCCTGTATGAAGCCGATAGAACGAGGAGACATGAACGTGCATCCATGTATGCGGGCGAGAAGGGAAGGAGCATTGGTCATGCATCCCTGCATGAGGGTGAGACAGGGAGGAGATATGATCTCCGTATGAAGCCAAGAGAACGAGGCGGCATGAACATGCATCCTTGTATGCAGGTGTGACATGGAGTCATCATGAACATGCATACCTTTATAAGGACATAACATGGAGGACGCATGAACATGAATGCCTGAATTTTATGGTGGTGGCCTTCGGGTGATTTGGCACTTGCAATTGGTGAAGAGCACTTCTCCTGCGCAAAAAAATAAATTTACTATTAGCACCCCGGAGGGAGCCTCTGCACTTCTTATAGGGAGAAAACTCTGCAATGGAAGGGGACAGGGTCAATAACAGCTGTAAACTCTCACAAGACCATCACTGCTCTCACACTTTCCTGCTCTCAGGCTGGCGGGCCATTATCGGCCCTGGCTGCCGCACCATTGCCAGGTTTGTGTAACTATATTATTTCTAATTGGCTCCACTTTGATGACTTTCATTTGGATTCTGACTTGATTATTGAGATCTTAAATAAGTGACTGGGGATCAGGTGTCCACTTATTCTCATGGATAACATCACAACCAACCTTTAATTCAAACATGAGTCATGACATCACAGATGGAGTACAGCTTATGATAGAGGTGGAACGTCACATTGTAGCAGCCCAAGTAGCTCGCCGTGATCGTATAGTGGTTAGTACTCTGTGTTGTGGCCGCAGCAACCTCGGTTCGAATCCGAGTCACAGCATTGCGGTGAGGCAATGTCACGTCACGGCAGTTGGGCAGATATTTTAGAATTTCCATTAATACATTGGCAATCTCTGTGGAGGACTGAAACAATTCGATGTCCTGTTACAGTTATGAACCTTTTGTTTCTTTAATGCTCTCTGCACACTTTTTCATGGGTGACTGTAATGTATTTCAACCAAATCTAATTAAGAGTGCATTATGTGGTGACATTTGCAGTACATGAAACATTATAACACTGCCATTTACGTCAATAACCACTAGCTTGATTAAGACATATGTATTGCAGCGACAGTATTTCCCAGTTACAAATGGGAATAAAAACAACATCCGCGAGGGATTGAACCAACGACATTTAACTGATGTTGCCAATGGAGCGCGTTACAGAGAGCGCAAGGTCCCGCCTTTACAGTCACACGCTGATGATAATACAGATGTTTAAATAAACAGGCATATCTGTGGACTTGTGGTCTTTCTACATTGGGACTCATAGTCTAGTCCTAGGCTATTGTAGGCACTGGCGTATCTTTGAGTGGAATGAGAGGCGTTCTGTAGTCGCGTGAAAGGACCTTTCAAGTCAATCTGATCTGTATTGTCCTGTGAAAAAAAGCGTTCTTAGACACAGTGAGGAGTTTTTGGGGATAATGGGAAAATCATTTCCAACTAAATGACAGGAATTTCTTAGTCCAATCATGAGGTGTGCTAGGCTTTTTTATACTGTGGCGGAAAGAGAGAGAGTATAACAGTCATTATAAATAAAGGGCCAAGGAAGTGACAGTTTATGGAAGGAACAATTTGCACATAGTTTTAGAATGTGGTCAGAAGAAGGACAATGTGCTTACACATATGAAACATTAGAAGGTAGACATTATGGAAGCACATATATTTCTTTATTTTTATTGTATTTGGGGAGAGGGGGTTAATATAGCACGTACAATGTGGAAAAGTGCTTTCCATAGCACCTTGCAGGTGGGCGACATCTAGAGCTGTGCAGTAGCCACCCATGCCCCAGACGTCAAAGAGAACAAAAAGTTACACATGTTGGAAGTGAGGGTGAGACATTGAGGAGATATGATCCCCGTATGAAGCCGAGAAAAGGAGGAGGCGTGAACGTGCATCCATGTATGCAGGCGAGAAGGGAAGGAGCATTGGTCATGCATCCCTGCATGAGGGTGAGACAGGGAGGAGATATGATCCCCGTATGAAGCCGAGAGAAGGAGGAGGCGTGAACGTGCATCCATGTATGCAGGCGAGAAGGGAAGGAGCATTGGTCATGCATCCCTGCATGAGGGTGAGACAGGGAGGAGATATGATCCCCGTATGAAGCCGAGAGAAGGAGGAGGCGTGAACGTGCATCCATGTATGCGGGCGAGACAGGAAGGAGCATTGGTCATTCATCCCTGCATGAGGGTGAGACAGGGAGGAGATATGATCCCCGTATGAAGCCGAGAGAAGGAGGAGGCGTGAACGTGCATCCATGTATGCGGGCGAGACAGGAAGGAGCATTGGTCATTCATCCCTGCATGAGGGTGAGACAGGGAGGAGATATGATCCCCGTATGAAGCCGAGAGAAGGAGGAGGCGTGAACGTGCATCCATGTATGCGGGCGAGACAGGAAGGAGCATTGGTCATGCATCCCTGCATGAGGGTGAGACAGGGAGGAGATATGATCCCCGTATGAAGCCGAGAGAAGGAGGAGGCGTGAACGTGCATCCATGTATGCGGGCGAGACGGGAAGGAGCATTGGTCATGCATCCCTTCCCGAGGGAGAGACAGGGAGGAGATAAAATCCCCATATGAAGCCGAGAGATCGAGGAGACATGAACGTGCATCCATGTATGCGGGCGAGAAGGGAAGGAGCATTGGTCATGCATCCCTGCATGAGGGTGAGACAGGGAGGAGATAAAATCCCTGTATGAAGCCAAGAGAACGAGGCGGCATGAACATGCATCCCTTTATAAGGACATAACATTGAGGACGCATGAACATGAATGCCTGAATTTTATGGTGGTGGCCTTCGGGTGATTTGGCACGTGCAATTGGTGAAGAGCACTTCTCCTGCGCAAAAAAATAAATTTACTATTAGCACCCCGGAGGGAGCCTCTGCACTTCTTATAGGGAGAAAACTCTGCAATGGAAGGGGACAGGGTCAATAACAGCTGTAAACTCTCACAAGACCATCACTGCTCTCACACTTTCCTGCTCTCAGGCTGGCGGGCCATTATCGGCCCTGGCTGCCGCACCATTGCCAGGTTTGTGTAACTATATTATTTCTAATTGGCTCCACTTTGATGACTTTCATTTGGATTCTGACTTGATTATTGAGATCTTAAATAAGTGACTGGGGATCAGGTGTCCACTTATTCTCATGGATAACATCACAACCAACCTTTAATTCAAACATGAGTCATGACATCACAGATGGAGTACAGCTTATGATAGAGGTGGAACATCACATTGTAGCAGCCCAAGTAGCTCGCTGTGATCGTATAGTGGTTATTACTTTGCATTGTGGCCGCAGCAACCTCGGTTCGAATCTGAGTCACGGCATTGCGGTGAGGCAATGTCACGGCAGTTGGGCAGATATTTTAGAATTTCCATTAATACATTGGCAATCTCTGTGGAGGACTGAAACAATTCGATATGTCCTGTTACTGTTATGAACCTTTTGTCTCTTTAATGCTCTTTGCACACTTTTTCATCGGGTGACTGTAATGTATTTCAACCAAATCTAATTAAGAGCGCATTATGTGGTGACATTTGCAGTACATGAAACATTATAACACTGCCATTTACGTCAATAACCACTAGCTTGATTAAGACATATGTATTGCAGCGACAGTATTTCCCAGTTACAAATGGGAATAAAAACAACATCCGCGAGGGATTGAGCCAACAACATTTAACTGATGTTGCCAATGGAGCGCGTTACAGAGAGCGCGAAGTCCCGCCTTTACAGTCACACGCTGATGATAATACAGATGTTTAAATAAACAGGCATATCTGTGGACTTGTGGTCTTTCTACATTGGGACTCATAGTCTAGTCCTAGGCTATTGTAGGCACTGGCGTATCTTTTAGTGGAATGAGAGGCATTCTGTAGTCGCGTGAAAGGACCTTTCAAGTCAATCTGATCTGTATTGTCCTGTGAAAAAAAGCGTTCTTAGACACAGTGAGGAGTTTTTGGGGATAATGGGAAAATCATTTCCAACTAAATGACAGGAATTTCTTAGTCCAATCATGAGGTGTGCTAGGCTTTTTTATACTGTGGCGGAAAGAGAGAGAGTATAACAGTCATTATAAATAAAGGGCCAAGGAAGTGACAGTTTATGGAAGGAACAATTTGCACATAGTTTTAGAATGTGGTCAGAAGAAGGACAATGTGCTTACACATATGAAACATTAGAAGGTAGACATTATGGAAGCACATATATTTCTTTATTTTTATTGTATTTGGGGAGAGGGGGTTAATATAGCACGTACAATGTGGAAAAGTGCTTTCCATAGCACCTTGCAGGTGGGCGACATCTAGAGCTGTGCAGTAGCCACCCATGCCCCAGACGTCAAAGAGAACAAAAAGTTACACATGTTGGAAGTGAGGGTGAGACATTGAGGAGATATGATCCCCGTATGAAGCCGAGAAAAGGAGGAGGCGTGAACGTGCATCCATGTATGCAGGCGAGAAGGGAAGGAGCATTGGTCATGCATCCCTGCATGAGGGTGAGACAGGGAGGAGATATGATCCCCGTATGAAGCCGAGAGAAGGAGGAGGCGTGAACGTGCATCCATGTATGTGGGCGAGACAGGAAGGAGCACTGGTCATTCATTCCTGCATGAGGGTGAGACAGGGAGGAGATATGATCCCCGTATGAAGCCGAGAGAAGGAGGAGGCGTGAACGTGCATCCATGTATGCGGGCGAGACAGGAAGGAGCATTGGTCATGCATCCCTGCATGAGGGTGAGACAGGGAGGAGATATGATCCCCGTATGAAGCCGAGAGAAGGAGGAGGCGTGAACGTGCATCCATGTATGCGGGCGAGACGGGAAGGAGCATTGGTCATGCATCCCTTCCCGAGGGAGAGACAGGGAGGAGATAAAATCCCCGTATGAAGCCGAGAGATCGAGGAGACATGAACGTGCATCCATGTATGCGGGCGAGAAGGGAAGGAGCATTGGTCATGCATCCCTGCATGAGGGTGAGACAGGGAGGAGATAAAATCCCTGTATGAAGCCAAGAGAACGAGGCGGCATGAACATGCATCCTTGTATGCAGGTGTGACATGGAGTCATCATGAACATGCATCCCTTTATAAGGACATAACATGGAGGACGCATGAACATGAATGCCTGAATTTTATGGTGGTGGCCTTCGGGTGATTTGGCACGTGCAATTGGTGAAGAGCACTTCTCCTGCGCAAAAAAATAAATGTACTATTATCACCCCGGAGGGAGCCTCTGCACTTCTTATAGGGAGAAAACTCTGCAATGGAAGGGGACAGGGTCAATAACAGCTGTAAACTCTCACAAGACCATCACTGCTCTCACACTTTCCTGCTCTCAGGCTGGCGGGCCATTATCGGCCCTGGCTGCCGCACCATTGCCAGGTTTGTGTAACTATATTATTTCTAATTGGCTCCACTTTGATGACTTTCATTTGGATTCTGACTTGATTATTGAGATCTTAAATAAGTGACTGGGGATCAGGTGTCCACTTATTCTCATGGATAACATCACAGCCAACCTCTAATTCAAACATGAGTCATGACATCACAGATGGAGTACAGCTTATGATAGAGGTGGAACGTCACACTGTAGCAGCCCAAGTAGCTCGCCGTGATCGCATAGTGGTTAGTACTCTGCGTTGTGGCCGCAGCAACCTCGGTTCGAATCAGAGTCACGGCGTTGCGGTGAGGCAATGTCACGGCAGTTGGGCAGATATTTTAGAATTTCCATTAATACATTGGCAATCTCTGTGGAGGACTGAAACAATTCGATATGTCCTGTTACTGTTATGAACCTTTTGTTTCTTTAATGCTCTTTGCACACTTTTTCATCGGGTGACTGTAATGTATTTCAACCAAATCTAATTAAGAGCACATTATGTGGCGACATTTGCAGTACATGAAACATTATAACACTGCCATTTACGTCAATAACCACTAGCTTGATTAAGACATATGTATTGCAGCGACAGTATTTCCCAGTTACAAATGGGAATAAAAACAACATCCGCGAGGGATTGAACCAACGACATTTAACTGATGTTGCCAATGGAGCGCGTTACAGAGAGCGCGAGGTCCCGCCTTTACAGTCACACGCTGATGATAATACAGATGTTTAAATACACAGGCATATCTGTGGACTTGTGGTCTTTCTACATTGGGACTCATAGTCTAGTCCTAGGCTATTGTAGGCACTGGCGTATCTTTTAGTGGAATGAGAGGCATTCTGTAGTCGCATGAAAGGACCTTTCAAGTCAATCTGATCTGTATTGTCCTGTGAAAAAAAGCGTTCTTAGACACAGTGAGGAGTTTTTGGGGATAATGGGAAAATCATTTCCAACTAAATGACAGGAATTTCTTAGTCCAATCATGAGGTGTGCTAGGCTTTTTTATACTGTGGCGGAAAGAGAGAGAGTATAACAGTCATTATAAATAAAGGGCCAAGGAAGTGACAGTTTATGGAAGGAACAATTTGCACATAGTTTTAGAATGTGGTCAGGAGGAGGACAATGTGCTTACACATATGAAACATTAGAAGGTAGACATTATGGAAGCACATATATTTCTTTATTTTTATTGTATTTGGGGAGAGGGGGTTAATATAGCACGTCCAATGTGGAAAAGTGCTTTCCATAGCACCTTGCAGGTGGGCGACATCTAGAGCTGTGCAGTAGCCACCCATGCCCCAGACGTCAAAGAGAACAAGAAGTTACACATGTTGGAAGTGAGGGTGAGACATTGAGGAGATATGATCCCCGTATGAAGCCGAGAGAAGGAGGAGGCGTGAACGTGCATCCATGTATGCAGGCGAGAAGGGAAGGAGCATTGGTCATGCATCCCTGCATGAGGGTGAGACAGGGAGGAGATATGATCCCCGTATGAAGCCGAGAGAAGGAGGAGGCGTGAACGTGCATCCATGTATGCGGGCGAGACAGGAAGGATCGTTGTTCATGCATCCCTGCATGAGGGTGAGACAGGGAGGAGATATGATCCCCGTATGGAGCCGAGAGAAGGAGGAGGCGTGAACGTGCATCCATGTATTTAGGCGAGAAGGGAAGGAGCATTGGTCATGCATCCCTGCATGAGGGTGAGACAGCGAGGAGATATGATCCCCGTATGAAGCCGAGAGAAGGAGGAGGCGTGAACGTGCATCCATGTATGCGGGCGAGACAGGAAGGAGCATTGGTCATGCATCCCTGCATGAGGGTGAGACAGGGAGGAGATATGATCCCCGTATGAAGCCGAGAGAAGGAGGAGGCGTGAACGTGCATCCATGTATGCGGGCGAGACGGGAAGGAGCATTGGTCATGCATCCCTTCCTGAGGGTGAGACAGGGAGGAGATAAAATCCCCGTATGAAGCCGAGAGAACGAGGAGACATGAACGTGCATCCATGTATGCGGGCGAGAAGGGAAGGAGCATTGGTCATGCATACCTGCATGAGGGTGAGACAGGGAGGAGATAAAATCCCTGTATGAAGCCAAGAGAACGAGGCGGCATGAACATGCATCCTTGTATGCAGGTGTGACATGGAGTCATCATGAACATGCATCCCTTTATAAGGACATAACATGGAGGACGCATGAACATGAATGCCTGAATTTTATGGTGGTGGCCTTCGGGTGATTTGGCACGTGCAATTGGTGAAGAGCACTTCTCCTGCGCAAAAAAATAAATTTACTATTAGCACCCCGGAGGGAGCCTCTGCACTTCTTATAGGGAGAAAACTCTGCAATGGAAGGGGACAGGGTCAATAACAGCTGTAAACTCTCACAAGACCATCACTGCTCTCACACTTTCCTGCTCTCAGGCTGGCGGGCCATTATCGGCCCTGGCTGCCGCACCATTGCCAGGTTTGTGTAACTATATTATTTCTAATTGGCTCCACTTCGATGACTTTCATTTGGATTCTGACTTGATTATTGAGATCTTAAATAAGTGACTGGGGATCAGGTGTCCTCTTATTCTCATGGATAACATCACAACCAACCTTTAATTCAAACATGAGTCATGACATCACAGATGGAGTACAGCTTATGATAGAGGTGGAACGTCACATTGTAGCAGCCCAAGTAGCTCACCGTGATCGTATAGTGGTTAGTACTCTGCGTTGTGGCCGCAGCAACCTCTGTTCGAATCAGAGTCACGGCATTGCGGTGAGGCAATGTCACGGCAGTTGGGCAGATATTTTAGAATTTCCATTAATACATTGGCAATCTCTGTGGAGGACTGAAACAATTCGATATGTCCTGTTACTGTTATGAACCTTTTGTTTCTTTAATGCTCTTTGCACACTTTTTCATCGGGTGACTGTAATGTATTTCAACCAAATCTAATTAAGAGCGCATTATATGGTGACATTTGCAGTACATGAAACATTATAACACTGCCATTTACGTCAATAACCACTAGCTTTATTAAGACATATGTATTGCATCGACAGTATTTCCCAGTTACAAATGGGAATAAAAACAACATCCGCGAGGGATTGAACCAACGACATTTAACTGATGTTGCCAATGGAGCGCGTTACAGAGAGCGCGAGGTCCCGCCTTTACAGTCACACGCTGATGATAATACAGATGTTTAAATAAACAGGCATATCTGTGGACTTGTGGTCTTTCTACATTGGGACTCATAGTCTAGTCCTAGGCTATTGTAGGCACTGGCGTATCTTTTAGTGGAATGAGAGGCATTCTGTAGTCGCGTGAAAGGACCTTTCAAGTCAATCTGATCTGTATTGTCCTGTGAAAAAAAGCGTTCTTAGACACAGTGAGGAGTTTTTGGGGATAATGGGAAAATCATTTCCAACTAAATGACAGGAATTTCTTAGTCCAATCATGAGGTGTGCTAGGCTTTTTTATACTGTGGCGGAAAGAGAGAGAGTATAACAGTCATTATAAATAAAGGGCCAAGGAAGTGACAGTTTATGGAAGGAACAATTTGCACATAGTTTTAGAATGTGGTCAGGAGGAGGACAATGTGCTTACACATATGAAACATTAGAAGGTAGACATTATGGAAGCACATATATTTCTTTATTTTTATTGTATTTGGGGTGAGGGGGTTAATATAGCACGTCCAATGTGGAAAAGTGCTTTCCATAGCAACTTGCAGGTGGGCGACATCTAGATCTGTGCAGTAGCCACCCATGCCCCAGATGTCAAAAAGAACAAGAAGTTACACATGTTGGAAGTGAGGGTGAGACATTGAGGAGATATGATCCCCGTATGAAGCCGAGAGAAGGAGGAGGCGTGAACGTGCATCCATGTATGCAGGCGAGAAGGGAAGGAGCATTGGTCATGCATCCCTGCATGAGGATGAGACAGGGAGGAGATATGATCCCCGTATGAAGCCGAGAGAAGGAGGAGGCTTGAACGTGCATCCATGTATGCGGGCGAGACAGGAAGGAGCGTTAGTCATGCATCCCTGCATGAGGGTGAGACAGGGAGGAGATATGATCCCCGTATAAAGCCGAGAGAAGGAGGAGGCGTGAACGTGCATCCATGTATGCAGGCGAGAAGGGAAGGAGCATTGGTCATGCATCCCTGCATGAGGGTGAGACAGGGAGGAGATATGATCCCCGTATGAAGCCGAGAGAAGGAGGAGGCGTGAACGTGCATCCATGTATGCGGGCGAGACAGGAAGGAGCATTGGTCATGCATCCCTGCATGAGGGTGAGACAGGGAGGAGATATGATCCCCGTATGAAGCCGAGAGAAGGAGGATGCGTGAACGTGCATCCATGTATGCGGGCGAGACGGGAAGGAGCATTGGTCATGCATCCCTTCCTGAGGGTGAGACAGGGAGGAGATAAAATCCCCGTATGAAGCCGAGAGAACGAGAAGACATGAACGTGCATCCATGTATGCGGGCGAGAAGGGAAGGAGCATTGGTCATGCATCCCTGCATGAGGGTGAGACAGGGAGGAGATAAAATCCCTTTATGAAGCCAAGAGAACGAGGCGGCATGAACATGCATCCTTGTATGCAGATGTGACATGGAGTCATCATGAACATGCATCCCTTTATAAGGACATAACATGGAGGACGCATGAACATGAATGCCTGAATTTTATGGTGGTGGCCTTCGGGTGATTTGGCACGTGCAATTGGTGAAGAGCACTTCTCCTGCGCAAAAAAATAAATGTACTATTAGCACCCCGGAGGGAGCCTCTGCACTTCTTATAGGGAGAAAACTCTGCAATGGAAGGGGACAGGTTCAATAACAGCTGTAAACTCTCACAAGACCATCACTGCTCTCACACTTTCCTGCTCTCAGGCTGGCGGGCCATTATCAGCCCTGGCTGCCGCACCATTGCCAGTTTTGTGTAACTATATTATTTCTAATTGGCTCCACTTTGATGACTTTCATTTGGATTCTGACTTGATTATTGAGATCTTAAATAAGTGACTGGGGATCAAGTGTCCACTTATTCTCATGGATAACATCACAACCAACCTTTAATTCAAACATGAGTCATGACATCACAGATGGAGTACAGCTTATGATAGAGGTGGAACGTCACATTGTAGCAGCCCAAGTAGCTCGCCGTGATCATATAGTGGTTAGTACTCTGTGTTGTGGCCGCAGCAACCTCGGTTCGAATCCGGCAGTTGGGCAGATATTTTAGAATTTCCATTAATACATTGGCAATCTCTGTGGAGGACTGAAACAATTCGATATGTCCTGTTACTGTTATGAACCTTTTGTTTCTTTAATGCTCTTTGCACACTTTTTCATCGGGTGACTGTAATGTATTTCAACCAAATGTAATTAAGAGCACATTATGTGGTGACATTTGCAGTACATGAAACATTATAACACTGCCATTTACGTCAATAACCACTAGCTTGATTAAGATATATGTATTGCAGCGACAGTATTTCCCAGTTACAAATGGGAATAAAAACAACATCCGCGAGGGATTGAACCAACGACATTTAACTGATGTTGCCAATGGAGCGCGTTACAGAGAGCGCGAGGTCCCGCCTTTACAGTCACACGCTGATGATAATACAGATGTTTAAATAAACAGGCATATCTGTGGACTTGTGGTCTTTCTACATTGGGACTCATAGTCTAGTCCTAGGCTATTGTAGGCACTGGCGTATCTTTTAGTGGAATGAGAGGCATTCTGTAGTCGCGTGAAAGGACCTTTCAAGTCAATCTGATCTGTATTGTCCTGTGAAAAAAAGCGTTCTTAGACACAGTGAGGAGTTTTTGGGGATAATGGGAAAATCATTTCCAACTAAATGACAGGAATTTCTTAGTCCAATCATGAGGTGTGCTAGGCTTTTTTATACTGTGGCGGAAAGAGAGAGAGTATAACAGTCATTATAAATAAAAGGCCAAGGAAGTGACAGTTTATGGAAGGAACAATTTGCACATAGTTTTAGAATGTGGTCAGGAGGAGGACAATGTGCTTACACATATGAAACATTAGAAGGTAGAAATTATGGAAGCACATATATTTCTTTATTTTTATTGTATTTGGGGAGAGGGGGTTAATATAGCACGTCCAATGTGGAAAAGTGCTTTCCATAGCACCTTGCAGGTGGGCGACATCTAGAGCTGTGCAGTAGCCACCCATGCCCCAGACGTCATAGAGAACAAGAAGTTACACATGTTGGAAGTGAGGGTGAGACATTGAGGAGATATGATCCCCGTATGAAGCCGAGAAAAGGAGGAGGCGTGAACGTGCATCCATGTATGCAGGCGAGAAGGGAAGGAGCATTGGTCATGCGTCCCTGCATGAGGGTGAGACAGGGAGGAGATATGATCCCCGTATGAAGCCCAGAGAAGGAGGAGGCGTGAACGTGCATCCATGTATGCGGGCGAGACAGGAAGGAGCATTGGTCATGCATCCCTGCATGAGGGTGAGACAGGGAGGAGATATGATCCCCGTATGAAGCCGAGAGAAGGAGGAGGCATGAACGTGCATCCATGTATGCGGGCGAGACGGGAAGGAGCATTGGTCATGCATCCCTTCCCGAGGGTGAGACAGGGAGGAGATAAAATCCCTGTATGAAGCCGATAGAACGAGGAGACATGAACGTGCATCCATGTATGCGGGCGAGAAGGGAAGGAGCATTGGTCATGCATCCCTGCATGAGGGTGAGACAGGGAGGAGATATGATCTCCGTATGAAGCCAAGAGAACGAGGCGGCATGAACATGCATCCTTGTATGCAGGTGTGACATGGAGTCATCATGAACATGCATACCTTTATAAGGACATAACATGGAGGACGCATGAACATGAATGCCTGAATTTTATGGTGGTGGCCTTCGGGTGATTTGGCACTTGCAATTGGTGAAGAGCACTTCTCCTGCGCAAAAAAATAAATTTACTATTAGCACCCCGGAGGGAGCCTCTGCACTTCTTATAGGGAGAAAACTCTGCAATGGAAGGGGACAGGGTCAATAACAGCTGTAAACTCTCACAAGACCATCACTGCTCTCACACTTTCCTGCTCTCAGGCTGGCGGGCCATTATCGGCCCTGGCTGCCGCACCATTGCCAGGTTTGTGTAACTATATTATTTCTAATTGGCTCCACTTTGATGACTTTCATTTGGATTCTGACTTGATTATTGAGATCTTAAATAAGTGACTGGGGATCAGGTGTCCACTTATTCTCATGGATAACATCACAACCAACCTTTAATTCAAACATGAGTCATGACATCACAGATGGAGTACAGCTTATGATAGAGGTGGAACGTCACATTGTAGCAGCCCAAGTAGCTCGCCGTGATCGTATAGTGGTTAGTACTCTGTGTTGTGGCCGCAGCAACCTCGGTTCGAATCCGAGTCACAGCATTGCGGTGAGGCAATGTCACGTCACGGCAGTTGGGCAGATATTTTAGAATTTCCATTAATACATTGGCAATCTCTGTGGAGGACTGAAACAATTCGATGTCCTGTTACAGTTATGAACCTTTTGTTTCTTTAATGCTCTCTGCACACTTTTTCATGGGTGACTGTAATGTATTTCAACCAAATCTAATTAAGAGTGCATTATGTGGTGACATTTGCAGTACATGAAACATTATAACACTGCCATTTACGTCAATAACCACTAGCTTGATTAAGACATATGTATTGCAGCGACAGTATTTCCCAGTTACAAATGGGAATAAAAACAACATCCGCGAGGGATTGAACCAACGACATTTAACTGATGTTGCCAATGGAGCGCGTTACAGAGAGCGCAAGGTCCCGCCTTTACAGTCACACGCTGATGATAATACAGATGTTTAAATAAACAGGCATATCTGTGGACTTGTGGTCTTTCTACATTGGGACTCATAGTCTAGTCCTAGGCTATTGTAGGCACTGGCGTATCTTTGAGTGGAATGAGAGGCGTTCTGTAGTCGCGTGAAAGGACCTTTCAAGTCAATCTGATCTGTATTGTCCTGTGAAAAAAAGCGTTCTTAGACACAGTGAGGAGTTTTTGGGGATAATGGGAAAATCATTTCCAACTAAATGACAGGAATTTATTAGTCCAATCATGAGGTGTGCTAGGCTTTTTTATACTGTGGCGGAAAGAGAGAGAGTATAACAGTCATTATAAATAAAGGGCCAAGGAAGTGACAGTTTATGGAAGGAACAATTTGCACATAGTTTTAGAATGTGGTCAGAAGAAGGACAATGTGCTTACACATATGAAACATTAGAAGGTAGACATTATGGAAGCACATATATTTCTTTATTTTTATTGTATTTGGGGAGAGGGGGTTAATATAGCACGTACAATGTGGAAAAGTGCTTTCCATAGCACCTTGCAGGTGGGCGACATCTAGAGCTGTGCAGTAGCCACCCATGCCCCAGACGTCAAAGAGAACAAAAAGTTACACATGTTGGAAGTGAGGGTGAGACATTGAGGAGATATGATCCCCGTATGAAGCCGAGAAAAGGAGGAGGCGTGAACGTGCATCCATGTATGCAGGCGAGAAGGGAAGGAGCATTGGTCATGCATCCCTGCATGAGGGTGAGACAGGGAGGAGATATGATCCCCGTATGAAGCCGAGAGAAGGAGGAGGCGTGAACGTGCATCCATGTATGCAGGCGAGAAGGGAAGGAGCATTGGTCATGCATCCCTGCATGAGGGTGAGACAGGGAGGAGATATGATCCCCGTATGAAGCCGAGAGAAGGAGGAGGCGTGAACGTGCATCCATGTATGCGGGCGAGACAGGAAGGAGCATTGGTCATTCATCCCTGCATGAGGGTGAGACAGGGAGGAGATATGATCCCCGTATGAAGCCGAGAGAAGGAGGAGGCGTGAACGTGCATCCATGTATGCGGGCGAGACAGGAAGGAGCATTGGTCATTCATCCCTGCATGAGGGTGAGACAGGGAGGAGATATGATCCCCGTATGAAGCCGAGAGAAGGAGGAGGCGTGAACGTGCATCCATGTATGCGGGCGAGACAGGAAGGAGCATTGGTCATGCATCCCTGCATGAGGGTGAGACAGGGAGGAGATATGATCCCCGTATGAAGCCGAGAGAAGGAGGAGGCGTGAACGTGCATCCATGTATGCGGGCGAGACGGGAAGGAGCATTGGTCATGCATCCCTTCCCGAGGGAGAGACAGGGAGGAGATAAAATCCCCATATGAAGCCGAGAGATCGAGGAGACATGAACGTGCATCCATGTATGCGGGCGAGAAGGGAAGGAGCATTGGTCATGCATCCCTGCATGAGGGTGAGACAGGGAGGAGATAAAATCCCTGTATGAAGCCAAGAGAACGAGGCGGCATGAACATGCATCCCTTTATAAGGACATAACATTGAGGACGCATGAACATGAATGCCTGAATTTTATGGTGGTGGCCTTCGGGTGATTTGGCACGTGCAATTGGTGAAGAGCACTTCTCCTGCGCAAAAAAATAAATTTACTATTAGCACCCCGGAGGGAGCCTCTGCACTTCTTATAGGGAGAAAACTCTGCAATGGAAGGGGACAGGGTCAATAACAGCTGTAAACTCTCACAAGACCATCACTGCTCTCACACTTTCCTGCTCTCAGGCTGGCGGGCCATTATCGGCCCTGGCTGCCGCACCATTGCCAGGTTTGTGTAACTATATTATTTCTAATTGGCTCCACTTTGATGACTTTCATTTGGATTCTGACTTGATTATTGAGATCTTAAATAAGTGACTGGGGATCAGGTGTCCACTTATTCTCATGGATAACATCACAACCAACCTTTAATTCAAACATGAGTCATGACATCACAGATGGAGTACAGCTTATGATAGAGGTGGAACATCACATTGTAGCAGCCCAAGTAGCTCGCCGTGATCATATAGTGGTTAGTACTTTGCATTGTGGCCGCAGCAACCTCGGTTCGAATCTGAGTCACGGCATTGCGGTGAGGCAATGTCACGGCAGTTGGGCAGATATTTTAGAATTTCCATTAATACATTGGCAATCTCTGTGGAGGACTGAAACAATTCGATATGTCCTGTTACTGTTATGAACCTTTTGTCTCTTTAATGCTCTTTGCACACTTTTTCATCGGGTGACTGTAATGTATTTCAACCAAATCTAATTAAGAGCGCATTATGTGGTGACATTTGCAGTACATGAAACATTATAACACTGCCATTTACGTCAATAACCACTAGCTTGATTAAGACATATGTATTGCAGCGACAGTATTTCCCAGTTACAAATGGGAATAAAAACAACATCCGCGAGGGATTGAGCCAACGACATTTAACTGATGTTGCCAATGGAGCGCGTTACAGAGAGCGCGAAGTCCCGCCTTTACAGTCACACGCTGATGATAATACAGATGTTTAAATAAACAGGCATATCTGTGGACTTGTGGTCTTTCTACATTGGGACTCATAGTCTAGTCCTAGGCTATTGTAGGCACTGGCGTATCTTTTAGTGGAATGAGAGGCATTCTGTAGTCGCGTGAAAGGACCTTTCAAGTCAATCTGATCTGTATTGTCCTGTGAAAAAAAGCGTTCTTAGACACAGTGAGGAGTTTTTGGGGATAATGGGAAAATCATTTCCAACTAAATGACAGGAATTTCTTAGTCCAATCATGAGGTGTGCTAGGCTTTTTTATACTGTGGCGGAAAGAGAGAGAGTATAACAGTCATTATAAATAAAGGGCCAAGGAAGTGACAGTTAATGGAAGGAACAATTTGCACATAGTTTTAGAATGTGGTCAGGAGGAGGACAATGTGCTTACACATATGAAACATTAGAAGGTAGACATTATGGAAGCACATATATTTCTTTATTTTTATTGTATTTGGGGAGAGGGGGTTAATATAGCACGTACAATGTGGAAAAGTGCTTTCCATAGCACCTTGCAGGTGGGCGACATCTAGAGCTGTGCAGTAGCCACCCATGCCCCAGACGTCAAAGAGAACAAGAAGTTACACATGTTGGAAGTGAGGGTGAGACATTGAGGAGATATGATCCCCGTATGAAGCCGAGAGAAGGAGGAGGCGTGAACGTGCATCCATGTATGCGGGCGAGACAGGAAGGAGCGTTGGTCATGCATCCCTGCATGAGGGTGAGACAGGGAGGAGATATGATCCCCGTATGAAGCCGAGAGAAGGAGGAGGCGTGAACGTGCATTCATGTATGCAGGCGAGAAGGGAAGGAGCATTGGTCATGCATCCCTGCATGAGGGTGAGACAGGGAGGAGATATGATCCCCGTATGAAGCGGAGAGAAGGAGGAGGCGTGAACGTGCATCCATGTATGCGGGCGAGACAGGAAGGAGCATTGGTCATGCATCCCTGCATGAGGGTGAGACAGGGAGGAGATATGATCCCCGTATGAAGCCGAGAGAAGGAGGAGGCGTGAACGTGCATCCATGTATGCGGGCGAGACGGGAAGGAGCATTGGTCATGCATCCCTTCCTGAGGGTGAGACAGGGAGGAGATAAAATCCCCGTATGAAGCCGAGAGAACGAGGAGACATGAACGTGCATCCATGTATGCGGGCGAGAAGGGAAGGAGCATTGGTCATGCATCCCTGCATGAGGGTGAGACAGGGAGGAGATAAAATCCCTGTATGAAGCCAAGAGAACGAGGCGGCATGAACATGCATCCTTGTATGCAGGTGTGACATGGAGTCATCATGAACATGCATCCCTTTATAAGGACATAACATGGAGGACGCATGAACATGAATGCCTGAATTTTATGGTGGTGGCCTTCGGGTGATTTGGCACGTGCAATTGGTGAAGAGCACTTCTCCTGCGCAAAAAAATAAATTTACTATTAGCACCCCGGAGGGAGCCTCTGCACTTCTTATAGGGAGAAAACTCTGCAATGGAAGGGGACAGGGTCAATAACAGCTGTAAACTCTCACAAGACCATCACTGCTCTCACACTTTCCTGCTCTCAGGCTGGCGGGCCATTATCAGCCCTGGCTGCCGCACCATTGCCAGGTTTGTGTAACTATATTATTTCTAATTGGCTCCACTTTGATGACTTTCATTTGGATTCTGACTTGATTATTGAGATCTTAAATAAGTGACTGGGGATCAGGTGTCCACTTATTCTCATGGATAACATCACAACCAACCTTTAATTCAAACATGAGTCATGACATCACAGATGGAGTACAGCTTATGATAGAGGTGGAACGTCACATTGTAGCAGCCCAAGTAGCTCGCCGTGATCGTATAGTGGTTAGTACTCTGCGTTGTGGCCGCAGCAACCTCGGTTCGAATCCGAGTCACGACATTGCGGTGAGGCAATGTCACGGCAGTTGGGCAGATATTTTAGAATTTCCATTAATACATTGGCAATCTCTGTGGAGGACTGAAACAATTCGATATGTCCTGTTACTGTTATGAACCTTTTGTTTCTTTAATGCTCTTTGCACACTTTTTCATCGGGTGACTGTAATGTATTTCAACCAAATCTAATTAAGAGCGCATTATGTGGTGACATTTGCAGTACATGAAACATTATAACACTGCCATTTACGTCAATAACCACTAGCTTGATTAAGACATATGTATTGCAGCGACAGTATTTCCCAGTTACAAATGGGAATAAAAACAACATCCGCGAGGGATTGAACCAACGACATTTAACTGATGTTGCCAATGGAGCGCGTTACAGAGAGAGCGAGGTCCCGCCTTTACAGTCACACGCTGATGATAATACAGATGTTTAAATAAACAGGCATATCTGTGGACTTGTGGTCTTTCTACATTGGGACTCATAGTCTAGTCCTAGGCTATTGTAGGCACTGGCGTATCTTTTAGTGGAATGAGAGGCATTCTGTAGTCGCGTGAAAGGACCTTTCAAGTCAATCTGATCTGTATTGTCCTGTGAAAAAAAGCGTTCTTAGACACAGTGAGGAGTTTTTGGGGATAATGGGAAAATCATTTCCAACTAAATGACAGGAATTTCTTAGTCCAATCATGAGGTGTGCTAGGCATTTTTATACTGTGGCGGAAAGAGAGAGAGTATAACAGTCATTATAAATAAAGGGCCAAGGAAGTGACAGTTTATGGAAGGAACAATTTGCACATAGTTTTAGAATGTGGTCAGAAGAAGGACAATGTGCTTACACATATGAAACATTAGAAGGTAGACATTATGGAAGCACATATATTTCTTTATTTTTATTGTATTTGGGGAGAGGGGGTTAATATAGCACGTACAATGTGGAAAAGTGCTTTCCATAGCACCTTGCAGGTGGGGGACATCTAGAGCTGTGCAGTAGCCACCCATGCCCCAGACGTCAAAGAGAACAAAAAGTTACACATGTTGGAAGTGAGGGTGAGACATTGAGGAGATATGATCCCCGTATGAAGCCGAGAAAAGGAGGAGGCGTGAACGTGCATCCATGTATGCAGGCGAGAAGGGAAGGAGCATTGGTCATGCATCCCTGCATGAGGGTGAGACAGGGAGGAGATATGATCCCCGTATGAAGCCGAGAGAAGGAGGAGGCGTGAACGTGCATCCATGTATGCGGGCGAGACAGGAAGGAGCACTGGTCATTCATTCCTGCATGAGGGTGAGACAGGGAGGAGATATGATCCCCGTATGAAGCCGAGAGAAGGAGGAGGCGTGAACGTGCATCCATGTATGCGGGCGAGACAGGAAGGAGCATTGGTCATGCATCCCTGCATGAGGGTGAGACAGGGAGGAGATATGATCCCCGTATGAAGCCGAGAGAAGGAGGAGGCGTGAACGTGCATCCATGTATGCGGGCGAGACGGGAAGGAGCATTGGTCATGCATCCCTTCCCGAGGGAGAGACAGGGAGGAGATAAAATCCCCGTATGAAGCCGAGAGATCGAGGAGACATGAACGTGCATCCATGTATGCGGGCGAGAAGGGAAGGAGCATTGGTCATGCATCCCTGCATGAGGGTGAGACAGGGAGGAGATAAAATCCCTGTATGAAGCCAAGAGAACGAGGCGGCATGAACATGCATCCTTGTATGCAGGTGTGACATGGAGTCATCATGAACATGCATCCCTTTATAAGGACATAACATGGAGGACGCATGAACATGAATGTCTGAATTTTATGGTGGTGGCCTTCGGGTGATTTGGCACGTGCAATTGGTGAAGAGCACTTCTCCTGCGCAAAAAAATAAATGTACTATTATCACCCCGGAGGGAGCCTCTGCACTTCTCATAGGGAGAAAACTCTGCAATGGAAGGGGACAGGGTCAATAACAGCTGTAAACTCTCACAAGACCATCACTGCTCTCACACTTTCCTGCTCTCAGGCTGGCGGGCCATTATCGGCCCTGGCTGCCGCACCATTGCCAGGTTTGTGTAACTATATTATTTCTAATTGGCTCCACTTTGATGACTTTCATTTGGATTCTGACTTGATTATTGAGATCTTAAATAAGTGACTGGGGATCAGGTGTCCACTTATTCTCATGGATAACATCACAGCCAACCTTTAATTCAAACATGAGTCATGACATCACAGATGGAGTACAGCTTATGATAGAGGTGGAACGTCACATTGTAGCAGCCCAAGTAGCTCGCCGTGATCGCATAGTGGTTAGTACTCTGCGTTGTGGCCGCAGCAACCTCGGTTCGAATCCGAGTCACGGCATTGCGGTGAGGCAATGTCACTGCAGTTGGGCAGATATTTTACAATTTCCATTAATACATTGGCAATCTCTGTGGAGGACTGAAACAATTCGATATGTCCTGTTACTGTTATGAACCTTTTGTTTCTTTAATGCTCTTTGCACACTTTTTCATCGGGTGACTGTAATGTATTTCAACCAAATCTAATTAAGAGCACATTATGTGGCGACATTTGCAGTACATGAAACATTATAACACTGCCATTTACGTCAATAACCACTAGCTTGATTAAGACATATGTATTGCAGCGACAGTATTTCCCAGTTACAAATGGGAATAAAAACAACATCCGCGAGGGATTGAACCAACGACATTTAACTGATGTTGCCAATGGAGCGCGTTACAGAGAGCGCGAGGTCCCGCCTTTACAGTCACACGCTGATGATAATACAGATGTTTAAATACACAGGCATATCTGTGGACTTGTGGTCTTTCTACATTGGGACTCATAGTCTAGTCCTAGGCTATTGTAGGCACTGGCGTATCTTTTAGTGGAATGAGAGGCATTCTGTAGTCGCATGAAAGGACCTTTCAAGTCAATCTGATCTGTATTGTCCTGTGAAAAAAAGCGTTCTTAGACACAGTGAGGAGTTTTTGGGGATAATGGGAAAATCATTTCCAACTAAATGACAGGAATTTCTTAGTCCAATCATGAGGTGTGCTAGGCTTTTTTATACTGTGGCGGAAAGAGAGAGAGTATAACAGTCATTATAAATAAAGGGCCAAGGAAGTGACAGTTTATGGAAGGAACAATTTGCACATAGTTTTAGAATGTGGTCAGGAGGAGGACAATGTGCTTACACATATGAAACATTAGAAGGTAGACATTATGGAAGCACATATATTTCTTTATTTTTATTGTATTTGGGGAGAGGGGGTTAATATAGCACGTCCAATGTGGAAAAGTGCTTTCCATAGCACCTTGCAGGTGGGCGACATCTAGAGCTGTGCAGTAGCCACCCATGCCCCAGACGTCAAAGAGAACAAGAAGTTACACATGTTGGAAGTGAGGGTGAGACATTGAGGAGATATGATCCCCGTATGAAGCCGAGAGAAGGAGGAGGCGTGAACGTGCATCCATGTATGCAGGCGAGAAGGGAAGGAGCATTGGTCATGCATCCCTGCATGAGGGTGAGACAGGGAGGAGATATGATCCCCGTATGAAGCCGAGAGAAGGAGGAGGCGTGAACGTGCATCCATGTATGCGGGCGAGACAGGAAGGATCGTTGTTCATGCATCCCTGCATGAGGGTGAGACAGGGAGGAGATATGATCCCCGTATGGAGCCGAGAGAAGGAGGAGGCGTGAACGTGCATCCATGTATTTAGGCGAGAAGGGAAGGAGCATTGGTCATGCATCCCTGCATGAGGGTGAGACAGCGAGGAGATATGATCCCCGTATGAAGCCGAGAGAAGGAGGAGGCGTGAACGTGCATCCATGTATGCGGGCGAGACAGGAAGGAGCATTGGTCATGCATCCCTGCATGAGGGTGAGACAGGGAGGAGATATGATCCCCGTATGAAGCCGAGAGAAGGAGGAGGCGTGAACGTGCATCCATGTATGCGGGCGAGACGGGAAGGAGCATTGGTCATGCATCCCTTCCTGAGGGTGAGACAGGGAGGAGATAAAATCCCCGTATGAAGCCGAGAGAACGAGGAGACATGAACGTGCATCCATGTATGCGGGCGAGAAGGGAAGGAGCATTGGTCATGCATACCTGCATGAGGGTGAGACAGGGAGGAGATAAAATCCCTGTATGAAGCCAAGAGAACGAGGCGGCATGAACATGCATCCTTGTATGCAGGTGTGACATGGAGTCATCATGAACATGCATCCCTTTATAAGGACATAACATGGAGGACGCATGAACATGAATGCCTGAATTTTATGGTGGTGGCCTTCGGGTGATTTGGCACGTGCAATTGGTGAAGAGCACTTCTCCTGCGCAAAAAAATAAATTTACTATTAGCACCCCGGAGGGAGCCTCTGCACTTCTTATAGGGAGAAAACTCTGCAATGGAAGGGGACAGGGTCAATAACAGCTGTAAACTCTCACAAGACCATCACTGCTCTCACACTTTCCTGCTCTCAGGCTGGCGGGCCATTATCGGCCCTGGCTGCCGCACCATTGCCAGGTTTGTGTAACTATATTATTTCTAATTGGCTCCACTTCGATGACTTTCATTTGGATTCTGACTTGATTATTGAGATCTTAAATAAGTGACTGGGGATCAGGTGTCCTCTTATTCTCATGGATAACATCACAACCAACCTTTAATTCAAACATGAGTCATGACATCACAGATGGAGTACAGCTTATGATAGAGGTGGAACGTCACATTGTAGCAGCCCAAGTAGCTCACCGTGATCGTATAGTGGTTAGTACTCTGCGTTGTGGCCGCAGCAACCTCTGTTCGAATCAGAGTCACGGCATTGCGGTGAGGCAATGTCACGGCAGTTGGGCAGATATTTTAGAATTTCCATTAATACATTGGCAATCTCTGTGGAGGACTGAAACAATTCGATATGTCCTGTTACTGTTATGAACCTTTTGTTTCTTTAATGCTCTTTGCACACTTTTTCATCGGGTGACTGTAATGTATTTCAACCAAATCTAATTAAGAGCGCATTATATGGTGACATTTGCAGTACATGAAACATTATAACACTGCCATTTACGTCAATAACCACTAGCTTTATTAAGACATATGTATTGCATCGACAGTATTTCCCAGTTACAAATGGGAATAAAAACAACATCCGCGAGGGATTGAACCAACGACATTTAACTGATGTTGCCAATGGAGCGCGTTACAGAGAGCGCGAGGTCCCGCCTTTACAGTCACACGCTGATGATAATACAGATGTTTAAATAAACAGGCATATCTGTGGACTTGTGGTCTTTCTACATTGGGACTCATAGTCTAGTCCTAGGCTATTGTAGGCACTGGCGTATCTTTTAGTGGAATGAGAGGCATTCTGTAGTCGCGTGAAAGGACCTTTCAAGTCAATCTGATCTGTATTGTCCTGTGAAAAAAAGCGTTCTTAGACACAGTGAGGAGTTTTTGGGGATAATGGGAAAATCATTTCCAACTAAATGACAGGAATTTCTTAGTCCAATCATGAGGTGTGCTAGGCTTTTTTATACTGTGGCGGAAAGAGAGAGAGTATAACAGTCATTATAAATAAAGGGCCAAGGAAGTGACAGTTTATGGAAGGAACAATTTGCACATAGTTTTAGAATGTGGTCAGGAGGAGGACAATGTGCTTACACATATGAAACATTAGAAGGTAGACATTATGGAAGCACATATATTTCTTTATTTTTATTGTATTTGGGGTGAGGGGGTTAATATAGCACGTCCAATGTGGAAAAGTGCTTTCCATAGCAACTTGCAGGTGGGCGACATCTAGATCTGTGCAGTAGCCACCCATGCCCCAGATGTCAAAAAGAACAAGAAGTTACACATGTTGGAAGTGAGGGTGAGACATTGAGGAGATATGATCCCCGTATGAAGCCGAGAGAAGGAGGAGGCGTGAACGTGCATCCATGTATGCAGGCGAGAAGGGAAGGAGCATTGGTCATGCATCCCTGCATGAGGATGAGACAGGGAGGAGATATGATCCCCGTATGAAGCCGAGAGAAGGAGGAGGCTTGAACGTGCATCCATGTATGCGGGCGAGACAGGAAGGAGCGTTAGTCATGCATCCCTGCATGAGGGTGAGACAGGGAGGAGATATGATCCCCGTATAAAGCCGAGAGAAGGAGGAGGCGTGAACGTGCATCCATGTATGCAGGCGAGAAGGGAAGGAGCATTGGTCATGCATCCCTGCATGAGGGTGAGACAGGGAGGAGATATGATCCCCGTATGAAGCCGAGAGAAGGAGGAGGCGTGAACGTGCATCCATGTATGCGGGCGAGACAGGAAGGAGCATTGGTCATGCATCCCTGCATGAGGGTGAGACAGGGAGGAGATATGATCCCCGTATGAAGCCGAGAGAAGGAGGATGCGTGAACGTGCATCCATGTATGCGGGCGAGACGGGAAGGAGCATTGGTCATGCATCCCTTCCTGAGGGTGAGACAGGGAGGAGATAAAATCCCCGTATGAAGCCGAGAGAACGAGAAGACATGAACGTGCATCCATGTATGCGGGCGAGAAGGGAAGGAGCATTGGTCATGCATCCCTGCATGAGGGTGAGACAGGGAGGAGATAAAATCCCTTTATGAAGCCAAGAGAACGAGGCGGCATGAACATGCATCCTTGTATGCAGATGTGACATGGAGTCATCATGAACATGCATCCCTTTATAAGGACATAACATGGAGGACGCATGAACATGAATGCCTGAATTTTATGGTGGTGGCCTTCGGGTGATTTGGCACGTGCAATTGGTGAAGAGCACTTCTCCTGCGCAAAAAAATAAATGTACTATTAGCACCCCGGAGGGCGCCTCTGCACTTCTTATAGGGAGAAAACTCTGCAATGGAAGGGGACAGGTTCAATAACAGCTGTAAACTCTCACAAGACCATCACTGCTCTCACACTTTCCTGCTCTCAGGCTGGCGGGCCATTATCAGCCCTGGCTGCCGCACCATTGCCAGTTTTGTGTAACTATATTATTTCTAATTGGCTCCACTTTGATGACTTTCATTTGGATTCTGACTTGATTATTGAGATCTTAAATAAGTGACTGGGGATCAGGTGTCCACTTATTCTCATGGATAACATCACAACCAACCTTTAATTCAAACATGAGTCATGACATCACAGATGGAGTACAGCTTATGATAGAGGTGGAACGTCACATTGTAGCAGCCCAAGTAGCTCGCCGTGATCATATAGTGGTTAGTACTCTGTGTTGTGGCCGCAGCAACCTCGGTTCGAATCCGGCAGTTGGGCAGATATTTTAGAATTTCCATTAATACATTGGCAATCTCTGTGGAGGACTGAAACAATTCGATATGTCCTGTTACTGTTATGAACCTTTTGTTTCTTTAATGCTCTTTGCACACTTTTTCATCGGGTGACTGTAATGTATTTCAACCAAATGTAATTAAGAGCACATTATGTGGTGACATTTGCAGTACATGAAACATTATAACACTGCCATTTACGTCAATAACCACTAGCTTGATTAAGATATATGTATTGCAGCGACAGTATTTCCCAGTTACAAATGGGAATAAAAACAACATCCGCGAGGGATTGAACCAACGACATTTAACTGATGTTGCCAATGGAGCGCGTTACAGAGAGCGCGAGGTCCCGCCTTTACAGTCACACGCTGATGATAATACAGATGTTTAAATAAACAGGCATATCTGTGGACTTGTGGTCTTTCTACATTGGGACTCATAGTCTAGTCCTAGGCTATTGTAGGCACTGGCGTATCTTTTAGTGGAATGAGAGGCATTCTGTAGTCGCGTGAAAGGACCTTTCAAGTCAATCTGATCTGTATTGTCCTGTGAAAAAAAGCGTTCTTAGACACAGTGAGGAGTTTTTGGGGATAATGGGAAAATCATTTCCAACTAAATGACAGGAATTTCTTAGTCCAATCATGAGGTGTGCTAGGCTTTTTTATACTGTGGCGGAAAGAGAGAGAGTATAACAGTCATTATAAATAAAAGGCCAAGGAAGTGACAGTTTATGGAAGGAACAATTTGCACATAGTTTTAGAATGTGGTCAGGAGGAGGACAATGTGCTTACACATATGAAACATTAGAAGGTAGAAATTATGGAAGCACATATATTTCTTTATTTTTATTGTATTTGGGGAGAGGGGGTTAATATAGCACGTCCAATGTGGAAAAGTGCTTTCCATAGCACCTTGCAGGTGGGCGACATCTAGAGCTGTGCAGTAGCCACCCATGCCCCAGACGTCAAAGAGAACAAGAAGTTACACATGTTGGAAGTGAGGGTGAGACATTGAGGAGATATGATCCCCGTATGAAGCCGAGAAAAGGAGGAGGCGTGAACGTGCATCCATGTATGCAGGCGAGAAGGGAAGGAGCATTGGTCATGCGTCCCTGCATGAGGGTGAGACAGGGAGGAGATATGATCCCCGTATGAAGCCCAGAGAAGGAGGAGGCGTGAACGTGCATCCATGTATGCGGGCGAGACAGGAAGGAGCATTGGTCATGCATCCCTGCATGAGGGTGAGACAGGGAGGAGATATGATCCCCGTATGAAGCCGAGAGAAGGAGGAGGCATGAACGTGCATCCATGTATGCGGGCGAGACGGGAAGGAGCATTGGTCATGCATCCCTTCCCGAGGGTGAGACAGGGAGGAGATAAAATCCCTGTATGAAGCCGATAGAACGAGGAGACATGAACGTGCATCCATGTATGCGGGCGAGAAGGGAAGGAGCATTGGTCATGCATCCCTGCATGAGGGTGAGACAGGGAGGAGATATGATCTCCGTATGAAGCCAAGAGAACGAGGCGGCATGAACATGCATCCTTGTATGCAGGTGTGACATGGAGTCATCATGAACATGCATACCTTTATAAGGACATAACATGGAGGACGCATGAACATGAATGCCTGAATTTTATGGTGGTGGCCTTCGGGTGATTTGGCACTTGCAATTGGTGAAGAGCACTTCTCCTGCGCAAAAAAATAAATTTACTATTAGCACCCCGGAGGGAGCCTCTGCACTTCTTATAGGGAGAAAACTCTGCAATGGAAGGGGACAGGGTCAATAACAGCTGTAAACTCTCACAAGACCATCACTGCTCTCACACTTTCCTGCTCTCAGGCTGGCGGGCCATTATCGGCCCTGGCTGCCGCACCATTGCCAGGTTTGTGTAACTATATTATTTCTAATTGGCTCCACTTTGATGACTTTCATTTGGATTCTGACTTGATTATTGAGATCTTAAATAAGTGACTGGGGATCAGGTGTCCACTTATTCTCATGGATAACATCACAACCAACCTTTAATTCAAACATGAGTCATGACATCACAGATGGAGTACAGCTTATGATAGAGGTGGAACGTCACATTGTAGCAGCCCAAGTAGCTCGCCGTGATCGTATAGTGGTTAGTACTCTGTGTTGTGGCCGCAGCAACCTCGGTTCGAATCCGAGTCACAGCATTGCGGTGAGGCAATGTCACGTCACGGCAGTTGGGCAGATATTTTAGAATTTCCATTAATACATTGGCAATCTCTGTGGAGGACTGAAACAATTCGATGTCCTGTTACAGTTATGAACCTTTTGTTTCTTTAATGCTCTCTGCACACTTTTTCATGGGTGACTGTAATGTATTTCAACCAAATCTAATTAAGAGTGCATTATGTGGTGACATTTGCAGTACATGAAACATTATAACACTGCCATTTACGTCAATAACCACTAGCTTGATTAAGACATATGTATTGCAGCGACAGTATTTCCCAGTTACAAATGGGAATAAAAACAACATCCGCGAGGGATTGAACCAACGACATTTAACTGATGTTGCCAATGGAGCGCGTTACAGAGAGCGCAAGGTCCCGCCTTTACAGTCACACGCTGATGATAATACAGATGTTTAAATAAACAGGCATATCTGTGGACTTGTGGTCTTTCTACATTGGGACTCATAGTCTAGTCCTAGGCTATTGTAGGCACTGGCGTATCTTTGAGTGGAATGAGAGGCGTTCTGTAGTCGCGTGAAAGGACCTTTCAAGTCAATCTGATCTGTATTGTCCTGTGAAAAAAAGCGTTCTTAGACACAGTGAGGAGTTTTTGGGGATAATGGGAAAATCATTTCCAACTAAATGACAGGAATTTCTTAGTCCAATCATGAGGTGTGCTAGGCTTTTTTATACTGTGGCGGAAAGAGAGAGAGTATAACAGTCATTATAAATAAAGGGCCAAGGAAGTGACAGTTTATGGAAGGAACAATTTGCACATAGTTTTAGAATGTGGTCAGAAGAAGGACAATGTGCTTACACATATGAAACATTAGAAGGTAGACATTATGGAAGCACATATATTTCTTTATTTTTATTGTATTTGGGGAGAGGGGGTTAATATAGCACGTACAATGTGGAAAAGTGCTTTCCATAGCACCTTGCAGGTGGGCGACATCTAGAGCTGTGCAGTAGCCACCCATGCCCCAGACGTCAAAGAGAACAAAAAGTTACACATGTTGGAAGTGAGGGTGAGACATTGAGGAGATATGATCCCCGTATGAAGCCGAGAAAAGGAGGAGGCGTGAACGTGCATCCATGTATGCAGGCGAGAAGGGAAGGAGCATTGGTCATGCATCCCTGCATGAGGGTGAGACAGGGAGGAGATATGATCCCCGTATGAAGCCGAGAGAAGGAGGAGGCGTGAACGTGCATCCATGTATGCAGGCGAGAAGGGAAGGAGCATTGGTCATGCATCCCTGCATGAGGGTGAGACAGGGAGGAGATATGATCCCCGTATGAAGCCGAGAGAAGGAGGAGGCGTGAACGTGCATCCATGTATGCGGGCGAGACAGGAAGGAGCATTGGTCATTCATCCCTGCATGAGGGTGAGACAGGGAGGAGATATGATCCCCGTATGAAGCCGAGAGAAGGAGGAGGCGTGAACGTGCATCCATGTATGCGGGCGAGACAGGAAGGAGCATTGGTCATTCATCCCTGCATGAGGGTGAGACAGGGAGGAGATATGATCCCCGTATGAAGCCGAGAGAAGGAGGAGGCGTGAACGTGCATCCATGTATGCGGGCGAGACAGGAAGGAGCATTGGTCATGCATCCCTGCATGAGGGTGAGACAGGGAGGAGATATGATCCCCGTATGAAGCCGAGAGAAGGAGGAGGCGTGAACGTGCATCCATGTATGCGGGCGAGACGGGAAGGAGCATTGGTCATGCATCCCTTCCCGAGGGAGAGACAGGGAGGAGATAAAATCCCCATATGAAGCCGAGAGATCGAGGAGACATGAACGTGCATCCATGTATGCGGGCGAGAAGGGAAGGAGCATTGGTCATGCATCCCTGCATGAGGGTGAGACAGGGAGGAGATAAAATCCCTGTATGAAGCCAAGAGAACGAGGCGGCATGAACATGCATCCCTTTATAAGGACATAACATTGAGGACGCATGAACATGACTGCCTGAATTTTATGGTGGTGGCCTTCGGGTGATTTGGCACGTGCAATTGGTGAAGAGCACTTCTCCTGCGCAAAAAAATAAATTTACTATTAGCACCCCGGAGGGAGCCTCTGCACTTCTTATAGGGAGAAAACTCTGCAATGGAAGGGGACAGGGTCAATAACAGCTGTAAACTCTCACAAGACCATCACTGCTCTCACACTTTCCTGCTCTCAGGCTGGCGGGCCATTATCGGCCCTGGCTGCCGCACCATTGCCAGGTTTGTGTAACTATATTATTTCTAATTGGCTCCACTTTGATGACTTTCATTTGGATTCTGACTTGATTATTGAGATCTTAAATAAGTGACTGGGGATCAGGTGTCCACTTATTCTCATGGATAACATCACAACCAACCTTTAATTCAAACATGAGTCATGACATCACAGATGGAGTACAGCTTATGATAGAGGTGGAACATCACATTGTAGCAGCCCAAGTAGCTCGCCGTGATCATATAGTGGTTAGTACTTTGCATTGTGGCCGCAGCAACCTCGGTTCGAATCTGAGTCACGGCATTGCGGTGAGGCAATGTCACGGCAGTTGGGCAGATTTTTTAGAATTTCCATTAATACATTGGCAATCTCTGTGGAGGACTGAAACAATTCGATATGTCCTGTTACTGTTATGAACCTTTTGTCTCTTTAATGCTCTTTGCACACTTTTTCATCGGGTGACTGTAATGTATTTCAACCAAATCTAATTAAGAGCGCATTATGTGGTGACATTTGCAGTACATGAAACATTATAACACTGCCATTTACGTCAATAACCACTAGCTTGATTAAGACATATGTATTGCAGCGACAGTATTTCCCAGTTACAAATGGGAATAAAAACAACATCCGCGAGGGATTGAGCCAACGACATTTAACTGATGTTGCCAATGGAGCGCGTTACAGAGAGCGCGAAGTCCCGCCTTTACAGTCACACGCTGATGATAATACAGATGTTTAAATAAACAGGCATATCTGTGGACTTGTGGTCTTTCTACATTGGGACTCATAGTCTAGTCCTAGGCTATTGTAGGCACTGGCGTATCTTTTAGTGGAATGAGAGGCATTCTGTAGTCGCGTGAAAGGACCTTTCAAGTCAATCTGATCTGTATTGTCCTGTGAAAAAAAGCGTTCTTAGACACAGTGAGGAGTTTTTGGGGATAATGGGAAAATCATTTCCAACTAAATGACAGGAATTTCTTAGTCCAATCATGAGGTGTGCTAGGCTTTTTTATACTGTGGCGGAAAGAGAGAGAGTATAACAGTCATTATAAATAAAGGGCCAAGGAAGTGACAGTTAATGGAAGGAACAATTTGCACATAGTTTTAGAATGTGGTCAGGAGGAGGACAATGTGCTTACACATATGAAACATTAGAAGGTAGACATTATGGAAGCACATATATTTCTTTATTTTTATTGTATTTGGGGAGAGGGGGTTAATATAGCACGTACAATGTGGAAAAGTGCTTTCCATAGCACCTTGCAGGTGGGCGACATCTAGAGCTGTGCAGTAGCCACCCATGCCCCAGACGTCAAAGAGAACAAGAAGTTACACATGTTGGAAGTGAGGGTGAGACATTGAGGAGATATGATCCCCGTATGAAGCCGAGAGAAGGAGGAGGCGTGAACGTGCATCCATGTATGCGGGCGAGACAGGAAGGAGCGTTGGTCATGCATCCCTGCATGAGGGTGAGACAGGGAGGAGATATGATCCCCGTATGAAGCCGAGAGAAGGAGGAGGCGTGAACGTGCATTCATGTATGCAGGCGAGAAGGGAAGGAGCATTGGTCATGCATCCCTGCATGAGGGTGAGACAGGGAGGAGATATGATCCCCGTATGAAGCGGAGAGAAGGAGGAGGCGTGAACGTGCATCCATGTATGCGGGCGAGACAGGAAGGAGCATTGGTCATGCATCCCTGCATGAGGGTGAGACAGGGAGGAGATATGATCCCCGTATGAAGCCGAGAGAAGGAGGAGGCGTGAACGTGCATCCATGTATGCGGGCGAGACGGGAAGGAGCATTGGTCATGCATCCCTTCCTGAGGGTGAGACAGGGAGGAGATAAAATCCCCGTATGAAGCCGAGAGAACGAGGAGACATGAACGTGCATCCATGTATGCGGGCGAGAAGGGAAGGAGCATTGGTCATGCATCCCTGCATGAGGGTGAGACAGGGAGGAGATAAAATCCCTGTATGAAGCCAAGAGAACGAGGCGGCATGAACATGCATCCTTGTATGCAGGTGTGACATGGAGTCATCATGAACATGCATCCCTTTATAAGGACATAACATGGAGGACGCATGAACATGAATGCCTGAATTTTATGGTGGTGGCCTTCGGGTGATTTGGCACGTGCAATTGGTGAAGAGCACTTCTCCTGCGCAAAAAAATAAATTTACTATTAGCACCCCGGAGGGAGCCTCTGCACTTCTTATAGGGAGAAAACTCTGCAATGGAAGGGGACAGGGTCAATAACAGCTGTAAACTCTCACAAGACCATCACTGCTCTCACACTTTCCTGCTCTCAGGCTGGCGGGCCATTATCAGCCCTGGCTGCCGCACCATTGCCAGGTTTGTGTAACTATATTATTTCTAATTGGCTCCACTTTGATGACTTTCATTTGGATTCTGACTTGATTATTGAGATCTTAAATAAGTGACTGGGGATCAGGTGTCCACTTATTCTCATGGATAACATCACAACCAACCTTTAATTCAAACATGAGTCATGACATCACAGATGGAGTACAGCTTATGATAGAGGTGGAACGTCACATTGTAGCAGCCCAAGTAGCTCGCCGTGATCGTATAGTGGTTAGTACTCTGCGTTGTGGCCGCAGCAACCTCGGTTCGAATCCGAGTCACGACATTGCGGTGAGGCAATGTCACGGCAGTTGGGCAGATATTTTAGAATTTCCATTAATACATTGGCAATCTCTGTGGAGGACTGAAACAATTCGATATGTCCTGTTACTGTTATGAACCTTTTGTTTCTTTAATGCTCTTTGCACACTTTTTCATCGGGTGACTGTAATGTATTTCAACCAAATCTAATTAAGAGCGCATTATGTGGTGACATTTGCAGTACATGAAACATTATAACACTGCCATTTACGTCAATAACCACTAGCTTGATTAAGACATATGTATTGCAGCGACAGTATTTCCCAGTTACAAATGGGAATAAAAACAACATCCGCGAGGGATTGAACCAACGACATTTAACTGATGTTGCCAATGGAGCGCGTTACAGAGAGAGCGAGGTCCCGCCTTTACAGTCACACGCTGATGATAATACAGATGTTTAAATAAACAGGCATATCTGTGGACTTGTGGTCTTTCTACATTGGGACTCATAGTCTAGTCCTAGGCTATTGTAGGCACTGGCGTATCTTTTAGTGGAATGAGAGGCATTCTGTAGTCGCGTGAAAGGACCTTTCAAGTCAATCTGATCTGTATTGTCCTGTGAAAAAAAGCGTTCTTAGACACAGTGAGGAGTTTTTGGGGATAATGGGAAAATCATTTCCAACTAAATGACAGGAATTTCTTAGTCCAATCATGAGGTGTGCTAGGCATTTTTATACTGTGGCGGAAAGAGAGAGAGTATAACAGTCATTATAAATAAAGGGCCAAGGAAGTGACAGTTTATGGAAGGAACAATTTGCACATAGTTTTAGAATGTGGTCAGAAGAAGGACAATGTGCTTACACATATGAAACATTAGAAGGTAGACATTATGGAAGCACATATATTTCTTTATTTTTATTGTATTTGGGGAGAGGGGGTTAATATAGCACGTACAATGTGGAAAAGTGCTTTCCATAGCACCTTGCAGGTGGGGGACATCTAGAGCTGTGCAGTAGCCACCCATGCCCCAGACGTCAAAGAGAACAAAAAGTTACACATGTTGGAAGTGAGGGTGAGACATTGAGGAGATATGATCCCCGTATGAAGCCGAGAAAAGGAGGAGGCGTGAACGTGCATCCATGTATGCAGGCGAGAAGGGAAGGAGCATTGGTCATGCATCCCTGCATGAGGGTGAGACAGGGAGGAGATATGATCCCCGTATGAAGCCGAGAGAAGGAGGAGGCGTGAACGTGCATCCATGTATGCGGGCGAGACAGGAAGGAGCACTGGTCATTCATTCCTGCATGAGGGTGAGACAGGGAGGAGATATGATCCCCGTATGAAGCCGAGAGAAGGAGGAGGCGTGAACGTGCATCCATGTATGCGGGCGAGACAGGAAGGAGCATTGGTCATGCATCCCTGCATGAGGGTGAGACAGGGAGGAGATATGATCCCCGTATGAAGCCGAGAGAAGGAGGAGGCGTGAACGTGCATCCATGTATGCGGGCGAGACGGGAAGGAGCATTGGTCATGCATCCCTTCCCGAGGGAGAGACAGGGAGGAGATAAAATCCCCGTATGAAGCCGAGAGATCGAGGAGACATGAACGTGCATCCATGTATGCGGGCGAGAAGGGAAGGAGCATTGGTCATGCATCCCTGCATGAGGGTGAGACAGGGAGGAGATAAAATCCCTGTATGAAGCCAAGAGAACGAGGCGGCATGAACATGCATCCTTGTATGCAGGTGTGACATGGAGTCATCATGAACATGCATCCCTTTATAAGGACATAACATGGAGGACGCATGAACATGAATGTCTGAATTTTATGGTGGTGGCCTTCGGGTGATTTGGCACGTGCAATTGGTGAAGAGCACTTCTCCTGCGCAAAAAAATAAATGTACTATTATCACCCCGGAGGGAGCCTCTGCACTTCTTATAGGGAGAAAACTCTGCAATGGAAGGGGACAGGGTCAATAACAGCTGTAAACTCTCACAAGACCATCACTGCTCTCACACTTTCCTGCTCTCAGGCTGGCGGGCCATTATCGGCCCTGGCTGCCGCACCATTGCCAGGTTTGTGTAACTATATTATTTCTAATTGGCTCCACTTTGATGACTTTCATTTGGATTCTGACTTGATTATTGAGATCTTAAATAAGTGACTGGGGATCAGGTGTCCACTTATTCTCATGGATAACATCACAGCCAACCTTTAATTCAAACATGAGTCATGACATCACAGATGGAGTACAGCTTATGATAGAGGTGGAACGTCACATTGTAGCAGCCCAAGTAGCTCGCCGTGATCGCATAGTGGTTAGTACTCTGCGTTGTGGCCGCAGCAACCTCGGTTCGAATCCGAGTCACGGCATTGCGGTGAGGCAATGTCACTGCAGTTGGGCAGATATTTTACAATTTCCATTAATACATTGGCAATCTCTGTGGAGGACTGAAACAATTCGATATGTCCTGTTACTGTTATGAACCTTTTGTTTCTTTAATGCTCTTTGCACACTTTTTCATCGGGTGACTGTAATGTATTTCAACCAAATCTAATTAAGAGCGTATTATGTGGTGACATTTGCAGTACATGAAACATTATAACACTGCCATTTACGTCAATAACCACTAGCTTGATTAAGACATATGTATTGCAGCGACAGTATTTCCCAGTTACAAATGGGAATAAAAACAACATCCGCGAGGGATTGAACCAACGACATTTAACTGATGTTGCCAATGGAGCGCGTTACAGAGAGCGCGAATCCCACCTTTACAGTCACACGCTGATGATAATACAGATGTTTAAATAAACAGGCATATCTGTGGACTTGTGGTCTTTCTACATTGGGACTCATAGTCTAGTCCTAGGCTATTGTAGGCACTGGCGTATCTTTTAGTGGAATGAGAGGCATTCTGTAGTCGCATGAAAGGACCTTTCAAGTCAATCTGATCTGTATTGTCCTGTGAAAAAAAGCGTTCTTAGACACAGTGAGGAGTTTTTGGGGATAATGGGAAAATCATTTCCAACTAAATGACAGGAATTTCTTAGTCCAATCATGAGGTCTGCTAGGCTTTTTTATACTGTGGCGGAAAGAGAGAGAGTATAACAGTCATTATAAATAAAGGGCCAAGGAAGTGACAGTTTATGGAAGGAACAATTTGCACATAGTTTTAGAATGTGGTCAGGAGGAGGACAATGTGCTTACACATATGAAACATTAGAAGGTAGACATTATGGAAGCACATATATTTCTTTATTTTTATTGTATTTGGGGAGAGGGGGTTAATATAGCACGTCCAATGTGGAAAAGTGCTTTCCATAGCACCTTGCAGGTGGGCGACATCTAGAGCTGTGCAGTAGCCACCCATGCCCCAGACGTCAAAGAGAACAAGAAGTTACACATGTTGGAAGTGAGGGTGAGACATTGAGGAGATATGATCCCCGTATGAAGCCGAGAGAAGGAGGAGGCGTGAACGTGCATCCATGTATGCAGGCGAGAAGGGAAGGAGCATTGGTCATGCATCCCTGCATGAGGGTGAGACAGGGAGGAGATATGATCCCCGTATGAAGCCGAGAGAAGGAGGAGGCGTGAACGTGCATCCATGTATGCGGGCGAGACAGGAAGGAGCGTTGTTCATGCATCCCTGCATGAGGGTGAGACAGGGAGGAGATATGATCCCCGTATGGAGCCGAGAGAAGGAGGAGGCGTGAACGTGCATCCATGTATTTAGGCGAGAAGGGAAGGAGCATTGGTCATGCATCCCTGCATGAGGGTGAGACAGCGAGGAGATATGATCCCCGTACGAAGCCGAGAGAAGGAGGAGGCGTGAACGTGCATCCATGTATGCGGGCGAGACAGGAAGGAGCATTGGTCATGCATCCCTGCATGAGGGTGAGACAGGGAGGAGATATGATCCCCGTATGAAGCCGAGAGAAGGAGGAGGCGTGAACGTGCATCCATGTATGCGGGCGAGACGGGAAGGAGCATTGGTCATGCATCCCTTCCTGAGGGTGAGACAGGGAGGAGATAAAATCCCCGTATGAAGCCGAGAGAACGAGGAGACATGAACGTGCATCCATGTATGCGGGCGAGAAGGGAAGGAGCATTGGTCATGCATACCTGCATGAGGGTGAGACAGGGAGGAGATAAAATCCCTGTATGAAGCCAAGAGAACGAGGCGGCATGAACATGCATCCTTGTATGCAGGTGTGACATGGAGTCATCATGAACATGCATCCCTTTATAAGGACATAACATGGAGGACGCATGAACATGAATGCCTGAATTTTATGGTGGTGGCCTTCGGGTGATTTGGCACGTGCAATTGGTGAAGAGCACTTCTCCTGCGCAAAAAAATAAATTTACTATTAGCACCCCGGAGGGAGCCTCTGCACTTCTTATAGGGAGAAAACTCTGCAATGGAAGGGGACAGGGTCAATAACAGCTGTAAACTCTCACAAGACCATCACTGCTCTCACACTTTCCTGCTCTCAGGCTGGCGGGCCATTATCGGCCCTGGCTGCCGCACCATTGCCAGGTTTGTGTAACTATATTATTTCTAATTGGCTCCACTTTGATGACTTTCATTTGGATTCTGACTTGATTATTGAGATCTTAAATAAGTGACTGGGGATCAGGTGTCCTCTTATTCTCATGGATAACATCACAACCAACCTTTAATTCAAACATGAGTCATGACATCACAGATGGAGTACAGCTTATGATAGAGGTGGAACGTCACATTGTAGCAGCCCAAGTAGCTCGCTGTGATCGTATAGTGGTTAGTACTCTGCGTTGTGGCTGCAGCAACCTCTGTTCGAATCAGAGTCACGGCATTGCGGTGAGGCAATGTCACGGCAGTTGGGCAGATATTTTAGAATTTCCATTAATACATTGGCAATCTCTGTGGAGGACTGAAACAATTCGATATGTCCTGTTACTGTTATGAACCTTTTGTTTCTTTAATGCTCTTTGCACACTTTTTCATCGGGTGACTGTAATGTATTTCAACCAAATCTAATTAAGAGCGCATTATATGGTGACATTTGCAGTACATGAAACATTATAACACTGCCATTTACGTCAATAACCACTAGCTTTATTAAGACATATGTATTGCAGCGACAGTATTTCCCAGTTACAAATGGGAATAAAAACAACATCCGCGAGGGATTGAACCAACGACATTTAACTGATGTTGCCAATGGAGCGCGTTACAGAGAGCGCGAGGTCCCGCCTTTACAGTCACACGCTGATGATAATACAGATGTTTAAATAAACAGGCATATCTGTGGACTTGTGGTCTTTCTACATTGGGACTCATAGTCTAGTCCTAGGCTATTGTAGGCACTGGCGTATCTTTTAGTGGAATGAGAGGCATTCTGTAGTCGCGTGAAAGGACCTTTCAAGTCAATCTGATCTGTATTGTCCTGTGAAAAAAAGCGTTCTTAGACACAGTGAGGAGTTTTTGGGGATAATGGGAAAATCATTTCCAACTAAATGACAGGAATTTCTTAGTCCAATCATGAGGTGTGCTAGGCTTTTTTATACTGTGGCGGAAAGAGAGAGAGTATAACAGTCATTATAAATAAAGGGCCAAGGAAGTGACAGTTTATGGAAGGAACAATTTGCACATAGTTTTAGAATGTGGTCAGGAGGAGGACAATGTGCTTACACATATGAAACATTAGAAGGTAGACATTATGGAAGCACATATATTTCTTTATTTTTATTGTATTTGGGGTGAGGGGGTTAATATAGCACGTCCAATGTGGAAAAGTGCTTTCCATAGCAACTTGCAGGTGGGCGACATCTAGATCTGTGCAGTAGCCACCCATGCCCCAGATGTCAAAGAGAACAAGAAGTTACACATGTTGGAAGTGAGGGTGAGACATTGAGGAGATATGATCCCCGTATGAAGCCGAGAGAAGGAGGAGGCGTGAACGTGCATCCATGTATGCAGGCGAGAAGGGAAGGAGCATTGGTCATGCATCCCTGCATGAGGATGAGACAGGGAGGAGATATGATCCCCGTATGAAGCCGAGAGAAGGAGGAGGCTTGAACGTGCATCCATGTATGCGGGCGAGACAGGAAGGAGCGTTAGTCATGCATCCCTGCATGAGGGTGAGACAGGGAGGAGATATGATCCCCGTATAAAGCCGAGAGAAGGAGGAGGCGTGAACGTGCATCCATGTATGCAGGCGAGAAGGGAAGGAGCATTGGTCATGCATCCCTGCATGAGGGTGAGACAGGGAGGAGATATGATCCCCGTATGAAGCCGAGAGAAGGAGGAGGCGTGAACGTGCATCCATGTATGCGGGCGAGACAGGAAGGAGCATTGGTCATGCATCCCTGCATGAGGGTGAGACAGGGAGGAGATATGATCCCCGTATGAAGCCGAGAGAAGGAGGATGCGTGAACGTGCATCCATGTATGCGGGCGAGACGGGAAGGAGCATTGGTCATGCATCCCTTCCTGAGGGTGAGACAGGGAGGAGATAAAATCCCCGTATGAAGCCGAGAGAACGAGAAGACATGAACGTGCATCCATGTATGCGGGCGAGAAGGGAAGGAGCATTGGTCATGCATCCCTGCATGAGGGTGAGACAGGGAGGAGATAAAATCCCTTTATGAAGCCAAGAGAACGAGGCGGCATGAACATGCATCCTTGTATGCAGATGTGACATGGAGTCATCATGAACATGCATCCCTTTATAAGGACATAACATGGAGGACGCATGAACATGAATGCCTGAATTTTATGGTGGTGGCCTTTGGGTGATTTGGCACGTGCAATTGGTGAAGAGCACTTCTCCTGCGCAAAAAAATAAATGTACTATTAGCACCCCGGAGGGAGCCTCTGCACTTCTTATAGGGAGAAAACTCTGCAATGGAAGGGGACAGGTTCAATAACAGCTGTAAACTCTCACAAGACCATCACTGCTCTCACACTTTCCTGCTCTCAGGCTGGCGGGCCATTATCAGCCCTGGCTGCCGCACCATTGCCAGTTTTGTGTAACTATATTATTTCTAATTGGCTCCACTTTGATGACTTTCATTTGGATTCTGACTTGATTATTGAGATCTTAAATAAGTGACTGGGGATCAGGTGTCCACTTATTCTCATGGATAACATCACAACCAACCTTTAATTCAAACATGAGTCATGACATCACAGATGGAGTACAGCTTATGATAGAGGTGGAACGTCACATTGTAGCAGCCCAAGTAGCTCGCCGTGATCATATAGTGGTTAGTACTCTGTGTTGTGGCCGCAGCAACCTCGGTTCGAATCCGGCAGTTGGGCAGATATTTTAGAATTTCCATTAATACATTGGCAATCTCTGTGGAGGACTGAAACAATTCGATATGTCCTGTTACTGTTATGAACCTTTTGTTTCTTTAATGCTCTTTGCACACTTTTTCATCGGGTGACTGTAATGTATTTCAACCAAATGTAATTAAGAGCACATTATGTGGTGACATTTGCAGTACATGAAACATTATAACACTGCCATTTACGTCAATAACCACTAGCTTGATTAAGATATATGTATTGCAGCGACAGTATTTCCCAGTTACAAATGGGAATAAAAACAACATCCGCGAGGGATTGAACCAACGACATTTAACTGATGTTGCCAATGGAGCGCGTTACAGAGAGCGCGAGGTCCCGCCTTTACAGTCACACGCTGATGATAATACAGATGTTTAAATAAACAGGCATATCTGTGGACTTGTGGTCTTTCTACATTGGGACTCATAGTCTAGTCCTAGGCTATTGTAGGCACTGGCGTATCTTTTAGTGGAATGAGAGGCATTCTGTAGTCGCGTGAAAGGACCTTTCAAGTCAATCTGATCTGTATTGTCCTGTGAAAAAAAGCGTTCTTAGACACAGTGAGGAGTTTTTGGGGATAATGGGAAAATCATTTCCAACTAAATGACAGGAATTTCTTAGTCCAATCATGAGGTGTGCTAGGCTTTTTTATACTGTGGCGGAAAGAGAGAGAGTATAACAGTCATTATAAATAAAAGGCCAAGGAAGTGACAGTTTATGGAAGGAACAATTTGCACATAGTTTTAGAATGTGGTCAGGAGGAGGACAATGTGCTTACACATATGAAACATTAGAAGGTAGAAATTATGGAAGCACATATATTTCTTTATTTTTATTGTATTTGGGGAGAGGGGGTTAATATAGCACGTCCAATGTGGAAAAGTGCTTTCCATAGCACCTTGCAGGTGGGCGACATCTAGAGCTGTGCAGTAGCCACCCATGCCCCAGACGTCAAAGAGAACAAGAAGTTACACATGTTGGAAGTGAGGGTGAGACATTGAGGAGATATGATCCCCGTATGAAGCCGAGAAAAGGAGGAGGCGTGAACGTGCATCCATGTATGCAGGCGAGAAGGGAAGGAGCATTGGTCATGCGTCCCTGCATGAGGGTGAGACAGGGAGGAGATATGATCCCCGTATGAAGCCCAGAGAAGGAGGAGGCGTGAACGTGCATCCATGTATGCGGGCGAGACAGGAAGGAGCATTGGTCATGCATCCCTGCATGAGGGTGAGACAGGGAGGAGATATGATCCCCGTATGAAGCCGAGAGAAGGAGGAGGCATGAACGTGCATCCATGTATGCGGGCGAGACGGGAAGGAGCATTGGTCATGCATCCCTTCCCGAGGGTGAGACAGGGAGGAGATAAAATCCCTGTATGAAGCCGATAGAACGAGGAGACATGAACGTGCATCCATGTATGCGGGCGAGAAGGGAAGGAGCATTGGTCATGCATCCCTGCATGAGGGTGAGACAGGGAGGAGATATGATCCCCGTATGAAGCCAAGAGAACGAGGCGGCATGAACATGCATCCTTGTATGCAGGTGTGACATGGAGTCATCATGAACATGCATACCTTTATAAGGACATAACATGGAGGACGCATGAACATGAATGCCTGAATTTTATGGTGGTGGCCTTCGGGTGATTTGGCACTTGCAATTGGTGAAGAGCACTTCTCCTGCGCAAAAAAATAAATTTACTATTAGCACCCCGGAGGGAGCCTCTGCACTTCTTATAGGGAGAAAACTCTGCAATGGAAGGGGACAGGGTCAATAACAGCTGTAAACTCTCACAAGACCATCACTGCTCTCACACTTTCCTGCTCTCAGGCTGGCGGGCCATTATCGGCCCTGGCTGCCGCACCATTGCCAGGTTTGTGTAACTATATTATTTCTAATTGGCTCCACTTTGATGACTTTCATTTGGATTCTGACTTGATTATTGAGATCTTAAATAAGTGACTGGGGATCAGGTGTCCACTTATTCTCATGGATAACATCACAACCAACCTTTAATTCAAACATGAGTCATGACATCACAGATGGAGTACAGCTTATGATAGAGGTGGAACGTCACATTGTAGCAGCCCAAGTAGCTCGCCGTGATCGTATAGTGGTTAGTACTCTGTGTTGTGGCCGCAGCAACCTCGGTTCGAATCCGAGTCACAGCATTGCGGTGAGGCAATGTCACGTCACGGCAGTTGGGCAGATATTTTAGAATTTCCATTAATACATTGGCAATCTCTGTGGAGGACTGAAACAATTCGATGTCCTGTTACAGTTATGAACCTTTTGTTTCTTTAATGCTCTCTGCACACTTTTTCATGGGTGACTGTAATGTATTTCAACCAAATCTAATTAAGAGTGCATTATGTGGTGACATTTGCAGTACATGAAACATTATAACACTGCCATTTACGTCAATAACCACTAGCTTGATTAAGACATATGTATTGCAGCGACAGTATTTCCCAGTTACAAATGGGAATAAAAACAACATCCGCGAGGGATTGAACCAACGACATTTAACTGATGTTGCCAATGGAGCGCGTTACAGAGAGCGCAAGGTCCCGCCTTTACAGTCACACGCTGATGATAATACAGATGTTTAAATAAACAGGCATATCTGTGGACTTGTGGTCTTTCTACATTGGGACTCATAGTCTAGTCCTAGGCTATTGTAGGCACTGGCGTATCTTTGAGTGGAATGAGAGGCGTTCTGTAGTCGCGTGAAAGGACCTTTCAAGTCAATCTGATCTGTATTGTCCTGTGAAAAAAAGCGTTCTTAGACACAGTGAGGAGTTTTTGGGGATAATGGGAAAATCATTTCCAACTAAATGACAGGAATTTCTTAGTCCAATCATGAGGTGTGCTAGGCTTTTTTATACTGTGGCGGAAAGAGAGAGAGTATAACAGTCATTATAAATAAAGGGCCAAGGAAGTGACAGTTTATGGAAGGAACAATTTGCACATAGTTTTAGAATGTGGTCAGAAGAAGGACAATGTGCTTACACATATGAAACATTAGAAGGTAGACATTATGGAAGCACATATATTTCTTTATTTTTATTGTATTTGGGGAGAGGGGGTTAATATAGCACGTACAATGTGGAAAAGTGCTTTCCATAGCACCTTGCAGGTGGGCGACATCTAGAGCTGTGCAGTAGCCACCCATGCCCCAGACGTCAAAGAGAACAAAAAGTTACACATGTTGGAAGTGAGGGTGAGACATTGAGGAGATATGATCCCCGTATGAAGCCGAGAAAAGGAGGAGGCGTGAACGTGCATCCATGTATGCAGGCGAGAAGGGAAGGAGCATTGGTCATGCATCCCTGCATGAGGGTGAGACAGGGAGGAGATATGATCCCCGTATGAAGCCGAGAGAAGGAGGAGGCGTGAACGTGCATCCATGTATGCAGGCGAGAAGGGAAGGAGCATTGGTCATGCATCCCTGCATGAGGGTGAGACAGGGAGGAGATATGATCCCCGTATGAAGCCGAGAGAAGGAGGAGGCGTGAACGTGCATCCATGTATGCGGGCGAGACAGGAAGGAGCATTGGTCATTCATCCCTGCATGAGGGTGAGACAGGGAGGAGATATGATCCCCGTATGAAGCCGAGAGAAGGAGGAGGCGTGAACGTGCATCCATGTATGCGGGCGAGACAGGAAGGAGCATTGGTCATTCATCCCTGCATGAGGGTGAGACAGGGAGGAGATATGATCCCCGTATGAAGCCGAGAGAAGGAGGAGGCGTGAACGTGCATCCATGTATGCGGGCGAGACAGGAAGGAGCATTGGTCATGCATCCCTGCATGAGGGTGAGACAGGGAGGAGATATGATCCCCGTATGAAGCCGAGAGAAGGAGGAGGCGTGAACGTGCATCCATGTATGCGGGCGAGACGGGAAGGAGCATTGGTCATGCATCCCTTCCCGAGGGAGAGACAGGGAGGAGATAAAATCCCCATATGAAGCCGAGAGATCGAGGAGACATGAACGTGCATCCATGTATGCGGGCGAGAAGGGAAGGAGCATTGGTCATGCATCCCTGCATGAGGGTGAGACAGGGAGGAGATAAAATCCCTGTATGAAGCCAAGAGAACGAGGCGGCATGAACATGCATCCCTTTATAAGGACATAACATTGAGGACGCATGAACATGAATGCCTGAATTTTATGGTGGTGGCCTTCGGGTGATTTGGCACGTGCAATTGGTGAAGAGCACTTCTCCTGCGCAAAAAAATAAATTTACTATTAGCACCCCGGAGGGAGCCTCTGCACTTCTTATAGGGAGAAAACTCTGCAATGGAAGGGGACAGGGTCAATAACAGCTGTAAACTCTCACAAGACCATCACTGCTCTCACACTTTCCTGCTCTCAGGCTGGCGGGCCATTATCGGCCCTGGCAGCCGCACCATTGCCAGGTTTGTGTAACTATATTATTTCTAATTGGCTCCACTTTGATGACTTTCATTTGGATTCTGACTTGATTATTGAGATCTTAAATAAGTGACTGGGGATCAGGTGTCCACTTATTCTCATGGATAACATCACAACCAACCTTTAATTCAAACATGAGTCATGACATCACAGATGGAGTACAGCTTATGATAGAGGTGGAACATCACATTGTAGCAGCCCAAGTAGCTCGCCGTGATCATATAGTGGTTAGTACTTTGCATTGTGGCCGCAGCAACCTCGGTTCGAATCTGAGTCACGGCATTGCGGTGAGGCAATGTCACGGCAGTTGGGCAGATATTTTAGAATTTCCATTAATACATTGGCAATCTCTGTGGAGGACTGAAACAATTCGATATGTCCTGTTACTGTTATGAACCTTTTGTCTCTTTAATGCTCTTTGCACACTTTTTCATCGGGTGACTGTAATGTATTTCAACCAAATCTAATTAAGAGCGCATTATGTGGTGACATTTGCAGTACATGAAACATTATAACACTGCCATTTACGTCAATAACCACTAGCTTGATTAAGACATATGTATTGCAGCGACAGTATTTCCCAGTTACAAATGGGAATAAAAACAACATCCGCGAGGGATTGAGCCAACGACATTTAACTGATGTTGCCAATGGAGCGCGTTACAGAGAGCGCGAAGTCCCGCCTTTACAGTCACACGCTGATGATAATACAGATGTTTAAATAAACAGGCATATCTGTGGACTTGTGGTCTTTCTACATTGGGACTCATAGTCTAGTCCTAGGCTATTGTAGGCACTGGCGTATCTTTTAGTGGAATGAGAGGCATTCTGTAGTCGCGTGAAAGGACCTTTCAAGTCAATCTGATCTGTATTGTCCTGTGAAAAAAAGCGTTCTTAGACACAGTGAGGAGTTTTTGGGGATAATGGGAAAATCATTTCCAACTAAATGACAGGAATTTCTTAGTCCAATCATGAGGTGTGCTAGGCTTTTTTATACTGTGGCGGAAAGAGAGAGAGTATAACAGTCATTATAAATAAAGGGCCAAGGAAGTGACAGTTAATGGAAGGAACAATTTGCACATAGTTTTAGAATGTGGTCAGGAGGAGGACAATGTGCTTACACATATGAAACATTAGAAGGTAGACATTATGGAAGCACATATATTTCTTTATTTTTATTGTATTTGGGGAGAGGGGGTTAATATAGCACGTACAATGTGGAAAAGTACTTTCCATAGCACCTTGCAGGTGGGCGACATCTAGAGCTGTGCAGTAGCCACCCATGCCCCAGACGTCAAAGAGAACAAGAAGTTACACATGTTGGAAGTGAGGGTGAGACATTGAGGAGATATGATCCCCGTATGAAGCCGAGAGAAGGAGGAGGCGTGAACGTGCATCCATGTATGCGGGCGAGACAGGAAGGAGCGTTGGTCATGCATCCCTGCATGAGGGTGAGACAGGGAGGAGATATGATCCCCGTATGAAGCCGAGAGAAGGAGGAGGCGTGAACGTGCATTCATGTATGCAGGCGAGAAGGGAAGGAGCATTGGTCATGCATCCCTGCATGAGGGTGAGACAGGGAGGAGATATGATCCCCGTATGAAGCGGAGAGAAGGAGGAGGCGTGAACGTGCATCCATGTATGCGGGCGAGACAGGAAGGAGCATTGGTCATGCATCCCTGCATGAGGGTGAGACAGGGAGGAGATATGATCCCCGTATGAAGCCGAGAGAAGGAGGAGGCGTGAACGTGCATCCATGTATGCGGGCGAGACGGGAAGGAGCATTGGTCATGCATCCCTTCCTGAGGGTGAGACAGGGAGGAGATAAAATCCCCGTATGAAGCTGAGAGAACGAGGAGACATGAACGTGCATCCATGTATGTGGGCGAGAAGGGAAGGAGCATTGGTCATGCATCCCTGCATGAGGGTGAGACAGGGAGGAGATAAAATCCCTGTATGAAGCCAAGAGAACGAGGCGGCATGAACATGCATCCTTGTATGCAGGTGTGACATGGAGTCATCATGAACATGCATCCCTTTATAAGGACATAACATGGAGGACGCATGAACATGAATGCCTGAATTTTATGGTGGTGGCCTTCGGGTGATTTGGCACGTGCAATTGGTGAAGAGCACTTCTCCTGCGCAAAAAAATAAATTTACTATTAGCACCCCGGAGGGAGCCTCTGCACTTCTTATAGGGAGAAAACTCTGCAATGGAAGGGGACAGGGTCAATAACAGCTGTAAACTCTCACAAGACCATCACTGCTCTCACACTTTCCTGCTCTCAGGCTGGCGGGCCATTATCAGCCCTGGCTGCCGCACCATTGCCAGGTTTGTGTAACTATATTATTTCTAATTGGCTCCACTTTGATGACTTTCATTTGGATTCTGACTTGATTATTGAGATCTTAAATAAGTGACTGGGGATCAGGTGTCCACTTATTCTCATGGATAACATCACAACCAACCTTTAATTCAAACATGAGTCATGACATCACAGATGGAGTACAGCTTATGATAGAGGTGGAACGTCACATTGTAGCAGCCCAAGTAGCTCGCCGTGATCGTATAGTGGTTAGTACTCTGCGTTGTGGCCGCAGCAACCTCGGTTCGAATCCGAGTCACGACATTGCGGTGAGGCAATGTCACGGCAGTTGGGCAGATATTTTAGAATTTCCATTAATACATTGGCAATCTCTGTGGAGGACTGAAACAATTCGATATGTCCTGTTACTGTTATGAACCTTTTGTTTCTTTAATGCTCTTTCAACACTTTTTCATCGGGTGACTGTAATGTATTTCAACCAAATCTAATTAAGAGCGCATTATGTGGTGACATTTGCAGTACATGAAACATTATAACACTGCCATTTACGTCAATAACCACTAGCTTGATTAAGACATATGTATTGCAGCGACAGTATTTCCCAGTTACAAATGGGAATAAAAACAACATCCGCGAGGGATTGAACCAACGACATTTAACTGATGTTGCCAATGGAGCGCGTTACAGAGAGAGCGAGGTCCCGCCTTTACAGTCACACGCTGATGATAATACAGATGTTTAAATAAACAGGCATATCTGTGGACTTGTGGTCTTTCTACATTGGGACTCATAGTCTAGTCCTAGGCTATTGTAGGCACTGGCGTATCTTTTAGTGGAATGAGAGGCATTCTGTAGTCGCGTGAAAGGACCTTTCAAGTCAATCTGATCTGTATTGTCCTGTGAAAAAAAGCGTTCTTAGACACAGTGAGGAGTTTTTGGGGATAATGGGAAAATCATTTCCAACTAAATGACAGGAATTTCTTAGTCCAATCATGAGGTGTGCTAGGCATTTTTATACTGTGGCGGAAAGAGAGAGAGTATAACAGTCATTATAAATAAAGGGCCAAGGAAGTGACAGTTTATGGAAGGAACAATTTGCACATAGTTTTAGAATGTGGTCAGAAGAAGGACAATGTGCTTACACATATGAAACATTAGAAGGTAGACATTATGGAAGCACATATATTTCTTTATTTTTATTGTATTTGGGGAGAGGGGGTTAATATAGCACGTACAATGTGGAAAAGTGCTTTCCATAGCACCTTGCAGGTGGGGGACATCTAGAGCTGTGCAGTAGCCACCCATGCCCCAGACGTCAAAGAGAACAAAAAGTTACACATGTTGGAAGTGAGGGTGAGACATTGAGGAGATATGATCCCCGTATGAAGCCGAGAAAAGGAGGAGGCGTGAACGTGCATCCATGTATGCAGGCGAGAAGGGAAGGAGCATTGGTCATGCATCCCTGCATGAGGGTGAGACAGGGAGGAGATATGATCCCCGTATGAAGCCGAGAGAAGGAGGAGGCGTGAACGTGCATCCATGTATGCGGGCGAGACAGGAAGGAGCACTGGTCATTCATTCCTGCATGAGGGTGAGACAGGGAGGAGATATGATCCCCGTATGAAGCCGAGAGAAGGAGGAGGCGTGAACGTGCATCCATGTATGCGGGCGAGACAGGAAGGAGCATTGGTCATGCATCCCTGCATGAGGGTGAGACAGGGAGGAGATATGATCCCCGTATGAAGCTGAGAGAACGAGGAGGCGTGAACGTGCATCCATGTATGCGGGCGAGACGGGAAGGAGCATTGGTCATGCATCCCTTCCCGAGGGAGAGACAGGGAGGAGATAAAATCCCCGTATGAAGCCGAGAGATCGAGGAGACATGAACGTGCATCCATGTATGCGGGCGAGAAGGGAAGGAGCATTGGTCATGCATCCCTGCATGAGGGTGAGACAGGGAGGAGATAAAATCCCTGTATGAAGCCAAGAGAACGAGGCGGCATGAACATGCATCCTTGTATGCAGGTGTGACATGGAGTCATCATGAACATGCATCCCTTTATAAGGACATAACATGGAGGACGCATGAACATGAATGCCTGAATTTTATGGTGGTGGCCTTCGGGTGATTTGGCACGTGCAATTGGTGAAGAGCACTTCTCCTGCGCAAAAAAATAAATTTACTATTAGCACCCCGGAGGGAGCCTCTGCACTTCTTATAGGGAGAAAACTCTGCAATGGAAGGGGACAGGGTCAATAACAGCTGTAAACTCTCACAAGACCATCACTGCTCTCACACTTTCCTGCTCTCAGGCTGGCGGGCCATTATCAGCCCTGGCTGCCGCACCATTGCCAGGTTTGTGTAACTATATTATTTCTAATTGGCTCCACTTTGATGACTTTCATTTGGATTCTGACTTGATTATTGAGATCTTAAATAAGTGACTGGGGATCAGGTGTCCACTTATTCTCATGGATAACATCACAACCAACCTTTAATTCAAACATGAGTCATGACATCACAGATGGAGTACAGCTTATGATAGAGGTGGAACGTCACATTGTAGCAGCCCAAGTAGCTCGCCGTGATCGTATAGTGGTTAGTACTCTGCGTTGTGGCCGCAGCAACCTCGGTTCGAATCCGAGTCACGACATTGCGGTGAGGCAATGTCACGGCAGTTGGGCAGATATTTTAGAATTTCCATTAATACATTGGCAATCTCTGTGGAGGACTGAAACAATTCGATATGTCCTGTTACTGTTATGAACCTTTTGTTTCTTTAATGCTCTTTGCACACTTTTTCATCGGGTGACTGTAATGTATTTCAACCAAATCTAATTAAGAGCGCATTATGTGGTGACATTTGCAGTACATGAAACATTATAACACTGCCATTTACGTCAATAACCACTAGCTTGATTAAGACATATGTATTGCAGCGACAGTATTTCCCAGTTACAAATGGGAATAAAAACAACATCCGCGAGGGATTGAACCAACGACATTTAACTGATGTTGCCAATGGAGCGCGTTACAGAGAGAGCGAGGTCCCGCCTTTACAGTCACACGCTGATGATAATACAGATGTTTAAATAAACAGGCATATCTGTGGACTTGTGGTCTTTCTACATTGGGACTCATAGTCTAGTCCTAGGCTATTGTAGGCACTGGCGTATCTTTTAGTGGAATGAGAGGCATTCTGTAGTCGCGTGAAAGGACCTTTCAAGTCAATCTGATCTGTATTGTCCTGTGAAAAAAAGCGTTCTTAGACACAGTGAGGAGTTTTTGGGGATAATGGGAAAATCATTTCCAACTAAATGACAGGAATTTCTTAGTCCAATCATGAGGTGTGCTAGGCATTTTTATACTGTGGCGGAAAGAGAGAGAGTATAACAGTCATTATAAATAAAGGGCCAAGGAAGTGACAGTTTATGGAAGGAACAATTTGCACATAGTTTTAGAATGTGGTCAGAAGAAGGACAATGTGCTTACACATATGAAACATTAGAAGGTAGACATTATGGAAGCACATATATTTCTTTATTTTTATTGTATTTGGGGAGAGGGGGTTAATATAGCACGTACAATGTGGAAAAGTGCTTTCCATAGCACCTTGCAGGTGGGGGACATCTAGAGCTGTGCAGTAGCCACCCATGCCCCAGACGTCAAAGAGAACAAAAAGTTACACATGTTGGAAGTGAGGGTGAGACATTGAGGAGATATGATCCCCGTATGAAGCCGAGAAAAGGAGGAGGCGTGAACGTGCATCCATGTATGCAGGCGAGAAGGGAAGGAGCATTGGTCATGCATCCCTGCATGAGGGTGAGACAGGGAGGAGATATGATCCCCGTATGAAGCCGAGAGAAGGAGGAGGCGTGAACGTGCATCCATGTATGCGGGCGAGACAGGAAGGAGCACTGGTCATTCATTCCTGCATGAGGGTGAGACAGGGAGGAGATATGATCCCCGTATGAAGCCGAGAGAAGGAGGAGGCGTGAACGTGCATCCATGTATGCGGGCGAGACAGGAAGGAGCATTGGTCATGCATCCCTGCATGAGGGTGAGACAGGGAGGAGATATGATCCCCGTATGAAGCCGAGAGAAGGAGGAGGCGTGAACGTGCATCCATGTATGCGGGCGAGACGGGAAGGAGCATTGGTCATGCATCCCTTCCCGAGGGAGAGACAGGGAGGAGATAAAATCCCCGTATGAAGCCGAGAGATCGAGGAGACATGAACGTGCATCCATGTATGCGGGCGAGAAGGGAAGGAGCATTGGTCATGCATCCCTGCATGAGGGTGAGACAGGGAGGAGATAAAATCCCTGTATGAAGCCAAGAGAACGAGGCGGCATGAACATGCATCCTTGTATGCAGGTGTGACATGGAGTCATCATGAACATGCATCCCTTTATAAGGACATAACATGGAGGACGCATGAACATGAATGCCTGAATTTTATGGTGGTGGCCTTCGGGTGATTTGGCACGTGCAATTGGTGAAGAGCACTTCTCCTGCGCAAAAAAATAAATGTACTATTAGCACCCCGGAGGGAGCCTCTGCACTTCTTATAGGGAGAAAACTCTGCAATGGAAGGGGACAGAGTCAATAACAGCTGTAAACTCTCACAAGACCATCACTGCTCTCACACTTTCCTGCTCTCAGGCTGGCGGGCCATTATCGGCCCTGGCTGCCGCACCATTGCCAGGTTTGTGTAACTATATTATTTCTAATTGGCTCCACTTTGATGACTTTCATTTGGATTCTGACTTGATTATTGAGATCTTAAATAAGTGACTGGGGATCAGGTGTCCACTTATTCTCATGGATAACATCACAGCCAACCTTTAATTCAAACATGAGTCATGACATCACAGATGGAGTACAGCTTATGATAGAGGTGGAACGACACATTGTAGCAGCCCAAGTAGCTTGCCGTGATTGTATAGTGGTTAGTACTCTGCGTTGTGGCCGCAGCAACCTCGGTTCGAATCCGAGTCACGGCATTGCGGTGAGGCAATGTCACGGCAGTTGGGCAGATATTTTAGAATTTCCATTAATACATTGGCAATCTCTGTGGAGGACTGAAACAATTCGATATGTCCTGTTACTGTTATGAACCTTTTGTTTCTTTAATGCTCTTTGCACACTTTTTCATCGGGTGACTGTAATGTATTTCAACCAAATCTAATTAAGAGCACATTATGTGGTGACATTTGCAGTACATGAAACATTATAACACTGCCATTTACGTCAATAACCACTAGCTTGATTAAGACATATGTATTGCAGCGACAGTATTTCCCAGTTACAAATGGGAATAAAAACAACATCCGCGAGGGATTGAACCAACGACATTTAACTGATGTTGCCAATGGAGCGCGTTACAGAGAGCGCAAGGTCCCGCCTTTACAGTCACACGCTGATGATAATACAGATGTTTAAATAAACAGGCATATCTGTGGACTTGTGGTCTTTCTACATTGGGACTCATAGTCTAGTCCTAGGCTATTGTAGGCACTGGCGTATCTTTGAGTGGAATGAGAGGCGTTCTGTAGTCGCGTGAAAGGACCTTTCAAGTCAATCTGATCTGTATTGTCCTGTGAAAAAAAGCGTTCTTAGACACAGTGAGGAGTTTTTGGGGATAATGGGAAAATCATTTCCAACTAAATGACAGGAATTTCTTAGTCCAATCATGAGGTGTGCTAGGCTTTTTTATACTTTGGCGGAAAGAGAGAGAGTATAACAGTCATTATAAATAAAGGGCCAAGGAAGTGACAGTTTATGGAAGGAACAATTTGCACATAGTTTTAGAATGTGGTCAGGAGGAGGACAATGTGCTTACACATATGAAACATTAGAAGGTAGACATTATGGAAGCACATATATTTCTTTATTTTTATTGTATTTGGGGAGAGGGGGTTAATATAGCACGTCCAATGTGGAAAAGTGCTTTCCATAGCACCTTGCAGGTGGGCGACATCTAGAGCTGTGCAGTAGCCACCCATGCCCCAGACGTCAAAGAGAACAAGAAGTTACACATGTTGGAAGTGAGGGTAAGACATTGAGGAGATATGATCCCCGTATGAAGCCGAGAGAAGGAGGAGGCGTGAACGTGAATCCATGTATGCAGGCGAGAAGGGAAGGAGCATTGGACATGCATCCCTGCATGAGGGTGAGACAGGGAGGAGATATGATCCCCGTATGAAGCCGAGAGAAGGAGGAGGCGTGAACGTGCATTCATGTATGCGGGCGAGACAGGAAGGAGCGTTGGTCATGCATCCCTGCATGAGGGTGAGACAGGGAGGAGATATGATCGCGTATGAAGCCGAGAGAAGGAGGAGGCGTGAATGTGCATCCATGTATGCAGGCGAGAAGGGAAGGAGCATTGGTCATGCATCCCTGCATGAGGGTGAGACAGGGAGGAGATATGATCCCCGTATGAAGCCGAGAGAAGGAGGAGGCGTGAACGTGCATCCATGTATGCGGGCGAGACGGGAAGGAGCATTGGTCATGCATCCCTTCCTGAGGGTGAGACAGGGAGGAGATAAAATCCCCGTATGAAGCCGAGAGAACGAGAAGACATGAACGTGCATCATTGTATGCGGGCGAGAAGGGATTGAGCATTGGTCATGCATCCCTGCATGAGGGTGAGACAGGGAGGAGATAAAATCCCTGTATGAAGCCAAGAGAACGAGGCGGCATGAACATGCATCCTTGTATGCAGGTGTGACATGGAGTCATCATGAACATGCATCCCTTTATAAGGACATAACATGGAGGACGCATGAACATGAATGCCTGAATTTTATGGTGGTGGCCTTCGGGTGATTTGGCACGTGCAATTGGTGAAGAGCACTTCTCCTGCGCAAAAAAATAAATGTACTATTAGCACCCCGGAGGGAGCCTCTGCACTTCTTATAGGGAGAAAACTCTGCAATGGAAGGGGACAGGGTCAATAACAGCTGTAAACTCTCACAAGACCATCACTGCTCTCACACTTTCCTGCTCTCAGGCTGGCGGGCCATTATCGGCCCTGGCTGCCGCACTATTGCCAGGTTTGTGTAACTATATTATTTCTAATTGGCTCCACTTTGATGACTTTCATTTGGATTCTGACTTGATTATTGAGATCTTAAATAAGTGACTGGGGATCAGGTGTCCACTTATTCTCATGGATAACATCACAGCCAACCTTTAATTCAAACATGAGTCATGACATCACAGATGGAGTACAGCTTATGATAGAGGTGGAACGTCACATTGTAGCAGCCCAAGTAGCTCGCCGTGATCGTATAGTGGTTAGTACTCTGCGTTGTGGCCGCAGCAACCTCGGTTCGAATCCGAGTCACGGCATTGCGGTGAGGCAAGGCAGTTGGGCAGATATTTTACAATTTCCATTAATACATTGGCAATCTCTGTGGAGGACTGAAACAATTCGATATGTCCTGTTACTGTTATGAACCTTTTGTTTCTTTAATGCTCTTTGCACACTTTTTCATCGGGTGACTGTAATGTATTTCAACCAAATCTAATTAAGAGCACATTATGTGGTGACATTTGCAGTACATGAAACATTATAACACTGCCATTTACGTCAATAACCACTAGCTTGATTAAGACATATGTATTGCAGCGACAGTATTTCCCAGTTACAAATGGGAATAAAAACAACATCCGCGAGGGATTGAACCAACGACATTTAACTGATGTTGCCAATGGAGCGCGTTACAGAGAGCGCGAAGTCCCACCTTTACAGTCACACGCTGATGATAATACAGATGTTTAAATACACAGGCATATCTGTGGACTTGTGGTCTTTCTACATTGGGACTCATAGTCTAGTCCTAGGCTATTGTAGGCACTGGCTTATCTTTTAGTGGAATGAGAGGCATTCTGTAGTCGCATGAAAGGACCTTTCAAGTCAATCTGATCTGTATTGTCCTGTGAAAAAAAGCGTTCTTAGACACAGTGAGGAGTTTTTGGGGATAATGGGAAAATCATTTCCAACTAAATGACAGGAATTTCTTAGTCCAATCATGAGGTGTGCTAGGCTTTTTATACTGTGGCGGAAAGAGAGAGAGTATAACAGTCATTATAAATAAAGGGCCAAGGAAGTGACAGTTTATGGAAGGAACAATTTGCACATAGTTTTAGAATGTGGTCAGGAGGAGGACAATGTGCTTACACATATGAAACATTAGAAGGTAGACATTATGGAAGCACATATATTTCTTTATTTCTATTGTATTTGGGGAGAGGGGGTTAATATAGCACGTCCAATGTGGAAAAGTGCTTTCCATAGCACCTTGCAGGTGGGCGACATCTAGAGCTGTGCAGTAGCCACCCATGCCCCAGACGTCAAAGAGAACAAGAAGTTACACATGTTGGAAGTGAGGGTGAGACATTGAGGAGATATGATCCCCGTATGAAGCCGAGAGAAGGAGGAGGCGTGAACGTGCATCCATGTATGCAGGCGAGAAGGGAAGGAGCATTGGTCATGCATCCCTGCATGAGGGTGAGACAGGGAGGAGATATGATCCCCGTATGAAGCCGAGAGAAGGAGGAGGCGTGAACGTGCATCCATGTATGCGGGCGAGACAGGAAGGAGCGTTGTTCATGCATCCCTGCATGAGGGTGAGACAGGGAGGAGATATGATCCCGTATGGAGCCGAGAGAAGGAGGAGGCGTGAACGTGCATCCATGTATGCAGGCGAGAAGGGAAGGAGCATTGGTCATGCATCCCTGCATGAGGGTGAGACAGCGAGGAGATATGATCCCCGTATGAAGCCGAGAGAAGGAGGAGGCGTGAACGTGCATCCATGTATGCAGGCGAGAAGGGAAGGAGCATTGGTCATGCATCCCTGCATGAGGGTGAGACAGGGAGGAGATATGATCCCCGTATGAAGCCGAGAGAAGGAGGAGGCGTGAACGTGCATCCATGTATGCGGGCGAGACAGGAAGGAGCGTTGGTCATGCATCCCTGCATGAGGGTGAGACAGGGAGGAGATATGATCCCCGTATGAAGCCGAGAGAAGGAGGAGGCGTGAATGTGCATCCATGTATGCAGGCGAGAAGGGAAGGAGCATTGGTCATGCATCCCTGCATGAGGGTGAGACAGGGAGGAGATATGATCCCCGTATGAAGCCGAGAGAAGGAGGAGGCGTGAACGTGCATCCATGTATGCGGGCGAGACAGGAAGGAGCGTTGGTCATGCATCCCTGCATGAGGGTGAGACAGGGAGGAGATATGATCCCGTATGAAGCCGAGAGAAGGAGGAGGCGTGAACGTGCATCCATGTATGCGGGCGAGACAGGAAGGAGCATTGGTCATGCATCCCTGCATGAGGGTGAGACAGGGAGGAGATATGATCCCCGTATGAAGCCGAGAGAAGGAGGAGGCGTGAACGTGCATCCATGTATGCGGGCGAGACGGGAAGGAGCATTGGTCATGCATCCCTTCCTGAGGGTGAGACAGGGAGGAGATAAAATCCCTGTATGAAGCCGAGAGAACGAGGAGACATGAACGTGCATCCATGTATGCGGACGAGAAGGGAAGGAGCATTGGTCATGCATCCCTGCATGAGGGTGAGACAGGGAGGAGATAAAATCCCTGTATGAAGCCAAGAGAACGAGGCGGCATGAACATACATCCTTGTATGCAGGTGTGACATGGAGTCATCATGAACATGCATCCCTTTATAAGGACATAACATGGAGGACGCATGAACATGAATGCCTGAATTTTATGGTGGTGGCCTTCGGGTGATTTGGCACGTGCAATTGGTGAAGAGCACTTCTCCTGCGCAAAAAAAGAAATGTACTATTAGCACCCCGGAGGGAGCCTCTGCACTTCTTATAGGGAGAAAACTCTGCAATGGAAGGGGACAGGGTCAATAACAGCTGTAAACTCTCACAAGACCATCACTGCTCTCACACTTTCCTGCTCTCAGGCTGGCGGGCCATTATCGGCCCTGGCTGCCGCACCATTGCCAGGTTTGTGTAACTATATTATTTCTAATTGGCTCCACTTTGATGACTTTCATTTGGATTCTGACTTGATTATTGAGATCTTAAATAAGTGACTGGGGATCAGGTGTCCACTTATTCTCATGGATAACATCACAACCAACCTTTAATTCAAACATGAGTCATGACATCACAGATGGATTACAGCTTATGATAGAGGTGGAACTTCACATTGTAGTAGCCCAAGTAGCTCGCCGTGATCGTATAGTGGTTAGTACTCTGCGTTGTGGCCGCAGCAACCTCGGATCGAATCCGAGTCACGGCATTGCGGTGAGGCAATGTCACGGCAGTTGGGCAGATATTTTAGAATTTCCATTAATACATTGGCAATCTCTGTGGAGGACTGAAACAATTCGATGTGTCCTGTTACTGTTATGAACCTTTTGTTTCTTTAATGCTCTTTGCACACTTTTTCATCGGGTGACTGTAATGTATTTCAACCAAATCTAATTAAGAGCGCATTATGTGGTGACATTTGCAGTACATGAAACATTATAACACTGCCATTTACGTCAATAACCACTAGCTTGATTAAGACATATGTATTGCAGCGACAGTATTTCCCAGTTACAAATGGGAATAAAAACAACATCCGCGAGGGATTGAACCAACGACATTTAACTGATGTTGCCAATGGAGCGCGTTACAGAGAGCGCGAGGTCCCGCCTTTACAGTCACACGCTGATGATAATACAGATGTTTAAATAAACAGGCATATCTGTGGACTTGTGGTCTTTCTACATTGGGACTCATAGTCTAGTCCTAGGCTATTGTAGGCACTGGAGTATCTTTTAGTGGAATGAGAGGCATTCTGTAGTCGCGTGAAAGGACCTTTCAAGTCAATCTGATCTGTATTGTCCTGTGAAAAAAAGCGTTCTTAGACACAGTGAGGAGTTTTTGGGGATAATGGGAAAATCATTTCCAACTAAATGACAGGAATTTCTTAGTCCAATCATGAGGTGTGCTAGGCTTTTTTATACTGTGGCGGAAAGAGAGAGAGTATAACAGTCATTATAAATAAAGGGCCAAGGAAGTTACAGTTTATGGAAGGAACAATTTGCACATAGTTTTAGAATGTGGTCAGGAGGAGGACAATGTGCTTACACATATGAAACATTAGAAGGTAGACATTATGGAAGCACATATATTTCTTTATTTTTATTGTATTTGGGGAGAGGGGGTTAATATAGCACGTCCAATGTGGAAAAGTGCTTTCCATAGCACCTTGCAGGTGGGCGACATCTAGAGCTGTGCAGTAGCCACCCATGCCCCAGACGTCAAAGAGAACAAGAAGTTACACATGTTGGAAGTGAGGGTGAGACATTGAGGAGATATGATCCCCGTATGAAGCCGAGAGAAGGAGGAGGCGTGAACGTGCATCCATGTATGCAGGCGAGAAGGGAAGGAGCATTGGTCATGCATCCCTGCATGAGGGTGAGACAGGGAGGAGATATGATCCCCGTATGAAGCCGAGAGAAGGAGGAGGCGTGAACGTGCATCCATGTATGCGGGCGAGACAGGAAGGAGCGTTGGTCATGCATCCCTGCATGAGGGTGAGACAGGGAGGAGATATGATCCCCGTATGAAGCCGAGAGAAGGAGGAGGCGTGAATGTGCATCCATGTATGCAGGCGAGAAGGGAAGGAGCATTGGTCATGCATCCCTGCATGAGGGTGAGACAGGGAGGAGATATGATCCCCGTATGAAGCCGAGAGAAGGAGGAGGCGTGAACGTGCATCCATGTATGCGGGCGAGACAGGAAGGAGCGTTGGTCATGCATCCCTGCATGAGGGTGAGACAGGGAGGAGATATGATCCCGTATGAAGCCGAGAGAAGGAGGAGGCGTGAACGTGCATCCATGTATGCGGGCGAGACAGGAAGGAGCATTGGTCATGCATCCCTGCATGAGGGTGAGACAGGGAGGAGATATGATCCCCGTATGAAGCCGAGAGAAGGAGGAGGCGTGAACGTGCATCCATGTATGCGGGCGAGACGGGAAGGAGCATTGGTCATGCATCCCTTCCTGAGGGTGAGACAGGGAGGAGATAAAATCCCCTTATGAAGCCAAGAGAACGAGAAGACATGAACGTGCATCATTGTATGCGGGCGAGAAGGGAAGGAGCATTGGTCATGCATCCCTGCATCAGGGTGAGACAGGGAGGAGATAAAATCCCTGTATGAAGCCAAGAGAACGAGGCGGCATGAACATGCATCCTTGTATGCAGGTGTGACATGGAGTCATCATGAACATGCATCCCTTTATAAGGACATAACATGGAGGACGCATGAACATGAATGCCTGAATTTTATGGTGGTGGCCTTCGGGTGATTTGGCACGTGCAATTGGCGAAGAGCACTTCTCCTGAGCAAAAAAAGAAATGTACTATTAGCACCCCGGAGGGAGCCTCTGCACTTCTTATAGGGAGAAAACTCTGCAATGGAAGGGGACAGGGTCAATAACAGCTGTAAACTCTCACAAGACCATCACTGCTCTCACACTTTCCTGCTCTCAGGCTGGCGGGCCATTATCGGCCCTGGCTGCCGCACCATTGCCAGGTTTGTGTAACTATATTATTTCTAATTGGCTCCACTTTGATGACTTTCATTTGGATTCTGACTTGATTATTGAGATCTTAAATAAGTGACTGGGGATCAGGTGTCCACTTATTCTCATGGATAACATCACAACCAACCTTTAATTCAAACATGAGTCATGACATCACAGATGGAGTACAGATTATGATAGAGGTGGAACGTCACATTGTAGCAGCCCAAGTAGCTCGCTGTGATCGTATAGTGGTTAGTACTCTGCGTTGTGGCCACAGCAACCTTGGTTGGAATCCGAGTCACGGGACTGCGGTGAGGCAATGTCACTGCAGTTGGCCGGATATTTTAGAATTTCCATTAATACATTGGCAATCTCTGTGGAGGACTGAAACAATTCGATATGTCCTGTTACTATTATGAACCTTTTGTTTCTTTAATGCTCTTTGCACACTTTTTCATCGGGTGACTGTAATGTATTTCAACCAAATCTAATTAAGAGCGCATTATGTGGCGACATTTGCAGTACATGAAACATTATAACACTGCCATTTACGTCAATAACCACTAGCTTGATTAAGACATATGTATTGCAGCGACAGTATTTCCCAGTTACAAATGGGAATAAAAACAACATCCGCGAGGGATTGAACCAACGACATTTAACTGATGTTGCCAATGGAGCGCGTTACAGAGAGCGCAAGGTCCCGCCTTTACAGTCACACGCTGATGATAATACAGATGTTTAAATAAACAGGCATATCTGTGGACTTGTGGTCTTTCTACATTGGGACTCATAGTCTAGTCCTAGGCTATTGTAGGCACTGGCGTATCTTTGAGTGGAATGAGAGGCGTTCTGTAGTCGCGTGAAAGGACCTTTCAAGTCAATCTGATCTGTATTGTCCTGTGAAAAAAAGCGTTCTTAGACACAGTGAGGAGTTTTTGGGGATAATGGGAAAATAATTTCCAACTAAATGACAGGAATTTCTTAGTCCAATCATGAGGTGTGCTAGGCTTTTTTATACTGTGGCGGAAAGAGAGAGAGTATAACAGTCATTATAAATAAAGGGCCAAGGAAGTGACAGTTTATGGAAGGAACAATTTGCACATAGTTTTAGAATGTGGTCAGGAGGAGGACAATGTGCTTACACATATGAAACATTAGAAGGTAGACATTATGGAAGCACATATATTTCTTTATTTTTAGTGTATTTGGGGAGAGGGGGTTAATATAGCACGTCCAATGTGGAAAAGTGCTTTCCATAGCACCTTGCAGGTGGGCGACATCTAGAGCTGTGCAGTAGCCACCCATGCCCCAGACGTCAAAGAGAACAAGAAGTTACACATGTTGGAAGTGAGGGTGAGACATTGAGGAGATATGATCCCCGTATGAAGCCGAGAGAAGGAGGAGGCGTGAACGTGCATCCATGTATGCGGGCGAGACAGGAAGGAGCATTGGTCATGCATCCCTGCATGAGGGTGAGACAGGGAGGAGATATGATCCCCGTATGAAGCCGAGAGAAGGAGGAGGCGTGAACGTGCAGCCATGTATGCGGGCGAGACAGGAAGGAGCATTGGTCATGCATCCCTGCATGAGGGTGAGACAGGGAGGAGATATGATCCCCGTATGAAGCCGAGAGAAGGAGGAGGCGTGAACGTGCATCCATGTATGCGGGCGAGACGGGAAGGAGCATTGGTCATGCATCCCTTCCTGAGGGTGAGACAGGGAGGAGATAAAATCCCTGTATGAAGCCGAGAGAACGAGGAGACATGAACGTGCATCCATGTATGCGGGCGAGAAGGGAAGGAGCATTGGTCATGCATCCCTGCATGAGGGTGAGACAGGGAGGAGATAAAATCCCTGTATGAAGCCAAGAGAACGAGGCGGCATGAACATACATCCTTGTATGCAGGTGTGACATGGAGTCATCATGAACATGCATCCCTTTATAAGGACATAACATGGAGGACGCATGAACATGAATGCCTGAATTTTATGGTGGTGGCCTTCGGGTGATTTGGCACGTGCAATTGGTGAAGAGCACTTCTCCTGCGCAAAAAAAGAAATGTACTATTAGCACCCCGGAGGGAGCCTCTGCATTTCCTATAGGGAGAAAACTCTGCAATGGAAGGGGACAGGGTCAATAACAGCTGTAAACTCTCACAAGACCATCACTGCTCTCACACTTTCCTGCTCTCAGGCTGGCGGGCCATTATCGGCCCTGGCTGCCGCACCATTGCCAGGTTTGTGTAACTATATTATTTCTAATTGGCTCCACTTTGATGACTTTCATTTGGATTCTGACTTGATTATTGAGATCTTAAATAAGTGACTGGGGATCAGGTGTCCACTTATTCTCATGGATAACATCACAACCAACCTTTAATTCAAACATGAGTCATGACATCACAGATGGATTACAGCTTATGATAGAGGTGGAACGTCACATTGTAGTAGCCCAAGTAGCTCGCCGTGATCGTATAGTGGTTAGTACTCTGCGTTGTGGCCGCAGCAACCTCGGTTCGTATCCGAGTCACGGCATTGCGGTGAGGCAATGTCACGGCAGTTGGGCAGATATTTTAGAATTTCCATTAATACATTGGCAATCTCTGTGGAGGACTGAAACAATTCGATATGTCCTGTTACTGTTATGAACCTTTTGTTTCTTTAATGCTCTTTGCACACTTTTTCATCGGGTGACTGTAATGTATTTCAACCAAATCTAATTAAGAGCGCATTATGTGGTGACATTTGCAGTACATGAAACATTATAACACTGCCATTTACGTCAATAACCACTAGCTTGATTAAGACATATGTATTGCAGCGACAGTATTTCCCAGTTACAAATGGGAATAAAAACAACATCCGCGAGGGATTGAACCAGCGACATTTAACTGATGTTGCCAATGGAGCGCGTTACAGAGAGCGCGAGGTCCCGCCTTTACAGTCACACGCTGATGATAATACAGATGTTTAAATAAACAGGCATATCTGTGGACTTGTGGTCTTTCTACATTGGGACTCATAGTCTAGTCCTAGGCTATTGTAGGCACTGGAGTATCTTTTAGTGGAATGAGAGGCATTCTGTAGTCGCGTGAAAGGACCTTTCAAGTCAATCTGATCTGTATTGTCCTGTGAAAAAAAGCGTTCTTAGACACAGTGAGGAGTTTTTGGGGATAATGGGAAAATCATTTCCAACTAAATGACAGGAATTTCTTAGTCCAATCATGAAGTGTGCTAGGCTTTTTTATACTGTGGCGGAAAGAGAGAGAGTATAACAGTCATTATAAATAAAGGGCCAAGGAAGTGACAGTTTATGGAAGGAACAATTTGCACATAGTTTTAGAATGTGGTCAGGAGGAGGACAATGTGCTTACACATATGAAACATTAGAAGGTAGACATTATGGAAGCACATATATTTCTTTATTTTTAGTGTATTTGGGGAGAGGGGGTTAATATAGCACGTCCAATGTGGAAAAGTGCTTTCCATAGCACCTTGCAGGTGGGCGACATCTAGAGCTGTGCAGTAGCCACCCATGCCCCAGACGTCAAAGAGAACAAGAAGTTACACATGTTGGAAGTGAGGGTGAGACATTGAGGAGATATGATCCCCGTATGAAGCCGAGAGAAGGAGGAGGCGTGAACGTGCATCCATGTATGCGGGCGAGACAGGAAGGAGCATTGGTCATGCATCCCTGCATGAGGGTGAGACAGGGAGGAGATATGATCCCCGTATGAAGCCGAGAGAAGGAGGAGGCGTGAACGTGCAGCCATGTATGCGGGCGAGACAGGAAGGAGCATTGGTCATGCATCCCTGCATGAGGGTGAGACAGGGAGGAGATATGATCCCCGTATGAAGCCGAGAGAAGGAGGAGGCGTGAACGTGCATCCATGTATGCAGGCGAGAAGGGAAGGAGCATTGGTCATGCATGCCTGCATGAGGGTGAGACAGGAAGGAGCATTGGTCATGCATCCCTGCATGAGGGTGAGACAGGGAGGAGATATGATCCCCGTATGAAGCCGAGAGAAGGAGGAGGCGTGAACGTGCATCCATGTATGCGGGCGAGACGGGAAGGAGCATTGGTCATGCATCCCTTCCTGAGGGTGAGACAGGGAGGAGATAAAATCCCTGTATGAAGCCGAGAGAACGAGGAGACATGAACGTGCATCCATGTATGCGGGCGAGAAGGGAAGGAGCATTGGTCATGCATCCCTGCATGAGGGTGAGACAGGGAGGAGATAAAATCCCTGTATGAAGCCAAGAGAACGAGGCGGCATGAACATACATCCTTGTATGCAGGTGTGACATGGAGTCATCATGAACATGCATCCCTTTATAAGGACATAACATGGAGGACGCATGAACATGAATGCCTGAATTTTATGGTGGTGGCCTTCGGGTGATTTGGCACGTGCAATTGGTGAAGAGCACTTCTCCTGCGCAAAAAAAGAAATGTACTATTAGCACCCCGGAGGGAGCCTCTGCACTTCTTATAGGGAGAAAACTCTGCAATGGAAGGGGACAGGGTCAATAACAGCTGTAAACTCTCACAAGACCATCACTGCTCTCACACTTTCCTGCTCTCAGGCTGGCGGGCCATTATCGGCCCTGGCTGCCGCACCATTGCCAGGTTTGTGTAACTATATTATTTCTAATTGGCTCCACTTTGATGACTTTCATTTGGATTCTGACTTGATTATTGAGATCTTAAATAAGTGACTGGGGATCAGGTGTCCACTTATTCTCATGGATAACATCACAACCAACCTTTAATTCAAACATGAGTCATGACATCACAGATGGATTACAGCTTATGATAGAGGTGGAACGTCACATTGTAGTAGCCCAAGTAGCTCGCCGTGATCGTATAGTGGTTAGTACTCTGCGTTGTGGCCGCAGCAACCTCGGTTCGAATCCGAGTCACGGCATTGCGGTGAGGCAATGTCACGGCAGTTGGGCAGATATTTTAGAATTTCCATTAATACATTGGCAATCTCTGTGGAGGACTGAAACAATTCGATATGTCCTGTTACTGTTATGAACCTTTTGTTTCTTTAATGCTCTTTGCACACTTTTTCATCGGGTGACTGTAATGTATTTCAACCAAATCTAATTAAGAGCGCATTATGTGGTGACATTTGCAGTACATGAAACATTATAACACTGCCATTTACGTCAATAACCACTAGCTTGATTAAGACATATGTATTGCAGCGACAGTATTTCCCAGTTACAAATGGGAATAAAAACAACATCCGCGAGGGATTGAACCAACGACATTTAACTGATGTTGCCAATGGAGCGCGTTACAGAGAGCGCGAGGTCCCGCCTTTACAGTCACACGCTGATGATAATACAGATGTTTAAATAAACAGGCATATCTGTGGACTTGTGGTCTTTCTACATTGGGACTCATAGTCTAGTCCTAGGCTATTGTAGGCACTGGAGTATCTTTTAGTGGAATGAGAGGCATTCTGTAGTCGCGTGAAAGGACCTTTCAAGTCAATCTGATCTGTATTGTCCTGTGAAAAAAAGCGTTCTTAGACACAGTGAGGAGTTTTTGGGGATAATGGGAAAATCATTTCCAACTAAATGACAGGAATTTCTTAGTCCAATCATGAGGTGTGCTAGGCTTTTTTATACTGTGGCGGAAAGAGAGAGAGTATAACAGTCATTATAAATAAAGGGCCAAGGAAGTTACAGTTTATGGAAGGAACAATTTGCACATAGTTTTAGAATGTGGTCAGGAGGAGGACAATGTGCTTACACATATGAAACATTAGAAGGTAGACATTATGGAAGCACATATATTTCTTTATTTTTATTGTATTTGGGGAGAGGGGGTTAATATAGCACGTCCAATGTGGAAAAGTGCTTTCAATAGCACCTTGCAGGTGGGCGACATCTAGAGCTGTGCAGTAGCCACCCATGCCCCAGACGTCAAAGAGAACAAGAAGTTACACATGTTGGAAGTGAGGGTGAGACATTGAGGAGATATGATCCCCGTATGAAGCCGAGAGAAGGAGGAGGCGTGAACGTGCATCCATGTATGCAGGCGAGAAGGGAAGGAGCATTGGTCATGCATCCCTGCATGAGGGTGAGACAGGGAGGAGATATGATCCCCGTATGAAGCCGAGAGAAGGAGGAGGCGTGAACGTGCAGCCATGTATGCGGGCGAGACAGGAAGGAGCATTGGTCATGCATCCCTGCATGAGGGTGAGACAGGGAGGAGATATGATCCCCGTATGAAGCCGAGAGAAGGAGGAGGCGTGAACGTGCATCCATGTATGCAGGCGAGAAGGGAAGGAGCATTGGTCATGCATGCCTGCATGAGGGTGAGACAGGGAGGAGATATGATCCCTGTATGAAGCCGAGAGAAGGAGGAGGCGTGAACGTGCATCCATGTATGCGGGCGAGACAGGAAGGAGCATTGGTCATGCATCCCTGCATGAGGGTGAGACAGGGAGGAGATATGATCCCCGTATGAAGCCGAGAGAAGGAGGAGGCGTGAACGTGCATCCATGTATGCGGGCGAGACGGGAAGGAGCATTGGTCATGCATCCCTTCCTGAGGGTGAGACAGGGAGGAGATAAAATCCCTGTATGAAGCCGAGAGAACGAGGAGACATGAACGTGCATCCATGTATGCGGGCGAGAAGGGAAGGAGCATTGGTCATGCATCCCTGCATGAGGGTGAGACAGGGAGGAGATAAAATCCCTGTATGAAGCCAAGAGAACGAGGCGGCATGAACATGCATCCTTGTATGCAGGTGTGACATGGAGTCATCATGAACATGCATCCCTTTATAAGGACATAACATGGAGGACGCATGAACATGAATGCCTGAATTTTATGGTGGTGGCCTTCGGGTGATTTGGCACGTGCAATTGGTGAAGAGCACTTCTCCTGCGCAAAAAAAGAAATGTACTATTAGCACCCCGGAGGGAGCCTCTGCACTTCTTATAGGGAGAAAACTCTGCAATGGAAGGGGACAGGGTCAATAACAGCTGTAAACTCTCACAAGACCATCACTGCTCTCACACTTTCCTGCTCTCAGGCTGGCGGGCCATTATCGGCCCTGGCTGCCGCACCATTGCCAGGTTTGTGTAACTATATTATTTCTAATTGGCTCCACTTTGATGACTTTCATTTGGATTCTGACTTGATTATTGAGATCTTAAATAAGTGACTGGGGATCAGGTGTCCACTTATTCTCATGGATAACATCACAACCAACCTTTAATTCAAACATGAGTCATGACATCACAGATGGATTACAGCTTATGATAGAGGTGGAACGTCACATTGTAGTAGCCCAAGTAGCTCGCCGTGATCGTATAGTGGTTAGTACTCTGCGTTGTGGCCGCAGCAACCTCGGTTCGAATCCGAGTCACGGCATTGCGGTGAGGCAATGTCACGGCAGTTGGGCAGATATTTTAGAATTTCCATTAATACATTGGCAATCTCTGTGGAGGACTGAAACAATTCGATATGTCCTGTTACTGTTATGAACCTTTTGTTTCTTTAATGCTCTTTGCACACTTTTTCATCGGGTGACTGTAATGTATTTCAACCAAATCTAATTAAGAGCGCATTATGTGGTGACATTTGCAGTACATGAAACATTATAACACTGCCATTTACGTCAATAACCACTAGCTTGATTAAGACATATGTATTGCAGCGACAGTATTTCCCAGTTACAAATGGGAATAAAAACAACATCCGCGAGGGATTGAACCAACGACATTTAACTGATGTTGCCAATGGAGCGCGTTACAGAGAGCGCGAGGTCCCGCCTTTACAGTCACACGCTGATGATAATACAGATGTTTAAATAAACAGGCATATCTGTGGACTTGTGGTCTTTCTACATTGGGACTCATAGTCTAGTCCTAGGCTATTGTAGGCACTGGAGTATCTTTTAGTGGAATGAGAGGCATTCTGTAGTCGCGTGAAAGGACCTTTCAAGTCAATCTGATCTGTATTGTCCTGTGAAAAAAAGCGTTCTGAGACACAGTGAGGAGTTTTTGGGGATAATGGGAAAATCATTTCCAACTAAATGACAGGAATTTCTTAGTCCAATCATGAGGTGTGCTAGGCTTTTTTATACTGTGGCGGAAAGAGAGAGAGTATAACAGTCATTATAAATAAAGGGCCAAGGAAGTTACAGTTTATGGAAGGAACAATTTGCACATAGTTTTAGAATGTGGTCAGGAGGAGGACAATGTGCTTACACATATGAAACATTAGAAGGTAGACATTATGGAAGCACATATATTTCTTTATTTTTATTGTATTTGGGGAGAGGGGGTTAATATAGCACGTCCAATGTGGAAAAGTGCTTTCAATAGCACCTTGCAGGTGGGCGACATCTAGAGCTGTGCAGTAGCCACCCATGCCCCAGACGTCAAAGAGAACAAGAAGTTACACATGTTGGAAGTGAGGGTGAGACATTGAGGAGATATGATCCCCGTATGAAGCCGAGAGAAGGAGGAGGCGTGAACGTGCATCCATGTATGCAGGCGAGAAGGGAAGGAGCATTGGTCATGCATCCCTGCATGAGGGTGAGACAGGGAGGAGATATGATCCCCGTATGAAGCCGAGAGAAGGAGGAGGCGTGAACGTGCAGCCATGTATGCGGGCGAGACAGGAAGGAGCATTAGTCATGCATCCCTGCATGAGGGTGAGAGAGGGAGGAGATATGATCCCCGTATGAAGCCGAGAGAAGGAGGAGGCGTGAACGTGCATCCATGTATGCAGGCGAGAAGGGAAGGAGCATTGGTCATGCATGCCTGCATGAGGGTGAGACAGGGAGGAGATATGATCCCTGTATGAAGCCGAGAGAAGGAGGAGGCGTGAACGTGCATCCATGTATGCGGGCGAGACAGGAAGGAGCATTGGTCATGCATCCCTGCATGAGGGTGAGACAGGGAGGAGATATGATCCCCGTATGAAGCCGAGAGAAGGAGGAGGCGTGAACGTGCATCCATGTATGCGGGCGAGACGGGAAGGAGCATTGGTCATGCATCCCTTCCTGAGGGTGAGACAGGGAGGAGATAAAATCCCTGTATGAAGCCGAGAGAACGAGGAGACATGAACGTGCATCCATGTATGCGGGCGAGAAGGGAAGGAGCATTGGTCATGCATCCCTGCATGAGGGTGAGACAGGGAGGAGATAAAATCCCTGTATGAAGCCAAGAGAACGAGGCGGCATGAACATACATCCTTGTATGCAGGTGTGACATGGAGTCATCATGAACATGCATCCCTTTATAAGGACATAACATGGAGGACGCATGAACATGAATGCCTGAATTTTATGGTGGTGGCCTTCGGGTGATTTGGCACGTGCAATTGGTGAAGAGCACTTCTCCTGCGCAAAAAAAGAAATGTACTATTAGCACCCCGGAGGGAGCCTCTGCACTTCTTATAGGGAGAAAACTCTGCAATGGAAGGGGACAGGGTCAATAACAGCTGTAAACTCTCACAAGACCATCACTGCTCTCACACTTTCCTGCTCTCAGGCTGGCGGGCCATTATCGGCCCTGGCTGCCGCACCATTGCCAGGTTTGTGTAACTATATTATTTCTAATTGGCTCCACTTTGATGACTTTCATTTGGATTCTGACTTGATTATTGAGATCTTAAATAAGTGACTGGGGATCAGGTGTCCACTTATTCTCATGGATAACATCACAACCAACCTTTAATTCAAACATGAGTCATGACATCACAGATGGATTACAGCTTATGATAGAGGTGGAACGTCACATTGTAGTAGCCCAAGTAGCTCGCCGTGATCGTATAGTGGTTAGTACTCTGCGTTGTGGCCGCAGCAACCTCGGTTCGAATCCGAGTCACGGCATTGCGGTGAGGCAATGTCACGGCAGTTGGGCAGATATTTTAGAATTTCCATTAATACATTGGCAATCTCTGTGGAGGACTGAAACAATTCGATATGTCCTGTTACTGTTATGAACCTTTTGTTTCTTTAATGCTCTTTGCACACTTTTTCATCGGGTGACTGTAATGTATTTCAACCAAATCTAATTAAGAGCGCATTATGTGGTGACATTTGCAGTACATGAAACATTATAACACTGCCATTTACGTCAATAACCACTAGCTTGATTAAGACATATGTATTGCAGCGACAGTATTTCCCAGTTACAAATGGGAATAAAAACAACATCCGCGAGGGATTGAACCAACGACATTTAACTGATGTTGCCAATGGAGCGCGTTACAGAGAGCGCGAGGTCCCGCCTTTACAGTCACACGCTGATGATAATACAGATGTTTAAATAAACAGGCATATCTGTGGACTTGTGGTCTTTCTACATTGGGACTCATAGTCTAGTCCTAGGCTATTGTAGGCACTGGAGTATCTTTTAGTGGAATGAGAGGCATTCTGTAGTCGCGTGAAAGGACCTTTCAAGTCAATCTGATCTGTATTGTCCTGCGAAAAAAAGCGTTCTTAGACACAGTGAGGAGTTTTTGGGGATAATGGGAAAATCATTTCCAACTAAATGACAGGAATTTCTTAGTCCAATCATGAGGTGTGCTAGGCTTTTTTATACTGTGGCGGAAAGAGAGAGAGTATAACAGTCATTATAAATAAAGGGCCAAGGAAGTTACAGTTTATGGAAGGAACAATTTGCACATAGTTTTAGAATGTGGTCAGGAGGAGGACAATGTGCTTACACATATGAAACATTAGAAGGTAGACATTATGGAAGCACATATATTTCTTTATTTTTATTGTATTTGGGGAGAGGGGGTTAATATAGCACGTCCAATGTGGAAAAGTGCTTTCAATAGCACCTTGCAGGTGGGCGACATCTAGAGCTGTGCAGTAGCCACCCATGCCCCAGACGTCAAAGAGAACAAGAAGTTACACATGTTGGAAGTGAGGGTGAGACATTGAGGAGATATGATCCCCGTATGAAGCCGAGAGAAGGAGGAGGCGTGAACGTGCATCCATGTATGCAGGCGAGAAGGGAAGGAGCATTGGTCATGCATCCCTGCATGAGGGTGAGACAGGGAGGAGATATGATCCCCGTATGAAGCCGAGAGAAGGAGGAGGCGTGAACGTGCAGCCATGTATGCGGGCGAGACAAGAAGGAGCATTGGTCATGCATCCCTGCATGAGGGTGAGACAGGGAGGAGATATGATCCCCGTATGAAGCCGAGAGAAGGAGGAGGCGTGAACGTGCATCCATGTATGCAGGCGAGAAGGGAAGGAGCATTGGTCATGCATGCCTGCATGAGGGTGAGACAGGGAGGAGATATGATCCCTGTATGAAGCCGAGAGAAGGAGGAGGCGTGAACGTGCATCCATGTATGCGGGCGAGACAGGAAGGAGCATTGGTCATGCATCCCTGCATGAGGGTGAGACAGGGAGGAGATATGATCCCCGTATGAAGCCGAGAGAAGGAGGAGGCGTGAACGTGCATCCATGTATGCGGGCGAGATGGGAAGGAGCATTGGTCATGCATCCCTTCCTGAGGGTGAGACAGGGAGGAGATAAAATCCCTGTATGAAGCCGAGAGAACGAGGAGACATGAACGTGCATCCATGTATGCGGGCGAGAAGGGAAGGAGCATTGGTCATGCATCCCTGCATGAGGGTGAGACAGGGAGGAGATAAAATCCCTGTATGAAGCCAAGAGAACGAGGCGGCATGAACATGCATCCTTGTATGCAGGTGTGACATGGAGTCATCATGAACATGCATCCCTTTATAAGGACATAACATGGAGGACGCATGAACATGAATGCCTGAATTTTATGGTGGTGGCCTTCGGGTGATTTGGCACGTGCAATTGGTGAAGAGCACTTCTCCTGCGCAAAAAAAGAAATGTACTATTAGCACCCCGGAGGGAGCCTCTGCACTTCTTATAGGGAGAAAACTCTGCAATGGAAGGGGACAGGGTCAATAACAGCTGTAAACTCTCACAAGACCATCACTGCTCTCACACTTTCCTGCTCTCAGGCTGGCGGGCCATTATCGGCCCTGGCTGCCGCACCATTGCCAGGTTTGTGTAACTATATTATTTCTAATTGGCTCCACTTTGATGACTTTCATTTGGATTCTGACTTGATTATTGAGATCTTAAATAAGTGACTGGGGATCAGGTGTCCACTTATTCTCATGGATAACATCACAACCAACCTTTAATTCAAACATGAGTCATGACATCACAGATGGATTACAGCTTATGATAGAGGTGGAACGTCACATTGTAGTAGCCCAAGTAGCTCGCCGTGATCGTATAGTGGTTAGTACTCTGCGTTGTGGCCGCAGCAACCTCGGTTCGAATCCGAGTCACGGCATTGCGGTGAGGCAATGTCACGGCAGTTGGGCAGATATTTTAGAATTTCCATTAATACATTGGCAATCTCTGTGGAGGACTGAAACAATTCGATATGTCCTGTTACTGTTATGAACCTTTTGTTTCTTTAATGCTCTTTGCACACTTTTTCATCGGGTGACTGTAATGTATTTCAACCAAATCTAATTAAGAGCGCATTATGTGGTGACATTTGCAGTACATGAAACATTATAACACTGCCATTTACGTCAATAACCACTAGCTTGATTAAGACATATGTATTGCAGCGACAGTATTTCCCAGTTACAAATGGGAATAAAAACAACATCCGCGAGGGATTGAACCAACGACATTTAACTGATGTTGCCAATGGAGCGCGTTACAGAGAGCGCGAGGTCCCGCCTTTACAGTCACACGCTGATGATAATACAGATGTTTAAATAAACAGGCATATCTGTGGACTTGTGGTCTTTCTACATTGGGACTCATAGTCTAGTCCTAGGCTATTGTAGGCACTGGAGTATCTTTTAGTGGAATGAGAGGCATTCTGTAGTCGCGTGAAAGGACCTTTCAAGTCAATCTGATCTGTATTGTCCTGTGAAAAAAAGCGTTCTGAGACACAGTGAGGAGTTTTTGGGGATAATGGGAAAATCATTTCCAACTAAATGACAGGAATTTCTTAGTCCAATCATGAGGTGTGCTAGGCTTTTTTATACTGTGGCGGAAAGAGAGAGAGTATAACAGTCATTATAAATAAAGGGCCAAGGAAGTTACAGTTTATGGAAGGAACAATTTGCACATAGTTTTAGAATGTGGTCAGGAGGAGGACAATGTGCTTACACATATGAAACATTAGAAGGTAGACATTATGGAAGCACATATATTTCTTTATTTTTATTGTATTTGGGGAGAGGGGGTTAATATAGCACGTCCAATGTGGAAAAGTGCTTTCAATAGCACCTTGCAGGTGGGCGACATCTAGAGCTGTGCAGTAGCCACCCATGCCCCAGACGTCAAAGAGAACAAGAAGTTACACATGTTGGAAGTGAGGGTGAGACATTGAGGAGATATGATCCCCGTATGAAGCCGAGAGAAGGAGGAGGCGTGAACGTGCATCCATGTATGCAGGCGAGAAGGGAAGGAGCATTGGTCATGCATCCCTGCATGAGGGTGAGACAGGGAGGAGATATGATCCCCGTATGAAGCCGAGAGAAGGAGGAGGCGTGAACGTGCAGCCATGTATGCGGGCGAGACAGGAAGGAGCATTGGTCATGCATCCCTGCATGAGGGTGAGACAGGGAGGAGATATGATCCCCGTATGAAGCCGAGAGAAGGAGGAGGCGTGAACGTGCATCCATGTATGCAGGCGAGAAGGGAAGGAGCATTGGTCATGCATGCCTGCATGAGGGTGAGACAGGGAGGAGATATGATCCCTGTATGAAGCCGAGAGAAGGAGGAGGCGTGAACGTGCATCCATGTATGCGGGCGAGACAGGAAGGAGCATTGGTCATGCATCCCTGCATGAGGGTGAGACAGGGAGGAGATATGATCCCCGTATGAAGCCGAGAGAAGGAGGAGGCGTGAACGTGCATCCATGTATGCGGGCGAGACGGGAAGGAGCATTGGTCATGCATCCCTTCCTGAGGGTGAGACAGGGAGGAGATAAAATCCCTGTATGAAGCCGAGAGAACGAGGAGACATGAACGTGCATCCATGTATGCGGGCGAGAAGGGAAGGAGCATTGGTCATGCATCCCTGCATGAGGGTGAGACAGGGAGGAGATAAAATCCCTGTATGAAGCCAAGAGAACGAGGCGGCATGAACATACATCCTTGTATGCAGGTGTGACATGGAGTCATCATGAACATGCATCCCTTTATAAGGACATAACATGGAGGACGCATGAACATGAATGCCTGAATTTTATGGTGGTGGCCTTCGGGTGATTTGGCACGTGCAATTGGTGAAGAGCACTTCTCCTGCGCAAAAAAAGAAATGTACTATTAGCACCCCGGAGGGAGCCTCTGCACTTCTTATAGGGAGAAAACTCTGCAATGGAAGGGGACAGGGTCAATAACAGCTGTAAACTCTCACAAGACCATCACTGCTCTCACACTTTCCTGCTCTCAGGCTGGCGGGCCATTATCGGCCCTGGCTGCCGCACCATTGCCAGGTTTGTGTAACTATATTATTTCTAATTGGCTCCACTTTGATGACTTTCATTTGGATTCTGACTTGATTATTGAGATCTTAAATAAGTGACTGGGGATCAGGTGTCCACTTATTCTCATGGATAACATCACAACCAACCTTTAATTCAAACATGAGTCATGACATCACAGATGGATTACAGCTTATGATAGAGGTGGAACGTCACATTGTAGTAGCCCAAGTAGCTCGCCGTGATCGTATAGTGGTTAGTACTCTGCGTTGTGCCCGCAACAACCTCGGTTCGAATCTGAGTCACGGCATTGCGGTGAGGCAATGTCACGGCAGTTGGGCAGATATTTTAGAATTTCCATTAATACATTGGCAATCTCTGTGGAGGACTGAAACAATTCGATATGTCCTGTTACTGTTATGAACCTTTTGTTTCTTTAATGCTCTTTGCACACTTTTTCATCGGGTGACTGTAATGTATTTCAACCAAATCTAATTAAGAGCGCATTATGTGGTGACATTTGCAGTACATGAAACATTATAACACTGCCATTTACGTCAATAACCACTAGCTTGATTAAGACATATGTATTGCAGCGACAGTATTTCCCAGTTACAAATGGGAATAAAAACAACATCCGCGAGGGATTGAACCAACGACATTTAACTGATGTTGCCAATGGAGCGCGTTACAGAGAGCGCGAGGTCCCGTCTTTACAGTCACACGCTGATGATAATACAGATGTTTAAATAAACAGGCATATCTGTGGACTTGTGGTCTTTCTACATTGGGACTCATAGTCTAGTCCTAGGCTATTGTAGGCAATGGAGTATCTTTTAGTGGAATGAGAGGCATTCTGTAGTCGCGTGAAAGGACCTTTCAAGTCAATCTGATCTGTATTGTCCTGCGAAAAAAAGCGTTCTTAGACACAGTGAGGAGTTTTTGGGGATAATGGGAAAATCATTTCCAACTAAATGACAGGAATTTCTTAGTCCAATCATGAGGTGTGCTAGGCTTTTTTATACTGTGGCGGAAAGAGAGAGAGTATAACAGTCATTATAAATAAAGGGCCAAGGAAGTTACAGTTTATGGAAGGAACAATTTGCACATAGTTTTAGAATGTGGTCAGGAGGAGGACAATGTGCTTACACATATGAAACATTAGAAGGTAGACATTATGGAAGCACATATATTTCTTTATTTTTATTGTATTTGGGGAGAGGGGGTTAATATAGCACGTCCAATGTGGAAAAGTGCTTTCAATAGCACCTTGCAGGTGGGCGACATCTAGAGCTGTGCAGTAGCCACCCATGCCCCAGACGTCAAAGAGAACAAGAAGTTACACATGTTGGAAGTGAGGGTGAGACATTGAGGAGATATGATCCCCGTATGAAGCCGAGAGAAGGAGGAGGCGTGAACGTGCATCCATGTATGCAGGCGAGAAGGGAAGGAGCATTGGTCATGCATCCCTGCATGAGGGTGAGACAGGGAGGAGATATGATCCCCGTATGAAGCCGAGAGAAGGAGGAGGCGTGAACGTGCAGCCATGTATGCGGGCGAGACAGGAAGGAGCATTGGTCATGCATCCCTGCATGAGGGTGAGACAGGGAGGAGATATGATCCCCGTATGAAGCCGAGAGAAGGAGGAGGCGTGAACGTGCATCCATGTATGCAGGCGAGAAGGGAAGGAGCATTGGTCATGCATGCCTGCATGAGGGTGAGACAGGGAGGAGATATGATCCCTGTATGAAGCCGAGAGAAGGAGGAGGCGTGAACGTGCATCCATGTATGCGGGCGAGACAGGAAGGAGCATTGGTCATGCATCCCTGCATGAGGGTGAGACAGGGAGGAGATATGATCCCCGTATGAAGCCGAGAGAAGGAGGAGGCGTGAACGTGCATCCATGTATGCGGGCGAGACGGGAAGGAGCATTGGTCATGCATCCCTTCCTGAGGGTGAGACAGGGAGGAGATAAAATCCCTGTATGAAGCCGAGAGAACGAGGAGACATGAACGTGCATCCATGTATGCGGGCGAGAAGGGAAGGAGCATTGGTCATGCATCCCTGCATGAGGGTGAGACAGGGAGGAGATAAAATCCCTGTATGAAGCCAAGAGAACGAGGCGGCATGAACATACATCCTTGTATGCAGGTGTGACATGGAGTCATCATGAACATGCATCCCTTTATAAGGACATAACATGGAGGACGCATGAACATGAATGCCTGAATTTTATGGTGGTGGCCTTCGGGTGATTTGGCACGTGCAATTGGTGAAGAGCACTTCTCCTGCGCAAAAAAAGAAATGTACTATTAGCACCCCGGAGGGAGCCTCTGCACTTCTTATAGGGAGAAAACTCTGCAATGGAAGGGGACAGGGTCAATAACAGCTGTAAACTCTCACAAGACCATCACTGCTCTCACACTTTCCTGCTCTCAGGCTGGCGGGCCATTATCGGCCCTGGCTGCCGCACCATTGCCAGGTTTGTGTAACTATATTATTTCTAATTGGCTCCACTTTGATGACTTTCATTTGGATTCTGACTTGATTATTGAGATCTTAAATAAGTGACTGGGGATCAGGTGTCCACTTATTCTCATGGATAACATCACAACCAACCTTTAATTCAAACATGAGTCATGACATCACAGATGGATTACAGCTTATGATAGAGGTGGAACGTCACATTGTAGTAGCCCAAGTAGCTCGCCGTGAGTTAGTACTCTGCGTTGTGGCCGCAGCAACCTCGGTTCGAATCCGAGTCACGGCATTGCGGTGTGGCAATGTCACGGCAGTTGGGCAGATATTTTAGAATTTCCATTAATACATTGGCAATCTCTGTGGAGGACTGAAACAATTCGATATGTCCTGTTACTGTTATGAACCTTTTGTTTCTTTAATGCTCTTTGCACACTTTTTCATCGGGTGACTGTAATGTATTTCAACCAAATCTAATTAAGAGCGCATTATGTGGTGACATTTGCAGTACATGAAACATTATAACACTGCCATTTACGTCAATAACCACTAGCTTGATTAAGACATATGTATTGCAGCGACAGTATTTCCCAGTTACAAATGGGAATAAAAACAACATCCGCGAGGGATTGAACCAACGACATTTAACTGATGTTGCCAATGGAGCGCGTTACAGAGAGCGCGAGGTCCCGCCTTTACAGTCACACGCTGATGATAATACAGATGTTTAAATAAACAGGCATATCTGTGGACTTGTGGTCTTTCTACATTGGGACTCATAGTCTAGTCCTAGGCTATTGTAGGCACTGGAGTATCTTTTAGTGGAATGAGAGGCATTCTGTAGTCGCGTGAAAGGACCTTTCAAGTCAATCTGATCTGTATTGTCCTGTGAAAAAAAGCGTTCTTAGACACAGTGAGGAGTTTTTGGGGATAATGGGAAAATCATTTCCAACTAAATGACAGGAATTTCTTCGTCCAATCATGAGGTGTGCTAGGCTTTTTTATACTGTGGCGGAAAGAGAGAGAGTATAACAGTCATTATAAATAAAGGGCCAAGGAAGTTACAGTTTATGGAAGGAACAATTTGCACATAGTTTTAGAATGTGGTCAGGAGGAGGACAATGTGCTTACACATATGAAACATTAGAAGGTAGACATTATGGAAGCACATATATTTCTTTATTTTTATTGTATTTGGGGAGAGGGGGTTAATATAGCACGTCCAATGTGGAAAAGTGCTTTCAATAGCACCTTGCAGGTCGGCGACATCTAGAGCTGTGCAGTAGCCACCCATGCCCCAGACGTCAAAGAGAACAAGAAGTTACACATGTTGGAAGTGAGGGTGAGACATTGAGGAGATATGATCCCCGTATGAAGCCGAGAGAAGGAGGAGGCGTGAACGTGCATCCATGTATGCAGGCGAGAAGGGAAGGAGCATTGGTCATGCATCCCTGCATGAGGGTGAGACAGGGAGGAGATATGATCCCCGTATGAAGCCGAGAGAAGGAGGAGGCGTGAACGTGCAGCCATGTATGCGGGCGAGACAGGAAGGAGCATTGGTCATGCATCCCTGCATGAGGGTGAGACAGGGAGGAGATATGATCCCCGTATGAAGCCGAGAGAAGGAGGAGGCGTGAACGTGCATCCATGTATGCAGGCGAGAAGGGAAGGAGCATTGGTCATGCATGCCTGCATGAGGGTGAGACAGGGAGGAGATATGATCCCTGTATGAAGCCGAGAGAAGGAGGAGGCGTGAACGTGCATCCATGTATGCGGGCGAGACAGGAAGGAGCATTGGTCATGCATCCCTGCATGAGGGTGAGACAGGGAGGAGATATGATCCCCGTATGAAGCCGAGAGAAGGAGGAGGCGTGAACGTGCATCCATATATGCGGGCGAGACGGGAAGGAGCATTGGTCATGCATCCCTTCCTGAGGGTGAGACAGGGAGGAGATAAAATCCCTGTATGAAGCCGAGAGAACGAGGAGACATGAACGTGCATCCATGTATGCGGGCGAGAAGGGAAGGAGCATTGGTCATGCATCCCTGCATGAGGGTGAGACAGGGAGGAGATAAAATCCCTGTATGAAGCCAAGAGAACGAGGCGGCATGAACATACATCCTTGTATGCAGGTGTGACATGGAGTCATCATGAACATGCATCCCTTTATAAGGACATAACATGGAGGACGCATGAACATGAATGCCTGAATTTTATGGTGGTGGCCTTCGGGTGATTTGGCACGTGCAATTGGTGAAGAGCACTTCTCCTGCGCAAAAAAAGAAATGTACTATTAGCACCCCGGAGGGAGCCTCTGCACTTCTTATAGGGAGAAAACTCTGCAATGGAAGGGGACAGGGTCAATAACAGCTGTAAACTCTCACAAGACCATCACTGCTCTCACACTTTCCTGCTCTCAGGCTGGCGGGCCATTATCGGCCCTGGCTGCCGCACCATTGCCAGGTTTGTGTAACTATATTATTTCTAATTGGCTCCACTTTGATGACTTTCATTTGGATTCTGACTTGATTATTGAGATCTTAAATAAGTGACTGGGGATCAGGTGTCCACTTATTCTCATGGATAACATCACAACCAACCTTTAATTCAAACATGAGTCATGACATCACAGATGGATTACAGCTTATGATAGAGGTGGAACGTCACATTGTAGTAGCCCAAGTAGCTCGCCGTGATCGTATAGTGGTTAGTACTCTGCGTTGTGGCCGCAGCAACCTCGGTCCGAGTCACGGCATTGCGGTGAGGCAATGTCACGGCAGTTGGGCAGATATTTTAGAATTTCCATTAATACATTGGCAATCTCTGTGGAGGACTGAAACAATTCGATATGTCCTGTTACTGTTATGAACCTTTTGTTTCTTTAATGCTCTTTGCACACTTTTTCATCGGGTGACTGTAATGTATTTCAACCAAATCTAATTAAGAGCGCATTATGTGGTGACATTTGCAGTACATGAAACATTATAACACTGCCATTTACGTCAATAACCACTAGCTTGATTAAGACATATGTATTGCAGCGACAGTATTTCCCAGTTACAAATGGGAATAAAAACAACATCCGCGAGGGATTGAACCAACGACATTTAACTGATGTTGCCAATGGAGCGCGTTACAGAGAGCGCGAGGTCCCGCCTTTACAGTCACACGCTGATGATAATACAGATGTTTAAATAAACAGGCATATCTGTGGACTTGTGGTCTTTCTACATTGGGACTCATAGTCTAGTCCTAGGCTATTGTAGGCACTGGAGTATCTTTTAGTGGAATGAGAGGCATTCTGTAGTCGCGTGAAAGGACCTTTCAAGTCAATCTGATCTGTATTGTCCTGTGAAAAAAAGCGTTCTTAGACACAGTGAGGAGTTTTTGGGGATAATGGGAAAATCATTTCCAACTAAATGACAGGAATTTCTTAGTCCAATCATGAGGTGTGCTAGGCTTTTTTATACTGTGGCGGAAAGAGAGAGAGTATAACAGTCATTATAAATAAAGGGCCAAGGAAGTTACAGTTTATGGAAGGAACAATTTGCACATAGTTTTAGAATGTGGTCAGGAGGAGGACAATGTGCTTACACATATGAAACATTAGAAGGTAGACATTATGGAAGCACATATATTTCTTTATTTTTATTGTATTTGGGGAGAGGGGGTTAATATAGCACGTCCAATGTGGAAAAGTGCTTTCAATAGCACCTTGCAGGTGGGCGACATCTAGAGCTGTGCAGTAGCCACCCATGCCCCAGACGTCAAAGAGAACAAGAAGTTACACATGTTGGAAGTGAGGGTGAGACATTAAGGAGATATGATCCCCGTATGAAGCCGAGAGAAGGAGGAGGCGTGAACGTGCATCCATGTATGCAGGCGAGAAGGGAAGGAGCATTGGTCATGCATCCCTGCATGAGGGTGAGACAGGGAGGAGATATGATCCCCGTATGAAGCAGAGAGAAGGAGGAGGCGTGAACGTGCAGCCATGTATGCGGGCGAGACAGGAAGGAGCATTGGTCATGCATCCCTGCATGAGGGTGAGACAGGGAGGAGATATGATCCCCGTATGAAGCCGAGAGAAGGAGGAGGCGTGAACGTGCATCCATGTATGCAGGCGAGAAGGGAAGGAGCATTGGTCATGCATGCCTGCATGAGGGTGAGACAGGGAGGAGATATGATCCCTGTATGAAGCCGAGAGAAGGAGGAGGCGTGAACGTGCATCCATGTATGCGGGCGAGACAGGAAGGAGCATTGGTCATGCATCCCTGCATGAGGGTGAGACAGGGAGGAGATATGATCCCCGTATGAAGCCGAGAGAAGGAGGAGGCGTGAACGTGCATCCATGTATGCGGGCGAGACGGGAAGGAGCATTGGTCATGCATCCCTTCCTGAGGGTGAGACAGGGAGGAGATAAAATCCCTGTATGAAGCCGAGAGAACGAGGAGACATGAACGTGCATCCATGTATGCGGGCGAGAAGGGAAGGAGCATTGGTCATGTCTCCCTGCATGAGGGTGAGACAGGGAGGAGATAAAATCCCTGTATGAAGCCAAGAGAACGAGGCGGCATGAACATACATCCTTGTATGCAGGTGTGACATGGAGTCATCATGAACATGCATCCCTTTATAAGGACATAACATGGAGGACGCATGAACATGAATGCCTGAATTTTATGGTGGTGGCCTTCGGGTGATTTGGCACGTGCAATTGGTGAAGAGCACTTCTCCTGCGCAAAAAAAGAAATGTACTATTAGCACCCCGGAGGGAGCCTCTGCACTTATTATAGGGAGAAAACTCTGCAATGGAAGGGGACAGGGTCAATAACAGCTGTAAACTCTCACAAGACCATCACTGCTCTCACACTTTCCTGCTCTCAGGCTGGCGGGCCATTATCGGCCCTGGCTGCCGCACCATTGCCAGGTTTGTGTAACTATATTATTTCTAATTGGCTCCACTTTGATGACTTTCATTTGGATTCTGACTTGATTATTGAGATCTTAAATAAGTGACTGGGGATCAGGTGTCCACTTATTATCATGGATAACATCACAACCAACCTTTAATTCAAACATGAGTCATGACATCACAGATGGATTACAGCTTATGATAGAGGTGGAACGTCACATTGTAGTAGCCCAAGTAGCTCGCCGTGATCGTATAGTGGTTAGTACTCTGCGTTGTGGCCGCAGCAACCTCGGTTCGAATCCGAGTTGGGCAGATATTTTAGAATTTCCATTAATACATTGGCAATCTCTGTGGAGGACTGAAACAATTCGATATGTCCTGTTACTGTTATGAACCTTTTGTTTCTTTAATGCTCTTTGCACACTTTTTCATCGGGTGACTGTAATGTATTTCAACCAAATCTAATTAAGAGCGCATTATGTGGTGACATTTGCAGTACATGAAACATTATAACACTGCCATTTACGTCAATAACCACTAGCTTGATTAAGACATATGTATTGCAGCGACAGTATTTCCCAGTTACAAATGGGAATAAAAACAACATCCGCGAGGGATTGAACCAACGACATTTAACTGATGTTGCCAATGGAGCGCGTTACAGAGAGCGCGAGGTCCCGCCTTTACAGTCACACGCTGATGATAATACAGATGTTTAAATAAACAGGCATATCTGTGGACTTGTGGTCTTTCTACATTGGGACTCATAGTCTAGTCCTAGGCTATTGTAGGCACTGGAGTATCTTTTAGTGGAATGAGAGGCATTCTGTAGTCGCGTGAAAGGACCTTTCAAGTCAATCTGATCTGTATTGTCCTGTGAAAAAAAGCGTTCTTAGACACAGTGAGGAGTTTTTGGGGATAATGGGAAAATCATTTCCAACTAAATGACAGGAATTTCTTAGTCCAATCATGAGGTGTGCTAGGCTTTTTTATACTGTGGCGGAAAGAGAGAGAGTATAACAGTCATTATAAATAAAGGGCCAAGGAAGTTACAGTTTATGGAAGGAACAATTTGCACATAGTTTTAGAATGTGGTCAGGAGGAGGACAATGTGCTTACACATATGAAACATTAGAAGGTAGACATTATGGAAGCACATATATTTCTTTATTTTTATTGTATTTGGGGAGAGGGGGTTAATATAGCACGTCCAATGTGGAAAAGTGCTTTCAATAGCACCTTGCAGGTGGGCGACATCTAGAGCTGTGCAGTAGCCACCCATGCCCCAGACGTCAAAGAGAACAAGAAGTTACACATGTTGGAAGTGAGGGTGAGACATTGAGGAGATATGATCCCCGTATGAAGCCGAGAGAAGGAGGAGGCGTGAACGTGCATCCATGTATGCAGGCGAGAAGGGAAGGAGCATTGGTCATGCATCCCTGCATGAGGGTGAGACAGGGAGGAGATATGATCCCCGTATGAAGCCGAGAGAAGGAGGAGGCGTGAACGTGCATCCATGTATGCGGGCGGGACAGGAAGGAGCATTGGTCATGCATCCCTGCATGAGGGTGAGACAGGGAGGAGATATGATCCCCGTATGAAGCCGAGAGAAGGAGGAGGCGTGAACGTGCATCCATGTATGCAGGCGAGAAGGGAAGGAGCATTGGTCATGCATGCCTGCATGAGGGTGAGACAGGGAGGAGATATGATCCCTGTATGAAGCCGAGAGAAGGGGGAGGCGTGAACGTGCATCCATGTATGCGGGCGAGACAGGAAGGAGCATTGGTCATGCATCCCTGCATGAGGGTGAGACAGGGAGGAGATATGATCCCCGTATGAAGCCGAGAGAAGGAGGAGGCGTGAACGTGCATCCATGTATGCGGGCGAGACAGGAAGGAGCATTGGTCATGCATCCCTTCCTGAGGGTGAGACAGGGAGGAGATAAAATCCCTGTATGAAGCCGAGAGAACGAGGAGACATGAACGTGCATCCATGTATGCGGGCGAGAAGGGAAGGAGCATTGGTCATGCATCCCTGCATGAGGGTGAGACAGGGAGGAGATAAAATCCCTGTATGAAGCCAAGAGAACGAGGCGGCATGAACATACATCCTTGTATGCAGGTGTGACATGGAGTCATCATGAACATGCATCCCTTTATAAGGACATAACATGGAGGACGCATGAACATGAATGCCTGAATTTTATGGTGGTGGCCTTCAGGTGATTTGGCACGTGCAATTGGTGAAGAGCACTTCTCCTGCGCAAAAAAAGAAATGTACTATTAGCACCCCGGAGGGAGCCTCTGCACTTCTTATAGGGAGAAAACTCTGCAATGGAAGGGGACAGGGTCAATAACAGCTGTAAACTCTCACAAGACCATCACTGCTCTCACACTTTCCTGCTCTCAGGCTGGCGGGCCATTATCGGCCCTGGCTGCCGCACCATTGCCAGGTTTGTGTAACTATATTATTTCTAATTGGCTCCACTTTGATGACTTTCATTTGGATTCTGACTTGATTATTGAGATCTTAAATAAGTGACTGGGGATCAGGTGTCCACTTATTCTCATGGATAACATCACAACCAACCTTTAATTCAAACATGAGTCATGACATCACAGATGGATTACAGCTTATGATAGAGGTGGAACGTCACATTGTAGTAGCCCAAGTAGCTCGCTGTGATCGTATAGTGGTTAGTACTCTGCGTTGTGGCCGCAGCAACCTCGGTTCGACTCCGAGTCACGGCATTGCGGTGAGGCAATGTCACGGCAGTTGGGCAGATATTTTAGAATTTCCATTAATACATTGGCAATCTCTGTGGAGGACTGAAACAATTCGATATGTCCTGTTACTGTTATGAACCTTTTGTTTCTTTAATGCTCTTTGCACACTTTTTCATCGGGTGACTGTAATGTATTTCAACCAAATCTAATTAAGAGCGCATTATGTGGTGACATTTGCAGTACATGAAACATTATAACACTGCCATTTACGTCAATAACCACTAGCTTGATTAAGACATATGTATTGCAGCGACAGTATTTCCCAGTTACAAATGGGAATAAAAACAACATCCGCGAGGGATTGAACCAACGACATTTAACTGATGTTGCCAATGGAGCGCGTTACAGAGAGCGCGAGGTCCCGCCTTTACAGTCACACGCTGATGATAATACAGATGTTTAAATAAACAGGCATATCTGTGGACTTGTGGTCTTTCTACATTGGGACTCATAGTCTAGTCCTAGGCTATTGTAGGCACTGGAGTATCTTTTAGTGGAATGAGAGGCATTCTGTAGTCGCGTGAAAGGACCTTTCAAGTCAATCTGATCTGTATTGTCCTGTGAAAAAAAGCGTTCTTAGACACAGTGAGGAGTTTTTGGGGATAATGGGAAAATCATTTCCAACTAAATGACAGGAATTTCTTAGTCCAATCATGAGGTGTGCTAGGCTTTTTTATACTGTGGCGGAAAGAGAGAGAGTATAACAGTCATTATAAATAAAGGGCCAAGGAAGTTACAGTTTATGGAAGGAACAATTTGCACATAGTTTTAGAATGTGGTCAGGAGGAGGACAATGTGCTTACACATATGAAACATTAGAAGGTAGACATTATGGAAGCACATATATTTCTTTATTTTTATTGTATTTGGGGAGAGGGGGTTAATATAGCACGTCCAATGTGGAAAAGTGCTTTCAATAGCACCTTGCAGGTGGGCGACATCTAGAGCTGTGCAGTAGCCACCCATGCCCCAGACGTCAAAGAGAACAAGAAGTTGCACATGTTGGAAGTGAGGGTGAGACATTGAGGAGATATGATCCCCGTATGAAGCCGAGAGAAGGAGGAGGCGTGAACGTGCATCCATGTATGCAGGCGAGAAGGGAAGGAGCATTGGTCATGCATCCCTGCATGAGGGTGAGACAGGGAGGAGATATGATCCCCGTATGAAGCCGAGAGAAGGAGGAGGCGTGAACGTGCATCCATGTATGCGGGCGAGACAGGAAGGAGCATTGGTCATGCATCCCTGCATGAGGGTGAGACAGGGAGGAGATATGATCCCCGTATGAAGCCGAGAGAAGGAGGAGGCGTGAACGTGCATCCATGTATGCAGGCGAGAAGGGAAGGAGCATTGGTCATGCATCCCTGCATGAGGGTGAGACAGGGAGGAGATATGATCCCCGTATGAAGCCGAGAGAAGGAGGAGGCGTGAACGTGCATCCATGTATGCGGGCGAGACAGGAAGGAGCATTGGTCATGCATCCCTGCATGAGGGTGAGACAGGGAGGAGATATGATCCCCGTATGAAGCCGAGAGAAGGAGGAGGCGTGAACGTGCATCCATGTATGCGGGCGAGACGGGAAGGAGCATTGGTCATGCATCCCTTCCTGAGGGTGAGACAGGGAGGAGATAAAATCCCTGTATGAAGCCGAGAGAACGAGGAGACATGAACGTGCATCCATGTATGCGGGCGAGAAGGGAAGGAGCATTGGTCATGCATCCCTGCATGAGGGTGAGACAGGGAGGAGATAAAATCCCTGTATGAAGCCAAGAGAACGAGGCGGCATGAACATGCATCCTTGTATGCAGGTGTGACATGAAGTCATCATGAACATGCATCCCTTTATAAGGACATAACATGGAGGACGCATGAACATGAATGCCTGAATTTTATGGTGGTGGCCTTCGGGTGATTTGGCACGTGCAATTGGTGAAGAGCACTTCTCCTGCGCAAAAAAATAAATGTACTATTAGCACCCCGGAGGGAGCCTCTGCACTTCTTATAGGGAGAAAACTCTGCAATGGAAGGGGACAGGGTCAATAACAGCTGTAAACTCTCACAAGACCATCACTGCTCTCACACTTTCCTGCTCTCAGGCTGGCGGGCCATTATCGGCCCTGGCTGCCGCACCATTGCCAGGTTTGTGTAACTATATTATTTCTAATTGGCTCCACTTTGATGACTTTCATTTGGATTCTGACTTGATTATTGAGATCTTAAATAAGTGACTGGGGATCAGGTGTCCACTTATTCTCATGGATAACATCACAACCAACCTTTAATTCAAACATGAGTCATGACATCACAGATGGAGTACAGCTTATGATAGAGGTGGAACGACACATTGTAGCAGCCCAAGTAGCTTGCCGTGATTGTATAGTGGTTAGTACTCTGCGTTGTGGCCGCAGCAACCTCGGTTCGGATCCGAGTCACGGCATTGCGGTGAGGCAATGTCACGGCAGTTGGGCAGATATTTTAGAATTTCCATTAATACATTGGCAATCTCTGTGGAGGACTGAAACAATTCGATATGTCCTGTTACTGTTATGAACCTTTTGTTTCTTTAATGCTCTTTGCACACTTTTTCATCGGGTGACTGTAATGTATTTCAACCAAATCTAATTAAGAGCGCATTATGTGGTGACATTTGCAGTACATGAAACATTATAACACTGCCATTTACGTCAATAACCACTAGCTTGATTAAGACATATGTATTGCAGCGACAGTATTTCCCAGTTACAAATGGGAATAAAAACAACATCCGCGAGGGATTGAACCAACGACATTTAACTGATGTTGCCAATGGAGCGCGTTACAGAGAGCGCGAGGTCCCGCCTTTACAGTCACACGCTGATGATAATACAGATGTTTAAATAAACAGGCATATCTGTGGACTTGTGGTCTTTCTACATTGGGACTCATAGTCTAGTCCTAGGCTATTGTAGGCACTGGAGTATCTTTTAGTGGAATGAGAGGCATTCTGTAGTCGCGTGAAAGGACCTTTCAAGTCAATCTGATCTGTATTGTCCTGTGAAAAAAAGCGTTCTGAGACACAGTGAGGAGTTTTTGGGGATAATGGGAAAATCATTTCCAACTAAATGACAGGAATTTCTTAGTCCAATCATGAGGTGTGCTAGGCTTTTTTATACTGTGGCGGAAAGAGAGAGAGTATAACAGTCATTATAAATAAAGGGCCAAGGAAGTTACAGTTTATGGAAGGAACAATTTGCACATAGTTTTAGAATGTGGTCAGGAGGAGGACAATGTGCTTACACATATGAAACATTAGAAGGTAGACATTATGGAAGCACATATATTTCTTTATTTTTATTGTATTTGGGGAGAGGGGGTTAATATAGCACGTCCAATGTGGAAAAGTGCTTTCAATAGCACCTTGCAGGTGGGCGACATCTAGAGCTGTGCAGTAGCCACCCATGCCCCAGACGTCAAAGAGAACAAGAAGTTACACATGTTGGAAGTGAGGGTGAGACATTGAGGAGATATGATCCCCGTATGAAGCCGAGAGAAGGAGGAGGCGTGAACGTGCATCCATGTATGCAGGCGAGAAGGGAAGGAGCATTGGTCATGCATCCCTGCATGAGGGTGAGACAGGGAGGAGATATGATCCCCGTATGAAGCCGAGAGAAGGAGGAGGCGTGAACGTGCAGCCATGTATGCGGGCGAGACAGGAAGGAGCATTGGTCATGCATCCCTGCATGAGGGTGAGACAGGGAGGAGATATGATCCCCGTATGAAGCCGAGAGAAGGAGGAGGCGTGAACGTGCATCCATGTATGCAGGCGAGAAGGGAAGGAGCATTGGTCATGCATGCCTGCATGAGGGTGAGACAGGGAGGAGATATGATCCCTGTATGAAGCCGAGAGAAGGAGGAGGCGTGAACGTGCATCCATGTATGCGGGCGAGACAGGAAGGAGCATTGGTCATGCATCCCTGCATGAGGGTGAGACAGGGAGGAGATATGATCCCCGTATGAAGCCGAGAGAAGGAGGAGGCGTGAACGTGCATCCATGTATGCGGGCGAGACTGGAAGGAGCATTGGTCATGCATCCCTTCCTGAGGGTGAGACAGGGAGGAGATAAAATCCCTGTATGAAGCCGAGAGAACGAGGAGACATGAACGTGCATCCATGTATGCGGGCGAGAAGGGAAGGAGCATTGGTCATGCATCCCTGCATGAGGGTGAGACAGGGAGGAGATAAAATCCCTGTATGAAGCCAAGAGAACGAGGCGGCATGAACATACATCCTTGTATGCAGGTGTGACATGGAGTCATCATGAACATGCATCCCTTTATAAGGACATAACATGGAGGACGCATGAACATGAATGCCTGAATTTTATGGTGGTGGCCTTCGGGTGATTTGGCACGTGCAATTGGTGAAGAGCACTTCTCCTGCGCAAAAAAAGAAATGTACTATTAGCACCCCGGAGGGAGCCTCTGCACTTCTTATAGGGAGAAAACTCTGCAATGGAAGGGGACAGGGTCAATAACAGCTGTAAACTCTCACAAGACCATCACTGCTCTCACACTTTCCTGCTCTCAGGCTGGCGGGCCATTATCGGCCCTGGCTGCCGCACCATTGCCAGGTTTGTGTAACTATATTATTTCTAATTGGCTCCACTTTGATGACTTTCATTTGGATTCTGACTTGATTATTGAGATCTTAAATAAGTGACTGGGGATCAGGTGTCCACTTATTCTCATGGATAACATCACAACCAACCTTTAATTCAAACATGAATCATGACATCACAGATGGATTACAGTTTATGATAGAGGTGGAACGTCACATTGTAGTAGCCCAAGTAGCTCGCCGTGATCGTATAGTGGTTAGTACTCTGCGTTGTGGCCGCAGCAACCTCGGTTCAAATCCGAGTCACGGCATTGCGGTGAGGCAATGTCACGGCAGTTGGGCAGATATTTTAGAATTTCCATTAATACATTGGCAATCTCTGTGGAGGACTGAAACAATTCGATATGTCCTGTTACTGTTATGAACCTTTTGTTTCTTTAATGCTCTTTGCACACTTTTTCATCGGGTGACTGTAATGTATTTCAACCAAATCTAATTAAGAGCGCATTATGTGGTGACATTTGCAGTACATGAAACATTATAACACTGCCATTTACGTCAATAACCACTAGCTTGATTAAGACATATGTATTGCAGCGACAGTATTTCCCAGTTACAAATGGGAATAAAAACAACATCCGCGAGGGATTGAACCAACGACATTTAACTGATGTTGCCAATGGAGCGCGTTACAGAGAGCGCGAGGTCCCGCCTTTACAGTCACACGCTGATGATAATACAGATGTTTAAATAAACAGGCATATCTGTGGACTTGTGGTCTTTCTACATTGGGACTCATAGTCTAGTCCTAGGCTATTGTAGGCACTGGAGTATCTTTTAGTGGAATGAGAGGCATTCTGTAGTCGCGTGAAAGGACCTTTCAAGTCAATCTGATCTGTATTGTCCTGTGAAAAAAAGCGTTCTTAGACACAGTGAGGAGTTTTTGGGGATAATGGGAAAATCATTTCCAACTAAATGACAGGAATTTCTTAGTCCAATCATGAGGTGTGCTAGGCTTTTTTATACTGTGGCGGAAAGAGAGAGAGTATAACAGTCATTATAAATAAAGGGCCAAGGAAGTTACAGTTTATGGAAGGAACAATTTGCACATAGTTTTAGAATGTGGTCAGGAGGAGGACAATGTGCTTACACATATGAAACATTAGAAGGTAGACATTATGGAAGCACATATATTTCTTTATTTTTATTGTATTTGGGGAGAGGGGGTTAATATAGCACGTCCAATGTGGAAAAGTGCTTTCAATAGCACCTTGCAGGTGGGCGACATCTAGAGCTGTGCAGTAGCCACCCATGCCCCAGACGTCAAAGAGAACAAGAAGTTACACATGTTGGAAGTGAGGGTGAGACATTGAGGAGATATGATCCCCGTATGAAGCCGAGAGAAGGAGGAGGCGTGAACGTGCATCCATGTATGCAGGCGAGAAGGGAAGGAGCATTGGTCATGCATCCCTGCATGAGGGTGAGACAGGGAGGAGATATGATCCCCGTATGAAGCCGAGAGAAGGAGGAGGCGTGAACGTGCAGCCATGTATGCGGGCGAGACAGGAAGGAGCATTGGTCATGCATCCCTGCATGAGGGTGAGACAGGGAGGAGATATGATCCCCGTATGAAGCCGAGAGAAGGAGGAGGCGTGAACGTGCATCCATGTATGCAGGCGAGAAGGGAAGGAGCATTGGTCATGCATGCCTGCATGAGGGTGAGACAGGGAGGAGATATGATCCCTGTATGAAGCCGAGAGAAGGAGGAGGCGTGAACGTGCATCCATGTATGCGGGCGAGACAGGAAGGAGCATTGGTCATGCATCCCTGCATGAGGGTGAGACAGGGAGGAGATATGATCCCCGTATGAAGCCGAGAGAAGGAGGAGGCGTGAACGTGCATCCATGTATGCGGGCGAGACGGGAAGGAGCATTGGTCATGCATCCCTTCCTGAGGGTGAGACAGGGAGGAGATAAAATCCCTGTATGAAGCCGAGAGAACGAGGAGACATGAACGTGCATCCATGTATGCGGGCGAGAAGGGAAGGAGCATTGGTCATGCATCCCTGCATGAGGGTTAGACAGGGAGGAGATAAAATCCCTGTATGAAGCCAAGAGAACGAGGCGGCATGAACATACATCCTTGTATGCAGGTGTGACATGGAGTCATCATGAACATGCATCCCTTTATAAGGACATAACATGGAGGACGCATGAACATGAATGCCTGAATTTTATGGTGGTGGCCTTCGGGTGATTTGGCACGTGCAATTGGTGAAGAGCACTTCTCCTGCGCAAAAAAAGAAATGTACTATTAGCACCCCGGAGGGAGCCTCTGCACTTCTTATAGGGAGAAAACTCTGCAATGGAAGGGGACAGGGTCAATAACAGCTGTAAACTCTCACAAGACCATCACTGCTCTCACACTTTCCTGCTCTCAGGCTGGCGGGCCATTATCGGCCCTGGCTGCCGCACCATTGCCAGGTTTGTGTAACTATATTATTTCTAATTGGCTCCACTTTGATGACTTTCATTTGGATTCTGACTTGATTATTGAGATCTTAAATAAGTGACTGGGGATCAGGTGTCCACTTATTCTCATGGATAACATCACAACCAACCTTTAATTCAAACATGAGTCATGACATCACAGATGGATTACAGCTTATGATAGAGGTGGAACGTCACATTGTAGTAGCCCAAGTAGCTCGCCGTGATCGTATAGTGGTTAGTACTCTGCGTTGTGGCCGCAGCAACCTCGGTTCGAATCCGAGTCACGGCATTGCGGTGTGGCAATGTCACGGCAGTTGGGCAGATATTTTAGAATTTCCATTAATACATTGGCAATCTCTGTGGAGGACTGAAACAATTCGATATGTCCTGTTACTGTTATGAACCTTTTGTTTCTTTAATGCTCTTTGCACACTTTTTCATCGGGTGACTGTAATGTATTTCAACCAAATCTAATTAAGAGCGCATTATGTGGTGACATTTGCAGTACATGAAACATTATAACACTGCCATTTACGTCAATAACCACTAGCTTGATTAAGACATATGTATTGCAGCGACAGTATTTCCCAGTTACAAATGGGAATAAAAACAACATCCGCGAGGGATTGAACCAACGACATTTAACTGATGTTGCCAATGGAGCGCGTTACAGAGAGCGCGAGGTCCCGCCTTTACAGTCACACGCTGATGATAATACAGATGTTTAAATAAACAGGCATATCTGTGGACTTGTGGTCTTTCTACATTGGGACTCATAGTCTAGTCCTAGGCTATTGTAGGCACTGGAGTATCTTTTAGTGGAATGAGAGGCATTCTGTAGTCGCGTGAAAGGACCTTTCAAGTCAATCTGATCTGTATTGTCCTGTGAAAAAAAGCGTTCTTAGACACAGTGAGGAGTTTTTGGGGATAATGGGAAAATCATTTCCAACTAAATGACAGGAATTTCTTAGTCCAATCATGAGGTGTGCTAGGCTTTTTTATACTGTGGCGGAAAGAGAGAGAGTATAACAGTCATTATAAATAAAGGGCCAAGGAAGTTACAGTTTATGGAAGGAACAATTTGCACATAGTTTTAGAATGTGGTCAGGAGGAGGACAATGTGCTTACACATATGAAACATTAGAAGGTAGACATTATGGAAGCACATATATTTCTTTATTTTTATTGTATTTGGGGAGAGGGGGTTAATATAGCACGTCCAATGTGGAAAAGTGCTTTCAATAGCACCTTGCAGGTGGGCGACATCTAGAGCTGTGCAGTAGCCACCCATGCCCCAGACGTCAAAGAGAACAAGAAGTTACACATGTTGGAAGTGAGGGTGAGACATTGAGGAGATATGATCCCCGTATGAAGCCGAGAGAAGGAGGAGGCGTGAACGTGCATCCATGTATGCAGGCGAGAAGGGAAGGAGCATTGGTCATGCATCCCTGCATGAGGGTGAGACAGGGAGGAGATATGATCCCCGTATGAAGCCGAGAGAAGGAGGAGGCGTGAACGTGCAGCCATGTATGCGGGCGAGACAGGAAGGAGCATTGGTCATGCATCCCTGCATGAGGGTGAGACAGGGAGGAGATATGATCCCCGTATGAAGCCGAGAGAAGGAGGAGGCGTGAACGTGCATCCATGTATGCAGGCGAGAAGGGAAGGAGCATTGGTCATGCATGCCTGCATGAGGGTGAGACAGGGAGGAGATATGATCCCTGTATGAAGCCGAGAGAAGGAGGAGGCGTGAACGTGCATCCATGTATGCGGGCGAGACAGGAAGGAGCATTGGTCATGCATCCCTGCATGAGGGTGAGACAGGGAGGAGATATGATCCCCGTATGAAGCCGAGAGAAGGAGGAGGCGTGAACGTGCATCCATGTATGCGGGCGAGACGGGAAGGAGCATTGGTCATGCATCCCTTCCTGAGGGTGAGACAGGGAGGAGATAAAATCCCTGTATGAAGCCGAGAGAACGAGGAGACATGAACGTGCATCCATGTATGCGGGCGAGAAGGGAAGGAGCATTGGTCATGCATCCCTGCATGAGGGTGAGACAGGGAGGAGATAAAATCCCTGTATGAAGCCAAGAGAACGAGGCGGCATGAACATACATCCTTGTATGCAGGTGTGACATGGAGTCATCATGAACATGCATCCCTTTATAAGGACATAACATGGAGGACGCATGAACATGAATGCCTGAATTTTATGGTGGTGGCCTTCGGGTGATTTGGCACGTGCAATTGGTGAAGAGCACTTCTCCTGCGCAAAAAAAGAAATGTACTATTAGCACCCCGGAGGGAGCCTCTGCACTTCTTATAGGGAGAAAACTCTGCAATGGAAGGGGACAGGGTCAATAACAGCTGTAAACTCTCACAAGACCATCACTGCTCTCACACTTTCCTGCTCTCAGGCTGGCGGGCCATTATCGGCCCTGGCTGCCGCACCATTGCCAGGTTTGTGTAACTATATTATTTCTAATTGGCTCCACTTTGATGACTTTCATTTGGATTCTGACTTGATTATTGAGATCTTAAATAAGTGACTGGGGATCAGGTGTCCACTTATTATCATGGATAACATCACAACCAACCTTTAATTCAAACATGAGTCATGACATCACAGATGGATTACAGCTTATGATAGAGGTGGAACGTCACATTGTAGTAGCCCAAGTAGCTCGCCGTGATCGTATAGTGGTTAGTACTCTGCGTTGTGGCCGCAGCAACCTCGGTTCGAATCCGAGTCACGGCATTGCGGTGAGGCAATGTCACGGCAGTTGGGCAGATATTTTAGAATTTCCATTAATACATTGGCAATCTCTGTGGAGGACTGAAACAATTCGATATGTCCTGTTACTGTTATGAACCTTTTGTTTCTTTAATGCTCTTTGCACACTTTTTCATCGGGTGACTGTAATGTATTTCAACCAAATCTAATTAAGAGCGCATTATGTGGTGACATTTGCAGTACATGAAACATTATAACACTGCCATTTACGTCAATAACCACTAGCTTGATTAAGACATATGTATTGCAGCGACAGTATTTCCCAGTTACAAATGGGAATAAAAACAACATCCGCGAGGGATTGAACCAACGACATTTAACTGATGTTGCCAATGGAGCGCGTTACAGAGAGCGCGAGGTCCCGCCTTTACAGTCACACGCTGATGATAATACAGATGTTTAAATAAACAGGCATATCTGTGGACTTGTGGTCTTTCTACATTGGGACTCATAGTCTAGTCCTAGGCTATTGTAGGCACTGGAGTATCTTTTAGTGGAATGAAAGGCATTCTGTAGTCGCGTGAAAGGACCTTTCAAGTCAATCTGATCTGTATTGTCCTGTGAAAAAAAGCGTTCTTAGACACAGTGAGGAGTTTTTGGGGATAATGGGAAAATCATTTCCAACTAAATGACAGGAATTTCTTAGTCCAATCATGAGGTGTGCTAGGCTTTTTTATACTGTGGCGGAAAGAGAGAGAGTATAACAGTCATTATAAATAAAGGGCCAAGGAAGTTACAGTTTATGGAAGGAACAATTTGCACATAGTTTTAGAATGTGGTCAGGAGGAGGACAATGTGCTTACACATATGAAACACTAGAAGGTAGACATTATGGAAGCACATATATTTCTTTATTTTTATTGTATTTGGGGAGAGGGGGTTAATATAGCACGTCCAATGTGGAAAAGTGCTTTCAATAGCACCTTGCAGGTGGGCGACATCTAGAGCTGTGCAGTAGCCACCCATGCCCCAGACGTCAAAGAGAACAAGAAGTTACACATGTTGGAAGTGAGGGTGAGACATTGAGGAGATATGATCCCCGTATGAAGCCGAGAGAAGGAGGAGGCGTGAACGTGCATCCATGTATGCAGGCGAGAAGGGAAGGAGCATTGGTCATGCATCCCTGCATGAGGGTGAGACAGGGAGGAGATATGATCCCCGTATGAAGCCGAGAGAAGGAGGAGGCGTGAACGTGCAGCCATGTATGCGGGCGAGACAGGAAGGAGCATTGGTCATGCATCCCTGCATGAGGGTGAGACAGGGAGGAGATATGATCCCCGTATGAAGCCGAGAGAAGGAGGAGGCGTGAACGTGCATCCATGTATGCAGGCGAGAAGGGAAGGAGCATTGGTCATGCATGCCTGCATGAGGGTGAGACAGGGAGGAGATATGATCCCTGTATGAAGCCGAGAGAAGGAGGAGGCGTGAACGTGCATCCATGTATGCGGGCGAGACAGGAAGGAGCATTGGTCATGCATCCCTGCATGAGGGTGAGACAGGGAGGAGATATGATCCCCGTATGAAGCCGAGAGAAGGAGGAGGCGTGAACGTGCATCCATGTATGCGGGCGAGACGGGAAGGAGCATTGGTCATGCATCCCTTCCTGAGGGTGAGACAGGGAGGAGATAAAATCCCTGTATGAAGCCGAGAGAACGAGGAGACATGAACGTGCATCCATGTATGCGGGCGAGAAGGGAAGGAGCATTGGTCATGCATCCCTGCATGAGGGTGAGACAGGGAGGAGATAAAATCCCTGTATGAAGCCAAGAGAACGAGGCGGCATGAACATACATCCTTGTATGCAGGTGTGACATGGAGTCATCATGAACATGCATCCCTTTATAAGGACATAACATGGAGGACGCATGAACATGAATGCCTGAATTTTATGGTGGTGGCCTTCGGGTGATTTGGCACGTGCAATTGGTGAAGAGCACTTCTCCTGCGCAAAAAAAGAAATGTACTATTAGCACCCCGGAGGGAGCCTCTGCACTTCTTATAGGGAGAAAACTCTGCAATGGAAGGGGACAGGGTCAATAACAGCTGTAAACTCTCACTAGACCATCACTGCTCTCACACTTTCCTGCTCTCAGGCTGGCGGGCCATTATCGGCCCTGGCTGCCGCACCATTGCCAGGTTTGTGTAACTATATTATTTCTAATTGGCTCCACTTTGATGACTTTCATTTGGATTCTGACTTGATTATTGAGATCTTAAATAAGTGACTGGGGATCAGGTGTCCACTTATTCTCATGGATAACATCACAACCAACCTTTAATTCAAACATGAGTCATGACATCACAGATGGATTACAGCTTATGATAGAGGTGGAACGTCACATTGTAGTAGCCCAAGTAGCTCGCCGTGATCGTATAGTGGTTAGTACTCTGCGTTGTGGCCGCAGCAACCTCGGTTCGAATCCGAGTCACGGCATTGCGGTGAGGCAATGTCACGGCAGTTGGGCAGATATTTTAGAATTTCCATTAATACATTGGCAATCTCTGTGGAGGACTGAAACAATTCGATATGTCCTGTTACTGTTATGAACCTTTTGTTTCTTTAATGCTCTTTGCACACTTTTTCATCGGGTGACTGTAATGTATTTCAACCAAATCTAATTAAGAGCGCATTATGTGGTGACATTTGCAGTACATGAAACATTATAACACTGCCATTTACGTCAATAACCACTAGCTTGATTAAGACATATGTATTGCAGCGACAGTATTTCCCAGTTACAAATGGGAATAAAAACAACATCCGCGAGGGATTGAACCAACGACATTTAACTGATGTTGCCAATGGAGCGCGTTACAGAGAGCGCGAGGTCCCGCCTTTACAGTCACACGCTGATGATAATACAGATGTTTAAATAAACAGGCATATCTGTGGACTTGTGGTCTTTCTACATTGGGACTCATAGTCTAGTCCTAGGCTATTGTAGGCACTGGAGTATCTTTTAGTGGAATGAGAGGCATTCTGTAGTCGCGTGAAAGGACCTTTCAAGTCAATCTGATCTGTATTGTCCTGTGAAAAAAAGCGTTCTTAGACACAGTGAGGAGTTTTTGGGGATAATGGGAAAATCATTTCCAACTAAATGACAGGAATTTCTTAGTCCAATCATGAGGTGTGCTAGGCTTTTTTATACTGTGGCGGAAAGAGAGAGAGTATAACAGTCATTATAAATAAAGGGCCAAGGAAGTTACAGTTTATGGAAGGAACAATTTGCACATAGTTTTAGAATGTGGTCAGGAGGAGGACAATGTGCTTACACATATGAAACATTAGAAGGTAGACATTATGGAAGCACATATATTTCTTTATTTTTATTGTATTTGGGGAGAGGGGGTTAATATAGCACGTCCAATGTGGAAAAGTGCTTTCAATAGCACCTTGCAGGTGGGCGACATCTAGAGCTGTGCAGTAGCCACCCATGCCCCAGACGTCAAAGAGAACAAGAAGTTGCACATGTTGGAAGTGAGGGTGAGACATTGAGGAGATATGATCCCCGTATGAAGCCGAGAGAAGGAGGAGGCGTGAACGTGCATCCATGTATGCAGGCGAGAAGGGAAGGAGCATTGGTCATGCATCCCTGCATGAGGGTGAGACAGGGAGGAGATATGATCCCCGTATGAAGCCGAGAGAAGGAGGAGGCGTGAACGTGCATCCATGTATGCGGGCGAGACAGGAAGGAGCATTGGTCATGCATCCCTGCATGAGGGTGAGACAGGGAGGAGATATGATCCCCGTATGAAGCCGAGAGAAGGAGGAGGCGTGAACGTGCATCCATGTATGCAGGCGAGAAGGGAAGGAGCATTGGTCATGCATCCCTGCATGAGGGTGAGACAGGGAGGAGATATGATCCCCGTATGAAGCCGAGAGAAGGAGGAGGCGTGAACGTGCATCCATGTATGCGGGCGAGACAGGAAGGAGCATTGGTCATGCATCCCTGCATGAGGGTGAGACAGGGAGGAGATATGATCCCCGTATGAAGCCGAGAGAAGGAGGAGGCGTGAACGTGCATCCATGTATGCGGGCGAGACGGGAAGGAGCATTGGTCATGCATCCCTTCCTGAGGGTGAGACAGGGAGGAGATAAAATCCCTGTATGAAGCCGAGAGAACGAGGAGACATGAACGTGCATCCATGTATGCGGGCGAGAAGGGAAGGAGCATTGGTCATGCATCCCTGCATGAGGGTGAGACAGGGAGGAGATAAAATCCCTGTATGAAGCCAAGAGAACGAGGCGGCATGAACATGCATCCTTGTATGCAGGTGTGACATGAAGTCATCATGAACATGCATCCCTTTATAAGGACATAACATGGAGGACGCATGAACATGAATGCCTGAATTTTATGGTGGTGGCCTTCGGGTGATTTGGCACGTGCAATTGGTGAAGAGCACTTCTCCTGCGCAAAAAAATAAATGTACTATTAGCACCCCGGAGGGAGCCTCTGCACTTCTTATAGGGAGAAAACTCTGCAATGGAAGGGGACAGGGTCAATAACAGCTGTAAACTCTCACAAGACCATCACTGCTCTCACACTTTCCTGCTCTCAGGCTGGCGGGCCATTATCGGCCCTGGCTGCCGCACCATTGCCAGGTTTGTGTAACTATATTATTTCTAATTGGCTCCACTTTGATGACTTTCATTTGGATTCTGACTTGATTATTGAGATCTTAAATAAGTGACTGGGGATCAGGTGTCCACTTATTCTCATGGATAACATCACAACCAACCTTTAATTCAAACATGAGTCATGACATCACAGATGGAGTACAGCTTATGATAGAGGTGGAACGACACATTGTAGCAGCCCAAGTAGCTTGCCGTGATTGTATAGTGGTTAGTACTCTGCGTTGTGGCCGCAGCAACCTCGGTTCGGATCCGAGTCACGGCATTGCGGTGAGGCAATGTCACGGCAGTTGGGCAGATATTTTAGAATTTCCATTAATACATTGGCAATCTCTGTGGAGGACTGAAACAATTCGATATGTCCTGTTACTGTTATGAACCTTTTGTTTCTTTAATGCTCTTTGCACACTTTTTCATCGGGTGACTGTAATGTATTTCAACCAAATCTAATTAAGAGCGCATTATGTGGTGACATTTGCAGTACATGAAACATTATAACACTGCCATTTACGTCAATAACCACTAGCTTGATTAAGACATATGTATTGCAGCGACAGTATTTCCCAGTTACAAATGGGAATAAAAACAACATCCGCGAGGGATTGAACCAACGACATTTAACTGATGTTGCCAATGGAGCGCGTTACAGAGAGCGCGAGGTCCCGCCTTTACAGTCACACGCTGATGATAATACAGATGTTTAAATAAACAGGCATATCTGTGGACTTGTGGTCTTTCTACATTGGGACTCATAGTCTAGTCCTAGGCTATTGTAGGCACTGGAGTATCTTTTAGTGGAATGAGAGGCATTCTGTAGTCGCGTGAAAGGACCTTTCAAGTCAATCTGATCTGTATTGTCCTGTGAAAAAAAGCGTTCTGAGACACAGTGAGGAGTTTTTGGGGATAATGGGAAAATCATTTCCAACTAAATGACAGGAATTTCTTAGTCCAATCATGAGGTGTGCTAGGCTTTTTTATACTGTGGCGGAAAGAGAGAGAGTATAACAGTCATTATAAATAAAGGGCCAAGGAAGTTACAGTTTATGGAAGGAACAATTTGCACATAGTTTTAGAATGTGGTCAGGAGGAGGACAATGTGCTTACACATATGAAACATTAGAAGGTAGACATTATGGAAGCACATATATTTCTTTATTTTTATTGTATTTGGGGAGAGGGGGTTAATATAGCACGTCCAATGTGGAAAAGTGCTTTCAATAGCACCTTGCAGGTGGGCGACATCTAGAGCTGTGCAGTAGCCACCCATGCCCCAGACGTCAAAGAGAACAAGAAGTTACACATGTTGGAAGTGAGGGTGAGACATTGAGGAGATATGATCCCCGTATGAAGCCGAGAGAAGGAGGAGGCGTGAACGTGCATCCATGTATGCAGGCGAGAAGGGAAGGAGCATTGGTCATGCATCCCTGCATGAGGGTGAGACAGGGAGGAGATATGATCCCCGTATGAAGCCGAGAGAAGGAGGAGGCGTGAACGTGCAGCCATGTATGCGGGCGAGACAGGAAGGAGCATTGGTCATGCATCCCTGCATGAGGGTGAGACAGGGAGGAGATATGATCCCCGTATGAAGCCGAGAGAAGGAGGAGGCGTGAACGTGCATCCATGTATGCAGGCGAGAAGGGAAGGAGCATTGGTCATGCATGCCTGCATGAGGGTGAGACAGGGAGGAGATATGATCCCTGTATGAAGCCGAGAGAAGGAGGAGGCGTGAACGTGCATCCATGTATGCGGGCGAGACAGGAAGGAGCATTGGTCATGCATCCCTGCATGAGGGTGAGACAGGGAGGAGATATGATCCCCGTATGAAGCCGAGAGAAGGAGGAGGCGTGAACGTGCATCCATGTATGCGGGCGAGACTGGAAGGAGCATTGGTCATGCATCCCTTCCTGAGGGTGAGACAGGGAGGAGATAAAATCCCTGTATGAAGCCGAGAGAACGAGGAGACATGAACGTGCATCCATGTATGCGGGCGAGAAGGGAAGGAGCATTGGTCATGCATCCCTGCATGAGGGTGAGACAGGGAGGAGATAAAATCCCTGTATGAAGCCAAGAGAACGAGGCGGCATGAACATACATCCTTGTATGCAGGTGTGACATGGAGTCATCATGAACATGCATCCCTTTATAAGGACATAACATGGAGGACGCATGAACATGAATGCCTGAATTTTATGGTGGTGGCCTTCGGGTGATTTGGCACGTGCAATTGGTGAAGAGCACTTCTCCTGCGCAAAAAAAGAAATGTACTATTAGCACCCCGGAGGGAGCCTCTGCACTTCTTATAGGGAGAAAACTCTGCAATGGAAGGGGACAGGGTCAATAACAGCTGTAAACTCTCACAAGACCATCACTGCTCTCACACTTTCCTGCTCTCAGGCTGGCGGGCCATTATCGGCCCTGGCTGCCGCACCATTGCCAGGTTTGTGTAACTATATTATTTCTAATTGGCTCCACTTTGATGACTTTCATTTGGATTCTGACTTGATTATTGAGATCTTAAATAAGTGACTGGGGATCAGGTGTCCACTTATTCTCATGGATAACATCACAACCAACCTTTAATTCAAACATGAATCATGACATCACAGATGGATTACAGCTTATGATAGAGGTGGAACGTCACATTGTAGTAGCCCAAGTAGCTCGCCGTGATCGTATAGTGGTTAGTACTCTGCGTTGTGGCCGCAGCAACCTCGGTTCAAATCCGAGTCACGGCATTGCGGTGAGGCAATGTCACGGCAGTTGGGCAGATATTTTAGAATTTCCATTAATACATTGGCAATCTCTGTGGAGGACTGAAACAATTCGATATGTCCTGTTACTGTTATGAACCTTTTGTTTCTTTAATGCTCTTTGCACACTTTTTCATCGGGTGACTGTAATGTATTTCAACCAAATCTAATTAAGAGCGCATTATGTGGTGACATTTGCAGTACATGAAACATTATAACACTGCCATTTACGTCAATAACCACTAGCTTGATTAAGACATATGTATTGCAGCGACAGTATTTCCCAGTTACAAATGGGAATAAAAACAACATCCGCGAGGGATTGAACCAACGACATTTAACTGATGTTGCCAATGGAGCGCGTTACAGAGAGCGCGAGGTCCCGCCTTTACAGTCACACGCTGATGATAATACAGATGTTTAAATAAACAGGCATATCTGTGGACTTGTGGTCTTTCTACATTGGGACTCATAGTCTAGTCCTAGGCTATTGTAGGCACTGGAGTATCTTTTAGTGGAATGAGAGGCATTCTGTAGTCGCGTGAAAGGACCTTTCAAGTCAATCTGATCTGTATTGTCCTGTGAAAAAAAGCGTTCTTAGACACAGTGAGGAGTTTTTGGGGATAATGGGAAAATCATTTCCAACTAAATGACAGGAATTTCTTAGTCCAATCATGAGGTGTGCTAGGCTTTTTTATACTGTGGCGGAAAGAGAGAGAGTATAACAGTCATTATAAATAAAGGGCCAAGGAAGTTACAGTTTATGGAAGGAACAATTTGCACATAGTTTTAGAATGTGGTCAGGAGGAGGACAATGTGCTTACACATATGAAACATTAGAAGGTAGACATTATGGAAGCACATATATTTCTTTATTTTTATTGTATTTGGGGAGAGGGGGTTAATATAGCACGTCCAATGTGGAAAAGTGCTTTCAATAGCACCTTGCAGGTGGGCGACATCTAGAGCTGTGCAGTAGCCACCCATGCCCCAGACGTCAAAGAGAACAAGAAGTTACACATGTTGGAAGTGAGGGTGAGACATTGAGGAGATATGATCCCCGTATGAAGCCGAGAGAAGGAGGAGGCGTGAACGTGCATCCATGTATGCAGGCGAGAAGGGAAGGAGCATTGGTCATGCATCCCTGCATGAGGGTGAGACAGGGAGGAGATATGATCCCCGTATGAAGCCGAGAGAAGGAGGAGGCGTGAACGTGCAGCCATGTATGCGGGCGAGACAGGAAGGAGCATTGGTCATGCATCCCTGCATGAGGGTGAGACAGGGAGGAGATATGATCCCCGTATGAAGCCGAGAGAAGGAGGAGGCGTGAACGTGCATCCATGTATGCAGGCGAGAAGGGAAGGAGCATTGGTCATGCATGCCTGCATGAGGGTGAGACAGGGAGGAGATATGATCCCTGTATGAAGCCGAGAGAAGGAGGAGGCGTGAACGTGCATCCATGTATGCGGGCGAGACAGGAAGGAGCATTGGTCATGCATCCCTGCATGAGGGTGAGACAGGGAGGAGATATGATCCCCGTATGAAGCCGAGAGAAGGAGGAGGCGTGAACGTGCATCCATGTATGCGGGCGAGACGGGAAGGAGCATTGGTCATGCATCCCTTCCTGAGGGTGAGACAGGGAGGAGATAAAATCCCTGTATGAAGCCGAGAGAACGAGGAGACATGAACGTGCATCCATGTATGCGGGCGAGAAGGGAAGGAGCATTGGTCATGCATCCCTGCATGAGGGTGAGACAGGGAGGAGATAAAATCCCTGTATGAAGCCAAGAGAACGAGGCGGCATGAACATACATCCTTGTATGCAGGTGTGACATGGAGTCATCATGAACATGCATCCCTTTATAAGGACATAACATGGAGGACGCATGAACATGAATGCCTGAATTTTATGGTGGTGGCCTTCGGGTGATTTGGCACGTGCAATTGGTGAAGAGCACTTCTCCTGCGCAAAAAAAGAAATGTACTATTAGCACCCCGGAGGGAGCCTCTGCACTTCTTATAGGGAGAAAACTCTGCAATGGAAGGGGACAGGGTCAATAACAGCTGTAAACTCTCACAAGACCATCACTGCTCTCACACTTTCCTGCTCTCAGGCTGGCGGGCCATTATCGGCCCTGGCTGCCGCACCATTGCCAGGTTTGTGTAACTATATTATTTCTAATTGGCTCCACTTTGATGACTTTCATTTGGATTCTGACTTGATTATTGAGATCTTAAATAAGTGACTGGGGATCAGGTGTCCACTTATTCTCATGGATAACATCACAACCAACCTTTAATTCAAACATGAGTCATGACATCACAGATGGATTACAGCTTATGATAGAGGTGGAACGTCACATTGTAGTAGCCCAAGTAGCTCGCCGTGATCGTATAGTGGTTAGTACTCTGCGTTGTGGCCGCAGCAACCTCGGTTCGAATCCGAGTCACGGCATTGCGGTGTGGCAATGTCACGGCAGTTGGGCAGATATTTTAGAATTTCCATTAATACATTGGCAATCTCTGTGGAGGACTGAAACAATTCGATATGTCCTGTTACTGTTATGAACCTTTTGTTTCTTTAATGCTCTTTGCACACTTTTTCATCGGGTGACTGTAATGTATTTCAACCAAATCTAATTAAGAGCGCATTATGTGGTGACATTTGCAGTACATGAAACATTATAACACTGCCATTTACGTCAATAACCACTAGCTTGATTAAGACATATGTATTGCAGCGACAGTATTTCCCAGTTACAAATGGGAATAAAAACAACATCCGCGAGGGATTGAACCAACGACATTTAACTGATGTTGCCAATGGAGCGCGTTACAGAGAGCGCGAGGTCCCGCCTTTACAGTCACACGCTGATGATAATACAGATGTTTAAATAAACAGGCATATCTGTGGACTTGTGGTCTTTCTACATTGGGACTCATAGTCTAGTCCTAGGCTATTGTAGGCACTGGAGTATCTTTTAGTGGAATGAGAGGCATTCTGTAGTCGCGTGAAAGGACCTTTCAAGTCAATCTGATCTGTATTGTCCTGTGAAAAAAAGCGTTCTTAGACACAGTGAGGAGTTTTTGGGGATAATGGGAAAATCATTTCCAACTAAATGACAGGAATTTCTTAGTCCAATCATGAGGTGTGCTAGGCTTTTTTATACTGTGGCGGAAAGAGAGAGAGTATAACAGTCATTATAAATAAAGGGCCAAGGAAGTTACAGTTTATGGAAGGAACAATTTGCACATAGTTTTAGAATGTGGTCAGGAGGAGGACAATGTGCTTACACATATGAAACATTAGAAGGTAGACATTATGGAAGCACATATATTTCTTTATTTTTATTGTATTTGGGGAGAGGGGGTTAATATAGCACGTCCAATGTGGAAAAGTGCTTTCAATAGCACCTTGCAGGTGGGCGACATCTAGAGCTGTGCAGTAGCCACCCATGCCCCAGACGTCAAAGAGAACAAGAAGTTACACATGTTGGAAGTGAGGGTGAGACATTGAGGAGATATGATCCCCGTATGAAGCCGAGAGAAGGAGGAGGCGTGAACGTGCATCCATGTATGCAGGCGAGAAGGGAAGGAGCATTGGTCATGCATCCCTGCATGAGGGTGAGACAGGGAGGAGATATGATCCCCGTATGAAGCCGAGAGAAGGAGGAGGCGTGAACGTGCAGCCATGTATGCGGGCGAGACAGGAAGGAGCATTGGTCATGCATCCCTGCATGAGGGTGAGACAGGGAGGAGATATGATCCCCGTATGAAGCCGAGAGAAGGAGGAGGCGTGAACGTGCATCCATGTATGCAGGCGAGAAGGGAAGGAGCATTGGTCATGCATGCCTGCATGAGGGTGAGACAGGGAGGAGATATGATCCCTGTATGAAGCCGAGAGAAGGAGGAGGCGTGAACGTGCATCCATGTATGCGGGCGAGACAGGAAGGAGCATTGGTCATGCATCCCTGCATGAGGGTGAGACAGGGAGGAGATATGATCCCCGTATGAAGCCGAGAGAAGGAGGAGGCGTGAACGTGCATCCATGTATGCGGGCGAGACGGGAAGGAGCATTGGTCATGCATCCCTTCCTGAGGGTGAGACAGGGAGGAGATAAAATCCCTGTATGAAGCCGAGAGAACGAGGAGACATGAACGTGCATCCATGTATGCGGGCGAGAAGGGAAGGAGCATTGGTCATGCATCCCTGCATGAGGGTGAGACAGGGAGGAGATAAAATCCCTGTATGAAGCCAAGAGAACGAGGCGGCATGAACATACATCCTTGTATGCAGGTGTGACATGGAGTCATCATGAACATGCATCCCTTTATAAGGACATAACATGGAGGACGCATGAACATGAATGCCTGAATTTTATGGTGGTGGCCTTCGGGTGATTTGGCACGTGCAATTGGTGAAGAGCACTTCTCCTGCGCAAAAAAAGAAATGTACTATTAGCACCCCGGAGGGAGCCTCTGCACTTCTTATAGGGAGAAAACTCTGCAATGGAAGGGGACAGGGTCAATAACAGCTGTAAACTCTCACAAGACCATCACTGCTCTCACACTTTCCTGCTCTCAGGCTGGCGGGCCATTATCGGCCCTGGCTGCCGCACCATTGCCAGGTTTGTGTAACTATATTATTTCTAATTGGCTCCACTTTGATGACTTTCATTTGGATTCTGACTTGATTATTGAGATCTTAAATAAGTGACTGGGGATCAGGTGTCCACTTATTATCATGGATAACATCACAACCAACCTTTAATTCAAACATGAGTCATGACATCACAGATGGATTACAGCTTATGATAGAGGTGGAACGTCACATTGTAGTAGCCCAAGTAGCTCGCCGTGATCGTATAGTGGTTAGTACTCTGCGTTGTGGCCGCAGCAACCTCGGTTCGAATCCGAGTCACGGCATTGCGGTGAGGCAATGTCACGGCAGTTGGGCAGATATTTTAGAATTTCCATTAATACATTGGCAATCTCTGTGGAGGACTGAAACAATTCGATATGTCCTGTTACTGTTATGAACCTTTTGTTTCTTTAATGCTCTTTGCACACTTTTTCATCGGGTGACTGTAATGTATTTCAACCAAATCTAATTAAGAGCGCATTATGTGGTGACATTTGCAGTACATGAAACATTATAACACTGCCATTTACGTCAATAACCACTAGCTTGATTAAGACATATGTATTGCAGCGACAGTATTTCCCAGTTACAAATGGGAATAAAAACAACATCCGCGAGGGATTGAACCAACGACATTTAACTGATGTTGCCAATGGAGCGCGTTACAGAGAGCGCGAGGTCCCGCCTTTACAGTCACACGCTGATGATAATACAGATGTTTAAATAAACAGGCATATCTGTGGACTTGTGGTCTTTCTACATTGGGACTCATAGTCTAGTCCTAGGCTATTGTAGGCACTGGAGTATCTTTTAGTGGAATGAAAGGCATTCTGTAGTCGCGTGAAAGGACCTTTCAAGTCAATCTGATCTGTATTGTCCTGTGAAAAAAAGCGTTCTTAGACACAGTGAGGAGTTTTTGGGGATAATGGGAAAATCATTTCCAACTAAATGACAGGAATTTCTTAGTCCAATCATGAGGTGTGCTAGGCTTTTTTATACTGTGGCGGAAAGAGAGAGAGTATAACAGTCATTATAAATAAAGGGCCAAGGAAGTTACAGTTTATGGAAGGAACAATTTGCACATAGTTTTAGAATGTGGTCAGGAGGAGGACAATGTGCTTACACATATGAAACACTAGAAGGTAGACATTATGGAAGCACATATATTTCTTTATTTTTATTGTATTTGGGGAGAGGGGGTTAATATAGCACGTCCAATGTGGAAAAGTGCTTTCAATAGCACCTTGCAGGTGGGCGACATCTAGAGCTGTGCAGTAGCCACCCATGCCCCAGACGTCAAAGAGAACAAGAAGTTACACATGTTGGAAGTGAGGGTGAGACATTGAGGAGATATGATCCCCGTATGAAGCCGAGAGAAGGAGGAGGCGTGAACGTGCATCCATGTATGCAGGCGAGAAGGGAAGGAGCATTGGTCATGCATCCCTGCATGAGGGTGAGACAGGGAGGAGATATGATCCCCGTATGAAGCCGAGAGAAGGAGGAGGCGTGAACGTGCAGCCATGTATGCGGGCGAGACAGGAAGGAGCATTGGTCATGCATCCCTGCATGAGGGTGAGACAGGGAGGAGATATGATCCCCGTATGAAGCCGAGAGAAGGAGGAGGCGTGAACGTGCATCCATGTATGCAGGCGAGAAGGGAAGGAGCATTGGTCATGCATGCCTGCATGAGGGTGAGACAGGGAGGAGATATGATCCCTGTATGAAGCCGAGAGAAGGAGGAGGCGTGAACGTGCATCCATGTATGCGGGCGAGACAGGAAGGAGCATTGGTCATGCATCCCTGCATGAGGGTGAGACAGGGAGGAGATATGATCCCCGTATGAAGCCGAGAGAAGGAGGAGGCGTGAACGTGCATCCATGTATGCGGGCGAGACGGGAAGGAGCATTGGTCATGCATCCCTTCCTGAGGGTGAGACAGGGAGGAGATAAAATCCCTGTATGAAGCCGAGAGAACGAGGAGACATGAACGTGCATCCATGTATGCGGGCGAGAAGGGAAGGAGCATTGGTCATGCATCCCTGCATGAGGGTGAGACAGGGAGGAGATAAAATCCCTGTATGAAGCCAAGAGAACGAGGCGGCATGAACATACATCCTTGTATGCAGGTGTGACATGGAGTCATCATGAACATGCATCCCTTTATAAGGACATAACATGGAGGACGCATGAACATGAATGCCTGAATTTTATGGTGGTGGCCTTCGGGTGATTTGGCACGTGCAATTGGTGAAGAGCACTTCTCCTGCGCAAAAAAAGAAATGTACTATTAGCACCCCGGAGGGAGCCTCTGCACTTCTTATAGGGAGAAAACTCTGCAATGGAAGGGGACAGGGTCAATAACAGCTGTAAACTCTCACTAGACCATCACTGCTCTCACACTTTCCTGCTCTCAGGCTGGCGGGCCATTATCGGCCCTGGCTGCCGCACCATTGCCAGGTTTGTGTAACTATATTATTTCTAATTGGCTCCACTTTGATGACTTTCATTTGGATTCTGACTTGATTATTGAGATCTTAAATAAGTGACTGGGGATCAGGTGTCCACTTATTCTCATGGATAACATCACAACCAACCTTTAATTCAAACATGAGTCATGACATCACAGATGGATTACAGCTTATGATAGAGGTGGAACGTCACATTGTAGTAGCCCAAGTAGCTCGCCGTGATCGTATAGTGGTTAGTACTCTGCGTTGTGGCCGCAGCAACCTCGGTTCGAATCCGAGTCACGGCATTGCGGTGAGGCAATGTCACGGCAGTTGGGCAGATATTTTAGAATTTCCATTAATACATTGGCAATCTCTGTGGAGGACTGAAACAATTCGATATGTCCTGTTACTGTTATGAACCTTTTGTTTCTTTAATGCTCTTTGCACACTTTTTCATCGGGTGACTGTAATGTATTTCAACCAAATCTAATTAAGAGCGCATTATGTGGTGACATTTGCAGTACATGAAACATTATAACACTGCCATTTACGTCAATAACCACTAGCTTGATTAAGACATATGTATTGCAGCGACAGTATTTCCCAGTTACAAATGGGAATAAAAACAACATCCGCGAGGGATTGAACCAACGACATTTAACTGATGTTGCCAATGGAGCGCGTTACAGAGAGCGCGAGGTCCCGCCTTTACAGTCACACGCTGATGATAATACAGATGTTTAAATAAACAGGCATATCTGTGGACTTGTGGTCTTTCTACATTGGGACTCATAGTCTAGTCCTAGGCTATTGTAGGCACTGGAGTATCTTTTAGTGGAATGAGAGGCATTCTGTAGTCGCGTGAAAGGACCTTTCAAGTCAATCTGATCTGTATTGTCCTGTGAAAAAAAGCGTTCTTAGACACAGTGAGGAGTTTTTGGGGATAATGGGAAAATCATTTCCAACTAAATGACAGGAATTTCTTAGTCCAATCATGAGGTGTGCTAGGCTTTTTTATACTGTGGCGGAAAGAGAGAGAGTATAACAGTCATTATAAATAAAGGGCCAAGGAAGTTACAGTTTATGGAAGGAACAATTTGCACATAGTTTTAGAATGTGGTCAGGAGGAGGACAATGTGCTTACACATATGAAACATTAGAAGGTAGACATTATGGAAGCACATATATTTCTTTATTTTTATTGTATTTGGGGAGAGGGGGTTAATATAGCACGTCCAATGTGGAAAAGTGCTTTCAATAGCACCTTGCAGGTGGGCGACATCTAGAGCTGTGCAGTAGCCACCCATGCCCCAGACGTCAAAGAGAACAAGAAGTTACACATGTTGGAAGTGAGGGTGAGACATTGAGGAGATATGATCCCCGTATGAAGCCGAGAGAAGGAGGAGGCGTGAACGTGCATCCATGTATGCAGGCGAGAAGGGAAGGAGCATTGGTCATGCATCCCTGCATGAGGGTGAGACAGGGAGGAGATATGATCCCCGTATGAAGCCGAGAGAAGGAGGAGGCGTGAACGTGCATCCATGTATGCGGGCGGGACAGGAAGGAGCATTGGTCATGCATCCCTGCATGAGGGTGAGACAGGGAGGAGATATGATCCCCGTATGAAGCCGAGAGAAGGAGGAGGCGTGAACGTGCATCCATGTATGCAGGCAAGAAGGGAAGGAGCATTGGTCATGCATGCCTGCATGAGGGTGAGACAGGGAGGAGATATGATCCCTGTATGAAGCCGAGAGAAGGAGGAGGCGTGAACGTGCATCCATGTATGCGGGCGAGACAGGAAGGAGCATTGGTCATGCATCCCTGCATGAGGGTGAGACAGGGAGGAGATATGATCCCCGTATGAAGCCGAGAGAAGGAGGAGGCGTGAACGTGCATCCATGTATGCGGGCGAGACGGGAAGGAGCATTGGTCATGCATCCCTTCCTGAGGGTGAGACAGGGAGGAGATAAAATCCCTGTATGAAGCCGAGAGAACGAGGAGACATGAACGTGCATCCATGTATGCGGGCGAGAAGGGAAGGAGCATTGGTCATGCATCCCTGCATGAGGGTGAGACAGGGAGGAGATAAAATCCCTGTATGAAGCCAAGAGAACGAGGCGGCATGAACATACATCCTTGTATGCAGGTGTGACATGGAGTCATCATGAACATGCATCCCTTTATAAGGACATAACATGGAGGACGCATGAACATGAATGCCTGAATTTTATGGTGGTGGCCTTCGGGTGATTTGGCACGTGCAATTGGTGAAGAGCACTTCTCCTGCGCAAAAAAAGAAATGTACTATTAGCACCCCGGAGGGAGCCTCTGCACTTCTTATAGGGAGAAAACTCTGCAATGGAAGGGGACAGGGTCAATAACAGCTGTAAACTCTCACAAGACCATCACTGCTCTCACACTTTCCTGCTCTCAGGCTGGCGGGCCATTATCGGCCCTGGCTGCCGCACCATTGCCAGGTTTGTGTAACTATATTATTTCTAATTGGCTCCACTTTGATGACTTTCATTTGGATTCTGACTTGATTATTGAGATCTTAAATAAGTGACTGGGGATCAGGTGTCCACTTATTCTCATGGATAACATCACAACCAACCTTTAATTCAAACATGAGTCATGACATCACAGATGGATTACAGCTTATGATAGAGGTGGAACGTCACATTGTAGTAGCCCAAGTAGCTCGCTGTGATCGTATTGTGGTTAGTACTCTGCGTTGTGGCCGCAGCAACCTCGGTTCGACTCCGAGTCACGGCATTGCGGTGAGGCAATGTCACGGCAGTTGGGCAGATATTTTAGAATTTCCATTAATACATTGGCAATCTCTGTGGAGGACTGAAACAATTCGATATGTCCTGTTACTGTTATGAACCTTTTGTTTCTTTAATGCTCTTTGCACACTTTTTCATCGGGTGACTGTAATGTATTTCAACCAAATCTAATTAAGAGCGCATTATGTGGTGACATTTGCAGTACATGAAACATTATAACACTGCCATTTACGTCAATAACCACTAGCTTGATTAAGACATATGTATTGCAGCGACAGTATTTCCCAGTTACAAATGGGAATAAAAACAACATCCGCGAGGGATTGAACCAACGACATTTAACTGATGTTGCCAATGGAGCGCGTTACAGAGAGCGCGAGGTCCCGCCTTTACAGTCACACGCTGATGATAATACAGATGTTTAAATAAACAGGCATATCTGTGGACTTGTGGTCTTTCTACATTGGGACTCATAGTCTAGTCCTAGGCTATTGTAGGCACTGGAGTATCTTTTAGTGGAATGAGAGGCATTCTGTAGTCGCGTGAAAGGACCTTTCAAGTCAATCTGATCTGTATTGTCCTGTGAAAAAAAGCGTTCTTAGACACAGTGAGGAGTTTTTGGGGATAATGGGAAAATCATTTCCAACTAAATGACAGGAATTTCTTAGTCCAATCATGAGGTGTGCTAGGCTTTTTTATACTGTGGCGGAAAGAGAGAGAGTATAACAGTCATTATAAATAAAGGGCCAAGGAAGTGACAGTTTATGGAAGGAACAATTTGCACATAGTTTTAGAATGTGGTCAGGAGGAGGACAATGTGCTTACACATATGAAACATTAGAAGGTAGACATTATGGAAGCACATATATTTCTTTATTTTTATTGTATTTGGGGAGAGGGGGTTAATATAGCACGTCCAATGTGGAAAAGTGCTTTCAATAGCACCTTGCAGGTGGGCGACATCTAGAGCTGTGCAGTAGCCACCCATGCCCCAGACGTCAAAGAGAACAAGAAGTTACACATGTTGGAAGTGAGGGTGAGACATTGAGGAGATATGATCCCCGTATGAAGCCGAGAGAAGGAGGAGGCGTGAACGTGCATCCATGTATGCAGGCGAGAAGGGAAGGAGCATTGGTCATGCATCCCTGCATGAGGGTGAGACAGGGAGGAGATATGATCCCCGTATGAAGCCGAGAGAAGGAGGAGGCGTGAACGTGCATCCATGTATGCGGGCGAGACAGGAAGGAGCATTGGTCATGCATCCCTGCATGAGGGTGAGACAGGGAGGAGATATGATCCCCGTATGAAGCCGAGAGAAGGAGGAGGCGTGAACGTGCATCCATGTATGCAGGCGAGAAGGGAAGGAGCATTGGTCATGCATCCCTGCATGAGGGTGAGACAGGGAGGAGATATGATCCCCGTATGAAGCCGAGAGAAGGAGGAGGCGTGAACGTGCATCCATGTATGCGGGCGAGACAGGAAGGAGCATTGGTCATGCATCCCTGCATGAGGGTGAGACAGGGAGGAGATATGATCCCCGTATGAAGCCGAGAGAAGGAGGAGGCGTGAACGTGCATCCATGTATGCGGGCGAGACGGGAAGGAGCATTGGTCATGCATCCCTTCCTGAGGGTGAGACAGGGAGGAGATAAAATCCCTGTATGAAGCCGAGAGAACGAGGAGACATGAACGTGCATCCATGTATGCGGGCGAGAAGGGAAGGAGCATTGGTCATGCATCCCTGCATGAGGGTGAGACAGGGAGGAGATAAAATCCCTGTATGAAGCCAAGAGAACGAGGCGGCATGAACATGCATCCTTGTATGCAGGTGTGACATGGAGTCATCATGAACATGCATCCCTTTATAAGGACATAACATGGAGGACGCATGAACATGAATGCCTGAATTTTATGGTGGTGGCCTTCGGGTGATTTGGCACGTGCAATTGGTGAAGAGCACTTCTCCTGCGCAAAAAAATAAATGTACTATTAGCACCCCGGAGGGAGCCTCTGCACTTCTTATAGGGAGAAAACTCTGCAATGGAAGGGGACAGGGTCAATAACAGCTGTAAACTCTCACAAGACCATCACTGCTCTCACACTTTCCTGCTCTCAGGCTGGCGGGCCATTATCGGCCCTGGCTGCCGCACCATTGCCAGGTTTGTGTAACTATATTATTTCTAATTGGCTCCACTTTGATGACTTTCATTTGGATTCTGACTTGATTATTGAGATCTTAAATAAGTGACTGGGGATCAGGTGACCACTTATTCTCATGGATAACATCACAACCAACCTTTAATTCAAACATGAGTCATGACATCACAGATGGAGTACAGCTTATGATAGAGGTGGAACGTCACATTGTAGCAGCCCAAGTAGCTCGCCGTGATCGTATAGTGGTTAGTACTCTGCGTTGTGGCCGCAGCAACCTCGGTTTGAATCCGAGTCACGGCATTGCGGTGAGGCAATGTCACGGCATTTGGGCAGATATTTTAGAATTTCCATTAATACATTGGCAATCTCTGTGGAGGACTGAAACAATTCGATATGTCCTGTTACTGTTATGAACCTTTTGTTTCTTTAATGCTCTTTGCACACTTTTTCATCGGGTGCAAATCTAATTAAGAGCGCATTATGTGGTGACATTTGCAGTACATGAAACATTATAACACTGCCATTTACGTCAATAACCACTAGCTTGATTAAGACATATGTATTGCAGCGACAGTATTTCCCAGTTACAAATGGGAATAAAAACAACATCCGCGAGGGATTGAACCAACGACATTTAACTGATGTTGCCAATGGAGCGCGTTACAGAGAGCGCAAGGTCCCGCCTTTACAGTCACACGCTGATGATAATACAGATGTTTAAATAAACAGGCATATCTGTGGACTTGTGGTCTTTCTACATTGGGACTCATAGTCTAGTCCTAGGCTATTGTAGGCACTGGCGTATCTTTGAGTGGAATGAGAGGCGTTCTGTAGTCGCGTGAAAGGACCTTTCAAGTCAATCTGATCTGTATTGTCCTGTGAAAAAAAGCGTTCTTAGACACAGTGAGGAGTTTTTGTGGATAATGGGAAAATAATTTCCAACTAAATGACAGGAATTTCTTAGTCCAATCATGAAGTGTGCTAGGCTTTTTTATACTGTGGCGGAAAGAGAGAGAGTATAACAGTCATTATAAATAAAGGGCCAAGGAAGTGACAGTTTATGGAAGGAACAATTTGCACATAGTTTTAGAATGTGGTCAGGAGGAGGACAATGTGCTTACACATATGAAACATTAGAAGGTAGACATTATGGAAGCACATATATTTCTTTATTTTTATTGTATTTGGGGAGAGGGGGTTAATATAGCACGTCCAATGTGGAAAAGTGCTTTCCATAGCACCTTGCAGGTGGGCGACATCTAGAGCTGTGCAGTAGCCACCCATGCCCCAGACGTCAAAGAGAACAAGAAGTTACACATGTTGGAAGTGAGGGTGAGACATTGAGGAGATATGATCCCCGTATGAAGCCGAGAGAAGGAGGAGGCGTGAACGTGCATCCATGTATGCGGGCGAGACAGGAAGGAGCATTGGTCATGCATCCCTGCATGAGGGTGAGACAGGGAGGAGATATGATCCCCGTATGAAGCCGAGAGAAGGAGGAGGCGTGAACGTGCAGCCATGTATGCGGGCGAGACAGGAAGGAGCATTGGTCATGCATCCCTGCATGAGGGTGAGACAGGGAGGAGATATGATCCCCGTATGAAGCCGAGAGAAGGAGGAGGCGTGAACGTGCATCCATGTATGCAGGCGAGAAGGGAAGGAGCATTGGTCATGCATGCCTGCATGAGGGTGAGACAGGGAGGAGATATGATCCCTGTATGAAGCCGAGAGAAGGAGGAGGCGTGAACGTGCATCCATGTATGCGGGCGAGACAGGAAGGAGCATTGGTCATGCATCCCTGCATGAGGGTGAGACAGGGAGGAGATATGATCCCCGTATGAAGCCGAGAGAAGGAGGAGGCGTGAACGTGCATCCATGTATGCGGGCGAGACGGGAAGGAGCATTGGTCATGCATCCCTTCCTGAGGGTGAGACAGGGAGGAGATAAAATCCCTGTATGAAGCCGAGAGAACGAGGAGACATGAACGTGCATCCATGTATGCGGGCGAGAAGGGAAGGAGCATTGGTCATGCATCCCTGCATGAGGGTGAGACAGGGAGGAGATAAAATCCCTGTATGAAGCCAAGAGAACGAGGCGGCATGAACATGCATCCTTGTATGCAGGTGTGACATGGAGTCATCATGAACATGCATCCCTTTATAAGGACATAACATGGAGGACGCATGAACATGAATGCCTGAATTTTATGGTGGTGGCCTTCGGGTGATTTGGCACGTGCAATTGGTGAAGAGCACTTCTCCTGCGCAAAAAAAGAAATGTACTATTAGCACCCCGGAGGGAGCCTCTGCACTTCTTATAGGGAGAAAACTCTGCAATGGAAGGGGACAGGGTCAATAACAGCTGTAAACTCTTACAAGACCATCACTGCTCTCACACTTTCCTGCTCTCAGGCTGGCGGGCCATTATCGGCCCTGGCTGCTGCACCATTGCCAGGTTTGTGTAACTATATTATTTCTAATTGGCTCCACTTTGATAACTTTCATTTGGATTCTGACTTGATTATTGAGATCTTAAATAAGTGACTGGGGATCAGGTGTCCACTTATTCTCATGGATAACATCACAACCAACCTTTAATTCAAACATGAGTCATGACATCACAGATGGGTTACAGCTTATGATAGAGGTGGAACGTCACATTGTAGTAGCCCAAGTAGCTCGCCGTGATCGTATAGTGGTTAGTACTCTGCGTTGTGGCCGCAGCAACCTCGGTTCGAATCCGAGTCACGGCATTGCGGTGAGGCAATGTCACGGCAGTTGGGCAGATATTTTAGAATTTCCATTAATACATTGGCAATCTCTGTGGAGGACTGAAACAATTCGATATGTCCTGTTACTGTTATGAACCTTTTGTTTCTTTAATGCTCTTTGCACACTTTTTCATCGGGTGACTGTAATGTATTTCAACCAAATCTAATTAAGAGCGCATTATGTGGTGACATTTGCAGTACATGAAACATTATAACACTGCCATTTACGTCAATAACCACTAGCTTGATTAAGACATATGTATTGCAGCGACAGTATTTCGCAGTTACAAATGGGAATAAAAACAACATCCGCGAGGGATTGAACCAACGACATTTAACTGATGTTGCCAATGGAGCGCGTTACAGAGAGCGCGAGGTCCCGCCTTTACAGTCACACGATGATGATAATACAGATGTTTAAATAAACAGGCATATCTGTGGACTTGTGGTCTTTCTACATTGGGACTCATAGTCTAGTCCTAGGCTATTGTAGGCACTGGCGTATCTTTTAGTGGAATGAGAGACATTCTGTAGTCGCGTGAAAGGACCTTTCAAGTCAATCTGATCTGTATTGTCCTGTGAAAAAAAGCGTTCTTAGACACAGTGAGGAGTTTTTGGGGATAATGGGAAAATCATTTCCAACTAAATGACAGGAATTTCTTAGTCCAATCATGAGGTGTGCTAGGCTTTTTTATACTGTGGCGGAAAGAGAGAGAGTATAACAGTCATTATAAATAAAGGGCCAAGGAAGTTACAGTTTATGGAAGGAACAATTTGCACATAGTTTTAGAATGTGGTCAGGAGGAGGACAATGTGCTTACACATATGAAACATTAGAAGGTAGACATTATGGAAGCACATATATTTCTTTATTTTTATTGTATTTGGGGAGAGGGGGTTAATATAGCTCGTCCAATGTGGAAAAGTGCTTTCAATAGCACCTTGCAGGTGGGCGACATCTAGAGCTGTGCAGTAGCCACCCATGCCCCAGACGTCAAAGAGAACAAGAAGTTACACATGTTGGAAGTGAGGGTGAGACATTGAGGAGATATGATCCCCGTATGAAGCCGAGAGAAGGAGGAGGCGTGAACGTGCATCCATGTATGCAGGCGAGAAGGGAAGGAGCATTGGTCATGCATCCCTGCATGAGGGTGAGACAGGGAGGACATATGATCCCCGTATGAAGCCGAGAGAAGGAGGAGGCGTGAACGTGCATCCATGTATGCAGGCGAGAAGGGAAGGAGCATTGGTCATGCATCCCTGCATGAGGGTGAGACAGGGAGGACATATGATCCCCGTATGAAGCCGAGAGAAGGAGGAGGCGTGAACGTGCATCCATGTATGCAGGCGAGAAGGGAAGGAGCATTGGTCATGCATCCCTGCATGAGGGTGAGACAGGGAGGAGATATGATCCCCGTATGAAGCCGAGAGAAGGAGGAGGCGTGAACGTGCATCCATGTATGCGGGCGAGACAGGAAGGAGCATTGATCATGCATCCCTGCATGAGGGTGAGACAGGGAGGAGATATGATCCCCGTATGAAGCCGAGAGAAGGAGGAGGCGTGAACGTGCATCCATGTATGCGGGCGAGACGGGAAGGAGCATTGGTCATGCATCCCTTCCTGAGGGTGAGACAGGGAGGAGATAAAATCCCTGTATGAAGCCGAGAGAACGAGGAGACATGAACGTGCATCCATGTATGCGGGCGAGAAGGGAAGGAGCATTGGTCATGCATCCCTGCATGAGGGTGAGACAGGGAGGAGATAAAATCCCTGTATGAAGCCAAGAGAACGAGGCGGCATGAACATGCATCCTTGTATGCAGGTGTGACATGGAGTCATCATGAACACGCATCCCTTTATAAGGACATAACATGGAGGACGCATGAACGTGAATGCCTGAATTTTATGGTGGTGGCCTTCGGGTGATTTGGCACGTGCAATTGGTGAAGAGCATTTCTCCTGCGCAAAAAAATAAATGTACTATTAGCACCCCGGAGGGAGCCTCTGCACTTCTTATAGGGAGAAAACTCTGCAATGGAAGGGGACAGGGTCAATAACAGCTGTAAACTCTCACAAGACCATCACTGCTCTCACACTTTCCTGCTCTCAGGCTGGCGGGCCATTATCGGCCCTGGCTGCCGCACCATTGCCAGGTTTGTGTAACTATATTATTTCTAATTGGCTCCACTTTGATGACTTTCATTTGGATTCTGACTTGATTATTGAGATCTTAAATAAGTGACTGGGGATCAGTTGTCCACTTATTCTCATGGATAACATCACAACCAACCTTTAATTCAAACATGAGTCATGACATCACAGATGGAGTACAGCTTATGATAGAGGTGGAAAGTCACATTGTAGCAGCCCAAGTAGCTCCCCGTGATCGTATAGTGGTTAGTACTCTGCATTGTGGCCTCAGCAACCTCGGTTCGAATCCGAGTCACGGCATTGCGGTGAGGCAATGTCACGGCAGTTGGGCAGATATTTTAGAATTTCCATTAATACATTGGCAATCTCTGTGGAGGACTGAAACAATTCGATATGTCCTGTTACTGTTATGAACCTTTTGTTTCTTTAATGCTCTTTGCACACTTTTTCATCGGGTGACTGTAATGTATTTCAACCAAATCTAATTAAGAGCGCATTATGTGGTGACATTTGCAGTACATGAAACATTATAACACTGCCATTTACGTCAATAACCACTAGCTTGATTAAGACATATGTATTGCAGCGACAGTATTTCCCAGTTACAAATGGGAATAAAAACAACATCCGCGAGGGATTGAACCAACGACATTTAACTGATGTTGCCAATGGAGCGCGTTACAGAGAGCGCAAGGTCCCGCATTTACAGTCACACGCTGATGATAATACAGATGTTTAAATAAACAGGCATATCTGTGGACTTGTGGTCTTTCTACATTGGGACTCATAGTCTAGTCCTAGGCTATTGTAGGCACTGGCGTATCTTTTAGTGGAATGAGAGGCATTCTGTAGTCGCGTGAAAGGACCTTTCAAGTCAATCTGATCTGTATTGTCCTGTGAAAAAAAGCGTTCTTAGACACAGTGAGGAGTTTTTGGGGATAATGGGAAAATCATTTCCAACTAAATGACAGGAATTTCTTAGTCCAATCATGAGGTGTGCTAGGCTTTTTTATACTGTGGCGGAAAGAGAGAGAGTATAACAGTCATTATAAATAAAGGGCCAAGGAAGTGACAGTTTATGGAAGGAACAATTTTCACATAGTTTTAGAGTGTGGTCAGGAGGAGGACAATGTGCTTACACATATGAAACATTAGAAGGTAGACATTATGGAAGCACATATATTTCTTTATTTTTATTGTATTTGGGGAGAGGGGGTTAATATAGCACGTCCAATGTGGAAAAGTGCTTTCCATAGCACCTTGCAGGTGGGCGACATCTAGAGCTGTGCAGTAGCCACCCATGCCCCAGACGTCAAAGAGAACAAGAAGTTACACATGTTGGAAGCGAGGGTGAGACATTGAGGAGATATGATCCCCGTATGAAGCCAAGAGAAGGAGGAGGCGTGAACGTGCATCCATGTATGCAGGCGAGAAGGGAAGGAGCATTGGTCATGCATCCCTGCATGAGGGTGAGACAGGGAGGAGATATGATCCCCGTATGAAGCCGAGAGAAGGAGGAGGCGTGAACGTGCATCCATGTATGCGGGCGAGACAGGAAGGAGCATTGGTCATGCATCCCTGCATGAGGGTGAGACAGGGAGGAGATATGATCCCCGTATGAAGCCGAGAGAAGGAGGAGGCGTGAACGTGCATCCATGTATGCAGGCGAGAAGGGAAGGAGCATTGGTCATGCATCCCTGCATGAGGGTGAGACAGGGAGGAGATATGATCCCCGTATGAAGCCGAGAGAAGGAGGAGGCGTGAACGTGCATCCATGTATGCGGGCGAGACAGGAAGGAGCATTGGTCATGCATCCCTGCATGAGGGTGAGACAGGGAGGAGATATGATCCCCGTATGAAGCCGAGAGAAGGAGGAGGCGTGAACGTGCATCCATGTATGCGGGCGAGACGGGAAGGAGCATTGGTCATGCATCCCTTCCTGAGGGTGAGACAGGGAGGAGATAAAATCCCCGTATGAAGCCGAGAAAACGAGGAGACATGAACGTGCATCCATGTATGCGGGCGAGAAGGGAAGGAGCATTGGTCATGCATCCCTGCATGAGGGTGAGACAGGGAGGAGATATGATCCCCGTATGAAGCCGAGAGAAGGAGGAGGCGTGAACGTGCATCCATGTATGCGGGCGAGACGGGAAGGAGCATTGGTCATGCATCCCTTCCTGAGGGTGAGACAGGGAGGAGATAAAATCCCCGTATGAAGCCGAGAGAACGAGAAGACATGAACGTGCATCCATGTATGCGGTCGAGAAGGGAAGGAGCATTGGTCATGCATCCCTGCATGAGGGTGAAACAGGGAGGAGATAAAATCCCTGTATGAAGCCAAGAGAACGAGGCGGCATGAACATGCATCCTTGTATGCAGGTATGACATGAAGTCATCATGAACATGCATCCCTTTATAAGGACATAACATGGAGGACGCATGAACATGAATGCCTGAATTATATGGTGGTGGCCTTCGGGTGATTTGGCACGTGCAATTGGCGAAGAGCACTTCTCCTGTGCAAAAAAATAAATGTACTATTAGCACCCCGGAGGGAGCCTCTGCACTTCTTATAGGGAGAAAACTCTGCAATGGAAGGGGACAGGGTCAATAACAGCTGTAAACTCTCACAAGACCATCACTGCTCTCACACTTTCCTGCTCTCAGGCTGGCGGGCCATTATCGGCCCAGGCTGCCGCACCATTGCCAGGTTTGTGTAACTATATTATTTCTAATTGGCTCCACTTTGATGACTTTCATTTGGATTCTGACTTGATTATTGAGATCTTAAATAAGTGACTGGGGATCAGGTGTCCACTTATTCTCATGGATAACATCACAACCAACCTTTAATTCAAACATGAGTCATGACATCACAGATGGAGTACAGCTTATGATAGAGGTGGAACATCACATTGTAGCAGCCCAAGTAGCTCGCTGTGATCGTATAGTGGTTAGTACTCTGCGTTGTGGCCACAGCAACCTTGGTTGGAATCCGAGTCACGGCATTGCGGTGAGGCAATGTCACGGCAGTTGGGCAGATATTTTAGAATTTCCATTAATACATTGGCAATCTCTGTGGAGGACTGAAACAATTCGATATGTCCTGTTACTGTTATGAACCTTTTGTCTCTTTAATGCTCTTTGCACACTTTTTCATCGGGTGACTGTAATGTATTTCAACCAAATCTAATTAAGAGCGCATTATGTGGTGACATTTGCAGTACATGAAACATTATAACACTGCCATTTACGTCAATAACCACTAGCTTGATTAAGACATATGTATTGCAGCGACAGTATTTCCCAGTTACAAATGGGAATAAAAACAACATCCGCGAGGGATTGAGCCAACAACATTTAACTGATGTTGCCAATGGAGCGCGTTACAGAGAGCGCTAAGTCCCGCCTTTACAGTCACACGCTGATGATAATACAGATGTTTAAATAAACAGGCATATCTGTGGACTTGTGGTCTTTCTACATTGGGACTCATAGTCTAGTCCTAGGCTATTGTAGGCACTGGCGTATCTTTTAGTGGAATGAGAGGCATTCTGTAGTCGCGTGAAAGGACCTTTCAAGTCAATCTGATCTGTATTGTCCTGTGAAAAAAAGCATTCTTAGACACAGTGAGGAGTTTTTGGGGATAATGGGAAAATCATTTCCAACTAAATGACAGGAATTTCTTAGTCCAATCATGAGGTGTGCTAGGCTTTTTTATACTGTGGCGGAAAGAGAGAGAGTATAACAGTCATTATAAATAAAGGGCCAAGGAAGTGACAGTTTATGGAAGGAACAATTTGCACATAGTTTTAGAATGTGGTCAGGAGGAGGACAATGTGCTTACACATATGAAACATTAGAAGGTAGACATTATGGAAGCACATATATTTCTTTATTTTTATTGTATTTGGGAGAGGGGGTTAATATAGCACGTCCAATGTGGAAAAGTGCTTTCCATAGCACCTTGCAGGTGGGCGACATCTAGAGCTGTGCAGTAGCCACCCATGCCCCAGACGTCAAAGAGAACAAGAAGTTACACATGTTGGAAGTGAGGGTGAGACATTGAGGAGATATGATCCCCGTATGAAGCCGAGAGAAGGAGGAGGCGTGAACGTGCATCCATGTATGCAGGCGAGAAGGGAAGGAGCATTGGTCATGCATCCCTGCATGAGGGTGAGACAGGGAGGAGATATGATCCCCGTATGAAGCCGAGAGAAGGAGGAGGCGTGAACGTGCATCCATGTATGCGGGCGAGACAGGAAGGAGCATTGGTCATGCATCCCTGCATGAGGGTGAGACAGGGAGGAGATATGATCCCCGTATGAAGCCGAGAGAAGGAGGAGGCGTGAACGTGCATCCATGTATGCAGGCGAGAAGGGAAGGAGCATTGGTCATGCATCCCTGCATGAGGGTGAGACAGGGAGGAGATATGATCCCCGTATGAAGCCGAGAGAAGGAGGAGGCGTGAACGTGCATCCATGTATGCGGGCGAGACAGGAAGGAGCATTGGTCATGCATCCCTGCATGAGGGTGAGACAGGGAGGAGATATGATCCCCGTATGAAGCCAAGAGAAGGAGGAGGCGTGAACGTGCATCCATGTATGCGGGCGAGACGGGAAGGAGCATTGGTCATGCATCCCTTCCTGAGGGTGAGACAGGGAGGAGATAAAATCCCAGTATGAAGCCGAGAGAACGAGGAGACATGAACGTGCATCCATGTATGCGGGCGAGAAGGGAAGGAGCATTGGTCATGCATCCCTGCATGAGGGTGAGACAGGGAGGAGATAAAATCCCTGTATGAAGCCAAGAGAACGAGGTGGCATGAACATGCATCCTTGTATGCAGGTGTGACATGGAGTCATCATGAACATGCATCCCTTTATAAGGACATAACATGGAGGACGCATGAACATGAATGCCTGAATTTTATGGTGGTGGCCTTCGGGTGATTTGGCACGTGCAATTGGTGAAGAGCACTTCTCCTGCGCAAAAAAATAAATGTACTATTAGCACCCCGGAGGGAGCCTCTGCACTTCTTATAGGGAGAAAACTCTGCAATGGAAGGGGACAGGGTCAATAACAGCTGTAAACTCTCACAAGACCATCACTGCTCTCACACTTTCCTGCTCTCAGGCTGGCGGGCCATTATCGGCCCTGGCTGCCGCACCATTGCCAGGTTTGTGTAACTATATTATTTCTAATTGGCTCCACTTTGATGACTTTCATTTGGATTCTGACTTGATTATTGAGATCTTAAATAAGTGACTGGGGATCAGGTGTCCATTTATTCTCATGGATAACATCACAACCAACCTTTAATTCAAACATGAGTCATGACATCACAGATGGAGTACAGCTTATGATAGAGGTGGAACGTCACATTGTAGCAGCCCAAGTAGCTCGCCGTGATCATATAGTGGTTAGTACTTTGCATTGTGGCCGCAGCAACCTCGGTTATATTGCGGTGAGGCAATGTCACGGCAGTTGGGCAGATATTTTAGAATTTCCATTAATACATTGGCAATCTCTGTGGAGGACTGAAACAATTCGATATGTCCTGTTACAGTTATGAACCTTTTGTTTCTTTAATGCTCTTTGCACACTTTTTCATCGGGTGACTGTAATGTATTTCAACCAAATCTAATTAAGAGCGCATTATGTGGTGACATTTGCAGTACATGAAACATTATAACACTGCCATTTACGTCAATAACCACTAGCTTGATTAAGACATATGTATTGCAGCGACAGTATTTCCCAGTTACAAATGGGAATAAAAAATGGGAATAAAAACAACATCCGCGAGGGATTGAACCAACGACATTTAACTGATGTTGCCAATGGAGCGCGTTACAGAGAGCGCAAGGTCCCGCCTTTACAGTCACACGCTGATAATAATACAGATGTTTAAATAAACAGGCATATCTGTGGACTTGTGGTCTTTCTACATTGGGACTCATAGTCTAGTCCTAGGCTATTGTAGGCACTGGCGTATCTTTGAGTGGAATGAGAGGCGTTCTGTAGTCGCGTGAAAGGACCTTTCAAGTCAATCTGATCTGTATTGTCCTGTGAAAAAAAGCGTTCTTAGACACAGTGAGGAGTTTTTGGGGATAATGGGAAAATAATTTCCAACTAAATGGCAGGAATTTCTTAGTCCAATCATGAGGTGTGCTAGGCTTTTTTATACTGTGGCGGAAAGAGAGAGAGTATAACAGTCATTATAAATAAAGGGCCAAGGAAGTGACAGTTTATGGAAGGAACAATTTGCACATAGTTTTAGAATGTGGTCAGGAGGAGGACAATGTGCTTACACATATGAAACATTAGAAGGTAGACATTATGGAAGCACATATATTTCTTTATTTTTATTGTATTTGGGGAGAGGGGGTTAATATAGCACGTCCAATGTGGAAAAGTGCTTTCCATAGCACCTTGCAGGTGGGCGACATCTAGAGCTGTGCAGTAGCCACCCATGCCCCAGACGTCAAAGAGAACAAGAAGTTACACATGTTGGAAGTGAGGGTGAGACATTGAGGAGATATGATCCCCGTATGAAGCCGAGAGAAGGAGGAGGCGTGAACGTGCATCCATGTATGCGGGCGAGACAGGAAGGAGCATTGGTCATGCATCCCTGCATGAGGGTGAGACAGGGAGGAGCTATGATCCCCGTATGAAGCCGAGAGAAGGAGGAGGCGTGAACGTGCAGCCATGTATGCGGGCGAGACAGGAAGGAGCATTGGTCATGCATCCCTGCATGAGGGTGAGACAGGGAGGAGATATGATCCCCGTATGAAGCCGAGAGAAGGAGGAGGCGTGAACGTGCATCCATGTATGCAGGCGAGAAGCGAAGGAGCATTGGTCATGCATGCCTGCATGAGGGTGAGACAGGGAGGAGATATGATCCCTGTATGAAGCCGAGAGAAGGAGGAGGCGTGAACGTGCATCCATGTATGCGGGCGAGACAGGAAGGAGCATTGGTCATGCATCCCTGCATGAGGGTGAGACAGGGAGGAGATATGATCCCCGTATGAAGCCGAGAGAAGGAGGAGGCGTGAACGTGCATCCATGTATGCGGGCGAGACGGGAAGGAGCATTGGTCATGCATCCCTTCCTGAGGGTGAGACAGGGAGGAGATAAAATCCCTGTATGAAGCCGAGAGAACGAGGAGACATGAACGTGCATCCATGTATGCGGGCGAGAAGGGAAGGAGCATTGGTCATGCATCCCTGCATGAGGGTGAGACAGGGAGGAGATAAAATCCCTGTATGAAGCCAAGAGAACGAGGCGGCATGAACATGCATCCTTGTATGCAGGTGTGACATGGAGTCATCATGAACATGCATCCCTTTATAAGGACATAACATGGAGGACGCATGAACATGAATGCCTGAATTTTATGGTGGTGGCCTTCGGGTGATTTGGCACGTGCAATTGGTGAAGAGCACTTCTCCTGCGCAAAAAAAGAAATGTACTATTAGCACCCCGGAGGGAGCCTCTGCACTTCTTATAGGGAGAAAACTCTGCAATGGAAGGGGACAGGGTCAATAACAGCTGTAAACTCTCACAAGACCATCACTGCTCTCACACTTTCCTGCTCTCAGGCTGGCGGGCCATTATCGGCCCTGGCTGCCGCACCATTGCCAGGTTTGTGTAACTATATTATTTCTAATTGGCTCCACTTTGATGACTTTCATTTGGATTCTGACTTGATTATTGAGATCTTAAATAAGTGACTGGGGATCAGGTGTCCACTTATTCTCATGGATAACATCACAACCAACCTTTAATTCAAACATGAGTCATGACATCACAGATGGATTACAGCTTATGATAGAGGTGGAACGTCACATTGTAGTAGCCCAAGTAGCTCGCCGTGATCGTATAGTGGTTAGTACTCTGCGTTGTGGCCGCAGCAACCTCGGTTCGAATCCGAGTCACGGCATTGCGGTGAGGCAATGTCACGGCAGTTGGGCAGATATTTTAGAATTTCCATTAATACATTGGCAATCTCTGTGGAGGACTGAAACAATTCGATATGTCCTGTTACTGTTATGAACCTTTTGTTTCTTTAATGCTCTTTGCACACTTTTTCATCGGGTGACTGTAATGTATTTCAACCAAATCTAATTAAGAGCGCATTATGTGGTGACATTTGCAGTACATGAAACATTATAACACTGCCATTTACGTCAATAACCACTAGCTTGATTAAGACATATGTATTGCAGCGACAGTATTTCCCAGTTACAAATGGGAATAAAAACAACATCCGCGAGGGATTGAACCAACGACATTTAACTGATGTTGCCAATGGAGCGCGTTACAGAGAGCGCGAGGTCCCGCCTTTACAGTCACACGATGATGATAATACAGATGTTTAAATAAACAGGCATATCTGTGGACTTGTGGTCTTTCTACATTGGGACTCATAGTCTAGTCCTAGGCTATTGTAGGCACTGGCGTATCTTTTAGTGGAATGAGAGACATTCTGTAGTCGCGTGAAAGGACCTTTCAAGTCAATCTGATCTGTATTGTCCTGTAAAAAAAAGCGTTCTTAGACACAGTGAGGAGTTTTTGGGGATAATGGGAAAATCATTTCCAACTAAATGACAGGAATTTCTTAGTCCAATCATGAGTTGTGCTAGGCTTTTTTATACTGTGGCGGAAAGAGAGAGAGTATAACAGTCATTATAAATAAAGGGCCAAGGAAGTTACAGTTTATGGAAGGAACAATTTGCACATAGTTTTAGAATGTGGTCAGGAGGAGGACAATGTGCTTACACATATGAAACATTAGAAGGTAGACATTATGGAAGCACATATATTTCTTTATTTTTATTGTATTTGGGGAGAGGGGGTTAATATAGCTCGTCCAATGTGGAAAAGTGCTTTCAATAGCACCTTGCAGGTGGGCGACATCTAGAGCTGTGCAGTAGCCACCCATGCCCCAGACCTCAAAGAGAACAAGAAGTTACACATGTTGGAAGTGAGGGTGAGACATTGAGGAGATATGATCCCCGTATGAAGCCGAGAGAAGGAGGAGGCGTGAACGTGCAGCCATGTATGCAGGCGAGAAGGGAAGGAGCATTGGTCATGCATCCCTGCATGAGGGTGAGACAGGGAGGAGATATGATCCCCGTATGAAGCCGAGAGAAGGAGGAGGCGTGAACGTGCATCCATGTATGCGGGCGAGACAGGAAGGAGCATTGGTCATGCATCCCTGCATGAGGGTGAGACAGGGAGGAGATATGATCCCCGTATGAAGCCGAGAGAAGGAGGAGGCGTGAACGTGCATCCATGTATGCAGGCGAGAAGGGAAGGAGCATTGGTCATGCATCCCTGCATATGGGTGAGACAGGGAGGAGATATGATCCCCGTATGAAGCCGAGAGAAGGAGGAGGCGTGAACGTGCATCCATGTATGCGGGCGAGACAGGAAGGAGCATTGGTCATGCATCCCTGCATGAGGGTGAGACAGGGAGGATGTATGATCCCCGTATGAAGCCGAGAGAAGGAGGAGGCGTGAACGTGCATCCATGTATGCGGGCGAGACAGGAAGGAGCATTGGTCATGCATCCCTGCATGAGGGTGAGACAGGGAGGAGATATGATCCTCGTATGAAGCCGAGAGAAGGAGGAGGCGTGAACGTGCATCCATGTATGCGGGCGAGACAGGAAGGAGCATTGGTCATGCATCCCTGCATGAGGGTGAGACAGGGAGGAGATATGATCCCCGTATGAAGCCGAGAGAAGGAGGAGGCGTGAACGTGCATCCATGTATGCAGGCGAGAAGGGAAGGAGCATTGGTCATGCATCCCTGCATGAGGGTGAGACAGGGAGGAGATATGATCCCCGTATGAAGCCGAGAGAAGGAGGAGGCGTGAACGTGCATCCATGTATGCGGGCGAGACAGGAAGGAGCATTGGTCATGCATCCCTGCATGAGGGTGAGACAGGGAGGAGATATGATCCTCGTATGAAGCCGAGAGAAGGAGGAGGCGTGAACGTGCATCCATGTATGCGGGCGAGACGGGAAGGAGCATTGGTCATGCATCCCTTCCTGAGGGTGAGACAGGGAGGAGATAAAATCCCTGTATGAAGCCGAGAGAACGAGGAGACATGAACGTGCATCCATGTATGCGGGCGAGAAGGGAAGGAGCATTGGTCATGCATCCCTGCATGAGGGTGAGACAGGGAGGAGATAAAATACCTGTATGAAGCCAAGAGAACGAGGCGGCATGAACATGCATCCTTGTATGCAGGTGTGACATGGAGTCATCATGAACATGCATCCCTTTATAAGGACATAACATGGAGGACGCATGAACATGAATGCCTGAATTTTATGGTGGTGGCCTTCGGGTGATTTGGCACGTGCAATTGGTGAAGAGCATTTCTCCTGCGCAAAAAAATAAATGTACTATTAGCACCCCGGAGGGAGCCTCTGCACTTCTTATAGGGAGAAAACTCTGCAATGGAAGGGGACAGGGTCAATAACAGCTGTAAACTCTCACAAGACCATCACTGCTCTCACACTTTCCTGCTCTCAGGCTGGCGGGCCATTATCGGCCCTGGCTGCCGCACCATTGCCAGGTTTGTGTAACTATATTATTTCTAATTGGCTCCACTTTGATGACTTTCATTTGGATTCTGACTTGATTATTGAGATCTTAAATAAGTGACTGGGGATCAGGTGTCCACTTATTCTCATGGATAACATCACAACCAACCTTTAATTCAAACATGAGTCATGACATCACAGATGGAGTACAGCTTATGATAGAGGTGGAACGTCACATTGTAGCAGCCCAAGTAACTCTCTGTGATCGTATAGTGGTTAGTACTCTGCGTTGTGGCCGCAGCAACCTCGGTTCGAATCCGAGTCACGGCATTGCGGTGAGGCAATGTCACGGCAGTTGGGCAGATATTTTAGAATTTCCATTAATACATTGGCAATCTCTGTGGAGGACTGAAACAATTCGATATGTCCTGTTACTGTTATGAACCTTTTGTTTCTTTAATGCTCTTTGCACACTTTTTCATCGGGTGACTGTAATGTATTTCAACCAAATCTAATTAAGAGCGCATTATGTGGTGACCTTTGCAGTACATGAAACATTATAACACTGCCATTTACGTCAATAACCACTAGCTTGATTAAGACATATGTATTGCAGCGACAGTATTTCCCAGTTACAAATGGGAATAAAAACAACATCCGCGAGGGATTGAACCAACGACATTTAACTGATGTTGCCAATGGAGCGCGTTACAGAGAGCGCGAGGTCCCGCATTTACAGTCACACGCTGATGATAATACAGATGTTTAAATAAACAGGCATATCTGTGGACTTGTGGTCTTTCTACATTGGGACTCATAGTCTAGTCCTAGGCTATTGTAGACACTGGCGTATCTTTTAGTGGAATGAGAGGCATTCTGTAGTCACGTGAAAGGACCTTTCAAGTCAATCTGATCTGTATTGTCCTGTGAAAAAAAGCGTTCTTAGACACAGTGAGGAGTTTTTGGGGATAATGGGAAAATCATTTCCAACTAAATGACAGGAATTTCTTAGTCCAATCATGAGGTGTGCTAGGCTTTTTTATACTGTGGCGGAAAGAGAGAGAGTATAACAGTCATTATAAATAAAGGGCCAAGGAAGTGACAGTTTATGGAAGGAACAATTTTCACATAGTTTTAGAGTGTGGTCAGGAGGAGGACAATGTGCTTACACATATGAAACATTAGAAGGTAGACATTATGGAAGCACATATATTTCTTTATTTTTATTGTATTTGGGGAGAGGGGGTTAATATAGCACGTCCAATGTGGAAAAGTGCTTTCCATAGCACCTTGCAGGTGGGCGACATCTAGAGCTGTGCAGTTGCCACCCATGCCCCAGACGTCAAAGAGAACAAGAAGTTACACATGTTGGAAGTGAGGGTGAGACATTGAGGAGATATGATCCCCGTATGAAGCCGAGAGAAGGAGGAGGCGTGAACGTGCATCCATGTATGCAGGCGAGAAGGGAAGGAGCATTGGTCATGCATCCCTGCATGAGGGTGAGACAGGGAGGAGATATGATCCCCGTATGAAGCCGAGAGAAGGAGGAGGCGTGAACGTGCATCCATGTATGCGGGCGAGACAGGAAGGAGCATTGGTCATGCATCCCTGCATGAGGGTGAGACAGGGAGGAGATATGATCCCCGTATGAAGCCGAGAGAAGGAGGAGGCGTGAACGTGCATCCATGTATGCAGGCGAGAAGGGAAGGAGCATTGGTCATGCATCCCTGCATGAGGGTGAGACAGGGAGGAGATATGATCCCCGTATGAAGCCGAGAGAAGGAGGAGGCGTGAACGTGCATCCATGTATGTGGGCGAGACAGGAAGGAGCATTGGTCATGCATCCCTGCATGAGGGTGAGACAGGGAGGAGATATGATCCCCGTATGAAGCCGAGAGAAGGAGGAGGCGTGAACGTGCATCCATGTATGCGGGCGAGACGGGAAGGAGCATTGGTCATGCATCCCTTCCTGAGGGTGAGACAGGGAGGAGATAAAATCCCCGTATGAAGCCGAGAAAACGAGGAGACATGAACGTGCATCCATGTATGCGGGCGAGAAGGGAAGGAGCATTGGTCATGCATCCCTGCATGAGGGTGAGACAGGGAGGAGATATGATCCCCGTATGAAGCCGAGAGAAGGAGGAGGCGTGAACGTGCATCCATGTATGCGGGCGAGACGGGAAGGAGCATTGGTCATGCATCCCTTCCTGAGGGTGAGACAGGGAGGAGATAAAATCCCCGTATGAAGCCGAGAGAACGAGAAGATATGAACGTGCATCCATGTATGCGGTCGAGAAGGGAAGGAGCATTGGTCATGCATCCCTGCATGAGGGTGAGACAGGGAGGAGATAAAATCCCTGTATGAAGCCAAGAGAACGAGGCGGCATGAACATGCATCCTTGTATGCAGGTATGACATGGAGTCATCATGAACATGCATCCCTTTATAAGGACATAACATGGAGGACGCATGAACATGAATGCCTGAATTATATGGTGGTGGCCTTCGGGTGATTTGGCACGTGCAATTGGCGAAGAGCACTTCTCCTGTGCAAAAAAATAAATGTACTATTAGCACCCCGGAGGGAGCCTCTGCACTTCTTATAGGTAGAAAACTCTGCAATGGAAGGGGACAGGGTCAATAACAGCTGTAAACTCTCACAAGACCATCACTGCTCTCACACTTTCCTGCTCTCAGGCTGGCGGGCCATTATCGGCCCAGGCTGCCGCACCATTGCCAGGTTTGTGTAACTATATTATTTCTAATTGGCTCCACTTTGATGACTTTCATTTGGATTCTGACTTGATTATTGAGATCTTAAATAAGTGACTGGGGATCAGGTGTCCACTTATTCTCATGGATAACATCACAACCAACCTTTAATTCAAACATGAGTCATGACATCACAGATGGAGTACAGCTTATGATAGAGGTGGAACGTCACATTGTAGCAGCCCAAGTAGCTCGCCGTGATTGTATAGTGGTTAGTACTCTGCGTTGTGGCCGCAGCAACAATCCGAGTCACGGCATTGCAGTGAGGCAATGTCACGGCAGTTGGGCAGATATTTTAGAATTTCCATTAATACATTGGCAATCTCTGTGGAGGACTGAAACAATTCGATATGTCCTGTTACTGTTATGAACCTTTTGTTTCTTTAATGCTCTTTGCACACTTTTTCATCGGGTGACTGTAATGTATTTCAACCAAATCTAATTAAGAGCGCATTATGTGGTGACATTTGCAGTACATGAAACATTATAACACTGCCATTTACGTCAATAACCACTAGCTTGATTAAGACATATGTATTGCAGTGACAGTATTTCCCAGTTACAAATGGGAATAAAAACAACATCTGCGAGGGATTGAACCAACAACATTTAACTGATGTTGCCAATGGAGCGCGTTACAGAGAGCGCGAGGTCCCGCCTTTACAGTCACACGCTGATGATAATACAGATGTTTAAATAAACAGGCATATCTGTGGACTTGTGGTCTTTCTACATTGGGACTCATAGTCTAGTCCTAGGCTATTGTAGGCACTGGCGTATCTTTTAGTGGAATGAGAGGCATTCTGTAGTCGCGTAAAAGGACCTTTCAAGTCAATCTGATCTGTATTGTCCTGTGAAAAAAAGCGTTCTTAGACACAGTGAGGAGTTTTTGGGGATAATGGGAAAATCATTTCCAACTAAATGACAGGAATTTCTTAGTCCAATCATGAGGTGTGCTAGGCTTTTTTATACTGTGGCGGAAAGAGAGAGAGTATAACAGTCATTATAAATAAAGGGCCAAGGAAGTGAAATTTTATGGAAGGAACAATTTGCACATAGTTTTAGAATGTGGTCAGGAGGAGGACAATGTGCTTACACATATGAAACATTAGAAGGTAGACATTATGGAAGCACATATATTTCTTTATTTTTATTGTATTTGGGGAGAGGGGGTTAATATAGCACGTCCAATGTGGAAAAGTGCTTTCCATAGCACCTTGCAGGTGGGCGACATCTAGAGCTGTGCAGTAGCCACCCATGCCCCAGACGTCAAAGAGAACAAGAAGTTACACATGTTGGAAGTGAGGGTGAGACATTGAGGAGATATGATCCCCGTATGAAGCCGAGAGAAGGAGGAGGCGTGAACGTGCATCCATGTATGCAGGCGAGAAGGGAAGGAGCATTGGTCATGCATCCCTGCATGAGGGTGAGACATGGAGGAGATATGATCCCCGTATGAAGCCGAGAGAAGGAGGAGGCGTGAACGTGCATCCATGTATGCGGGCGAGACAGGAAGGAGCATTGGTCATGCATCCCTGCATGAGGGTGAGACAGGGAGGAGATATGATCCCCGTATGAAGCCGAGAGAAGGAGGAGGCGTGAACGTGCATCCATGTATGCAGGCGAGAAGGGAAGGAGCATTGGTCATGCATCCCTGCATGAGGGTGAGACAGGGAGGAGATATGATCCCCGTATGAAGCCGAGAGAAGGAGGAGGCGTGAACGTGCATCCATGTATGCGGGCGAGACAGGAAGGAGCATTGGTCATGCATCCCTGCATGAGGGTGAGACAGGGAGGAGATATGATCCCCGTATGAAGCCGACAGAAGGAGGAGGCGTGAACGTGCATCCATGTATGCGGGCGAGACGGGAAGGAGCATTGGTCATGCATCCCTTCCTGAGGGTGAGACAGGGAGGAGATAAAATCCCTGTATGAAGCCGAGAGAACGAGGAGACATGAACGTGCATCCATGTATGCGGGCGAGAAGGGAAGGAGCATTGGTCATGCATCCCTGCATGAGGGTGAGACAGGGAGGAGATAAAATCCCTGTATGAAGCCAAGAGAACGAGGCGACATGAACATGCATCCTTGTATGCAGGTGTGACATGGAGTCATCATGAACATGCATCCCTTTATAAGGACATAACATGGAGGACGCATGAACATGAATGCCTGAATTTTATGGTGGTGGCCTTCGGGTGATTTGGCACGTGCAATTGGTGAAGAGCACTTCTCCTGCGCAAAAAAATAAATGTACTATTAGCACCCCGGAGGGAGCCTCTGCACTTCTTATAGGGAGAAAACTCTGCAATGGAAGGGGACAGGGTCAATAACAGCTGTAAACTCACACAAGACCATCACTGCTCTCACACTTTCCTGCTCTCAGGCTGGCGGGCCATTATCGGCCCTGGCTGCCGCACCATTGCCAGGTTTGTGTAACTATATTATTTCTAATTGGCTCCACTTTGATGAGTTTCATTTGGATTCTGACTTGATTATTGAGATCTTAAATAAGTGACTGGGGATCAGGTGTCCACTTATTCTCATGGATAACATCACAACCAACCTTTAATTCAAACATGAGTCATGACATCACAGATGGAGTACAGCTTATGATAGAGGTGGAACGTCACATTGTAGCAGCCCAAGTAGCTCGCCGTGATCGTATAGTGGTTAGTACTCTGCGTTGTGGCCGCAGCAACCTTGGTTCGAGTCACGGCATTGTGGTGAGGCAATGCCACGGCAGTTGGGCAGATTTTTTAGAATTTCCATTAATACATTGGCAATCTCTGTGGAGGACTGAAACAATTCGATATGTCCTGTTACTATTATGAACCTTTTGTTTCTTTAATGTTCTTTGCACACTTTTTCATCGGGTGACTGTAATGTATTTCAACCAAATCTAACTAAGAGCGCATTATGTGGTGACATTTGCAGTACATGAAACATTATAACACTGCCATTTACGTCAATAACCACTAGCTTGATTAAGACATATGTATTGCAGCGACAGTATTTCCCAGTTACAAATGGGAATAAAAACAACATCCACGAGGGATTGAACCAATGACATTTAACTGATGTTGCCAATGGAGCGCGTTACAGAGAGCGTGAGGTCCCGCCTTTACAGTCACACGCTGATGATAATACAGATGTTTAAATAAACAGGCATATCTGTGGACTTGTGGTCTTTCTACATTGGGACTCATAGTCTAGTCCTAGGCTATTGTAGGCACTGGCGTATCTTTTAGTGGAATGAGAGGCATTCTGTAGTCGCGTGAAAGGACCTTTCAAGTCAATCTGATCTGTATTGTCCTGTGAAAAAAAGCGTTCTTAGACACAGTGAGGAGTTTTTGGGGATAATGGGAAAATCATTTCCAACTAAATGACAGGAATTTCTTAGTCCAATCATGAGGTGTGCTAGGCTTTTTTATACTGTGGCGGAAAGAGAGAGAGTATAACAGTCATTATAAATAAAGGGCCAAGGAAGTGACAGTTTATGGAAGGAACAATTTGCACATAGTTTTAGAATGTGGTCAGGAGGAGGACAATGTGCTTACACATATGAAACATTAGAAGGTAGACATTATGGAAGCACATATATTTCTTTATTTTTATTGTATTTGGGGAGAGGGGGTTAATATAGCACGTCCAATGTGGAAAAGTGCTTTCCATAGCACCTTGCAGGTGGGCGACATCTAGAGCGTGCAGTAGCCACCCATGCCCCAGACGTCAAAGAGAACAAGAAGTTACACATGTTGGAAGTGAGGGTGAGACATTGAGGAGATATGATCCCCGTATGAAGCCGAGAGAAGGAGGAGGCGTGAACGTGCATCCATGTATGCAGGCGAGAAGGCAAGGAGCATTGGTCATGCATCCCTGCATGAGGGTGAGACAGGGAGGAGATATGATCCCCGTATGAAGCCGAGAGAACGAGGCGGCATGAACATGCATCCTTGTATGCAGTTGTGACATGGAGTCATCATGAACATGCATCCCTTTATAAGGACATAACATGGAGGACGCATGAACATGAATGCCTGAATTTTATGGTGGTGGCCTTCGGGTGATTTGGCACGTGCAATTGGTGAAGAGCACTTCTCCTGCGCAAAAAAATAAATTTACTATTAGCACCCCGGAGGGAGCCTCTGCACTTCTTATAGGGAGAAAACTCTGCAATGGAAGGGGACAGGGTCAATAACAGCTGTAAACTCTCACAAGACCATCACTGCTCTCACACTTTCCTGCTCTCAGGCTGGCGGGCCATTATCGGCCCTGGCTGCCGCAACATTGCCAGGTTTGTGTAACTATATTATTTCTAATTGGCTCCACTTTGATGACTTTCATTTGGATTCTGACTTGATTATTGAGATCTTAAATAAGTGACTGGGGATCAGGTGTCCACTTATTCTCATGGATAACATCACAACCAACCTTTAATTCAAACATGAGTCATGACATCACAGATGGAGTACAGCTTATGATAGAGGTGGAACGTCACATTGTAGCAGTCCAAGTAGCTCGCTGTGATCGTATAGTGGTTAGTACTCTGCGTTGTGGCCGCAGCAACCTCGGTTCGAATCCGAGTCTCGGCATTGCGGTGAGGCAATGTCACGGCAGTTGGGCAGATATTTTAGAATTTCCATTAATACATTGGCAATCTCTGTGGAGGACTGAAACAATTCGATATGTCCTGTTACAGTTATGAACCTTTTGTTTCTTTAATGCTCTCTGCACACTTTTTCATGGGTGACTGTAATGTATTTCAACCAAATCTAATTAAGAGCGCATTATGTGGTGACATTTGCAGTACATGAAACATTATAACACTGCCATTTACGTCAATAACCACTAGCTTGATTAAGACATATGTATTGCAGTGACAGTATTTCCCAGTTACAAATGGGAATAAAAACAACATCTGCGAGGGATTGAACCAACAACATTTAACTGATGTTGCCAATGGAGCGCGTTACAGAGAGCGCGAGGTCCCGCCTTTACAGTCACACGCTGATGATAATACAGATGTTTAAATAAACAGGCATATCTGTGGACTTGTGGTCTTTCTACATTGGGACTCATAGTCTAGTCCTAGGCTATTGTAGGCACTGGCGTATCTTTTAGTGGAATGAGAGGCATTCTGTAGTCGCGTAAAAGGACCTTTCAAGTCAATCTGATCTGTATTGTCCTGTGAAAAAAAACGTTCTTAGACACAGTGAGGAGTTTTTGGGGATAATGGGAAAATCATTTCCAACTAAATGACAGGAATTTCTTAGTCCAATCATGAGGTGTGCTAGGCTTTTTTATACTGTGGCGGAAAGAGAGAGAGTATAACAGTCATTATAAATAAAGGGCCAAGGAAGTGACAGTTTATGAAAGGAACAATTTGCACATAGTTTTAGAATGTGGTCAGGAGGAGGACAATGTGCTTACACATATGAAACGTTAGAAGGTAGGCATTATGGAAGCACATATATTTCTTTATTTTTATTGTATTTGGGGAGAGGGGGTTAATATAGCACGTCCAATGTGGAAAAGTGCTTTCCATAGCACCTTGCAGGTGGGCGACATCTAGAGAGAACAAGAAGTTACACATGTTGGAAGTGAGGGTGAGACATTGAGGAGATATGATCCCCGTATGAAGCCGAGAGAAGGAGGAGGCGTGAACGTGCATCCATGTATGCAGGCGAGAAGGGAAGGAGCATTGGTCATGCATCCCTGCATGAGGGTGAGACAGGGAGGAGATATGATCCCTGTATGAAGCCGAGAGAAGGAGGAGGCGTGAACGTGCATCCATGTATGCGGGCGAGACAGGAAGGAGCGTTGGTCATGCATCCCTGCATGAGGGTGAGACAGGGAGGAGATATGATCCCCGTATGAAGCCGAGAGAAGGAGGAGGCGTGAACGTGCATCCATGTATGCAGGCGAGAAGGGAAGGAGCATTGGTCATGCATCCCTGCATGAGGGTGAGACAGGGAGGAGATATGATCCCCGTATGAAGCCGAGAGAAGGAGGAGGCGTGAACGTGCATCCATGTATGCGGGCGAGACAGGAAGGATTATTGGTCATGCATCCCTGCATGAGGGTGAGACAGGGAGGAGATATGATCCCCGTGTGAAGCCGAGAGAAGGAGGAGGCGTGAACGTGCATCCATGTATGCGGGCGAGACGGGAAGGAGCATTGGTCATGCATCCCTTCCTGAGGGTGAGACAGGGAGGAGATAAAATCCCCGTATGAAGCCGAGAGAACGAGAAGACATGAACGTGCATCATTGTATGCGGGCGAGAAGGGAAGGAGCACGTTCAATGTGGAAAAGTGCTTTCCATAGCACCTTGCAGGTGGGCGACATCTAGAGCTGTGCAGTAGCCACCCATGCCCCAGACGTCAAAGAGAACAAGAAGTTACACATGTTGCAAGTGAGGGTGAGACAGGGAGGAGATATGATCCCCGTATGAAGCCGAGAGAAGGAGGAGGCGTGAACGTGCATCCATGTATGCAGGCGAGAAGGGAAGGAGCATTGGTCATGCATCCCTGCATGAGGGTGAGACAGGGAGGAGATATGATCCCCGTATGAAGCCGAGAGAAGGAGGAGGCGTGAACGTGCATCCATGTATGCGGGCGAGACAGGAAGGATTATTGGTCATGCATCCCTGCATGAGGGTGAGACAGGGAGGAGATATGATCCCCGTATGAAGCCGAGAGAAGGAGGAGGCGTGAACGTGCATCCATGTATGCGGGCGAGACGGGAAGGACGGGAAGGAGCATTGGTCATGCATCCCTTCCTGAGGGTGAGACAGGGAGGAGATAAAATCCCCGTATGAAGCCGAGAGAACGAGAAGACATGAACGTGCATCATTGTATGCGGGCGAGAAGGGAAGGAGCATTGGTCTTGCATCCCTGCATGAGGGTGAGACAGGGAGGAGATAAAATCCCTGTATGAAGCCAAGAGAACGAGGCGGCATGAACATGCATCCTTGTATGCAGGTGTGACATGGAGTCATCATGAACATGCATCCCTTTATAAGGACATAACATGGAGGACGCATGAACATGAATGCCTGAATTTTATGGTGGTGGCCTTCGGGTGATTTGGCACGTGCAATTGGCGAAGAGCACTTCTCCTGTGCAAAAAAATAAATGTACTATTAGCACCCCGGAGGGAGCCTCTGCACTTCTTATAGGGAGAAAACTCTGCAATGGAAGGGGACAGGGTCAATAACAGCTGTAAACTCTCACAAGACCATCACTGCTCTCACACTTTCCTGCTCTCAGGCTGGCGGGCCATTATCGGCCCTGGCTGCCGCACCATTGCCAGGTTTGTGTAACTATATTATTTCTAATTGGCTCCACTTTGATGACTTTCATTTGGATTCTGACTTGATTATTGAGATCTTAAATAAGTGACTGGGGATCAGGTGTCCACTTATTCTCATGGATAACATCACAACCAACCTTTAATTCAAACATGAGTCATGACATCACAGATGGAGTACAGCTTATGATAGAGGTGGAACGTCACATTGTAGCAGCCCAAGTAGCTCGCCGTGATCGTATAGTGGTTAGTACTCTGCGTTGTGGCCGCAGCAACCTTGGTTCGAGTCACAGGATTGCGGTGAGGCAATGTCACGGCAGTTGGGCAGATATTTTAGAATTTCCATTAATACATTGGCAATCTCTGTGGAGGACTGAAACAATTCGATATGTCCTGTTACTGTTATGAACCTTTTGTTTCTTTAATGCTCTCTGCACACTTTTTCATGGGTGACTGTAATGTATTTCAACCAAATCTAATTAAGAGCGCATTATGTGGTGACATTTGCAGTACATGAAACATTATAACACTTCCATTTACGTCAATAACCACTAGCTTGATTAAAACATATGTATTGCAGCGACAGTATTTCCCAGTTACAAATGGGAATAAAAACAACATCCGCGAGGGATTGAACCAACGACATTTAACTGATGTTGCCAATGGAGCGCGTTACAGAGAGCGCAAGGTCCCGCCTTTACAGTCACACGCTGATGATAATACAGATGTTTAAATAAACAGGCATATCTGTGGACTTGTGGTCTTTCTACATTGGGACTCATAGTCTAGTCCTAGGCTATTGTAGGCACCGCCGTATCTTTTAGTGGAATGAGAGGCATTCTGTAGTCGCGTGAAAGGACCTTTCAAGTAAATCTGATCTGTATTGTCCTGTGAAAAAAAGCGTTCTTAGACACAGTGAGGAGTTTTTGGGGATAATGGGAAAATCATTTCCAACTAAATGACAGGAATTTCTTAGTCCAATCATGAGGTGTGCTAGGCTTTTTTATACTTTGGCGGAAAGAGAGAGAGTATAACAGTCATTATAAATAAAGGGCCAAGGAAGTGACAGTTTATGGAAGGAACAATTTGCACATAGTTTTAGAATGTGGTCAGGAGGAGGACAATGTGCTTACACATATGAAACATTAGAAGGTAGACATTATGGAAGCACATATATTTCTTTATTTTTATTGTATTTGGGGAGAGGGGGTTAATATAGCACGTCCAATGTGGAAAAGTGCTTTCCATAGCACCTTGCAGGTGGGCGACATCTAGAGCTGTGCAGTAGCCACCCATGCCCCAGACGTCAAAGAGAACAAGAAGTTACACATGTTGGAAGTGAGGGTGAGACATTGAGGAGATATGATCCCCGTATGAAGCCGAGAGAAGGAGGAGGCGTGAACGTGCATCCATGTATGCAGGCGAGAAGGGAAGGAGCATTGGTCATGCATCCCTGCATGAGGGTGAGACAGGGAGGAGATATGATCCCTGTATGAAGCCGAGAGAAGGAGGAGGCGTGAACGTGCATCCATGTATGCGGGCGAGACAGGAAGGAGCGTTGGTCATGCATCCCTGCATGAGGGTGAGACAGGGAGGAGATATGATCCCCGTATGAAGCCGAGAGAAGGAGGAGGTGTGAACGTGCATCCATGTATGCAGGCGAGAAGGGAAGGAGCATTGGTCATGCATCCCTGCATGAGGGTGAGACAGGGAGGAGATATGATCCCCGTATGAAGCCGAGAGAAGGAGGAGGCGTGAACGTATATCCATGTATGCGGGCGAGACAGGAAGGATTATTGGTCATGCATCCCTGCATGAGGGTGAGACAGGGAGGAGATATGATCCCCGTGTGAAGCCGAGAGAAGGAGGAGGCGTGAACGTGCATCCATGTATGCGGGCGAGACGGGAAGGAGCATTGGTCATGCATCCCTTCCTGAGGGTGAGACAGGGAGGAGATAAAATCCCCGTATGAAGCCGAGAGAACGAGAAGACATGAACGTGCATCATTGTATGCGGGCGAGAAGGGAAGGAGCATTGGTCTTGCATCCCTGCATGAGGGTGAGACAGGGAGGAGATAAAATCCCTGTATGAAGCCAAGAGAACGAGGCGGCATGAACATGCATCCTTGTATGCAGGTGTGACATGGAGTCATCATGAACATGCATCCCTTTATAAGGACATAACATGGAGGACGCATGAACATGAATGCCTGAATTTTATGGTGGTGGCCTTCGGGTGATTTGGCACGTGCAATTGGCGAAGAGCACTTCTCCTGTGCAAAAAAATAAATGTACTATTAGCACCCCGGAGGGAGCCTCTGCACTTCTTATAGGGAGAAAACTCTGCAATGGAAGGGGACAGGGTCAATAACAGCTGTAAACTCTCACAAGACCATCACTGCTCTCACACTTTCCTGCTCTCAGGCTGGCGGGCCATTATCGGCCCTGGCTGCCGCACCATTGCCAGGTTTGTGTAACTATATTATTTCTAATTGGCTCCACTTTGATGACTTTCATTTGGATTCTGACTTGATTATTGAGATCTTAAATAAGTGACTGGGGATCAGGTGTCCACTTATTCTCATGGATAACATCACAACCAACCTTTAATTCAAACATGAGTCATGACATCACAGATGGAGTACAGCTTATGATAGAGGTGGAACGTCACATTGTAGCAGCCCAAGTAGCTCGCCGTGATCGTATAGTGGTTAGTACTCTGCGTTGTGGCCACAGCAACCTCGGTTCGAATCCGAGTCACAGGATTGCGGTGAGGCAATGTCACGGCAGTTGGGCAGATATTTTAGAATTTCCATTAATACATTGGCAATCTCTGTGGAGGACTGAAACAATTCGATATGTCCTGTTACTGTTATGAACCTTTTGTTTCTTTAATGCTCTTTGCACACTTTTTCATGGGGTGACTGTAATGTATTTCAACCAAATCTAATTAAGATCGCATTATGTGGTGACATTTGCAGTACATGAAACATTATAACACTTCCATTTACGTCAATAACCACTAGCTTGATTAAAACATATGTATTGCAGCGACAGTATTTCCCAGTTACAAATGGGAATAAAAACAACATCCGCGAGGGATTGAACCAACGACATTTAACTGATGTTGCCAATGGAGCGCGTTACAGAGAGCGCAAGGTCCCGCCTTTACAGTCACACGCTGATGATAATACAGATGTTTAAATAAACAGGCATATCTGTGGACTTGTGGTCTTTCTACATTGGGACTCATAGTCTAGTCCTAGGCTATTGTAGGCACCGCCGTATCTTTGAGTGGAATGAGAGGCATTCTGTAGTCGCGTGAAAGGACCTTTCAAGTCAATCTGATCTGTATTGTCCTGTGAAAAAAAGCGTTCTTAGACACAGTGAGGAGTTTTTGGGGATAATGGGAAAATCATTTCCAACTAAATGACAGGAATTTCTTAGTCCAATCATGAGGTGTGCTAGGCTTTTTTATACTTTGGCGGAAAGAGAGAGAGTATAACAGTCATTATAAATAAAGGGCCAAGGAAGTGACAGTTTATGGAAGGAACAATTTGCACATAGTTTTAGAATGTGGTCAGGAGGAGGACAATGTGCTTACACATATGAAACATTAGAAGGTAGACATTATGGAAGCACATATATTTCTTTATTTTTATTGTATTTGGGGAGAGGGGGTTAATATAGCACGTCCAATGTGGAAAAGTGCTTTCCATAGCACCTTGCAGGTGGGCGACATCTAGAGCTGTGCAGTAGCCACCCATGCCCCAGACGTCAAAGAGAACAAGAAGTTACACATGTTGGAAGTGAGGGTGAGACATTGAGGAGATATGATCCCCGTATGAAGCCGAGAGAAGGAGGAGGCGTGAATGTGCATCCATGTATGCAGGCGAGAAGGGAAGGAGCATTGGTCATGCATCCCTGCATGAGGGTGAGACAGGGAGGAGATATGATCCCCGTATGAAGCCGAGAGAAGGAGGAGGCGTGAACGTGCATCCATGTATGCGGGCGAGACAGGAAGGAGCGTTGGTCATGCATCCCTGCATGAGGGTGAGACAGGGAGAAGATATGATCGCGTATGAAGCCGAGAGAAGGAGGAGGCGTGAATGTGCATCCATGTATGCAGGTGAGAAGGGAAGGAGCATTGGTCATGCATCCCTGCATGAGGGTGAGACAGGGAGGAGATATGATCCCCGTATGAAGCCGAGAGAAGGAGGAGGCGTGAACGTGCATCCATGTATGCGGGCGAGACAGGAAGGAGCATTGGTCATGCATCCCTGCATGAGGGTGAGACAGGGAGGAGATATGATCCCCGTATGAAGCCGAGAGAAGGAGGAGGCGTGAACGTGCATCCATGTATGCGGGCGAGACGGGAAGGAGCATTGGTCATGCATCCCTTCCTGAGGGTGAGACAGGGAGGAGATAAAATCCCTGTATGAAGCCGAGAGAACGAGAAGACATGAACGTGCATCATTGTATGCGGGCGAGAAGGGAAGGAGCATTGGTCATGCATCCCTGCGTGAGGGTGAGACAGGGAGGAGATAAAATCCCTGTATGAAGCCAAGAGAACGAGGCGGCATGAATATGCATCCTTCTATGCAGGTGTGACATGGAGTCATCATGAACATGCATCCCTTTATAAGGACATAACATGGAGGACGCATGAACATGAATGCCTGAATTTTATGGTGGTGGCCTTCGGGTGATTTGGCACATGCAATTGGTGAAGAGCACTTCTCCTGCGCAAAAAAATAAATGTACTATTAGCACCCCGGAGGGAGCCTCTGCACTTCTTATAGGGAGAAAACTCTGCAATGGAAGGGGACAGGGTCAATAACAGCTGTAAACTCTCACAAGACCATCACTGCTCTCACACTTTCCTGCTCTCAGGCTGGCGGGCCATTATCGGCCCTGGCTGCCGCACCATTGCCAGGTTTGTATAACTATATTATTTCTAATTGGCTCCACTTTGATGACTTTCATTTGGATTCTGACTTGATTATTGAGATCTTAAATAAGTGACTGGGGATCAGGTGTCCACTTATTCTCATGGATAACATCACAACCAACCTTTAATTCAAACATGAGTCATGACATCACAGATGGAGTACAGCTTATGATAGAGGTGGAACGTCACATTGTAGCAGCCCAAGTAGCTCGCCGTGATCGCATAGTGGTTAGTACTCTGCGTTGTGGCCGCAGCAACCTCGGTTCGAATCCGAGTCACAGGATTGCGGTGAGGCAATGTCACGGCAGTTGGGCAGATATTTTAGAATTTCCATTAATACATTGGCAATCTCTGTGGAGGACTGAAACAATTCGATATGTCCTGTTACAGTTATGAACCTTTTGTTTCTTTAATGCTCTCTGCACACTTTTTCATGGGTGACTGTAATGTATTTCAACCAAATCTAATTAAGAGCGCATTATGTGGTGACATTTGCAGTACATGAAACATTATAACACTTCCATTTACGTCAATAACCACTAGCTTGATTAAAACATATGTATTGCAGCGACAGTATTTCCCAGTTACAAATGGGAATAAAAACAACATCCGCGAGGGATTGAACCAACGACATTTAACTGATGTTGCCAATGGAGCGCGTTACAGAGAGCGCAAGGTCCCGCCTTTACAGTCACACGCTGATGATAATACAGATGTTTAAATAAACAGGCATATCTGTGGACTTGTGGTCTTTCTACATTGGGACTCATAGTCTAGTCCTAGGCTATTGTAGGAACCGCCGTATCTTTGAGTGGAATGAGAGGCATTCTGTAGTCGCGTGAAAGGACCTTTCAAGTCAATCTGATCTGTATTGTCCTGTGAAAAAAAGCGTTCTTAGACACAGTGAGGAGTTTTTGGGGATAATGGGAAAATCATTTCCAACTAAATGACAGGAATTTCTTAGTCCAATCATGAGGTGTGCTAGGCTTTTTTATACTTTGGCGGAAAGAGAGAGAGTATAACAGTCATTATAAATAAAGGGCCAAGGAAGTGACAGTTTATGGAAGGAACAATTTGCACATAGTTTTAGAATGTGGTCAGGAGGAGGACAATGTGCTTACACATATGAAACATTAGAAGGTAGACATTATGGAAGCACATATATTTCTTTATTTTTATTGTATTTGGGGAGAGGGGGTTAATATAGCACGTCCAATGTGGAAAAGTGCTTTCCATAGCACCTTGCAGGTGGGCGACATCTAGAGCTGTGCAGTAGCCACCCATGCCCCAGACGTCAAAGAGAACAAGAAGTTACACATGTTGGAAGTGAGGGTGAGACATTGAGGAGATATGATCCCCGTATGAAGCCGAGAGAAGGAGGAGGCGTGAACGTGCATCCATGTATGCAGGCGAGAAGGGAAGGAGCATTGGTCATGCATCCCTGCATGAGGGTGAGACAGGGAGGAGATATGATCCCTGTATGAAGCCGAGAGAAGGAGGAGGCGTGAACGTGCATCCATGTATGCGGGCGAGACAGGAAGGAGCGTTGGTCATGCATCCCTGCATGAGGGTGAGACAGGGAGGAGATATGATCCCCGTATGAAGCCGAGAGAAGGAGGAGGCGTGAACGTGCATCCATGTATGCAGGCGAGAAGGGAAGGAGCATTGGTCATGCATCCCTGCATGAGGGTGAGACAGGGAGGAGATATGATCCCCGTATGAAGCCGAGAGAAGGAGGAGGCGTGAACGTGCATCCATGTATGCGGGCGAGACAGGAAGGATTATTGGTCATGCATCCCTGCATGAGGGTGAGACAGGGAGGAGATATGATCCCCGTGTGAAGCCGAGAGAAGGAGGAGGCGTGAACGTGCATCCATGTATGCGGGCGAGACGGGAAGGAGCATTGGTCATGCATCCCTTCCTGAGGGTGAGACAGGGAGGAGATAAAATCCCCGTATGAAGCCGAGAGAACGAGAAGACATGAACGTGCATCATTGTATGCGGGCGAGAAGGGAAGGAGCATTGGTCTTGCATCCCTGCATGAGGGTGAGACAGGGAGGAGATAAAATCCCTGTATGAAGCCAAGAGAACGAGGCGGCATGAACATGCATCCTTGTATGCAGGTGTGACATGGAGTCATCATGAACATGCATCCCTTTATAAGGACATAACATGGAGGACGCATGAACATGAATGCCTGAATTTTATGGTGGTGGCCTTCGGGTGATTTGGCACGTGCAATTGGCGAAGAGCACTTCTCCTGTGCAAAAAAATAAATGTACTATTAGCACCCCGGAGGGAGCCTCTGCACTTCTTATAGGGAGAAAACTCTGCAATGGAAGGGGACAGGGTCAATAACAGCTGTAAACTCTCACAAGACCATCACTGCTCTCACACTTTCCTGCTCTCAGGCTGGCGGGCCATTATCGGCCCTGGCTGCCGCACCATTGCCAGGTTTGTGTAACTATATTATTTCTAATTGGCTCCACTTTGATGACTTTCATTTGGATTCTGACTTGATTATTGAGATCTTAAATAAGTGACTGGGGATCAGGTGTCCACTTATTCTCATGGATAACATCACAACCAACCTTTAATTCAAACATGAGTCATGACATCACAGATGGAGTACAGCTTATGATAGAGGTGGAACGTCACATTGTAGCAGCCCAAGTAGCTCGCCGTGATCGTATAGTGGTTAGTACTCTGCGTTGTGGCCACAGCAACCTCGGTTCGAATCCGAGTCACAGGATTGCGGTGAGGCAATGTCACGGCAGTTGGGCAGATATTTTAGAATTTCCATTAATACATTGGCAATCTCTGTGGAGGACTGAAACAATTCGATATGTCCTGTTACTGTTATGAACCTTTTGTTTCTTTAATGCTCTTTGCACACTTTTTCATGGGGTGACTGTAATGTATTTCAACCAAATCTAATTAAGAGCGCATTATGTGGTGACATTTGCAGTACATGAAACATTATAACACTTCCATTTACGTCAATAACCACTAGCTTGATTAAAACATATGTATTGCAGCGACAGTATTTCCCAGTTACAAATGGGAATAAAAACAACATCCGCGAGGGATTGAACCAACGACATTTAACTGATGTTGCCAATGGAGCGCGTTACAGAGAGCGCAAGGTCCCGCCTTTACAGTCACACGCTGATGATAATACAGATGTTTAAATAAACAGGCATATCTGTGGACTTGTGGTCTTTCTACATTGGGACTCATAGTCTAGTCCTAGGCTATTGTAGGCACCGCCGTATCTTTGAGTGGAATGAGAGGCATTCTGTAGTCGCGTGAAAGGACCTTTCAAGTCAATCTGATCTGTATTGTCCTGTGAAAAAAAGCGTTCTTAGACACAGTGAGGAGTTTTTGGGGATAATGGGAAAATCATTTCCAACTAAATGACAGGAATTTCTTAGTCCAATCATGAGGTGTGCTAGGCTTTTTTATACTTTGGCGGAAAGAGAGAGAGTATAACAGTCATTATAAATAAAGGGCCAAGGAAGTGACAGTTTATGGAAGGAACAATTTGCACATAGTTTTAGAATGTGGTCAGGAGGAGGACAATGTGCTTACACATATGAAACATTAGAAGGTAGACATTATGGAAGCACATATATTTCTTTATTTTTATTGTATTTGGGGAGAGGGGGTTAATATAGCACGTCCAATGTGGAAAAGTGCTTTCCATAGCACCTTGCAGGTGGGCGACATCTAGAGCTGTGCAGTAGCCACCCATGCCCCAGACGTCAAAGAGAACAAGAAGTTACACATGTTGGAAGTGAGGGTGAGACATTGAGGAGATATGATCCCCGTATGAAGCCGAGAGAAGGAGGAGGCGTGAATGTGCATCCATGTATGCAGGCGAGAAGGGAAGGAGCATTGGTCATGCATCCCTGCATGAGGGTGAGACAGGGAGGAGATATGATCCCCGTATGAAGCCGAGAGAAGGAGGAGGCGTGAACGTGCATCCATGTATGCGGGCGAGACAGGAAGGAGCGTTGGTCATGCATCCCTGCATGAGGGTGAGACAGGGAGGAGATATGATCGCGTATGAAGCCGAGAGAAGGAGGAGGCGTGAATGTGCATCCATGTATGCAGGTGAGAAGGGAAGGAGCATTGGTCATGCATCCCTGCATGAGGGTGAGACAGGGAGGAGATATGATCCCCGTATGAAGCCGAGAGAAGGAGGAGGCGTGAACGTGCATCCATGTATGCGGGCGAGACAGGAAGGAGCATTGGTCATGCATCCCTGCATGAGGGTGAGACAGGGAGGAGATATGATCCCCGTATGAAGCCGAGAGAAGGAGGAGGCGTGAACGTGCATCCATGTCTGCGGGCGAGACGGGAAGGAGCATTGGTCATGCATCCCTTCCTGAGGGTGAGACAGGGAGGAGATAAAATCCCTGTATGAAGCCGAGAGAACGAGAAGACATGAACGTGCATCATTGTATGCGGGCGAGAAGGGAAGGAGCATTGGTCATGCATCCCTGCGTGAGGGTGAGACAGGGAGGAGATAAAATCCCTGTATGAAGCCAAGAGAACGAGGCGGCATGAACATGCATCCTTCTATGCAGGTGTGACATGGAGTCATCATGAACATGCATCCCTTTATAAGGACATAACATGGAGGACGCATGAACATGAATGCCTGAATTTTATGGTGGTGGCCTTCGGGTGATTTGGCACATGCAATTGGTGAAGAGCACTTCTCCTGCGCAAAAAAATAAATGTACTATTAGCACCCCGGAGGGAGCCTCTGCACTTCTTATAGGGAGAAAACTCTGCAATGGAAGGGGACAGGGTCAATAACAGCTGTAAACTCTCACAAGACCATCACTGCTCTCACACTTTCCTGCTCTCAGGCTGGCGGGCCATTATCGGCCCTGGCTGCCGCACCATTGCCAGGTTTGTGTAACTATATTATTTCTAATTGGCTCCACTTTGATGACTTTCATTTGGATTCTGACTTGATTATTGAGATCTTAAATAAGTGACTGGGGATCAGGTGTCCACTTATTCTCATGGATAACATCACAACCAACCTTTAATTCAAACATGAGTCATGACATCACAGATGGAGTACAGCTTATGATAGAGGTGGAACGTCACATTGTAGCAGCCCAAGTAACTCGCCGTGATCGTATAGTGGTTAGTACTCTGCGTTGTGGCCGCAGCAACCTCGGTTCGAATCCGAGTCACTGGATTGCGGTGAGGCAATGTCACGGCAGTTGGGCAGATATTTTAGAATTTCCATTAATACATTGGCAATCTCTGTGGAGGACTGAAACAATTCGATATGTCCTGTTACTGTTATGAACCTTTTGTTTCTTTAATGCTCTCTGCACACTTTTTCATGGGTGACTGTAATGTATTTCAACCAAATCTAATTAAGAGCGCATTATGTGGTGACATTTGCAGTACATGAAACATTATAACACTGCCATTTACGTCAATAACCACTAGCTTGATTAAGACATATGTATTGCAGCGACAGTATTTCCCAGTTACAAATGGGAATAAAAACAACATCCGCGAGGGATTGAACCAACGACATTTAACTGATGTTGCCAATGGTGCGCGTTACAGAGAGCGCAAGGTCCCTCCTTTACAGTCACACGCTGATGATAATACAGATGTTTAAATAAACAGGCATATCTGTGGACTTGTGGTCTTTCTACATTGGGACTCATAGTCTAGTCCTAGGCTATTGTAGGCACTGGCGTATCTTTGAGTGGAATGAGAGGCGTTCTGTAGTCGCGTGAAAGGACCTTTCAAGTCAATCTGATCTGTATTGTCCTGTGAAAAAAAGCGTTCTTAGACACAGTGAGGAGTTTTTGGGGATAATGGGAAAATCATTTCCAACTAAATGACAGGAATTTCTTAGTCCAATCATGAGGTGTGCTAGGCTTTTTTATACTTTGGCGGAAAGAGAGAGAGTATAACAGTCATTATAAATAAAGGGCCAAGGAAGTGACAGTTTATGGAAGGAACAATTTGCACATAGTTTTAGAATGTGGTCAGGAGGAGGACAATGTGCTTACACATATGAAACATTAGAAGGTAGACATTATGGAAGCACATATATTTCTTTATTTTTATTGTATTTCGGGAGAGGGGGTTAATATAGCACGTCCAATGTGGAAAAGTGCTTTCCATAGCACCTTGCAGGTGGGCGACATCTAGAGCTGTGCAGTAGCCACCCATGCCCCAGACGTCAAAGAGAACAAGAAGTTACACATGTTGGAAGTGAGGGTGAGACATTGAGGAGATATGATCCCCGTATGAAGCCGAGAGAAGGAGGAGGCGTGAACGTGCATCCATGTATGCAGGCGAGAAGGGAAGGAGCATTGGTCATGCATCCCTGCATGAGGGTGAGACAGGGAGGAGATATGATCCCCGTATGAAGCCGAGAGAAGGAGGAGGCGTGAGCGTGCATCCATGTATGCGGGCGAGACAGGAAGGAGCGTTGGTCATGCATCCCTGCATGAGGGTGAGACAGGGAGGAGATATGATCCCCGTATGAAGCCGAGAGAAGGAGGAGGCGTGAATGTGCATCCATGTATGCAGGCGAGAAGGGAAGGAGCATTGGTCATGCATCCCTGCATGAGGGTGAGACAGGGAGGAGATATGATCCCGTATGAAGCCGAGAGAAGGAGGAGGCGTGAACGTGCATCCATGTATGCGGGCGAGACAGGAAGGAGCATTGGTCATGCATCCCTGCATGAGGGTGAGACAGGGAGGAGATATGATCCCCATATGAAGCCGAGAGAAGGAGGAGGCGTGAACGTGCATTCATGTATGCGGGCGAGACGGGAAGGAGCATTGGTCATGCATCCCTTCCTGAGGGTGAGACAGGGAGGAGATAAAATCCCCGTATGAAGCCGAGAGAACGAGAAGACATGAACGTGCATCATTGTATGCGGGCGAGAAGGGAAGGAGCATTGGTCATGCATCCCTGCATGAGGGTGAGACAGGGAGGAGATAAAATCCCTGTATGAAGCCAAGAGAACGAGGCGGCATGAACATGCATCCTTGTATGCAGGTGTGACATGGAGTCATCATGAACATGCATCCCTTTATGAGGACATAACATGGAGGACGCATGAACATGAATGCCTGAATTTTATGGTGGTGGCCTTCGGGTGATTTGGCACGTGCAATTGGCGAAGAGCACTTCTCCTGTGCAAAAAAATAAATGTACTATTAGCACCCCGGAGGGAGCCTCTGCACTTCTTATAGGGAGAAAACTCTGCAATGGAAGGGGACAGGGTCAATAACAGCTGTAAACTCTCACAAGACCATCACTGCTCTCACACTTTCCTGCTCTCAGGCTGGCGGGCCATTATCGGCCCTGGCTGCCACACCATTGCCAGGTTTGTGTAACTATATTATTTCTAATTGGCTCCACTTTGATGACTTTCATTTGGATTCTGACTTGATTATTGAGATCTTAAATAAGTGACTGGGGATCAGGTGTCCACTTATTCTCATGGATAACATCACAACCAACCTTTAATTCAAACATGAGTCATGACATCACAGATGGAGTACAGCTTATGATAGAGGTGGAACGTCACATTGTAGCAGCCCAAGTAGCTCGCCGTGATCATATAGTAGTTAGTACTCTGCGTTGTGGCCACAGCAACCTCGATTCGAATCCGAGTCACGGGACTGCGGTGAGGCAATGTCACGGCAGTTGGGCAGATATTTTAAAATTTCCATTAATACATTTACAATCTCTGTGGAGGACTGAAACAATTCGATATGTCCTGTTACAGTTATGAACCTTTTGTTTCTTTAATGCTCTTTGCACACTTTTTCATGGGTGACTGTAATGTATTTCAACCAAATCTAATTAAGAGCGCATTATGTGGTGACATTTGCAGTACATGAAACATTATAACACTGCCATTTACGTCAATAACCACTAGCTTGATTAAGACATATGTATTGCAGCTACAGTATTTCCCAGTTACAAATGGGAATAAAAACAACATCCGCGAGGGATTGAACCAACGACATTTAACTGATGTTGCCAATGGAGCGCGTTACAGAGAGCGCAAGGTCCCGCCTTTACAGTCACACGCTGATGATAATACAGATGTTTAAATAAACAGGCATATCTGTGGACTTGTGGTCTTTCTACATTGGGACTCATAGTCTAGTCCTAGGCTATTGTAGGCACTGGCGTATCTTTGAGTGGAATGAGAGGCGTTCTGTAGTCGCGTGAAAGGACCTTTCAAGTCAATCTGATCTGTTTTGTCCTGTGAAAAAAAGCGTTCTTAGACACAGTGAGGAGTTTTTGGGGATAATGGGAAAATAATTTCCAACTAAATGACAGGAATTTCTTAGTCCAATCATGAAGTGTGCTAGGCTTTTTTATACTGTGGCGGAAAGAGAGGGAGTATAACAGTCATTATAAATAAAGGGCCAAGGAAGTGACAGTTTATGGAAGGAACAATTTGCACATAGTTTTAGAATGTGGTCAGGAGGAGGACAATGTGCTTACACATATGAAACATTAGAAGGTAGACATTATGGAAGCACATATATTTCTTTATTTTTATTGTATTTGGGGAGAGGGGGTTAATATAGCACGTCCAATGTGGAAAAGTGTTTTCCATAGCACCTTGCAGTTGGGCGACATCTAGAGCTGTGCAGTAGCCACCCATGCCCCAGACGTCAAAGAGAACAAGAAGTTACACATGTTGGAAGTGAGGGTGAGACATTGAGGAGATATGATCCCCGTATGAAGCCGAGAGAAGGAGGAGGCGTGAACGTGCATCCATGTATGCGGGCGAGACAGGAAGGAGCATTGGTCATGCATCCCTGCATGAGGGTGAGACTGGGAGGAGATATGAACCCCGTATGAAGCCGAGAGAAGGAGGAGGCGTGAACGTGCATCCATGTATGCGGGCGAGACGGGAAGGAGCATTGGTCATGCATCCCTTCCTGAGGGTGAGACAAGGAGGAGATAAAATCCCCGTATGAAGCCGAGAGAACGAGGAGACATGAACGTGCATCCATGTATGCTGGCGAGAAGGGAAGGAGCATTGGTCATGCATCCCTGCATGAGGGTGAGACAGGGAGGAGATAAAATCCCTCTATGAAGCCAAGAGAACGAGGCGGCATGAACATGCATCCTTGTATGCAGGTGTGACATGGAGTCATCATGAACATGCATCCCTTTATAAGGACATAACATGGAGGACGCATGAACATGAATGCCTGAATTTTATGGTGGTGGCCTTCGGGTGATTTGGCACGTGCAATTGGTGAAGAGCACTTCTCCTGCGCAAAAAAATAAATGTACTATTAGCACCCCGGAGGGAGCCTCTGCACTTCTTATAGGGAGAAAACTCTGCAATGGAAGGGGACAGGGTCAATAACAGCTGTAAACTCTCACAAGACCATCACTGCTCTCACACTTTCCTGCTCTCAGGCTGGCGGGCCATTATCGGCCCTGGCTGCCGCACCATTGCCAGGTTTGTGTAACTATATTATTTCTAATTGGCTCCACTTTGATGACTTTCATTTGGATTCTGACTTGATTATTGAGATCTTAAATAAGTGACTGGGGATCAGGTGTCCACTTATTCTCATGGATAACATCACAACCAACCTTTAATTCAAACATGAGTCATGACATCACAGATGGAGTACAGCTTATGATAGAGGTGGAACGTCACATTGTAGCAGCCCAAGTAGCTCGCCGTGATCGTATAGTGGTTAGTACTCTGTGTTGTGGCCGCAGCAACCTCGGTTCGAATCCGAGTCACCGCATTGCGGTGAGGCAATGTCACGGCAGTTGGGCAGATATTTTAGAATTTCCATTAATACATTGGCAATCTCTGTGGAGGACTGAAACAATTCGATATGTCCTGTTACTGTTATGAACCTTTTGTTTCTTTAATGCTCTTTGCACACTTTTTCATGGGTGACTGTAATGTATTTCAACCAAATCTAATTAAGAGCGCATTATGTGGTGACATTTGCAGTACATGAAACATTATAACACTGCCATTTACGTCAATAACCACTAGCTTGATTAAGACATATGTATTGCAGCGACAGTATTTCCCAGTTACAAATGGGAATAAAAACAACATCCGCGAGGGATTGAACCAACGACATTTAACTGATGTTGCCAATGGAGCGTGTTGCAGAGAGCGCAAGGTCCCGCCTTTACAGTCACACGCTGATGATAATACAGATGTTTAAATAAACAGGCATATCTGTGGACTTGTGGTCTTTCTACATTGGGACTCATAGTCTAGTCCTAGGCTATTGTAGGCACTGGCGTATCTTTTAGTGGAATGAGAGACATTCTGTAGTCGCGTGAAAGGACCTTTCAAGTCAATCTGATCTGTATTGCCCTGTGAAAAAAAGCGTTCTTAGACACAGTGAGGAGTTTTTGGGGATAATGGGAAAATCATTTCCAACTAAATGACAGGAATTTCTTAGTCCAATCATGAGGTGTGCTAGGCTTTTTTATACTGTGGCGGAAAGAGAGAGAGTATAACAGTCATTATAAATAAAGGGCCAAGGAAGTGACAGTTTATGGAAGGAACAATTTGCACATAGTTTTAGAATGTGGTCAGGAGGAGGACAATGTGCTTACACATATGAAACATTAGAAGGTAGACATTATGGAAGCACATATATTTCTTTATTTTTATTGTATTTGGGGAGAGGGGGTTAATATAGCACGTCCAATGTGGAAAAGTGCTTTCAATAGCACCTTGCAGGTGGGCGACATCTAGAGCTGTGCAGTAGCCACCCATGCCCCAGACGTCAAAGAGAACAAGAAGTTACACATGTTGGAAGTGAGGGTGAGACATTGAGGAGATATGATCCCCGTATGAAGCCGAGAGAAGGAGGAGGCGTGAACGTGCATCCATGTATGCAGGCGAGAAGGGAAGGAGCATTGGTCATGCATCCCTGCATGAGGGTGAGACAGGGAGGAGATATGATCCCCGTATGAAGCCGAGAGAAGGAGGAGGCGTGAACGTGCAGCCATGTATGCGGGCGAGACAGGAAGGAGCGTTGGTCATGCATCCCTGCATGAGGGTGAGACAGGGAGGAGATATGATCCCCGTATGAAGCCGAGAGAAGGAGGAGGGGTGAACGTGCATCCATGTATGCAGGCGAGAAGGGAAGGAGCATTGGTCATGCATCCCTGCATGAGGGTGAGACAGGGAGGAGATATGAGCCCCGTATGAAGCCGAGAGAAGGAGGAGGCGTGAACGTGCATCCATGTATGCGGGCGAGACAGGAAGGAGCATTGGTCATGCATCCCTGTATGAGGGTGAGACAGGGAGGAGATATGATCCCCGTATGAAGCCGAGAGAAGGAGGAGGCGTGAATGTGCATCCATGTATGCGGCGAGACGGGAAGGAGCATTGGTCATGCATCCCTTCCTGAGGGTGAGACAGGGAGGAGATAAAATCCCTGTATGAAGCCGAGAGAACGAGGAGACATGAACGTGCATCCATGTATGCGGGCGAGAAGGGAAGGAGCATTGGTCATGCATCCCTGCATGAGGGTGAGACAGGGAGGAGATAAAATCCCTGTATGAAGCCAAGAGAACGAGGCGGCATGAACATGCATCCTTGTATGCAGGTGTGACATGGAGTCATCATGAACATGCATCCCTTTATAAGGACATAACATGGAGGACGCATGAACATGAATGCCTGAATTTTATGGTGGTGGCCTTCGGGTGATTTGGCACGTGCAATTGGTGAAGAGCACTTCTCCTGCGCAAAAAAATAAATGTACTATTAGCACCCCGGAGGGAGCCTCTGCACTTCTTATAGGGAGAAAACTCTGCAATGGAAGGGGACAGGGTCAATAACAGCTGTAAACTCTCACAAGACCATCACTGCTCTCACACTTTCCTGCTCTCAGGCTGGCGGGCCATTATCGGCCATGGCTGCCGCACCATTGCCAGGTTTGTGTAACTATATTATTTCTAATTGGCTCCACTTTGATGACTTTCATTTGGATTCTGACTTGATTATTGAGATCTTAAATAAGTGACTGGGGATCAGGTGTCCACTTATTCTCATGGATAACATCACAACCAACCTTTAATTCAAACATGAGTCATGACATCACAGATGGAGTACAGCTTATGATAGAGGTGGAACGTCACATTGTAGCAGCCCAAGTAGCTCGCCGTGATCGTATAGTGGTTAGTACTCTGCGTTGTGGCCGCAGCAACCTCGGTTCGCACGGCATTGTGGTGAGGCAATGTCACGGCAGTTGGGCAAATATTTTAGAATTTCCATTAATACATTGGCAATCTCTGTGGAGGACTGAAACAATTCGATATGTCCTGTTACTGTTATGAACCTTTTGTTTCTTTAATGCTCTTTGCACACTTTTTCATCGGGTGACTGTAATGTATTTCAACCAAATCTAATTAAGAGCGCATTATGTGGTGACATTTGCAGTACATGAAACATTGTAACACTGCCATTTACGTCAATAACCACTAGCTTGATTAAGACATATGTATTGCAGCGACAGTATTTCCCAGTTACAAATGGGAATAAAAACAACATACGCGAGGGATTGAACCAACGACATTTAACTGATGTTGCCAATGGAGCGCGTTACAGAGAGCGCGAGGTCCCGCCTTTACAGTCACACGCTGATGATAATACAGATGTTTAAATAAACAGGCATATCTGTGGACTTTTGGTCTTTCTACATTGGGACTCATAGTCTAGTCCTAGGCTATTGTAGGCACTGGCGTATCTTTTAGTGGAATGAGAGGCATTCTGTAGTCGCGTGAAAGGACCTTTCAAGTCAATCTGATCTGTATTGTCCTGTGAAAAAAAGCGTTCTTAGACACAGTGAGGAGTTTTTGGGGATAATGGGAAAATCATTTCCAACTAAATGACAGGAATTTCTTAGTCCAATCATGAGGTGTGCTAGGCTTTTTATACTGTGGCGGAAAGAGAGAGAGTATAACAGTCATTATAAATAAAGGGCCAAGGAAGTGACAGTTTATGGAAGGAACAATTTGCACATAGTTTTAGAATGTGGTCAGGAGGAGGACAATGTGCTTACACATATGAAACATTAGAAGGTAGACATTATGGAAGCACATATATTTCTTTATTTTTATTGTATTTGGGGAGAGGGGGTTAATATAGCACGTCCAATGTGGAAAAGTGCTTTCCATAGCACCTTGCATGTGGGCGACATCTAGAGCTGTGCAGTAGCCACCGATGCCCCAGACGTCAAAGAGAACAAGAAGTTACACATGTTGGAAGTGAGGGTGAGACATTGAGGAGATATGATCCCCGTATGAAGCCGAGAGAAGGAGGAGGCGTGAACGTGCATCCATGTATGCAGGCGAGAAGGGAAGGAGCATTGGTCATGCATCCCTGCATGAGGGTGAGACAGGGAGGAGATATGATCCCCGTATGAAGCCGAGAGAAGGAGGAGGCGTGAACGTGCATCCATGTATGCGGGCGAGACAGGAAGGAGCGTTGGTCATGCATCCTTGCATGAGGGTGAGACAGGGAGGAGATATGATCCCCGTATGAAGCCGAGAGAAGGAGGAGGCGTGAACGTGCATCCATGTATGCAGGCGAGAAGGGAAGGAGCATTGGTCATGCATCCCTGCATGAGGGTGAGACAGGGAGGAGATATGATCCCCGTATGAAGCCGAGAGAAGGAGGAGGCGTGAACGTGCATCCATGTATGCGGGCGAGACAGGAAGGAGCATTGGTCATGCATCCCTGCATGAGGGTGAGACAGGGAGGAGATATGATCCCCGTATGAAGCCGAGAGAAGGAGGAGGCGTGAATGTGCATCCATGTATGCGGGCGAGACGGGAAGGAGCATTGGTCATGCATCCCTTCCTGAGGGTGAGACAGGGAGGAGATAAAATCCCTGTATGAAGCCGAGAGAACGAGGAGACATGAACGTGCATCCATGTATGCGGGCGAGAAGGGAAGGAGCATTGGTCATGCATCCCTGCATGAGGGTGAGACAGGGAGGAGATAAAATCCCTGTATGAAGCCAAGAGAACGAGGCGGCATGAACATGCATCCTTGTATGCAGGTGTGACATGGAGTCATCATGAACATGCATCCCTTTATAAGGACATAACATGTAGGACGCATGAACATGAATGCCTGAATTTTATGGTGGTGGCCTTCGGGTGATTTGGCACGTGCAATTGGTGAAGAGCACTTCCCCTGCGCAAAAAAATAAATGTACTATTAGCACCCCGGAGGGAGCCTCTGCACTTCTTATAGGGAGAAAACTCTGCAATGGAAGGGGACAGGGTCAATAACAGCTGTAAACTCTCACAAGACCATCACTGCTCTCACACTTTCCTGCTCTCAGGCTGGCGGGCCATTATCGGCCCTGGCTGCCGCACCATTGCCAGGTTTGTGTAACTATATTATTTCTAATTGGCTCCACTTTGATGACTTTCATTTGGATTCTGACTTGATTATTGAGATCTTAAATAAGTGACTGGGGATCAGGTGTCCACTTATTCTCATGGATAACATCACAACCAACCTTTAATTCAAACATGAGTCATGACATCACAGATGGAGTACAGCTTATGATAGAGGTGGAACGTCACATTGTAGCAGCCCAAGTAGCTCGCCGTGATCGTATAGTGGTTAGTACTCTGCGTTGTGGCTGCAGCAACTTCGGTTCGAATCCGAGTCACGGCATTGCGGTGAGGCAATGTCACGGCAGTTGGGCAGATATTTTAGAATTTCCATTAAGACATTGGCAATCTCTGTGGAGGACTGAAACAATTCGATATGTCCTGTTACTGTTATGAACCTTTTGTTTCTTTAATGCTCTTTGCACACTTTTTCATCGGGTGACTGTAATGTATTTCAACCAAATCTAATTAAGAGCGCATTATGTGGTGACATTTGCAGTACATGAAACATTATAACACTGCCATTTACGTCAATAACCACTAGCTTGATTAAGACATATGTATTGCAGCGACAGTATTTCCCAGTTACAAATGGGAATAAAAACAACATCCGCGAGGGATTGAACCAACGACATTTAACTGATGTTGCCAATGGAGCGCGTTACAGAGAGCGCGAGGTCCCGCCTTTACAGTCACACGCTGATGATAATACAGATGTTTAAATAAACAGGCATATCTGTGGACTTGTGGTCTTTCTACATTGGGACTCATAGTCTAGTCCTAGGCTATTGTAGGCAAAGGCGTATCTTTTAGTGGAATGAGAGGCATTCTGTAGTCGCGTGAAAGGACCTTTCAAGTCAATCTGATCTGTATTGTCCTGTGAAAAAAAGCGTTCTTAGACACAGTGAGGAGTTTTTGGGGATAATGGGAAAATCATTTCCAACTAAATGACAGGAATTTCTTAGTCCAATCATGAGGTGTGCTAGGCTTTTTTATACTTTGGCGGAAAGAGAGAGAGTATAACAATCATTATAAATAAAGGGCCAAGGAAGTGACAGTTTATGGAAGGAACAATTTGCACATAGTTTTAGAATGTGGTCAGGAGGAGGACAATGTGCTTACACATATGAAACATTAGAAGGTAGACATTATGGAAGCACATATATTTCTTTATTTTTATTGTATTTGGGGAGAGGGGGTTAATATAGCACGTCCAATGTGGAAAAGTGCTTTCCATAGCACCTTGCAGGTGGGCGACATCTAGAGCTGTGCAGTAGCCACCCATGCCCCAGACGTCAAAGAGAACAAGAAGTTACACATGTTGGAAGTGAGGGTGAGACATTGAGGAGATATGATCCCCGTATGAAGCCGAGAGAAGGAGGAGGCGTGAACGTGCATCCATGTTTGCAGGCGAGAAGGGAAGGAGAATTGGTCATGCATCCCTGCATGAGGGTGAGACAGGGAGGAGATATGATCCCCGTATGAAGCCGAGAGAAGGAGGAGGCGTGAGCGTGCATCCATGTATGCGGGCGAGACAGGAAGGAGCGTTGGTCATGCATCCCTGCATGAGGGTGAGACAGGGAGGAGATATGATCCCCGTATGAAGCCGAGAGAAGGAGGAGGCGTGAATGTGCATCCATGTATGCAGGCGAGAAGGGAAGGAGCATTGGTCATGCATCCCTGCATGAGGGTGAGACAGGGAGGAGATATGATCCCGTATGAAGCCGAGAGAAGGAGGAGGCGTGAACGTGCATCCATGTATGCGGGCGAGACAGGAAGGAGCATTGGTCATGCATCCCTTCCTGAGGGTGAGACAGGGAGGAGATAAAATCCCCGTATGAAGCCGAGAGAACGAGAAGACATGAACGTGCATCATTGTATGCGGGCGAGAAGGGAAGGAGCATTGGTCATGCATCCCTGCATGAGGGTGAGACAGGGAGGAGATAAAATCCCTGTATGAAGCCAAGAGAACGAGGCGGCATGAACATGCATCCTTGTATGCAGGTGTGACATGGAGTCATCATGAACATGCATCCCTTTATAAGGACATAACATGGAGGACGCATGAACATGAATGCCTGAATTTTATGGTGGTGGCCTTCGGGTGATTTGGCACGTGCAATTGGCGAAGAGCACTTCTCCTGTGCAAAAAAATAAATGTACTATTAGCACCCCGGAGGGAGCCTCTGCACTTCTTATAGGGAGAAAACTCTGCAATGGAAGGGGACAGGGTCAATAACAGCTGTAAACTCTCACAAGACCATCACTGCTCTCACACTTTCCTGCTCTCAGGCTGGCGGGCCATTATCGGCCCTGGCTGCCACACCATTGCCAGGTTTGTGTAACTATATTATTTCTAATTGGCTCCACTTTGATGACTTTCATTTGGATTCTGACTTGATTATTGAGATCTTAAATAAGTGACTGGGGATCAGGTGTCCACTTATTCTCATGGATAACATCACAACCAACCTTTAATTCAAACATGAGTCATGACATCACAGATGGAGTACAGCTTATGATAGAGGTGGAACGTCACATTGTAGCAGCCCAAGTAGCTCGCCGTGATCTTATAGTAGTTAGTACTCTGCGTTGTGGCCACAGCAACCTCGATTCGAATCCGAGTCAGGGGACTGCGGTGAGGCAATGTCACGGCAGTTGGGCAGATATTTTAAAATTTCCATTAATACATTGGCAATCTCTGTGGAGGACTGAAACAATTTGATATGTCCTGTTACAGTTATGAACCTTTTGTTTCTTTAATGCTCTTTGCACACTTTTTCATGGGTGACTGTAATGTATTTCAACCAAATCTAATTAAGAGCGCATTATGTGGTGACATTTGCAGTACATGAAACATTATAACACTGCCATTTACGTCAATAACCACTAGCTTGATTAAGACATATGTATTGCAGCGACAGTATTTCCCAGTTACAAATGGGAATAAAAACAACATCCGCGAGGGATTGAACCAACGACATTTAACTGATGTTGCCAATGGAGCGCGTTACAGAGAGCGCAAGGTCCCGCCTTTACAGTCACACGCTGATGATAATACAGATGTTTAAATAAACAGGCATATCTGTGGACTTGTGGTCTTTCTACATTGGGACTCATAGTCTAGTCCTAGGCTATTGTAGGCACTGGCGTATCTTTGAGTGGAATGAGAGGCGTTCTGTAGTCGCGTGAAAGGACCTTTCAAGTCAATCTGATCTGTATTGTCCTGTGAAAAAAAGCGTTCTTAGACACAGTGAGGAGATTTTGGGGATAATGGGAAAATAATTTCCAACTAAATGACAGGAATTTCTTAGTCCAATCATGAAGTGTGCTAGGCTTTTTTATACTGTGGCGGAAAGAGAGAGAGTATAACAGTCATTATAAATAAAGGGCCAAGGAAGTGACAGTTTATGGAAGGAACAATTTGCACATAGTTTTAGAATGTGGTCAGGAGGAGGACAATGTGCTTACACATATGAAACATTAGAAGGTAGACATTATGGAAGCACATATATTTCTTTATTTTTATTGTATTTGGGGAGAAGGGGTTAATATAGCACGTCCAATGTGGAAAAGTGCTTTCCATAGCACCTTGCAGGTGGGCGACATCTAGAGCTGTGCAGTAGCCACCCATGCCCCAGACGTCAAAGAGAACAAGAAGTTACACATGTTGGAAGTGAGGGTGAGACATTGAGGAGATATGATCCCCGTATGAAGCCGAGAGAAGGAGGAGGCGTGAACGTGCATCCATGCATGCGGGCGAGACAGGAAGGAGCATTGGTCATGCATCCCTGCATGAGGGTGAGACTGGGAGGAGATATGAACCCCGTATGAAGCCGAGAGAAGGAGGAGGCGTGAACGTGCATCCATGTATGCGGGCGAGACGGGAAGGAGCATTGGTCATGCATCCCTTCCTGAGGGTGAGACAAGGAGGAGATAAAATCCCCGTATGAAGCCGAGAGAACGAGGAGACATGAACGTGCATCCATGTATGCGGGCGAGAAGGGAAGGAGCATTGGTCATGCATCCCTGCATGAGGGTGAGACAGGGAGGAGATAAAATCCCTCTATGAAGCCAAGAGAACGAGGCGGCATGAACATGCATCCTTGTATGCAGGTGTGACATGGAGTCATCATGAACATGCATCCCTTTATAAGGACATAACATGGAGGACGCATGAACATGAATGCCTGAATTTTATGGTGGTGGCCTTCGGGTGATTTGGCACGTGCAATTGGTGAAGAGCACTTCTCCTGCGCAAAAAAATAAATGTACTATTAGCACCCCGGAGGGAGCCTCTGCACTTCTTATAGGGAGAAAACTCTGCAATGGAAGGGGACAGGGTCAATAACAGCTGTAAACTCTCACAAGACCATCACTGCTCTCACACTTTCCTGCTCTCAGGCTGGCGGGCCATTATCGGCCCTGGCTGCCGCACCATTGCCAGGTTTGTGTAACTATATTATTTCTAATTGGCTCCACTTTGATGACTTTCATTTGGATTCTGACTTGATTATTGAGATCTTAAATAAGTGACTGGGGATCAGGTGTCCACTTATTCTCATGGATAACATCACAACCAACCTTTAATTCAAACATGAGTCATGACATCACAGATGGAGTACAGCTTATGATAGAGGTGGAACGTCACATTGTAGCAGCCCAAGTAGCTCGCCGTGATCGTATAGTGGTTAGTACTCTGTGTTGTGGCCGCAGCAACCTCGGTTTGAATCCGAGTCACCGCATTGCGGTGAGGCAATGTCACGGCAGTTGGGCAGATATTTTAGAATTTCCATAAATACATTGGCAATCTCTGTGGAGGACTGAAACAATTCGATATGTCCTGTTACTGTTATGAACCTTTTGTTTCTTTAATGCTCTTTGCACACTTTTTCATGGGTGACTGTAATGTATTTCAACCAAATCTAATTAAGAGCGCATTATGTGGTGACATTTGCAGTACATGAAACATTATAACACTGCCATTTACGTCAATAACCACTAGCTTGATTAAGACATATGTATTGCAGCGACAGTATTTCCCAGTTACAAATGGGAATAAAAACAACATCCGCGAGGGATTGAACCAACGACATTTAACTGATGTTGCCAATGGAGCGTGTTACAGAGAGCGCGAGGTCCCGCCTTTACAGTCACACGATGATGATAATACAGATGTTTAAATAAACAGGCATATCTGTGGACTTGTGGTCTTTCTACATTGGGACTCATAGTCTAGTCCTAGGCTATTGTAGGCACTGGCGTATCTTTTAGTGGAATGAGAGACATTCTGTAGTCGCGTGAAAGGACCTTTCAAGTCAATCTGATCTGTATTGTCCTGTGAAAAAAAGCGTTCTTAGACACAGTGAGGAGTTTTTGGGGATAATGGGAAAATCATTTCCAACTAAATGACAGGAATTTCTTAGTCCAATCATGAGGTGTGCTAGGCTTTTTTATACTGTGGCGGAAAGAGAGAGAGTATAACAGTCATTATAAATAAAGGGCCAAGGAAGTGACAATTTATGGAAGGAACAATTTGCACATAGTTTTAGAATGTGGTCAGGAGGAGGACAATGTGCTTACACATATGAAACATTAGAAGGTAGACATTATGGAAGCACATATATTTCTTTATTTTTATTGTATTTGGGGAGAGGGGGTTAATATAGCACGTCCAATGTGGAAAAGTGCTTTCAATAGCACCTTGCAGGTGGGCGACATCTAGAGCTGTGCAGTAGCCACCCATGCCCCAGACGTCAAAGAGAACAAGAAGTTACACATGTTGGAAGTGAGGGTGAGACATTGAGGAGATATGATCCCCGTATGAAGCCGAGAGAAGGAGGAGGCGTGAACGTGCATCCATGTATGCAGGCGAGAAGGGAAGGAGCATTAGTCATGCATCCCTGCATGAGGGTGAGACAGGGAGGAGATATGATCCCCGTATGAAGCCGAGAGAAGGAGGAGGCGTGAACGTGCAGCCATGTATGCGGGCGAGACAGGAAGGAGCGTTGGTCATGCATCCCTGCATGAGGGTGAGACAGGGAGGAGATATGATCCCCGTATGAAGCCGAGAGAAGGAGGAGGGGTGAACGTGCATCCATGTATGCAGGCGAGAAGGGAAGGAGCATTGGTCATGCATCCCTGCATGAGGGTGAGACAGGGAGGAGATATGATCCCCGTATGAAGCCGAGAGAAGGAGGAGGCGTGAACGTGCATCCATGTATGCGGGCGAGACAGGAAGGAGCATTGGTCATGCATCCCTGCATGAGGGTGAGACAGGGAGGAGATATGATCCCCGTATGAAGCCGAGAGAAGGAGGAGGCGTGAATGTGCATCCATGTATGCGGCGAGACGGGAAGGAGCATTGGTCATGCATCCCTTCCTGAGGGTGAGACAGGGAGGAGATAAAATCCCTGTATGAAGCCGAGAGAACGAGGAGACATGAACGTGCATCCATGTATGCGGGCGAGAAGGGAAGGAGCATTGGTCATGCATCCCTGCATGAGGGTGAGACAGGGAGGAGATAAAATCCCTGTATGAAGCCAAGAGAACGAGGCGGCATGAACATGCATCCTTGTATGCAGGTGTGACATGGAGTCATCATGAACATGCATCCCTTTATAAGGACATAACATGGAGGACGCATGAACATGAATGCCTGAATTTTATGGTGGTGGCCTTCGGGTGATTTGGCACGTGCAATTGGTGAAGAGCACTTCTCCTGCGCAAAAAAATAAATGTACTATTAGCACCCCGGAGGGAGCCTCTGCACTTCTTATAGGGAGAAAACTCTGCAATGGAAGGGGACAGGGTCAATAACAGCTGTAAACTCTCACAAGACCATCACTGCTCTCACACTTTCCTGCTCTCAGGCTGGCGGGCCATTATCGGCCATGGCTGCCGCACCATTGCCAGGTTTGTGTAACTATATTATTTCTAATTGGCTCCACTTTGATGACTTTCATTTGGATTCTGACTTGATTATTGAGATCTTAAATAAGTGACTGGGGATCAGGTGTCCACTTATTCTCATGGATAACATCACAACCAACCTTTAATTCAAACATGAGTCATGACATCACAGATGGAGTACAGCTTATGATAGAGGTGGAACGTCACATTGTAGCAGCCCAAGTAGCTCGCCGTGATCGTATAGTGGTTAGTACTCTGCGTTGTGGCCGCAGCAACCTCGGTTCGCACGGCATTGCGGTGAGGCAATGTCACGGCAGTTGGGCAAATATTTTAGAATTTCCATTAATACATTGGCAATCTCTGTGGAGGACTGAAACAATTCGATATGTCCTGTTACTGTTATGAACCTTTTGTTTCTTTAATGCTCTTTGCACACTTTTTCATGGGTGACTGTAATGTATTTCAACCAAATCTAATTAAGAGCGCATTATGTGGTGACATTTGCAGTACATGAAACATTATAACACTGCCATTTACGTCAATAACCACTAGCTTGATTAAGACATATGTATTGCAGCGACAGTATTTCCCAGTTACAAATGGGAATAAAAACAACATACGCGAGGGATTGAACCAACGACATTTAACTGATGTTGCCAATGGAGCGCGTTACAGAGAGCGCGAGGTCCCGCCTTTACAGTCACACGCTGATGATAATACAGATGTTTAAATAAACAGGCATATCTGTGGACTTTTGGTCTTTCTACATTGGGACTCATAGTCTAGTCCTAGGCTATTGTAGGCACTGGCGTATCTTTTAGTGGAATGAGAGGCATTCTGTAGTCGCGTGAAAGGACCTTTCAAGTCAATCTGATCTGTATTGTCCTGTGAAAAAAAGCGTTCTTAGACACAGTGAGGAGTTTTTGGGGATAATGGGAAAATCATTTCCAACTAAATGACAGGAATTTCTTAGTCCAATCATGAGGTGTGCTAGGCTTTTTATACTGTGGCGGAAAGAGAGAGAGTATAACAGTCATTATAAATAAAGGGCCAAGGAAGTGACAGTTTATGGAAGGAACAATTTGCACATAGTTTTAGAATGTGGTCAGGAGGAGGACAATGTGCTTACACATATGAAACATTAGAAGGTAGACATTATGGAAGCACATATATTTCTTTATTTTTATTGTATTTGGGGAGAGGGGGTTAATATAGCACGTCCAATGTGGAAAAGTGCTTTCCATAGCACCTTGCATGTGGGCAACATCTAGAGCTGTGCAGTAGCCACCGATGCCCCAGACGTCAAAGAGAACAAGAAGTTACACATGTTGGAAGTGAGGGTGAGACATTGAGGAGATATGATCCCCGTATGAAGCCGAGAGAAGGAGGAGGCGTGAACGTGCATCCATGTATGCAGGCGAGAAGGGAAGGAGCATTGGTCATGCATCCCTGCATGAGGGTGAGACAGGGAGGAGATATGATCCCCGTATGAAGCCGAGAGAAGGAGGAGGCGTGAACGTGCATCCATGTATGCGGGCGAGACAGGAAGGAGCGTTGGTCATGCATCCTTGCATGAGGGATAGACAGGGAGGAGATATGATCCCCGTATGAAGCCGAGAGAAGGAGGAGGCGTGAACGTGCATCCATGTATGCAGGCGAGAGGGGAAGGAGCATTGGTCATGCATCCCTGCATGAGGGTGAGACAGGGAGGAGATATGATCCCCGTATGAAGCCGAGAGAAGGAGGAGGCGTGAACGTGCATCCATGTATGCGGGCGAGACAGGAAGGAGCATTGGTCATGCATCCCTGCATGAGGGTGAGACAGGGAGGAGATATGATCCCCGTATGAAGCCGAGAGAAGGAGGAGGCGTGAACGTGCATCCATGTATGCGGGCGAGACGGGAAGGAGCATTGGTCATGCATCCCTTCCTGAGGGTGAGACAGGGAGGAGATAAAATCCCCGTATGAAGCCGAGAGAACGAGAAGACATGAACGTGCATCCATGTATGCGGGCGAGAAGGGAAGGAGCATTGGTCATGCATCCCTGCATGAGGGTGAGACAGGGAGGAGATAAAATCCCTGTATGAAGCCAAGAGAACGAGGCGGCATGAACATGCATCCTTGTATGCAGGTGTGACATGGAGTCATCATGAACATGCATCCCTTTATAAGGACATAACATGGAGGACGCATGAACATGAATGCCTGAATTTTATGGTGGTGGCCATCGGGTGATTTGTCACGTGCAATTGGCGAAGAGCACTTCTCCTGTGCAAAAAAATAAATTTACTATTAGCACCCCGGAGGGAGCCTCTGCACTTCTTATAGGGAGAAAACTCTGCAATGGAAGGGGACAGGGTCAATAACAGCTGTAAACTCTCACAAGACCATCACTGCTCTCACACTTTCCTGCTCTCAGGCTGGCGGGCCATTATCGGCCCTGGCTGCCGCACCATTGCCAAGTTTGTGTAACTATATTATTTCTAATTGGCTCCACTTTGATGACTTTCATTTGGATTCTGACTTGATTATTGAGATCTTAAATAAGTGACTGGGGATCAGGTGTCCACGTATTCTCATGGATAACATCACAACCAACCTTTAATTCAAACATGAGTCATGACATCACAGATGGAGTACAGCTTATGATAGAGGTGGAACGTCACATTGTAGCAGCCCAAGTAGCTCGCCGTGATCGTATAGTGGTTAGTACTCTGCGTTGTGGCCGCAGCAACCTCGGATCGAATCTGAGTCACGGCATTGCGGTGAGGCAATGTCACGGCAGTTGGGCAGATATTTTAGAATTTCCATTAATACATTGGCAATCTCTGTGGAGGACTGAAACAATTCGATTTGTCCTGTTACTGTTATGAACCTTTTGTTTCTTTAATGCTCTTTGCACACTTTTTCATCGGGTGACTGTAATGTATTTCAACCAAATCTAATTAAGAGCGCATTATGTGGTGACATTTGCAGTACATGAAACATTATAACACTGCCATTTACGTCAATAACCACTAGCTTGATTAAGACATATGTATTGCAGCGACAGTATTTCCCAGTTACAAATGGGAATAAAAACAACATCCGCGAGGGATTGAACCAACGACATTTAACTGATGTTGCCAATGGAGAGCGTTACAGAGAGCGCGAGGTCCCGCCTTTACAGTCACATGCTGATGATAATACAGATGTTTAAATAAACAGGCATATCTGTGGACTTGTGGTCTTTCTACATTGGGACTCATAGTCTAGTCCTAGGCTATTGTAGGCACTAGCGTATCTTTTAGTGGAATGAGAGGCATTCTGTAGTCGCGTGAAAGGACCTTTCAAGTCAATCTGATCTGTATTGTCCTGTGAAAAAAAGCGTTCTTAGACACAGTGAGGAGTTTTTGGGGATAATGGGAAAATCATTTCCAACTAAATGACAGGAATTTCTTAGTCAAATCATGAGGTGTGCTATGCTTTTTTATACTGTGGTGGAAAGAGAGAGAGTATAACAGTCATTATAAATAAAGGGCCAAGGAAGTGACAGTTTATGGAAGGAACAATTTGCACATAGTTTTAGAATGTGGTCAGGAGGAGGACAATGTGCTTACACATATGAAACATTAGAAGGTAGACATTATGGAAGCACATATATTTCTTTATTTTTATTGTATTTGGGGATAGGGGGTTAATATAGCACATCCAATGTGGAAAAGTGCTTTCAATAGCACCTTGCAGGTGGGAGACATCTAGAGCTGTGCAGTAGCCGCCCATGCCCCAGACGTCAAAGAGAACAAGAAGTTACACATGTTGGAAGTGAGGGTGAGACATTGAGGAGATATGATCCCCGTATGAAGCCGAGAGAAGGAGGAGGTGTGAACGTGCATCCATGTATGCAGGCGAGAAGGGAAGGAGCATTGGTCATGCATCCCTGCATGAGGGTGAGACAGGGAGGAGATATGATCCCCGTATGAAGCCGAGAGAAGGAGGAGGCGTGAACGTGCATCCATGTATGCGGGCGAGACAGGAAGGAGCGTTGGTCATGCATCCCTGCATGAGGGTGAGACAGGGAGGAGATATGATCCCCGTATGAAGCCGAGAGAAGGAGGAGGCGTGAACGTGCATCCATGTATGCAGGCGAGAAGGGAAGGAGCATTGGTCATGCATCCCTGCATGAGGGTGAGACAGGGAGGAGATATGATCCCCGTATGAAGCCGAGAGAAGGAGGAGGCGTGAACGTGCATCCATGTATGCGGGCGAGACGGGAAGGAGCATTGGTCATGCATCCCTTCCTGAGGGTGAGACAGGGAGGAGATAAAATCCCTGTATGAAGCCGAGAGAACGAGGAGACATGAACGTACATCCATGTATGCGGGCGAGAAGGGAAGGAGCATTGGTCATGCATCCCTGCAGGAGGGTGAGACAGGGAGGAGATAAAATCCCTGTATGAAGCCAAGAGAACGAGGTGGCATGAACATGCATCCTTGTATGCAGGTGTGAGATGGAGTCATCATGAAAATGCATCCCTTTATAAGGACATAACATAGAGGACGCATGAACATGAATGCCTGAATTTTATGGTGATGGCCTTCGGGTGATTTGGCACGTGCAATTGGTGAAGAGCACTTCTCCTGCGCAAAAAAATAAATTTACTATTAACACCCCGGAGGGAGCCTCTGCACTTCTTATAGGGAGAAAACTCTGCAATGGAAGGGGACAGGGTCAATAACAGCTGTAAACTCTCACAAGACCATCACTGCTCTCACACTTTCCTGCTCTCAGGCTGGCGGGCCATTATCGGCCCTGGCTGCCGCACCATTGCCAAGTTTGTGTAACTATATTATTTCTAATTGGCTCCACTTTGATGACTTTCATTTGGATTCTGACTTGATTATTGAGATCTTAAATAAGTGACTGGGGATCAGGTGTCCACGTATTCTCATGGATAACATCACAACCAACCTTTAATTCAAACATGAGTCATGACATCACAGATGGAGTACAGCTTATGATAGAGGTGGAACGTCACATTGTAGCAGCCCAAGTAGCTCGCCGTGATCGTATAGTGGTTAGTACTCTGCGTTGTGGCCGCAGCAACCTCGGTTCGAATCCGAGTCACGGCATTGCGGTGAGGCAATGTCACGGCAGTTGGGCAGATATTTTAGAATTTCCATTAATACATTGGCAATCTCTGTGGAGGACTGAAACAATTCGATTTGTCCTGTTACTGTTATGAACCTTTTGTTTCTTTAATGCTCTTTGCACACTTTTTCATCGGGTGACTGTAATGTATTTCAACCAAATCTAATTAAGAGCGCATTATGTGGTGACATTTGCAGTACATGAAACATTATAACACTGCCATTTACGTCAATAACCACTAGCTTGATTAAGACATATGTATTGCAGCGACAGTATTTCCCAGTTACAAATGGGAATAAAAACAACATCCGCGAGGGATTGAACCAACGACATTTAACTGATGTTGCCAATGGAGAGCGTTACAGAGAGCGCGAGGTCCCGCCTTTACAGTCACATGCTGATGATAATACAGATGTTTAAATAAACAGGCATATCTGTGGACTTGTGGTCTTTCTACATTGGGACTCATAGTCTAGTCCTAGGCTATTGTAGGCACTGGCGTATCTTTTAGTGGAATGAGAGGCATTCTGTAGTCGCGTGAAAGGACCTTTCAAGTCAATCTGATCTGTATTGTCCTGTGAAAAAAAGCGTTCTTAGACACAGTGAGGAGTTTTTGGGGATAATGGGAAAATCATTTCCAACTAAATGACAGGAATTTCTTAGTCAAATCATGAGGTGTGCTAGGCTTTTTTATACTGTGGTGGAAAGAGAGAGAGTATAACAGTCATTATAAATAAAGGGCCAAGGAAGTGACAGTTTATGGAAGGAACAATTTGCACATAGTTTTAGAATGTGGTCAGGAGGAGGACAATGTGCTTACACATATGAAACATTAGAAGGTAGACATTATGGAAGCACATATATTTCTTTATTTTTATTGTATTTGGGGATAGGGGGTTAATATAGCACATCCAATGTGGAAAAGTGCTTTCAATAGCACCTTGCAGGTGGGAGACATCTAGAGCTGTGCAGTAGCCGCCCATGCCCCAGACGTCAAAGAGAACAAGAAGTTACACATGTTGGAAGTGAGGGTGAGACATTGAGGAGATATGATCCCCGTATGAAGCCGAGAGAAGGAGGAGGTGTGAACGTGCATCCATGTATGCAGGCGAGAAGGGAAGGAGCATTGGTCATGCATCCCTGCATGAGGGTGAGACAGGGAGGAGATATGATCCCCGTATGAAGCCGAGAGAAGGAGGAGGCGTGAACGTGCATCCATGTATGCGGGCGAGACAGGAAGGAGCGTTGGTCATGCATCCCTGCATGAGGGTGAGACAGGGAGGAGATATGATCCCCGTATGAAGCCGAGAGAAGGAGGAGGCGTGAACGTGCATCCATGTATGCAGGCGAGAAGGGAAGGAGCATTGGTCATGCATCCCTGCATGAGGGTGAGACAGGGAGGAGATATGATCCCCGTATGAAGCCGAGAGAAGGAGGAGGCGTGAACGTGCATCCATGTATGCGGGCGAGACGGGAAGGAGCATTGGTCATGCATCCCTTCCTGAGGGTGAGACAGGGAGGAGATAAAATCCCTGTATGAAGCCGAGAGAACGAGGAGACATGAACGTACATCCATGTATGCGGGCGAGAAGGGAAGGAGCATTGGTCATGCATCCCTGCAGGAGGGTGAGACAGGGAGGAGATAAAATCCCTGTATGAAGCCAAGAGAACGAGGTGGCATGAACATGCATCCTTGTATGCAGGTGTGAGATGGAGTCATCATGAAAATGCATCCCTTTATAAGGACATAACATAGAGGACGCATGAACATGAATGCCTGAATTTTATGGTGGTGGCCTTCGGGTGATTTGGCACGTGCAATTGGTGAAGAGCACTTCTCCTGCGCAAAAAAATAAATTTACTATTAACACCCCGGAGGGAGCCTCTGCACTTCTTATAGGGAGAAAACTCTGCAATGGAAGGGGACAGGGTCAATAACAGCTGTAAACTCTCACAAGACCATCACTGCTCTCACACTTTCCTGCTCTCAGGCTGGCGGGCCATTATCGGCCCTGGCTGCCGCACCATTGCCAGGTTTGTGTAACTATATTATTTCTAATTGGCTCCACTTTGATGACTTTCATTTGGATTCTGACTTGATTATTGAGATCTTAAATAAGTGACTGGGGATCAGGTGTCCACTTATTCTCATGGATAACATCACAACCAACCTTTAATTCAAACATGAGTCATGACATCACAGATGGAGTACAGCTTATGATAGAGGTGGAACGTCACATTGTAGCAGCCCAAGTAGCTCGCCGTGATCATATAGTGGTTAGTACTCTGCGTTGTGGCTGCAGCAACCTCGGTTCGAATCCGAGTCACGGCATTGCGGTGAGGCAATGTCACGGCAGTTGGGCAGATATTTTAGAATTTCCATTAATACATTGGCAATCTCTGTGGAGGACTGAAACAATTCGATATGTCCTGTTACTGTTATGAACCTTTTGTTTCTTTAATGCTCTTTGCACACTTTTTCATCGGGTGACTGTAATGTATTTCAACCAAATCTAATTAAGAGCGCATTATGTGGTGACATTTGCAGTACATGAAACATTATAACACTGCCATTTACGTCAATAACCACTAGCTTGATTAAGACGTATTGCAGCGACAGTATTTCCCAGTTACAAATGGGAATAAAAACAACATCCGTGAGGGATTGAACCAACGACATTTAACTGATGTTGCCAATGGAGCGCGCTACAGAGAGCGCGAGGTCCCGCCTTTACAGTCACACGCTGATGATAATACAGATGTTTCAATAAACAGGCATATCTGTGGACTTGTGGTCTTTCTACATTGGGACTCATAGTCTAGTCCTAGGCTATTGTAGGCAAAGGCGTATCTTTTAGTGGAATGAGAGGCATTCTGTAGTCGCGTGAAAGGACCTTTCAAGTCAATCTGATCTGTATTGTCCTGTGAAAAAAAGCGTTCTTAGACACAGTGAGGAGTTTTTGGGGATAATGGGAAAATCATTTCCAACTAAATGACAGGAATTTCTTAGTCCAATCATGAGGTGTGCTAGGCTTTTTTATACTGTGGCGGAAAGAGAGAGAGTATAACAGTCATTATAAATAAAGGGCCAAGGAAGTGACAGTTTATGGAAGGAACAATTTGCACATAGTTTTAGAATGTGGTCAGGAGGAGGACAATGTGCTTACAAATATGAAACATTAGAAGGTAGACATTATGGAAGCACATATATTTCTTTATTTTTATTGTATTTGGGGAGAGGGGGTTAATATAGCACGTCCAATGTGGAAAAGTGCTTTCCATAGCACCTTGCAGGTGGGCGACATCTAGAGCTGTGCAGTAGCCACCCATGCCCCAGACGTCAAAGAGAACAAGAAGTTACACATGTTGGAAGTGAGGGTGAGACATTGAGGAGATATGATCCCCGTATGAAGCCGAGAGAAGGAGGAGGCGTGAACGTGCATCCATGTATGCAGGCGAGAAGGGAAGGAGCATTGGTCATGCATCCCTGCATGAGGGTGAGACAGGGAGGAGATATGATCCCCGTATGAAGCCGAGAGAAGGAGGAGGCGTGAACGTGCATCCATGTATGCGGGCGAGACAGGAAGGAGCGTTGGTCATGCATCCCTGCATGAGGGTGAGACAGGGAGGAGATATGATCCCCGTATGAAGCCGAGAGAAGGAGGAGGCGTGAACGTGCATCCATGTATGCAGGCGAGAAGGAGCATTGGTCATGCATCCCTGCATGAGGGTGAGACAGGGAGGAGATATGATCCCCGTATGAAGCCGAGAGAAGGAGGAGGCGTGAACGTGCATCCATGTATGCGGGCGAGACAGGAAGGAGCATTGGTCATGCATCCCTGCATGAGGGTGAGACAGGGAGGAGATATGATCCCCGTATGAAGCCGAGAGAAGGAGTAGGCGTGAACGTGCATCCATGTATGCGGGCGAGACGGGAAGGAGCATTGGTCATGCATCCCTTCCTGAGGGTGAGACAGGGAGGAGATAAAATCCCCGTATGAAGCCGAGAGAACGAGGAGACATGAACGTGCATCCATGTATGCGGGCGAGAAGGGAAGGAGCATTGGTCATGCATCCCTGCATGAGGGTGAGACAGGGAGGAGATACAATCCCTGTATGAAGCCAAGAGAACGAGGTGGCATGAACATGCATCCTTGTATGCAGGTGTGACATGGAGTCATCATGAACATGCATCCCTTTATAAGGACATAACATGGAGGACGCATGAACATGAATGCCTGAATTTTATGGTGGTGGCCTTCGGGTGATTTGGCACGTGCAATTGGTGAAGAGCACTTCTCCTGCGCAAAAAAATAAATTTACTATTAGCACCCCGGAGGGGCCTCTGCACTTCTTATAGGGAGAAAACTCTGCAATGGAAGGGGACAGGGTCAATAACAGCTGTAAACTCTCAAAAGACCATCACTGCTCTCACACTTTCCTGCTCTCAGGCTGGCGGGCCATTATCGGCCCTGGCTGCCGCACCATTGCCAGGTTTGTGTAACTATATTATTTCTAATTGGCTCCACTTTGATGACTTTCATTTGGATTCTGACTTGATTATTGAGATCTTAAATAAGTGACTGGGGATCAGGTGTCCACTTATTCTCATGGATAACATCACAACCAACCTTTAATTCAAACATGAGTCATGACATCACAGATGGAGTACAGCTTATGATAGAGGTGGAACGTCACATTGTAGCAGCCCAAGTAGCTCGCCGTGATCGTATAGTGGTTAGTACTCTGCGCTGTGGCCGCAGCAACCTCGGTTCGAATCCGAGTCACGGCATTGCGGTGAGGCAATGTCACAGCAGTTGGGCAGATATTTTAGAATTTCCATTAATACATTGGCAATCTCTGTGGAGGACTGAAACAATTCGATATGTCCTGTTACTGTTATGAACCTTTTGTTTCTTTAATGCTCTTTGCACACTTTTTCATCGGGTGACTGTAATGTATTTCAACCAAATCTAATTAAGAGCGCATTATGTGGTGACATTTGCAGTACATGAAACATTATAACACGGCCATTTATGTCAATAACCACTATCTTGATTAAGACATATGTATTGCAGCGACAGTATTTCCCAGTTACAAATGGGAATAAAAACAACATCCGCGACGGATTGAACCAACGACATTTAACTGATGTTGCCAATGGAGTGCGTTACAGAGAGCGCGAGGTCCCGCCTTTACAGTCACACGCTGATGATAATACAGATGTTTAAATAAACAGGCATATCTGTGGACTTGTGGTCTTTCTACATTGGGACTCATAGTCTAGTCCTAGGCTATTGTAGGCAAAGGCGTATCTTTTAGTGGAATGAGAGGCATTCTGTAGTCGCGTGAAAGGACCTTTCAAGTCAATCTGATCTGTATTGTCCGGTGAAAAAAAGCGTTCTTAGACACAGTGAGGAGTTTTTGGGGATAATGGGAAAATCATTTCCAACTAAATGACAGGAATTTCTTAGTCCAATCATGAGGTGTGCTAGGCTTTTTTATACTGTGGCGGAAAGAGAGAGAGTATAACAGTCATTATAAATAAAGGGCCAAGGAAGTGACAGTTTATGGAAGGAACAATTTGCACATAGTTTTAGAATGTGGTCAGGAGGAGAACAATGTGCTTACACATATGAAACATTAGAAGGTAGACATTATGGAAGCACATATATTTCTTTATTTTTATTATATTTGGGGAGAGGGGGTTAATATAGCACGTCCAATGTGGAAAAGTGCTTTCCATAGCACCTTGCAGGTGGGCGACATCTATAGCTGTGCAGTAGCCACCCATGCCCCAGACGTCAAAGAGAACAAGAAGTTACACATGTTGGAAGTGAGGGTGAGACATTGAGGAGATATGATCCCCGTATGAAGCCGAGAGAAGGAGTAGGCGTGAACGTGCATCCATGTATGCAGGCGAGAAGGGAAGGAGCATTGGTCATGCATCCCTGCATGATGGTGAGACAGGGAGGAGATATGATCCCCGTATGAAGCCGAGAGAAGGTGGAGGCGTGAACGTGCATCCATGTATGCGGGCGAGACAGGAAGGAGCATTGGTCATGCATCCCTGCATGAGGGTGAGACAGGGAGGAGATATGATCCCCGTATGAAGCCGAGAGAAGGAGGAGGCGTGAACGTGCATCCATGTATGCAGGCGAGAAGGGAAGGAGCATTGGTCATGCATCCCTGCATGAGGGTGAGACAGGGAGGAGATATGATCCCCGTATGAAGCCGAGAGAAGGAGGAGGCGTGAACGTGCATCCATGTATGCGGGCGAGACAGGAAGGAGCATTGGTCATGCATCCCTGCATGAGGGTGAGACAGAGAGGAGATATGATCCCCGTATGAAGCCGAGAGAAGGAGGAGGCGTGAACGTGCATCCATGTATGCGGGCGAGATGGTAAGGAGCATTGGTCATGCATCCCTTCCTGAGGATGAGACAGGGAGGAGATAAAATCCCCGTATGAAGCCGAGAGAACGAGGAGACATGAACGTGCATCCATGTATGCGGGCGAGAAGGGAAGGAGCATTGGTCATGCATCCCTGCATGAGGGTGAGACAGGGAGGAGATAAAATCCCTGTATGAAGCCAAGAGAACGAGGCGGCATGAACATGCATCCTTGTATGCAGGTGTGACATGGAGTCATCATGAACATGCATCCCTTTATAAGGACATAACATGGAGGACGCATGAACATGAATGCCTGAATTTTATGGTGGTGGCCTTCGGGTGATTTGGCACGTGCAATTGGTGAAGAGCACTTGTCCTGCGCAAAAAAATAAATGTACTATTAGCACCCAGGAGGGAGCCTCTGCACTTCTTATAGGGAGAAAACTCTGCAATGGAAGGGGACAGGGTCAATAACAGCTGTAAACTCTCACAAGACCATCACTGCTCTCACACTTTCCTGCTCTCAGGCTGGCGGGCCATTATCGGCCCTGGCTGCCGCACCATTGCCAGGTTTGTGTAACTATATTATTTCTAATTGGCTCCACTTTGATGACTTTCATTTGGATTCTGACTTGATTATTGAGATCTTATATAAGTGACTGGGGATCAGGTGTCCACTTATTCTCATGGATAACATCACAACCAACCTTTAATTCAAACATGAGTCATGACATCACAGATGGAGTACAGCTTATGACAGAGGTGGAACGTCACATTGTAGCAGCCCAAGTAGCTCGCCGTGATCGTATAGTGGTTAGTACTCTGCAGGACTGAAACAATTCGATATGTCCTGTTACTGTTATGAACCTTTTGTTTCTTTAATGCTCTTTGCACACTTTTTCATCGGGTGACTGTAATGTATTTCAACCAAATCTAATTAAGAGCGCATTATGTGGTGACATTTGCAGTACATGAAACATTATAACACTGCCATTTACGTCAATAACCACTAGCTTGATTAAGACATATGTATTGCAGCGACAGTATTTCCCAGTTACAAATGGGAATAAAAACAACATCCGCGAGGGATTGAACCAACGACATTTAACTGATGTTGCCAATGGAGCGCGTTACAGAGAGCGCGAGGTCCCGCCTTTACAGTCACATGCTGATGATAATACAGATGTTTAAATAAACAGGCATATCTGTGGACTTGTGGTCTTTCTACATTGGGACTCATAGTCTAGTCCTAGGCTATTGTAGGCACTGGCGTATCTTTTAGTGGAATGAGAGGCATTCTGTAGTCGCGTGAAAGGACCTTTCAAGTCAATCTGATCTGTATTGTCCTGTGAAAAAAAGCGTTCTTAGACACAGTGAGGAGTTTTTGGGGATAATGGGAAAATCATTTCCAACTAAATGACAGGAATTTCTTAGTCCAATCATGAGGTGTGCTAGGCTTTTTTATACTGTGGCGGAAAGAGAGAGAGTATAACAGTCATTATAAATAAAGGGCCAAGGAAGTGACAGTTTATGGAAGGAACTATTTGCACATAGTTTTAGAATGTGGTCAGGAGGAGGACAATGTGCTTACACATATGAAACATTAGAAGGTAGACATTATGGAAGCACATATATTACTTTATTTTTATTGTATTTGGGGAGAGGGGGTTAATATAGCACGTCCAATGTGGAAAAGTGCTTTCCATAGCACCTTGCAGGTGGGCGACATCTAGAGCTGTGCAGTAGCCACCCATGCCCCAGACGTCAAAGAGAACAAGAAGTTACACATGTTGGAAGTGAGGGTGAGACATTGAGGAGATATGATCCCCGTATGAAGCCGAGAAAAGGAGGAGGCGTGAACGTGCATCCATGTATGCAGGCGAGAAGGGAAGAAGCATTGGTCATGCATCCCTGCATGAGGGTGAGACAGGGAGGAGATATGATCCCCGTATGAAGCCGAGAGAAGGAGGAGGCGCGAACGTGCATCCATGTATGCGGGCGAGACAGGAAGGAGCATTGGTTATGCATCCCTGCATGAGGGTGAGACAGGGAGGAGATATGATCCCCGTATGAAGCCGAGAGAAGGAGGAGGCGTGAACGTGCATCCATGTATGCAGGCGAGAAGGGAAGGAGCATTGGTCATGCATCCCTGCATGAGGGTGAGACAGGGAGGAGATATGATCCCTGTATGAAGCCGAGAGAAGGAGGAGGCGTGAACGTGCATCCATGTATGCGGGCGAGACAGGAAGGAGCATTGGTCATGCATCCCTGCATGAGGGTGAGACAGAGAGGAGATATGATCCCCGTATGAAGCTGAGAGAAGGAGGAGGCGTGAACGTGCATCCATGTATGCGGGCGAGATGGGAAGGAGCATTGGTCATGCATCCCTTCCTGAGGATGAGACAGGGAGGAGATAAAATCCCCGTATGAAGCCGAGAGAACGAGGAGACATGAACGTGCATCCATGTATGCGGGCGAGAAGGGAAGGAGCATTGGTCATGCATCCCTGCATGAGGGTGAGACAGGGAGGAGATAAAATCCCTGTATGAAGCCAAGAGAACGAGGCGGCATGAACATGCATCCTTGTACGCAGGTGTGACATGGAGTCATCATGAACATGCATCCCTTTATAAGGACATAACATGGAGGACGCATGAACATGAATGCCTGAATTTTATGGTGGTGGCCTTCGGGTGATTTGGCACGTGCAATTGGTGAAGAGCACTTCTCCTGCGCAAAAAAATAAATGTACTATTAGCACCCCGGAGGGAGCCTCTGCACTTCTTATAGGGAGAAAACTCTGCAATGGAAGGGGACAGGGTCAATAACAGCTGTAAACTCTCACAAGACCATCACTGCTCTCACACTTTCCTGCTCTCAGGCTGGCGGGCCATTATCGGCCCTGGCTGCCGCACCATTGCCAGGTTTGTGTAACTATATTATTTCTAATTGGCTCCACTTTGATGACTTTCATTTGGATTCTGACTTGATTATTGAGATCTTAAATAAGTGACTGGGGATCAGGTGTCCACTTATTCTCATGGATAACATCACAACCAACCTTTAATTCAAACATGAGTCATGACATCACAGATGGAGTACAGCTTATGATAGAGGTGGAACGTCACATTATAGCAGCCCAATTAGCTCGCCATGATCGTATAGTGGTTAGTACTCTGCGTTGTGGCGGCAGCAACCTCGGTTCGAATCTGAGTCACGGCATTGCGTTGAGGCAATGTCACTGCAGTTGGGCAGATATTTTAGAATTTCCATTAATACATTGGCAATCTCTGTGGAGGACTGAAACAATTCGATATGTCCTGTTACTGTTATGAACCTTTTGTTTCTTTAATGCTCTTTGCACACTTTTTCATCGGGTGACTGTAATGTATTTCAACCAAATCTAATTAAGAGCGCATTATGTGGTGACATTTGCAGTACATGAAACATTATAACACTGCCATTTACGTCAATAACCACTAGCTTGATTAAGACATATGTATTGCAGCGACAGTATTTCCCAGTTACAAATGGGAATAAAAACAACATCCGCGAGGGATTGAACCAACGACATTTAACTGATGTTGCCAATGGAGCGCGTTACAGAGAGCGCGAGGTCCCGCCTTTACAGTCACACGCTGATGATAATACAGATGTTTAAATAAACAGGCATATCTGTGGACTTGTGGTCTTTCTACATTGGGACTCATAGTCTAGTCCTAGGCTATTGTAGGCACTGGCGTATCTTTTAGTGGAATGAGAGGCATTCTGTAGTCGCGTGAAAGGACCTTTCAAGTCAATCTGATCTGTATTGTCCTGTGAAAAAAAGCGTTCTTAGACACAGTGAGGAGTTTTTGGGGATAATGGGAAAATCATTTCCAACTAAATGACAGGAATTTCTTAGTCCAATCATGAGGTGTGCTAGGCTTTTTTATACTGTGGCGGAAAGAGAGAGAGTATAACAGTCATTATAAATAAAGGGCCAAGGAAGTGACAGTTTATGGAAGGAACAATTTGCACATAGTTTTAGAATGTGGTCAGGAGGAGGACAATGTGCTTACACATATGAAACATTAGAAGGTAGACATTATGGAAGCACATATATTTCTTTATTTTTATTGTATTTGGGGAGAGGGGGTTAATATAGCACGTCCAATGTGGAAAAGTGCTTTCCATAGCACCTTGCAGGTGGGCGACATCTAGAGCTGTGCAGTAGCCACCCATGCCCCAGACGTCAAAGAGAACAAGAAGTTACACATGTTGGAAGTGAGGGTGAGACATTGAGGAGATATGATCCCCGTATGAAGCCGAGAAAAGGAGGAGGCGTGAACGTGCATCCATGTATGCAGGCGAGAAGGGAAGGAGCATTGGTCATGCATCCCTGCATGAGGGTGAGACAGGGCGGAGATATGATCCCCGTATGAAGCCGAGAGAAGGAGGAGGCGTGAACGTGCATCCATGTATGCGGGCGAGACAGGAAGGAGCATTGGTCATGCATCCCTGCATGAGGGTGAGACAGGGAGGAGATATGATCCCCGTATGAAGCCGAGAGAAGGAGGAGGCGTGAACGTGCATCCATGTATGCAGGCGAGAAGGGAAGGAGCATTGGTCATGCATCCCTGCATGAGGGTGAGACAGGGAGGAGATATGATCCCCGTATGAAGCCGAGAGAAGGAGGAGGCGTGAACGTGCATCCATGTATGCGGGCGAGACAGGAAGGAGCATTGGTCATGCATCCCTGCATGAGGGTGAGACAGAGAGGAGATATGATCCCCGTATGAAGCCGAGAGAAGGAGGAGGCGTGAACGTGCATCCATGTATGCGGGCGAGATGGGAAGGAGCATTGGTCATGCATCCCTTCCTGAGGATGAGACAGGGAGGAGATAAAATCCCCGTATGAAGCCGAGAGAACGAGGAGACATGAACGTGCATCCATGTATGCGGGCGAGAAGGGAAGGAGCATTGGTCATGCATCCCTGCATGAGGGTGAGACAGGGAGGAGATAAAATCCCTGTATGAAGCCAAGAGAACGAGGTGGCATGAACATGCATCCTTGTATGCAGGTGTGACATGGAGTCATCATGAAAATGCATCCCTTTATAAGGACATAACATGGAGGACGCATGAACATGAATGCCTGAATTTTATGGTGGTGGCCTTCGGGTGATTTGGCACGTGCAATTGGTGAAGAGCACTTCTCCTGCACAAAAAAATAAATTTACTATTAGCACCCCGGAGGGAGCCTCTGCACTTCTTATAGGGAGAAAACTCTGCAATGGAAGGGGACAGGGTCAATAACAGCTGTAAACTCTCACAAGACCATCACTGCTCTCACACTTTCCTGCTCTCAGGCTGGCGGGCCATTATCGGCCCTGGCTGCCAACCCATTGCCAGGTTTGTGTAACTATATTATTTCTAATTGGCTCCACTTTGATGACTTTCATTTGGATTCTGACTTGATTATTGAGATCTTAAATAAGTGACTGGGGATCAGGTGTCCACTTATTCTCATGGATAACATCACAACCAACCTTTAATTCAAACATGAGTCATGACATCACAGATGGAGTACAGCTTATGATAGAGGTGGAACGTCACATTGTAGCAGCCCAAGTAGCTGGCCTTGATCATATAGTGGTTAGTACTCTGCGTTGTGGCCGCAGCAACCTCGGTTAGAATCCGAGTCACGGCATGGCAGTTGGGCAGATATTTTAGAATTTCCATTAATACATTGGCAATCTCTGTGGAGGACTGAAACAATTCGATATGTCCTGTTACTGTTATGAACCTTTTGTTTCTTTAATGCTCTTTGCACACTTTTTCATCGGGTGACTGTAATGTATTTCAACCAAATCTAATTAAGAGCGCATTATGTGGTGACATTTGCAGTACATGAAACATTATAACACTGCCATTTACGTCAATAACCACTAGCTTGATTAAGACATATGTATTGCAGCAACAGTATTTCCCAGTTACAAATGGGAATAAAAACAACATCCGCGAGGGATTGAACCAACGACATTTAACTGATGTTGCCAATGGAGCGCGTTACAGAGAGCGCGAGGTCCCGCCTTTACAGTCACACGCTGATGATAATACAGATGTTTAAATAAACAGGCATATCTGTGGACTTGTGGTCTTTCTACATTGGGACTCATAGTCTAGTCCTAGGCTATTGTAGGCAAAGGCGTATCTTTTAGTGGAATGAGAGGCATTCTGTAGTCGCGTGAAAGGACCTTTCAAGTCAATCTGATCTGTATTGTCCTGTGAAAAAAAGCGTTCTTAGACACAGTGAGGAGTTTTTGGGGATAATGGGAAAATCATTTCCAACTAAATGACAGGAATTTCTTAGTCCAATCATGAGGTGTGCTAGGCTTTTTTATACTGTGGCGGAAAGAGAGAGAGTATAACAGTCATTATAAATAAAGGGCCAAGGAAGTGACAGTTTATGGAAGGAACAATTTGCACATAGTTTTAGAATGTGGTCAGGAGGAGGACAATGTGCTTACACATATGAAACATTAGAAGGTAGACATTATGGAAGCACATATATTTCTTTATTTTTATTGTATTTGGGGAGAGGGGGTTAATATAGCACGTCCAATGTGGAAAAGTGCTTTCCATAGCACCTTGCAGGTGGGCGACATCTAGAGCTGTGCAGTAGCCACCCATGCCCCAGACGTCAAAGAGAACAAGAAGTTACACATGTTGGAAGTGAGGGTGAGCCATTGAGGAGATATGATCCCCGTATGAAGCCGAGAGAAGGAGGAGGCGTGAACGTGCATCCATGTATGCAGGCGAGAAGGGAAGGAGCATTGGTCATGCATCCCTGCATGAGGGTGAGACAGGGAGGAGATATGATCCCCGTATGAAGCCGAGAGAAGGAGGAGGCGTGAACGTGCATCCATGTATGCGGGCGAGACAGGAAGGAGCGTTGGTCATGCATCCCTGCATGAGGGTGAGACAGGGAGGAGATATGATCCCCGTATGAAGCCGAGAGAAGGAGGAGGCGTGAACGTGCATCCATGTATGCAGGCGAGAAGGGAAGGAGCATTGGTCATGCATCCCTGCATGAGGGTGAGACAGGGAGGAGATATGATCCCCGTATGAAGCCGAGAGAAGGAGGAGGCGTGAACGTGCATCCATGTATGCGGGCGAGACAGGAAGGAGCATTGGTCATGCATCCCTGCATGAGGGTGAGACAGGGAGGAGATATGATCCCCGTATGAAGCCGAGAGAAGGAGGAGGCGTGAACGTGCATCCATGTATGCGGGCGAGACGGGAAGGAGCATTGGTCATGCATCCCTTCCTGAGGGTGAGACAGGGTGGAGATAAAATCCCCGTATGAAGCCGAGAGAACGAGGAGACATGAACGTGCATCCATGTATGCGGGCGAGAAGGGAAGGAGCATTGGTCATGCATCCCTGCATGAGGGTGAGACAGGGAGGAGATAAAATCCCTGTATGAAGCCAAGAGAACGAGGCGGCATGAACATGCATCCTTGTATGCAGGTGTGACATGGAGTCATCATGAACCTGCATACCTTTATAAGGACATAACATGGAGGATGCATGAACATGAATGCCTGAATTTTATGGTGGTGGCCTTCGGGTGATTTGGCACGTGCAATTGGTGAAGAGCACTTCTCCTGCGCAAAAAAATAAATTTACTATTAGCACCCCGGAGGGAGCCTCTGTACTTCTTATAGGGAGAAAACTCTGCAATGGAAGGGGACATGGTCAATAACAGCTGTAAACTCTCACAAGACCATCACTGCTCTCACACTTTCCTGCTCTCAGGCTGGCGGGCCATTATCGGCCCTGGCTGCCGCACCATTGCCAGGTTTGTGTAACTATATTATTTCTAATTGGCTCCACTTTGATGACTTTCATTTGGATTCTGACTTGATTATTGAGATCTTAAATAAGTGACTGGGGATCAGGTGTCCACTTATTCTCATGGATAACATCACAACCAACCTTTAATTCAAACATGAGTCATGACATCACAGATGGAGTACAGCTTATGATAGAGGTGGAACGTCACATTGTGGCAGCCCAAGTAGCTCGCCGTGATCATATAGTGGTTAGTACTCTGTGTTGTGGCCGCAGCAACCTCGGTTCGAATCCGAGTCACGGCATTGCGGTGAGGCAATGTCACGGCAGTTGGGCAGATATTTTAGAATTTCCATTAATACATTCGCAATCTCTGTGGAGGACCGAAACAATTCGATATGTCCTGTTACTGTTATGAACCTTTTTTTTTCTTTAATGCTCTTTGCACACTTTTTCATCGGGTGACTGTAATGTATTTCAACCAAATCTAATTAAGAGCGCATTATGTGGTGACATTTGCAGTACATGAAACATTATAACACTGCCATTTACGTCAATAACCACTAGCTTGATTAAGACATATGTATTGCAGCGACAGTATTTCCCAGTTACAAATGGGAATAAAAACAACATCCGCGAGGGATTGAACGAACGACATTTAACTGATGTTGCCAATGGAGCGCGTTACAGAAAGCGCGAGGTCCCGCCTTTACAGTCACACGCTGATGATAATACAGATGTTTAAATAAACAGGCATATCTGTGGACTTGTGGTCTTTCTACATTGGGACTCATAGTCTAGTCCTAGGCTATTGTAGGCACTGGCGTATCTTTTAGTGGAATGAGAGGCCTTCTGTAGTCGCGTGAAAGGACCTTTCAAGTCAATCTGATCTGTATTGTCCTGTGAAAAAAAGCGTTCTTAGACACAGTGAGGAGTTTTTGGGGATAATGGGAAAATCATTTCCAACTAAATGACAGGAATTTTTTAGTCCAATCATGAGCTGTGCTAGGCTTTTTTATACTGTGGCGGAAAGAGAGAGAGTATAACAGTCATTATAAATAAAGGGCCAAGGAAGTGACAGTTTATGGAAGGAACAATTTGCACATAGTTTTAGAATGTGGTCAGGAGGAGGACAATGTGCTTACACATATGAAACATTAGAAGGTAGACATTCTGGAAGCACATATATTTCTTTATTTTTATTGTATTTGGGGAGAGGGGGTTAATATAGCACGTCCAATGTGGAAAAGTGCTTTCCATAGCACCTTGCAGGTGGGCGACATCTAGAGCTGTGCAGTAGCCACCCATGCCCCAGACGTCAAAGAGTACAAGAAGTTACACATGTCGGAAGTGAGGGTGAGACATTGAGGAGATATGATCCCCGTATGAAGCCGAGAGAAGGAGGAGGCGTGAACGTGCATCCATGTATGCAGGCGAGAAGGGAAGGAGCATTGGTCATGCATCCCTGCATGAGGGTGAGACAGGGAGGAGATATGATCCCCGTATGAAGCCGAGAGAAGGAGGAGGCGTGAACGTGCAACCATGTATGCGGGCGAGACAGGAAGGAGCGTTGGTCATGCATCCCTGCATGAGGGTGAGCCAGGGAGGAGATATGATCCCCGTATGAAGCCGAGAGAAGGAGGAGGCGTGAACGTGCATCCATGTATGCAGGCGAGAAGGGAAGGAGCATTGGTCATGCATCCCTGCATGAGGGTGAGACAGGGAGGAGATATGATCCCCGTATGAAGCCGAGAGAAGGAGGAGGCGTGAACGTGCATCCATGTATGTGGGCGAGACAGGAAGGAGCATTGGTCATGCATCCCTGCATGAGGGTGAGACAGGGAGGAGATATGATCCCCGTATGAAGCCGAGAGAAGGAGGAGGCGTGAATGTGCATCCATGTATGCGGGCGAGACGGGAAGGAGCATTGGTCATGCATCCCTTCCTGAGGGTGAGACAGGGAGGAGATAAAATCCCTGTATGAAGCCGAGAGAACGAGGAGACATGAACGTGCATCCATGTATGCGGGCGAGAAGGGAAGGAGCATTGGTCATGCATCCCTGCATGAGGGTGAGACAGGGAGGAGATAAAATCCCTGTATGAAGCCAAGAGAACGAGGCGGCATGAACATGCATCCTTGTATGCAGGTGTGACATGGAGTCATCATGAACATGCATCCCTTTATAAGGACATAACATGGAGGACGCATGAACATGAATGCCTGAATTTTATGGTGGTGGCCTTCGGGTGATTTGGCACGTGCAATTGGTGAAGAGCACTTCTCCTGCGCAAAAAAATAAATGTACTATTAGCACCCCGGAGGGAGCCTCTGCACTTCTTATAGGGAGAAAACTCTGCAATGGAAGGGGACAGGGTCAATAACAGCTGTAAACTCTCACAAGACCATCACTGCTCTCACACTTTCCTGCTCTCAGGCTGGCGGGCCATTATCGGCCCTGGCTGCCGCACCATTGCCAGGTTTGTGTAACTATGTTATTTCTAATTGGCTCCACTTTGATGACTTTCATTTGGATTCTGACTTGATTATTGAGATCTTAAATAAGTGACTGGGGATCAGGTGTCCACTTATTCTCATGGATAACATCACAACCAACCTTTAATTCAAACATGAGTCATGACATCACAGATGGAGTACAGCTTATGATAGAGGTGGAACGTCACATTGTAACAGCCAAAGTAGCTCGCCGTGATCGTATAGTGGTTAGTACTCTGCGTTGTGGCCGCAGCAACCTCGGTTCGAATCCGAGTCACGGCATTGCGGTGAGGCAATGTCACGGCAGTTGGGCAGATATTTTAGAATTTCCATTAATACATTGGCAATCTCTGTGGAGGACTGAAACAATTCGATATGTCCTGTTACTGTTATGAACCTTTTGTTTCTTTAATGCTCTTTGCACACTTTTTCATCGGGTGACTGTAATGTATTTCAACCAAATCTAATTAAGAGCGCATTATGTGGTGACATTTGCAGTACATGAAACATTATAACACTGCCATTTACGTCAATAACCACTAGCTTGATTAAGACATATGTATTGCAGCGACAGTATTTCCCAGTTACAAATGGGAATAAAAACAACATCCGCGAGGGATTGAACCAACGACATTTAACTGATGTTGCCAATGGAGCGCGTTACAGAGAGCGCGAGGTCCCGCCTTTACAGTCACACGCTGATGATAATACAGATGTTTAAATAAACAGGCATATCTGTGGACTTGTGGTCTTTCTACATTGGGACTCATAGTCTAGTCCTAGGCTATTGTAGGCACTGGCGTATCTTTTAGTGGAATGAGAGGCATTCTGTAGTCGCGTGAAAGGACCTTTCAAGTCAATCTGATCTGTATTGTCCTGTGAAAAAAAGCGTTCTTAGACACAGTGAGGAGTTTTTGGGGATAATGGGAAAATCATTTCCAACTAAATGACAGGAATTTCTTAGTCCAATCATGAGGTGTGCTAGGCTTTTTTATACTGTGGCGGAAAGAGAGAGAGTATAACAGTCATTATAAATAAAGGGCCATGGAAGTGACAGTTTATGGAAGGAACAATTTGCACATAGTTTTAGAATGTGGTCAGGAGGAGGACAATGTGCTTACACATATGAAACATTAGAAGGTAGACATTATGGAAGCACATATATTTCTTTATTTTTATTGTATTTGGGGAGAGGGGGTTAATATAGCACGTCCAATGTGGAAAAGTGCTTTCCATAGCACCTTGCAGGTGGGCGACATCTAGAGCTGTGCAGTAGCCACCCATGCCCCAGACGTCAAAGAGAACAAGAAGTTACACATGTTGGAAGTGAGGGTGAGCCATTGAGGAGATATGATCCCCGTATGAAGCCGAGAGAAGGAGGAGGCGTGAACGTGCATCCATGTATGCAGGCGAGAAGGGAAGGAGCATTGGTCATGCATCCCTGCATGAGGGTGAGACAGGGAGGAGATATGATCCCCGTATGAAGCCGAGAGAAGGAGGAGGCGTGAACGTGCATCCATGTATGCGGGCGAGACAGGAAGGAGCGTTGGTCATGCATCCCTGCATGAGGGTGAGACAGGGAGGAGATATGATCCCCGTATGAAGCCGAGAGAAGGAGGAGGCGTGAACGTGCATCCATGTATGCAGGCGAGAAGGGAAGGAGCATTGGTCATGCATCCCTGCATGAGGGTGAGACAGGGAGGAGATATGATCCCCGTATGAAGCCGAGAGAAGGAGGAGGCGTGAACGTGCATCCATGTATGCGGGCGAGACAGGAAGGAGCATTGGTCATGCATCCCTGCATGAGGGTGAGACAGGGAGGAGATATGATCCCCGTATGAAGCCGAGAGAAGGAGGAGGCGTGAATGTGCATCCATGTATGCGGGCGAGACGGGAAGGAGCATTGGTCATGCATCCCTTCCTGAGGGTGAGACAGGGAGGAGATAAAATCCCTGTATGAAGCCGAGAGAACGAGGAGACATGAACGTGCATCCATGTATGCGGGCGAGAAGGGAAGGAGCATTGGTCATGCATCCCTGCATGAGGGTGAGACAGGGAGGAGATAAAATCCCTGTATGAAGCCAAGAGAACGAGGCGGCATGAACATGCATCCTTGTATGCAGGTGTGACATGGAGTCATCATGAACATGCATCCCTTTATAAGGACATAACATGGAGGACGCAGGAACATGAATGCCTGAATTTTATGGTGGTGGCCTTCGGGTGATTTGGCACGTGCAATTGGTGAAGAGCACTTCTCCTGTGCAAAAAAATAAATGTACTATTAGCACCCCGGAGGGAGCCTCTGCACTTCTTATAGGGAGAAAACTCTGCAATGGAAGGGGACAGGGTCAATAACAGCTGTAAACTCTCACAAGACCATCACTGCTCTCACACTTTCCTGCTCTCAGGCTGGCGGGCCATTATCGGCCCTGGCTGCCGCACCATTGCCAGGTTTGTGTAACTATATTATTTCTAATTGGCTCCACTTTGATGACTTTCATTTGGATTCTGACTTGATTATTGAGATCTTAAATAAGTGACTGGGGATCAGGTGTCCACTTATTCTCATGGATAACATCACAACCAACCTTTAATTCAAACATGAGTCATGACATCACAGATGGAGTACAGCTTATGATAGAGGTGGAACGTCACATTGTAGCAGCCCAAGTAGCTCGCCGTGATTGTATAGTGGTTAGTACTCTGCGTTGTGGCCACAGCAACCTCGGTTCGAATCCGAGTCACTGGATTGCGGTGAGGCAATGTCACGGCATTTGGGCAGATATTTTAGAATTTCCATTAATACATTGGCAATCTCTGTGGAGGACTGAAACAATTCGATATGTCCTGTTACTGTTATGAACCTTTTGTTTCTTTAATGCTCTTTGCAAACTTTTTCATCGGGTGACTGTAATGTATTTCAACCAAATCTAATTAAGAGCGCATTATGTGGTGACATTTGCAGTACATGAAACATTATAACACTGCCATTTACGTCAATAACCACTAGCTTGATTAAGACATATGTATTGCAGCGACAGTATTTCCCAGTTACAAATGGGAATAAAAACAACATCCGCGAGGGATTGAACCAACGACATTTAACTGATGTTGCCAATGGAGCGCGTTACAGAGAGCGCGAGGTCCCGCCTTTACAGTCACACGCTGATGATAATACAGATGTTTAAATAAACAGGCATATCTGTGGACTTGTGGTCTTTCTACATTGGGACTCATAGTCTAGTCCTAGGCTATTGTAGGCACTGGCGTATCTTTTAGTGGAATGAGAGGCATTCTGTAGTCGCGTGAAAGGACCTTTCAAGTCAATCTGATCTGTATTGTCCTGTGAAAAAAAGCGTTCTTAGACACAGTGAGGAGTTTTTGGGGATAATGGGAAAATCATTTCCAACTAAATGACAGGAATTTCTTAGTCCAATCATGAGGTGTGCTAGGCTTTTTTATACTGTGGCGGAAAGAGAGAGAGTATAACAGTCATTATAAATAAAGGGCCAAGGAAGTGACAGTTTAGGGAAGGAACAATTTGCACATAGTTTTAGAATGTGGTCAGGAGGAGGACAATGTGCTTACACATATGAAACATTAGAAGGTAGACATTATGGAAGCACATATATTTCTTTATTTTTATTGTATTTGGGGAGAGGGGGTTAATATAGCACGTCCAATGTGGAAAAGTGCTTTCCATAGCACCTTGCAGGTGGGCGACATCTAGAGCTGTGCAGTAGCCACCCATGCCCCAGACGTCAAAGAGAACAAGAAGTTACACATGTTGGAAGGGAGGGTGAGACATTGAGGAGATATGATCCCCGTATGAAGCCGAGAGAAGGAGGAGGCGTGAACGTGCATCCATGTATGCAGGCGAGAAGGTAAGGAGCATTGGTCATGCATCCCTGCATGAGGGTGAGACAGGGAGGAGATATGATCCCCGTATGAAGCCGAGAGAAGGAGGAGGCGTGAACGTGCATCCATGTATGCGGGCGAGACAGGAAGGTGCGTTGGTCATGCACCCCTGCATGAGGGTGAGACAGGGAGGAGATATGATCCCCGTATGAAGCCGAGAGAAGGAGGAGGCGTGAACGTGCATCCATGTATGCAGGCGATAAGGGAAGGAGCATTGGTCATGCATCCCTGCATGAGGGTGAGACAGGGAGGAGATATGATCCCCGTATGAAGCCGAGAGAAGGAGGAGGCGTGAACGTGCATCCATGTATGCGGGCGAGACTGGAAGGAGCATTGGTCATGCATCCCTGCATGAGGGTGAGACAGGGAGGAGATATGATCCCCGTATGAAGCCGAGAGAAGGAGGAGGCGTGAACGCGCATCCATGTATGCGGGCGAGACGGGAAGGAGCATTGGTCATGCATCCCTGCATGAGGGTGAGACAGGGAGGAGATAAAATCCCTGTATGAAGCCAAGAGAACGAGGCGGCATGAACATGCATCCTTGTATGCAGGTGTGACATGGAGTCATCATGAACATGCATCCCTTTATAAGGACATAACATGGAGGACGCATGAACATGAATGCCTGCATTTTATGGTGGTGGCCTTCGGGTGATTTGGCACGTGCAATTGGTGAAGAGCACTTCTCCTGCGCAAAAAAATAAATTTACTATTAGCACCCCGGAGGGAGCCTCTGCACTTCTTATAGGGAGAAAACTCTGCAATGGAAGGGGACAGGGTCAATAACAGCTGTAAACTCTCACAAGACCATCACTGCTCTCACACTTTCCTGCTCTCAGGCTGGCGGGCCATTATCGGCCCTGGCTGCCGCACCATTGCCAGGTTTGTGTAACTATATTATTTCTAATTGGCTCCACTTTGATGACTTTCATTTGGATTCTGACTTGATTATTGAGATCTTAAATAAGTGACTGGGGATCAGGTGTCCACTTATTCTCATGGATAACATCACAACCAACCTTTAATTCAAACATGAGTCATGACATCACAGATGGAGTACAGCTTATGATAAAGGTGGAACGTCACATTGTAGCAGCCCAAGTAGCTCGCCGTGATCGTATAGTGGTTAGTACTCTGCGTTGTGGCCGCAGCAATTTCGGTTTGAATCCGAGTCACGGCATTGCGGTGAGGCAATGTCACGGCAGTTGGGCAGATATTTTAGAATTTCCTTTAATACATTGGCAATCTCTGTGGAGGACTGAAACAATTCGATATGTCCTGTTACTGTTATGAACCTTTTGTTTCTTTAATGCTCTTTGCACACTTTTTCATCGGGTGACTGTAATGTATTTCAACCAAATCTAATTAAGAGCGCATTATGTGGTGACATTTGCAGTACATGAAACATTATAACACTGCCATTTACGTCAATAACCACTAGCTTGATTAAGACATATGTATTGCAGCGACAGTATTTCCCAGTTACAAATGGGAATAAAAACAACATCCGCGAGGGATTGAACCAACGACATTTAACTGATGTTGCCAATGGAGAGCGTTACAGAGAGCGCGAGGTCCCGCCTTTACAGTCACACGCTGATGATAATACAGATGTTTAAATAAACAGGCATATCTGTGGACTTGTGGTCTTTCTACATTGGGACTCATAGTCTAGTCCTAGGCTATTGTAGGCACTGGCGTATCTTTTAGTGGAATGAGAGGCATTCTGTAGTCGCGTGAAAGGACCTTTCAAGTCAATCTGATCTGTATTGTCCTGTGAAAAAAAGCGTTCTTAGACACAGTGAGGAGTTTTTGGGGATAATGGGAAAATCATTTCCAACTAAATGACAGGAATTTCTTAGTCCAATCATGAGGTGTGCTAGGCTTTTTTATACTGTGGCGGAAAGAGAGAGAGTATAACAGTCATTATAAATAAAGGGCCAAGGAAGTGACAGTTTATGGAAGGAACAATTTGCACATAGTTTTAGAATGTGGTCAGGAGGAGGACAATGTGCTTACACATATGAAACATTAGAAGGTAGACATTATGGAAGCACATATATTTCTTTATTTTTATTGTATTTGGGGAGAGGGGGTTAATATAGCACGTCCAATGTGGAAAAGTGCTTTCCATAGCACCTTGCAGGTGGGCGACATCTAGAGCTGTGCAGTAGCCACCCATGCCCCAGACGTCAAAGTGAACAAGAAGTTACACATGTTGGAAGTGAGGGTGAGACATTGAGGAGATATGATCCCTGTATGAAGCCGAGAGAAGGAGGAGGCGTGAACGTGCATCCATGTATGCAGGCGAGAAGGGAAGGAGCATTGGTCATGCATCCCTGCATGAGGGTGAGACAGGGAGGAGATATGATCCCCGTATGAAGCCGAGAGAAGGAGGAGGCGTGAACGTGCATCCATGTATGCGGGCGAGACAGGAAGGAGCATTGGTCATGCATCCCTGCATGAGGGTGAGACAGGGAGGAGATATGATCCCCGTATGAAGCCGAGAGAAGGAGGAGGCGTGAACGTGCATCCATGTATGCGGGCGAGACAGGAAGGAGCATTGGTCATGAATCCCCGCATGAGGGTGAGACAGGGAGGAGATATGATCCCCGTATGAAGCCGAGAGAAGGAGGAGGCGTGAACGTGCATTCATGTATGCAGGCGAGAAGGGAAGGAGCGTTGGTCATGCATCCCTGCATGAGGGTGAGACAGGGAGGAGATATGATCCCCGTATGAAGCCGAGAGAAGGAGGAGGGGTGAACGTGCATCCATGTATGGAGGCGAGAAGGGAAGGAGCATTGGTCATGCATCCCTGCATGAGGGTGAGACAGGGAGGAGATATGATCCCCGTATGAAGCCGAGAGAAGGAGGAGGCGTGAACGTGCATCCATGTAAGCGGGCGAGACGGGAAGGAGCATTGGTCATGCATCCCTTCCTGAGGGTGAGACAGGGAGGAGATAAAATCCCTGTATGAAGCCGAGAGAACGAGGAGACATGAACGTGCATCCATGTATGCGGGCGAGAAGGGAAGGAGCATTGGTCATGCATCCCTGCATGAGGGTGAGACAGGGAGGAGATAAAATCCCTGTATGAAGCCAAGAGAACGAGGTGGCATGAACATGCATCCTTGTATGCAGGTGTGACATGGAGTCATCATGAACATGCATCCCTTTATAAGGACATAACATGGAGGACGCATGAACATGAATGCCTGAATTTTATGGTGGTGGCCTTCGGGTGATTTGGCACGTGCAATTGGTGAAGAGCACTTCTCCTGCGCAAAAAAATAAATTTACTATTAGCACCCCGGAGGGAGCCTCTGCACTTCTTATAGGGAGAAAACTCTGCAATGGAAGGGGACACGGTCAATAACAGCTGTAAACTCTCACAAGACCATCACTGCTCTCACACTTTTCTGCTCTCAGGCTGGCGGGCCATTATCGGCCCTGGCTGCCGCACCATTGCCAGGTTTGTGTAACTATATTATTTCTAATTGGCTCCACTTTGATGACTTTCATTTGGATTCTGACTTGATTATTGAGATCTTAAATAAGTGACTGGGGATCAGGTGTCCACTTATTCTCATGGATAACATCACAACCAACCTTTAATTCAAACATGAGTCATGACATCACAGATGGAGTACAGCTTATGATAGAGGTGGAACATAACATTGTAGCAGCCCAAGTAGCTCGCCGTGATCGTGTAGTGGTTAGTACTCTGCGTTGTGGCCGCAGCAACCTCGGTTCTAATCCGAGTCACGGCATTGCGGTGAGGCAATGTCATGGCAGTGGGGCAGATATTTTAGAATTTCCATTAATACATTGGCAATCTCTGTGGAGGACTGAAACAATTCGATATGTCCTGTTACTGTTAGGAACCTTTTGTTTCTTTAATGCTCTTTGCACACTTTTTCATCGGGTGACTGTAATGTATTTCAACCAAATCTAATTAAGACCGCATTATGTGGTGACATTTGCAGTACATGAAACATTATAACACTGCAATTTACGTCAATAACCACTAGCTTGATTAAGACATATGTATTGCAGCGACAGTATTTCCCAGTTACAAATGGGAATAAAAACAACATCCGCGAGGGATTGAACCAACGACATTTAACTGATGTTGCCAATGGAGCGCATTACAGAGAGCGAGGTCCCGCCTTTACAGTCACACGCTGGTGATAATACAGATGTTTAAATAAACAGGCATATCTGTGGACTTGTGGTCTTTCTACATTGGGACTCATAGTCTAGTCCTAGGCTATTGTAGGCACTGGCGTATCTTTTAGTGGAGTGAGAGGCATTCTGTAGTCGCGTGAAAGGACCTTTCAAGTCAATCTGATCTGTATTGTCCTGTGAAAAAAAGCGTTCTTAGACACAGTGAGGAGTTTTTGGGGATAATGGGAAAATCGTTTCCAACTAAATGACAGGAATTTCTTAGTCCAATCATGAGGTGTGCTAGGCTTTTTTATACTGTGGCAGAAAGAGAGAGAGTATAACAGTCATTATAAATAAAGGGCCAAGGAAGTGACAGTTTATGGAAGGAACAATTTGCACATAGTTTTAGAATGTGGTCAGGAGGAGGACAATGTGCTTACACATATGAAACATTAGAAGGTAGACATTATGGAAGCACATATATTTCTTTATTTTTATTGTATTTGGGGAGAGGGGGTTAATATAGCACGTCCAATGTGGAAAAGTGCTTTCCATAGCACCTTGCAGGTGGGCGACATCTAGAGCTGTGCAGTAGCCACCCATGCCCCAGACGTCAAAGAGAACAAGAAGTTACACATGTTGGAAGTGAGGGTGAGACATTGAGGAGATATGATCCCCGTATGAAGCCGAGAAAAGGAGGAGGCGTGAACGTGCATCCATGTATGCAGGCGAGAAGGGAAGGAGCATTGGTCATGCATCCCTGCATGAGGGTGAGACAGGGAGGAGATATGATCCCCGTATGAAGCCGAGAGAAGGAGGAGGCGTGAACGTGCATCCATGTATGCGGGCGAGACAGGAAGGAGCGTTGGTCATGCATCCCTGCATGAGGGTGAGACAGGGAGGAGATATGATCCCCGTATGAAGCCGAGAGAAGGAGGAGGCGTGAACGTGCATCCATGTATGCAGGCGAGAAGGGAAGGAGCATTGGTCATGCATCCCTGCATGAGGGTGAGACAGGGAGGAGATATGATCCCCGTATGAAGCCGAGAGAAGGAGGAGGCGTGAACGTGCATCCATGTATGCGGGCGAGACAGGAAGGAGCATTGGTCATGCATCCCTGCATGAGGGTGAGACAGGGAGGAGATATGATCCCCGTATGAAGCCGAGAGAAGGAGGAGGCGTGAATGTGCATCCATGTATGCGGGCAAGACGGGAAGGAGCATTGGTCATGCATCCCTTCCTGAGGGTGAGACAGGGAGGAGATAAAATCCCTGTATGAAGCCGAGAGAACGAGGAGACATGAACGTGCATCCATGTATGCGGGCGAGAAGGGAAGGAGCATTGGTCATGCATCCCTGCATGAGGGTGAGACAGGGAGGAGATAAAATCCCTGTATGAAGCCAAGAGAACGAGGCGGCATGAACATGCATCCTTGTATGCAGGTGTGACATGGAGTCATCATGAACATGCATCCCTTTATAAGGACATAACATGGAGGACGCATGAACATGAATGCCTGAATTTTATGGTGGTGGCCTTCGGGTGATTTGGCACGTGCAATTGGTGAAGAGCACTTCTCCTGCGCAAAAATATAAATGTACTATTAGCACCCCGGAGGGAGCCTCTGCACTTCTTATAGGGAGAAAACTCTGCAATGGAAGGGGACAGGGTCAATAACAGCTGTAAACTCTCACAAGACCATCACTGCTCTCACACTTTCCTGCTCTCAGGCTGGCGGGCCATTATCGGCCCTGGCTGCCGCACCATTGCCAGGTTTGTGTAACTATATTATTTCTAATTGGCTCCACTTTGATGACTTTCATTTGGATTCTGACTTGATTATTGAGATCTTAAATAAGTGACTGGGGATCAGGTGTCCACTTATTCTCATGGATAACATCACAACCAACCTTTAATTGAAACATGAGTCATGACATCACAGATGGAGTACAGCTTATGATAGAGGTGGAACATCACATTGTAGCAGCCCAAGTAGCTCGCTGTGATCGCATAGTGGTTAGTACTCTGCATTGTGGCCGCAGCAACCTCGGTTCGAATCCGAGTCACGGCATTGCGGTGAATCAATGTCACGGCAGTTGGGCAGATATTTTAGAATTTCCATTAATACATTGGCAATCTCTGTGGAGGACTGAAACAATTCGATATGTCCTGTTACTGTTATGAACCTTTTGTTTCTTTAATGCTCTTTGCACACTTTTTCATCGGGTGACTGTAATGTATTTCAACCAAATCTAATTAATTGCGCATTATGTGGTGACATTTGCAGTACATGAAACATTATAACACTGCCATTTACGTCAATAACCACTAGTTTGATTAAGACATATGTATTGCAGCGACAGTATTTCCCAGTTACAAATGGGAATAAAAACAACATCCGCGAGGGATTGAACCAACGACATTTAACTGATGTTGCCAATGGAGCGCGTTACAGAGAGCGCGAGGTCCCGCCTTTACAGTCACACGCTGATGATAATACAGATGTTTAAATAAACAGGCATATCTGTGGACTTGTGGTCTTTCTACATTGGGACTCATAGTCTAGTCCTAGGCTATTGTAGGCACTGGCGTATCTTTTAGTGGAATGAGAGGCATTCTGTAGTCGCGTGAAAGGACCTTTCAAGTCAATCTGATCTGTATTGTCCTGTGAAAAAAAGCGTTCTTAGACACAGTGAGGAGTTTTTGGGGATAATGGGAAAATCATTTCCAACTAAATGACAGGAATTTCTTAGTCCAATCATGAGGTGTGCTAGGCTTTTTTATACTGTGGCGGAAAGAGAGAGAGTATAACAGTCATTATAAATAAAGGGCCAAGGAAGTGACAGTTTATGGAAGGAACAATTTGCACATAGTTTTAGAATGTGGTCAGGAGGAGGACAATGTGCTTACACATATGAAACATTAGAAGGTAGACATTATGGAAGCACATATATTTCTTTATTTTTATTGTATTTGGGGATAGGG